>NW_026535796.1:31192500-32455000 GCF_028551555.1 Melozone crissalis | reverse complement strand
AGTAGGATTCAAGGACCACAGCCAGTTCCTGGAGAGATCAAGTACAGAACCTGTTTTAAAACTATGGCAACAGTCTATAAAGAGGAAGGGTAAAACATTCTTATTTTAATAAATGTCCAGACCTCTGTTTTAGTTTGTATGGGTCCATAAAATCACATTGTTGTATTTCAGATTTGATGAGGACCATTAAGCTACCCTGAATTCACCCTGAATATCAAAAGAACCCAATGTAGCATTTTGAAAATTTATTTTAGAATTACAAGGACATATCTTCCTACTACATATGAACTTCTACAAGTGACTTACAAAATGATTATTACATTGTCAAAATTTATGTTCCCCAAGTAAATGCTTCATATATCTCATGTGTAAATTTTTCAATTCTTCATTTTGCAAAAGGAAAATAGGAACAGAAAACAGACTATTTCTCAATTTAATTTAATTTTAAAAATGCAGGCCTCTCTACCTTTAAAATTATTGCTGAAATAATTAAACTGGGGACAGATCCTTCTGGTAATAACATTTTCCAACTTTTAAAAACATATCTCAAGTGGTGACTGAGTTGTGGCTTTGATATTCAATTATATCAGTCATTTTGTCTCTATATGCAGCTGTTGTTAACAGACTTGTCTTGAAAGTAAACCCATCTCACTGATTAAAGTCATATTTCTGATTGGCTAGGCTCACAACATTGCTTTTGTGACTGAACATTGATTAACTTTTTCTCTTCATCTGATCTGCCTCTGTAAAATGTTAAAATCCAGATACAGCCTGCTATTGAACATGTGTAATTTCAAATAATTGCCTCTAAGTGCTTTGCCAGCATTTTAACAAACAT
Organism: Melozone crissalis; assembly: GCF_028551555.1. Classification (NCBI taxonomy): domain Eukaryota; kingdom Metazoa; phylum Chordata; class Aves; order Passeriformes; family Passerellidae; genus Melozone; species Melozone crissalis. The sequence goes on along the minus strand of NW_026535796.1, from coordinate 32,454,162 downwards.
ATGCTACAATTCCGTTCTTCTTTTAGAGCAAGAATATTGTTTGAAATGTTTTGTTTGTTATTCTTCTGCTACAGATTTCTGGCTCTGTACAAAGGCTTGCTTCCCAAGATCATGAGGCTCGGTCCAGGTAATTTTCCTTCTGTCATTTCTATTTTGCTTTTGTTCTGGCTTTCTCTTCCCATTTTTACAGTTTCTTGAGAAAATGTAGTAAGTATCAGTCAAATAAATGAATCAAAATATCTGTCAGTTTGAATGGTTTCTTTTTAAAATAGCATCATCTAGTAGTATCACAGATAGATTTGGCTAAATATAAGTCTAAAAAGAATAATTTACACACATACATCAGAGAATTGCAGGTTCAAGTAAATGCTGGTTTGTACAACTGTTTTATTTATGAACAAAACAAAGCACATGCAAATGACAGAACTGTAAAACTTTTGGATGTTTCTTTAAGTTTCCTATTCCTTCTTATGTGATATTTTGAGTCCATTAGCACCATTCCATACCTATGTGAAGTCAGCCTAAAATGCAGGTCAGACTCTCGCTATAAAATGCACCCAACTAGTCAAGGCACAGCCCAAGCATATCAAATTCCAGTTACTTTATTCTCTTATGCTCTATGGGGGCAGACACTAAAAAGCTGATAGCAGAGCTGGGAAGAGACTTGTATGGCCCTGGAAAACTAAGAGGATGAAGATATCTTAAAACTGGGGTTGTTGCTTGACCCCTTCTTAGTAATTGTTACTCCAAATGTGGGAGCACAGTGGTTGAAAGCTGTATCTTCCTTGGCTTTTAGAGTTGTTTTTTTTCCGACTGGTTTTGATTAATCATGAAAGCAAAGCACTGGGCCCTCGGACTTTGTCAGCCCACGAAGGCAGTCTGCATCAAAAAGAGCAGAAGCCCCAATTTGAGCAGTATCCCATTCCCATGAAATTGTATTTCCAGTTGTTCAAGCTGGTTGTTTAATATGCAAGAACACACATAGGTAAAGCAAGTAGGTACAGAGCCTGTTCTGCAGTATAAAGGAGGCATTAGGTTTGTCTGTAAATGTTTGCATATCCAATCCATCTGGCTGAGTACTAGACCATGCCTGGTTATTGTGCAGGGCGAGGAAGGTGGGGAGGAGGAACAAGGAGCTCTGGAACTAAAAGCCTTTTCCCTCACACTCCAAAGATACTAGATTACATACAAGACAAAGAGAAGGCAGTGTTTAGCTTTCCCAGTACCTCTTAGCACAGCAGATTTTGGAATAAAGTTTTCCATCTTACAAATGAACTATGCATTCTGGCCCACATCCAGCAAGTCAGTTACATGTGAACTTCATTCTAATTACTTCTGTAGTTATATTGGCTAACTAACATATAAGTTTAGCTTTCTGATGAAACAATAATACAGTCTTTATTATGACTGGGAAGGTAATTCCTTCTTCCAGCATGTGAGTGTTTACAGGAAAAGAGATACACAAATAGATCACACAGTATGAGATTTGGAATCAGCCTTGATTTGAGTTCAAATCACATCTTAGACATTTTGTCTATGATTTGTTTGTTGGTCAAAGCCTTTTGCAAACATCTGCTCTGTCTAGCTTCCTGTGAGTTCCTTTTTCATAGAGAGTTTCAAGTCTGGTGATGGTTCCTTAGGACAAATAATATGGAGAAATTCCTGTAGTAATTCTGTGTGCCTGGTTGTCTTAGCCTACCCCTAGAAAGGACAGCCCAGTTCAGCAGAAGCCTCATTTGTCAGAGGTGCCACTCCAAGCCACCAACTGAACCAACAGGCAAAGGCAAGAAGATGTTTATGCCCCAGTGCTGGAACCCACAAATAATATATTTTTAATCATGCAGCCTGGTTCCCTTTATCCAGTTCTACAACTAGAAGCTTCTGTATCTGTGTAGTTATATACATACCTTCTGAAATGTTCTCTTTTTTATCTTACACAGTAATACAGCCCAGTTACAGTCTGGCTTCACTAACAGTAAAGATATTTTATGGCTTTCAAGCTGGGATTTTATACTGTTACCAATTCTAGCAAATAATGCCATTTCATTAGATCAAAACTTTGCCTGTGGATTTGTAGCCAGGAAAGATTATACTCACTTCCACACCATGATTTTCTGCTTTAGACATGGTGAAAAAACAGGTAAAAACCTCTCTTGACTCATACCTGGAAGTGTTTTTATCATCCTGAAGATGAAATTTTGCCATTCCACCAGTCAAGCTGCTTTTTCATGGCCAAATCTTTTTAAACAGGCACACAAAGATACATATATTCAGACTAAAAGTGTCACTTTTAGAAGAACAAAGAAAAACATTAATCTTGAAAAAGTATTAGAAAAAATCACACTGAGAGTGAATTTGATTTAATATACGAGCTATTTACATCAACTTTATGATCTAATATTGAGTAAAACTAGTATGGTTTATGATTTGGTGAATTTTTAGTGAACTCAGGAAATAGTAGACTAATCCATTTTGTAAATAAGGCTTTGCCATATTCTTGTTTATTTTACACTAGAACTGCTCTATAATATCTTGCAAATCTCTGGATTTTCTATGTAGTAAAATAATATCTTTTCTTCCAGGTGGTGCAGTGATGCTTTTGGTTTACGAATATGTTTATGCATGGCTTCAGGACGCAGTTAATCACAAGGAGCATTTCTGAAAAAAATACTCTTTAAAATTGCATGCATTCTAAAATACTCTATAATAAAGCAAAAGTGATTCTTATCCTTTATGGTGTTGAATACCCTCAGATTGTACTGATGTTAATACAATTCCAAACAAATATGGTCTCTAGGTCCTGATCCAAGAAAACATTTAAGTACATGTTTTTCTGTAAGTGCATAATTAAATAGCACTTGACATTTGTAATTGTTTTACTGGACCAAGAGAAAATATAAAGCAGACTTAAGACTGAGTTTTCAAAGGACAAACTGAAATTTCTTGACACAGAATCATCCTATGCAGTTGCATACTTTTTAAAAAGTTTCAGCTGAAATGGCAAAATAAAAATTATCAGGGTATTTTAAAGGAAAAAAAAGGAATAATCCTGGGGGGGCAGATACTAAGCTAATGTAAACTGACAGCTCCATTTACTCCACATTAAGAAAATGATCCATACTCTGCAACTCTTCAGTCAGTCTTGGATCCAGTTTCAATTCAGCCCAGTATGATTTCAGCATTCATATAAGAGCTTTTCAAGTTCTTCGGAGTTTGGATAGAAAAGAAGAAAACAAGTAGCCACAACCTTAAAAACATGCTTACTGCTGAATATCCTACTTGTTCTTAGCCATATATATTATATAAATCTCATTCAGATCAAAGATACTGAAAGTAATTAGAATGCATCAAGTTGCATAAAAAATCAAACCAACATGGGATTCATAGAAGAAATGAATAAATAAATTAACAGAAAGAAGTCATTTTAGGCATATGAAACTTTACTGCAAATTTTTTATCCACTTTGATATACTATCCCACAAGATCTGTCCTGTGATAAAAATGCTCAGTGCACCCTGACTGCCCCTTTAGCCTTTCATTTCTCCCATGGAATGGTGGAACAAGGTAGCCTATCTGCAGTTGTACGTAGCTAGCCATACACGTCGAAAAAATGCACCTTTCTGTAGATAAAAACATGTTGCTCTGAAGCTAAAATTTTTCCTTTTCCCAGTCACTGTAAATATAAATATTCCAGGGATGTACTTGCATTCTTACTAGCCATTCCAACTCTGTGAAATACAGTAAATTCTATTATGCTGACTCGAGACATAGTTTCTGTTCATGCAGTTGTGCCATTCTGCATTTTCTCTTTAAAAACTCCTTAAATAATTAAAAATCACACATCGTTCTCTTAAAATATAAAAATATCTTCATTATCAAACTTGGTTCAATATCAAACAAGCATATATCTTGCAAAGTTTCAGTATCTCCCCCACATTGCATTCACTCTGTTAGCAATAATGTTCTTCCTCTGAAGGAGGGACAAACCTTTTCCTTGGCAGTCCTAATGCTAATGCACCTTTCTGCATTGTCACCTGAAAATGGCAGTTCCCATGTGAAGTCTCATCTCACGAGTGTTTTTAACATGTTGGAAAAGCAACAAAAAGCTAAAAATAGAAATGTGTTTTCAGCACTTTCAAGGATGCCTGTATTAACATGCTCAATAAGCCTCTCTTTTATCTGAATTTGGCAATGGTGGTTTTTCATAGCTAAAAATCAATAAAACTAGCTCTGTTAAAGTTTATGGTTTTAAGGCAAGTGTTCCTTGTTGCAGCGTTTTATTATCAGTACTTGGCCAAAGAGAAGACAATGCTAAGATAATTTCAAAAACTAAAGCAAAATGCTTTATAATTTGTCTTTTATTAATTTAGAGCATTCGAAATATAAAAATAAAATGCTTTAAACATACTGTATATACATATATAGCCTTTGGTTTTACATCCTTTCCAACATGATTTTTTTCAGTTAATAGCTCAGCCTGATCTTGGATAAAAGGAGAAACATTCAAAAACAGAAAACAGCATGGTATGAGAAAACAAACCTATGAATGTGCCAGCCCAATGCCCCATTACTCCTTGTGTAATGTGGGCTGGAATTCAGTTTTACACTAAAGATCTTCTGAACAGGGACCATGCAAACACAGTTGAGTTGAAGGGAGTACTATTAGGCTTCACTTATTCCTTTGGAAGCATTCAACACTCTGGAAATGAAGTGTAGATTTTTCAGATTAAAAAAATTAATTCTGCACCCACGTATACAGAATATTTCCCAAAGGTACCCATTCACCTCAGTGGGTTCACTCCAGATTTACACCCAGGTACTTGACAGCAGCAGTTAACCCTTATTTATTATTTTTTAGGAAACAATTCCCTTTTTCTTTTTAATTTCATGTAAGATGGCTTAGAGTTGTGTGATAAGTGAACATATTGCAGTTTTCAGTTTACCCGTTAGTACAAGCAGTGAAATAGTCCTTGGGCAAAGGAGTATTCTACATAGTAGGTTTACATTAAAAAAAAAAAACGGGAAACTTCACACCAAAAAGCTCCATGACAGGCAGTTCACCAAGAGCCAAGGCCAGGCACTGTTGCTCACTCTGAGCAACACTTTCTGCACGCAGCCCCGCTGACCTCCCAGCCAGGGGTAAGGAATCATGTACAGCAGGCAGATGCATGGGGAGCTGTACCTAAACAAACACAAAACAAAAATGGTTTATGACGGTGTATCCCATGGGAGGAGTAATTAACATCATGTCCTGTCCTTGTTCTGTAAATTATCCTGGTTTAGCTGAGGATAATGAAAATAACTGATCTGTCTGTCTCCCAAAACACACTAATTCCTCATTGGAATGTCAGGAAAGACAACTTTTATTCCAGAAATGATCTCATTTTACTCAAGAAAATTTGGAAAAATTTTAACACAGGCACGCTTTGTTACAGGCTTGCAAAGTCTTGAAGCTCAAAAAACCTGTGCTTTGAAAAGTTTCTCTTCCTTAGTTTTTTGTTTTCTTTTCCCTTTGGTGCCCCTTGATTGAGTTCTATGGAAAACAATAGGTACACTCTCTCAATAATTCTGTAATCCAGTAGAACAATTAAGTTGAAAGATAAAATCCTCTTGCCAACTTAATCACTTATCTACTTATGATCTTTTTCTTTTTTCCCCATTTTGTCTTTAGTGAAGAACTTGTCTAGTATTAAATTAAATTCTCATTTCTTTTTCATGTTGTTAAGGCTCATCTTATTTCAGCTATAACAGCATAAAGGCAGAACAACATCCATCATGTCACTAACAGTGTGGCAGAGTGGAAATGCACTTGTGTGCACTTCAACTTTAGTGGTTTCAAAGAAACATTCTTGAAAAAGTGTTCTACTGAAAAACGAGGGTTTCAGCATCTCATTAAAGCTACACAGCTGTTGGATACCTTTGAGGCTGAAGAAAATTAATTACATCCAAGATCAGATCTTTTTTTCCTTGGGGCAAAAATGTAATATCTGTGTTCTTTACAGAAATGCAGTTCTGTTAGCAATTTTTTAGTGCAAGAGGCAAAGGTGGCAGTAGCCAGAGAAGTCCATCCATATTTCAGGGGACATACTGTACATGACACAAATACTGATTACTTAGATTGTTATGAAAATTTACCCACAGTTGTCTTGGTGATGAGAGCTGGAAATCCACAAAAAGATAACTATATTTTAAGAGGGAGATGTATTTTACTTTCTCACTGAATTAGTGTTTAATATGGGATGCAGATAGAACAATATATGAAGAATAGTATTTTCTTCTTTGCTTTAACTATGTCTACAGTAATTTAAGTTATTGCTGAACACTTTTAAAAATACACAATATATTAATAGTCTATGATGGATATGAAATGTCACACCAGGCTTTTTTTTTTTTTCCACATTCATATTCTGAACATACCTACAGCATGGGAAAAGCATAACAATAGTCAGAACTTTATTATTGCCCAAGGAAAACAGGTAAATTTTCAAAAATCAGAATTTTAGCTCTCTTGGGATTAAAGTTGAAAGCAAAATAACTGGCATGGAGTACTTGCCACTGCATACAGAAATGTAGAAAGGAAATTTGCTAATATTAAATAATATCTCTGTTTGTAGCACCACCACCAGTATACCTATAAGGGGAAAAAAATGCTTCAGAACAACAATGTAAACTTTACCAAGAGCCATACTTTACATTCATTAAAGCAGAAATTAAAGACAAGGTCCTCTTTAAAAATTACAACATAATCTGGGCACAAGTGAGCTGAGAATGATGGTACAATTCTGTTTCTCAGTGTAGTTTTTGACTGATAGGGCTTTTTAAGCATCTCTGCACATGTTGCACACTAACAGCATTTTCCTCTACAGTTTTCTGTTTTATTCAGGTATTTTCCACCCATATTTCTGATTGTGTACTTCATATAAATGTGGTGTTTCATGAATCTGGGAGGCTGGGTATAACTGGAGAGTTGCTTAGCTGGATTTCTGCCTTTGACTCTTCTGCCAAAGAGATAACTATCTCATAAGATGATGAAGCCTCCACTGTAGGCACAAAAACATGACCAAAAACCCCTACCTAAACCTCATCACCTAACACCCCACCATGCAAAGACATAGAAAATAACTAGAAATCTCCTTAACTTAAAAAAAAAAAAAAAGAAAAAGAAAAAAGAAAAAACTAAGAAATGTACTGGAAGGTGAAAACAAATGCTGTCAAAAGCCTCTATTTACAAATGGATAAAATAAAATCACAAAGATCTTGCTACTGCCTGACGATGGCAACATGCCAGAAGAATCTGAAAGCCACCTATTGCCTTCATTCTATATTTGATTACCAAAACCCAATAAAACAACAATAAAGGACCTCATAATAACAGTGGATTGTATAATCTCATCAATTAAAGGGTTGTTCTCTAGGCATTTGGCAAACACCTCCCATTCAGCCACCTTTGCTGATTCAAGGCATAGCAGAATTTTCTGTGGTGATTTTTCTTTATTGATTTTTGCACAAGTCTTAGTAACAATTGCACATTTAGAAAGTTTGTGATGATTAAGAATAAATATGTGTGGTTTGACCAGGAGAGAGTGGAACAAGGCTCCACGAGCCCTTTGAGGGACGCAAAGTCTGTAAGAGCGCAACACCACACTTCTCTCAGTTTCGTATGTTGTCTGCAGCTCTTTAATCCCAGAAGCCCTAGGGGAGACAAGTCTCGAGGAGAAAGGCCAGGTGTGGCCAGCATGAGGGGAGCAGTCCGTGAGCTGGGCCCGAGGAGCCGGCGAGCCCGTGGTGCTCCTGGAGCAGCTCCTGCATCAGAGAGCGGAGGCCGTGACGGAGTGGCCGCCCTCCCTGGCAGTCTGCATGCCCTTGAAGGCCAGCGAGGCGGGGATGTCGCAGCTGTGGGGGGACAGTGGGGTGCCCCCGGCGTGCTGCCAGCCGTGGCTCGCCATGTAGCTGGATGGAGTGGCGCTGTATGTCATGTAAGGTGACACCTGGGCCGGCGTGGCGTACGGAGGCATGGCCGGTGCAGACACAAAACTGCTGACGGCTGGGAGGCCATTGGGTGCCTGAAAGGAGAGGGAAAGGAAAAGGGTTTCTAAGAGAGTAGGACACATTGGATCTGGTGTAAAATAAGCTGCTCTCAGATGCTGCTGGGGCTTTGTACCAAAATTAAGACCGACAAGGACACCAAGAGAGAAACCCATAACCATTCCCCTGAATTTCATGGGCTCAGTGGCCCCTTCTGCTTTTCTTTTAAGACCAGTTACCCACTGTGATCAGTGCTTCACACCTCTCCCAGCAACGTGTCCCAGACAGGGACCATCAGCAGATGATGAGGAAACACACACCAAGAGGAAGGCAGGATCTGCTAAGGCCCCTGTACACCTGCCTACCTTTCTGCAAGCTGTTGTTCGTGGACCTCAAAGCCTGTGTTTGCATCTAATCATTAACTTGAGAGCTACTGGAGGGGTTTGTAATGAGTCTCCCCCTTCTCTCTCACCTTGATGCACTTGGCAATGATTTCCACAGGTTGGAGTGGATGAACTGCAGCATTTATCTGCCTTTCCCGAATTTCACACCGAGTATTGGTCACTGTTGCAAGCCCAGCTGGGGAGTGCTGGGGCAGTTTAGCTGGGTGTGCAGTGACCACAGCCGTCCCAGTGGCAGGATGGACAGACCCATCCCTGTGCCTCTCCTCTCCTGGCCCCGAAGGAGGGTGGGCTCAGCCTGAGCTGCCATGGGCAGGTGTGGGCACAGATCTGAAAGCAACACTCCCCAGAGTGAAGAGGCAGCAGTGGCTGGGGGAGGTGGAACATCTTAAACTCTTTGGTAACTGTTTGTTCAGAGCATGAGTCAGAACTATGGTAGTGGTATTATTGATGGTGACTTTTAAAAATCTGTTTTCTAGATACTTGGGATAAAAAACTTGCAAATGTTCTTTGCTCATAGCTCCTCCTGGTTTCAATAGGGCTTCTGTACACAAAACAATTGCAGGGCTGGGTCCTTTCCTGCAAGCTATTTTCCTAGGTCCTTCTGTAGGCTGGAGAGAAGGGTTTCTATTTAAATAGAGAAGGGAGAGTCCTTCAGTCAACTATGCTATGATTTCACAATTAATGACTCCTTATTCAACTAAAAACTGTTTGGTGGTTTATTTCACACCCATAAATATTTCTTCAGCACAACAGGTACAAACCAAGATCATTTATCTTGCTTCAGTTTCAATTTGTGTAGTGTTTGTTTTAGGATTTGGGGTGGCATTTTTTCTGAAAAATGTTTCCTATCTGGATATGAAAGAAGAGTATTGATTTATCAAATCCTGTAGCATGTAACATGGTACAACTGGACACAACCTGAATAGTGCAAAGCTAAAAAATTAAACAGATTTTTGTTCCTGCTAAAACTTCATGTGGTGTTAACATTTCACTTGTTAAATTTCTCACAGTTCCACTGTCTAGACTATCCTCTCATTGTCATTTGGGAAACAGAGCAGTAATTCTGCTGGGCTCTGTCAGTATAAACCTGTTCAGCAATCTAAAGCAGCAGACACAGCAATGGGATCCCGGCCACAAGCCTCCAATAGGAATATTAATTAGTACAAAACTTACAGCTGCATCAGCAACATAATTGTCATTGAAAATAATTAAATGCTTTGTTGAAAATGAACTTGCCTTATTATTCTGAAAATCCAAATACATGATCTGACCAGTAACTCGTATTAGGTGCCCCCCTACTGTGACACAGAATTACTTTAGCCTCAGCTTTAAATATCAGTGCTTGCAACAATACTAATTAATGCAGACTTGCAAATAATTGCCCTGCAAATCAGTAAAATTCTTGAATCACACGGAAAATGATGTCATTGAATTCACTGGAAATAAAAAGTGTGGCCCTAAAAAGCTGCTTTTCCAATGTGCAAACATGAAACAAGAATGAGCACCTCTGTTTTTTGTAACGAGCACCAACAAAAAGCTTTGCACAGGTGCAGTAGATTCATTGAAGCCAGGCTGTAGCACTGGGATATCAAGAGCCACAACCCAAATACATTCTGCACAGGGGAGTACAGAAACCCTGGAGGGGTGGATGCTGAAAAGAGAGGGGTGGGTGCTGAAAAGAGAAAATAGCCATTGAGACAGCACAAACCTTCAGCTTCTAGACCTCAAAGGAGGTTTTTTGGGCTCTGTGAATCCACCCTGTTCCTCAGGCTTTCCCATCCCAAGGAGGCTGGTACCAAGCAGTGGGCTCAAGGCTGTGCCTGGAAGCCCATTTTAAGTAGGATTCCTCATTATGAGTTGTCATCTTCTGTGACCCCTTAGCTGTGCTTGTTGGTACATTGCCTGGCACAGATCTACCCTGTACCCACTAACACCCTTGAGAAGGTGTGTTAGTAGGTGTTAGCGGGTACAGGGTAGATCTGTGCCAGATAATGTGCCAACAAGGCATCTCTTTGCTGGTCCACCAATGTTCCAGCCTATGTCCTGGCCTACTGCATCTCCTACAGACAGGCTCAGCAGCCACAGGCAGATGACTTTGCATGATCTGAGGCAAATCTGAGCTTCTGAACGCTTCACATTAATGCAGATATTATTGATAAATGCTTTATCAACAGGCTTGTTGAGAAATATTTGATCCAATCACATATGTTCTGTGGCCTTCTGGCACAAAGTCTTCAAACTACAATTCCTGAAGAAGCCCAGGTTTCTTATTGAATCATACTGTAGGTGCCACTTGGGTTGTTGTTGATAAAACAGATGGAAATTGACTAAAGATTCACTAGTTTTTGTAAAAGCTTAATTTAAACAAATACCTATACATATTTATAGCAGCCAGAACACAGAACAACCCTTTTACACACACACACACACACACACACACACACACACACACTCTTATTCAAAATAAAGTTGTGAAAACTGTTCTTTTTATAGCCTATTCTGAATGTGAGAAAGATCTTGCCCCAACTACTGAGGGCAGGATGTGGAGACAGTTGTGTAGGGACCACCAGCTGCAACCTGTCAGAGGCCACCAATGCTGTCTGTCATCACTGCCTCGCTGAATTGGTGAATCATTCTTATTTTTGTTGCACTGCTACAAAGCTTTACCACTCCAAACCATGATTCTGTGGGTGCCACAGATGCCCTCAGCCAAGCAGGCAGCGCTGGGATGGGTAGGAACTGGCCCAGCACAGAGTGCAATTGTGCTTCAGGGGAGGTTTGAGCCATACACACAGAGCAGTCAGAGGCTTCCTCTGACCTGAATTAAAAGATGAGGGGATAGAGAAAATCTTACTCGATTTGATTTTAAAGTATGCAACTCAAAAAAACCCAAAAACAAACAAATAAAAAAAACTCCAATACCCAAAATTTCATCTGATTTTCATCTGTGAAAGGCTTGACCTAATAGTCTTGACACAAGCATTTTTATTTCCAAACAGCCTTAGATACAAAGCGTAGGTTATCAGAAGGGTTGAATCTTGTCTGTCAATCTGGCACTTTTTACAAACATGACATTCACTTAAAATAAATGGAGGGTATTGAGTTCCATGACCCTGTATATACTGTACAAATAATTCATCCTGCAGTATTTCAATCAGAGGAAATGAACAGCAAAATCTAAACATTTGTAATTAGGAGTGCAAGAACCTCATGGTGTTTATGGATTTTTAAAACCCTAAGAATTTGTTTTAAGTGCAGAGGTTCTTGAACCTGGCTTTTAAGTTTTATAAATATTTTTTTTCTTAATTTGAACCATCGTTTTTCAAGGGAAATCTAATTTTTTAAGCAAACAAACAAACATTTAGTTGTAGCTGAACAAGAACCTTTGCTGTGTCAGAGATAAGGGCTCCCATTTGAAAGTGCCTACTTTCTGGCTTCTACAAATATCAGAGAGGGACTTCTGCTCTCAATTGCTGCTTCTATCAATGTTTTCAGACAACTGATGGAATAAGTATTTCCAAACTTTAAAGCTGCATTTGAAACCTAGAACACATGGCTTCCCACCAACTCACAAATTCAGGTAAACCTGTTCTTTCAAAGCTACCAGCAAAACAAGAGTAATTGGGTCAGGATAACAAGTTGGGTCTGGTGTACTTCTGGCAAGTGGCTGCTGATACCTGCCAGTGACATTAAAAGGAGTATTGAGGTGGGAAATCCAAACCAGGGTGGACATAAAACCTTCCTTTAGGTCACAAAAAATTGTCCTGCTGAAACAAGCAGACTGCACATTTTCACAAGTAAAGGAGTTGGTTGAGTAGTTTTAACAGATGGAATCTTTAGTTTTGGTCACTTTAGATACAATACTAACTAGAGACAACTTTTTTTTGTCACTGTTTTCAGTCTGTTTGTGATTTGCAACACAGAGGGAGTGGGTGGATGAAAAGCAAGTCTAGAACCAAGATAATGTGGTCTTTGGAATAAGTAATTTCTATTAGTTTCTTGGACTCCTAAAAGTCAGAGCAATTCTTTCACAACCAGAGGTAACCACCAAATACACCTGGATATCTGTTTTGAAGGTTATGCTTGTATAATGTGTTGCAGAGCTTCAGCCTCCTCTCCCCTTCATGGTAAGAAGACACAAGGGTACAAGCTTTCTGGACAAACTTCCCAGTCAGCCCATGTCAGACAAATTACCTGATTTTGGTTTCTTCTGCCTTGATCACAGAAGAACCAGAGAAACATGCAAGCTAAATTTCACTTTTAGTCCTCATGGTATAAATTCTAATTATATATTGTAGTGAATTTATATTATTTTGTTTCATTCTTTTCCTTCTCCGACTTTTGCTTGCTAGATACGTGTTCTCTCAGTATCAAAATTAGTTCATCTCCCATGTTCTCTCCCATGTTGATTCTAAATATTTCAGAAAATGACCAGGAAATGTAACACTCAAAATCACAGACTGGTATCTATGTTAGCTATCATTAATGGCAATAATGTAAAGGATCTCATTTCAGTTTTATGTGAATACAAACATGAGCAGATTTGATGCCACAGGTGGATGCCACCTCAATTTTAAAGTCTAACTGTAAAGTCAGTGTCCAAAAGAATGTAAATTATTATTTTTATTTTTATTTTTATTTTTATTTACAATTATTTAAATGAATTGGCCATTGTAATATAATTGCTACAGTATTTAATTAAATAGTTCATGTATTGCATGGACTGAGAATGCAGGCTTTGTAGAAGCATTCTAAATTACTATTCAAAAAAATGTTTCTGGAGAAGCAGCATAGCCTTCAAGTTGGAGTTACCCAATTGAGGAGCCTGAATGAGCTTGGACAGTGACTCAGCCCAAAATTCCCTGCTGCAGTCATCACAAGTTCAGTCTGTGTCACGGCTTAAGGGACACACCTCTGGTGAATAAGGTTGCTGTTTCCATTTGTATCTCGCAATTCCAACACTGGCTTGGATGGGGTGAATCTTTCCTGTCCTTGGATCAGCAAGCTGAGCACGTTGCCTTGATCCTGCGGCCCAGCCCTTCCCGAGAGCCACTGAAACCAGCAGCAGAGGTACCAGGAGCAGGAGCTGGGAGCAGGGACTGGGAGCACAGCGGAGTGCCGGCTGCAGCTTTCTCTGCAGGGATGCTGCCGCAGCCCCGCACACGCACACACACACCCTCTCGCTGCCGGTTTTCACAATGAAAACCTTCAAACATTTTCTGGAAATGACGGATCTTTCCCAAAGGGCCTGAACACACAGTCATGAAGAAGCTATTGCGGCAGTTGTTCTTTCCTCGGCAAGGAAAAGCATAGCAGGAAGCAAAATATCTAGTCCTTCAGTTAGAAAAGCAAATCAGCACAAAAATTCAGAGGATATCTCATTTTTAGGGACATGCACATAATCAGTTAAAATGATTATGACAACAAGATGAGGAGCAATCAAACACAAACTGCAAACATCAAGGAAGCAAACATGCTAAACCTCTCTTCATAATTAGAGGTTAAATATGATTTATAAATCAAGTCAACATATGGGATCCCAAGGGAAGAGCAAACAAATTTTCCAAGTAAAACAGCAGCAGCAGGCGTGAAATGGAAATATCATTTAGGAAAATGGCATTGCTAAATTATCTAAGTAATAAAAATGGAGATTTTTTAGGTTTTAAAATCAATAAACTTAAGTAATATTTTTGTATAAATTGTAATTACTGAGAGCTAAATTCTGAACCTGCAATTCAGTGCTACAGGATCAACAGGAAAAATGATGCTACCACAAATCAATTCAGATCAGTGTTCCACTAAAATTAATGTGTCTGCACAGGTAAGTCACAATTACCTAAAGAAGGGTTGCAAAAGTGAACACTGAGTAAATTTCTCCAGTTTATGATAATGGGTTTTATTAGAAATATTTTTAAGAAAAAATTAGACAAAATTGCTAAAATGTATCTGAATAAGCCAGCGAGAGTCAATCCTGCAAATCATGGTTTGCTTTTTACAGTGCTGGAAAATATTCTTACAAAAATATTTTCATATTAGACTAAATATCCATATTCTTAGATGAATTAACTTATTTTATTGAAAATTTTCCTTAATTTCACTGCAATTGGGCTTAAAATGAGACTCTGAAAAATTAGGACACGGACATTAAATAATTTTGATGTTCAAAAAAAGCTTAGAAGAGGCAATATTTTGTATGTAAGATATTAATTTGTCATAATATTATAAAATATAGTGTTTGCCTTTTTTTTCAAGAAAGAATGAACAGTGATAATGCATTGGAATGGAGAAGCTTTTAAAAAAAACACATGGGCAAGGGGCTTACATAGCTGCTCTGTTGCTCAGCTGAACTGAGTTGATTTCCAGAAGACTGTGATTTGAAAAAGAGACCTTTCAAAAATGGAGAATTACACTATTTCTCTTTCACTGTAAGTTGAGAAAAGTAATGCTGGTATTCTAGTTGAAGTCACAATTAAAACAGGCTTATTCTTAGAGCTGAAGTGCTCTAATATTTCAAACATAGTTAGCTACCCAATCCTTTACATTATCTCTTTAAAAGATGCCATTTTCTTTGCAGCTATTTCTCCCATTGTTAAATTCAATTCACAACAATGTACTGCATAAGAAAATCACACTACTTCCTTCTAAAATAAAGTTCAGTCCTTTCATAATGAGCAGATCCCATTCCCCGTGTTTAATGTGCTTTTTTATTAACTTAAAGTTGTTTCCTTTACCTAAAGCCATCCCCAGCTGCAGTGAATAACACAGAAACCAGATAATATCAACTGAGTGTTTTAACTATAGTTGGGACATGCATCAAGATCACTCGATCTTTTCTATTTTTTCTATATTTTCTTATCCAGTTTTAAATCTCAGCCTCTTCAGGGAAATAAAATCCCAGTTTTGGAAATAGTAATAGTAACTTGAATTTACACACCATCACCAATCCTTTCCTGAAGGAGCCAGGGGCATTTTATGTCTTTTCCAAAGCAAACTACAGTAGAAACAAAAGAAAAGAAAAAAAAAAAAATGGGGGGGGGGGGGGGGGGAAGACAGGGGGAAGGAAAAAAGGAAAAAAACACCACTCATTCACTGACACCGAGTAATCTACTACAAAAACAATGGAGGAAAAGAGAGAGAGGAGGAAAAGCCATGGTGGATAAAGGCAGGCAGAGGTTGCTGTAAAACCTCAGCACATTCTGAGGGAAAAGCGGGCAGCAAGAGCTTCCAGTGCTTCCTCAGAAGTGCAGTTGGCTTAGACAGCTTTCACGGTGAAGTGAGATCCACCACGGCCACCAAGCACACATAACATGTCCACCTAAACATCTCCAGTGTGGATTATAGTTCAGGGTCTGCACTGTCATTGAATGGCTGCTTCCCTTTCATACGCCAGGTTTAGAAGGATGATATAAATCTAAGCCATTGCATTTCCAGAAGATGCTGGATCTTGGGGTATGTTTTACTATTTAACAAACTTCACAACCAGACTATTTCAAAGTGAGGTGAAAACAAATTCTGGTTGTTTTAAGAGAAAAGCCTGGTTCTGATGACAAAATCACAACTTAAGTTTGTCCTTAGACAGATATACTGGGCTTATGAGGACAATAGGAAAGCACAGGAAAAACAATCGTGTCATATAAGCAAACTCCTTTGAGTTGGAATTAACAACAGATTCCCATAGTTTTAGAACAGATTTGCACAATAATTCCCCCTTGGTATTTTGGCAAAATCTCGAATTGGGCAGGGCACACATGGACTCTAAACAAGCAAATACACTGGAAGAAATAAACATTTGTTCTTTTCTATGCCT
The DNA here is from genome assembly GCF_028551555.1 of Melozone crissalis. Classification (NCBI taxonomy): domain Eukaryota; kingdom Metazoa; phylum Chordata; class Aves; order Passeriformes; family Passerellidae; genus Melozone; species Melozone crissalis. The sequence continues at coordinate 32,437,926 of NW_026535796.1, read as the reverse complement.
TTGGTTAACACCATAATGTCTTACTGAAAGGTTCTATGAAAAATGCCTTAATATTATATACTTAGCAATATATTGTAATTTCAATATGCTGTTATTTAAATGAAACTGGAGGAGGAGACATATGGACACAGACCTTCAAAGGCATTCTAGATGTCTAGAAACTAGGCAAATATGGGGTCAAACTGGTAAAGTCTTCACCTTGTTCTCTTCAAGGACAGCCAAAACAGCAGTCTCCTATGTCTAGCAAATCTCTGCTGCTGCAGTTACTGGGAAGTTGGTACACTAAGAAGGGTGAACCCATAACCCATCAATTGTTAAATGCCCACAGTTGTTACGACTGGTTGTGTAGGCAATTCCTAAAAGCTGATAAATTGCCACAACAGACAAATTCAAACACACTATACAGTCTTTATATACTTGCCAATCTACTGCAAGAACCAAGACTGAACAGGTCAAATCACGTCTAATACCCCTGCTCCTGGCACTCTGCTTCCTAGCTGTGACAAGTATCTCCCATCACTCCCACTTTACGGTCCCTGATCATGTTTGTCACGGCAGACCTCCTGGTGGGTTGGGGTCCTTTGAGCAGAAGGTGCTTAGAGTGCAGTTTGAGTGTCATCATACCATTCACTCACCTCTCTGACTTTCTTTATTAGTTTCATCCGGGTGGAGTGCCCTGAAGCCATGTGGGTTGGTGGACAGGGCACTGTGTTTTGGCCGTGGAAGCAGGTGGCCAGTAAGAGGCAGGTCTCACAAATGGGGTTCGAATTGGGTGCCATCCAGATCACCTGGGGAGGAATCGGGTGCATGTAGTGGGATCAGCTCATGCCCCTCACCCACAACATGCAATGACAAGGATGCCTAGACCTTGAGCAAGCTGTCTTAGTGGCAATGCTTTGATAGCAGGCCTGGTCTGGAGATCCTAGTGAGAATGACACAGAGCCAGACGGTCTCCAAGCCAAGGTCTGAACCCCTGCACCAGACTCTGCTGACAATGCTGCTGGCTACTATGGCAAGAAAGCAAATAAACACCTCTCCTTCACAGCTTCACCCCCCTGCTGCCTGGGTATGACTGAAGAGCGGTATGTCCAGACCTTTGTCATTGATGGATTTTGCACAGACCCATAGCAGGAATCCAACTGCCTGGATCCCAAGATGCCAAATAAGTAAATTTGCTAATTAATTTTTTTCAGTAAATCATGTGTGTAGGAGGACTATGTAATTGGCCGTAATATTTAAGCCTTCATTTTGATGTTCTCCCCAAGTAAGTTACCCTATGTTGTGGCTTCTAAGCACCGCAGATGCAGTTGCAGATGCATGGGCACCAAATATACTTTTTTTCAGTGTTCATCTGTAAATGAAAGATCAGGAACTAAATGTCTGCATTATCTACATTTTCTGTGCAAGTCATTGTCCAGAGTTGCACCTACATTTGCAATCATTTGCCCTGACATGGAGCCTTCCCTTGATGTGCTTGCAGCACACAGAGCTCACGGCCCCGGTCAGAATGAAGCCGAGGGACAGGGAGTGATATCCGAGCAATGCCAAAATCTGAATCCCCTAACAGCTGAGGAAGTTCAGCTGAGACAGACCTGAGGTAGCTGCTGCTTAGGGGTTTGGCCAGCGTGTCAGAGGAAGACTTCGCTCAAACTATGTTGACAAGCCCCTCTGAATTAGGAGGAGTGTTTTCTGCAGCTCCAGTAGGTTTGGGATGAGGCCTCCAAACAGCACACCTTTTCCAGGAGGGAGCTTGCCCTTAGAGCCCCCAGTTACAAGCTTTTTCCCATTAATGAGTATCAGCTCCCTTTGGCAATATGTGCATCTGCTTCCTGCAATGCACACAGAAGGTCATTCTGAAAAGAAATTATTTCCAAGCTATTTGCCTCTCAGCAAATCATACAGACATAAGTCAGGTCTTCTTCATTTTCATACATGTGTAATTTCAGATCACAACCCTTTTTCGCTTTGAGCATCCATGATGTTAGTCCAGCAAGTCACAAGTATCAGATGTCTGAGGTCTGCATTTTAAATACAGTATGTGTTTATTAAGCATTTTGATTTCAAATGCAGGTTACAAATGTGTTCATATTGCAGTCATTTCAGCTATTTTCTCTTAATGCAGTAGTCAGTATAAGCTGTGCAATGCAAAAGAAAATACTCAGAATGTTCATCCTTTGTAACAATAGCATAATTATCTGTAGAAGCACCTGAACACCACACTGAATGTGCCTCCCTGCGTAAATAATGCAATATAACTGAGCTCTGTATGAAAGGTGTATGACACAACACTGTCAAACTCTTGGAAAAATCTATTTTCCTTTTCAGTTTCTCTGATTCACAGTCCCCATGTTTGAAAGCCATATGACAAACCTGTAAGTGTGATACACCAGGGAAATTATGCAACTGCTTACGTATAAATGACAACCTGGGACATCATGTAATTAAACCTGAATAGAAACTTGACATGGTATCTTTTGGTTTCCTGTGGAATGTTTTGTACAAAATCACAGTCTGCCAGGCTGAGCTTTCAACTCCCAAAACCCAAATATGAACAACATTGCTAACAAAAGCCCCAGGAAATCTATAATACATAAAATGAAAAATGCTCTACATCCAGAGGTTCAGTTTCATGTTAAACTAGTGCGACTGCATATTGTCAAGGCAAAAATGTGAAGTCTTCCTGCCTTTTTCGTGAGTGAACTCCCACTGACGTGTGGGACAAGGGCTGAAATGTAGCCATTGGAATCGATTGGCGAGGTCAACCTTGGCTGCTGCCTGAAAGTCTGGGTTGTCAATAAGAGTTTTGCCTACAGAAAGGCTACAGTATCCCATGTCTTAAAACAAATGTATATCATTTAAAAGAAGTGATCAAACAAATTTACTGTAAAAGTACACAAGACGTTGTTCTTTGGTCTCAATTTTTCTGGTCTTTCTCACACAGAGGGATTTCCTGGGGGATTTCTTGAGAAGCAAAATACTATCTTCCATGATTAAAGCTGAGGGACAAGTCCTTCACTTGCCTAGTAATTACGGAGCTATTTTCAAGCTTTGGACAGGTGAAGTTTGGATGCTGGTGATGCTTAAATACATAGATGAAATTTGTTGGAAAATGCAGAATTAGCCATCACTCACACAGAATTCAATATTAATGTGCTTCAGAGCACATTTCCTCTGCTCCTGTGGTGAAACTGGGAAGCCTAAGCTAAACATCCACACTTGATTCCCTCCTTTTGTAGGCACCTCTGATTTTGATAATACAGACATAAAACTGGAACATCACAGAACGATCACTTCTCTGGGGGAAATCTGATGTCTGCCTCCTTAAGACCCTTAAGAGTCTTTGTAACAAGCTTTGCCCAAAAGAGATAAGGAAATAGCAATTACCCCAAAGTACAATGTCAAAGCCTATTTCACCACAGTCCTTCTGGCATATTAAGTATCTCTGAGACTTTCCCATTTTCCCACCACTCCAGATACCCCCCTGCTAGATTCACAAATGAACCAACATTCTCTCATATCTCCTGCTCATCTCTTTACACCCAAAACCATACACATTGCAAGACACCATGGATCCCATGATGTCAGAGAATTTTGTAAGTCTTTACTGTCACAGGCTGTCACTCCAGACTCAGTACACTTCAGCGAAAAGACAGTAAGTCAGCACTATTTGCAGCAGGAATTTGGTTCATAAGCTTCACTTCACACTGCCTGGAATAAATATTTTGGGAAAAGGAATGTGGCAAAAAACTGCAAATAATCACATTTTCCCATCCTTATTTAGCATTATTTTTCTTTAACATATTCTTAATTAGCAAGGTAGTGAACTTGTGACAGACAAAGCAATTGATGAACATTCAAATTAATTCTCTGGATAACAATTCTGAATACTATATCAATAGACTGGTCTACGTGTTAGAACTTTCCAAAGTCAAATTCTATTTACCTATATTATTACAGGGGGCAGTCTGGGAAGAACCTCCTCTATATCTTCCTTTAGAGACCAGGGTTCTGAATATGGCTTTTCTGCCCTTTGAAACTCTCTGGACAATTTATTTGGATAAATGAATTCCATTTTATTAATAGCAATTTTCTCAAATTTTAAATAGCACATATGCTTAAATAGCATTTATCAGGTGATCTTTCAGGTTGAACAGAACTTTAAAGTAAAACTGATATCGACAATAGAACGGTTATATATTATGAAAATGAAATCATAAATATTGAAAAAAGAAAAAAAAGAAAAGGGAAAAAATAGTTTCCAAACCAGCATTGAAAATAACTCAGTTTATAAAATGCTGTTTCTCAACACATCTGTAGAAGTAAACGAGATCCATCAGAGGCCATGGTTTACAGCCTATGAACAAGATCCTGTGAATATTTCAGCAGGACTGCATGCAGAAGGCCCAGCCTGGAACCTAAAACAATGAAGCCACAGTACAGATGCTCTTACAGAGTAGTGACAAGCTATATCTACTATTTTTTTAGCAAGACTGTTAATGCTTATTTTAGTCTTTAAAGAAAATTGTAGAAGGAGTAGTAACACTAAATCTAAGTCTAATTCTATCCTTAACCATACGGCTACACTACAGCGCATATTATTTTTGTTACGAAATGAACATAATAGTAATGGCATAATAGAAAAACAGAACAAATAGGACAGCATTGAGGGTAGTGTATTGTTTAAAAGGCAATATATGAAATGAAGTAGCTGTTCACTATCGGGATCTACAGTATTTCCCACTCTGCCCGCTCTTTGCGAGCGTTCCCACAGTTTGCGCTCCGCATCTTGAATGTGAGAGTCTGATTCAGCTGCTCTCACCACCAAACACGAGCTACAAAAGTCTCCTCTACATGGATCTAAAACCAGACACAGAACTCAAAACATACATCCAAAACCTCTGTCTTTGAGCAGGGAAAATGCTAAACAGCGATTGTGGGTTTTCTTCGACTTGGTTCTAAGTACAACAAATGCGTGGCCGGGAAGTCCGTGTGTCTGAGAGACCTCTGATGCATTTTGAAATGTTTCCATCACACGGAAAAAATGTTTTCAAAACCTGTGCTTTCCCAACGAGTAACAGTTGAGCCTTTTATAGCTTTTCTCCTGGCACGGGACATGATTAGCAAGCACAAAGATTTAGACAGAGATTTATTAAGTAACAGTTATATTGTGTTGTAATTAAAAAGTAGGAAATTCGCCGTCTACTTAAGCGTTTAAAAATGCTTAATGTAGGAAGCAATTACATCTCATTTTCAAATTATTCCCCTGACTACGGAGCGCGCTGCGGACAGAGTACGGCGGGGCGGAGGCGGCGGCGGCGGGTCCCGAGCGGGCCGGGGGCAGCCCCGGGCCCGGCCGCGATCGCTGCGGCCCCGCAGCCCCCGCAGCCCCCGCAGCCCCCCGCAGCCAGGCGGGATGGGCCGCCAGGCCGGGGGAGGAAGCGGAGAGAGGAGCGAGGAGAGCCAGGCGTTTTCCCGCCCGTCCTTGCAAACCAAAACCGAAGAAAGTCCGGCACCGGCTCCAAACCGAGGACGGTAGCCCGAGGCCGAGCTCAGGAGTCCTGTGCATCACTGCCCGCCCCCCGCCTCTCTCTTTACCTGGCTGTACTTGGCCTCCTGCTCCAGGGAGCTCTTCTCCAGCCCGTTCACGGCGTGCTGGCCCGGCGGGTGGAAGCTGTTTCGGCCCAAGCTGCTCCATTCCTCCACCTTGGGGCTGGGGTAAGGCGAAGTGTCATTCACTGCTGGAAAACAAAGGAGCGGGAGAGAAGGAGTTAGAGGCAGAGACCGGGATTCGGAGGTGGATATGGCTTTGCATCGGGATGGAGACGGCTCCCTCTCCCCATGCAAGGCACTCTGTGGAGCAGCGCTAAGGGGGAGCCGGACCCTCGCCCGCCACATCTCGCTGAAGCTCCCGGGAGCTCCTTGAGACGGTGGGCAGAAGGCAGTCAGCCCCCTCCGTGAAACCGGTGACAGAGATCAGCAGCCCAGCCCAGAGCTGGCTGGCTCGCCCGGCCCCAGTTCCCGCACTGGAGGGACGGAGCTGCGCCCGGCATTTATCCCCCAGGAGCTCCTAAGGGGCATTTACGGCAGCAGCCGTGTGTGTGTTTGTGAGTCAGAGGAGAAACGATACCCCGTGTGACAAACAGACTTGACACGCCTGCAGATAAACTGGGCTCCAAACACTTTTTGGAAGAAAAAGAAAATGAAACATAAAAGTAAATATATATATCTTTTTAATAGGGAAATAAAAGGAAGAAGATAAGAAAGCGGGGAGGAAAAGAAGTAACAGTCCTATTATTTACATGCTTATCAGCCGCGCCATGGGCATACCGGGATGATTTGCTGGCGGACAAATTCACGAACGGCCAAATTCCCGCACCGGGAAGCCCGGGGAGGAGCAGGGGGAGCCCTGCCCGAGCCCCGCGCCCGGAGCCGCCGTGGGAGGGGGCTTTCCTGCCCCGCCACCCCGCCCGGCCCCTCGCCGTGCCGGGCAAAGGCACAAATCTCAAGTTGTCTTAAGAAATTGAGCTCCCTCGGCGAGCGCCCTTTTCTGCTGATCTCACACTTTCCCATGAATAGGGGCTTCCTTTCCGTGTCAGCAAGGTCAGTTTACCCTATAAATCAAGGGCGAGCAGCCCCCATCTGCGGCATCGGCCGCTCCGCAGCCCCGAGCCTCTGCCGGGAAGGGGAGGGGGCGATTTCACACTGCAGAAAGATGTGTGCCGCTGCGGGGGCTGAGGGAGACGGGACACACACCGGGACACCCGGCAGCACCGTTAGAGGCCTGCCTGCCAATGTGGTGTTAATAAAGGAGGATATCACTAAAAAAATAAAAAACTAACAAAACAAACAAACAAAAAAAAATCCCACAACAAAACAACAACAACAACAAAAAAAACCCCAACCGTAAATTTCTCACGTGCTTGTAATGCACTCATTCTTTTTAATGTTCATTGCCAACACTGCCTCTAGATTGCCTCAGAGATTGCCGGGCGTGTATTTGTTAAAGTCGACTCAGAAACAAGCACATCTGCTTGTGCCAGTGAGGACTAGAATAAAGTTTATATCGTGAAGGGCAAAGAAGAACAAACTTGCATTTTTTTGCATGTATACATATAAAAAAACATGCTTGTGTGTTGCTTGAAAAAAATATCACCTGTCTGATTAAATAAGAAAAAAATTATTCTGCAATGCCTAAAGGATCATTTTGCATTTGAAATGCTGGTAGAACTGGATTGTTGCTGTTAAAAAGGCAGTGAAAACAGAGATCACAATTCCCACCTCTCCACTAATACTGAAAGAAGACTGGGACACAGAGATCGCTGTAGGCAAAGGTTATTCTGGGCTGTTGTTTTCAGTGACACTTTGAGCAACGCTTCCACTGTTAGTTCACTGGCAGAGACCGAAATGGAAAAAATGTCCCTTGCTAGCGAGCGGCTGGGAGACGCGACACAGTTTCCAGGCGGAGGAACCGAAAGAATGTGCAAGGGATAAAAGAGGCAAATCTTGGGCCTTTGGTTTTCCTAGACCACCGCTTCGGAGGAAAATACACCATCAGAATGAAAGCAATTAGATGACATTTGAACTTCCTGCCGAAGCAAATTTGGGCTGATTGCGAAAACTACAGAAAATTGACTTCTCAGTAACGCCAAGGCAGCGCCCGTGACCGGAGTGCGGCAGCGAGCCTCGGTCGGGACCGGGACCGGGACCTGGACCGGGACCGGTACCGAGTGCGCGCTGGTGCCGCCGCACCCCGGGCCGGTCCCTCCGGGCAGCATCCCCACCTCCCGGGTCACAGAGGCGGAGGTGGCGGCCGATGTGCCCTGTTTGCAGGTCCGCCTGCAGCCCACCCAGGCCCTTCGGTCTGCCCACGTTCCGAGACGCGCTCCAGGGAGCTCAGCGCCCTGCCCGTGCCGGGGAATCGCCAGGGGTTTCCCGAATTAAACAGCGAAACCACCTTCCGACCCTCGGAGAGGAAAGAACCCAGGGACCGAACCCCTCCGGCAATGTTTGGCTGCCTGTGTGGCCCCGGCTCCCCCCATTTCTCACCTTGGTCTGTGATGGACCGGATCCCCAGGATGTCCGTCACCGAGTGAGAGGACGGCCACGTCCTGGGCATGGCCATGGTGCTGGGGATCGCCGGCACCCCGGGAGGGGTGGACACCTTGGCTCCTGCAGCAGCGATGGGGCTGGGGTAGGGGTAGATGTGGTTGTAGGACAGAGCAGGCTGTGGGGGCGGCTGGTGCTGCTTGTAAGTCTCGTAGTGACTCTGCTGAGACAGGTTCCCGATTTTGTTCCGGAGGATGCGGCTGATGGAGCTGACCGACGGCACGTTGTACTTGTCACACACGCCGTCGGCCAGCAGGCGATCCCGGATCTCCCAGGCGAAGATGCCCGGATCCCTTTGTTTGTAGGTCCGGATATGTTTTACCACCGTGGGGGTGGTGACCCGAGGCTTGCTGCCGCCGATAGCCCCCGGTAGGATGGAGCCGGTCTCGTTGTAGCGAGCCAGGATTTTGCTGACACAGCCGTGGGAAACGCGGAGCTGCCGGCTGATGTCGCACGGCCTGATACCCAGTTGCGCCAGTTCCACAATCCGCAGCCTGATGGCATTGGGCAGGGGTCTCCCGTTGACAAACACCCCCCCGAGCTGGTTCACTTCCCCGAAGGCAGGTTCTGCAAGCAAATGCACAAACACAGCCGTCGGACACGGCGGACGGCACAGAAAGGGGCGTCTGAGCTGCTCCTCATCACAGACAGATGTCACAGACAGGGACCCCCCCTCCCCGCTCACTCCACGCACTTCTTTAGAATAGCGGGATGCCCCCGAGACTGAAGGAAGCAAAGGGAAGGGAGAAAGAGAAGTGAGAGGTTAAAAAAATGAAAAAAAAAAAAAAGAGAGAGAGAGAGAAAGAAAGAAAGAAAAATGAAAAGACAGAAAGAAAGATAATCCGTGGCAACAAATGTCGGAGCTCTCCGGACTGTGCATCAAGCATATTCCCAAAAATAAGCACATTCCAGGCATGAAAAATGAGATCGCCCCAACAGACAAGTCAGCTTTATTGCCACAGGAAAAAGGAACGCGAAGAAAACAAAAAGAAAAGAAAAACATCGTCTAAGACGTGGGGGAGGGGGAGGAAGGAAAAGTAGTTGAGGAAATTCTTTTACATCTTGGGAGAGACGAGGGCAGCGCGGTGCTTCTGAGTCGGGACTAACTTTTTAAAGACCTTTCCTGGTGCTGTTAGCGCCTTTCGCTTAACAGCACGATTACACTGGGCTGTAAAACGAGCGTGTTAAAATGTTAACTGCTACGATCGGTGTCAGGAATAATATACAACGTGTCACGGGCTCCAGCCATCCGCTCGGCTGCGATCCTGCCTCGCGCTCGCCTAATAACACTAATAACAAGCCGACTAGTCATTAGCTCTCTCTCTCTCTCTCCCCTGCTCCTGACCCTCAACATGTTCGTACAACTTGTAGGAACACGAGCAAAGTCAATAAGGGAGCCGCGGCGGTGGCAGATGAGTGCGCACGGGTGCTCCCCCTCTCTTGACAGCACTTGAACCCTCCTGCGGCTCCCGGCCACTTACCCATTCCTCAGAGCGGGACACCTCGAGGCCGGCCCTAAATCCCAGCGGATCCCTATGCTCGGGAACCGGCTCCGGGCCTCCTGCGCTCCTGGCCGCACCGGCCCCGAGCCTCTCTGATCTCCGCTGAGGAGGGAACGGTAGCGTGAGGAAGAAAAGAACTACAAGGAAATCTACATCCCGACAAGAGAGCCTTGACTTCTGCATTTCAACCTCAGGGCAGCGTGGGCAGGGCCGGGCTGGGCCGGGCCCGCGGCCCGCCGCCCCCCCGACCCGCCCCTGGGGCGGCCCCACGGCCCAGCCGCCCTCCCAGTGGCCGGGGGAGATGACGGACAGCGCGGCGGCGGCGGCGGCGGCTGCGGCCCTTCCGCTGCGCTCCGCGCCTGGGCCCGCCGCGCCGGGACCGCGGCTCCGCACCTGCGGCGGTGAGTTGCGCGGGGAGCGCCGCCGGCGTCGGGGCCGCGCCGAGCGGGGCCAGGGCACGGCCGGGGCCTAGGCACGCAGCTCCGCGGGGCCGGGGCGCGGGCGGCGGGCAGCGCCGGCCAGCGCCGCCCTTCCTGGCCCCTTTCCCGGACTCAGCAGCCGGGGAGGGGGCTTCGAGCCTGGCAGAGCGGCTCCCCTTTTCCCCGAGTGAAGCAGAGCCGTGTCTTGGCACACACACGGTTTGCCCGCGTTGAGGTTGCGGACCGCGAGAGAAGCTCTTCGTGGGTCTGATCGCCTCGTTGTAATAAAGCACCTTTTCGCTAAAGAATGTTTCGCGGGCGGTGTACGAGAAGACCGTGAGCGATGCGAGTTGCGTCATTTTTGGTGAAAATCACCAACCGGTCAGGAAACGAGCTGCAATTTCCCTCGCCTTGGGAGGAGACGGGACGGGGCTTGCAGCGCCTGGCCCTGGGATGCTGCGTTCTCCGGCCACGCGCACCGGCACCGGGATGCTGGCCCTCGCTGCCAGCGCAGACCGGCCCCGGTTCTGTTTTCATCCCCTCACTATCACTGCGCAAGGCTTAACCGTAAAATGTCAATGCCTCGCAGCTGACTTCAGCTTTATAAAAGGCACTGATACATATTAGCAATCCAAAGAAAAACAGGCAACGCTGGTAGGAATTAAAGAATGTGCGGGTCACGGCGTGTATGTGGAAGAAATATTTGGTTTGGCGGTGTACGGATCCTGAGCTGACCTTGTGTGTGTGCGTCTTATGCCCTACCTTACATCGTGTTGCACACAGAGATCATGGGCTTCAGCTAAGGATTTGTGTTGGGTCTGGTTTTTGGGGTTTTGGTTTTGGTTTTTTTGTTTTTGTTTTTTGGTTTTTTTTGAGTTTTGTTTTTCTTCATTAATCTATTAATCTCCTGAGATTCTTCTTTGTCGTTTATTGCTTTTATTTTTTTCAATAGAGTCTCAAAGTTACAGACTCTGTAAATTAAATAAAACGTGAAAAGAAATAAGGCGGTGATCCTAGTGCACAAAATATCACCAAGTAAACCACAAAATTTATGTCGCTGGTGTGCATAAACATAGTCTCGATATTATTACAATTGAAATGTAAGATACTTTTAGGAAAAAAAATTGAGCGATATTTCAGATCCTGCACAAATCGCAATGAACTTTCCTAACTGTGAAGAAATAAGATGTTGCAGAGATCTCCCAGAAATAAGCGGCATGTTGTAAACGTTTTGTGGTGAAAAGAAGGTGATCATGGCTCTTTTGCAGGTACTTCCATTTGATCGAAATATCTGCGGATACTTGTTTTCTCCACAGGAATTAAAAAAATAAACAAACAAACAAAAAGCAAAACAACGACAACAAAAAATTACACTATCAAAAAACCATCAACAAAACCAAACCCAAACCAAAAAAAACCCTAGCAAAACCAAACCACCACAACAGGAACTTTTCTATGGGAGTTTTGTGGTTGCTTCAAAAGTACGAGTTGCCCATTCAGAATATCGCACCTATAGATTGTGGTGTTTCTTCAACCTAGATAGAATTATCTCTGATAAGGGGAGCACTCTTGACAGCCGCGCAAATGCCACTGTCCGAAAGCATTTTGCGCAGGCAATGGTACTGGCAGGCGTTTGCTGAAGCCAGAGCCCCTCTCTGTGAACTGACCTCCTCTGGCTATTTTTAAGGCAGAAGGCATTGAACTAGTGGGACGCGGATCCAGCCTTAATTAAGCTATTTCTGTAATTAAACAGTGAAAGGAGGTGGGAATCCGTAAAACTTCCGATCCGCTTTAACAGGGTATTTCTTGCGGAAGCCGAGTTTCTCGTCGGGCTCCCCGACAAGGCTGCTCGCCCTACAGCGTGTTCCCCAGCCCGACGGGGCCTGTGCTGCTCGCCGCCCCGGCCGCCCCGAACACCGGGACTGCCGTGGCTTCAGCGCGGTCCCGGGCCCTGCGGCCGGGGAGCATCTCCGGGCGGTGCAAGCCCGACCCCGCCGCTCCTGGACCCGCTCGGCGCCCCTAAAGCTCCCCCAGGGCTGCTGGGATGCTCGGGCGTGACCCTGCGCCGCTCTCCCACGCTGCCCGGGCAGCTCCTCTCCCCATCTGTGTCTATTGTGTTCACAGTTGGTCCTTCTCTTCCCCCTCCGCCGTGTCCTCCAACCTGTCTGTTCCCCCTCCTTCCCTCTCCCACCCCTCCACCCTCGAGCCCGCCTCTGATCTCCTGGATGTTTTGTTTCTTTCCCGTTCTCAATGTGTGTTCCTGATGTGGTCCTGTCGGAAAAGCTCGTTTACTCTGCTCGGGTCTCTAGTGGTTTAAGGATAATGTTTATCAGAAGTGAACGTGCTCAACTTGTTTCCATTCAACTGCTGAGTGTGGGCTGAAATACCAAAGGTCAGATCTACAGTGAGTCGGTAGAGGGCAGGGGGAGACGAGAGGAATATGAAAACATAATATACAACAGACTGTTGATCGCTTCTGACCTGCCTGGCAAAAAGATTATTTTTTTCAGGTAGGAAATCCCTGTAGAATCGGAGGGGAAAGGCAGCCGGGAGGGGAGCGCGGGGGCCGCGGGGTCGGGGCTGTTCTACCCGGGGAAGGGCACGCGTGCCGGGCAGGGGGCTCGCCCTGAGGAGCCGGCGGCTGCCCCGGCACGCACCCGCGCCCTCACCGCAGGGACCCCGGCCTCACAAAGCGAAACGGGGGGGAAGCTGTGAGAGACTCGAGCCGGAGCCAGACAGGAGCCGGGCTTGCCCTGCCATTCCTTTCCCTCCGTGCCGGGAGAGCTCCTGAGCGGTGCCGCCACGCACAGCGCGGGGAGCCGGGGTACGGCCCTGGCGTCTCTCGGGAGCCGCTGCCCTTGTCCGCCTTCTCCCGACGCTGCTGCTCGCACAGGGGAGCCAGAGGCGCTCCCCTTCCTCCCCTTCCCTCAAACTCCGCTCCCTCGCCCTCTCTCCTGCACTAAACAGCCTCGGCTGGAGCTGCCCGCTGCAAATCGCGTGTGCGGCTGCAGCAGCCCTGGTGTGCCGCCGGTACCGGCGAGGCGGCAGCCGCCGTCCCTGGCTGCCCCCGCCCATGGAGGCCTTCTCCGGCGCTTTCCGGGGCCGGGCAGGCCTCCCGACAGCGCCCAGCTCCCGCTCTGAGAGCAGAGTCCCGGCGCTGAGGTTTTCCAGCGCTCCGGCAAGGCTCCTTTGCTGTGCTCACCTCGGCGTGTCCTGCTCCTTCCTCTTAGAGCCTTCATGAGGCCTTGCTGTGCCTCGCTCAGCTCCCCAGATGCCTCCGCTCTGCCCTTGGAGGAAGAAACCAGACAAAACCAACGCGGCACACACACACACACACACACACATACACACACACACACACACACACCGTCTTTGAAGCTGCAGATTTTTATTGATTTCTTTTTTTAAGGGAGGAAGGAAGATAACCTCCTCACCTTCCTCGAGGGGAGAGGGCTACTGAGGGCATATTAAGGCAGAAGGATGCCCACATGGTAACGCATTTGTAAGCAGAAGGCCCCCGATCCTTCCCAAAGGACAGGTTCCCCGGCCGTGTATGTAGTTCGGTGGCCGTATTTCCCGAGGTGGCGTGGGGAAGGTCCGAGGGGCGGACGAGGCGCGGCGGCCAGAGGGACTGTCGCGGCTGCCCTGCCTTCCCCGCCCCCAGCTGCTGCCATGCGGCTCAAAGCCGCGAAATCCTCCCCCGGAAGCGATGCAGACAGTTTGGTGTGCAAGGAACATCTTGGAGCCGGAGCAGGGGTGAGGGGATAACGCGGTGTGGGTGTCGGGGGAGATTTTGGGCTCCTCTGAAGGGCAGGTAGGGAAAAGCGGGCTGAGGCAGGTGGAAGGTTAGCGACAACGCAGCGAGAACCTCGAGTTATGTCCGGAAGTGACCCGTCCCGGAGGGAAGATGCTGTGCGAAATTGAGAGAGATGAGACCCACGGAGCTTTGAAACGGGGCTCTCATTTTGCACGGAGCTATTCCCACACGTGAGCGTACAAAATCCCACGGAATCTCCAGGGATCATTCCCGTTTTCTGCGAGGAACCGAACGCAGGATGAAGGGGCCTCCACGCATCACTGGCTGCCATGTGCATTTCCTTATGGCACAATCTAGCTGAGCGCAGTAGGTTAGCGAGGGCAGCGTGCCTCGGCAGGCAGCGGGAGCGGGTGCCGGGCTGACCTCGCCGCTCACGCTCCCCCTCCGAGCCTGCAGCCTGAAAATAGCCGGCCTGACCCCCAGCTCTCAGGTGTGCTGGCCCCCCCGGTAGCCTGGGACAAGAGCACACGCACCGGCAAACGCCTGTGCGAAACAGAAGGGGGATTGTCACAAGGAGAAAATCCTTTCCAGCCGGCGCTCGGCTGCGGACAGAGGGGACGGCTGCAGATAGATAGGGACCGCTGCAGATAGGGACCGCAGCAATAGGGACCGCTGTCCCCCAACAGCTCCCCAACCCCTTGGCGACCCCCGGCCCCGGCCCTTCTGCAGGGGCTGGCCTTGTTTTCCACTTTTCCCCTCTCTGGGCGAAAAGGGCGTTTTGAGAATGATCTGGCACAAGTTGCAGGTCTGTCGTTGGTAGATGGTGAGTTTCTTGTTACAGCCTGCTACCTTATTTTAGCTCGCTAAAAACCACCGGCTTATACCTTTGTGTTTGCATAAACTGCCCACATTCATTCACTTGTGATTCCGGAGGGGAGAGTATTTTTGCCCTAATTTAATTAACGTAATACTCAAACATGCACGGAAATACACGCAACAACTCTGAAGCTCACACAAGCTGGCAGGTAGAGAGGGAGCTGTGTTGTGTGAGAGTGAGTGATTTCAATGTTAAGAAATTATTTCAACATCAAGGTCAAGACGGAGAATGGAAATATAACAGGATGAAATTTTGTCATTTTGAATACAAATATCTAATGAAAGTTTCATCAGATACAAACGAGCCATGTCTGGACATTTCCTGCATATTTATGAAGCAATGATGGGCAAAATACAATCGGATCTTGGAGTCACTTCTGTTGTCACAAACTCAAAATCTGAAGAAAACGAAACGTAGCAAGAAATCTCTATTTCTACTCAAGGCTTTCAGGCGTCCCGCTTTTGGGATAAGGACACAACCTCTTGCGGAGCTCTCCTCCCTGGCGTGCAGAAGCAGGGAAGCTCAGCTTCAGCGGTCAGAAATGCCCACTCAGTGTCGGGCTGTGCCGGGGGTTGGGCCGGAGCCCCCCGCTCGTTCTCGAGCATCTTCTGCCGCCGCTCGGAGCCGGCTGGTTCCCTGCTGGTTCCCGGCTGGTTCCCGGCTGGTTCCCTGCTGGTTCCCGGCTGGTTCCCTGCTGGTTCCCGGCTGGTTCCCGGCTGGTTCCCGGCTGGCTGATTCCCTGGCCCGGCCGGGGCTCTCAGTCCCTACGACACCATGGCGAGCCGCCCCCCGGCCTGGTGGGAGAAGGGCAGGGTCTGTAGAAACTCAGACAACCCGTGGAGAGTGACTAAGGGCGATTGACCCGTTCTCAGGAGAAAGGAGGGACGGACGGAGCCGGTTACACTGCCGGGGCTGAGCCCGCCGTGCCGGGTCCGTACAGACCCTCTGCAGTGAAGGCATGTGCGTGCACTTCCCTGGGGCACGCTGGAGGCGGGTGAACAGGTGAAATAAATGCACAGTAGCGCTAACCCGGGACAAAGGCCGGGGTTAAGGACGTCCCTGCGGACCAGGTTTGCCCGGCAAACCCCTCAGCGCCTCCCGCCGCTGCCGAGACCCGGGGCTGTCCCGGTTCCTCTCCCCGGCGTGGGGAGTTTCATCTGGTCTACGGCATCGGAGCCACTGTCACATCCCTTCCACACTCTCTTGAGCATTCAGATCGTGGTCGGGAGCGTTAGGTGGGGTGTCTTAACGATGTGTTAGCTGCTTGGACAGATTTAATAACTTTGCCGCCAATCGTACTTAGCAACCCTTCTGGAAGCCAGACAGTGTCTCATTAGGGCTTTCCTGGTGCAAGCATTTGACTTGAATGAGCCGTGTTGAGTTAATTTCTATTTGCACTAGGATTTGTTTAATGACATAGAGGGGAATAGACAATTCTCGTGGACCAGACCATTAAGCTATAGAGGGCTAGATTTTTTAAGAGTATTTTGTTCTAATAAAGAAATCGGGTTTTCATTTGTCACATGTTACATGAATTTAGAGTAAATAAAAAAAGATAACTCTATTGCTCTGCCTCAAATTATAGAAACCAATTGGGAATTCCTAGGCAATTTTCTCCGTTTCTTCCTCTGCTTCTACAACATCTAGTACCAGTGCCACCTACAGGAATAATTGCATTTTCGAGCTGCTTTCAAGTAACCAGAATTCCGCGTTTGAGAGTCCTGGTAGCTCTGTCGTCTTCCTGGACGAAGAGCTCTTCGCCCTCCTTACACAGCAGCAAGTCTGGCTTCGAAGGGCGTTGTTTTAATTCGTGGCTTTCGTTTGAGATCATGGCCTGATGCAGGTTCGCTCCCCTGTACCCCGGCAGCGGGAGCGACGGAGCCTTCCCGCGGAGCCCGGGAGCCGCAGCCGGCCGAGGTGAGGGGCAGCGCCGCCTGCTTGCACCGAGAAGCGTTCGGGGCTCGCTGGTGATGTCCCGATCGGTGCCTCGGGGCCGGGCAGAGCGTGGGGGGCCGGCTGTCAGCTCCCGCCTGGACTGCAGAGCCCAGCGCCCCTGAGGATTCGGGGAGCTCAGGGGCTCTCTGCAAGGCGACTCAAGTCAGTGCCGGGCTGTCTCCGGGCTGCGCTGTTGGGAAAGGCGGCTGCAAGCCAAGCGCGGCTCTGGGGACCTCCCCGGCACACTGGGCTTGACGATTTATAATGACGAATGCCTTACAGTGGGAGAATAATGATACCCTCCCTCGTCTCCCTGGTGGAGGAGGCCTTGGCTGCCGGGGAGGTTCTCCTTCCCTGCGCCGTGCGGTGCCACGGAGCGGGGCCGAAGGGTTCGGGGAGCTGGGACAGGGACGGCGAGCACCGGTACGGAGCTGGCTCCGCCAGGCAGGAGGTTTTCTTGCTTGAATCTGTGTCCGCTAATCCTTTCCCACGGTTAACCCGACCCCTAAATATTTGCTTTTGGGACCTAAGGCCAGTGACGATCCTTCCTGATCCGACTTGGGAGTGCATCTTTTCTTTTTCTCGGTTCTTTATCTTAAGGGTTTCCAGTTCCTACAACTTTGCTTGTGCAAAAACACTTTATCCAAAAATGTGTACACGGATACCTTCATTCTATGCATTAGGTTCCTTGGTGCTCTGTTGCTCTGGACCTCCGAGGTGACCTGGGGTTCTTCTGCAGGTGGGAACATCTGTGTCATGCAGCACAGAGAAAACAATTGTCCATCTGGGTGGGAAAAGGTGCGTTTTCCTTCAAAACCATGTCTTCTTGTGACTTTTCATAGTCACAAAACACCGAGGTGTTTGGGGTTTTTTCCTTAATAGAGTGAAAAGGAAGAGAAGAGAAGAGAAGAGAAGAGAAGAGAAGAGAAGAGAAGAGAAGAGAAGAGAAGAGAAGAGAAACTAGCTTTTTGGTCTGTGCTGAAAGGTTTGTGGCCATTTTGATGTTTTACTGCCTGTAGAAAACTCGGTCATTACCGCCCTGAGGGTTTTCTTTCGTTGAGATAATAAAACGGGAACAACTCCCCCCCCCCCACACACACACATCCCCCTAACAACAACAACAAAAGGATACGAGAAAAGAGAGCCGAGCTGCCCTTACTCCCTGTCCCATCCCCTCCTGCCTTGCGTGGGTCCTCGGGGGCTTCAGCGCCCACCCCAGAGGTGTCGCATTATTGATGCGCGTGAAAACAAATTACTAGTGACATGAAAAAGCAAAGGTGTAACCGGGTGCGGAATTCACTATCAGTTGCGGAGTTTCATAAAGTAAACGAAAGTTTCTTCCTCTCCGGCTCAAAGCTTTTGCGATGAAACTCAGTAGGTTTTTTACACAGCGGATCCGGGGTCGAGCTCTACCCGCATACGCCACGCGTGGAAATGAAAGTGTTATCCCACCAGCCCTGCTGCAAACGGCGCAAGTGCCATATTGCGGTGATCCCCAGCAGCCCGCGCCGCCCGAAGCCCCTCGGGGCGCAGCCAGGGGCGGGAGGGTCCGGCAGAGCGGCGGGACGGGCCACAACAGCCCCCGGTGCCGAGCAGCCGCCGCGCCCGGGCTGGCAGGGCACGGGGCCGGTTCTCGCTGCCTGGGTTCCGTTTGCAAAACGCTTCTCTTCTGCAGCTGCAGCGTAACACGAAGAGGGTATTAATAAATATTAGTACCCTCCACCCAGCTCAGTTACAAATTTGAGGCGCAGCAATATTTAATGCAGAATAGTGCTGGAAATATTTTTTTTTTCTTTTGGAGAAGAACGCCGTTGCGAGAAGATTGTTGCGCCTCGCCTGCCTAAACAGGACTCGCCCTCCGGGAAGAGCAGATGCCCTTCGGCGAGGAGGATTTTTTTCCCCTCGGGATTCTGGCAGAGTCAGAAAATTTTATTTCAGAGTGACTTCTTCAAGAGTTTTCTGCCAAATGCAGCGATAACGAGTAACCCAGGGACGATGCGGCGCTGAGGGGCATTTCGGCTTGCCTGCCGTGCCCTGACGCTGCCCGCACACCCCTTTTCCTGCGCACGCTGGTGTCCCTGTCCCAGAGGCGGTAGGTGTCGCACAGGGTATCTCCCTGCCGGGACCCCCATCCAGCCCCGAGGGACGCGCGCAGCCCGCAGGATGAGGAAGGCGGGCGGCCCGCAGCCAGCAACCCGGGACCTCGGGTCGGCCTCTTGTGCCCTCCTGCAGCCGTTCCGAACCCAGATCCCGGGTACAGCCCGGGAAAAAGCCGCAGCAGGACCAGGGCCTGGGCTGCAGAAGCGCCCCGCTCCTGGCAGCTGAGTCCCGACGGGGGGAATTGCCAGGCGGGAGAGCCGGGTACGGCCTTTACAGTCCGTGTGTTGTCCCGAGAAGAGTTCTTTCACCCCGTGTGCCAGAAGCCGATCCACACACACTGCCCCGGGATTCAGCCGTGAAGCCGGAGGGAAGAAGGCGAGGGGATTTTGCTGTGCTGAGCGCAGAAGCAGAGCCTCAGTAGCTATGGGCATCTCCACGCTCCACGGGGGCTGCTCGCTCTCACCCGCGGCTCAGGCTCCATCGGGACATCCCAGTGTCACCCCGGCACAGGGAATATGTCACAGGCCCTGCTGCTGACTACCTGCCCCCACCAGTGCCCTAGTCTCACCAGTGTTTCTTTTGACAATTTTCCTCTTCACCAGGGATGAGATGTGAAATATCCCCGTGTGAGACATTTGTGTTCGGGCGTTTTAGTTCATCCTTAAGTACCTAATAAGGCAGAAAGTGCTCAGCAACGGGGAAGGGATAGATAAGGGCTGTAGGAAGCGTGGGATTTTCCTGCTGTTTGTAGGAGACGGATACACTTGTGCCCTAAATGCCTGTAGGAGATGTGTATGATGGAGAAAAGGGCGATGCCAACGCCTCCAGAGACAGTTTGCTGCCCAGAGATCCAAGAATAACTGCTGTGAAGGACCCCGTGTAGCTCTGTGCAGATGCTGCATGGCGACTTTCCGCAGCCCTGGACCAGGGTGCTCTCCGTGGTAAAGGGCGATGCTCACCCTCCATCAGGGGAATCACAAGTGTCCCCGGCAGGAGGCCGAGCTGGAAGCTCCCCCTCCAGGTCCGTGCGGCATCTACCGAAATTCTCTTGGCTTCCCAGACCGAGACCTGGAACCAGGGCCTAACCCAGGTGAGAGACCCCTTACCTGCAAAGAACCGCTGCCGGTCACTTGGCAGGGGCAGCACGGAGTGGCCGAGGTGGGGCTTGGGTGCAGATTCATTGATTAATTACCATACCTATGAACTCAGCAACCGCTCAGCAGTTTGGGAAATAAATCTCAGCTTCATTGTCAAAACATGCAGATCTCTGTCCGACGTCTCTCTTACTTCATCCAGAGCTCTGTGAACAGTCTCTTAGTCTCTGGGTATCACGGTATGAGCCACATGGCTGCTATCTCCCTCTTCGCATATATACAAACACCCTCTACTTATTATAAGATAAAATGTCAGTTAGGGGAAAAAACCAAATAACATCCAGTTGTTCTGCACATTCGAAGGGTTTGTTTATTCTTTGTATGGACACAATTTAGGATGAAGGTGGGGACTTCCATATGATTTGAATAAAGTACCCCTTCTACCTTGTAGTTTTTAACCTATATCTTCCACTAGTCATTTGTGACTATCAAAAGAAAATAATTTATGTATTAGAAATTCCACTCCTGCTAAATATAGTTGCAAAACCAAATAATTACAATGCTGTGAATGGAAAAATTAATTTAATATAAGAAAATAACTGGAGTTGAATTATTAATGTGTTGGTGTTGCAAATTTACAATCATTTTGTATTTGCACAGTTACAGCGATGTAGAAAGTACAAAAAATACTATCAAGACCAGCTTCCTATACTAATAACTGTACAACTGCCTTTTAAAAAAATTGTGCATATTTTCTTCAGTTTAAAATTTCTCTGTCTATTACCTTCAGTATTTCTATGCCTACATGCATAAAATACATTTTCTCATTTGCAAACAGATCTGAACATTCTCTTCAGAGAAAAAAAAAAGTGAAATAGAATTAAATTGAGAATACATAATTTAAATTATAAAAATGATTTTTAGTTTTTCTTTCAGGAATGCTTTTTTTTTAAAAGTCAGATTTAGTTCTTGTGCTCGTACTGCCCAGTTTGTATTTTTTTTGAATGCACAGGTGCACACTGAATTTCATCTTCTTTAGGTGTATGTGTCTGGCTATATGCATGCAAGCGCCCACTCGCTGGGTTAAGGGACAGGTGTCAGGACGTGCAAATTCATTGGCAGTGGGGAAAGGAATTTGCAGGCTGTGGGCTCCGTGTTGTGGATCGGCAGGAAAGCCGAGCGCAGGGGGTGAATGACTTTTGCTCCAAGGGCCCGGCGGTGCGGTGAGGTGGGACTCCTGCCGTGACTCTGTATGACCGCACGGGATTTTCCTCGCACGAGCATCGCTTTCCAACCTCCCCAGGTGACACCAGCCCAGCGCCAGCTCAAGGCGACCGCACGAACACTGCGTGAGCCGGTCCCGTGTGCCCCGCTCTCCCAGGGGCTGTTTCCCTCTCCCGGCCCCGGGATGCGGCTCCCGCTTTCTGCGACCCGCACCCGGAGGGAGGGGACGCAGTGAAGCGATATCGGCTGTGAACGGGGTAAAATCCGCGATCTCTCTGGGTCTTATGGCTTCGGAGAAAGCAGCTTTTCGGAAGGAAAGCTGTACACTGGACAGTGTCACGTTGTGCACCCCATCCCTCGCCTCCAGCTGGAGCATCCCTCGGAGAAAGGAGCAGCGGGTGAAGCATCGGGACCGTTCTGCTTTGACTCCACGCACCATGGTGCGGGTGCTGCGCGTAGCTCGGCTCCGCGGGAGAGGAGACCCCGAGCCCCGGCTGCCGGGGAGCGGAGAGAGCCTCCGGGCCGAGAAATGTTCCCGCTTTCTGTCCCGGCGGTAAGGACACCGGAGTGCGACAGCCCTGTCCCATTGCACTATCCATAAATAGCGGCGTATATAAATAATAGAGAGTGGTGTGTGTAAATACACGTGTACATGTGTGGGTGTTTCCGGCATTGGTTGTGTTTTACACGAACCGGGACGTTTTTCTGAGAGCGAGAAATTTACCGGAACAACCCGAGCAGCCTTTGTCCCGGCTCCCGAACTGATGCTCCCCGACTGTGCGCTGGAACCCA
Organism: Melozone crissalis; assembly: GCF_028551555.1. Taxonomy (NCBI): domain Eukaryota; kingdom Metazoa; phylum Chordata; class Aves; order Passeriformes; family Passerellidae; genus Melozone; species Melozone crissalis. The sequence continues at coordinate 32,416,120 of NW_026535796.1, read as the reverse complement.
ACGTGTTTTTTCCTGTTCGTTTATTTTGCTCTTGGTGTGCTTTTGGACTCTCCAAATAAGCTGCTGGTAATATCCCTAAATCCCTTCTGGCGTCAGAAGCAAACGCAGGCACTTCTGCTTGTTTTTTCCATCTGTCCTTGAATTTTTGATGTGGATGGGAAAGGGGTGGGGGTACGATATTATTGACAGAGAGGGAGAGAGAAACATGTTTTCTTGGGTCTGGAGAGTGGCACCTCTCCCGGCAAGAGCCTGCAGTCCGGCCGGAGCGGCCCGGCTGGGGGAGCCCTCCCTGCTCCGCCCCGCCGGTTTGCCGAGGTGCTGCATGCCTGGAGAGACCATTGTGCTTCTTCTAGAATATCTCTACACATTGCACGGTAGGAAAACGTGGTCTGCGAGGGAAATGGCTGTGCCCGCACCCGCGGTCCTCGGGGCTACCTGAATTTGGAGGAAGGGGATGCATGTACACCTTTGTTCCTGAGGGAAATTTAGTTTTATTCTCTTGCTAGGCTGATATTGGGAGTGATTAGCGATTTGTAGCGATACTTGTTCCTTCCTGTTTGTCAGAGATCTCTCTGGGAGTAGCCACCACCCTCCAAAACGTCCCGTGTGTGCCTCTGACACAGGGGACCCCAGAAGGAGCTCAGGGTTGGACCCCAATGCCCCTCGGCCGCCCCGGACTGGAGGCGTGTGTGATCCTCAGCTGCTGTGGGGTGTTTTTTCACAGGTCTTGGGAAAGCATCCCATGGGGAGACGGAAACAGGCAATGGAAGCACCTTCTCCAGGCATGGGATTACGGTCAGCCCGCCTGCCCCACCCAAACCATGATGCTGCAAGCCCTTGGCCCGCCAGGCGGCCTCTGGTCCCGCCCAGAGCTGGGACAAAGGGTGATCCCATTGCCCAGAGGTGGCTGCAGCAGCACGGCATCCCCACAGCTCCCGCAGCCACAGCTGCGGCGTTCCCCCTTCTGCCCGCCAGCCATCCTCCTAAAGGGCGGCTTCTCATTTAAAACTGAGAAGCACCTTAGCAGCTGCTCTCAGATTGCTCTGAGCTGTGGCTGGAATAACCCTTGCTTGGTGAATAGCGGGGGTGGAGGAAAATCTCTGAGTTTAACTGTGCTGGGAATTTTCCACTTTCGTTTCACTGACAGAAACTGGGTTTTTTTCCCCTTGGAAGGTATTTCAGGCCTCTGTGTGATTAAAATAATCTGCATCATTTGAGATGGGACATTGCAGCAACAGAGAATGAGATTGTGACTTCCTGGTGGGTCGTGGCAAGGCTGCAGGCACTGTAATGCAGAGAGTATTCATATGCCAGAGGGTTCGCTCTCACTCCTGTCCTACCTCCCCTCTGACCGTGGAGGTAATACTGGACTGAGGGCATTGTTTATAACTCCCTTGAATGCCGGAGTCCACCACACAATATTTGAGAATAACTAGTAAGTTGTTAGAGACAGATTGAAGTCTTATTCATCTGGCTTATGGTGCCATCTGCTTGAAAGAAGGCAAATACTGTGTTGATAGTGGTGGTGATGATTCCCTTATTTGCTGTAACACAAGGCAACAAGATTGATACACTCCCAAGGAAAAGGTTAGCTCTGGCTGACAGCAGGTTTCTCTTTTTTCATGCTTCCCTTTGCCAGTCCCAGAATTATAGTTTCAGCTTTCTGATTTTCCTCTTTCTCTGGTATCAATATTGCACTTGAATGAGATCACAACCAGACAAGGGCTTCTCTGCTAATAGTCTCTGTCCTTGAAGCGCATTTTTACTTTACCAGCACTCAATACTGTGGAAGTCCTGTAATGCTTCCTGAGACCCAATGAGTCACCTTGTGAACCACATAAGCAATCTCTGTTTTTTTCTAATCTTTCTTCAGGTCATATTTGTCTCACTGCAAAGATGCAAGCCTGAAAACCTTTCCACTAATCCCTGGGGCAACAATCCCTTCGAGTTGATCACAGTGCATGGAAAGAAGAAGTGCTCTCAGACAAGCTAGTGTGTTAAAGCCCCAAGGTGATCTGCTGTGCCCAGCTGTGGCAGAAGGCTGCCTTCCCTGCACTGCCCAGTGAGGGTAGAAGCTGTCTGGCATTGGCAGGCCTGGCATTTCGTGCATGGTGCCCAACACCAGCACAGTGAAGCCCAGGTTTCCAGGTATGTTCTTTCTGGGCTTATTTCTACCATCATGTACCAGAGCAAGTAGTGTCTTACACATCAGTGAATTTCACTCCGTCTTAGTCAGGGAGATGGAAATGATCCTACAACAGCAACAATAGCTTTTCACCTGAATCCTTTCCAACTCTCCCTACATGGCCTTCCCACCACAATAACAAACAGAAGCTCCCAGAAAGCAGCAGCAAGTTCAGAGAGATCTGGCTCCTCACCAGTTTGAGTTTTACCAGGTGGTGTTTGCTTTAAGACCTTGAGCTATAAAATATCCATGCTAGTATTGAACTCCTGGGAAGACATAAACCCTTCAATGCAATGGAGAACTAAACACTTCTAAATATACTTATCTAATGGATATCAGTGCTGACTTTTGTACATGCTGCACAATCTAACATGATTCTAACATGACTCTACCTAGTCTCTGCTTTCAGAAGCCAAAGATTAAGATGACTTCTAGAAAAGTCCCTATATTTTGTAACAGGAGTGGATTATAATCTGTCCCACTCTCCCTGCTATTACCCTTCCTTCTGTTCCTGCACTTGAATCTGGACATGAGTGGACATTGAGGAAGAGGTTTTGTGCCTACCAGCAGCTGCAATACTTGTGTGAGTACTTCAGCCTGGTGCATGGTGATCAAGTCAGGCTGTGGGTTTACAGCTGATTAACTGGGCACAGCACCTCAGTACCAGCTTGCTCTGTGTGCAGTGACTCATCTCAGGCATTTCTAAAATACTTTTCTGATTTTTTATTCTCTTTCGTTTAGGTCACATCCAACTCCATATTGCAAGGTGCTGAGTAACAGCTAATGATCCCCATCAAGTAATGGCTCCAGGGTTTGTTTACCAACATCCACTGGAGACTCCAGCTTTTCTGTAGAAACAGAAACTGAGCCCAGGCTTATCCAGGTATCAAGCTGTCACATTCCTTGGGGCCTGTAGAGCAAACTGGCCTTTGTGAAGAATGTTTACCATGACTGTGAGGCAGCTGTGTTTAGAGAGTCATTTCAAGAAAGTCGAGAAATAACCAGTAGGATTTCTATAACAGATTTATACCTATTTGAAGGGAAGAACAGCTGTTCATCAGTTGGAGCTTTGCATCCATCACAGGTAATAGAAATGATGAGACTCAAAGTCACACAAGGATGCAGGGAAGTCTTCAGGGTCAACTCTAGCCCAGGTTTAATTTATCAATCACTTCAGGATCTGTTCCTGAAGCATTAATAGATAATTGGTGTAGTCCTGATCTCTGTGCCCCTGCAAAGTATTCCCTCCCAGTGGGAGTGACATTAGCTTTAGGTTCTTACTGTGTGAGCATTGTGCATGCAGCATGTTTGATTTTTTGCAGCTTCCAGCTTACTAGTTGTGGAAAGAGATGCTGTCAGATTTAGGATGCAGGAGACAGCTAGTCACAGAGGCTTCTCCCAGCTTCAGGACAGGAGTAAATTTTGCTATTAACAGTATCCTGTGTGTAAGGAATTCTGCCCATTTTCTTCTAAACTGCAGCGCCTTTCCATCCCAAATATCTCCTTTTCCACGCCCCCAACTACCTGATGGAACCAAGCATAGCACATAAAAGAGGATTGAGAAAACCATGAGGAAGCTTATTAAGGATGTGCCTTGGAGGATGATTATTTTTCCCTACAAGTGCATTGTAGGAAAATGCCTCCTACAGACTTTGGGCTAATTTTTTAAAGCTTATATTAATCACTTCCTTTCAGAGGTGAAACTTTTTTCACCTCCTGTAATTAAATCAAGATTTGAAAATTTTCCAGACAAAAAAGTTTCAGAAATTTTAAGGTATGAATCGAATTCTTAATATTTCTCCCAAATCCTTTGCTTGTTCCTTGCATTTTAACATAATTGACAATGAAGATTCTTGTCTCACTATGAACTTATTTTCTATTTTTGCTGTTGACATGTGTTTATGATTAAAGCATGAAGTTATCATTACAGTAAAACTGGTAGAACTGCAAAAATTATATTTACTACCCAAATGAAATATCCAAATATAATGATAAATAAATTAAGTAACTCAGGTAAAAGATTTCTTTTCTCTCTATGAATGTAAAGTGTAGTATTTTAGAAGCTGTAGAGCCAACTTTTGCCTTACAATTCACCTGCTGGGTGTTCCAGAGAGGGTAGGAGCTACCAAAAAGTATGAAAGAGGATTTATACTGTTTAAAAGATGAAAACTGTCTTGTAAGCTCAAACTCTCACAGCTTATGTTTTCACTCTGAAGTTCCTTGAGGCAGTTATTTGATTTATGAAAGTCCAGTTGGTAGCTGGCAAACATGTACAGGCAAAGAAGCCACAGAAGCCAGCAGGGCCAAACAGGCATGTGAAGGCAGAATTTTCTTTATGAAGTAAAACTGAAAATAATGCAATAGTACTCCCTTACCCCCTCCCACAATGTCCCAGCGCCCCCCTGCTGCTCTATCCCTTAAGTAACGGCAGTACAGGATGTAGTGGAAATACTGGAAGGGAGGAAAATCAGTCCGCAACTGTTTCTGCAGGGTTTCACTAGGAGGAGCCATACGATGTGCAATGAACGTGCGGAGCTGTTTGCAATTCGTGTACATCCCAGCTGCTCCCGGGCCAGCATTTCTGCTACTGCCATTTATCTGTGTAATAAATACTTTGCAAATAGATCAGAAGGTAAAATTCACACAAATTACTGTGACCCTTTGGTTTCTCAGTATGCTCTTTTTATAGACTTCATTCTGCCACCAAGAGGACAGTAACTCTAATTACCACATCACATACACGCTTCATGTAGGACTGTAGTATTTTGTGAAATGCTTCTATATCTTCCTCTATGTTTAGTACAACTGTGAGCACAACTGGGCACGATCCTACCAAATGATTCACCTGTAGTAGAAACAATTATCAATAATAACATTATGGAGAGTCAAGAGTGGGAGGGTGTCTTATCACTTCAGTTCCACAGTTCATCCCTAGGGAAAGTAAATTTAAGGTACTGAAAATGGCACAGACTAACCCTGCTCCAGGTTAGGAAACACTGGGGAAATAAAGAATGAATAATGAAGGGGATTGCCTTTGGAAGGGCATTTACCTTACTGTTACCACCATGTTCTTTCAGGAAGCCCAAAAGTCCACGTGGGCACATCCCTAGAGAAGACAGCCACAGCTCAGCCTCCTGTTTTACCTCTTGGACTGCCGTGTCCCTCTGAGGTGAGTGATGCTGCACGTCTACTTCTAGGTGCAGGGGCAAAGGTCTATATCTCCTTCCCACGTCTGATCAGAATTTTTTCCTCAGGCAATGCTGATCACTTTTCCCAGCCAGTAAACTCCTGAGGGCTGGTGGCAGATGGGTGGCAGCACCCTGCGGAGGAAGCACAGCTGTCAGTATCTCTCACCTGGCCAGGCACACAGCCTGCACTGCCTGAGAGCCTCAAGGCATCTGCTACACTGCTCAGAGAGGGGAGGGAAGCTCTGCTCTTGGAGTGACTCCCAGGGATGGTTAAGGGATATTTACTTGGTGAGCTGGAGCTGTAAGAGTAGCTGGGAAGGACCAATAGATATCAGCATCAGGAGCCTTGCTGGGTCACCTTCACCGGCCATAAGAGACCTGGAAGGGCCAGTGAGTTACCCACCAGTGTTGTTCTGCATTTTTTTTGTTATAGGAACCACAGGTGAACTGTTCAAAATCCCTCAAGTGTTTTCTTTGCATTTCTGTACTGTATGAGGGGGTTCACACTACATACAGATGTAAGAAAACAAAAAATAAATATCCCATTTGTATATTTCCAGTGTACACAAAAGCATTAAGTTTCTTGCAAAATTAGAAGAAGTCACACATGTGATTGTTGGAGTATTTTTTTAGGAAATAAATTGCAGGTTTTTTCAAAACTAGCATTTAGACATTCTCCTTACAGTGCATTCCTTGCAAATGCAGGCTGGGGGCTTAGATGTATCCCTGTTTAAATCTACTCTATTATTTCTGTTTTCAGACAGACTCCATTGAGATCTCTGTGAAATGAATGATGTGACTTACCAGTATCACACAAGCTGTTCCAAGAATATCAGCAAGGCACTGGAAAATGGCAGGGGGACTGAAGACTTTCCTGAGAAGGTTTTACCCAGTGATGGAAAATATATTTGTGTTGTTACTTTAGCACAAGTGTCTTCTATAATGCTAAGGTTTGCTTTCAAATAAAACATAAATTGCACATCTGGTTGGAAGAAATAAATGCAATAGTGCTTCAAAGACTATCTGTCAGGCTTAGAAAGCAAAGAGATGAGGATTTATTGGTGTTTTTATTATGAACATAAAAGCCTTGGGATCTCAAAATAGACCAGGGTTATAGGTAAATATGGGTTCTATTTTCTTTGTTTGCCTTAACATATTATTAGCATCAAGCTAAAAAAGGATCATCTGAATGTTAATATGTTTACTGTGTGCACATGGATATTAGCTTAATCAATACACAGACATAGAAGACTATAGAGAAAAGCATGCACTACAAGTGTGTTCATCATCTCAAATATTTCAGACAGCATCTTCATTCTGGAGATACTATTTGCTTAAGAAACCCCACTCTTGACTTGAAACTCCAGTCTTGAAACCCCAGTCTTTCAAGACTTTTGTGAAGCAGTAGTGGGCTGCTTCTGTGCAAAGGCTTGGAATGGACATCTATTTGCAAATGAACAAGCAATGAAGGAAGTGGGAGTTTCTAAACTAGATTACTTATAAAATTAAAATTTGAGGAAGTTTGGGTATAAATAACATGTCCAAATCAGGAAATATTTGGTGGCTTGAAGACATACACATTAGATTTCCTGCCTGACTGCTGGTGACTCCAGCCTCCTTTCCAGGAGAAAATTATCCTGTGCAACGCTGGTTAAAGCCTTGCATGAGTCACTCCAAGGTGTTGGAGGGGGCTGTACAAATCCTGGTCCCCACCTTCTCCTAAAAATTGTCTGCAAGAGGTTCAATTTTGCTGTGTCAGGACCGGGTTGAATCTTTCATAGGATTTAAATTAAATCCTTGGCAACCACTTTCTGATTTTATAGCAAAATCTGACCTATGTGTTAAAGTGAGGACATTGTTTTGCTGGGTTATTGCTTAATTACTAAATGAAGAAATATTAAGTACAAATTTAATGACTCATACAATATTTCCAAATGACATGTACTATAAAGTCCCATTTACATCCACCACACTGGTGTTTAACTCACTTTCCATTATTCCTGAGGCTATTAATGTCAGTAATTACAGCAGGTAACATGTCTAATATTGAGTGCATTGTGGAATAAAGCAATGTTGAGCTCCTGCAGTGTGTTTTATATTAAGTACAAAAAGCTTCTGATACAGTTAATGTAACTATAAATCTTAACTTAAATGCTTATATGTCTCGTTTATGACCTGAATAAACTCTGAGGCAGAAGCAGGGCAGCTGAACGGCCGCTCGCTGCCAAACCGCACATTCAGCGGAATATGCACTTACAATATCCTTTTCATATTGAATAATAACAGAAAGACAGAAAACAGGCCGAGTATTTTCTCCAAATTAAATTGGGTTCTTTTCCAGAACACTGAGTTTCATGGTACAAAAAAATCCCTAAATACACAAGACCCTTAAAATCACAAATATATAAATAGAATATAAAATTCAAAATAGTGAGGAGGATTTTTTAAAGTGGGAATCCAGCCTGTGCTTATGATAAGAGGTTTTGATGTGTTAAATATTGAACACCCTGCCACTTGGAGAATGCACATTGCTCTGTCCCTTTGGGGAGGCTCTGGATTGGCCTGGGTGGGGAGGTGGCCAGAAATCACAGCCACCTCTGGAAGAGCTGGCATTCACTGCTGTGTGAGCTGCCAAAGGAAACTGGGCTGTGAGGGCAACCCTTTGGAAGGAACCTTTTGGAAGGCTGTGCTGTAGGTGACTGATAAGATGATTTGGTGTGACTCTGAGCTCACTTGCAATCACTGTTACCACCCCTGAGCAGGAATAGTGTGTGCTGAGAACAAGGTAAGCACCACCTAAAGTCCTGCCAGGGCTCCGACTTCCAATGCCAGCCCCTGTGTGCTGTGGCACCCGTGTGTCCCCAAGCATGAGCACAAACTTGGTGAGGAGGTTCAGCCCCGGTGAGGTGAGGTTCAGCTCTGGTGCCTGCAATGTGAGGGTGGCTGTGGCATGGGAGCCTGCAGGATGAAACAGGGAGGGAAATAATTTGATCAACAAAAAATAAGATTTAGGTTCAAGTTGCACTGGAGATCACAAAATTAGGATCAGAAAGAGATCAACTACCAGAAAGCAGAAGCCCTACTTCAAAAATTTTCATCAAAATAAATTCCTTTGGATGGGAAGTTCTCCTAAAGACATTTGGTACAGTATGACCCTTTAATATTAAGCATGTCAACATTTAAATTGATGATGCTATTTTTTGTAGAGCTATTTACAAGGGGAGTATTTCCCTCTGAATTTGTAATAAATCATGCAAGACATCTTTTCATTCCATTTCCCTCTAGAAAGAAATATTTGGTAGTTTAAAATATTTAACATAGTGGAAAGTCTAAAGGGAAAAATAAAGCATCAATAGACTATTTCAGCAGCAGAAACCATTTGGGACCTGCTTAACCACCTAAGCTCTTCTCCAAATTTATTTGGAAAGGGGCATATAAAGAGCTCATCACTTTCCATCTCCATTTTCATATGTGCAGCATATGCAATAGTTTAGCTTTGTACTGACACTCCGAGCTGATCTTGATGGTGAGCTGGAGTAACTTGAGATCACCATTTCTTTCTCTTTATGACAGTTCTGGAACATTTGGTTGACTAATTACCTTGTTACTAGTCAGCTTTTTTTTTTTTAATATTTGACTTTATTTATGAATGTACATGCACAAGAAGGGTCGGAGCCACACACAAGTTACCATTTTAAACCAGAGGATTATTACACCACCATGCTTTTCCTTACACAGGCAAGACAAAATTTCACTCATGTCCAGTACTTCACCCTGTCCATTTCTCAGTACAGACCAAACCCAAAGACTGAAATGTAAGTGTGACCAAGGTGTTCCCCAGTTAAGTGCAAATCTTCCTCTGATTTCAAGGCTGATGGTCTAAACTTTAAAGCACAGAGATGATGAACCATAAGGCCCATAGTATGGGGTCTGTCTGTCTCTGTATCCGTGTCTTTGTACAGATATATACATAAATATATCAAATATACGTATTTACTTACCTCTTGTGTTGAAGATAAAAGTTTTTTGCTGTATCCAAACATTAACACATTACTTTTAAAAGCTGAACCCATAAACAGCAGCATGTAATTTCTCCCCATAAATTTATTTCTATTTATTTTCATCAGTGCCTGGCTTAGCAGAGCCTTGCATTCTTCAGAGCTCAAAAAGAAATCCAGGCAGTGACCCCACCTCTCAGGCCTCTACTGCAGACCCCTGCTGAAATCCTGGTGAAAAGCTACACAGGACTGAATCACAGCATCAATGTCAACACTACATACATAGGCATTTATTCAGCCAGAGAAAATTATGTTCCCTGAAAAACTGATTGCTGGCTTCTATAGGGCTGAGTCACATTAATCTGACAGACTGCTTCCAGAAAGGGCAGCATAGCTATAAGGATGAAAAATGTCTCAATTATTTATAATAAAAGTGTAAGTGGACATCCTGAAGGGATGTAATTTAAAAAAAAAAGCTGCAGTAAGGAGGGGAGACATGCTTGATGATGACAGGTGGTTTTGTCCCAGTGGAAGGTAATTTACTTCAGCACTTCTTGGGGGGCTCTGTGGCTGCAGGAGGACTGAAGTAGAAGAGGACGATGAGAGAGAAATACAGATCAGGTGTCAAAAGGGACAAGGAAACAGGAGTAAGGCTTTGAAAGTTCACACATGGTCAGAAACCTGGAGCTAAGAAGCAGAATTCAGGAGGTAGAAAGATGAGTGCGGAGACCCAGGAGGATTGGGACTTAAAATCCATATGGGAGAAACCAGCACCTTCAGTTAAGAGGCTGACAGGAAGAAATAATTGGCAATTGAGACTGGCTGGGAGACAGGAACAGCAGTGGCTGAACCAAGTAGCCAGATATGAGGAAGGAGCAGGAGTGGGACACAGATGGTTAGAGGGGAGCAAGACAGAGCTAGAGGAGGAAAAGTTTTTTGGACACTATAGCCCATTCACTCGTCATTGCAGGGCAGAAAATGGATTATGAGGACCCTGGGTCATGATGCTGCTCTGTTCTCAGCCCCTAGGAAAGGTGTCCTTTGTTCCACAGAGAAGCTGGCAGCTCATTGTTACTACAAATTACCCTGTTAACTCAGAGGGCAGAAGTCCACATGGAGGAGGTAAGAGTTAACCCCAATAGCGTGAGGCATAGAGGTGTTAATATGATGCCACATAATAGGAGTTTTGTTTTTCCACTTTGCTTCATTAAGAACCTAGGAAATTACCTACAAACACTCTCTTAAGAGAAGTCTGTGAGCTGCCAAAGCAAATATGCAAAGCTAGCAAGTGCCAGAGCTGAAGTTATCTGGGCTTTTTTCCCCCTTTCACACCAATGCACTGGCAATAGAGGAAGCCATACTCTTTTCCCACAGAGGATATGGCAGCCTTATTCAGGCTGTATACATATAAGTCAGGACTTTGTCAAGAGAGATTCTCAGTCCCTTAATCATTTGTTTCAGAGGGAATGGTGTGTTTTGAATGAAGTTCAGGGATTGGGGAAAACAATGAACACCATTTTGCTTTAAGTTATTGAATATCAGCCTGTAGAACAGGATGCATCCCTGCCTGCTTGTGCCACAAATCTCTTGTACAACATCAGTAAGTTCTGACATCAGATTTTGCACTATGGTCACTAATTGCATGTTTCCAGTTGTATGGATACCTGACTTGAGACTCTAGGGTCTGGTTTGGAAAAGAGCTGAGCACTCACAGCCCCAGCAGGACTCAGTGGGAGCTCTGCTCTGAATATCTTAAAGAATTACATAATGGTAAATACCCAACAAATTAGGAGTCTTAAACTGAGCACAAAAATCACTGCACTTCCCTGTTCTTCAGTTTTCCAGCTGTAAACTGAGGATAATAATTGGGGTGATCTGAAAATAAATACACATTTGTGAACTGCTTAGAGACTACAGTCATCAAAAACAAGGGAAACAAATTAAATTAAAACTCTTTCTTAAGATCAACTGGTCAGTAGTTAATAGGGATTAGGCCACATGTTAAACACATGGACGAAGCAAAATAGCTAACAGCCTTTCCATAACTGAATGGCACCCATCCTGAGCAGTGAATGAGCTAGGGATCCTGTGGGAAAGGCACCAAGTATGTAAAGGTGACACCACAAAAATGCATGTGGAGAGAGCATAGGCAGACTGCTAAGGATGGCCATCCAAACTGCTGCACCATTCATATCACAATAAAAATTAGTAATATGACTTATGTGTAAATGGAATTAGGGATAATAGATGCCTTAGAATTGTCTTTTAGATTTTAGATTCTGGGATTGAAATCAAGCTAAATATTTCATGTATGTGGTATTAGCCAACCTTAATCCAGCTCAAAAAAACCCCAAAACCAAACCAAACAGTATGTGTATATGCTGTTACAAAAAGCTAATAGCAACTGGGTGACTGCCATATATTACCTGGCACACTGAAACTGTAAAGTCTGCTTTCACCATCAGACTGTGACTTATCATCTGGAAGTGATTTAGCTGTGTGGTTACCTTTGGACTGCTGGGGTTTTTGGCTCTTTACTAGCAAGCAAATAACCATGGAGAATAAGACTTTAGCACTATCAAGTAAACAAATAATTGGGCTGGAGATTTCAAAACCAGAGGTGAAAAGTGATTTTGAAGCTAGTCAAAACTCTGTAGTTTTTATCCTCCATGGTTGTTATTAAAAGCAGCTCTGAAATCCAGATCTCTGCTCCCCCTCACTCCCCAGCCTCCTTTTCCCTTCACTATGTGGTATGCAGGGAACATTGATTGAAATATACTTCTGCTCAGCTCTGCACAGTCCATGTCCATAAACCCAGTTTGTTTTCTGAAGTAATTTGCACAGTATAGATCTATATCCTCCTCTAAATGCACACACCTGTAATTTCCATCAGCATCAACAAGAGCTACTTGTACATAATGAAGGGAAAGTATGTGTTACACTGGGCACTTCACAAGAGAATCTCCAAATGGGTTCATGTTACCTCCATCTGACTGAAAAACCATGAAAATCACCTTCAATAAATTTCTATGACTGGTTCACATGGCAGGTGGCCCTCCATTAGAAATAGAATAGTTATACCTGACTTCTGCAATATTTATGAACTGAGGACAGAAATTTCAAGAACATATCAGCCCAAAGGCATCATTGTGTGTGGGATCACAGCTTTCATACGTACTGCATCCCAAAATGCTTTTGCAGAGTTATCAGGCACTGTTAGTTTAGCAATAAGTAAATGCAGAAGAAAACAGAAATTAGAAAGTGATGACAACTGAGAAGATATTTACTCATAGAAAAGGCTGAATTAAGTTGAAGCAGAGGAGTACTGGAAAGCAGTTTCAGATGCAGGAGCTCCAGGGATTTTACACAATACCAGCTGAGGACCGAGCATAGAAAGGACCAAAGGGGATGCCTCAGCTACATTCACAGGAAGAAGGGAATGAAGGGGGGAGAAAGTGACAAACAAGTGAGGTTAGAGAGTTGAACTGATTTTTTTACTATTTTTGTAACAAAAATAATGTGACCAACAGGACCAGGGCAGTGATTGTCCCTCTGTACTCGGCACTGCTGAGGCCACACCTCAATTCCTGTGTCCAGTTCTGAGCCCCTCACTACAAGAAAGGCACTGAGGTCCTGCTGTGCATCCAGAGAAGGGCAATGGACATGGTGAAGCGTCTGGAGAATAAGCCATATGAGAAGTGGCTGAGGGAGCTGGGGTGGGGTTGTTTAGTCTGGCCAAAAGGAGGCTCAGGGGTTGAGACCTTGCTGCTCTCTACAGGTCCCTGAAAGGAGGCTGCAGCCAGGTCTGGGTCTGGCTCTTCTCCCGGGCAATGATGACAGAGTGAGAGGACAATAGCCTGAAGCTTCAGAGTTTCTTCACAGAAGGGTTTGTTAAGGGCATTCCCAAGGGCTTCCCACCCAAGGGAGGTGTTCAAGAGTCACAATCACCATCCCTGGAGGTGTTCAAGTAATGACTTAAGCTGGCACTTGGTGCTATGGTCTAAGTTGACAAGGTGATGTTGGGTCAAAGGCTGGAATTGATGATCTTAAAGCCATTTTCCAACATAAATGATTCTGTGATTATTCTAAGTCTGACTTAACACATATTATTATTTAGTGACTTATAAACCTCCATTCTCATGTCCTCACTGGGAATTGTGTGGAATGAACTTCTAAGACTACTCTGGGGGGAAAAAACACACACAAAAAAAGCAAAACTTGAAAGATGTTACAGACATAACATGCTAAGTGCACATTTTCTGAAAGTATTTTCAATTATTCAGTTGAAGAAAAAAAAATGCATCTCTTGTTCAGATCATATTTTAAAAGAAAATTCTTTCTTAGGAGGAGGCTAGCCCAGTACTGGAAGTAATTACCCAGAAAGATTATAAATTCTTTGTCCAAGAAAGTTTTTAAGGCTGAGCTAGAGACAATTGTGGCTGGCCTTGTCTGCTGTTTGGGATGGTGGGAAGTGCAGGGCAAATCTTGCAGCCCCCATTTTCCCAAAACCAGCAGTAGCAAGGGAAATGGGCACCCTGCATTTTTCTCTGTGGAGACACCTCTTTGTCTCTGACACTGGCAATCAGTAGAAAATATTACACTGAAATATAAGCTATGAGACAGCATCACAGGTCACAGGAAAAGAGTTTAATAAATTTTAGATAATATTTCATATTTGCTTCAAAAGGTATAGCTAATGAGTGAGATGAACAATAGCTCCCAAACCATCAAACTGATTTAGTTTTGAGAAGTATTTAAAAGAGGTGTAACAACAATGAGGGGTCCCTGAGAATGGCAGCCCTAGGAACACTAATGCTGCCTCATGCCTGAAAGGGGTCAGGGATGCCAGGGAAGACTGGTGAAAGGATGTTTGTTCTGTGAATCCCATGAGATTCACACGGGAACTGCTTCCTTACGGGAAAGATTTCAGCTGCTGCTCACATGCCCAGCGAGAGAAGCGTGGGTGTGCAGGGAAAGGGGCACCTGCAGGGCCAGGTGCCAGCTGTGAGGGATGGAGCAGGGGGCTGTGAAGGTCAGGGATTTGGGCTGCTGGACAGGGACTCACATGGGCAGAAATGCACTCACACACTTTCAGCCTTTGGTAAGTTCTGCTCCACACAGGTAATATTCAATGTTAATCTGTTCTGGGACAATTTTTTATAAGCCACTGCCATCCTTAAATGTGTTAATGCCTCCAATATCCTGGGAAACACTCTCTTTTAACTAGCTGCATCAATTCCTTTAGGGGCAATGGGTGTGGGACACAACAGCAAGCTTTTCTCAGCAATTATGGAACTGATATCCATTTCCTAACCAACAGACAAGAGCTGAGACTATGCCCAGAATAACCAGACCAGGATCAGACCCACAGTGTGTGATGTGGTGTCCTGACAAATCCCATACAGTTAGCAAAAGAATGAATCCCAGCAATAGTGCATCCAGAGCAGTTTCACAAAAGGAGCAAGAGACTCAGTGGTCTGGACTTCTGCTGCCTCTCTGGAGACATTCAGAAGGCTTACACTGCTTTCATTCCTCAGCAGCTGGTGCCACTCCTCTGGCCATGGGGCTCAGCACGGTAGCACAGCCCTGCAGCCCCCCCACCCCCTGACCTTTACTGTGCAGCACAGCCCAGAGCCAGGGGGGCATTATGGCAAGGTGAGCCTGGCATGTGCAGGGCTGTGGAGAGCTGGTTCAAGCTGAGCCCAACATATTTCACATCCAGAATGTGATCTGCGCATCTGTGACTGCCAGTACAAAGAGGCTTTTGCTTCCTTTTTTGCAGTTTCTTCATAACAGGATAGGCTGTAAGTCAGATTTATGACCAGCTTAGGATATAGGGAGTTGCACAGATTAAAGTACTGAGTAACAAGTGACATGCCCTCAGCTGGGCTGCTGTAGCTGAGTGCATGAGTGCTCTTAGCACACTCCAGATGCAAGGGATGGTGTATTAGGTGTTCAAGAACTCTCATGGATATGTGCAGAGCTTCAGAAGCAAACAAAGAGACAGAGATTCTTCCTTCCTTCTTCCCTGCCTCAGAGAAGGGACGCTTGCAATTATGATTAGGACTAATTCACTAATTGAATTATAGTGAGACATACTTTACTATGCAGATCCAGAGAAGAGTAAGGTGGTATAACATAGCACATCTGCCCCCCACCCACAGGTAAAATTATTTTAAGTGCTTTTTTTTAGTTAAAGAGCTATAATTTGCTCTTTGGTTAAGTGGCTTGAAAGTGTTACAGAACTAGCAATATTGGGTTAGTTGTTTCTTGGGAAAAAAAATCCAACCTTGGGGCAATGCAGACACTCTTAACCCTGTCACATTTCAGTGCTTCTTACACCTGTGTATGATATTTGTCCAACATACCAAGAAAAACTTTTGATGAACACCATATATTTAAATATACAGAAAGGGATCAAAAAAGGGCTCATGCCACAGATTTCCTTTGTCATATTAATATTTTAGGGCAAACTTAATGCTTAAAATATTTTCCCTAACTTGCCTGAAGCACCATAACTACATGAAGCAGTGTGCAAGGTTATGTTGAAAACACCTCTTCAGAAACACTTCTAACACTAAAACAGTTCCCTGCTGCAAGCAAGAACTGGCTGATACCTCAAGAACACCTGGGTTTTGCCAGCTTCTGAACTTCTAGTGACCAGTGAAACTTCCAGACATGTCCTTTCTGCACTTTTTTATTGGTTAAGTTCACAGAAACCCCACTTAATTATTGCATAATGCCTTCATGAATCAAGTTTTTACTGTGCAATTCTAGTTGCAGTAAAATAAGTGTTCTTCATGTGTTAACAATTACAAGCTAGATTTATGAAACATCACACAATGTTTGCATTGGCCTTTCTAACTGCTTTATTCACAAAACAGTGTTAATACACCTAAAATAAATTCACCTTCCTTCTGAAACTCATTAAACTCTTGTGTCTCTGCACAGATACTCTTTAGTCTCCATGCACTCTAGGAATGTACCACATAAAATAAAGATGCTATGTTCCTGCTACTCTGCTCTCCTTTTCAACCAGGCAGATGTGTTAGACATGGCTGGAGGCAGGACTGAGCTGCATTTTACTGGGTTTGAAGTTACAGGCACATCATCTGTGATGGACTCAGTCCTGGAGAGCAAAGGGAATTACAGCAAGGATCTATTCCACCATAAAAGGACACCAAGAAGAATTTTGCTTTGAAGTTCTAATCTCTGCTGCAAGTTCAAGTTTGCTCTGCTTCCACTGGCTTCAGGGAATGTCATCTGTACTCACACAGCTGTAAAATGTTATTTATACCTACAATATAGAGGGGTCAGAGCTCCACAGAAATGGTATAAGAGAACAAGCCAGAGTTGCCTTCCTGTAAGTGCAGGACTGCCCGCAATACAAGGCAGGTCTGTAGCAACAGAGCTTTGGTTTTTCAAATCACGTTTCATCTAGATAGAAACTCAAATTAAATTTATTTGGTAAGAAATATTTCTTTTCCTATTTAGTATTATCTGACCTTTTAAAAGAAACTTCCAGTTTTATATTATAAGACAAAATAATTTCCTTTCTAATTCCTTTTTTTTTTTTTGCAAAGTTTGGCTTGTTTCTCTTGTTTTGGTGGGGTTTTTTGTTGGTTTTTTTTTTTCTTTAATATGGACACACATATAAATTTATTTAGCTTTTTGTGGAACGTGATTTATAAAAGAGACTGCGAGGAAGAAATTGGTGATGGAGAGGATCTGCATAAGCAGGATATAACTGCTTTTCATAGATCCTAGAAATCACAACAGTTTTATCAAAAGCCAAGTGAATTTCCTGCTTGGAACATGTGATCAGCTTGGAAAAAGTGTGGTTTTGTGCAATCTGTTTCTTGCCCAACTACAATTTTGCCTTTGGCTAGACTAGCACCACAAGTCATAATCAATTAAAATTCTTGTTTTTCCTTTTGGAACCAAGCACTTGAGCTTTTTTTGTGAAAGTTTTAATGGTGGGTATATGTGTAAGTGTGAACATTTTCCTATGTCATTCATATTAATGAAGGCTTGCAGGTGTATTTGTAACACGTTTTCTGAAGTAACTTGCAGAAATTTTTTTTTCTTTTCCTTCTCTTTATGGAGACATGGTCCCTACAGCATCTGCATATAAAATCAAATTTTGTAGCAAATCAGACATTCCATACCCCCAATCAGACCCTGAACTTGTACCAAGTTAATCTCTTCTCTGGAAAAATGTTCTAGGAAAAGATTCAAACTATTCTCCATTACAGAAGAAATACACTACTAATGAGGCATAGAAATATTCCTTCAGATTGACCTAGCAAAACAAATTTGTTTCTTCTTCCATCACTTGAGTAATAGATGTTGACAAAGTCATTGAATTATTTGGCTCTGAGTCTGTCTGAATGGTGAGTATGAGAGAAATGTTACAGATGTGGCTCAGCCTTGAGCAGCAAACAGAGAATTTCCTTCTAATAGCTGATAGAGCAGTCACTCTTGCTACCCCAGGGTTCTGAGGTTTTCTGAAACCAAAGCACAGAAGTTTCCTAGGAAGATGCACAGCATTTGCCAGAATGTGTAATCCCAGAGATCTCACCAAGCCTGATGAAATGTTTTCCTCTTTTCTCTGGGGTTTCTCTCAGTGTTCACATTTTTCCCACAAAAAGTGTGATTCAGAGCCAAAAGCAGCTCTTCCTGGACTGCTAGGAAATCTTAGACCAGGAATTTGGAAGGAGTAACCCAAGAGTGCTCACCTAGTGAGGCTCTTCTGCAGAGCATTGATAATAATGATAATCAATAACCATAATAAGATTCCCTGTGTTTAAAACCAGAGATTAACAAGGAATCAAATTCCAGTCAGAAGCAAAGCATCAAAATGAACCTCCCTCAGAAAAGCTCTTTTGCCTGATGTGATGTCTTGTATTTATAATGGCCATATTTTACTGCATGAGAAGGATTTTGCAGGTTCAGACAGGAGCTTTTACAGATAACTTGCACAGAAACAGCAGCACGAAGGACTCTTACTCACACATACAGTGAAGTCCTAACTAACATATAGAGTGTTAGCACAAAAGAAATTGACATGTGATACATCAGATCCTCCTCTTTCTCTGGATACACCTTTTTCCTTGCAGCATTTTGTCTCCAAAATGTCTCATAGAGGTAAAAGCAACATCAGCATTCTCTGCTTCATCTTTACACTGCAACAGGAAATTCCATTTAAACATAAGGAAAAAGAAATTACTCTGAGTATAGTAAAAAATGGGAACAAGTTGTCTGCAGAGATTGGTGTTTCTTTTTAATGGAGACATCCAAACCCAGACAGACACTGCCCTGAGTAGCTGACCCTGCTTTGAGGGGTGGGATTGGCCTGGCTTTGGACTAGATGATCCCCAGATGTGCCTTCCAACACCAAGTACTCTCTAATTCTGTGACCTTGCAAGAAAAAAGAACTAAAATATGGGACACATGCTGGAAGTTTATTATCTTATCCCAGTTCATTTCAAACTTCCTGACCCTCATGAGGGTAAAGACCTCTGACCCACGCTCACGGACCTACACATTTTGATTACACATCCATAAAGATTTCCTGCATCATCAGGGTACGGTGTATGATGTAACTGAAAACTTGTACCAGAATATTTTCAAATGAAGTGTAGCCTTGTACTTTTGTGATTGCATATTTGTACTCTGAGAATCAAATTTACAGACCATACATCTTCTTTTAAAGCCTTTCTGTCCTTCCAGTCAGAAAATCCCTGTCTGTGTCCACCAAAATAATTTCATGCCTTAACATCATAATTGTGCTTATTTACTACTTCTTCTGCTCTGGACATAAAGCAAAGCTCACCTTGACTTTTGAGGGCTTAAGGACTGCAGCAGCAGAACCTTCTGACAAAATAAAACCTTAAAAACCTTAAAAACCTTAAATTCAAGACCATGGTGTCTTTTTGCCATATCAGTTTTGATAGTGTGATTTTTGCATTGCATAATTACACTTATGGTGTAAGGGAGGGTATCTGTACAGTTTCTTGTGCCTGATGATGTTTTCCAAGTCATCAGCTTCAGGTGAGCCAGATGGGTTTGCAAAAGTCATGCAACATATTTCCACATGTATAGTGGTAAATCTGATGTGTCTATGCAGAGAAATTGTGATACCTGCAGGTTTCTGTGCCAGTCCAGGGTTCTGTGAGATGCTGGTTCTGTTTGGAAGGGTAGAGCTCAGAGATGGTCAGACATAGGAGCTATACATATATGTGCGTGTGTGTGTGTGTGTGTCTGTGTGTGTATACATACATATATGCGCTGCCCTTCTTAAGGGCTTAACAAAACTTTTCAATCTTGTGATTAACATGCAAAAATCCCAAATGCAGTTATTCCTTTGAGACACAGGAAATGACTGTGATTTAGACTGAATAAAAGAAAGCAAAATATTTAGAAATACTTAAACCCACCACGATATGTGCTGGATTTTTTTTTTTCTTCGTAGTAAACACCGAGTCAGAAAACTGATTTCTCTACTAGCTTTCACAGTTTTTTATACCTGAGCAGAGGTCTGTAATTTACAATCTCATAGAACCGGTGGTGGGTTTGTGCCCGCTTTGGACAGGCACACAGAGTTTCTGCAGATGGGAAAGGCGGGAGATGCGAGCATTCAAGCCCTGCAGCGAGAAGTACGCCTGAGCCGTGGGGCGCGGCAGCGCGGTGGGCGCCGGCAGGGGCTGGGCTGTCAGCCTGGCTCTGGGAGCGATGCTCCGCTCCGGCTCCTCTAGAGGGGGGTAGATACCCGCGCACTGCCGCCAGCACAGCCCGCCCGCAGCGCCCCGGCCTCGGGCTCCGCCACAATTCCTGAAATGCCCCTCAATCCCCTGGAAAGCATCACTTGCTGGGGCTGGAGGCGCTGGCCTGTGGGAAGCCTTTAGCAATCCCTGCTCTGGTACCGGTGGGGACTCGGTGGCATCGCCCGAGGTTCTGCTCGAAGCACGGCCACAGGCTGTGGGGCCGGGCAGAGCTGGACACAGAACCTGCTCACACGTCCCGCTCACTCATGGGTGCTCCTGGGCTTCTTCAGAACCCGCCTCCACTGCCACACTCCACGGCCTGAAGACACCTAGTGCTCTCCTGTCACACCCTCGAGGACGAGGCAAAACAAGGTTCGGTTAAGACCTAATTAGATTAAGACTTAATCAAGTTAAGACTTAAGCGTGCCTGCTTGCCTTGCGGGCACTCTGGGAGTGAAGTTTTGAGATAGAAGTTTGGTTTATTGTAAGCAGAGGACATGTTGCTCCTTTGAGAATGTCTGTCTCGTTGTTCTTCAAAAGTCCTGAGCATCAATAGTGCAAAACACTGTAAATATGAAGAATATAAACAAAATAATGAATATAAATAATTCCTCTTGCCCTCCTCATTCCTGCCAGTCACTCAAGAGATAAGGGAACAGAATGATGGCTAGCATGGATATTGTATATAAATGATCTCCAGATGGAAAAGGAATGTCACTTACTTGGAGTTTCCAGATGTTTGGAAGCCCCAGACAACTGGTGCGGACACTCACAGCCCAGCCCATGCACAAGGTGTCTGGAGATGCTGAGCACCTGTGCTGTGCCCTGTCTCTGCACATGCGCTCAGCTGGATGTGGCTGCAGTGTGCTGAATGCCCTGTGCACGGGCTGCCCGTGCATGCACCGGCTGCTCCGCTTGGAGCTGCTCCACCCTGGAAGAGCGGGAGCCAGGACATGCACAGCACAAGCAGCCACGTTTTGAGCATGGGTTTCCCCAGAAGAACGATAAGAGGTCTTCTCTTTGCAGTCAGTGGAACTTGCAGATCTTTTTGGGACCTGTTTTGGCTTGGGGAAATATTTCCAACTTGTTTTTTCTTTGGGTCGGAGCTGAACCACACTTAAATGGTGATACTAGACAATATCCAAAACTAGAGATTTTTAGAAGTTAAGGTACTGAAAAAAATGTCACCTTTTTCCTGTTCTGGAAAAAAACTAACAATATAGAGGAAAAATAAATAAAATACGATTGGACATTTTTTTGCCTCTTCAACACTGAAAGTAGATTAGGTATAATTTACTTAGAATTTAGAAATTCCTGCAAGTTAAAACTTTCAAATAAATAAATATTACAGAATGTAAAATATCATGGTACCATGGCAAGACTGCATGTGAAAGCACAACAATTTTTTTTATATTGACACACCTTTACAACAAGTAAATATTACATTGCAAAATAGAAAATTTAGACTCAATCTGTAAACCTTCTGAGCTTACAAATACAATGTTTCAAAATATATGCAATATTATTAAGTTCTGTAATACTGTTTTGTAGAACAGAATTGCAGCAAAATTTAACTTTCAATTTCAAAATTTAACCATCAATTTAACTTTAAATTTCAAAAGATCAAAATCTGTGTGAGAAAAAGTACTTTCCTTTTTTCTTCTTTTTTTTAAATTTTCTATGCTTATTGTATGTTGGGCAATTTTGATATTCACCTTGGAGCGGGTGCTGGGCCATCTTGTCTAGATTGTGCTTTTGAAAAAAAAGTTGGACCAGCTGATGCTTGGGTTCTCCTTCCAACTTGTTATTCTATGATAATATGAAATTATTTCCTTCCCATGGTCAGAGCAAGGTCCACTTGCTGGCCATCAGGGATTTCTCCCCTGGTAAGAATGCGAAGTCAACATAATACATACATCAGTTAGAAATAACATTTCAAAATTCCTTCTTCAGGGCACCTTTGTGTTTTTACTGATCCTCTTCCCACTCAATTTTGTCCTGCTGGATCTTATGCCATCAATGAGGGAGTTTTACAGCTTTGCATTGGTTTCATTGAGACATGAGCAGAACCAAGGACCTCAATTATTTTCTAGAGAGAGTTTCAGATTTAGTAGTTCTCTGACCTGTGCAGTACTTTGGCTGCTTTTGGACATAGTAACATTTCAAAGCAATGACTTTTATCCACTACACAAAGATTTCCCTCCTTAATCTCTGTACCTGACTCTTCAGCTGATTCCTCTTTCAAAGGTCATTGAGTTACCTTGCAGCAAATAGAGCAGACCTTTGGCCACATTCACTGCCTTGATCTCGATCTGTTAGGCTGAAAATCTCAGTTACAGAGGATGAGAGGGCTGTTGAGTTGCAAAAACTCACAATATCCCTCTTATATTTGCTTTTGTGATCTTGAAAGGCCAAAAAGACACATTGTAGTCAACAACAGCAAAAATTCCTGGGCTTGCTAAAATTCTTCCTAGAAAGGGAAATAATCACAGCATTTCTGAGTACTCCCGGGTTTACTTCAGAATTGCTGCTTTTTGACCATATGCACTTGTATGGATGTGAAAAGTGACTTGAGGTAAACAGGAATCAAATAAAGGTGGTCTAATTTATTATAATTATTGCTGATTCCGTGGAACCTATAACTGAAGTTAAGGTTTTAAAGTATTTTACTTTATATAGCTCATTGGCTTGAGTCACAATGAAATTAGAAGAGGGTTGAACAGCTGAGAAAAACCATACACCTTTTTTCACTCCCATGCAAAGGGCTTTTCACCCTCTGAATAAGCTGCAGTCAACCTCCCAGCTTCAGATAATAGATTCTCTTCAGTTACCAGTTGCTTGCTTGAGCAATTTAATTTTTTTCCAGAGAGAAAAGTCTAGAAAATGTTGGGGATGTTCAGCCTGTTCTGAGCTGCAAGAC
Source organism: Melozone crissalis (assembly GCF_028551555.1). Classification (NCBI taxonomy): domain Eukaryota; kingdom Metazoa; phylum Chordata; class Aves; order Passeriformes; family Passerellidae; genus Melozone; species Melozone crissalis. Next base: position 32,393,063 of record NW_026535796.1, on the reverse strand, counting down.
AAAGCTGGTGGCCTGCGTGATTTGTCTATGGCCATAGAAAGGCAGAGTACTTCAAGCTGGTAAAATGAAATATTCTCATATTTTTCCACTGAGCAAATTAGGTAAACTGTTTACCTTAGTGAGTCTTCAGACAACAAAGAACTAGCAGCGGGCTGCAGAAGGATGCAAGGAGGAAAATCACATTGTGGAGCCAGAGAAATAAATGGAGTGGAAGATTGAGAAGAGCTTTTTACTTATCAGTTTTAAAGGACTTTGTTTGGGAAGGAAAGACACTTTAAAAATAAGCATTACTAGGATTCTCTTCCTGTGCTGTCTTCATGCTGCCATGAAATAGTTCAGGGAATGCTGGAGGGGGGAAAACAAACTGTGTTCTTCTCATGTCCAGGTCCCAGCAGCTTCCTTGTCCTGCTCACAAGCCTCTAACATCTACATGACTTCTTACTTTTCATGCTGGCTGTCCTACCCTAGAGAAGGCAGCATAACACCTACACAGAACATGAACATAACAGCCTGGTGCATTTCCACAAGCTTCAGTTCTCCAAGCCCCCTGCTGCCTCCTAGTACATTAGCCAGTGGCATACAGTGGCATTTAGGGCTTAATCAATATTTTTCTATTTCTATCACTACCTTTTAATTTGAGCCCCCTGAACAATGTTAATTCTTCAAGACTGCAATGTAATATGTCATTACTGTTAAAAAATAGAAATGCAGCTTGTTACTTAAACTAAGGGCCTCACTCTGCCAATAAACATCAAAGTATGTAAAACACGCAGATGCCCTGAAAAGGCATTTTGTATTGTCAGAGGAATGGGATGAGGCCTTTGTAGGGCTGATGAGTCTCACAGATTTATAGTAATTTGATTTTTCCCTCAAAGCCCCAAGTCCTGACATCATATGAATGTAAAAGAAACAGATTTCAGAGAAGGTTAATTTCTAGCTTTTGTGTATGCAGGATATAATTTTTCAAAAGGATCTTAGAAACAGGTTGTCTATTACAATATGATTATAATTAGCTCATTTTAAGGGCAACATTGCAGCAGGTTTTTTTCATATTACATCTGAAAAAAAACTCTCTGTTGAAAATTCTTGAAAATATTTACTTGTGTAGTGATCTTAAGAAAGATTAAAGTGAGGTTAATACATTATTTCTGATGTAAAAATAACATTTTGAACTGTATAATTCCTCTAAAATATTGATGCTGAATGCTAATTATAGTGATTCTTTCTTTGATGGGCTAATGTACATCTCAGATTATGTCCCAGGAAAAAATCTGGAGAGGAAGATGTGTTCAAACCCAGAGACACAGAAACCATGCAAACAGCTTACTTGCTATTTACAGCTTTCCAGCAGAAATGGAACAGCAAGTAATTTTGAAAGGCCAAAAAGTTGTTAGGAAAAAAAACAGAAGCCGTGGTGTTGTCTTTTCCACTGGTTGAAGGGACACAGGCTAATGCCAGTACTCCCTGGAAGTAAACTCCTACCAGTGGTGGCCAGACTGCAGCCTTTAGTATGTTGTTACAAACTCTGCCTTTTCCATCTTGAGTATATTCATAGCTCTTTAATAACAAGTGTGTCTTTAAACAGCTCTGTAGAAATGGACAAAGGAGGTAGATTTTCAATAAAAGTTAATGGACCTATATTTTGGCAGAATACAGAAGCTGTGCAAGCTGTAATTCCATGATATAGTTATATATGACACCATATGGAAGAAGAAAAGAAAGGGAAAAAAAAGAAAAAAAAAGGGAAAAAAGTTAAAAATAATAACTAAAAAAGAGAAATAAAGAAAAAGAAAAAGGAAAGGAGTTTTCTGCCCTCTGAATAACATCTCTGTTTAGTGCAATCCCTTCTCTAAAATGCTGTAGAGTCTGGAAGCTATGCTGCCTGACTCTCTTCTCTGTTATTCCTATTTGTGTGCTGCAATTTGCTGCCAGACAAGCCTGCCCTGGGCATCCAGCCGGGCTGCGAGCGGACAGTCCGTGCTGGAGTGCTGCTGGATGCTAAGGAGCAGCATGAGCTCTCACCTTCCCTGCTGCTTCCTGGCATGCAGCCTGTTCCCATGACATTATCTGAAGCTGGTTGTGGAGATTTATGGTTTATTTTTTTAGCAATATTTTCAAGCTGTTATCTTCCGGCTTATAGCTACAGGCCTTTATACTCTCAGTGTAGCAAAGGCTCAGCTCTGTAAATCCACTTGTTTAAGATTTCCCTCATGTGTGCACACTAAACACATTGTTAACCTTGACAAACAGTTAAACACTTAACCAGCACTGCAAAATTTCAGTTCATTTTCAAGTGTTGCAAGCATTCATTTCTCCTGTCTGTCCTGAAAGCCTGGAATGGTAAGGCAATAAAGAAAGGAGTAAAATAGCTAAAGCCAGGAACTTAACTGGTTTAAACCTAGGTAGCTCCACCAAGTCAGTGGGGCAATAGAGTACACATTGAAAATCTGGTTTTATGTATAACAAAATCTCAGTACTCCCTGGTTTTCATAAGTCTACCTGCATTTTATTTCTCTTTTGTTGTTTTGCTCAGTGTGTTTATTTAAAAGAATGTTGAGAGCTTATTAGTCAATATTGATTTGAATGTGCTTCAATTGGCATAGCTGCCTTGAATAAATGAGAATATCTCAGACTAAGATTCATATCAGTGAGTGTTACATCTTCACAATGGACTGAAAATCCAGGCTCTGATACTGTATTGCACTATTATGTTCTATAGTTAGGGTAACTCAAATGATAGGACTAGAGACGCAGAAGAATAATCTCTGAAAATGCTCTGAGCCAGGCTTCCCTTCATTGGGTGTGGTACACAAAATGTAACATGCATTTCACATCACAGTCATAGGCAAATTCTGTAGCCTGAGGTTTTGGATCTGGAAGAGGAAAAGGGAAAATGTTGCTGTAGTGGTTACTGCACAAGTGAAACACCAAACAGAGCATATGAGGATCAAAAATGAGCAGGAAGAACACAAACTTAAACACTCTGCGTACAAAGACTAATTACATAAAATAAAAGCTGGAAAAAATAAAAGAACCAAACGAGGCAGTACAGGAAATTTCTAAAAATGTTGCTGTTGACACTAAAGAAAGACAGAATATTTTGCCTGCAGCTGCAACACAGCTGTCACATCCAAACAAATTAAAACCCTCTGAGGACCAAAAACCACAATAAACTGCAACATTATTTTTAAGTGAAGCAGTATCTTTTATCTGCATCCCAAGCCAAATACTTATTTAAGGTGCAAAAAAGCATCCTGGGAGCACCCAGGGGCACAAAAGACCCTTCTAGGTCCAGGAAAGCTTAAGTGCTGATTTTGTGGATGTTAAAATACATCTCCTTGCTGTCTTGCTGCCACTGTAAGAATTACATGGTTTTCCATCTCCATTCCAAAAGTCCTGATGGGATATTCTGAGGCTGCTGATTTTGGTGACCTAAGCAATCAGAAGATGCAGATGCACACTTATAAACTGAGTGCTGCAGTACTGCCTAGCAGCCTGGCTTTCTGCTGCCTGGCCCTTCAGGCAGTACTGTACAAAAAGAGCAGCTGGGCTCTGCGTGCTGCTAGAGGTTTGCTCCCAGGAGCGCCCCAGCCTCCCAATCCCATCCCAGTCGCACTTGGTTACCAAGAAAGTTTTTGCATTCATTATAAGGTGCTTATCCTGATTTACAAAGCCATTAAAGAGCAGGGCCCGAGTTACCTTTCTGAGCTAGTGACTCTTTACTCTGCTGGTCACAGGCTGAGGTCAACTGTTGCAGGTCCCTGTGCGTGCTGAGTGTGAGCGGCCCCACTTTGGGTGGTCGCTCTTTCAGCCATTGTGCTTGGCCCCAGCTCCTGCGGCACCGGCGCTGTCACCTTCCCTGCGGCCACCATCCACAGGCAGGACACGGCTGGGCCCAGCAGCCCTTGGCTGGATGCTCATCATTGTCATTTCTGAGGAATCCTTGCTAACACTGGTTTTTTCAATCATTTCCCTTTAGTGTTTTGAGATGTGTCTGCGAGACAGGCACTAAAAAGAATGTTTGCTTTTTTTCCCCCCTCTGCCATTCCATTTTTATTTTCTGTTTGCAAATGCAATTCCCCCCCGTGGTACAGCAGGAAAGCATGCATAATGTAACTATGTGAGCACAGCTGAACTTTTCCCTACTCTAAAGAAAACATTTATTATGGACCAAAGCACAGAATAGCTTTACAGAGTACTTCTTTGGTTAAATACATAAAATAAACCAGCTGCTGCTGTAAAGAAACATAAAATATTTATCAGATTAAATATGGATCATGCAATCTTATGTTGACTGTTTAGCCTTAAATGCCTACTAAATCAATGCACCAGATCTGAATTCACAGAAGAAGTCATCCTTCTAAAGCCATTACTATTAATCATTACTTTAAGTTCTGTAAATCTGTTTGATGTTGGCCATAATACATATGATTTTGTGAGCTGAAATTTCAGCTTCATTGTTAATCAATAGATGTTTTTGCTGGCTGGATGAAAAACAGAGAAAGGAAACATATTAGGGAAGAAAAAAAAAATAGAAAAAATTTGAATATGTCTGCTCCAAAAACTGTAAAGCAGCTTTTTTTTCAGTGATGCAAGAAATTCCATAAAGTGTGAACTATTATACAAAGGTTGCTCATTATTAAAGGTATGCCACAAAATGTCATGGCAATAGAGTGTTGTCATGGGATAAATACATCTCACTTTGAAATACTCTCCATAAATTCCACAGTCACCACAACTTCCATTTAGCTGCAGAGGGCTGGCAGGAATGTTTTGTTTTAAAATTAATCATCCACTATTCTTCCTTCCTGTCACTAGGCTTAAGCACTGCAATATGAGGGAGAAAATCTTGGAAATGTTTTTTGTTCACCCAGTGCCCAAGTCTGGAGGCAGAAAGGGATATTCACAAACCTGATTTGGGGAATATCATAATTTTGAAAAATTCAGTGAAAGCTCTCACTTAGCTGCAGTACCCAAAAAAGTAAGCTGCTCTAACTCAAACAGAACTGACCATTAGGTATTTCAAGTGGTTAGCATTTGACCTGCAAAAATCTGCAAAAATATCACAAACAAGGGCCCCAGCATTATTAATTCCATGTATTTTAATTTAGGAAGGATGTCAGTGCACAATAAGTCACCAGAGAAGTTAGCAATGATTCAATTGAGTTTAAAACTGTGTGTGTGGAGCTGACTGCACACTCCTAAAGAAAAAAACAATGATGTACAACCTTACGCTGGGATCAGCTTGAAAAAGAGGGCAGCGATGGGGAGGGTCAGCAGTCATTTATTCACTATTAGTTATTGTGTGTTCTTTTAGCCCCTTGGCTTTTTGTACCCCCTGCTTCCTGAGCCTGTGTGTTCAGGATTTGTCTGATGCCTCAGCTGGCATCTTCTCCAACAAACCTGCCAGAGGATTTGTTGGCTGTTTTTATAGGGCGTGAAGCAGAGTCAGATTCTGCCCTGTCTCTACACCCACAAGGATTAAATCACTCTCCAGTGCCTGCCCCTGCCCACAGCAATCTCAAGGGGAGTACATAACTCTGAAACATCATGCAAGTCCACTCAAGGTCAAAAAACCCCCAAAAAGCACATCTGTGAGCATTCACAAAGATTAATTTCTAACAAGGCAGCAGGTTGTGTGCTCAGCAGTTGAGCGTTGCCATGAAGTTGTGCTGGGAGAGGAACATGATGACAAGTGGGGGTGAAGTGGTGTGGAAGCAAATTGGATTTATCTACATCGTTAATTGCTGCCCATAAGTAAAAATTAGCTTTTCCTTTTTTAACAGTACCAGTGCCTGACTGAAAACTTTATGAGCAATTGCTTCTGGCTTTTTTTATGGGAGCTCCAGCAGCTCACATTTTGGAAGCTGTTACTTAATATGATGTCACTGGCTCTGCAGGTGAGTAAAACACCCAAATAACTTTTCTTTTGAAATGTTCTTGCAGCAGCTGTTTCAACATATGAATCATAACTTCTCTGCCTTGACAACTGCAGCCATTTGAATAGCTTCACTGAACAAAAGCATGACACACACAAATCCAGAATGGAACACAAATGTTTCCATGACATACCTGTTTCCACAAACTCATACGAGTGATTATTTAGAATTTTTAAGGCATTTTTTGTAGTTAATGCACTATGTGGATATCCAACATTCACACCACATACAACTACAGCAGTTGTTAGAGAAAGCTGATTTAGTGGTATCTGACCCTATTTTAAAGGCAAGGAAATAGATTGAGGAAGCACAAAGCCATATGGGATAAAAGTGGCAGAACCAAACTACATTTCAGAATTTCCTCCATCCTCATCTAGCACATCTCCTTTAGATCATGTTACTTTATTACTCAAGCTGGATTTTGACAATTGCTGTGCAAATGAACCTTTGAGAAAATAACTTGAGGGGATTCTACATGTAAAGTAGCTGCATAAACTGATTTTCTTGTTTCAGTTAAATGACTACATTTCTGCCTTTGCCCCAAACTAGATGTGCCTCATTGGAGTCCTCATTGCCCTTTGGGGCTACATTTATAAAACATGACAGCAAAATGAGGACCAGATCTTTTAAAGCTTAGCTGCTCAGTTTTGATTATTTAGGTTGGAAAAAACCTCTAAGGTCATTGGGTCCAACCATTACTCCAGCATTGCCAAGGCCACCATTAAACCATGTCCCTCAGTGCTGCATCTAAACGTCTTCTAAATACCTCCAGTGACTCCAACACTTCTCTGGGCATACTGTTCCACTGCTTGACAATCCTTCCATTTAAGTAATTTTCCTAATATCCTCTAAAACTCCTCTGGTGCAACTTGAGGCCACTTTCTCTTGTCCTATTACTTGTTTCTTGTGAGAAGAGACAGATGTCCAGGTCACTGTGACCTCCTTTCAGGTAGTTGTGGAGAGTTATAAGGTTATGCATTCCCTCCACTGCTTCTCATCAGACTTGCATCAGACTCTTCACCAGCTTTGTAGCCCTTCTCTGCACTCATTCCAGCACCTCAGTGTCCTTCTTGTTTAGTGAGGGACCCAAAACTCAGCACAGGATTTGAGGTGTGGCCTCACCACTGCCAAGCATAGGAGGAGGATTGCTTCCCTACTCCTGCTGACTACACTGTTTCTGGTACAAGCCAGGAAAATTATCAATGGCATTTATGAAAGTGGGACAGGATAGAAAAATTACTACAGGTTCTCCTGGCTTCTTAATTCAAGCTCTGATGATACAGGATGTTCAGAGGATGTTCAGTGAAAATTATAAAGGGAGCTTTTAGAATTCTGCAATTTTGGCTGCCAGTTTTATTCTAATATTTTGGTAGAATTTCACTAATAGAGGATATTTATCAGAACTTAATGACTACTTTTAAATGTAAATGATACAATATAGTGTAGAACAAGGAATTACACATCGATATCAAGTATATATCCTTCTAAATGATCCAAAGCACAAAATATCTTTTGTCATTATGAAGACCTGTTGAATGTGATGGCATTGGTCAACAGGACAGCTTTTTCCAAGGAAACTTTTGTCCTCTATTGCAGCTTCTCAGTAACTGCTTAAGGACTTTCCTTCTGCTTACCACTCTCCTTGTTTTCCTAGCAGCACCCAGTTTTGGAGCCAGATTCTCAAGAGGCTTTAGGCACCTAATTCCCTGTGAAGCAAAGAGTGCTTAGAAGCCTAAATGCAAGGTGTACCTGGGTCAGGGTCTCTGCCCTGGCCTGAGTAGCCTCTTTCAAGGTCATTGAAGCTACTGGCTGCCCCTAAGCTCCAGATGAGCCATCTCCCCCTGGGAGCCTGAGCATCTTACACAGGGGGCTTACCCAGGAAGGAGAAGAGGGCACATGTTCCAGATACAAGCTGGACCTGGGCCCAAGATTATGCCCTGTCTTTACTCCTCAGCTGGACCCTGCCTCTCTGTACATCCCGTGAAGGCTGAGAGTGCAGGATAAAAGCTGAGCAAAGAGGCAAATGGCGTTGCAGAGGTGGTAGGTACAGAGCTTGTATTCCAGCCAGCTCTTGACAGAGCAACTGCTGCAGTTTCATGAGCCAAATAACCGCAGGGGGAAGAAAAAGCCCCATCCCCTCAGTCTTTCCTGGGAGCTGGGCTTCAAGGAGCTCAAAGGAAGGAAAGCACAAGCAGCTGGCGAGCCCTGCTCATGCTGTCTACACCAGTTTGGCTCAGCACAAACTAGTCCCACACCAACTTACAGAACAATGCGGGGTTGTCCCTTGCTGCTTTTCTTTCAATCAAATTGCAAAATAATTTCTCTGGGATGATTACACAGAGCAAATGAAAAACTCAATCCTGAATCCTCCACTGCGGTGAGACATCCCTGTTTCAAGGAGCAAAGTCTCCTGTTTAAATGCAGAATGGAGAATGGAGGGCTTCATAAAAAGTGTAAGTCTTGAATAGCATACTTTGCACATATCAGATTTAATAATTATTATTTATTTTAAATTAACAAGCTCTGGAGAAAAAAAAAAAAGAAAAAAAAAAACAAAAAAACCCACAAAGCAAAACAAGAAAACCCAGCAAAATAAAACTGTTAGGAAACGGGTTCATGATTTTGATGGGATGGGAGTTAGTTCACCAGAGAATAAGCATATTCAAAATTGGCTACAAAAGAAAGTTTATTTTGTTTGTTGAAGTTTTTAATATGTTAAAGTCGATGTATTTAGTCATTAAAAAAAAAAAGAAATAAAGGAGCTGGTGCAGGTTGTTCAGATGTATCAAGAAATGTGCACAGCAAATGTCATTGTTCTACAAGGAAGGAGAGACAAATACAACATACAGAAATATATAGAAACCGGTTTTCCTGTAAGGTATATTCCATGTCTTCCGCAGTCTTGCCTTAATTAGAAAGTGTATTACAATGAGTATCAGCTGCAAAGCAAACAGACAAATAAGGGGTTATATTAATTTTCAAAGTCTAAAGCTGGTTTGTAGTTGAGAGGGAAAGATAAAAGATACTATTTTCAGATAATGAAGGAAAAAGGTGTAAAGTTATGGGAAAACTCATTACTGGGAAAAAATGAAGTAAAGAATTCTTTGGTTTTTACATAAAAGTTGAAATTTTGCCTGTTTTTAAAAAAAATTTTTTTGGAATTTTGCATGCTTAAAAATAAATTCCAAAATTCACGTTAAATTCTGTGAGATCAGGTTTTCATTATAGTCACTTTAGAGTATTGCATTTAACGCCCCTGCAGATACACTGTGGAGAGATCCTCCCTAAAGCCGGGACTATACCAATCAGAGCCAGACGGACTCCGCGTTGATAACGTTTTCTTTTCCTTTTATTTTTTTTTCCCTTTCTCTCCTCCTCTATGAAAGTGCAGGGACGACAAACTGGTGTAGGAAAATACTTGATTTCTGCGTCTCACATACCTCGATTTGGTCAATCTGCTTTGCAATCCTCCACTGAGCACAGTAAATGAACCCATTCAAGTAGGAAGGGGGGGGGAAAGGAATTATAGAAAAAGCCGCTATTTTCTGAGGTGGTCGGAGGTGTGTTTGCAGCGGGGGCTGGTGAGGCCGCGGTACCCTCGGCGGGCCGGGCTCCCTGGGATACCCTCAGCGGGCCGGGCCGCCTCTCGGGCAGGAAACCGCGCGGTCCCTCTGACCTCCGGTTCGAGGGGAGCAGCCCGGTCCATGCTGCAGGTTTATCTCCGCCGGTGTCCGCCATACGGGGCGCCACGGCCACCGCACCTCGTCAGCGGCAGGGCTGCGGGGACACGGCCGAGTGCCGGCCCCTCACTCTCCCAGCCCGTCTCTCATGGGCCGCAGCCACAGGTGGCCGTCGGCGCATGAGCGGAAAAGAGCGCGGCGTGCAGTGTGAAAACAAGGAAAGTTAAAAAAAAAAAAATTAAGTCCCTCGGAAAGGTGAAAATTCATTTAAATGGGCGAGGGTCTGGGGGGAGCGAAGTGTTTCTCTGGATTTATCTGGAGGGGTGAGGTGGTCGGGCGCACGCAGCCATCCCCTACGGGCCCACGGAGGCCAACAAGGTCTCACTCCATGGGCCCACAGAGACGGGCCCACGGATGGCGGGGCGGATCCTGCCACAGGACCCCAGCGCGTCTGCAGGCGGAGCACACCGCGGGCCCTGCCGCGTACTAACAGCCCCGGAGAAACGACTGCCCCGTCCCTTCCCGTGGATACCGCCGGGGCGGCCGGTACAGAGAGGTGAGGGCAAACCCACCTCTCGGTCCAAGGACGCCTCCCCACGGGAACGGCAGCTCCAGCGTCCCGTGGGCAGACACGCGGGAGTCTGGCGGGAGAGAGTGAAATGTGAACCGGCAAACCCCGAAATGAGGCCGGGCAGCCGGAGCTGAAAAGCGTCCAAGTCTGTCTCAAGCAAACTAAGAGATGAAACATTTCGGGTTATTACGTTCTGCCTTTGAAGCAAACCGTTTCCCGCAGATAACAATGCGTAGGTATATTTAGACAGCTCGGCTCGTCCAAGGGGAATGCGTCTTGCGCTATTTGAGAAAAAACTCTAAGAGTAAGTGCAAATATTTGACGCTGAAGAGCTCTTAAGGCTTGAAGAGTACCATTTACTTATTTCTACACATCAGTGTGGGCTTAGGATGTTAAATAGATTAAAAGGCTAAGAGAGGTCACTGAAGTAGACTCTCTTTCTCTCATCCTGACTTTTTTTCCTTGCAAAGTTTTTGCACTTTCTTTCGAGTGTCCTTGGCAAACTCCTCTTAAGAGCCACCTCGGATACTGTATAAGTTTGTGGCGCTCTGAACCCCGGCCCCCTCCCCTGCTGTGGTCGACCCTCCCGAAGCTCCTCTCCAGCGCAGGCATTCAGCAAATATTTGCCTGTGGGGTCAAGATATTAATAAGCACTTTTCGGTCGCCCTTTATAGCCGGGCCGCTCGGGAGCGCAGGGCAGCGGCGGCGCTGGGGCCGGGCCCGGGCAGGTGAGCGCGGCCGTACCTGGCAGCAGGGGGGCCGTGCCCCTGTCCTGTCCTGTCCCCCCGGCGGGCCTGGGCTGCCCCGGCGGTGACACGGGCACTCGGGGCCCGAGGGGACACAGGGGCGACCGCGGGAGTAGCCGCTCCGCCGCGGACGGACACGTCGTTTCAATTTAATCTCATTTAAAAAGACGTAACTAATAAATTTGTATGGACGGGGCTGCCGGAGACGTAAAGCAGAGTCGATAGTGGTTCAATCCCATTGAACCCTATTGAAAACCATGACAACAAGGAACAAGCTCCGATTTATCCCGGAGAGTTAAAGCACATTGTGGGAAGGCGTCAATCACCTATTATTCCAGATCTGAACAAATGCAAAATCTTGACTGGAACAAATGCTTCCAACAGGTCCGGGACATAGGGCTACATTTCCCTTTTGTTCACGGCCTAGCAGTTGGCATGTATTTGTGCTCCCCTCGCTCCGACCACCCAGGACGGCTGGGAGGCTGTGCTCGGAGCTGGGAGATAACTACTGTCACCAGGCACGCTTGATAGGTGGCTGCAGTAATCACGGCCTGGGAATCGTTTATATGGAGCCTGTCCAGTCCCGAAGAAATATGCGGGAAGGTGGCCAAATGAAGCCTTGTGCCCCGTTCATCTCGCCCACAAATCTCGCCGATATAAATCTCACCTCTCCCTCGCCGCTATTGCCCATTGACATTTTCCCGGGAATTGTGACTGCTCCCGGAGGCGACACCCAGAGCAGGGCGGGGAGGGGCGGTCGCGGCCGGGGGCGCACGGGCAGCAGGTCTGGGGGACGAGAGAGGGGCTGGATAGATATAATCTATACACAATAGCTGATAGATGCCTGTTTGGACAGGGAAATAAGAACCGACAAAGCGGCAGGAGAGAAGAGTATCTCCGCGTGTGTCTGAGTTTCCCTTTGCAGGCCCGCAGGGGTTCGCGGCGTTCCCCCGTCGGGGATGCGCTGGGAGAGCCTCGGCCCGCGTTCAAAGGAAAGCCTGGGTGCCTCCTTCTCTCCAGGCCTTGCTCCATCCAGCCGGACCGGCCTCCCGCTGCTTCCCGCGGCGTGCGCCGGTCCCTCCCGCCGAGGCGGCGGGGAGCGATGGGGAAGGGCAGCGTGTCCCGCCCCCGCCCTCCGGCTTGAGCCGCGCTGCGCCACCCGCGTGAAACATCGCCCCCATCGGTCACTTGTACCGCTGCCCTGCCGCCGGGGACCGAGCCCTGCCACTGCGGGCCTGCGTTTGAACGGCAGCCGGGCGCTTCTTTCTGTGCCGTATTTTCTTACGAGTCCTCGGCGGCCACCGAGGCTGGGCAAAGCCCGGCCGCAGCTTCGCCAGGGGACAGGGCCGCCCGGTGAAAGGAGGAGGGGAGGTGAAGCTGAGAGAAGGTGCTTGTCCCGCGGAGCGTCCCCGAGCCGCGCCCAGACAGTGTCAGCACCCTCCTCCCGGGGGGCGCCGGCCCTTGGCAGCCTTTGCTGCCTCTTTCGGCAGATGAAGCGGCCGTCGGCAGGGACGGCGCGGATAAATAGACGGGCCGTGTTTGATCTTTTCTCCCCCTCCCCAGCTGGAGTCGTTTCAGTCACTCACACACCCCGCCCGATGGGATATTATTCCCTGGGTTAGTGATTAAAAAAAATTTTAAAAAAATAAAAAAAAAAACCCCAAAAAAACCACCCACACCCCTACCTCCTTCCTGACTCTTCCTTATGGACCTAGTATGCCCGCTATCATCTTTCTCGAGATAAAGGTGCACCTTCCATCTACCATGCCCAGGAGACGCAAAAAAACCCCATGCCAGAGATCCCATTCCTTAACGCACGCACACGCCAGCCTTCCCCGCCGAGAGCCCAGTCGAGGTGTGAAAAATGCCCCGTTGAGGGTAGGAAACCTGCCAACAACAAGAAGACAATTTGAGGTAGCGCTGCGAACAGCCCGGCAAATAAAACAAATAACGACTTAAATTCCATCCATATTTAAAGAAAGAGGCAAGAGAGGGGGGGAAATAAAGAGGGAGAAGTGAGGAGGGGGCTCTCGGCATGCTCTGCGGATGTCCTGGGAGGATTCACTTTGTCTGCGGATAGAAGGGACGCTGGTGGCTTCGGTGGCGGATGGAGGGGGGTGGTTGTTGGTCATCCACATGCCACCCAAGATGTTATTCACTGCTAACAATTACCATTATCTGTCCCCACTTTTGGCTAATCAGACAGAATATGTAATGATGACGCCTGTTTCCTGCTGTCTTTGGGAGGTAACGGGTTATTCTCTCATGGGGGTGGCGGGAGGGGGGGTTACACCTACTCCCATTAGGGCTTTAGCACTTGACTAATTCAGGTACTTAGCATCCTATAGACAGGGACGGTTTGAAAGCAGGCAGTGTTTGCAGTGGGGAGGACTGTTTATATAAACAGGACACCTCTGTAAACGACACTAATATTTGGGGTTAGGTGGCGATGGAAAGGAAAGTCCTCTCGAGCCGAGAGATTCCCCACTAACTGGACGCAATCCTTTCCTCGCAGCTTTTCAGGAAGCGGGTTCGGTTTGGGGTGATATTTTTTTGGGGGTGTGTGCGCAACCTACCATGGCCACATCTGGGAGGATCAGTTTTACAGTGAGGAGCATTTTGGATTTACCAGAGCAGGATGCTAATAGCATAAAGCAAGCCTCTGACCATCGCCACTCAGCGGAGAACTACACCGGCTCGCCGTATCGAGGGTGGATAGAAACAGACAGAAATCACTATCCCTGTGAGTATAAAACGGACAGGAATTCGCCACCTCCGCACAATTATCTTTTATTTATTTCCCCCCATTCCTTTGACGAAGATGCGAAGCAGCGAATTGAGAGTGTACGTAGCCTACAGGATCGAGGGAGTCCAGGCTGGGAATTTTATAAAATATTACTGAATTGCAACAACGAATCAGCAGAAATGTCCCGGCCACGATCTTAAGACAGAAAAGATGGTTTGGCTTTCGTTGTGGGTTATTTTGGGAGGCTTTTTGGGGTTTTTTGGTAGATCAGTGCATATTCCCAGCTATGGCAGAAACCAAAATCTCAGGCTGCGTCCACCTCTCTCTGTGCGCTTATCGTTTAAGCCTACTTCCCGGATTAGTTTTTACCCCCGTTCCACTGTTGCAAGAAATCCTGTCTTTTTGTGCTCAAGGGTTTGGGGCCACCCCAGGCTCCGCAGAGGAAAGCTGAGCACCCCGTGCCTCGCCTCCCCGAGCTGCCGCCTCGATCCACGCACCTGCCAGCGCGGCGGGCGGGCTCCGGCTCGCAAACCCAGCTGGGCAGCATATGGGTCGCACCTCGCACACATGAATTGTGCCACAGACACACGGTGTTTACTGTATACCTGTGTACACAGGGTGCGCAGGGGGATATCGTCCTTTGAACGGGTGCGGGAACAGCCCCGGGATAGGTTAAATATTAAGGTAGTCGAGCGGCGAGTAAAAAGCAGATATGAAAGGAGCGGGCAGCCCCATATTCTGTTTCAGTACCCAGGGAACACGAGGGCTGCAGCCCGCAATCCCCGGGCTGTGCGCGGCGAAGCGGCCGTGCCCCTGCTGGGATTGCCGGCGGGGAAAAGCGGGTCCCAGCCCGGCTCCGTGCCGTGGGCTCGGTTTAATGTGTTCGTGGGGTTAGCTCACATTTCTCCTTGACTGTTGGGATTAATCCGGCCCGGTAGACAGACGGGGTCTCCCTGCGAGAGGCGTTTCAGCTCTCGGCGGCCTCCTCGACGCCTGCCGCGCTCCCCGGCCCCGGCGGCTCCCCCTCTCTAACCCACTCGCTGTCCCCAGCTTCCGACGAGAGCGGCCCGGAGATGAGCTTGCCCGACTCCACCCAAAGGTCGCTCCCCGCCCGCGGCTCGGAGGCCGAGGAGAAGAAGAAGAAGCGGCGGGTGCTCTTCTCCAAGGCGCAGACGCTGGAGCTGGAGCGGCGGTTCCGGCAGCAGCGGTACCTTTCGGCGCCGGAGCGGGAGCAGCTGGCCCGGCTGCTGAGCCTCACCCCCACGCAGGTGAAGATCTGGTTCCAGAACCACCGCTACAAGATGAAGCGGGCGCGAAGCGAGGGCCCCGGCAGCCCGCAGCCGCGCCCGCCCGCCCTGCTGCGCCGGGTGGTGGTGCCGGTGCTGGTGCGGGACGGGGAGCCCTGCCGCGGCTGCCCCGCCAGCCCGCCGGCTCCCGCGGCGCGCCCCAAGCTGGGCTGCGCCCTGGCGGGGTGCAGCGCCCAGGCCGCCCTCGCCCTGCAGGGCTACCGAGCCTGCCCGCCCGCCGCCGCCCTCGGCGTCTTCCCCGCGTACCAGCACTTAGCGCACCCGGCCGTGGTCTCCTGGGGATGGTGACAGCGGCGCTCAGCCCTCCGGGGCCGGACTCATCCCACGGGCGCGGGGCCGCCCGCCCCAGCCCCGGGCTGTAGCGCGGCCAAGGCGCCGCGGAAGGCGGCGGGCACGGCGCGGCCGCGCTCGGGCGGGCCGGGCGGCGGAGCGCGGCTCCGGGGCGGCGGCAGGCCGGGACGAAGCTGGCCGGGGCCACGCTCCCCTACACCGGCCTCACCCGAGGGCGAGGATGCCGCGTGAGGCGCGAATTTTGTAAAACCTCCGCTCCTCCTCCTCCTGTTCGAGAGATTCCTTGTTAAAAATTAATGATCATCCTAGAGACCTAGTGTGTTTTAAAATAGCTGACTCTTCCAGTGACTAATAAAATGATTTTTGGCAAATAAATTTTTCCCGGCGGAGAAGTGTAGTTTTGACGATTGGGGACTGTTTCGTAGGATTGCCTCCCGTGCTATAAAATCTTAAATACTTGTCTCAATATCTCCAGTCGAATTTGACTTTCGAGTTCTTTTATTTTATCCATATGAGCCGGAAAACGGCAAATAAATTTTGCTGCAAGCATCTCACTGTAAACGCGGTCATAATTCCTACGGGAAGCGTGAGCCCAGAGTCTCCCGCTCTGGCGACTCACACTCCCGCGACTTTGCGTTTTAAGCGGCGATGTCTTCCATAGAGGCACTAAGGCAGGATCCAGAATTAAGCCAATATTTCCGTTAGACTGAAACCGTTCCAAATTTCGACTGGGGAAGGACAGCCAAGAAAATTATGTTTTGAAACTGTTTTATAAACTATTGATTTGATTGCTTTGGGGTGAAAATAATAATAATATGTATTATCTGCCAACCGCCAATGGGGAAAACCCCTATAAAACTCCCTACAAAGCTAAATCCAAGTCTCTGAAATATGGACTAGACCGGGTGCTTCCACCCCTCCGATGGCACCTGCAGACCACGAACGCTGAGGGAATATTTGGGGCAAGGACCCCACCGGGACTGATGCAGACAACGTGGCCGCCGAGGAAAAGGCGTCGACGGAAAGGGACCCGCAGAAGATATTTAAGTGGGGATTTTATTACATATGTTTTTGATTTATTCCCTGGAAGGGGATAATTTTGGTCGCGGTATGCCCCTGGGATGTGGTGTGCTGCCGGGGAGCGCACGGAGACCGAAGCGGGGAGGTGCTGCCGTGAGGATGAGGAGGCGACCAAAAGCACGCACCAGTTTCCGTGGGTGATTTCGGCCGCCTCCCGAGCCGGAATGGCCCCGCTCTCCTCGCAGCTCTGTCTTACCCGGGGCTTTGCACCCTCCACCGGGGCTGCTCGGTGTCGCCTCTGCCCTCGGTGCGGGGGGATCAGCCGCAGCTACAGCGAGGAAGGGCTGGGGAGAGCGCAGGGACGCCAGTCCTCCCACCTACATCTCCTTCCCTGCTTGGGCAGGAGGCCGTGTGCCAAGACGGAGGCACGGAGCGCATCAGGCCTCCGGGCTGTGCGGGAAGGACCTGGGGAAACAGCTTCTGTGTCACCTGGGTTTGGTTTTATTGTTTGGTTGGTTGGTTGCTTGTTGGGTTTTGATTTTTTTGTTGTTGTTGTCCTTCCCCGCCCCTTTCCCTTTATTTTTCCTCCTGCCATCCGAAATCTTTTTTTTTTCGTCTCAGCTGCTGGCCACCTTGTCTCCCATATGGATGGGGTTATCTTAGAAGAATCTCCCAGAGAATCGCTCCTTAAACCTCCTTTTGTCTTGGAGGTTGAAAAGAGCATTGTTGTGCATGAAAAGGACCTAGACAAAATCCGCACTGTTTCGATTCAGGACTGTTTAATCAGTCCCTAGTGACAATTTTATGGGTTTTAGGCGGTACAATAGCATCTTTTAAAACCTTGTGGCCTTCATGAAAACAAAGGGCTTGAATTTTATGGGCTTACAACTCCAATTAGAACAGTGCCAATGTGTATGGGAGATTATCAAATTTGTATCATAAAACCCCTCTAATAATAAATGATTACTGGAAGCTGGGGAGGGGCGGGGGGTAGAAAGGACCCAGACTTCAAGCAATGGACTTTGTCGCATGTAGTTTTAAAAGTACAGATGCTGCCCACCGTTTTAACCCTTTGCGAGCCAGCTATGCAGTAGGATCATCTGTGAAAATAGTGTGATAACGTCATTAGAAAAGGAAACAAAGACAACGAGACAAGACTGCTCCTCCTCAGCGCAAATCCGTCCTCCGTCAGCTTGCCGAGTGTTTGCAGCATCTCACCTGGAAGGGTCCTTCCCTGGCTCCTCACTCATCTGAGCTGCTGTCCTGCCCAGGAGCCCACACACGGCCATGGGAAGGCTCTGCAGAATAGGAGGGCTTCCTTAAATTACTGGTTTTATGAGCTGCTGTACACCCGGGTAATGACAGGGGATGTCCCTTCCCAATCCCAGGTTGCAGCGATTTTCCCTGGTCACCAGCAGCAATGTCACCTGATGTGGGTTTCTTCACAAAAAATGTGTGATTTGTGAGTGCTGCCTTTGACCAAGTCCAGGGAATGGGAAAGGTGCAATTCCCGGGCACTGGCTAAGGCTGATGAGGTGCTCCAGCAGGGTGAGTGAAGGCATCTCAACAGGGGTGCAGGGAAGATGGCAGGGTCATGTTCAAGCATGGAGAAAAGATATCCCCCTTATTTTAATGCATCCAAGTAGAAAGAAAAATGAATTAAATAATGAGGCAATTCAATAGTCTATAGAGATTTACAGTAAAGAAAAAGTCTTGTGAAGAGGATAGAGTGGGACTGAAATTTATTTTTTTCCTGACAGAAACAAATTAATCTGTCTAAATTTTAAGCACATTTAACAAGGGAAATAGTTAACTTTACCAATGGTTAAACTGTACATAAGAGATACTTCTTAACAAGTGCTATTGATAACAGCTTTAGGGCAAGAGAAACTTAGCACCTTTCAGTGTAGTTTCTGTTACTTTGACTTGTTTTTGTAAAGGCACGAAATCATCTCAGTTGTGGGTTTGGAATTTTTTGCCTCCTCCTCAAAGGGGTGAATGCACAGTTTCTGCCTTTTCTCTTTATTTTTCTCCACCAAGCCTCATTGTTACTTTCACTCTGCAAACAGGCCTGTGAATTTCACTGAAACTAATGAATAAGCATACCATGATCAAGACCTAATGCCATCTTCAGCTAATGAAAAGCATTGCTAACATCTACAAACATATTCCTGTGTGCTTTATTCCTAGTTAGTAAATAAACTATTGACTTTGCAAAGGCCCAGCCCTGTTTCAGTGAGAGCCCCTGGACACATGTTTGTTAACTTAGAACTAAGACATTAAAACAAGTCACCAGATTGCCTCTATTTTTTGGACAATAGTTCTGAAATAGCATATGATCCAACCTCTTTGTGATATTTCATGAACAAGCTGAGTGTGTCCCTGCCAATGCACATTCATCATTTGTCTTTGTACATAAGATGAAAAACATCACCTCTGAAGCAGAGCTCTGCCATGCTGCAAATTCTCTTGTCACTGACTTAGGAAAGGCTCCTGGCAGCCGTGCAATATCTATGTCTTGGTTAATGAACCACCTGGAGTGTGTTGATATCTAAGTGCAGGTCAGGTCTGTCGAAACTTCTGGAGTTTCATACCCCTGTACCTCATAGCATTTGATAGGAATAGGCCTTCCACCCTTGCTGAGAGCCCAGCTGATGCTCTAGGGTCACAGTGAGCTCACTTTGCTTTCAGAAACTGGTGGTGTCCAACTCTGTTTGTGGAGTAGCCCAGTTCTGGCTCTTCCTGTACTCAGTGACCTTCAGAAGTTGCAGTTCATCATTTAAGATCGTGTCTTACTGGACTTGAGTCCCCAGCAGCTGCTGCTTCTTGGGAGATGGGAACAGCTAAGACACAAGGAGGAAGGAGGAGGAAGAGGGGTTGTTCAGAGCTCTGGAATTTGTTTTCCCTAGGAACTGGGGAACTGTCTGATAAACACTTGCCTGCCCATGAGAAGAAGCGAATTGTTTTGCTTTGTTTGTATGAGTGACTTTTGTTTCCCCTCTTAAACTGCCTTTGTCTCAATCCATGAATTTTCTCACTTTTTCCTTTTAATTCCCTCCCCCATCCCTCAGCACCAGAATGTGTGGTGCTCAGTTGCTGGCTGGAGTTAAACCATGGCACTCAGTTTAAAGAGAACTTCCTGTGGGAAATGAGGCAATGGGTGGAGAGTTACCCATAGCAGAAAAAGTTGCTTTATGCTCCTCAGGCATGGAGCTCAGGTAACACTCAGGAGCACAGGAGCTCAGATCAACAGTAACACTATTAAAATTATTTAAAAACCTACACATCTACTGGGTGTAACAAGCCTAAAGAGATCTCTGTCTGTCACCAAGCACAGATTACTGAGCTATGAGATCAGGTTGCTTTTTTTGTATTCAAGCTCACAATTACCTTCTAAATGATGAAGGAAATCAGTTCTCTAGACCAAGGATGTTGGCAGTTTTCACCCTGTTTTCTCCAGCGTTTTTCCATTTAAAAGAGGTCATAGTGTTCTGGAAAAAGCAAAAATCTCTCCAGGACACAGCTACAACTTTTTTAATATTCAGGACCAACATGGAGAAAGTCCATTTCTGACATCCACTGGTTTCAGGCTACCTTCCTGAATAAAAGGAGACCCAAACATTTACTTCTTCACAGACCTTTGCTGAATCTAATTCTTAAACTTCAGAGTTAGATATCCTCTTCAGAATCTCACGGAATTTGATTCCAGATGAGAAATACTTAAAAAGAGAAAAGAAACAGAGACACAGCAAAAAGACATAGGAAAACCAAGAAAAACAGTGAAAAGAATAAATTTCCTTGCCACTTTTGGTGCATAGGTTGTATTTTCAGGGGACTGTCCTTGCTGCTTTTGAACAGTCAGGGGCATCTCCCATGCAGGACAGCCCTGTTCATTAGTTCATCATGTGGACAAAAGTGATTACTTCATATTCCCACAGTGTTTGACTTTGCAATATTTTTTGGCAGGAAGCATCTGACTTTTTACACTGAGAACACAGTTTTATGTCCTTATTTTCCTGTTTGAGTTGGTGGTGGTTTTGGTACTAAGGCAATGGCTTTATGATATTCAACACTAATCATGATTTTACGAGTCATAAATCTAGCCACTTAAAAATATAATAAAATATCGATCTGGAGAGAAAAAAATCTGTTGTTTGTGTGCATTCATGTAGAGCTCCTAATTGGACACATCTGCTTTCTGCAAAATGCAGTATCATCCATGATGACTGCTTTGCATTCACACTTCAGAAAACTCCTCTTCTGCTGTTTGCTGGGCCCATTTGGGAGGTCCTCATGATCTCCTCCATTTCTCTGTTGCTTTCAGGGAGTTTCCTGCTATCAGATATCCTTCTATGCTATTTGTATGCACAGTTAAAAGGCAGATGTGACTGTTTTTACTCAGATTTTCCCTTTACTTCTGCTACTCTGGCCTCAGGATGCTACTGTTGGTATCTTTAATGTTGAAGTTCTGCCTCCATCACCAAGTATTTCCCCTGTCCACGGTTTACCTGCCTTCTATTGGTGGCTGAGATGGTGTCAATATTCTTTCCTCCCTCATATTTTCTTTTTAAGCCAGGAATTTAGCACTCTATTTTCTTCACTCATGTCTAATATAATGATCTTGGGAAAATAATTTTACTACTGTGCAATTTTCAAACTCAGACAGTTTTCCAGGTCACAGATTGCTGAAATCAAAAATATGTTATAGGGGAAAAACAAGATTAAGTGAGGAACCATTGGACGGGATAACAGTATTCACTGATGGTTCAGGAAAAACTCACAAATCAGTAATCATGTGGCAGAATTCAGTCACAGGGGGATGGGACTCAGATGTAAAAATAGTCCAAGGTTCACCACAAATTGTGGAATTGGTAGCAGTGGTCAAGGCCACCCCTGATGCTCTCTGTGGGGAGAAAATTGCAATGGCAATTCTCCGAGCCATGTCCCATGTGTGTACATTATCATCACAATTTGGGCTGTATTGTTCCACTGATCTTTTCCCCTTATGTGTTTGCTCTTTCAAAAATTCTCAAACCAGGTATTAGCAATGAAATTCTTCCAATGCTGCATGGATGACCTTTGAGATTTGCAGGGATAGCAGGCCAAATTCTGTCCCCACAAATGAAAAAGATTCCCTGTGGTAATTGTGCTGGAACTTGGAGTGATGCTTTGGCTGTCACCTTGGTGTATTTGCACCAAGCAGATGCATTTCTATAAAAAGGATGATTTAGAGTGACATCGATTGCCTTATTTTCTGTTTGTGTCACTTCCGGAAGTTCGAATTTTATACAAAAATTCATTTTTGTTGACCCAAGAATTTCAAGTGGCATCCCTGGGTGGGGAAGAGGAAATGTGAGCAAAGGGAAGGCAAAGATGTTAAAGACTCTTCCAAGAAGCAACAGAAGAAATGTCCTTTGACCAGGGGCAAAAAGAAGAGGGCCAGTCACCTTCTTCCATGAGGAGAGAATGGAGAACCTGAAGGAAATGAAATGGGAGCAACACAGCGCAGGCAGAGTTCAGAGGAGATCTGCAAAGGTGGCAATCTACGATCTCCATGAGCTGGCAGGAGAAGAGCTGGCCAAAGAGTGGCCCAAAAGAAAAGTTCAGCAGGACTTGATTCCAGAAGACCTGAAGCTGAAATACACTCACCCTGGGCTGCCCACATTTAGTCAAGATGTGCTGTGCAAATGGAAAACGAATCATGCAAATGCCTGGGTACTCCAACAATGCAATTAACAAGTATTTTGATTTCTCCATCGCCCAGTCAAAATAATCTTTTTTCAAATGAATTGTAGAAAAATTCCTGCCTGGCATTGTCAGCAACCTTCTCCTTGCTTTTATGATAATTTGGGATGCCATCTCCAGGTCCGTGAGGATCGTTTTGGAGACCTCTGTAACTTTTTCAAGTCCTTTCCGCGCTTCAGGTGTAAGAGTTCTGGGAGATTTGATGTCATTGTCCTCTCCCAAAAGGTTGAGCCTCTGGGATGTCATCATTTATGATCCCCAAGGTTGGTCTCATCCAGTTGATTTCTCCAAGAGCTGTTGCAGGTCGTGCAAATTGCTGACTTCCATTTTCTGTGGTCTTATTGTTCACTCCGAGATCTTCCGCCCTAGGTATTTCCATGGTGCAATCTCCAGAATCTTGGAAACACTGATTTCTGCACCTCTGCAATCACACAGTCACGAGCTTCTTGCAGCTCCTGCTGTGTTGATACCTTTGCAGAGGCTCCTCCCTGTTGATGCTTGGGACGTAGAATGCAAGTGGAGGAGCATCATCTGGATGGAGGAGGATGCTGAAGTAACAGTCCTTGAGACCAATGATCACAAGTGGCCAATCATTGAGAGCAAAGGAAGTCCCTGTTGAAGTGGTCCCATGTCCTCAATGACTTTGTTGATCTTCCTGAGGTTGTGCAGCAGTCTCCATGAGCTTCCAAATGACAAACTGGAGAATTCCATGGACATGGTCTCCAGAGGGAAAGTCCTGCTGTCCAAACACCGGCATGACTTGTTCCACTGCATGTGGTGGCAAAGCGATAGCTTTGGCTACCGGGGTGTTCTCTGGAACAGTCAGTGGTGGTCGAAGAGCTTGGGCTAAAACTGTCAGCTCTTCATTCTGATTTGCCAAAACGATTGATGGATAAATGACAAGTCCAAGGATGCTGCTTCCATCCTTACCAATTATTAAAAAGTCCTGTCTCTTGGGCAAAGTTCCAGTGACACCAGTAGGTATCACTGCGTGGCTCTCATCCATGAAGCAACCCAAAGTCCACAATCTTCTGTGGGCAAAGCACAAAGGTTAGAATCTCTGTGCAGCCCACACCTGTGCGTCTTTTTTTCTGCTTGTGGAATGGTCAGTGGTTTCCTGCCCGTGCTTTTTATCAGCATTCTCCTGCACTTGATCAAGTTTCACATTGTTTACTGAGATCTACCTGGACTTTTGCACCTGCTAAAACAGAAACAAACCCACGTCCCCGCAGGGACTGGAGGATCATCTCAAAATCTTGGAGGTGAAGAACGGGTTCTGATGTGAAAATAAAACATTGATCTGTTCTGTTTCGGTCTCTATGCAATATTGCATAGGGAAATGTAAGATAACAGCAATTAGAAATCAATCAGACAATACAAATAACCAATAACACATCTGAAATCATACAATTATCAATCACTACAACACTGAACTGTCATCCCAGAGTCTGCAACAGCTGATGAATCTTAAAACAACAGAGAACTGGAGAACTCATGTCTGGATTCATGTTTCTCCAAACTCCCTTTGAAAACAGGCTCAGCTATCATATATGGTCAAATTGCCAAGCCAAAAGGACTTGAATACTTTTTGATGCAGAAAATATCTGGGCTGATTGTCAATCATTCCATTCAAGTAGAGCTAGAACTTGGCCAGCGTTCGAACTCTAATTGATGGACATCACTTAATACATTTTAAAACAAGACTCTTAAAAACAGCAATTATGAATAGGAAACCTTAGGATTAAAGATCAATCAGACCATTAAATAATTGAATCCCTCCGAAACTTCTGTCAGGATAGAAATTCTTCAAACACAGCAAACCTCTTGAATTCTCGGCTGAAGTACTCTATAATAACTGAAGAAATAATAATTTAATAAAACCACGAAACTGGCAATCTAGACTTAAACTCAAAAACCATGAGTAGTTAAGAAACAAAAAGACAAGATTCTTAAGAGACATGTGTCTTGTAGATGATCACACAAAGAGATAGTGAAACACATGAAAGCTGGCTGTAAATATTACAACAATACCTTGATAATAATTCTTATAATAAATTCTGAGAATTCTCATTATATAATCAACTTATCAACAGGAAGTGTTTGAAGGGGTTATGACAACCTTTTTTAAGTATTCATATAGCATTAATAACAATCTTTATTTATCAGTATCACCTATAAAATCCAAAAATAACAAAGGTTACAAACTCAACACCAACAAAACTCTGAAGCATTGGAGAATCAGCTGATGATCCCACAGATAGGATCTGATTGATATTTCTCAAATGCTCTGTCTTCAGAGACATTTCAGGTAATTGAATCATTACTAATACTTCTATCTTTGTATGGTAGTTTCCCTCCCTGAGAGGCATTTTTCACAATAGATTTCCATCTACATCATATTTGGAATACCACTGATTTGCACTGGTTTCCCCTTTTTTCTGTATCTTGGGCAAAAGCCTGGTGCTTTCTCACTTTACAGTGATTTTGGGCAGCTTTTTACATGTCCATCTTTTGCATCTGAAGCCTGATCACCTGGTAAATGCTGTTTCTGTCACTTCTGTGGGACCGGACTGTTGAGGAGTTCGGTGTGCCTCACACAACATGCGCTGCACCCGCGAAAAATCTCCAACTTGAGATTTTGACGGAGGCTGAAACTGTGTGCTGGCTACTGCGGTTGCTTGTGCGCGGGCTGCTGTGGTTGCCTGTGCGCTGTGGTTGGCTGCGTGCCCGCTGCCACGGGACGGGAGAGGGGCCGGTACCCCGGGCACCCTCCACACCCTGCCCGCGCCCCGTCTCCGTCCGTGCCCTCACGGGTGTGCGGCAGCCCCGCCCCGACCGCGCCTTCCCTGCGCTCCTCTCGGCGCAGGCGCGGTCTCGGGACCGCCCCCTCTCTGCCTGTTACCGACACCCGCGCTGCCCCGATCCCGTTCTGGCTCCGTGCCCGCTCGGCCGGTGTCTTCTGCGAACTGGGGAGAAAACGCTCCCCGCTCCGACTTCCGGGCTTTTGCGTCATTGTGGGGCGCCTGCCGCGCTCCGTAGCGGTGGCAGGGACGCTGCAGTGGTCCCGTCCCGTCTGCTTTAATCCCGCCCGGCGCAGCTGCCGCGGCCCGTGCGCGTTCCCCCGGTGCCGCTGCTCGCGTGCCATCGCAGTCGCGCGGGTTGTCCCCTTCGCGCGCGTCTTTGACACCCGCTGCGTGAAACTGCCGCCGCCGCCATCGCGCATGCGCCCGCTGCCGCCGTGCCTCCCGCTCCCGCTGTCCCGCGCTCCGCTGCGCCCGGCCCGGCTCCGCTCGGCGCTGTCCCCGCAGCCGCCGGCCGTGCCCTGGACGGCTGCTGACCGCCCGCTGCTGCGATCGCGGGCACCGCCGTGCGCGCCATCACCTCCACTGCTGCTGTGTGTGCGGCTCCCCCGCTGCCGCCGTGGCCCCCCCGCCGGCCTCCGCAACCCCCACGGCCGCCTCTGCGTCCCCCCGGGCTGCTGGCCGTGGCACGGGTTCGCCAGTCGCTGAGAAGCAGCTCTCCCCCGGGTTCCCCGACCCCCTCCGCCCTCCTCTCCCTGAAAGCTCTGGGATTTCTGGGCGTTCTGGGGACCCATGGGACCCTGGGGACTCTGGAGAGGATGCCAGTTCCTCCCACACCTGTTTGGCAGGGATTGCTTTTGCCCCTCCCTGGTCGGTAAGGGCAACTACCGCCTGCTGACGGCAAGATGACTTCCCCCATCCTTGAGAGAACACTTGCTGCCTGCGGATAGCTGCAGACCCCGCGGAATTCCACGAAACTGCCTCCAACATTACCCTTGCTGGGGTAAAAGCTTCAAGGCCGTTTTATCTTTTTTCAGAGATTTTTACGGGGTGTGTGGCTGTCACGCCCTGTAGGGCTAACAAGATGCTGGGTTGTTCCTGGGAGCATGTACCCGCCATGTTCTCAATTTTGACCTTTCTTACCGAAAGCTGAATCATCTGCAAGGTCAGTCCGGAGTTTGCCCTGGTCCCTGTCCAGCAGCTCGCAGGTGAGGATTTTCCAGGCGTGCTCCTGGTCCTCCTCCCTCCGGGTCGAGCTTGGAACGAATCTTCTCAGCAGAGGTCGAGATGTTCCCTCCGGACCCCTCCTTGGGAGCGCCTGTTTTCTCTCCCTCTCGGGCTGGGTTTCAGCGGCTGGTGGCTGTGCCGTGGCTGCTTGCCAAGAGCCCACCCGGGGGATGCCGATTGTCGGGATCTCTAGCTGGTCAGAGTGACCCCGAGAAAAGTTCGAAAGTCTCTTTTCCCAGCCCGGCGCTTGAATAAGGAGTCAGGGCTCTTCATTTCTCGGTCTCAAGGTTGTTTGTTTTATCTTATCTATAAAGAATTTTCTCCTGCCCTGCCGAGGTCAGCTTAGCAGGACAGTTCCAGGCACACTGCCTGCCCCCGGGGCGGTGTTAGGTCTTTATACTAAAAACTATGTATACAATGTTTACAATTACTTTCCAATACCTGTCACCTATGTTAGACAGTGAGCTGCTACTCTAAACCAATCTGTAAGTGCCACCATCACAGCAGAAGATGGAGGTGAAGAAGAAGAAGGAGAAAGGCTGGACACACCCAATTCTCTCCATCTTGCCTCCTGAACCCCCAAACCAAAAACTCTAAAATCTACTTTTCCACCCTGTGATAACTTCACTATTATTCTACCTAAAGTGTTGTGGCTTGCTGGTCTTCATATAAGGTTGGTAATTTGCTCCACGGGCCATAATCAAAACCACAGGTGTTTTGGGCTCTGTGCCAGGGTCCCTGAGACCCCTGGCAGGGGTCTTGGCTGCTCAGGACAGCCAGAGGGATGTCCTGGGTCTTGACAGGTTTTCAGAGTACCAATGTGTATGTGTGTGAATACTGCCACATTTTTATATTCAGATCTGGACACTGAAAAATAACTTTATCTATGCTTCAAAGAAACCTAGACATTATTTATGTTTTTGGCTTTGAGTAGTATAGTTTAAATATTCCTTGGGCAATGGAGAGTTGAGTTTTGAGTGCACTGAAATTTCAAGACACTACAGGAATACTGTTC
This sequence comes from Melozone crissalis, assembly GCF_028551555.1. Taxonomy (NCBI): domain Eukaryota; kingdom Metazoa; phylum Chordata; class Aves; order Passeriformes; family Passerellidae; genus Melozone; species Melozone crissalis. The sequence goes on along the minus strand of NW_026535796.1, from coordinate 32,365,975 downwards.
TCATGTTTACATTTTAAAAAGATGTTGAAGCACTCAAGAGCTATTGTGGAAGAACTACAGGAAAGGTGAAGGCTTGGCATCATCCTGTGGAGTGAAGGTTGGGGTAGGTGTCCTGTCTATTCTAGCTTACCAAAGAGGCTGGTGAAGCAACTGAAGTAAAAGCACCCACACAGCAAACATAATCTTGGGCATAAAAGGCTTTTCTGTTTAGTTCTAATGTTTAATGAGGTCCAATAGTTTGACAAAACCTACTCTGAAATTTGCCACAACTCCTAACTAGAAGAATAATAAGGCCTTTTTAACCAGGATTTGGTGACAAAATCCCAGACTCTGAAAAAATTTCATGGGATATTTGAGCAAAAATATTCTCATTTAGTCATAGATATTTGGCTTGTGCTGAGAATGAATTCCAGGGATCCCCATGGCTCTTAGTGTATTAGAGATGACAATGCTTGGTCAGAACTGACCTTTCTGACCTTTAAGTGTGAGCATTTATGTTTGCTGCCTGGTGGACTTCAGGTAGCAGAATGCAAATTATCACCAGTCTTGGGCTACTTTGCTTTCAGATAATCATGAAAGAACCCAATCAATCAGTACCAAAAAGAAGGTTTTGCAGCAGGTATAGCTAGAAATCTCTTTGATGCTCTAGCTGCATGTGCCACCCACCAGGTAAATGACTTGCCTGGAAGAGTTGCTGAATTTGGGGTAGATGCAGCTGCAAAGGTAGTTGGTGGTAAGGCTGTGCAAGAGCACAGGCTCTTGTTTGCTGCATGGTGTGGCCCCACAGCCCACAATGCTGGTGGCAGGTGTGGGCTCTCCTGGAAACTCTGTGCCCAGCTGTGCGTGACACTCTGTGTCTCTATTTCTGCAGCCCAGCCTACAAGTGTGCAGCTCTCCCAAGGCAGTGATGATAGCACAAGGTCAGATCATCACCCTTCTCCCCAGCACCTTCTCCCCTGTGCTATGGCAGCATGAAAATCACGCATGCTGTCTGAGGTCCTCCTTCTGGTCACTGTCCTTTCTCCTTCTAGCACAGACTTCACAGAAAACGGGGGCTGCTAAGGACATCTTCAGACTTCCAAGGGCACCTTGTAACAGCTGGGAAAAGAGTTGAAAAATCAGGAGGCTGAGGAAATGTATGTGTGACTGTCTTGCTTTTTCTTTCCTCTTTCCTTGCTCTCTCTCTCCACCATCAGGCTATGCCTACTATGGAATCAGGCCAGTAGCTGCTCCTAACAGCCTCACTTTGCATTTTTCACTATTGTCGCTGTATCAGCCAATCATGTAAAAAAATCACATATTGACTTGGCAGGTGCTTCTGTTTTGAACATGATTAAATAACTTTTTATTGTCATCTTCAAAGCATTTTTACGGTCATTTACTGAGTGAAAGGGGCTCTGATTTTGTGAGTATCTGCCAGAATATGTTTGATCCTGTCATCATTTCTTCAGAAAATCACGCGCCTGTAGCTAGAGCGCAAGATATGGTAAGTGCATGAATTGTCCATTGCACTCTGCACTTACAACACTGCCTTCATTGTCAATGATAACAACAGCAGGGGAGAGATCTTGGGAGTTAAACTGCCTGCTGTTTTCTCCTTGATGTTTGAGCTCTTGGATGCTGCATGAATCTCAGAGAAGCAAGGAGTCACTTCTTTGTTGATGCCCTATTTTATGGGTTGTTTAAACTGGTATGCTGTTGTAATTAGAGCTGACAGGAATGGAGGATTTCTATTTCAGGGGAGATACTGGGTGTTTCATTGTGCATCAGCATGGCAGAATTGCAGCACTGATGGAGACCTGGGCCATGCTTCACTGCTGCTCCTGGAGCTGCTCTGTGGCCTTCCCTTGGACACCCAATTTTGAGTTCCCACCAAGCTCCTACCTATTGAGCAGTATTCACATGTACCCCTCAAATTTCCCAATTCCACTGAATCAGCACTTTGCTACAAAAAACAGTCAGAGCACTCCCTGTCAGCATGATCTATCTATGCAACAGCCTTCATTGACCTTCATCTGGGCTTACAGTTTTTGCGCACATCAAAATAGAAGTACTTCTTTCTAGATGAGTTAGGCTAGTAATATTGTGTGCATGAAGCAGAGAGAGTTACAAGTAGCACATCTCTGTTTAAATTTAGCAGTAACCAGCTGGCCACATTCTGTAGGAAGCAGGAAGGGAGGAATCACAGGGAGGAAGGGATCTGATGAAAAATCAAGCAGAGGCTATAAAAACATTTCTCTAAAATGGCAGCATAATGAAAAAGGGATGCCAAGCAAAGAGCTTACTGATCATCTGTGTATCACTCATAACATACTCCAGCTAGCTCAGCCTTTGGTTTGGAGGGGACATGCAGGTGCTGGGAAGGATCGCTTCCCACGCATGGCATTTTCTGCGGGATTCTTTTCCACAGACAAAACTTATTTGTACTTCATTAACGCCCTTTGAGAGAGGCTGTTGAAGCACAAGGTGAAAAAGGCATAAAGTTGATGAAAATGAGTGTCAGCATTCCTGAGAACAACCAAAAGGAGGCTGAAAGCAGAGGTTTGACTCTCAAAAAAACCCCTATGGACTAAGTGGCTCCATCTTTCCCTCATTTTCATGATCCTTAGTCCCCCAGGACTACTGCACCTGAACCATTGCTCTGCCATCTGTGTTTCTTTTAATGGTGGCTGTGCCAGAACCTCCCTTTGACCGCCATTACTTTTCCTCTCATAAAATTGTTAACAGAGAAATGAAGCTTATGTAAAACCAGTTCTCATAGAACAATTTGAAAGACAAAAGAGGCAGTTAATAATAACAATGACCTTTGACATAGCAAAAATGCAGCTCTTCACATCAGGAGGGAAAAACAATTTGCTTTCAGGACTTCTTCCTTTTGGTTGGAAATGTAAAAGGAACAAGACTGTAAGAGATATCTAAGACTCACTTGACTATCTCTAGCTGTGCTGGGTCTGGCTGAGCTGGAATTGATGTTTCCCACAGCAGCCCTCACAGTGCTGTGCATTGCACAGGTAGCTAGGAAGGTGTGGATAACAAACCAGTGCTTTGGCTACTGCTGGGCAGGGCTGGCACAGCATCAGTCACGTCTCTCATCTTTCCCCCCACCAAGGGGCTGGGAGTGGGTGAGACCCTGGGAGGGGGCACAGCCAGGCCAGCTGGTCCTAATTGACCAAAGGGATGTCCCATACCATGTGACATCAGCTCAGGTATAAAAGTGAAGGAAAGGAGGAGGAACGAGGAGGGGGATGGGCATGGGCCAGGGCATGGTCATGGGCCAGGGGATTTGTTATGCAGAGTGTTTGCCTTGTGGAGCACCCACTGCAGGTGCTGAGGCCCTGTTTCTCAGAGAGTGGTTGAGCATCACTTATTGATGGGAAATAGAGAATAAACTTTTTTTTTTTCTCTTTGAGTAAGAGCATACAAACTTCTGCTTTAGTAAACTGCCTTATCTCAACCTGTGAGTTGTTTTCTGTCTTATTTTCTCTCCCCTGTTCAGCTGGGATGGGGAGTGGTAGAGCAGCTTGGTGGGCACCAGGTGTCCAGCCAAGGTCAACCCGCCACACTAAAGGAATATTTCTGGCTTTATTACTGTGTTTATGTGCCTGAGCCACATGTTCAAGACCATGTACACTAGTATTAAAAATCAATGAGTCAGATCTCAAAAATCATGAGGTTAACATAAATAATCATGAGATTTAAAGAAAAAGGGATAACCTTTTTGCTTTCCAGTTTCTGTTTGAAGAACAATTTTGTTACATTTTAAATGTTGTTTGATCTATTTTGCCTTTTCAGAAGAGCTCTTCAAGCTCAATGAGAACTAAAATGGCTTGTGTTTGCATGTATTGTCACTTCATCATTTGACCTCAAGGACTCGGACACTGAAAATATTACAGTGGCAGACCTGTGAAAATCCTGGGTTGATGAATTTTACATTTTCAAAGTCCTGCTATAAAAGAATCTTCCCCTCATGTAGCTGTAGTGGAAAGGTCCCTTCAGCCTTATCCCTATCTTTAAAAGCATCACAAGCCAACTATTCAGATGGTGCTCATCACCATAGCAGCAGGAGCATCATCCATCCATCCATCCATCCATCCATCCATCCATCCATCCCCAGATGAGGGTTTGACCTGATTAATTTACTCACCTGACACTGATGTATGCATAATATACATTTCCCCCCATTTAAATGTACACAGCTCTAGTCCAAAGCCTTTGACTAATGTGCTGTCTTTATTTCTCAGAACAGCCATTTGCCAGTGTCTGCATTCTCAATTAGCAACAGATCCTTTGAAAGAGTGATTCCCCATCCACATATTTCCCTTCAAAACCCAACTCATGGGTGTTGACCCTCTGGATTGATTGGAACAGCATCCATGAAGTTGCAGGCCCAGCCATGCCACAAATGTGGATAGATTCAAAGAACTTTGACTGTGCCCCTTTCACAGGCCAGGAGCCACCTGGCATTCCCAAAGCCCCTTAACACCTGGTCCTCCAGGGCGCTTGTACATTACAACAAGTGTTAGACCCCTTACGTTAACAGCTAATGCCCTACTGTAAAAAAGGGAAGGAAATCAAGGTGAGAGAAAAAGTAAATGAAAGAGTGAAAGAAGAGAACATGCACACAGAAAGAGAGGAAGCAAAAGTGCATTGTCATGGGGCAGCTATGTGCAGCTCTTGGGAAGTCTGGAGTCTCAGATGTGACCACTGCAGGGACAGACCTTGTGCAGGTGAAATGGCTGATAAGGAATGCAGCCATTGAGGGTGTGATTTTTGTGGGGCAGTGCCATGGTACTGGCATTTCCAAACACATCCTGTTGGCCTCTGCTGCACTGCAGAGAGGGGCAGTCTGGACAGCACATCCACAGCTGACTAACCAGGGCTGGTTGGGAAGCCAGCCTTTATCTCATGAAAACTGTGGGTGACGGAGAGATTCATCCTGGCCTGTCAGGGTATGGTGCCTCCCATGCTTGCTGGATCACAGGACTATCCAAAAGAGCTTTCCTCCTACTTTTCTGGTCACCCTTCTGGGTGCCTTTGCTATTTGATCTGACTTTGTGAAGCCAGAGCAGCATATATAGGAGTAGGTCTTGTGGAAGAAGAGTCTGACATATTATATTTGCTGAAACGTCTTTCTTAACTACTAAATATTGTACAGAGTAAAAGCAAAGGGTTTTTTCCACCTTGCTAATCAGGAAAGAGGTAGATCTTAGCAAAGAGACAATTATGAAAATCAGGAAGCAATTTAATTGTCTGAAAACAGCTTAATTAGGAAGAATATAATTTTCTTAAATGATAGTAATCATTTTCCTGGGGATTAAAGAATAGCAGATCTTAACTTCAATGAAAATAACTTTTGCTATTAGAAACAAATGCAGTTGAAAAAATAATGAAAATAAATAAATAAATCTTAACATTTTTTTAATGTAGTTTGTCTGTGGTTTGGGGTGGTTTTTTTTGTTTTGTTTTGTTTTTTGGGTTTTTTTTCTGTTTGTTTTGTTTACTGTCTAGATATGGAACCAGTATTTATCTATAGCCTGTCAGCAGGGGAAAGGCTCCACATTGCTGTAGGAGCTTTCTAAATATATGGCAATAAACAGTCATAACCCCCCTCACTGGCCAAAAGATAAGAAAAATAGCACAGTAAGCAAGTAAATGCATTGAGGATGCAGTGTTGCTGGACACTGCAGACTTCATAGAACTAGCACTCAACAGTGTTAGGAGTGTACTTAGAAGCCTAAGTATACAGCCTAAAAGCTCCTGCATCGACCTGTACTTTTAGAGTGATAGGTAAGGCTATCTTGTTCAAGGGAACATTTTATTTCTTCCTTAAATTAAATGAAAACCTCGTGATTTGCCTCATGCTTATTCAGACAATACTTTCTGGGAGAAATAAATAACAACTGTTCCATACACAAATATATTTTAGTGTCTTTTTATTTGCAAAGTTCACCCTGCAAGCACCAGGACATTCCAGAAATTGGGCAGCCCCTTGGGCTTATTTACACTTATATGAACTTAGGCTACCGATCATACTGAATTTCTCCAATGGAATCTCTGCCTCAGCACACAACATGGCTGGAATTCCTTAAGAAGGCAATTGCACAATGTTTTGTATTTTCCAGCTCTTCACATTATTTTCCCCAAGGTAAAACATACACACATGGCAGAAAATCTTTTCTCTCTCCTGTTAATAACATGGTGAGACATTGGAAGAGGCTGTCCAGAGAAGCTGTGGATGCCTGAACCCTGGAAATACTCAAGACTAGGTTGGATGGGGCCCTGAGCAACCTGGTCTAGTGGCAGTTCCTGCCCATAGAAGGGGTTGGAACCAGAGCATCTTTAAGGTCCTTTCCAACTCAAACCTTTCTATGGTTCACTGATTTAATGGCAAGAAGGCAGAGCTAGTCTATCAGTTTGTTGAAGCTAGAGGGGCCATCCATTTCCCTTTCCATCCCTGGTACCCAAAGTGTACAGGAGAATGTGAGTAAAAAGGGCAACCATGAAATGCAGTCCAGGTTCCTTTGAAAAATGCTTCTTTAAAAAATATGTTTCCATGTTGCCACAGGAAAGCAGTGTATCAAGGACTGAAAAATACCAGTCCTACAGAAGGAATAGGGAAATGATAGCTGGGAAGCAGAGTCTGAAAGAGATCAAGTAAATCAGTTTAGTGGAAACTGACCTACAAATAGAGGGTAAAAAGAGCTAATGTAATCCTTGGATTTTGAAGACAAGTTAGAAAGCCAGAGGAGGGAAGTGATTTCTCCCCACCTCTGTTTCTGACGCGATCAGTGCTAGTTTACCATGACTACTGACTATATCCATATCTTCTAAATACATTGCAGGAGAGCATGCAAACAAAATTCACAAACCAATCCAAGAAAGATCAAAATAAAAGCTAAAATACTTGGAAAATTATCTCTACTCAGCTTAACAAAAGCAAGACTGAAACATAAATTCATTGTATCATAAAGATTTCTTCCCAGAGACTCATAGAGTTATCATGAAAATAATTATGGTTAGAGACATATGGGATTTTATTCCTGAACCTTTTGCAGTAATAGGGCTGATCCACAGGATCAGCTGTGCTCTAGTCTTCCTAGAGAACACCCTCTTCAGTCTAGGCAGAAAGAACAAAAATGGAGGCTGAAAGCCAGACAAAGCCAATCTTGGAGCAGCTCAGGCAATCAGGAATGTGCAAGTAATTAGCCAAGGTAAGAATGGTTTTAATGAAGATGCCCCTGTGCAATGCACATTTAGATCACACTCAGGGCTCAAGGCAGAGTGACATGGAATGATTGGTGACATACAGGAGGCCTGGCAACATGATTAATTGCTTTCTGATTTTATTCTTGTCAGTGTAAATGAGTGCACAAGCAATAGTACTAATAGATCTGGGCTGAACACTGGGGCTCTGAGTCCAGTTTTGCAGGCTAGATCTTCACAGCAGGCAAGCAGGATGTCTTTGAGGAGAGCTGCAGAAAAGAGGATCTAACTCCACTTTCCAAGGTAAATTCTAACTCAAGCATTGCATCTTAAATCTTAACCTTCCCACTCAACCATTATGATTGGAGAAGCTGTTGTTTTGGTTTGTATTTCTTCTTGTAAAGCAGGTTCTTTTTTTTTCAGGCTAAGTAGCACCTTTTACCAGCAGTGCTCAGGCTGAGACTAAAAATCCTTCTTGTAGACTAAGTCACTACTTAAAGCAAGAATGGCTGTGGCAGAATCTGGCTGCAGTGCTGCTCTTGTGTTGAGGAGCACTTTAGTCACCATCAACCCTTGTTTGTTTTCATCAGAGAATCACTTACAGAGTCAAGAAGTTCTTCATGCAGGCATACAATATCAAAGAAAATATATTATGTAAAATGTGTCTTAAATTACGTTTAAAGGAGTTTTTTTTAAGCCACACAGATTCTTAACTGGTTATGTGAATGCTGATGTTTCGTTTTTATCCTTCATGCCTTCTTCCTGCCTGGGGTAGCAGCACAGAATGTGAAAAGCTCCTCTGACACCTGCTCAGCCTCACTGAATTCTTTTTTAAGATGCCTGTGCAAAAGCATTTACTTTTTTGTTTCCAATTGCAGCTGTGGGATTCCCATAATTTTCTTTCCTTTTTTTTCTTTTTCTCCCCAGGACATTTCTAGTGGTTTAACTCTCTTTCTGAACTAGAGCAGAGATTTTGTTGTTGTTTTGGATTTCCTTACAGAATATGGATCCCCAAGCACAATCTCTCCTTGCAAAGAGGCTGCCTATGTGGAAACCGAGGGACAGGTGCATGAGGGAAGAGCAGTCCAAATGTGGACATGTGCCCATGTCTTGAACACTAGCTGAGGATGCATAATTTCAAAAAGCAACCCTCTCCCCAGGAAGCCAGTGCAGCTGCATTCGTACCTCACACAGGCTGAAAACCACAGTGGGAACAGATCTTCTTGTGGGATCCATAGGGATGAAAAGGCATGATGAGTTGACAGAAAAAAACAGACAACCTGAGAGCATCTCTAGAGATGTTAAGCTTCAACAAATAACTGCAGGAGCAAACCCTGGCCCTTTCCACCATGCAGGGACTGGCACAGCCAAGGATGGAGGACGCACATATTTCCTGTGAGAGCACTCCACTTGTGTTGGCACCTCCAGATCTGCAAGGTCCCATGACCTGGGGAAAAGAGCTGTTTTAACAGGGGTTGAACTGTGCAGTCAGACAATGCAATTCCCACCAAATCATGGCATTTTTTAGTCTATAATTCCTATAATCCCAGTGACAACAGCAAATCGTTGGTAATCTACAGAGAGGTGAATAGGAGCATATTCCATAAGTATGGAAACTGTACACTGAGATAAGTGTGAGGGTGAAAGCAATGGCTACAGCTACAAAGAAATAATAAAAAAGGGAAATATGGTGGATAACAAGTTGACCATCAACTGATAACAGTGTGCCCTTGCAGCCAGGAGGAGCAATGGTATCCTGGGGTGCATTAAGAAGAGTGTGGCCTTCAGGTTGTTGGAGGTAATCCTCCCTGTTTACTCCACCCTTGTAGGGGGGAAAGGATTAAAACCAGAAGATTTGGCAGAGAGGAGGGAATAGCTTTGTGCAAAGAGACCAGTGCTAGTGGGAATGCTAAAAATGTTGGTGTGGGAAAACTCCATTTATTATACCTGGTGTGTTCATCCTCTGCCTGTTTGAGTAGATTTGCTGCATAGAGGTAACAGACTCTCACAGACCGGTTTGAGTCTCCTGCTGGGAGAAAGAGAGATCATAAAAGCACAGCCTTATGATGAACTGCACAAGGTAAAGCCCTTTGATATATTCCCCCTGCTGCTGCTCACTAGGATGAACTAAGCTTAATGGAGCTGTATCCCCACGTGTCTCTTTTCTCCAGGATGAGCTAAACCTAACACAGCCGGTATCCCCATGTGTCTATTCACCAGGATGAGCTAAGCCCATGTGTCCCTGTGTGTTTTTGCTGCCCAGTGTACAAAGGAGGTAATGAAATAAATCTACTCTTGCATTTCAGCTGTGGTTTGGTGCTTGCCCTGGCTACCTGGATGTCAATATTCACACAGTCCTGGTAAGGCCATCTCTGGGGTATTAGATTCAACACTGGTCTTCACAGTTCAAGAAAGACAAGGACCTACTGGAAAGGGTCCAGCAGAGGCCACAGAGATGGAAAGGGGTCTGTGGCTTCTGTCTTATGAGGAAAGACTGCAGGAGCTGAGCCTGTTTCGTGTGGAGAGAAGACTGAGGGGGGATCTCATCAATGCATATAAATATCTCAAAGGCAGGTGCCAAGAGAATGGTGCCAGACCCTTTGCTTGTGCCCAGCAATAGGATGAGGGGTAAGGGCCATAAACTAAACCACAGGAAGTTCCTCCTCAACATAAGGAACAACTTCTTTACATTGAGGGTGGTAGAGCACTGGAAGGTCATGGAATCTCCCTCTCTGGAGACATTCAAAACCCACCTGGACACATTCCTGTGATAGGTGACCCTGCTTTTGTAGGGAGGTTGGACTAACTGATCTGCAAAGGTCTCTTCTAACCTGAACTATTGTGTGAAATCTCTTCGTGTGCGCATGAGTAACACGTGAGGACACTTCTGTTTGCCTTGCTGGAGTCAGGTCAGCACAGAAAGAGCTTATCCTACCCCTGCTGGAACAAGTAGATGGAGCATCTACACCAGAACAAACCAGAGACTTAACAGAGCATTGGAATGAATTTCCAGCCTAGCATATGATTCAGGATATTGTTCAAACCACCCAGACCAAAACATTTCTCTAGTTTGTGACCCTAAGACAAGGCTTGGCACATCATGAGGTAGACAAGTCACCAAGCCACTGTACCACCTCAGGACAGTTACTGTCAGTGGCTACTAGTATTTTTAAGAGGACTAAGAAACTTAAGCTAATAAAGGTATGCCTGCTCCTAAAGGGAAAATTGAATATGAGGCTATACACAGATCTGAGATTTCAATATGATGAGGTGAGAACAAGCAGAGCCTCAGAAAATCTAGTTATTGTGGAGCCACTGAGCATAGCACAACACCGCTGAGCCACTAGAAGTGGAAAAAGAAACCATCTGCATGGACTACAATACAGGTTGTACATGTCTGAATAAATGATAACATTGTCCTGATCAAAAAAATAATGCTTCATAGATGAATCCACATTCCTATGGCTGTGCAAGGAAGCATGAAAGAGAGATTTTGCCTAGGAAGTCTCAGCAGTTTCTCCTTTCAAATATAAGAAGAAATTTTATAAAGTGGGTACAGACTTATTTGAAGTCTGTGGAGGCAGGAGCATGGCTGAGAGGGTGGGTAGATAAATCTCTCATGAACCATTAGCGTGGAATAGGATTAAGTATGCTAAGATTGAAATGAGAAGCCTAATCATTTGAAGCTGATGGCTTTAAAACCTCCAAAACTCCAGTGTGATGCTGGGAAGAGGCCAGGACAAAATGGGGATTTTTTTGTAATTTCAGGTGGTTACAGCAGATGGTTCACTCAGTTCACGGTAAAATTAAAATTAATCAGGGTCAAATGAGAATTGCCTACAATATCTGCCTGTAAATACTGGTGAGCAGAATGAGGGCAGTGACAGCCAAACCTCCTACAGCCAAGGGAAAATATGGACCAAGGACTTGTTCTCAAAACATCACAGATCAGTGATTTGTGAGCTGCTGGACCAAAATCCTCTTTCAAAAGACCCCCAAAACTCTGCTGCTACATGATCTGGCTTCCTCAGAATAAAAATCCAAGCAGCAAAGTAGATATGGCTCCAGCTAGCAAAGCAAAAACTGCAGTGATGACCTGATGGGGCAGCCCCAGGTCTGAGCCTCATTGCTTAACTCAATCTGGCCAGCCAAGGTTATGCTGCTATTTTGGAATTAAAATGGAATGAAGAGAAGTCAATGGCAGGAATCAGCAGGGAGGAAAATCAGCAAGGAGCCACAAAGGGCCAAAATTTTGCCTTGTGGAGATGATTAGGCACCTAAATACCTGGACTTTCAGCCTTTTACAGAAGGCTACTTTCCTTGCTTAGCAAGTGTTGACATCACTGAAAAAGCCTTTAGGTTTCTTAGCCCACCTAACTGCCAACTGTGTTAATAATTTTCTTTCTCTTTTACAAAATTTTAATTTTCTTCATGTTACTTTTATTTTCCGCCTAAAAGCAGTCACAACTGTTGATATGGTGAGTTTGCTACTGTGTGTTCTGTTTTAAATAGGTGAAGCTTTTTATTTCTAAAAGCATTGAATGAGAGTTTATGCTTGATGTACAAATACATATGTTCGGGACATTTAAGTACATAAGTTTCTCATAATTTTCATGTAGTACCACCTGAAATAAAGGGGAAAGTTTCCCTGACTTAGCTATAATTCCTTATGTAAAAAGTTGAATATCCTGTGCATGGAAGGTCAATACTACAACCAGAAAGCAGAGATTCAATGTCAATTTTTAAAGATAGTTCCAACAACGGGAATGAAAATTACACCCAAAGTGCTAAATTACGAGCTCTAGACATTGATCAATATGTTCTACTGCAGTACAAAGGAAGAGATGGGGGTTTTTTCCTATGAATTAAGGGTTTGTATTATGCAAAACTCACTCGCTATCTGCCTAATCCCCTAGAGGGCAGTATGACCTAAAAATAAATTAAACTGAGCTAGGCAATTAGGATTTTCCAAAGGTTAGTTATGTTAAATAGGATTACATTTCCTCTTCCCCCTGGCAAATTTCCACAAAGCTACAAGAAATAGAAGGGAGATACTTAGAGTTTCCAAATTATATGAGAAAACCAATATGATAAGGTTGGCAATATAATCCTACTTTGATTTCTTTAGCTCATATAATACACATGTTTAATTTTGCAAACTGTCAAAGCCAAGTGTGGTGTAATTAAGCATCCTCTTGGGTGGTTTCCTAAGAAGGGTTTTATGGCTTTGGTTTTGGATGGTCTCTTTTCCCTGTGCTAGCCTTAAGATTTTGCTGTCTCTACCATTGATCCAAAGGCTTGATCTGGAGGTATCCAAGCACAAGGGAGGTAGGGAGCAGTGGCTAATTAATCAGGCATTTCTGGGATTTGGTGCTCTAAGGTAGTCCAAATGTTCCTCCCATTGTTACAGTCACCCAGTCCTCCAGGCTCCTTTTGTTGTCTGAATGAGAAGGGATATGTCTTTATCAAAATGAGGAGGTCTGTATCCTGTGTCCATTGTTTTGTATTGCACAGTGTATGAGAACCACAGAACACCTTTGTTTTCCAAGTATGAGCTTCATGTTTGACATTAATGGAAAAAATAAAGAGCAAGTTCAATCACATAGTGACTGTTTGTCTAATATAAATACAGCTGCCATTAGTTTCATTCCCTTCCCATCCAGAGCTTCACTTTCTGGTTCACCAAGGTTCTGTTTCCTTAATTTTCTGAGCAGGGAGAATTCACACACACCCCAACAGAGCATCTTTGGTACACACAATTTTGGTACACACAGCTCAGGTATAATTTAATTTAGCAATCATAGAACCATAGAATCCACTGAGTTAGAAGGGACCCATCAGGACCATTGAGTCTAATTCCTGACCCTACAAAAGGCACTCCAAGAATCACAGCATGTGCCAGACGGTGTTGTCCAAAGGCTTCTTGAACTCAGACAGGCTTGGTGCCACTTAACCACTTGACCACTTTACTGGGGATCCTCTTCCAGTGCCCAACCACTCTTTGGGTAAAAAACCTTTTCCTGATACCTAACCTGACCTTTTCCTGATAAACCCCTCCTGACTCAGCTTCATGCCCTCATGAGAATGTTGAAATTGCAATGAGACCTCCCTTCAATCTCCTCTTCTCCAGGCCAGCAGACCAAGCCACTTCTCACACAGTTTCCCCTCCAGACCCTTCAACATTTTCGTAGCCCTTCTTTGAATGTTCTCTAACAAACTTAGTGTCTTTTTTATAGTGTGGCACCCCAAACTGCACATAGGATTCAAGGTGAGGCTGCCCCAGTGCAGAGCAGAGCAGGACAATCCCCTCCCTTGCCTGGCTGGTGCTGCTGTGCCTGATGCACCCAGGGCAGGGCTGGCCCTCCTGGCTGCCAGGGCACTGCTGGCTCAGGGTCAACTTGCCATTGACCAGGGCCCCCAGGTCCCTTTCTGCAATGCTTGACCTGTGAGCCAGTTGCTCACCCATCCCATGATGTGTTTATCCAGCTGTGAGCTGATATTTTGTCCAGAAGGATCCTGTGAGAAACAGTATCAAAAGCTTTACTGAAATCCAAAAATTCATCTACTGACTTTCCTAGATCAGCTAGGTGGGTTATCCTTTCACAGAAGGAAATCAAGTGCAATAAGCAGGACAATGGAGGGGAAAAACATCCAAATGGACATAAGTTTTGTAAGCAGCCCTTAAAAACACCGTCATCCTGCCAGAAGTTACAGCCTCTCAGTTCACATGAACTCCATGATGTCTTTCTGTCAGTGTTTTGGCTGACAATGGATTTTCAAGGTCTGAAGGCTATCTTCTGGAGATAGCACCTCTGTTTGGCTGTTTCAAAAAATTGCAGAAAGTGTCGCCAGAGGACTAGTAACAGTCATGACTTTTTAAACAGCAGACCCCATTCACTTACAGCTCCTCAGGAGCTTTTCCAGCCAGCTGAAAAACAAGCTGGAAAAGGAAGGATAATGGTCCAGGATTATTTGAATTGAAGTTAAATTGGTGGAAAAGAAGGTAAAGATGCTTTCTAACGAAAAGGTGCTATCTAGGTGTGCACATTTTTATGCTGGAGTCAATTGCAGAAAGTATTTATATTTACACTGGTCCCAGACATGCTCAAAGACAAATACAGAGATTCTTTGCATGAGGAAGAACAAAATAAATATGCATGGGCAAATGAATAAAAACCCCCTACCAAGGACAAGATTGTTTATCTCAGTATATTTGGAACTACTTCTCTCGGTCCTCAAATTCCAACAGGAAAATATTGTTTCAGTCCTTTTATACTGCATACAGAAACACTCTGATATAATAGCTACAATGTTTCTGGAATACCCTTTGCATGTGAAAAAGCATTTCTGAAGAAGTAGCTGACATAAAAAATTACTTACATTGCTAAGTGTGACTGTTGGATTTGATGACACGTTTTAGGTTAACTAGTTTACATTTCTTTTGAAGTGAATTTCCTAGCGACAATGTTTGCACTATTCACCTGCCTCATCAAGGCCTGTTTAGAATACAGTGCTTAATACAGTTTTTAACCCATTATAAAGCCATGCACAGATAATTTAAAATGATCATAACAACTAACAAACACGTAATCAAGGAGCTCTTAAAATGTATTAAAATTCAGGTCTCTCGCTATTAGCAAAACCGCTTCATTAACATATTAAGACAATGTTCATTTGATAATTAGCTTCTGTTTCCTTTTCGTCCTGGCAGCTAAATCCTTCCTGTGAAGCCAGAGGGGAAAAGTTTATGCTTCTACAAGGTGAAGTTTAGGTTGCATCCTCACTATTTTTAATCAACTTCCACATTTCCTTCTTGTAATCTGTTTTGGAAATGCTGCAGATTAAAGCCCCCTTCATGGTGAACATGGGACTTCAGAAGAAGAAAAATGATGGGCTCATTTTCTTCTTTGGACTCATGCTACTCTAGTAACATAGGGATCAAGGGAATTTGGGTAACAGCATTCCTTATGTACTCCCTCTGTGCTGCACTTGTGCCCCGTGTAGAGCTCAGAGGTAGAGGAGAAAAATTAATGTGTGTCAGCCCCCAGAATGAGAGTGGTATCATTGGTCCTTCTCCAAATCACCAGTTGCTCATTCCAAACAGTATTTTTCAAGAGAAAAGAAAAATTAAGAACTATTATTCAAGCTAAAGAATGAGGCATTTGATTCCAGATTTTTTCTGACTTCAAATGTCAGCCACATCTGCTGAGACACCTCTGAGCTGCACATGCAATGTTGTAAATGTTGCCACTGCAGCAACAGCCAAAAGAAGTAACTTATTTATAGTGAAGGAAGAGAGCAGGATTTATCCCTCACCCACCATCACATCACCAGCCATTTCCAGGGAAAGATTCTTTTCTCATCCTCTCTCACAGATTTGCAATATGAAAATAGCCTGGCACTACTGAATACATAAACTAGATAAGGCGGCTATAACTCTCTTATGTATTTAATTTGAATATGTTCTGAAGCCTAAATATTAATTAAATACATATTTTACTCTTTAAAATAACAGTTGCTGGATGCTTCAAGTATAAACATCTGAACTGTTTAGGAGGATCTTGCAAGGTGGCGTCACTGGGTTCTAAACAGAAATGGAATAAGTGTAGATGAACATTAAGTGATGCACATTAAACAATCCTGTCATAACTTCACATATAATATTATGGGTTCAGAGATGACTACTCAGGAGTGGAATTTTAAACCAGATGGTTATGAAAGGAAAATGCCATCTTACTGCTCAGTAATGGAAACAATGTTTAAAATGCCAAGGAAAGGAAAAGAGAACAAAGAGGAAAGCATATAAAATCATCAGTATCCTGAACAGTATGTACAGTTCTGGTTGTCCTTCTGAAAAATGACATAGAGAAGGTCAGCATAGGTATGATTTTTTATTTCCTACACAGCCTGAAAAAAAGCAACAGAGTGACAATATACTGGAGGTGTGTAAAGTCCTGAGTGCCAAGGAGAGAACAGATAGAAAGTAATGATTATCCCTCTCCCGGTAAAAGAGCAAGGGGGCATCCCAGGATTTCGGCAGGTATAAACAAACAAAAAAAAAAAAAACAAAACAAAACAAAAAAGATAAAAAAAAAAAGAAAAAAATGAGGTGATTCTCCACAGAATTTCACTAAGCAAAAGAACTTTTTAGTCAAAAATCTGTGCTGAAACTGTGCATTAATTTTCAGGAAAAGACTGGAAAAGTTCAAGTATCAGAAACTCAAAAAATATTAAATACCCTATCTAGCTCAGGAGACTTCTGAACCATAAGTTGCTGGAGAACTGGAAAGTTATTTTGGAGATGCATCACTACATGTTTTTCTTTCGACCCACTTTTTCTCCTTCATATATCTACTGTAACCATTATAGGATATCGTCTAGATGAACCTTTGATCTGACTTAGCTCTGAAGCTCCTATATTCTGAAAATCTTATATGAGATGAGATTCTGCTCTGGGAAAGCCCTTGAAATAAGAATTTTGTCAGACATGCCCTCAGACAAAGGACTGTATCTGTCCAGCTTAACAGAAATTAAATGGGGCCACCAGAGAGGAAACTGCACTAACTACCATTCAGTCATTTTGATTTTTCTTTGTTCAGACCACTTTTTGTAACTGCTTCAGATATCTGCTGTAATGATGAGGAGATAACAGTAATGTCACTGATGTGTTCTCACTATTGGTGATTTTTTGATTATATTTTTGTTTTAATTTTTGTTATTAAATTACAAGCACTGAATTTCAGAAAAGCTAAAAAATTACTTTGACATTCACTAGCACAGACACAGACTGAAATGAACAGGGAAGGGGTTGTATCTTTTCATATATGTGGACACAGAAGTTAGATGTCAAGCAGAGGTGTTAGATAATCAGTCTTTGCATCTTTTGTATCTTTTACCTTAGAAAGTACTTATCTCTGCCTTGATATTAAGCCCAGCTGGAGAAGAATCCATCCATTTTCAACCATCCATTTGTTTCTGAGATGTATGGGAACAGCACTTGCAGAAGAAAACAACAACCAAGAACACAGCACAAAAAATAAATTAAAAGAGGAAAATCAAAGTTTTTAGGCTTATGCCACATTCCCTTCCTTTCTTCTATCACATCACTAGAAGTCCTAAGTGGACATTTTCTTTCCTCTTCAAGGTTTTCCCAGTGTCTTTCTCTGGGTCTGTCACAATTCTTGGGGCATGGCAACAACCTTCCCTGCTCTGCTGTGGGCTCCCTTTGTAAAGCCCAGCAGGGACCAGCCTGGTCACCCACTCAGGCTGTCAAAGGAGGACACAAATCATCACAGAAAACACTCCTACCACAGTGCCCATGACAGCCCACTCTCCTTTCTCCGCATCTTGAGCATTTATCACACAATTGTTTCTGTTTCTAAAGGAATGTGGGCCTTGGACAAGAGGAATTGGATCAGTTCACTCCTGGGTGTAGTGGAGGTGAATCTCTACATGAGGGAAAGCACTTTGGGGCAGTGTTTTTTGAGGAAACTGCAATAAGTTCAGTCCCATGGAATGCTGTTTGGCAGTGGCGTTTGGGAAACCTACTGTTCATACCTTTTTATTTAACCAGCCAGGTCCTGGTTGCCCTCATGAACATGAGGTGATGGCATGGAGGTCTGAAACCACTGCTATTGCTTTGGAGACCAATTCAGCTCCATCAGGGAGCAGCCATCAGTTCTGAGGCACTCACAGTGTGTAACTGATACAGCAAGTTTCAGGTAACTTTCATTAATTTCGACTGGCATTGAGAATGCACCAGGGGGACAAAGACTTTCCTTGGTCTAAAAATGCAACCTACTTGACCTTGGCACAAACAGAGCTTTGCCAGATGCTGTGATATATTTAACCTTCAGTTTTAGTTTCAAAAACTAAGTCTTGAGGTGTTAAAAGCCCTAAATGTTTTTTAATGGAAAGTGAGAGAAAACAGCAAATCAGCCACAGAGAAGGCTCTGCCGAAAATTGCAGCTGCATCACTGTGACTGGGTAAAAAAAAAAAAATGTTTTTAAAACAGAAACTGCTGATATGGCTTTTGATGAAGCCTCTGCAGCAGCTGTGATGGCTTTTAACTTTGAGTTTTCAGTGAGGAAAACATGATATTTCTTGCATTGTCATTATTATGAATAACACAGGCGGGTTTCAAAATGTGAGGCCAGGTTGAGGAGCAGATGTAAAGTTAGCTGTGCCTTGAACTGGACCGAATAGCAGGGGCTGAGCAGCTTGCTGGACGTGGTAAGTACAGGGAACATTGAGGTTGTCAGCACACAGCTCAGTTTAGCTTCAGCACAAGGTGATGCTGGTGTTGGCTGGCAGCAGTGACACCAGGATAATGTCTCTCTCTGGGCAGCTGCCTCCAGGGATGCCAAGGTACCACACGGTGAGAACGAAGCACAGAAGTACAAACCCCGTGTGAGAAGATGCCTGGTATGCCTCAGGGAATGCTCATCCCTTCCTGGCATGTAGGAATGTGTGCCCAGTGCCTCACGTGCTCTTCCTCACATGGCAGAATTGCTAAGCCTCTTGATGCTCCACGCAGGAGACGGTGACTCCGGGGCCGAGTATCCCATGAAATCTCTGCAGAAAGGGAGATTATCCCTTACAAATTGGACTCTCTTTTGTGCAAAAAAAGAACAACGAAGCAGTTGGTTTCAAGCATCATGTCTCTTTAATAATATCTGCTCTTGGGAAAACAGAAGGCTGAGAAATGCTTCTGCCAAAAGCTGGCTGAAGACAACATAGCTTTATGAAAAGTGCTGGCTTTGAGAAATTAACATTTTCAAAAATGAAGAAAATATTTCTGATTTTCTGGCTAGTTTTTCTTGGATTTCTCCTAAGGAGAAGGAAAGGATCTTGAAAGTCACAGGTTCTTCATATTGATGATCTCTCAAGACCCTGAATTTTTACCCTGGGAACACATCTGTGCTTGAATACCCATTCTCTGTCTGAGAGATCTGGCAGTAGTAGTTTCTTACTTTGAATATGTAAGTTAGCAAGTATTGCAATAGGGGTATACTACTGGAAAACACAGTTCAGTTTTTCAGAGATGGTAGCCTTGAACTCATTCTGATTCCCTGCTAAGACTTATTATACAAGCATGATTTGGGATTCATTCATGCATGAG
Organism: Melozone crissalis; assembly: GCF_028551555.1. Taxonomy (NCBI): domain Eukaryota; kingdom Metazoa; phylum Chordata; class Aves; order Passeriformes; family Passerellidae; genus Melozone; species Melozone crissalis. The sequence goes on along the minus strand of NW_026535796.1, from coordinate 32,346,650 downwards.
CCAGGGATCATTCTCCAAGTAATATTTGTATTTCTTCCACCTCTTTCGAATTTCCTTCGTAACTCCCCATGCAAAATTCCTAGACCTGGGAGAAAGGGTGTGGCCATGTCAACAGCGCTTCATGCTAATAGCAAAGGGAAAGATTTGCCAGAGATTGGCAAATGCCAAGGACACACATCACCTATTGAAAAGTTGCAAAGGCAGCAAGTCTCCTTTGTCAGCTGTTCTGGGAATAGATGTTAATGCTTCCACTGCAGATCTGCTCTTTATTGGCAGCTTGTTGAAATAAGAGAATAGGTCTGTTGGAGCTGGAGTTCCTGATTGGAGGAAAATGAGGTAAGGGGATTAGGCCTTTTCCCTTTTTGGAGGGCTCTGGAGGTAATTTTGATCATTCCTGTATTTTTTGTCTGTAGGAATGGGAAAAGCAGGCCACCACTGAAGATTAATGGTTATGATATGAGATCACTGACTGACCAAAGTCAAGACCCTGTGCCTGACTCAGTGCTGAATCTTTGACACTAAATTAAGCATTATGCTGTGTAAGATGCTTGCACTTATTGTCTTTAGTCAGTATCTTTGTTTAGACCTATTTTTTGGGAGTCACTGAAGTGATCTCACCAGTGTCATGGTTTAACGTGTAGGCAGCTAGGTACCAATATAAGCTACCAAATACTGCACAGAATATCTGGTCCAATGCTTTACTTTGAACTTTTGAAAACAGCATTTATTGGAAACATAGGTGAAGGGAAAGAGAAAATATTTAGAGAAAAATTGTCTCCTTTTTTATCCTTCCTCACTGAACAGGGTAGGAATTGAACTACAAGGTTTTGGGAGCCTTTGTTTCCAGTGCCCTGTGCTACATTTTGAACATGAACCTGAATAAAATTCCACTTATGACTGCTTTTCCCAGCACACTTGGGAACAATATGAGGCCAGGATAATGTCATCCACCACAGCTTCATGAGCACTGCAGCCCCATGAATGTGTTGTGATCCCCTCTCCTACAAAGGGCTTTAGTTCAGGCATAACACAGCCCTAAACAGAGGAAATTATGGGAAAAATCCTCTAAAACTCATAGTCTTGTTTAATGATTTCACATAAAGCTGATGATAATGTCGTAGAACCAAAAAAAAAATTATATAGGACCATGTATTTCTCATATGGATTATCTTAGCTTGAAAGGCAAGATGAAATTCTAAACTTAATAGAAGATGCAGAAATTAGATGTATATGTGCACACTAATGTTCATTAGCAGATTTTGAGTTGTACAATTCAAGCTAGAGATGACAATGCACTCACACACACAGAATGACAAAAAATGGCAACAGTAACCCAAACAGCCATTTTTACAGAAAGATCCATAAGTGAGGTCAGGATTTATTTACTGAAATGTAAGGATTGTATAATTAAACACAAAAAACAGTGCTTCAGATTTCTCTCTGACAAGAAAGCAACGACCTCTGGTTACTGATGTGTATCAAGAAATAGTATTTAACACTGTAGGAACATTACAGTCTGTTTTCTTTTATTGCAAAGCCTATTTAAACCACTTTGCAAAGCTGATATCATGAACTAAACATACAGAGAAATAAAGATTCTTTTTTGAGGAAAATAAAATTTCTCTTCCTTCATATTAATACAAAAGATTTGAAAAACAACATGTTCTGGCCTTAAGCATCAGACTTACATTTTGTCTTTTGTTATCACTTACAATAGCACTGCTGCTTGAATACCCAGCCATATCAAATGTAAGTTATTTGTATATCTCTATCCTCTCAGGAAATCTTGACCTTGAAATAGAATAAATATGTAACATGGGTATTGGGTTTGTATGTTCATAGCTAACACCACCAGTTCTAAAAACCATAGACATTGAACAAAAACGTGCAGAAGATGAGATTGTGCAGTGCTGTTTGACTCATTGTTGCAAAATGAGAAATTACGGTTTAAATGTTTTGCTGGCTTTGAATGACCCTTCATTTGTAATTGATTCAGCTCAACAGACTGCAATTCTCAAACCATCAAGATACAGAACTTATTTGTCCCATGTTTAAAGTATGCTTCAGTTACTCTACCAAAGTCAAACTGTACAGGATAGGACCTTTTCTGTGTGAGTGCTTTGATAATGTGACACATTAACTTGGGGTCTGAGATGACTGGTTATTGAGACTGAGATTCTTTAGAAGCAAATCATATTTAGCGTCTGTTGACCATCTCTGTTAAAGGAAGTGGATTACACATAACCCAAAACCTATAAAGAAGTCCACAATGGGCAAATCAATGGAAATTCTTTGAATTACTACTTGAGGCAACTTTGAAAATTCCTTGTGAGTAGCCATTCTTACAGACCAATAAGAAAGCATTCCTTGCATTGATAACCAAGGACATTATCAACTTCAGTCAAACTGGGAAACCTTGAGGAATGGGATTTTTGCATGAAGACTTCAATGCCTGTGCTTCAGTAAGGACACAGCACAGACCTCTGCAGGCAGGAGAGTGGGGTAGAAAAACTATGGTACACAACATGGCTTCTCCCTTTCGCCAACAGCTCAATGTGAAGCTGGGCCTGAGCCTTAAAGGTACCCAAACAACAGATATCAACTTTAGACCTATAAAAGGTGAAATAAACAAGGTTTGGCGTCAAGGGATCATATCACAATAAGCTGGACTCCTATAAGGTACAAAAAGTCGACTAAAATTGCTGCCTGTTTTCACCTACAAAAAGGAAGATGGTGTATAGGGGGGCTCAAGAGCTTTCTCCCTCTTCCAGTCACACACAGTTGATCCTGGGGACATATGCACTGTGTTTCTTGCAAGTATGCAAGTGTGAGAACATGAGCAAGGGAAGTGTGCAGGAGAAGGAGCATGAGGGACAGAAGTCAGTTTTCTTTAAAGCAAATAATCACCCTTGCTTTCAAAAGGCCTAGAATTCTGCTTCATACAATAATTTTCTTCTAGAGTACTAACACATGAGTTATAAATCAGCTGTTGGACTGAAATGATAAACGCTAATGTGACAAGTTGGGAAAGGTATCTAGAGACCAAAAACAGGTGTGATTTTATTTAATATCTGTAGTGGGATTAGAGAAAAATATTGGAAACACACTGGAGGCATTTGCAGAGGATTATTCATTGGGAAATATTTCCGTCCTTTGCTGGGGACATCATGTTATACAAATGTATAATATGAAAGGATTAAAGGAGTCTTGGGAGATAAAAAAAAAAAACCTACAAGACTGATCTAGGAAAAAGTGGAAGGTGGAAGCAAGTGAAGAAAGCCCAGAACATGGCTACTAATTGCCCTCTATTGATGATGCATATTGATGATACAATAACAACACTCACTGAAACTTGCTGTTCAGCAAATACTGCTTATGCTATGACTAACGAAATACTGTATCTTCTTACTGATTCCATGAACAGCAGGAGAGCCATTTAATCTAGAAAAAACATCCTAATTATGTACTTTCCCTCAGGAAAGGAATCTTATTTGCTAGGTTTTGTGACTTCATTTCAAAAAATGGGCAAGAAAAGGGTAGGGAGAAGGGATATGAATTTTTCACAACAATATAATGTGCTCATGAATGTAGTTTTAAAAGCTACATTTCTACAACTTGGAAAAAGAAAGAGAAAAAAATAAATAGGAAAACTTTTAATAAAGGCATATGAAAAGAGAGGGTGAGATTCATTCTGGAGGAAAGAGGTAGTGATGAGCAAGAAGAAAGGACCAAGGGGCTAGCACTTAACTCCCTAGGCAGTTCCACTGTGAGAAAGTCAAAACATCACTGTGTCCTGTGGCAGTCATTGTGTAAGGATGCTGGTGTTGGCCAAAAGAACTAGATTTAACATTCCTAATCAGCAATATCAGTGTGTAGATTTTTACCCAGAGACAACTACATTAACTACATTTCACAGTCTATGTAGGGAAGCAAGTCTTTCCATGGTGAGTCAACTCCTCACAGTGTAGGTAAGCTAGGACAAACGAGGGCATCTGTAGCAAAAACATGATGGACCACACGTGGCTAAAAGTGTCGGAATAACAAGATGTGTGAATAAAAGCAGGTACTTGCAACGGAAAGAAAAGAAAGTTTCCTAGTCTGGGCTAGTGAGTTGCAAAATTAGGTGATGAGAAGGGGAAATCCCACAAAATATCAAAGTTCCCAGCTAGCAGGAGATTGCAAACAATAAACCATTACTCTCTAAAAATTAGCATTTCCTGACAGATCACATATTGTGTCAGAAAGCTCTAAAGAATCATAACAATAGGCTTTGCTTTGTTAAAAATTGCTTGTCCCTGACTTTTCACTTTTTTCTCAAGCATTTCTGGAGTAACTACTGCAGTCGATACAGTTATATTCCAGGCACCTACCCTTTAGGAACTAACCTTGAAAGAAACGTGAATATAGGTTATTTAAACATAAGAATCTTCTATCTTCCTCTCTCATACAATCACTTTGACAGGGATTTTATCATGTAGGTGGATACTGGAGATGGGGTTTTTTATTCAAACACTCAGGGAAAGCTTCAGCCACACTGAGTTGTCTTAGACAATGGAAAAGGCACATTTTTCCCCAGTGCCCCATGAAAATCTGGTCTTGACAAATAAGAACCAAAAGGAGTATTGTCCCCTAAGTCTCTGTGAAAGCTGCTGTTTGCTACAAGTTGTATTTCATCAGGCTGCTGGCTGAGAGTCATCCATACCATCCCTGACCCCCTCCCGTGCCTCCTGGGCAGTGTGACAGGGACAATGAGCTGTTCATGACCAGCTTTCCAGGCTGCCTGGGCACAGCTGAGTTGGAGTTTAGCTGAATGGACACAAATAGCAGCTACCTCACCAATCCAAAAGTCGATCCAAAAGCTCCACATCAGATGTGCACACGGGGGATACATGGGGAAGCCTGTGGAAGAGCAGATCCCAGAGGAGCACATCTTGCAATGCTCCATTGTCTCACCAGTGTGTGTCAGCAGATACCTCCTAGGATGCCCTTCCCCCTGCACAAATGGCTGGAGAGAAATCTCCATGCTTTCTTCTTTCCAGACCATTTAGAGACCCTTTGAGCAACCCATGCATTCATTGAGCAGCCAAAACAAATCTGTGCCTCTAAAATGGCCTTTACTCATATATGCCACTTTCTCCTTGATTCCTTTTCTCCCTGGTTCATCAGTTCTGCAGATTTCTTACAAGTGGACATGCAACTGGATTTGGAATAGAAATATACTTGACAACTACGTGTCCTTCACATTCATAAAATTGTCTTCTCCTGGACTATTACTTGGTCTCCTCTGCTCTCTGGAAAAAAAAAATAAGAGAGAGAGAGAACACCCATGTATGCAGATGACAAAGGAAGAATGAGGCTTAGGAACAGAAAGAAACAGATGAAAGAAGAGACAATCAGAGACAGAAGAAATTTCATTCACTGAGTGGCATTTAAAGAATGACGATTTCACTGGTCACTACCAGCTCACCCCCCTTGGTCACTTCCAGGTCTCTACCCATTCTCAAACCTGTGAGATCAGTACAAGTCATGCATGCATATAAACACTGGGAGGTTTGGAAGTCCTTGTTAGTTATCCATTCAGATAAATAATCCAAAGAGATACATTATAGTATACAAAGAATAATGCTCATTATAAAAGTTAATGGAAAACATTTCCTGTGGAAAAAAGAAGACAAGACATTTATTTATGCGTCTCTGGAGCTGTTGACTTGAAAACAAGAAACAGATTAATTTTATAGGGTAATAGTAAATTCAAGCTTGCAGACATTTTATGATGGTTTGTACTGTGTCTGTGTCTTGTCTTATCCACAGCACTCCACAATTCTCTGTTTAAAATTGATTGCACAGAATGGTCTGGTTCACCAAATAAAAGGCCAACATGCATCTCATATGGAGACAGTGGATTTTGGTTTTTCAATAACAGACTAAAAAGCTAAAGGCATTCTGATCCCCTGTTGAGGACCAAGCATTCTGGAAGAGTATCTTTTAAAGCAAAAGTCAACAATACTGTCAAGAACACTAAAGGAAGCAAATATGCATGGAAGGAACAACGGTTAAAAAGAAAAAAATACCACTTTTAATTCAATTATTTTTAACCAGTAGAGAGAGAATTACATGTTTAAAAAGTCCCAAGACCCACATCATGTGTCTTCCAGATTTTCTGTGCTGAGTTCTGGGATGCCATGACAGTCTCTGGTGTTGTATCTGAGATGGCCTCACAAGACTCAGGAACCTCCCTCTGGGGAGCAAGGGCTGCTGCCCAGATATGAGGAGCAGGATTCCTGCCGGTGGCAGTGCCTCAATCTTGCCTCAGCAGCAATGAGCATACAGTCAGCTCAGTGTAATGATTATCTGCAGGCTTTCTAATGCAATGACACAACATGCCTCAATCAGACCCTGTCCTGCTCAAAAAAGTTCTGCAGCTTTTCTGTGTTATAAGGGTCTCTATAAACAGAGATGGGCAGAATGTAGTACCTATAGCTGCTGCCTAAAATCTGGTTCAAGCTGTTTCCCAGCTACATATCTGTCTTCTAATGTAAGAATCTAAGCCATGTTGGGCTTTGGATACAAACTTCCCTACTTGCTAAGAATGAAACCCTTCTCTGACAGGTGACAAATGTGGACATTGATTGGCAAAGGCAGGTCAGACACCTTTCAGTGCCTGGAAAGCAGTCATAACATTCCTGATGCTAAATAAGACCCAGTGAGTCCTGCTGTGGTGACAACACGACTGATTGCCCATTCTCATCCTAATAAACCATGTACATGAGAATTAGTTATTCATACAAGAGGAGAACATTTGTGTCAACTACTTTGACTGTGTGATGGAGCAGAGTTCTGTCAAATATTGATGTTCAGGTGTACAGTTTGAGATTTTTTTTTCTACAACTTTCTGCACCCCAGAAGGAAGCAGACTATTAGATTTTCACATAGGCTTTACCTACTCAAAATTTGTTTAAGACTTCAGATCAATTGTTTTTGGTTTTTTTTTTTTTTGTTTGAGATGATTGCAAACTGAAATTTCTCTCTCACAAAAGAATTTTATACTCCTCCTGAATTCAGACCATTTATCTAAACCACAAAGTTCTGGTGAAATTTCTCCCTCTGAAAAAACCTTAACATCTGAAACTTTCTTCACTTCTGTACTGAAACTAAGAAAAGAAGATTTTTTGGGAGATAAAATTTAATTTTTTATAACATCAGATTTCAATCAACAATACAACTGGGCAACGATATCTACCCAAGGCACTGGAGGGGAGACAAAAATGTGGCAATCAACACCCCTAAGGAGTTTAAATTAGATTTGCTCAATCAAAAAAGATGACAATTCAGAAAAAAAAATCTACTGAAGATTATATGGTTTAATCCAGCTTTAAACTGGCCCTCTTTAATTATAGTGCAATATCTATTGATGAGTTTTTAGTTAGTTAAATGTAGATAGCTTTTATTGGGTTTGCATGGTAAGTTTTGGTAGCAGGGAGTGGGGGGAGGCTACAGAGGGAGCTCCTGTGGGAAGTTGCTGAAAGCTCCAGCTATGTTCAGCAGAGCCTGTGCCTGCCAGCTCCAAGGGAGACCCACCCCTGGCCAAGGTCCAGCCCATCAGTTACAGTGGCAGCACCTTCAGAACATCATGGTTAAGAAGGAAGGAAAGAAAGTTAAGGAAAGGCAGGAGCAAATTGCAACCAGAGAACAGAGGATTGAGAACATGTGAAAGCAACAACTCCACAGACACCAAGGTGAGTGAAGAAGGAGAGGCAGGAGGTGCTCCAGCCCCGGAGCTGAGATTCCCTGTGGCCTCTGGTGCAGACCATGGTGAGACAGGGTGTGCCCTGCAGCCCAAGGGAGGTCATGATGGAACAGATATTCCCCTGCAGCCCCTGGAGCAGCTCCATGCCAGAGCAGGTGGGTGCCCAAAGGAGGCTGTGAGCCCATGGGAAGTCCACATTGCAGCAGGATCCCGGCAGGACCTGTGGAGAGAGGAGCCCACTCTGGAGCAGGTTTGCTGGAAGGACTGGTGACCCAATGGCAGACCCACACTGGAGCAGTTCATAGAGAAGTGCAGCCTGTGGGGAGGACTCAGCTGGGAGAAGTTCATGGAGGAACGTCTCCAGGGGATGGGCCCCATCCTGAGCAGGGGAAGGGTGTGAAGAGTCCTTCCCCTGAGAAGGAAGCAGAGGCAGTGATGAACTGCCATTCATTCCCCATTCCCATCCCTCTGCACTTCCAAAGGGGAGGAAACAGAGAGCTTGGGAACAAAGTTAAACTGTAAAGGAGGGAGGGGTAGGGATAAGGGGTTTTTTTTTAAGATTTGGTTTTACTTCTCATTATCCTATTCTGATTTGCTTGGTAAGACATTCAGTTAATTTCCCCAAGGTTAGTCTGTTTCACCATTAAAATAATGGGTGATCCCTCCCTGCCCTTATCTCGACCCCAGAGCCTTTCATGGTATTTTTTCTCACCTGTGTCTAAATGAGGAGGAGTGTGATGGAGCAGCTTTGGTGAGTACTTGACATTCAGCTGGGGTCAGCCCATCACATAATGTAGGAAATAAAATTTACAATGAAAACACAGAAAGATCAACAAAACTAGGTGAAAGAAATCCAACTGGTGATTGAAATTCACCCCAGATATGATTCTTATTTGTAGGTTTGACTATATGGACAATAATTCTGGTAGGTGTAGTTAAAAGCTGATGTAAAAAGCTTTTTCAGTAACAGTCACTGCATGTCCAAACCTTTTTCTCCATTTTTCTGGGCCACAGATTCCCTGAGATGTTTGCCCTAATTTGTCTCCAAACCTGCTTCTGCGATGGTTTATTCAAGGTCCATGAGGGTGAAGTGCAGAGCCATTGGTCTGCAGCTCCTCTCACAAAGCCCTACCGTGGCCCTCAAGTACTGGGAAGGGTAAACACAAGTAACACCAACTTTAGGGAGATAGCCACCCCTGCCAGGTAAAGTGCAGCAAGGCATTACACTTGTCACAATTTCATCATGAGAAAAACGTTGCCATTTCAGAATATGAACTTTCAAATGACCCTTTATTGAGGGAAGAACAGAAAACTGCTATGTCTGACTCGTCGTCCCCCTTCTTCCCCCAAAGCGCATTGGATGTTGGATCATGTTTGATTCAGCAAAGTTTACACCTACTGAACAGACTGCATCATTTATTATGGAGCTTACACATTTATTCATCTACAGAAGACAATATGTGCCCCACAGGAAGAGGAACTTATTGCTTTCTCAATGCATTTCATGTAGATGCATTTGAGAGCATTTTCTGTGATCTTCTTAGTATGTGTGTATAGAGGAGCATGTTTTGTTTGGCCATGTGATTTCTTCCTCCTTTTATAGACATTTTATATAAATAGTATTGAATGCTGATTTTAAAACATGCACAAAAAGAATATTCCTGTTTTAAAATCAGAGGTAAAAGACACTGCCTTATTAGAAAAGGAAGAAATACAGAAAATGAAGCATGTCCATTTAGAAGAGGGATCAGAACTGAATCTTATCTTCTAAGTAGCCAAGAAAACAAATCATGTAAGAATTCAGACCTCTGACCACCTCTGAAGGGGAAAGCTAATGGAAACAGCACCTCACTGGGGACATTACTGCATATCATCACCTAACAGTGACCCTGAGGGAAATGAAACTGAAGAGAAATGGAGCTGGATGTGAGGGAGGTGGAACTGTTCTCATTTCTGAATGCAGCAGCATAGTCTCATTGAATATACAACACAGCAAAATGAATAAATACCAGAGGAAAAATATTTTCAAGCTTGGTAAAGGAATGACATGCAGATTGAGAGAACAGCAAAGTCCTGTATTTCTAGCCATTTTTGATAAATGCAGGATACATAATGACTTAGAAAAGGAAAATTTAGAAGCCCAGCAATTGAAGGGGCTGCACATTCAGTAAAGTATTATGCCTTGCAAGGGACAGGTCATGCAGAGCTGAGCATCCAAAATCCATTGAAAAGTTTCTACAGAAACCAGAATTTTGCAGACGTACAAATATTTCAGACACCTTTTTTTTTTCTTTTTTTTTTTTTCTGAAGTGGTTGGTGTCTTTAATCCATCATTTTCCTGGGGATGATGATTCTGCAGCCTGTGTAATGCTGCTGGTACTCTCAGTGCTCTGTGCTACATAAGGAAGGTGCTCAGCTGTGAGGCTGGTACCTGTTTGCAAGCTGTCACACAGCCCCTGCCACCACAGCCAGCTCTTGCCAGTGCTCTGCTGGCACTGGTCAGCCAGGAAAGGGGGACAGGAGGAAGAGGAGGAGGAAATGCTCTGGGGCTGGGGAAAGATTAGGAAACCGGTGATTGTCATCCGGGTGCTGGGAGAGCATTGATGAGTGGCTGAGGAGCAGGAGGTGGAATGAGGGTGGAATGGGCATAGGTTTGGTACAAAGTCAGCGCTGGCAGCCCCAAATTGCTGCCAGGAGCCCTGGCCACAGCTAATGCCAGGAGCCTCAGCTGCCATCCCTGCCATCAGCAAGGGCTGCTGCAGCAAGCAGTACCCAAAGGAAGATTTGTTTGGAAACCCCTGCTTCATGTAATATGTATTTCCATTTAATGTTTCCAGGCTGTATTCAGGCCCAAGTATTTCCACTGCAAAAGCACCAAAATTCTATAATGAAAAGCAAGTACTCTTTGATAGGTTTTGCAGTGCAAGCTTTAAATGCTGTAAGTACCAGAGACTCTTCCCACTGATTTTAAATGCATCCTTATTTCCCCCTCCAGCAGAGTCCAGGCCCACAGGTGGCCAAATGGCAGGGTGGACCCCTGCCTGCCTGCAGATGATGGCAGTGTGCATGCTCCTGAGGCACCATGGGCAGCCCTGCCTGCAGCCACACAAGGAGGGACTGTGGAACTGCTGGGCTACCATGGCAGTTTTCCTCTCAAAATGTTTTCAGCAGCTTTGTAGCCAGTGCAGGCACAGGGACCACTGAGGGCTTCATTTGTCTGCAGCACTGAGCTGCTTTGGCTGTGCATGTACTTTTAAGCAGAAGTTCTGCCTCTCAGTCTCAACAGCAAACTGTGCTAGTTGCGCTGGCAGGGAGGGCAGTGTGGCCAGATAGGCAATGTGTGGATTTGCATCCCTTCATTAGTCAGAAAAGAGTTCTAAAAGATTATCTGGACCCACCTATTGCCCATATGACCATGGGCTACATCTTTGCATCTTATAACAAGACATAACAGGCTCTCACCCTAAAACTTCTGATATTCACCGCGTGGTTTGAGCTCACACAAACAAGATGGGATGGAAGTGTCACTTTTGTTCACCTGTGAAGCTTGCATCTCACAACTGGACAAATCCTTGATGCTCTCTCTGCTGTCTGGTCCCTTCCCAGGCCATACAGAACCTGAGGCTGGCACCCCAGTGGAATGGCAGAGCTGGCACGCTAGTTTTGTACGTAGGCAGTAAAATTACTTCCTCCTTAGCCCTGTGCTAAGTGCTTGCTGAATGAGTTTGACTCTGCAGACTCAAGGACAGCCAGCTCAGGTTGTTTCCTCCAGCATTAATACGTAAACAAGTTACTGGCTTGGTTTTTTTCAGTTAATGTTATTCAGAGAGAGTAAAATGCTGTAGAGCATTCATTCTGGTTCCAGTTGTGGAAATGGAGCATGTATAATTACCAATGTGGGTAGCAGTCCATCTCGTAGCCTTACTTATGCCAGTGAAGGATATTATCTCATTATGTCAGCTTAGCAGTCTTCTTTCCCTGGAATTCAAAATAAGCAAGGCTCATAAAGGAATGAGAGAACAACTAATTATAAGGGACATTATTTTAAAAACTGAATAGTAGTCAAAATCCATTAATGGACTATTTTACATGATTAAACTACTTTCAAGAAAGTATCTAGGCTTTTTCAGCATAAACATTTCTACATTGAAAATGTAACTTGAACCTAATTCTATGGTCAGCTATTTTTTGAGTAAGTATAATACGTGCTTTCATTTCTGACAGGGCAAAGATGAGTGAAATTTTTAACTTCATTATGTCTATCATCCAAAGTAATTTAGAAGATAATCCTGCTACATGGAGACTCTTCCGTCCTACGATGTTAATAATGACTAATGTCTGGGAAAACAGAAAATAGAGCTGCTAGCAAGGACTTGTTTTAGCATATGTTTCAGGATTTCTATTTGAATAGAAAGTGCTGTTCTTATTCAAAGATAAGATACCTCTGGACATTCAGAAATTTGTTGGGTGCATTTTTAGGTTACAATACAAAGAGGCTTTGGTTTTGCTTCCCAGCCCTTGGTGCTTCAACCCAACTGAACCTCAAGCTGAACTACTTTCTTTCCTTCTTGCTGATCAACTGCAAGAAGAAAGATTCTGTAAGGCTGAGCCCATCTTTTCTTAAATCTGGGAAACCTTTCAATAAACCCTCGGTTGCAAGTGGAACTGTGCTACCCATTCCCTAGAAGTATGGGACCCAAAGAATCCTGCCAATGGATAACCAAAGGGAAGAGAGGCTGCTGCTGGGACAAAACAGAGGAGGACAGGGACATCAGCTGGTTACAGTAAGAGCCAGCTCATTTAGGAGCTGCTCTGTTCTTCACATAGCTGCAAGGGTGAGAGACCTCTTTCCAATTTTGTCATTTCTTTTCTGGGTTACTGGTTCTTCTTAGGATGAGGAACAGGTAAAACGTTTTGATGAACCCATTGCTTCACCTTTCTTGGCAAGAAAAACATCCTATATTTTACACTGTGCAATTCATCTGAACAAAGGTATTTGGCAGAGCGAAAATTACAAAGTTTGAGCAAAGATATGGGGTACATGCAGTTGCAGAAAAACACAGATGCCCATTCGTCCCAGAAGTAATTCAGTGCTGCAAAGAGTTGTAACTCACTGTCCCCCATTTCCATTTCTTGTATAAAATACAGGAACTCTGCTATGTATGACAACACAGGTGCCACTGGTGCTGGACTGAGCAAGCCGCATACACTGCTTTCAGAGCAGACTGTGAAAGATGGAGTATTGCAGAGCACTGCAGGGTAGTCTTGCTGGTGGAACCTGATCTGGTTTGAGATGCCTGACCTGTAGATTTAGAGATGATGGGAGCTATTGTCAGAGTTGTCAAATTCCTGGCACAGGTCTCACAGCTCAAGAGCCTTTCCTGACATGTATGCCGTGCATATTTCGATCCCACTGCACAACAAACTTTTGAGACCCTGCTTACAGCAGGAAACGCTTGAAAGACTGGTATTTGAAACTGAACTAGCTGGAACTGGCAACTGAACTGAACCCTTTCCTGGCAAGAGGAATGCACCTGTTAAATCAGCACCCTGGGCCATAGACATACATCAGTAACTGGTTAACAAAACCCAGCCCCAGAAACAATGCTGCAGAGTGTAGAGCTTTGTTAATGGGTTTGGTAGCAGCACCAATAAAGTTCATTGTTGAGTTTAGCTACAAATGGTGTCCTTTGTGCTGCACTTTTTACATCAGCTTTTAACTAGACCTACCAGTGTACTAGCCAGACTGAGGGCATGATCTTCCCAGAGACTGGTTCCCATGAAAAGTAAAATGGGCTTCTGAAACATCTCTAGGTTTGCCCTAGGGCTTCTGAAATGGACCTCTTTGCTTAGGAGATTTCTGTGTCCTCTCTTCCAAGAAAGGAACAGAAGAAAATCAAGGCAGAGTAAACATTGATTGGGTTGGTTGTTTGTTTTTTTTTTTTTTGGTTGGTTGGTTGGTTGGTTGGTTGGGTTTTTTAAGACCCGGGAAATGTTGATTTTTAAGGCTCACATGACAGATAAACAAACCACCTACCATTCTGAGTGGGCAGCTGAGTCACTCTGGCCCTTCCAGGCCAGCTCACTGACTCATGTCAGCTCTTCCTCCAAATGGATGGCATTTGCATCTTCAGTTCCCACACTTGGAGAAGAGTGTGGGGCAATTGGGCTGCTCCTGCAGAGCAGGGACTGAGAGCAGCCCTCAAGGCATGGATTCCTGGGCTACAAGCTGAGAAGGCAGGAAGCAGCTGGGGAAGAGGCAGTCACGCCCAAAAGGCCGATTTTGAGTGAGAATCTTTTGTGTATATGACCATCAACTAGCAAGAGCACAATTTGAAACTGCTTGACTGTGCTGCTGTAAAGCAAGCTCTTGGAACAGGCACAAATTATTAGACAGTTCCTCTTGACCCAGGAACAGGCAAATTTTACTTTACCCAGGGAGGGGGAAGAATCTTGCTCAGAGGCAGAGCTACCTCTATGGGAAGGTGTTGAGGAGGAGCTGCAGCAACAGTAAAAGCAGCTAATCCTTCCCCCTAGATTTGGAGAAACGCACAGTGAAAACAGATGAATATCCATAAAATTACATCCCAAGGACAACTGAGCAAATTCCTGTTCAGTTTCCTCATTGATATGATTTTGTCCTGGCTCGGGTGGAATTCCGGGCCCGGCGCCGCTGCTGCGCTTTCCCCGGCGGCCAGCGGAGGGAGGGAGGCAGGGAAGGAGGGACGGAGGGAGGGACGGACGGAGGCCGCCTGAGGTCCCCCGGCCCCGGCGCGTCCCTCGGCACGGCCGGCAGCGCCCGCAGCGCCCACCTCGCACGGGCGGCCCCTGCCCTGGCAAAAAAGCCAAGGGCACAACGGGACAGATGGCAGCTTCCGTCCGAATTAAAGCCGCTGGGGGAGCTCAGGTCAAGCAGCAGACGGAGGAGCGGAGGAGAGGCAAAAAAGAATTTGGGGGCAATAAGCAGAGCACTCGGTCGCTCCGAAATCAGTGCGAGCGGGGCATCCGCGGACGGATCCGCCCGAAGCCGCGCCGTTTGCGCGGGATCCCGGCCTGCCGTGGGCAAACACCGGAGGCGTCGGCCCTCGCTGGGTGGCTCTGCTGGGCACCCAAGGGCAACGAGGAAGGGCCGGGGTTCCTATCAGCCCTTCTGTAACTTGCCCTCGAGTTTTGCTGTGAAAACAAAAGCAAAATAAACAGTTCCATTCTCCCCGTTACGAAAATAAAGCTCGGGCACCACACGGGCTGGTCGAAAGGACTCCATTGTCGTTTTTAAATGAGATATCTTTGCGACCGCTAGCCCTCCCCCGAGCCAGCGGGGAGCCACCCGTATCCCTGGAAGCGAGAGGTATCGGGGAACAAAAGGCAAACTCCGAAGTGACATTGAAAATAAAAGGGAGCTTTGGTTACCCCCAGGGTAAGGTCGAGGGGGAAAGGTCGCCTGTCCGCCAGCGCGCACACTGCCGGCGGGCGCGCCCCCGGCTCGGCCCCGAGCGCCGCCCGCGCAGCCCCGAGGGCGCGGAGCCCCCGCCCCGCAGCGCGCCCCGGGCAGGTCCGGGGGCTCGGGGGAGCTTCGACACCAAACCGGGGGGCAGTGAGCGACGAGCCCCGCGCCGCCAGCCGCGCTGGAACAGAAAAGGTCTGCGGAAAATCAGACTGCCGGGGGCGACCCCCAGCCCGCCCCTCCGCTCTGCACCCGCAGGCACGGCCGTGTCCGCGTCCCACCCCACCCGGGAGCCGAGAGCCCCTTTTCCCGGCGCCGGCGCGGCCGCAGGCCTGGGCGAGGGAAGGGGAAGGGAGGGCGGCGAGGTGACCCACTTAAAAGCTGAGTTCCTTTTTGAAACACTTAAGAGACGACAGGGTTGAGGACTGTGAATGTATGCGTAAATATATACTCATGCATACCCACTGCCGGAGGTATGCGCCCCCACGCTTGTATGTGTGTGTAGGCATGTCTGGGAACACACACAAAAGCGCAAAACTCCTAAGATAGCTAAGGTAACATACTAATAGTCATACCTAAAAGCAGATAAATAGATAGATCCCGGCGGGATTCTGTTTGTAGGTGTATACGGATTAAAAGTATTTCATATCTAAATAAAACGTGCTTATTATTTTAACTATCTCTACAGGCTAACTTTTACCAAACTGTCTCAACAACCACCTTCAAGTAATCCTCCGCATAATCACCACTGTCTTGGGGGTATCAGAAACGCTTCGGGGCAACAGCAAGTCTTGTATGTGCGTACTGACACTGTTGCGGCGGTGACAGTCTACTGACACTGAGAAAGCCAGATGTGGAGTGCTTGTATTAACTGCTGATGATGTCGGACGAGGCGATCCCACAGAAGTTCACACATCGGGGCGAGCGATGCTGCTGTCCCCCCGAGACTACCGGGGCACGCACTCCCACACAGAGCCCTTTCCGCGGGTCCCCCCGGAGGGGCGCGGTGCGGCTGGCGGGCCGAGGCGTGCCCCGGGCCCCGCCGCCCCCGCCCTGGCACGGCGGCCCCTCCGCCCGCCGCCGCGGCTCCGGGAGCGCTGCCCTGGCACCCCGCACCTGGCCCCACCCTGGCCCTCTTGGCCGGGAACGGCCCGGCGAAGGAAAGGACGGGGAGGGTGTCGAGGGCTGGGGCAGGAGGGCTCAGCCGTGCTCCAGCAACTGGGGAAGGAGGGAAAAGAGCGGAGCGGAGGCAGCGCTGCCCTCGCTCGCACGGAGCTCTGCGAGTGGGGCCGCCAGGCACCTGTGGCGAAGGGGCCCGAGGAGCCCCAGCTGCGAGATGCTCCACGCCCTGGGCAGCTGGAGGAGCAACTGTGCGTGCTCTGCGGAGGGGTGAGGATTTTCGCTTTAGCCTTTGGTGGTCTCGCTGGTTGCCTTAGGTTCCCACGCCAGGGAGAGAGTTTTCGCTCGCTGTACTGAGGGGTTTCTCCCACCCTAACGAGATAATCAGGGCAGGGGGGCTTTCCCACGGCGAGGAATTGTCCCCGTGAGCCACAACAGGCGTTTTCCCCCCATACACACTCAGAGCGCTCCGTGCCTAGGTAGCGCTCGCAGGGTGCGTCTCTGGGAGGACTCCTGCCTTCTCACACGCCCAAGCATGTGCTTTCCAGGCGGGAGCGGCTCCCAGCGCCCTGCCCGCGGCCGGCAGAGACACAAGTGCGCCCTACACTCCATCACTACGGAAACCTCCGCTCCCGGCGTAGGTGTGCTGGGCACATCTTCCGTTCTGGGGGACATGGGGAACCAGAGGGTGTATCACACCGACATGCACAAGCAATCACACGAGGTTTCTATGAGCTCGTTCAGAGAGGGTTGAGAGGGGCGAGTTGCGGCAAGATGCCTCGGCGGGGCCATTTTTCCAGGTGGTCATTTACATCTCCCCATGAACGTGTTAGCTTTATACTGATGACCAGACGCGAAGAAAGAGCCCTGTCACAGATCTGCTGTTGCCACCTCCAAGTCGGACCTCTCTGGGAGCGGCTGCTCCCGCGGCGGGCGGGCAGGACAGCGGGCAGGGCAGGACAGGGCAGCGGGCAGGGCAGCGGGCAGGGCAGCGGGCAGGGCAGGGCAGGGCAGGGCACCGGGCAAGGCAGGACAGGACAGGGCACCGGGCAAGGCAGCGGGCAGGGCAGGGCAGCGGACAGGGCAGGACAGCGGGCAGGGCAGCGGGCAGGGCGGGGCAGGGCACCGGGCAAGGCAGGACAGGACAGGGCCGCCTGCTCGGCGCAGGGAGCGGGGACCGCAGGGCTGGGCAGGGGGTGCAGCCAGGCGTGCACCCGTGAACTGATCCAGAGGGATCACGGAGCACCTCATGGCTTTGTATCAAAAAGTTACACCTAGAAAGCGTTTTTCTTGTTGAGAAAGAATTTGCGTGCGGTTTGCGTGGGACCCTTACCCTCTGCCCTCCGAGCCCTCCGAGCTCTGCCTGGCCGAACATATTTGATTCCCCTTGGGGAGGCACGGCAGCTCTTATAAAAAAGACATTGTTGTCTTTGGAGAGCCCTGTGCGCACTTTCAAAAGCTGATTCTTGAGTTCCCAGCCCCCGCAATCCAGTTGATGAGGAAACGCTCTGCGGTCTTGGTGGCACCGTTTCCATTGGGATTGGCACCATTTGATTGACAAAGTCTCCCATTCTTCCACCTCTCGAGTGTTATCAAAAGGATTGTGTGGGGTCAGAAGCTATTGAAGGGACGTCCGTGTAGCCGCATTTCTGCAAACACGGGGTGAAAACCGTGCCTTTCTCATGAAAATGCTTCCACCAGGCAGAACGCATCTCATCTTCCTTGCTCTGCTCCTTAGCATTTCTTTTTAACTCGAGTGTTTTACTGAGCAGCATCACCAGGTAAAGGAGTATTTCGCTGAAGGCAGCCTAGGCAGGGCTCTGTCGGGACGGCCACCCTCCCCGGAAGCTGGAGCAGCCATCTCTGGCAGACGAAACTCCGGTGGAGGGCTTGGAAGAAAAGGGAGAGTGAAGGGAGAGGACACCAGCGACGAAGTTTTCTCGCCCGGTGCCCACGGTCTGACTTGCCCCGTTATAGCTCATTTGGGGCGGGAAAGCAGGTGCAAGGCTGACCGGTTTCCTTTACACCGCGTCCATCTAGCCCGGCTAAAAAGTAGCTGGACGTGGGCGCGCCGGGGTGCCCCTGACTCAGCGCTCAGACGTGCGCAGGAGAGTTTCACCCGCTCCCCAGCAAAGGTGAACGGAGCGCTCTCGCATCGCCTTCCCTGTGCCAGACCCCGCGCAGAGCCAAGGCCCGACTGGCTCGGGATAACCCAACCGAGCAGTGTTTGGGAGGCCATTTAACCTGCGCCCATCCAGCGAGAGGACGAATAAGCCCTGGCAGGGCGGCGGGAGCCTCGGCCGCGGGTCCGAGCGCCGCTCCGCGCCCCGCTGCCGCCCTCGGGCCTACCCGGCTGCCCCACCGCGCCCTGCGGCGCACGGAACCGAGTCCCTGCTCCTGCCCCGCTAATGGCGCGGCCACTCGCCGCCTTTCGCCTCTGATTCAAACCGACTGAGCCGTCCTTTTGGTGGATCCTGCAGTATTTAATTTTTTTTTCCTTCCGTCCACCCCCTTCTTTTAAAGGCTCATGAAAGAGGCATGGGGATGGAGTGTCTGAGAAATTCGGGGTGGAAAAAACCACCCTCAAACCCGAAGCAATCAAACCACTACGGCAAGGTCGAATCTCTCTCTCTGTGTGGGAACAAGACCAAAGACCATACTCAAAAATAGGCGCAGAAATGGGAAAAACCGGGGCGAGGGAGGGGGGTGCGGCGGGGGGATGCGGGGGCGGTAGTGTAAAGAAATGCTCCAGAGATCTGGATAGATAAGATTGAAAGGTTTTAAAAGAAAAGAGGGAAAATGAGAGGTAAAACCCAAACGCCTTTCTAGCCCAAAGTCGCCTTTCTCTGCCTCTGGTGACCCAGCAGACTCAGAAGCAGCCCACTTGGGGTATTCAGCCGTGAGGGAGCTAGTGCCGAAAGAAGCAGCTGAGATGATGTAAGAGAGCTGGAGGCCTGATTGAAGGAAAGTTCCCCCGATTATATTTGTGTGGAAAAGCTCACCTCTTGCAGAGCTCTAAAGTGTAATCAAGACTGAGGCTTACACTTGAAGGATGTTAACTCTCATACGGGAACCTACTTTCTCCTAAACGGTTTCTTGCCTGGTGAATGAGAGCCTCCCAATTGAAGCAAAATGATCCTTATGTACTAATATCAAGCACAGCCACAAAGCGACCGGCTATTTATGCTGCCACTTTAGACAAAGATATTTAGTTATTCCCGGGTAGCAAGTGCACTTTTGCATTTTTAAGCACGAACCAGCCGAGCACAAACATATTTACAAGTGCAATTACTAAATAGTTACTTGACACTTCAGAGTCCCAGGGTTAACTGTACCTTCGCTGTAATTTTCTTAATATTCAGGTAATCGCTGTATTAAATTGTGGTTGTCAGGGCCGTAGGCCGGGGTGTGAAACACTCAGGGGAGGTTTCTCTCCTCCGCCCGGATCACCCCGAAATATCAGCTTTGGAGACACTAGGCGTTGGAAGATTTCTTCAAAGACCCGAGTGACATTAGCTACTGGCTGCCCGTACGTGTGCGGGTGGCTGTGAATGGATCGCTTTTGTTTTCACACCGGATCCGAGAACAGATCCGAAAGTGCCAGAAATTGCAGTTTATTGGAAACTACAGGGAATTCATTGGCAAGGTCGTGTAGCAGATGACCGGAGAGGTCTTCTCCATCCAGCTCCCGTGCTGTATAAATAACCTTAGAAAGCAGCCTCCGCTTCAGAGGGACCACGAGAGACTGTGAGAGTCTTTGCCTTTGAGAATAACAAGCGACATTTTGCGCTAACCTATTTTTCATCGGTCTCTCGTCCCAGGCAATTAAATTACTGCTTGATTTTGCAAACTTGAGTCTTCCACCCCTCTCTGAGATATTAAAAAAAAAAATAATCCCTATCTGAAAGGAATTTGTAGGTTTAGGGAGACAAACGATCCTTGCACTGAGTGTCTTAGGAGGCATAGAGAGTGTTCCCGAGATGCGAAACCCCAAGCGCTTGTTCAGCCCCGGCCGGCCGGGGTGTTTGACAAGCCAGAGCGGGGAGTGCGGGGCACGGGGAGCTGTGGCCCGAAGAGAAACATCTGCCCTCCGCGGAGTTGTCCTCCCGGCGGCGGGGTTCCTTCCGGACCAAACTTAGTGGGGGAAGAGGGAGATTCTGTCCTTTGGCTTACTGGCATTCCACCCCGTTTCCCCAGCTCTCACAAAGGCTGGGCTGACAGCCTTGCCACCCTGGAGCTGTTTTTAAATCCTTTCACCCAGTCAAATGGTGGTCTTTTTTTGCTTTGCCTTCCATTTCCCGTCCACGATACTGTCACCCCGAGGAAAAAAAAAAAAAAAAAGAGTTGTGCTCACGGGGTCTTTCTTTCTTTTTTCCCTCTCTCTCCCGTCCTCTCTGTCTCTCTCCTTTTTTTTTTCTTTTTTTTTTTTTTCCTAAAGACATAAAAAAAATTCTGACAAGTAAGACTTAAAGGTGTTTACCTTGTCATCAGCATGTAAGCTAATTATCTTGGGCAAGATGTAGGCTTCTATTGTCTTGTTGCTTTAGTGCCTATGCCCCGCCTCTGGTGGCAGCCTAAAACCTGGCGTCTGGCTAAAACAAACGAAAGGCAGCCCTGAGCCTCCACTCAATCCAATTAAGGCGGACTTCGTCCACTCGGTTACGTGTACATCCAACAAGATCGGCGTTAAGGC
The DNA here is from genome assembly GCF_028551555.1 of Melozone crissalis. Lineage (NCBI taxonomy): Eukaryota > Metazoa > Chordata > Aves > Passeriformes > Passerellidae > Melozone > Melozone crissalis. The sequence goes on along the minus strand of NW_026535796.1, from coordinate 32,325,647 downwards.
AACACCAGAATATCTGGCAAAAAAAAAAAAAAAAAAAAAAAAAGATTTGCCTCCCCTTCCTTTTTTTTTTTTTTTTTCCCCAGCCGCCGAATCATGTCGATGAGCCCAAAGCATACGACTCCTTTCTCAGTGTCTGACATCTTGAGTCCTTTGGAGGAAAGCTACAAGAAAGTGGGCATGGAGGCCAGTAACTTGGGGGCTCCCCTGTCAGCCTACAGACAGTCTCAGGTTTCTCAGCCGGCCATGCAGCAGCACCCCATGGGCCACAACGGAACAGTGACTGCCGCCTACCATATGACAGCGGCAGGGGTCCCCCAGCTCTCCCATGCTACGATGGGGGGCTATTGCAATGGGAACCTGGGCAACATGAGCGAGCTGCCGCCTTACCAGGACACCATGAGGAACAGCGCTTCGGCGACAGGATGGTACGGCACCAACCCGGATCCCCGCTTTTCCTCAAGTAAGTCGGCTCGGGGCTGGGTGGCCGAGGGGGGCTTGCCGCGCAGCTGCCCCGACACACCGCGGGCAGAAGGCACGGGGGGTCCGCGACAGGGCAAAAGTCGGTCTCAAACCCAGACGCGTCCCCCAAACCCCAAATTCCTCCTCTTGCCCGAGAATCGTACCCGGTCCTTCCATCCCGGCTGGTCGCGCGTCAGCCTCCCGCGGCTGCTTTTGCGGGGCAAGGGGGTTGGAAGCCGGGCTGCGGCGGGGAGCGGGAGCCTGGCTCTCGCCGTCCAGCGGGGCGGGAGCGTGGCGGCCCGGGGGCCCAAGGGGAGCCGGCGGTGCCCACCCGCCTGCGCGCCGCCCGGCACCGGGCGGACGAGGGGGGAAGCCGGAGGCGCCGGGGCCGCGTCCCGGGGAGCGGCGGGGCAGCGGCAGAGTCCTCCTCTTCGGCCGGCGCCCGCGGAGCCGCCGTCCGCGGCTGCTCCCGCCGCGGCTGTCGCTTTGGGCACTTTGCTGGCCGTGCCCCGGGCAGGACGAGGGGTGAGTGGTCGCCCCTATTCACCGGGGCTGGGCAGGGCGAGAAGGGGGCCACCGCGCTCCCCGGGGACGTGAGCCGCTCTTTGGAAGCGCGGTGCCCGAGGCCGCGGCCGGGGCTGGGCTGCCGGGGGGCTGCGGAGCCCCGCTGGGGGCAGGCGGCGGCGGGGGCTGCCGGAGCTCGGGGCCCCACTCGGGCCGGGCCGGGCCGGGCCGGGCCGAGCCGAGCCGCCTAAAACGTGCCGCCTTCTCCCTTGCAGTCTCCCGCTTCATGGCGCCGTCCTCGGGCATGAACATGGGAGGCATGGGCAGCCTCGGCTCCCTGGGAGACGTGAGCAAGAGCATGGCCCCGCTCCAGAGCACGCCGCGGAGGAAACGGAGGGTCCTTTTTTCGCAGGCCCAGGTTTACGAGCTGGAGAGACGTTTCAAGCAACAAAAATACCTCTCCGCCCCGGAGAGGGAACATTTAGCCAGCATGATACATCTCACCCCGACTCAGGTCAAAATCTGGTTCCAGAATCACCGCTACAAGATGAAACGCCAGGCCAAAGACAAGGCTGCGCAGCAGCAGATGCAACAGGAGAACGGCTCCTGCCAGCAGCAGCAGTCTCCCAGAAGGGTGGCAGTGCCAGTGCTTGTGAAGGATGGCAAGCCCTGCCAAGCAGGCTCCAACACACCCACAGCAGCTATCCAGAGCCATCAGCAGCAGGCAGCTACAACGATCACGGTGGCTACCAATGGCAACAGCCTCGGACAGCATCAGAGCCACCAGACAAACAGTGCGGGGCAGTCTCCAGACATGGGACAGCACTCGGCCAGCCCTTCCTCTCTGCAGAGCCAAGTCTCCAGTTTGTCTCACCTAAACTCTTCTACTTCTGACTATGGCACTGCCATGTCTTGCTCCACCTTGCTATACGGTAGGACCTGGTAAAAGGATTAAACAAAGAAAAAGGGAAAAAAAAGGCAAAAAGAAAAAAGAAAAAAAAATCCAACAAATTTTCCCAGTTACACAAATCTCTGTCCCCTCCAAACTACTGTGTGCTTTTTTCTTCTTCTTTTTTTTCTTTTTGTTTTCTTTTCTTTTTTTTTTTTTTTTTTTCTTGTTAATGCTCTGCTCCCTTTCCCCCGTTTCACTGAGTGGTCTCTGCGGATCTCTAAGAGAGAGAGACACTTTTTTTGTTCCATTTTATTGTTACTGTTGATGGTTTTGGGTCTTTATGTTTTTTCTCCCCCAAAGTTGTCCTATGGGGTGTATAAAAATATTCAGACTAATAACCATGGAGCAGTCTGCAGAAAGGGGACCATCTTTAGGCATGGTCTGAAGACTTGGATATCAGATGTACACTTTGCCAGCGTCTAGGACTTGCATGTAAATACAGAGATTTTGGGGGATGGGGTGGTTTTCCCCCCCAAAAAACGCACTCGCGTCACCCAGACACAAGAAGCAGCTTCCCCCTCCCCGGTCTCTCCCAACTCGCCGCCAGGGCCAGCGGATGGAGACGTGGAGTCATCAAAGGCTTGGCTTTTATTTTCCTCCTTACGTTTGATGTGAACCTGTAGCTGTATAATGCTGTCAAAAGTTGGACTAAACCCATAGTTTTTAGTAGCCTGTATATTTTGTTGTAAAAAGAAAAGGAAAAAAATACAATCAACCAAACCAACCCCCACCTTTTTTATGGACAATGATCACCCCATCGTAAATCCTCCGGCAGTTTGTTATTTGCGCACGCCGCCTTTTCCTGTTGTAACTTATGTAGATATTTGGCTTAAATATAGTTCCTAAGAAGCTTCTAATAAATTATACACATTACGAATATTCTTTTTTATTTCCCCCTTTGGTTTCCTCTCCCGACGCTCCTATCCTTACATCTTCCTCCTTTTTTTCCCCCTTACCTCCCCAACCCCCGCCCCCCCTTTTTTTGACTTCTTGGTGGAAAAACAAGCCGGGATGTTGTCAGAGCCCGGAAGGCCCCTGCCCCTCCCAGGGCCCAGACCCTATTCCCAAAGGAGAGCTGGCCAGAGGGTTAACGGGATACAGGATCAATCCTCAGCGTGCAAACAGGACGAGCAAACGCGTGGGATTCACGAACTCGAGACCGAAGGAATCGAGTCCAAATTCATTAGCCCGATTATCTTTTGGGGGGTGAGGGTGGGGGCGGGGGGCACCTCAGCGACTTCTTGCTAGAGAAAGCAAAGTATTCCGGGACTAGAAATTCAAATGCCAAAGGCACGGAGGAGAAAGAAGGTAAAAGTCTAACGCCATTAGAAAAAAATTAAAACAGCGAAGAACCTGCTGTCAGTATAGAACGTGAGTCCAATTTAAAGTGTCCAGTTTTAATACCTTGTAAGAACAAAAAAAAAAAAAAAAGAAAGATAATTTCTACTAGGTTTTCCTATGTACTTGTATTTTAAGGGAAGTACAGTCACCTTATTTATAATCAAAATAAAAAGATAGTTTATTGTGTACGACATGCAGTTTGAATTAGCTTTCTTTATCAGGCTGTGTTTCATTTTCTACATTTCCATGTATTTAATTCTGCACAAATCCAGCCCCACACGGCCGCGCAGGTTCGCCTGCAGAGCCCACGCCGGTGCTCGGGCGGAGGGCCGAGCGCGCCGCGGCTCGGTGGAGCACACGGGCTGCCTGGGTCCCTTTGGGCGCTGGTTTTCGGGTCGCACTGCTTCTCTAAGAGGGAGTTTGTTAGTTTGCTTGGTTGCTTGCTGGGGGTTGTTTCGGGCAGCCATGTGGGAAGTTTGTGGAGAAGGAGATGAGGAGAAAGTGCGTGCGCGCACGTGGGTGGGTGCGCAGAGGTGCGCGCCGGGCTCAGGCACAGAACGTAAATATTATCGGGAATGCAAGGCGGTTAGACGGTAACTTTTCTGTAAATATATAAAGTACATGAAGCTAAACAGCTCGTATCTGACGAGTTCTAAATCCCAGTGATTCTCTATTTTTCAGGTCCCAAATATTCCTTTTGTGAGTGTAGCAAAATAAGAAGTATCCCCCTTCTAAAAGACCTCGTAGCGTGTTTTCCTTTGCACCTGCTGCTCGGTTTCGTTTTTTTATTTCCAAATCCATAGAAAGCGACCGCAGTCATTGAAACCCCTCGGAATTACAGAGGTATTACGAAATAAATATATTTTTGAAGTGAAAGAAAACAGGTTGCCTGGGATGGAAACACCCCAACTTCCAATTTAAGTAGCAGCTTTTGAAAGCTCCAGTTCTTTATTTATACAAGATAGCCGGTGTTAGTCGGACACCAAGTGCTAGTCTGGCTGGAGAAAAAGGGAAGTACACGGAAGAAAAAAAAGTATCGGATTCTTTCTGACCCCTTCCCCCTTATTTCTAACTGGAGGACATCACGTGTGTCAACAGGAATTTCGAGACCTTTCATTCTTTAGGTTATGTCCTAATTTATACAGCGACATTCTTAACTAACCCAAAGATTATTCAATTTTTTTTTTTTTTTTTGTTCTTCTCCTGCGCAGAATATTCATTTCAGATCTATCGCACGGTGTTAAGCATGGCGGGGGATGGGTGGGTGGGGGGCGGCAGCGTGTCTGGAGCCTAGTGCTGTTATTTCTGCCTAAAGAAGAAAGTGTTGGACATTCCTGGTCCGTGGTGCAGAGCTGCCAGCTTCGGCGGAGGAAGCGAGAGCAGGGTTAACTTTAAGGATTTTTTCAAAATTAGGGTTAGTTTCTCCCGGAGTTTATACTCAAGACCGAGGGGAAAGTGCTCCGGTTAAGTCGACATTTCCCTTTCATACGTAATTAATGTGCGTTCTTCCAAACCTGGGAACCTTCAAAAGTGAGGAGCACCGAAAGGCATTAATACAGCCGAGAAATATTACAGCCCCCGCCCCCGAATATTGGAGTTAGCATGTTTGATACAGTCAGTGACTTTTCATTATAGACTTCGGGGGAAATAAAGTAATTTTATTGTGTCTCGACAACCTCATAAACACATATTTGGTGGTGGGTGTAATTACTGTAATGGATTATTATGTACACTGACTTATCTTTCTTAAACTAGATTTAGTTTCGATTAAATAAACTCGTTTCCACTTTGTCTGATGTCGGCTTAGTTTAAAGTCTGTTTACTTGTTCCACAGAAAGGTGAATTCATCTCTTTATTAAGCACTAGAGACCGAGCAAACACAGTTCAAACTGTATTTACATATCAATCAGGAGAAATGCAAACAAACTGCTCTTTAACAATTTTTATAGAGTTTTTTATGACATTATGATACTGCCTTTTATAATAATTTTTTTTTTAGTAAACCAGTTATGCCTTGATTAGGATGAAGATATTTGAAGGGAGGGGTGTAAATACAGTTTAGTCTCCAGTCTCCCTTGAGAACACTTATGAGAACTTAGTTACTGTATAGCTTTTTAAAATTGAAATTAAAATATGTTCCTCCATCTAAACTCCTGCTTCTTCCAATATGCTGGTTTCCAGTCCCCCGGTAATCAATGCAGAACTTGGATAATGGGATGGCAAAGGGGAGGGGCAGCATGATTCAAATCTGAAATGATGGAAGAGACGCACGTTTCCCAATATAACTGCTTTATCCACGCTAGACCATGGGCACCCCGTATTTTGAGAGATAAAAGGATCTAGTGAAGAATGGCTATTCCCTCCCACTCCACCTCTGCCTGGCACTACTAGTGAGCGTAGGAGAATCACGGAGGGCATTTTTTCCTGCTGTAAATAGGAATTCATTCTTAAGTTCCATGAAGTGTGCGTGAAGTGGCACAGCAGGCTGTGGGGAAAAAAAAAAAAAAAGAAAGAAAACAACAAAAAAGAAAACAACAACAACAAAAAGAAGAAAACAACAACAGAAACAACCCCAAACTAAACCCCAAACGAAACACAAACCCAAACCAAAAAAAAAAAAAAATCCCAAACCCTAGCAAAACCACATCACTGCTACGGCCAAAACGGCAACAATATCAAAAGTGTTTTCCATACAGACTGCTTCATTTCAGAGCGGGCTCTGGAGCCGGGGGCGGCGGGGCTCGCCCCGGGCCCTGCGGCGGTGCCGGCAGCCGCGGACAGCCGAGGGATGGGGAGCTGATCCAAAATACATCGCCTGCATCTCGGTTCAAAAGGCAGCGCAGGACCTTGAGACGGTGTTGAAAGTGCGGATCCCAAACAATGTAATCTGAGACAGCCCTGAGATGACACCAAGAAAAGTTGCCACGGCTGGGAGGGGAGGGAAAAAAAAGTATTTTAGGAGTTTTGTAGCGCAGCGCAGGTAAAGGGGCCTCGCCGGGAAGGCAGCCCCTGTTCAACTTTTCGTGACCGCTGCCTTTAGCCTTTACAAAGGGGATCTGAAGTTAAAGACTGAGTGACTTCTGAAGAATTTAAGTCCTTTCATAGCCGTGTCGGGAGCAAAGCTGAGAATTTTTTTCTCTGTCTGACCCGCTGTTCCTCTCATGATCCCCATCAGGGGGGAAAAAACCCCCAAACTCTAAGTTAATGATAATACTGTTTATATGTATCAAATGTGTACAGACATCTGACCCAGTGCGGCTGCTCCTATGAGGTAGAGAGACGACTGTCCCTGGCAAAATGGTGAATAATGTGAAATTACTTTTCTTCCCTCCCTCTCTCTTTTCTGGCTGCAAGCACATTAGGGAGCAGGTAAGGTCAAAGTTTTCTATATCCTATTTCTCTCAAAGGCTTCTGGTCAGCGTTATAAATAAGATGGTGTAAAAGATGTATTGATATAAAAAACAACTGAAATTCGTTTTGAAGCTTAAAACAACTTACGACACAGAAAAATTCTTGGGAAACCTATAAATGAAAACTGTAAAATATAAGATTTAATCTTCGATGTAAAGGCTTTTCTTAGAGGGGGGCGAAGAGGGAAATAGTTTTTGGTTTGTTTTTTTTTTTTACCATGACACAGATTGACAAGGAAAAACATTTACAAATGGCCGAATGCATTACTTCCGAAAGACGGTGTAAATCTACTGTCCTGAGCTGGCGTATAGAAACGGAAAAAGGATGAAAATGTATATTCTAAAAATATTTACCAAGATACTTACGTCTGTTTTGACTGGCTGGCTCCATATCTCATGTTAACAACTATATCTGAAAGAGATGACAACTTTTTCTCAAAAATATTTCTATTCACTAAACACAGCGGGACTTTCGGAGCAATTTTGAATTATTTTGTAGGTTGTGCTTCTTTAGCAAGTGAATTGACATGGCAGGTTTTAGTGATTGTACATGACTTATTGAATTGATTCAATGAGAACTCCCCATATCATTCTGAGTTGCGCTTCATCAATACAGGGGCTCCTTAAAGTGTAAGGAGTAAAGGAAAAAAATAAAGCGTGTGTTCACGCGGTGGGTTGGTTTGCGGGATTCTTGGGGAGGAAAGGGGGCTTTGTTTGTTTAGGTTTGGGTTTGTGATTGCGGGTTTTTTCGGGTTTCTTTTTTTTGTTTTTGTTTTTGGTGGGGTTTTTTCCCTTTTTAAATTAAAGGATAGTTGCATTGCTTAGAAAACTGAGCAAAGTATGAGATCGTCACTTCCATTTGTTCTGGGGGATTTCACCGGAGTTCTTCTCGATCAAGCATATTTGGGCAAGTGATAACGTGCGGCAAGTAATAACGTGCGACAAGCATATTTGGGCAAGTAATAAGGCGACAAACTTACAAACACCTGGGATCGTAAGGGGAGCAGACTATTTTGCTTCACATCAAAGGTGTTACTGAAGTGGCTGAATAATTTCAGCGTGTTACTGACCTAATAATGTGAATCTGGGACATAATTTTTTCCAAGTTCCTCTCGCTGCATTTGTTTGTTAAACTTTTTGTTTTCAGTGCTGCTGCTTCTCAGAGAAGCTCTTAAAATAATATCTTTACCTTCACCACCTTCTTGGTCTCTGCTTTTGCTCTTACACTCTTAACAAACGCACTGTTGCTACTGCGAACTAGGGTGCTCGGAGCTCGTCCTCTGCACCTCTATCTGCATTAGTTCACTTCAGAGAGAAAAAAAACATACGGATGGCCGATGCGGAGCGCTTAGTCTACACGTGTGCGTCTGTACACGCATTATAGCTATGGATGTGTACGTCTGACAAGTGTACCTAAGAGCTGATGTGCACGGCAATAACTGTGGGATCTAGGGACCAGAAACAGGCAGGAAAACTCTTACTTTGAAGAAGCACTGCTCGCCGGCCCGTGTCTGCCCTCCGCTCTTAGTTTTACAGTACGGAGACCCTCCCGCCACTTTCCGCCCGGGCCCGCCGGGGCTGCCCCGCCGGAGGGAGCGGAGCCGCAGCGCCGGAGCCGGGCCGGCTTCCCCCGAGCCCCGCGCTGCTCCGTGCCCGCCGCCCGCCGGGAACGCCCGGCTCGGTCACAGCTGCCGCCGGCGCTCGGGTCTCGGCTCCCCGTCGAGGGCAGCGGGGTGGATCCTGCCCTTGGCCGGCGGGCTCTGCACCCCGGCCCGGGGTGCCTTGCGTGCCGAGGACGGGCTCTGACACAGCGCCGAGGCTTTGCTGCCCTCGCGAGCCGGCTGCAGCCCAGCGGGGTTCCTCTCCCGGGGCTACAGCCGGTCGAGAGCAGCGATTGTCTCCCTCTGCACTCTCTTATGCCGGCTACGCCAGGCTCTGCCTGCGCTGCCAGGCTGCCAGGCTGCAGGTGCTGTCGGGCAGAGCCAGCTGTGCGCACCCACCGCCCCTCTCGTCCTTGGCACCGGGGCGATGCCCAGGCGGGAGGGCTGCAAACGTCGGGCCAGGAACCCCTTTGACTTTCGTCCAAGCGCTGCTTCCAAACGCCCTGACAAGGTGTTGACCGCCTATGGCGCCCTGCCGTAGCTAGGGCGAGTGGCATGGGGCTGGGGGACCCGTCACTGCAACACACACCACACTTGCCTAGCGGGGTAAATGGCAGGGAAGTGCGTGGCACCTCCACGGTAACCCAAAAAAGATCGAAGACGGGATGCGGCGGACGAATTTACGTCTTCGCAAAGGTACTGGGCGAGTGCGGCAAGGACGGAGGATAGGTCCCAGCACTGTCATCTTCTGCGCTGCCAGGAGTTTCCTGTGGCAGCCCCTTTGGAGGGACTCTGCCGGGTGGTACCGGGCCGCCGCTGCCCTCGCGGTGCTCGACGGAGAGGCGGCCCCGACCCTGACTGCCCGGCCAGCCCCAGGCACCCCCACCCCATCCCAGCCCGGGTGCGTTTGGTTGCTTTAGGTGGGGCAAAGCAAGTCCCGAGGGAGCACCTGAGAAAGTTTGGGCGAGCAGAGGCGGGACGATGGTGGGTGGGAGCGGGGCAGCTCGGACGGGCAGGGCCGCTCCCCTCCCCCAAGGGGGGCGCGGCGGGGGAACCCCTCTTCCTGCCGCCGATTGTTCTCCCCAGGGGGAGGGAAGCTGTCCGCTTTCTGCTCCGTCTAGATGCCTCTTTTCTCTCATCGTTTTTTAGTTACTTTTCTGAATTCGAATGGATATTCTTCGGGAGATATGGCAGGGTTTAAAGCTCTCATTACATGTCAATAAGATAAACCTTTGCATGGAGGTTGTCCCCATTCTTCGGTGTGTGCGCAATAGCTGTTGTTGCCAGGCTCTGACTTTTCCATGGGCACATATACACAATCTGCTTGTCTTAAATACGTCTTCCGCTGTCGAGGCGGAACCCAGACCTGGGAACCGTGTTGTCCCGTGGGGCTCGGGAGGGTGCTGGTGGATGGTGTATTTTGTGCCCGGTGTCAGGGGAGGCTGTGCGTGGCGGAGCGCCGAGACACGCCGCGCTTGTGGCAATGGCGAGGCGCTGGAGCTGCGCTGCCGTGGGGAGGCCGGGCGAGTTCTTGTCGTGGAAGTCTGGGCACGGCGTGGGCTGTGAACAGAGCAGGCTCCGCTGTGTGTGTGTGTGCGCGCAGGGGAGTGTATGTGTGTGTGTGTGTGTGTGTGTTTGTGTCAGTGCATCGCCTTTCCACAATGGTAGTGCAATTATCTAGCTGAAACATTCACAAATGGCAAAAAGTTGCAAAATAGATCGACCTCCCTGAGATGAGAAGGAGCCAGTTACAGAGCTGTGCAACCATCATGGTTTTTTCAATACATTTTATACAAGAGGATCTAGCGAGTGATTCCGATTCAATACACATAATCAGTTTGGAAGTCCTATTTCCATTTGAAAACAGGCCTATTTGCAATCATGAGGGCCGGACACGCTATAAGATACAGGACGCATTCAGAGTAGGTGGTAGGTGAGAGAATCTACAAACAAGCACCAGATATTTTCTTCCTGCTGCAGACCATTTTTTTCCACGATGGTATTAATCACAACGTATTTTTGATCTATATTTTTTAACATATCCTTTAATTGCTTTAGAAAGCAAGGTTTTAACCTACAGAGTGAGTCCCGGTGGAAAACACACACACACACAAAACAAAAGCTCACCAAGTAAAAACAGTGATTGGAAAAGCCTGTTGATTGTCCCATCGATCGCTTAGGGTTAACAGTCATTTAATCAAAAATTTACGAGGTAAATAATCCCTAGGAAACGATAATTAATTTTTTCAAATAAGGCCCAAAGGTGGGACAGGTGCAGGGGGTCTTAGGAGGAGCTACCACCCGCCAAGCCCAGAGCCCGGCACCGAAGCCGGCTCTGCTCCGGGGGAGCCCCATCCGCCGGGCCGGGACCCAGGGCAGCACACGCACCCGCCCGCGGGTGCCCAAGCAAACCGAGACTCCCCGCGGCCGTGGCCCTCGAGAGCTGCGACCCGTCCTGCTGAGAGGGTGGGGAAAAGGATGCACAAAAGTCAGACCGCAAAGCTTTGGGGTGATATGGCATCAGGGAGGGCAGACCCCCTCTCTCACCTCGTCCTCCCACCCCTCCCGCAGCCATCCCTTCTCCAAGCAGGCACCGCACTTCCCCCGCCTCTTCTTGCTCTAGAGCGTTTTTTCTTATTCCTCAAGTACCCGTAGCCAGGAGAAAGCCAGGAGGCCTGCGCGTCCTCCACCATAATTATCTCGCCGATAGAAACGGGCAAGGAAGCCGAGGCTCGCCTGGGGGTATCCAAAGGCGGAACACAGGCGCTCCCAGCCCCGCGCACAGTGAATTAATCGGCGTTTCCCATTTCCCTCATTTACGCGTTTTTGCGGCGGTGCGCACCGCAGACAGCGGGCAGGAGTCGCAGGAAGCGGCCCGGCCCAACCCGGCCCGGCCCGACCCTTCGCCCCGTTCTCCGTTTGCATTTTGAAGGCAGACACTTGTTTCTTATAGTTAAATAGCGTTCCCGTCCCAGTCACAGCAGTCCTGCTTTCCCGAGCTCCCACCCTCCGCCACACTGCTTTATTCTCTTCCACTTTAAAACACCAAATCAGCTGTCGGCAAGGGCGGGGGGGCGGATATGGTAAATAAATAAATATTTGAATAAATAAGGCAATGTCGTAGAAATCTGAATTAGCCCTACAAGAGGCACAAACTGTTATTACTGACTTGCAAGCTACACACACACTGACGAGGATGACAGGTGGGTTTGTGCGGAGCCCCGGGGCTCGGCGGGCCCGGCACTCTCCCGCCGGCTGTATCCGCGGGAGGGGCAGCTCCGGACAGAGCTCCGGGACCCGCTGCTCACCCAGCCCCTTCTCACTCCGTTCCCCACGACCTGCAGCCCCTCCTTCTCCCGTGCTATAATAAAGAGCCGGGAAACTTCTCTCCACTGGGATTTTTAGTTCGCTTACTCCAGCCCGCCAAGGAAGACCCGCATTCCTCCCTCCGCGCCAGCTCTTTAGGTCTGAGCCCTAATTAGGACTCGGGCCAGACAGCCCGGCAAGGGGCCGGGTGCTGGAGGCCCCGAACGGTGCTTTGAACAGAGTCTTCCCCGGCCCAAGGTTTCACAGCGACAAACCTGTTCTGTCCTGTCCCTCTTTCAAAAAGAAAAAAAAAAAAAAAGGCTGGGCACTGATCACTCGTGGGACCCTTCCTATGACCAGCCGAGCAACGGGGACAGGGAGTTCCTCCGGGCTGGCTTCACATTCACGACAGAAATTTGGTGGTGGGGGGAAGCTGCTGGCCTGTTCCTAGCAGGAAGGGGCCCGAGGGGCGCCGCGGGGCTCCGCGCCGCTCGGCGGGATTGCCACTCGCTGTGCCCAAGAAGGGCTCCGCGGTCGCCGCTGTTTCCAAGGGAGAGCTGCTTTCCCCCTGCCCAGTGCCTGCAGCTGATTCACCCACGAAGATCACGGTGCGGGGAAGTGGGTATGGGGTGCGAAAAAGGAGAAAGGAAAAGGACCAACTTGTCTTAGGAAAAGTTACTTCCCAGCACAAATACCGATGGTTTTATTCATGCGACGTGTCCCACCAAAATATATGTGATAATCGTGGGGAGCTAGGAGTAGATTTTGGGCCCACGTGTTTTTCTCCTCTCCTTAAGACACCCAGTGGAATCGCGCCGAATTTCTCGTCACCTGGGAAAAACACTCCAGGGTTCTCAGCAGAACAGGGAAACGACTCCGATTCGATTTCCTTTTTTACGCAATTCCCAAAGAACAGTCTAGTTCTGTGTGTGTGTGTGTGTGTGTGTGTGTGTGTGTGTGTGTGTGTGTGACCAATATCCAGAGATATATCGGGGGACAAAACTTTACCCACATCGGTGACAGTCCCGAACTAGGAAGACACATTACCCCCAGAAGCATCGCGTGTTTTCAGTCTCTTATTCCAGTTGTAATTTAAGAACTACTCCCACACCCATGTCCACCGCACTTCGGCAAAAGGAACAGGCGAACGTTTTTAGGAACAGAAGTGACCTAAAAATTAGTCATGCTACAAGTGTATGTGTGTGTCCTGTGTTAGTGCAGACCTTCTGCAAAATCGTCGTGTGTGCATATACTCTGAGGTGTGTGTAGATGCGTCTTCGCAAGAGTGTGTTTGTGCAGAAAAGCGTTTATTTTCCTGTTGAGTTATTCAAACGTACAATAGAGAGCCGCACTAAATCAGGCTGAGATTTGCCGGGAGATAGGGTTAATTCAGTATACAGAGAGCTATAAGGGGAAAAAAGGTCATTAAACCCAAAACTTATCACAGGGTCATAGAAAAAGCTGTGTATTTCCGTGTATCGCTTGCCAAAGTGCAGACGGACTTTTTATTCTTCTTTATTTACATATTCGTTTGATTTAAATATTCACTCCTGGACAGTGGTCAAACTATCGATGGGATGGACGTATTCCAAGGCATTTTGAAAATATACCAACCGTTGTTTTAAGGTCCCTGCACGGGTTTTAAATGAGGGAACCGGGAAGAAAAGAAAAAAAAAAGAAAAAAGAAAAAAAAAGAAGAAAGCAAAACGGCACTCGTCCAAAAGACTAACATTAAAAAAAAAAAAAATCTGTTGCTAATATTTCAAAGAACAAAGGGATGGATAATTCTTATGGTCAATGAATACAAACTAAATACCAAAAGCATCTTCAGGAATAAAAGAGAGCAGATGATGGATTTCATTAAATATTTCACATTTAAAAAATTATACCTTTTATATGTACTTGTCCTTAACCTTTAAAAGGAACTGCTGTAAATACAAGATCCGTACTTTCTCTAATAGATTTTAGTAGGAGCTGGTGACAGAGAACTGATTTCTTTTCTATTAGGCTTTAGTACATCTTTGTTGAAGGCCTGCAGAATGACCAGGGATTAGATTTGCATCTCTTAGACTCCCTGTGTGGTCTTTGTAAGGAGCTTGTAACTGTTAAAAATGACTTGTTAGGAAGCGTGTGGGCTCTCATCTCTTTGCTTTTGACAGAATGATTGTGAAATTCAGATTGTTCTTATAGGCTTTAGCCTGCAGATTCCACCTGAGCCTTAAGCAATTAGAGCTTAATCTCAGCGCAATCATATTTGAGTTAGAATTTATTGCACTTTGTTTACTTCAATTAAAGAGCTACAGAATATTTCGGAGCACTTTTTAAGCGATATTCTCCAGGCAATAGTTAATTTTTTCAACCCCTGAATGTTATCCTTACCGCCCCATCGCTCGGCGGTCTGGAGTGCAAAGCACTCTTCGGGTTTCCCGGGCGAAAATGAATAGGAAACAGCAGGAAAGAAAAAACAAGCTGAAATTCCTGGCGACGCGGAGGGGAGAAGATGCCTGCTGCATCCCTTTCTCGGAGGAGCCGGCGGGAGCGCGGCTGGCCGCTTGGCCGGAGCGCTGTGCCTGCGAGGGGAGCCCCCGGGGCGGGAGGGGGTGAGCCGGGCCCGGGGCTCGCTGGGCTGCGGCGGGGCCGGCCGTGCCTGGCGGCGCTTGCGGGGCCCGGGCCGGGCCCGTTCCGAGGGGAGTCCCCGCTGCCCACCCCCGCCCGGACAGCCCGGGCACATCCCCTGCGAGGCGGCTTCCCCGGGCACCCCAGCGAAGCGACACCTAACCACGCCACCTGCCTGCCGCTGGCCGAGACTTCCACTGGCGGGCTACGTTGGTGAAACGGGAAAAATACACGCTCAGAGGGGTTATTTGCGCGCTCGTATGACAAGTTTCTATTTGTGTTCAGGTTTCATATGGACAGCCCGAGAGGGATGCTTTTACTACTGACATTCAAATAATTAAGGTTTTCAAGTGCCATCCACTCATTCCTTTCTTCTTCTTTTTTTTTTTTCTCTTTTCTCCCTCCCCCCCCCCCCAACCCCCCCCCCCCCCCAATCATTAGGGCTTCTTGAAAAGTCTTTATCAAATCTCTATGAATTCAACACAAAACTTTTCAAAAGGCTTTAAAATTTGAGGTTATTCTGTTTTAAACCTGGGGACAATTTTTTTCTCCTCATGTGAGAGAAATATTTGCCATGGGTACACTCTCAGGGCCCGATCCTTTTCCTGCTGAAGTTACTATGAGACACCTCCTCCAGCTCTTAGCAGAATAGGATCAAGCCCTTCCATGCTAATAGAGGTTTAATAGCATCAGCACATGCCCAACAACCACCATTATAACCTTGACCCGGTCAGGTGCAATGATATTACTCCTCCTAAATTTATCCTGCATTTCCTTGGTGACAGCAAACAGCTCTCTATCACCTCTCACAACCCACAATAACCCACAGGCAGTGATACCAATAACTCACTGCTCTTTTGTTATTCTTTTCCCTATGAAGTCTAATAAGTAATAATAGTGAAAAATAAAAAATAATCACATCCTTCATCCTATCTGCATCCTTCAGCCCCATCATACCTGTACTGCTCAGAATGTTTCAGCCTGATGGTGACTGCTGAAGTACTCAAATTGCCATCTTTCTAAAAATGAGCGAGTTACCTCTGAGTAGCCTTTGCCGTGATGTTGAGTGTGGAATGAAGTGCTGGAGCACAAGAGTCCCCATGTGTACCCTGCTCCATAACTGTACTGCTAGGCTTGCTCCACTTGCCCTGAACATTTCTTTGCAGGGAACATTGGGGTAGTCTGGCATTATCACTTTAAAAACTTTGTTTCAGGGCTGTTAGAGGGATATCAGCCTGACCTTTCTTTCTTGCAGGATTATTTTTAAACCTCAGATTTTTACTACTTTCTTGGACATGCCATGATTTACAATTTGTCTTTTGCTTTCAGCCATAGACGCAATTTTGCCTAAAAAAACTTGATATTTACATGAAAGGATCTCTATATTTCTGCATAATAAAGTGCTCTTCAGACCTTTCCTATAACGTGGAGATACATTTACCAAATAATCAGTGCTCTAAGAAAATAAAATAGTAGAATCCAACAATACTCTCTGCAGATTGTAGGATGCTACAAACCAAATTATTTTAGTGCTAAATTTTTTTTTCATTACAATGGTGCCATGCAGACAAAAGCATTCTCTCCCTGAAACAACAGGCAATTCTTGCCTTGAAATATTGTTAAACAGATGAAACCAACTCAGGCCACAGCTTAATCTGTTTTACATCAGGCTTGAACAGAGCTGAACTAGTTCAAATGACAAGACTATTTTGGTTATCAGTCCAAGAATAACCTTGTATCTCTGCTGCTCCTCATCTTTCCTCTGCTTGCAGCACCCGTGCTTGTGTGTGTGTGGCTTATTCACTGAAGGCAGAAAGATATGGACTTATGGCAAAGTAAATACAGCAAAGGTTCTACTTTGACAAAAGAAATTGACAGCTGCAATACTATCCTTGCTTGAGACAGAACCAAGAACTAGAGAAGCAATAAAGGAGGTAGGAGGTAGAGGTGACACTTTTCTCAACATGCATGTATTTAAAAATGCTTATAGAAAAGGAAAAAAAAAACCAGGGAGAATCAGGCATTTTCTTCTAGCATTATCTCACACAGGATTAGGATAATGAGAGAGGCTGCTGTAAGAATGGAGAGCAAGCATGAAGAAACAAGCCAGAGCAATGCTAACATGCACAAAGCTCTGCAAAACCAGCATGGCATCCTGTTCTCTAAAAGACTCCAGACTTTATTAGAATTAGGAAGCAGCTGATCACACTGTAGGCAAGTGAGCTCAATTCAGTCTATTTGAATGATTTTGACACTTCATGAAGGAAGAACAGGTTTTACAACACAGTAACAGGGAAAAGTTACGTGCTGGCAAAGGGGTCTTAAGTGATAAGTCCCTGAATTATGCTAAGAGGCATACCAGTAGGCTCTTTTGATATGGAAAGTGAAATACGACCTGCAACCAACAACTTCCTAGCATGTGGAGGAAGTCTTTCCCACTAGAGAAAGGGTGGACCCAGTTATCAAAACCAGGTCTGTAGAGAAGTTTGAGAAAAGTCTTCAAAACAGGCAAAAGTGGCCTTGTTTTCCTTGTGCTGAAATTAATGGGAAAGCTTTCTTGGCTTCTAAGATGAAATTATGTTATTCCTTTAGTGAGTATTTTTGGGAAGCCCAGAGGTGAGAAGAGATTTGACTGCCACAGAAGCCAGTAACAGCCAGCCAAAAACCCTCAACACAGCTGCGCACAGAACAACGCTTTTTTATGGAGTTCTTTTTTTTAAATTTTGCTTTATTCTGAAGTCCTCTGTGATACAGGTACACTTAAGTGAAGAAGTCAAATTATGAGTTTTCCTGCTTTTTTTTTTTTTTTTTTTGGCTAGGGTTGTTGTCCCAAGATCTGTCTTGGACAGATCTATTCTGGAGTGAAGCCTGATGCATCCAATTCTGGCTTACAGATTCAATGCATTGGGATTTCTTATGAAACAGTGAGGAATTTGTTTGTAGAAAGGAAGACTTCAGTGACAAAAGCATTTCAGTAGTTTTTCCTGTTCCTCTTATCTAATAATTTAGTTAAGTGAACCCCAGATGTCAAGACTGCTTTGTAAGACATAAGCTGTAGGACAAACATGTCCACTAGCCATATAAATAATGGAAACACATTATTTGTAATCTTTGACTTTTCAATATACAATCTATGCAATCTTTATTTTTGATTGTTTTAAAACTAATGCACCCAGAGTAATGAAATAAGTATATTTTTTCACATTTTTGAGTAGAAAAAATATGCTTTGGTCACAATATGAATTTTGTCAAGAAATGTGAAAGGTAGATGTCTCTAAAGCGAACAACATGTTTCAAAAATGTATTTGCAGTCATATTCTTTCTGGGTGCCTTGTCTCAGCCTATTCCAAAATACTCAGAGAAAAGAAAGTGAGTGATCCAGAGTCTGCTTGGCAATGAAGAGCTTGCACTGTAATATATAAAAGTACCAAAGCTTGGAGGAATAAGGAAAGTGAGATAGTGTATTCTGGAAGTTCTCTGCTAATCTTCACTGACTGAAGTGAGGAAAACTTCTGCCACTCATTTCCAGTCGTGTGCTGCACCAGTAAAACCCAGACTCTAATGAAAGGGTAAGGCTCATAGGGGTGTGTGAGGCTATTACAGCTTAGACAAAAATCCTGGCAATACTGCAGGGGCAGGAAAGAAACGAGGATGGTGTGAGTATTCAAAGGTTCAGAGAAACTAGAACATTATTCATAGAGCAATGGTTAGGCTTAGAGAAAAGATTATATAAAAAAGCAAAGCCAAATCAGACCAGCAGCTCATATAACTCAGTATCCTTTCCTCGGACAACAGTACTAGCTATTACTTCTGAAACAAGATGTTCAAAGTGGCTAAGTATAGAATAATTGGCTTCATAGAGTGCTATCAGAACTGTGTCTGGAAGCTTTCTGAACTTCATTAATTCTTGGACTTCCCTTGGTGTATCTGGGTGTACCAGGAATATCAACACCTTTGAACCATGCCAATTCACATTTGGCTGTTCAAGGTCTCACTTTTCCTGAGTTCTCAAAGAGGCAGGCTACATAGGGCAACTTCTTTTGTGGTGTTATATTAAAGTTAGGGCTCCTCTTTCTTATAGTACTTTTTATCTAGGAATCAATTCCATTATGATGTTCATGGAGTGTGTAATGCAACTTTTTCTCTAGAAGCTGCAGAAATTGGAGGAACTTGTAGAAAAACCATGTTTTTCCTGCTCAGTCAGTAAGCAATCTTGTAAGATCCAAAGGTTTTCTCTTATTTCTAATGTCCTCTTTGGTGTTATCTTGTTTAGAGCATGAGCTATATACATCACTATTTTGAGCAGTACAAATATGATCCTGAATAGTTGGTATGTCATCTGAAGAAAAAGAACCACAAGATTTTATGAGTCTTTTCATAATAGGAGGAATCACCACTTGCTTGTTTACTTCATATAGCAAATGGAAACAAAAATACGTCCCACAATCCAAACTCTTTTCTCTTCCTATATGATACTCTTAGGAGCATTGGGATATATAAAAAATTTTTTTGCAAATACAAGCAGTATCTTCCTTTTTGTTCTCTCTTATGTACTCCATTTCCACCCCAGTTCAGAAGTGACATTTTAGTTTTTATTTATTCACGGAATACAAGCATTTTTTTTCTGTTTATGAAATCAATTATATGTGTTTTTCCAGGGCAGTATCAAAGAGGTTGAGATGACACAGTAACTAGGAAAAAAATCGTATAGTAGATGTAATTTTAATTAAGTAGAAAGAAACTTGACACCCTAGAGCCAAAAGCTTAGGCTAGGCAAACTCCAGCTGAAATAAGGTGCAAATCTTTACCAGTGAAGGTGTAAGAGTGATAGATCTTGTATCACTTTAAATTGAAGGTGTGTGTCTTTGTGCAGCAGGCATAGAACCCTGATGTAGAAATTACTGGGTGACATGTGGTCACCTGCTGTGTGCAGGCAGTAAGACAGAAGATACCCACTGGCTCTTTCTTGTCTCAGTTTCAGTAACTCTGAGGAATCCTATACCAACAAAGCCTCTTTGTCCTTGAAAGGTCTCAATGCTCTCTTTTTCAGAAAGGGTTTTACTGGAGATCAAGACCATTAACCACTCAATAACAGAGGTAACACTGATAACCTATGCTACACCCAACCTGAATTCAATACATAGAGAAGTTTGCAAAGGTTTTACCCTTATAAAACTCTGGAACAGGAACAAATGTTTCCATTGGAGAAAAGTGTATGTTTATGCTTGTCTGTCCCTATGTTTATGCTCAGTATCCATGGAAGCACTGCTTCTCTGTACTTACTGTGTCATCCATCACATGTGTGTCTCAACAAGCCAGTGAACCAATCCCAGCCACCTCTCTTCTCAGGAAGTGGCATCACTCACTCATCTCAGCTGTTGACAAGTCCATCCCATACACCTGTACTTCACAGCATTTGAACTCCTGGCGTCCTTCCAGTCTCAGGAACATGGGTTTCTCAACAAAACAAGACAAACTGCCATAACACAGGCACATGAATGTACTGAAATCCAAATTTCCACTGAAAAGGCCACGCTAAATCCCCCACTGTAGTGCCTGGTATTGACCAGTTGTTACAGGGGTCCCATACTCAGTCCTGAGACAAGTTCCTGACAGTTTCAGTCTGTCTAGGGAAAGCAGTCATATGATGGAAACACATGGGAAGCCATTTTTCTTGACTCGATCCAAGCTACAGTTATTTTGGGTTCTTTGGGTATGTGACTCAAGAGGAAGAGGCCTCCAGAAAGCTTTTACCACCTGTCTTTCACTAAATTTAATACTTCTCTTTCTCACTGCCATAGCTCCACTTTTCTGCCCCCTATGCATCTTCTCTGTTTCCAGTCAAAGTGTTTCTGCAGGGAAAGAGGGAGAGAGAGGGCACAGGAGTCAGCTCTGCTGCCAGTTCGTGCTGGTCTATCAGGAGATAACTGGGCTTGAAGAATGTACTTTGACAGGCTGCTCCAATAAGCCTTTAACACCACAAGTGAAAGGGCTTCTTCAAACCCAACACAGTCAGGAAAAGGAAAAATCTCAATTAATCTGAAACATGGTTTTCACTTTTATGCTAAGAATCAGATTAACTTTTCTGTTAATTCTAACTTCATATCCAGGACAATACAGCTGAAATAAGATTTGAGGGTTATTTTTAGAAATCTTTGCTCCACCAAAATATTTCCAATAAGGAGACTTCGAGAAAAAAACAGCATGGTACTTTCTAATGGAATAGTATGATTTGCCCTCAATGTGAAGCACTACTAGACCAATATTATTTTTTTTAAATGCACATGGTTTGGAGACCTGAGATGTTAGATATATGGCCTATATAATATATCTCAGAGACCCAGATGATATTTTCTGTGCAGGACTGTACAGGAATCACAGTCACATTTTTCTTATACCTCTAACTCTCAGAGTTAACTAAGTATAAACATAACAATGAAGTTAATGCCTTCAGAAAACATTTCAGTTTTAGCTACTTTGTTTTCAAAATCATAGTAAGTAATGAAAGGAAGGAGACAAAGAGGGGGAAATGCAGATGGTAATAATGGGAACTCAAATGGCTGCACAGGAAGAGGACGATAAGAAACCCAAAGGAAAATCATAAAGCCAGAGGAAACAGGAGGATATGGAAGAATTGGACTATATAGTGGTTGTACTGAAGGAAAGAATTCTTCTTTTTGAATACTTAATTCCATAGAAAGGCATTAAATATAAATAGGTGATTGAATACTGATTTATTACAAGCAGTATCTATTTTCTTTGAAACCTACCACAAGTTGCAATTTCAGTATGTATTTTTCTGCAGATGAAAAAGACTGAAAAATTGTCTGAGCTCTGAACTATCACAGTTTTCTGCTTTCTCTACTGCGTGGATGACCACTGTCACACATAGGGCCTTTCTGGTGCAAAGGAGATAATGATGTATAAGATTAAGGGGAGCTTAATCATCTGACTGCAGTATCTAAACACCAGAAATAGGCCCAGCTTCAACCAGGGAAAAAGAGTGAGAGAAGAGTTTTACCCAAATGAAGAAAACAGGTTAGAGAGAGCTGAAGATACAGGCTCAATGATCTTCTGGAAATTTGTAGCATGAGGGGGAAGAAGAAAATAGCCTGCTGAACTGTGCAGCTAACATCTCAGTCACAAGTCTCTCCTTATTCTCTTTGCTCTCAAATCCCTAGAAGCAGCAGGAGCAGCGTAACAGAAACAAAAGATGTAGTACACTCTCCCTGACCCTGAGCCTGAAGAGGCCTCTCAGCTCCAATTCCACTTTATAGAAGTGTGATTTCATAGGGGTCCAAGAATATGTCATGGTTGTCTGAGGGCCATAACAGCAGATGGAGAGAAAGGGTAGGTCCTACCTACTGTCAGCATAAAATATACACAGTATTTCAGCTGGTATTGATTTCTTCTGCAATCCAACAGCTGACAGACTTCAAACTCTGGTGTTTGCAATCTGCAGTTTGTTTTTGCATATTTTAGCCAACTGCCTGCTCCTACTGTCCCTGCAGCCCTCCTTAGCATAAGGAGAATCTGATGGCCCAGAGGGTCAGTGAGAGCAGTGAGCACACACTGATCACAAGGTGCAGCTTCAAAAGATGCAGATTCCAAGTGGGACATAGAGCTCCCATTGCAGACTGGGGATAGGCTCCTATATCATGCAGAGCTGAAGTTCTTGAACCTGAAATCTTCAAATGACTAGTTTTAGACCTCCTGGGTGTAGAAGGGGTCTTGTTCTGACTTCTTAGAGTCAGTATGGGCAAGAATGAAGAAACTTTCTAGGAAAAAAGCCCCAGCACTTTTGAAACAAGAGTAAAGAATTTGAAAAGTGGCATGAAGAGGTGATGGATAAATTAGCAGTCAGGTGAAAATTACAGAAATTCCTTTTGTGTGTGTGCGTAGCTAATGGGAAACATCAGATGTTTAAAAGCAAATGGCTTACAAGTGGTGGTTTGTTTTAATATTAAATAAAATTCATTGCACTGCATATCTCTAGATATTAAAATTCCAGGGGCACCAACTAAAGTCAGATGATGAATTCTTACACATTCCACACATCTTTAATATTTAAACAACCTGATTTGCAAAATAAGAAAATACCTGCTTTTACAGCACTGAAATAGCTTTTTATTATTCCAGTTTTTAGCTCCCTGAATGTATGTATCTCCACAGATAAACAGAGATAAAGGCAGGATGTAGAGGGTAGTAGCATTTACTCCTGATTCAAAATTATCTTGTGTGTGAGAGAAGGGAAAAGAAATCATTGATTTTCTTCCAGCTTTCTCTGCGTCTGGACTTGCTTTCTTTGTACATTTACTTTAAAAATGTAGCTCTGATTTAGAAATGCAGTCACCAAGTAGTATGTTTCACATATAGACTGTACTTAGAGAAGGACACAAATTCACCAAATTACATTTTACTTTAGAACACAAAATGCAACATGCCAATTGAAATATTTCTAGCGTATCCAACAAGAAGGTATTAAGAAAAAAAAAAACCAGTTTAAAATGTAAGGATATTGAATTTATCTGGTTTTAAGCAAAAATCTATTGAACAGCAAAATAAAAGGTATTGTACTGCATATTCCTGCTTAAAACCAAGAAAAACACTACAGCATCGCTGTTAATTAGCTCCAGTCAACATGAAATGCTTTACAACACTTCTCACATCAGTTCTTCGCCTGAGCTTTAGAATAAACATTTACCATACTCTACATTAAAAAAATAACTAGAAAGTATATAGCTTTTTCATTCAAATGATGGAGTTATTTCAGATAGCATTTCTGTAGCAGAGAAGATATTTTTTAAAATTTCCATAAAAGCAGAGATTAAACCACTGAACAATGTGGTTTATAATTCTATTTGTGTGTGTTAATATCCATTCTTAATAATCAAATCATATATATTGCTTTTTAAAAGATCTTTTAGCCTTTGTGTATTTATTTTAATTTTTGTGTACTTTAGTTATCTGCTATGCAAGAGAATCATTTGTAAAGGCATCATATAAAAATCTCCATTTAATGCATTATAAATAATGAAGTGCTACATTATAATAATTATTTCCATATTAACTGAATGCACAGCTGAGTCACCTGTATTAAACATCTACACTTTGCTTAATGCCTTTAAATAGCATCTAATATTTCTTCTTATTGCAATTATTCAACTGATATTCTGGCCCAGAGGAAGGTGCACAGTTAACTTGTATGAGGCCAACGACTTTCCAAGGAGAAGCACCCTATTTAATGAATTATATCTATGTAATTTAATTCTGATTGTGCAATGTGTGTATTTAAAAGGCTAAGACTCCTTGCATCATGCATTTCAAAAAGGCAGTAAACAGCTTCCCATTTCACGTAACAGCTGAGACGAAATGTCTGAAATGCTTTCTTTCCAAAAAAGTGGCTGTAACTTCAGAGTGAAGGATGCCACAGCTTGTCTATGGATTAACATCAGTTAAAACATCAGAATACAGTATTTGCTTTTACAGGTATTATTTTAAAGTCTGGGATTCAGTATTCACTGTGTTCACATTTATAAACATGTACATTTGTTGAAGTCAGAGACAATGCTTCCAAACTCAGAATAATTTTTTTAACAAGGATACATAGACAATGCAGAAGACAAAAAAATAGTTTTTCTAAAAAGCCATACTAAGCAAGACAGCTCTTTTTGTGAACTTTCTGAATCCCAGCAGACATTATTTATTTTTTGTTCACTGATGTTCTTCATGTTGTAACAACAAATAAGTAGTACTAAGACATTTTCTGCCCCTCAGTTGTAAATACCAGACCCAACCAAAAAGGGGCCACCTTCATTACAAAAGTGAATGAGGTTTGGGATTAATTAGGAAGAGGGAATGCAAGGATTCACACTAAAAAGGAAACTACCTTGTATCATTAGTTTGATTGATTTTGGGAAAAAAAAAAAAAGACAGAAAGAAACAAACAGTAAAAACAATCCCAAATCCTTTCAAATAAGAAGTGAAAACAGAAGTAAATGAAATTCAAAGACTGCTCTTAAGCTTCTCTGAAGTCTCATTTGTACTTAATAAACTATGGCAATAGAGCATATGCCTTCAAATTATTTAATGCATCTATTACAGGAGATATTCAAAACTGACCAGCAGGACAATTGTGCCATTCATGTTCATGTTTCAATTAAACATTTGTGAATGAGACACTTTGCTTGTAAAGACTGCAATGTTCTTAACACGTTGGCAATTTTATGATCAGTGGCTAATGAAAAATCACATTGCTGACCCCATTTTTTAGTAAATACAATGTCAATGCCTCAATGCCAATTTGAGTATTAAAGTAGTCACAGAACTGTTTCTGAACTCATTGTCTCTTAAAGCAAATATATCTCAGGGAAAGGTCAAATGGTTTGGGTAAAAATATTTTAATCCTTTTGATAAACAAAGTTGTAAAGCGAGTTGTAGAGTTACAGAAAGTTAATAATAGACTTTGGCTCAATAGGAGGATATATTGTGTGAGAAATTTTAAAAGAAAAAATTCAATCACTTAATTTGTCATAATTTTCAACAGCAAAATTGTCTTTTGCTAATGTGGAGAGAATCTGCTGCGCTCTGTACAACTGAAAAGAAAAACTTTTAGAGAAAAAAAAATCATGAGCACAAAGCAGTCTATCAAACACTTCTATCTAGAAAATACTGGTACTTAATTCTGGTCTTCTTCATGCTCCTTGGCTGAGGATCAAAATTCTTATTTGGACAAAACTCTCACAGCTGTCTTTCTCTAGATTTTTGCCTAAGCAGAAGTGACAAGAATTTGCCATTTTGTACACCAGCCTGGTTTTCTGCACTCTCGTACAAATTTAAGCCACTGGCTTCAGCTGAATTATTTTTGGTATACATTATTGAATGAGAAAGAGCTGATCCCTTGGATTACACATTTTATTTACATAATGTAAATGTAACTCTAAGTCTTTTCATGAAATTACCACTAATGAAGCCTAGGAAATTTATTGATGGACTGGGGAAATCTTTCTGTCCTAATCTTCTCTTTTGTGTGTTACTTATTGTAATAGAATCAATAAAAACAACAGTACTGAGAAAGGAAGTAGAAGAAAGAAAACTACTTGGTGGTTAAGCACACAGGACAAAGGCACAGAAAACAGCAGCACAGGGATGAAATATTCTTTACAGAGTGCTCCTAGCCAAAATGAAATCAATGAGCCATATGAAATCCTGCTTCAACTTTTATATTAGTATAAAGAAAACTGATTTTTAAAGTGGGCTGCATTTATTATGAGAAAGATTGAAGCAACATATATTTTAGATTTAAAAGTAAACAAACAATAAATGAGTGAATGAACATTACATGGTAATCTATTTAGAAAATCTATGTAAGCAGGCCTGACATTGAAACACATTTTGGGAAAGATCCATAAATATGGTATTCAGCTGTAAGAACTGCAGGAATCAGATCCAACAGCTATGCCTGCAATTCTTTAGTACAAATGAATATATTTAATTTCCATCTTTCTTAAGCAAAACAATTCTTTTCCATAACAAAAGATTTCTTTTTCTGGGAGAAATATATTTTTTGAGACCATGCCTATTTACCTTTTAAGGTCTTAAAAAGATTTCTTATGCAACCTCACAAACAGGTGCCTAAATAGGGCAGGGAAACAAAGAGAAAGTGTTGATAAAATACAAACTCATCAATCATATTTGTAGTTATTAACAAATATGAAGTACAGAAAGATGCTCCAAATCCTCTTTATTTGGTCAACAGTTCAAAGGAACTACTTGCACCAGGAGAGCAGGGTTTTGGTCAAATATGGGTTCAGACACACCTTTAAAAGAAGTACAGAAAGGAAGAAGACTCTAGAGGAATGTTTCCCCTGGGAAGAGTGGTTTACTGCAAAAGTAGAAACATAAAAATTGAATCTGAAATACACAGTTCTTACTGAATTGGTTAAAGTCAAAGAAGTTCAGGCACACTGAAAAGTGAGTGCAAACTCACTTTTATGCTGTATGTGGTGGTGGGGGGGCATGATATATATCTTTCTCTCTGACTTGACTGCAGGCAGAAAACATTCTGAAGGACCTTGTGTTTGATCTCTGGTGGCTGAGTATCAACCTTGGGCTTTCTCCTTATGTATGGATCTACTGAGACGTGCTGCTGTTGAATTCAACGGAATTGAGCCCTAACTGTGATTGGGATATGAGGACACATAATTAGCTGTGTTAGAAAACTGACCCTCAGTCTTTCATTAAGATGGAATTTTACCCTGTAAAATTTGAATTACTAAAGACATTTTAATCAGGAAAATAAAATAACCAAATGATTCTCCTCTGTTGTTATTTTTACAGCGCAGTGAGACAATGGTAGGGAAACTCACTTTAGGTGATATCACTTAATTAGGAAAAGCATCCTAATCAGATCCCCCTCCAATTGCAATAACTGTGGGGAGTCAAGTACATTTCTCTATCAAAGTAGGAAGCTGCACTGAAGTATAGATATTGATAATTTAAACTGTGATACAAGAGCAATAGAAGAGAGGGCACAAACACTAAGACAGCAACCTTCTATTTTCTATACCCCAATTTCAGGACTGCTTCTAAAAGATACATGCTACAGCTCTTATGACATTTTTGCACCTCCACTTACTAAAATAGGATCATTACCTTCATATCTAAGACTCAATGGCACATAGACTTCCCTCCTTAGTGATTCAGTATGAGCAACTGAGACCACCTCACTCCTTGCATTTTCCTGACATTTCTATCCATATCCTTACTTAGTGTTGCACATTATATATGGGAAACCTGGAGCCTGTTATGGCCACAGAGAATCTCTTGCTGGAAAGTTCCTGTGGTTAGCAGCTATACTGCCTGGTACTTTTGGAAGTGCAGCAACCCCGCATCCTCTGATTCAATTAAGGCAACTGTGGACTAATGGTAAGTTAAGCCTCCTGTATTTATAAATATGCTTACAGTTTCCCTCTTTACATTTATCTCCAATACTATGTGTGCCCATTAATGACAGCATTTTACACCATTCAGTTTTTGCATAGGAAAAGTGGCTTTGGCTTACTGCGCCTGATACTCTGCCTTCAGCAGCACACTAATGCAAACCTAGGAACTCCAGAAATCCCCTTCAGTTTCAGAGTAAATCTCAGGGTGTATTTCAGTGAATCAGGTTTTTGTTGAGGCACCTTCTCCCTAACTACAAGTAGCCAGGCATAATAAAAGCTGTACAGAAGGGAAAAGGAAATAAATACTAAAGAACTACCAAGTACATGCAATTAGTTGCATTGCCAACACCAATCATTGAAAAGTTACAAAACAGGCTTTATGATCACAATTTTTAATACATGTGTGGAATCCTGTTCATGCACTCACTAAATTTGAGTGTTTGGTTTCCCCCTGAGTTTTCCTAAGCAAACAGCTGCTAGCAACTTCAGCACTAATTTGGCGGGGGGGAATCAATGCTTACACATTGACTATACAGTGTATAGTAGATTTTTAAAAAAAAGGTTTTGATAAAGGTCTTCATAAAATACTCTGAAATTAAACTGTCCTGGCATAAGATGGTAGGCTTTCTGCTTTGAGGACAGGAGTAAATGTCTAGGTTTTACCACGTGGATGAAAAATATGGAAGTAGGTTACCAGTACATTCTAGCTAAACTCTGTTCAGAATACTCATAAATGATGAGAAAGTGGGGATGCCATGAGTAAAGAGAGACTATTGCTGATACTCAAAGTCTTCAAAACTAGAGCTGATTATGGAGAATTTTAGAAAGATCTCAAGATCTCACATTAAGTGACCCCTAAAATGACTACTGAAACTAATGTTGATGTATGCAAAGTATCAAATCTGAAGAAAAACAACCCCTTTACATACGCAAAGATAGGCTCTAAATTAACCAGTGGTGCAGGACGGAGCTTTTGGCCATCTTTTTGCATAGTCCTCTGAAAATATCAGCTCAATGATCAGTACTGACATATGAGGAACATGACATGTTAGAGAGAGAAGAGGGGAGATAGAGAAGAAAACAGAAAGTATCTCCGTATCAATGAACAAATTCATACTGCAGCCACACATTAGACTATAGCCCTACACTGAAGCCACAACACAGGAAAATATCATTACAATGGATTCAGGGAAAAAAAAGAAAGAAAACCAGATCAGAATCATCAGTAAGATAACATAGTTTCCTACCAAGTCTTAGTTCATTACACTAAGACTCTTCAGCTTGGAAACAAAGGCTGTTAAAAAATGACATGAGGAAGGTGAATAAGGAAAAACAAGTGGGCATCTAGTGAAAGGATGAAGTAGTAGGTTGAAAAGTAACAAAAATAAATGCTGCATAAACTTTTTGTGAAATTCATCATTGCAGGGTTTTATTGGGCCAGAAGTGCAAGGGGGTTAAAACGCCTTAGACAATTTTATGTAATTAAACTCTTCATGTGGTTACTAGCCACAACATGACCTCAGTGCAAGTTTCTGCCCAGGAAATCATTAAACCATTGATTTCTTAGATGTCTAAGGGAAAACACAGTAGTATCATGCTGTATTTCCCCTATTTATTAGATTCTGAGAGTTTGCCATTGAACACTGTCAAACAGTGCACCCTTGATCATTTAGATCTGATCCAACAAAGCCATCCTCTGGTTATGTTCATATAATTTCCTGAAAAAATGAAAACTCGCATTTTCAGGTAGTCACATAATTCCAGGAAACAGAAATTCTGAATAAACCTAAATATTAGGAGTTTCCTCATAACATCACAAGATGTGAAAATGTCCATGTGATGACCTGGAGAATCTGTATATAATGAAAAATTCCAATTAATTTTATCAAAATCCTATGCCATTGTTTTATCTTAAAAGCTTCTGAATTGCCTACTTTTCATCATGGCTCTGCCATGTATCCAACTAATGAGAAACAATCAAAACTAATTTTCAAGAAATGAAATGGCTGCAGCCACTTATTTCCAGCCTTTCTGAAGGATTTGAAAGAGAAGAGGAGCTAACAGGACTGCTTTTAAACCACACAGTTTGAAAGACCACAGGGTCACTTGAAGGTAACTTGCAGACAGACAAAGGATGCTGGAGCAGAACAGATGGGCATACTTCCAAAGCAGAATGGTTCTGTTTAACTGCAAGATCAGATGAAAGAGAATAAAACAGATATACAGAAGGAAAATTCTACAGTTCAGGGAAAAGCTTATAATGGCAGGATTGGAAAGACAAAAATTTCTGCAGAGGCACTCTTACCCGAATGTGGAGGGCAAAGAAAGACTGAGGAGGTAGCAAAACACCTGTAAAAGTTTGTTATTGTTGTCTGCCCAGGTACAGAGTGACTGATTTCAAAATCTTCCCAAACTTTGCGTTTCTTACTGCTACACATGCCCAGGAAGTGATAAAGGATAGCCTGGAAAGTTGGAGCTTGAGGTACTCATTTTAATGAGAAGCCTGGAAAGCCAAAGCTGCTCTTGCTGGCTTATGGCAGGTGGGCATCAAGAACCCATTTTTGTAAAGGGATTAAAGATGAAAAGTAGATGCCTAGGATATATGCCAGTGGTGCCAAGGAAAGAAGCAGTGCTGCAGATTACTCAGACTAAGGAATGCTGAGAGCAAACTGATCCACAAGGCTAGGACCCAGCCACAGAGTGTGTACTGGGATGAGCTTTAGTAGGACTGACTTAGAATCAGTGAAATAAAGGATTGAACAGGGGAGAGCAGAAAGCTTGGAGGACTGAAATTTGACTGCCTCTTTGTGTGTAGCCTGACACACCACAGTGCTGATCTCCTCTAGCCTCCAGAAAGTAAGAGAAAAACCAAGCCTCTGCTTGCTGTTCCTGTGGTAACCTTGGGTGTGTGTGGCCAAAGGCTAGAGCTTCCTTCCTTCCTTGCTCCTTCCTTCCACTAGGCATGGAGTGACTGCTGTAGAGCATTCACTTTGCTCATGCTCACTGGACATCTGCACTTTTAAGTAAATGCAGGAAAAAAATGCCTTTGCAGACCCTCTGCTCTACAATGAATTTTACCTTGGAGTAAACAAATATGGTTTTCTGCTCTAACATTTAAAGTGATTTTCTGTGACATGTATACTACCCATCCATTTTACTAGTAGCATGTACTGAATAACTGATGCCTTGGGGAAAAGATCTACAACTCAATCCAAATCTGCTACTCTGATTGACCAAAGGTTTTTTGAAATCAGCTTCTCTAGCCTGAAGGATCTTCTGAATAAGCTAATACTCTAGAATATCTTTGAAGCTTAATTTCTAAACAGACCATCATTTCCACATGCTCATGTACAAAGGCAGCTCTGTTTGCTCCTCTGTATATTCTAGGTCAACATGAACACGTAATGTTCATGTTATTGCAGTGATGGTCTAAGGGTGCAAGTGAGAGCTGACGGACCTGGGAGAAGCAGAGACCTTCCAAGCAGAAAAGCTTGAATTGCCAGCATTTTTCTAAATAGTGGGTCTAATCAAAGACGTTATCTCTGCAAATCTCACTTCACATATCACAGACTTGCACATTGTTACTTTTATAGAGTAACACTGCCTAGATAAAACTAACTCATGTATTTTCATGCTCCTTTTCACTGTCAGAAAAAGATTAAACCATAAATAATATTTTAGATTTACGCTAATCCCAGTAAATATATTTACTTCATTTTATGAAGTTACTAGAAAGTCTTTATTTGATTTTATCTAATTATCACATAAATGCAGGAACATTAAGTGGGCTGATGTCAGCAATCAGGACTGCTTGTTACACAACATCACTAACAGGGGCTCAGGTATGAAACAACTGTAATTATAGGTATTTAGCCAAAATGTATGTCAGTTCTAACTGATTAGCTGTGTAATTCTTTATAAGCAACTGAAATACTTTATAAATAAAAATTGCAAACTTAGCAACCAACCAATATAGCCATAATATAGAAGTTTGATTGATTGTACAATGATACTTAATTCTCTATGTTTTTCTTTACTTATGCTGATCGTAGGAAGCTTCTTTCTTC
Organism: Melozone crissalis; assembly: GCF_028551555.1. Classification (NCBI taxonomy): domain Eukaryota; kingdom Metazoa; phylum Chordata; class Aves; order Passeriformes; family Passerellidae; genus Melozone; species Melozone crissalis. The sequence continues at coordinate 32,294,447 of NW_026535796.1, read as the reverse complement.
TTAGAATTCCTTTATTGGATATTTTTGTCCTTCTTTCTTTTTTTTCTTCAGTTTGTTTGGTTTGAGATTAATGTAATGGCTAAAGAGAGGTAAGTCTACATAAGGTTCAGAATATATCTATATTGCATGTCAATTAAAACTTGACTCTACCATGGCAGACACAAAAAAGTCTCTCAAAAATATTTCATCATGTCTTCATCAAGCTTGATGGTACATTTAGTACTTTTCACTGGACTAATCAACACGTGCATCATTCTGCCAAGTGTTGTATTGCTGGGGCATTTATCCCTTCAACACCATGTTGTGGCTATGGCAGCTGACTTAGCTAGCTTGTCATGGTGAAAACCAACCCTTACCAATATTTAAGTGATTCTTCTCTTTCTTGTATCAACTGTTGCTTTAAAATAAGAGACACAGAAGTACAGACAAGGTGCAATGAGATATAGGCTGCACCAGAGTGACATAGGTGTACTCATGCACTATCAAATACTGACATGCATAAAAACCAGACATACTATCAGCTATGAGGTTGCATTAACTGAGCTACAGAAAAATGCTTTCCTCCGGAAGGCACATGAAAAACCTGTTTTGGTTAATGTCAGCTACGTCACATTTTATAAACCCCACTGAACTATTGCATGTCACATAGGCCTCTCAACAAGAGTCCAGCAGCAGGTCTCTGCAAGTACCTATTTTGTACCACACATAAAAACCTCAAACATAAAGCCCACTTTGCTCCACTTTGGGTTATTTCTGCATCATCAGCAGAGCAGGTTTTTGCTTTCAGCAGCTTTGACTGCTGAAACACATAACTGCTGTGCACTTGGAACAGTCCACCTAACATAACACAAAGAAGAATGAGTCAAAACAGCTGCAGTCTGTGGCCATAATGGATATCACATATTTGTACTTAATTTATAATTAAGCAGAGTAGGAAAATCATCATCCCACACATTGAACACTCCTCCACATCATCACTTACTATCATCTGGCCACAGAGAATGGACTTTTCAGCCAAACTTGGATGTTTGCTTCTTTATATTTGTATAACTTGTCCAAAATATTTAATTTAGGGTTAAGACAGGTAGGGCTATAGGCAGATGCTCAGATGCTACTGGCACAGCCAAAATTGAACCACACAGACCATTCATGTGAAAGTATTAAGTTGCCTGACCTGAAGTGAGCTGTCACAAACAAGTGTGACAAAAAAAGCATGAGTCACAGCTATGTGCAGCTCCGAAAAGCCCTAGCTAGAGGAAAACATGTGACTTTGCACTTGCTAAAGCAGGGCCACTACAGTTTACAGCTGCTGTCAGCCCTCAAAGCTCTTGCTCTTCACAAACAACAGTACTTTATGCATGAAGACTGTCTCAAGAGCAAGACAGAGGAGCACTGATGGAACCATATTCCATTGAAATGTGCTATTTTATCAGTTCACTTCAGAGGAAACATTCTGCTTTATCATTTATCTCTCAAGCACATGAAGTAGCAGGAGCTGGGATTGCAGGAGGATGGATAATGCTGCCCAGACTGTACATGCATCCAACAGCTCCCTGCCCCCAGCATTCCCCTCCCTCTCCATCATTTAACTTTAGTTTCCTGCTGTCACTAGTCCTTCTCCCTCATACCATGATTAGCACCACTTGTGTTGCCAGGACAGTGCTAAAGACTTTGAGGAAAAGGTGAAAGGAAAAGAATATGTGGATTTATAGAAGCCAACAGAAGAGGCATCAGATGTGCTGCAATTCTGTGTTGCCTTCCTTTACAGTAGGCTTTGTTGTTCCTCTTGAGGGCATGTATTTTCACAGGGGCACAGCCTGAGGTACCCATTCACCATCTTTTCAGGAAGCCACAGCGAAAATCTTCTCTGCATCAGTTGTGTTGACACTGGACTTCACCCTTTCATCTCTGGCTGCAAAGAAGGCAGGAACAGACTGCTGTGAGCGTGGAGTGAAGAGCAGGCAGGAGATACACAGCACACCCCAGTAAAAACCTCACTCCAGGTGTATTAAAGGGAGTTTAATTATTTTACACCTGAGTTTTCTCTCTCTCCTGTTTTTAAATGCCATCAAATAGGAAGAGATTAATGGGTTAGAAATATCCTGGTAAACCTCAGAAATGGTGTGGTTAGTAAATCATGTAGCTACAGTAACAATGTGCCTTTCTCACAGGTCAAAGACAGGTTCACTGCAGCGCTGGCCCCAAGGATGTTCTCCTGGCACAGGTGCACAGGAGTAGTACAGGGCTGAATGAAGGGAAATTTATATGACTGCACACACCCTCCCAGCAGCTCAGTCCAAAAGTGAGTGTCCCGAGGAACACTGAACTAGAATGCCCTTTAGGCTCCTCCAGCACTCTCTTCTAGCCCTGGACAGTGGTTCAAGCCAGCACTGCACACTCAATTAAGCAAGTGATAAGGGTATGTTGGGAGGAGACACTTCTGTGCAGGACACTAGAAGTTTGGGGCTCTGTTAATCAGCTTGATCAGCTCAGAAATGGCTGGAACTCCTACACATATCCCTCACCCTCCTCGAGGCTCGGTCATGGTGCCCCGAAGGCAGTTGCCCTTGCCGGGAGTAGTACATTGGCGACTGTGAGGTGCTGCTCTGCCTGCGACAGGGCAGAGGTGGCCTGCAGGTATGGGCCGTGCCTCAGGCAGCAAAATGGCTGCCGAGCGGCCCTGCGGTGAGGGAATGGCACCTATGTGGGGGAAGTACAGGGGTGGCCTTGGCTCAGCCGTCAGAATGGCGTCTGTCGGGCCTCCGCCCGGCCGCGCTAAGGTGATAACACCGTCCCCGCGGAGCAGCGCGCCCGGGGCAGGGCGGAGACCCGGCGGTGGTGGCAGCGACGGGAGAGAGCGGTGGCAACGCACAGGGCTGCTGGGCTGCCCGCGCTCCCCGGCTGTGCTTGCCGCTTCTTCACGGAAAATAAAATAAAATAAAATAAAATAAAATAAAATAAAATAAAATAAAATTAAATAAAATAAAATAATAAAAGTGTTGTCGGAGAGCGCGGCCAGTGAGTTTCAAGCCACCCGGGCGGATCGCCGTTTACCGGGACGGTGCGGCCGCGCGGGCGCGACCACGAAGCGCCCGGCGAGCGGCGCGGGGGTGCCCACAGCGGGCGGCGGCCCCAGGCAGGGCCGGCGGAGGCGGCGGGGAGTGGGCCCGCCTCGGCTTCCCCGAAGCACTCGAAAGATACTTTAAAGGCCGTGAAGAGACACTTCGCGGAGCTGATCTATTAATGTCGCTTTATTAGCAGCTTGACACAAGAAATACAAAATTTTCGGGGCGATAAGTTTATGTTTGTTTGTTTTCTGCTCACAATGAACCAAAAGAAATTGCCGCTCTCGGGAAGTGCCAGGCGGGGGGGAGGGGGGGATTGGGGGTGGAAGCGGGAGGCACGGGGACGCGCCCAGCCGCCAGCGGTAATGGAGGGTTCTGTTTGTTTCCATGATTACAGCTATAAATAATAATAGTTAAAAAAAAAAATCTCGACAATTTCGGGTGCTTTCATTCTCCCTGCCCCGGGAGTTTCCCCGGCGGCGCCCTGCCCCCGGCCGTGCTCCTCTCCGCGCCGCCGCCGCCGTTGTAGTTTAGGAGGATCTGGCGCCAAAGCGCGGCACTGGATCCCGCGCCAAAGCCTGGCACTGCGTCCCGCGCCAAAGCCTGGCACTGCGTCCCGCGCCAAAGCCTGGCACTGCATCCCGCGCTAAAGCTTGGCACTGCATCCCGCGCTAAAGCCGCGCACGGCATTCCTCGCTGAAGCCGCGCACGGCATCCCGCGCCAAAGCCCCGCACGGCATCCCGCGCCAAAGCCCCGCACGGCATCCCGCGCCAAAGCCCGGCACTGCATCCCGCGCCAAAGCCCGGCACGGCATCCCGCGCCAAAGCCCCGCACGGCATCCCGCGCCAAAGCCCGGCACGGCATCCCGCGCCAAAGCCCCGCACGGCATCCCGCGCCAAAGCCCGGCACTGCATCCCGCGCCAAAGCCCGGCACGGCATCCCGCGCCAAGGCCCGGTACTGCATCCGTGCCAAAGCCCCGCACGGCATCCCGCGCCTCCCGCTCCCACCCGGGGCCGGGGTCGGGCTGAGGCTCCGTGCCCCCGAGCGGGCGCACCTGGCGCTGCTCCCGCTGCCGGCCGCCGCCCTCCTCCTCCTCCCTAAACATCCCGCTCTCCGGAGTTGCAGATCCGTTCCTTTTTTAAGCCGTGTCCTACTTTGTTTGGCAGGTGAACAAGCCTGAAAATGGATATTACAGCTTTTTATGATATAATATCTCTCTAATTGGTACTTCATAGGGCCGTGTCTGAATTCTTTTCAATTAAGCCCTAAACTACAGTAACTGTTTCACTCGGTACATGCTGGAAAAGCCATTCACCAGAGAGGCGACTGGTACTGCACAATTTCGAAGTACCTTTAATGTGTCAAAAATGTTTTGTGAAGAAAGCAACACTGTAAATGCAATCACCTACATTGGTGTCCCCATTGTTAAGCGTGAGCCAAAGTATTGCTAATTGTCCTGCGTTTTAGCTGGGTTTTTAGAGCATTATGTAGTAAGTACACCGAAGGGTCAATTTGTGAAGTGAAATACTTAGCATGCAAAGCGTAATACAAGATGCTGTGTAATACTTGACCTCTCAGCATAATAAATGTAGCAGTGAAACGCTGTGCATTCAGGATTCGCTGAATAGAGCCTCCGCAGAGGAACAAAACCAGAAAATGTTCTCTTCATTCCTCTTTTTTTTTTTTTTTTTTCACTAAGCGAAAATTATTCTTTATAATGGCCATTGCAGCAATTAGCCAGCATTTGGGGAGAATAAATGTGCAGAAATAGCAATTTCTTATTTTAAATGAGATTTTTGTATGGAGCCTGCAAATTACTTGGAGGTATATGAATAATTGTTGCCTTAGTTTTATGCTACAGAATAGGGTGTGGGTGGGTATAAAGATTTCCTATTTGCAGTTAAATGTTTAGACATTTTATTATTTTAATTTCACTCTCAGTCTGTCTCGATTGACCCTGCTTTCCCCACTGATCATTTCATGTATGCCAGGAAGCAAGTACTCAGATGATGGAAGGTTTCCAATTAGAGCTTTATGGTTTGCGTGTGTGTGTGAGTGTATGTGTGTGTTGGGGAGGTGGTGGGGTGTCGATCCTTTTTTTTTTTTTTTGGTTGCTTTTTTGTGCGTGTGACATGCAAGCGCAATCAGGTTTTACTCTGGAAGCTACTACAGTGGTTTGAATTTTGCCTGCTAAATCAAAACATTTTAAGAATGTAGCATATTTGATGGGCACTTCTCATTATCCTCTAGAATGGTAAACCTAATTGGAGCTTTATTTACACATTTTAAAGGTTTTGTGCACTGAAAAGAGAGATGCAAAATTCTTTCTCTTGGGCCTTCCAGATTCCTGCATTGAGTTTTAAGTGGATTGAAATTTTTGTGCTTCACTTGCTAACGTGGGAGAAGTCTTGTGAATATGAAATTAAAACACTTTCAGAGAAAGCATGGGAAGTTCTGACAGCTAGAACCTATTAGGAACAGTTTGTTTCAGAAGAATTAATAAGCTTCAGCACGCATTTCCCTAGAGCCGAGCTGGAAGTTTATACCCTGAATATTGGAACTTCCAGTCCAACTCTCTAAACACTTGACCAAGAGAAAAGCCTGGATAATTAATTTAGATTATATGACTTCTGCTTACTTGATTTAAAACTTTCCTCTGCTGGGTGAGTTCTCTCCCTGCACACTTATTTCCCCCTTGCCACTTATTCCTCCTTCTCTAAAGTGTACATTAGCAAGATTGCAACTGGAAAGTCTGAATTCTTGGCCAGTGAAATGACATAGTCTGAAGACAAGCACGGTTCTTTTACCTAATCCATATAACTGAATGGCCTCAGAAAATAAGGATTCTTTCACAGAACTTAAATTAATAGCAAGAGTTTTCCACAAATTTTACATCTTAATAGTGTTTGGGCCTTTTTTTGAAACTTTATTTCATTTTTGGTAATAAATATAATTTGTTTTGAATGATATTAACAATGAGTTAAAATTAAATATGCAATCCTTGTATCTTGTTTATGCCTGATCCTGCAGTCTCTGTGTGTTTCAAAACTCCCTCCACTTCATTAAGGTGCCTCATGTCCAAGGTTTTTTGGCTGCAGTCCTGAGTTCAATGCAGTCAGTTTGTATTTCATATATCTTTAGAAGGAATTACTATAAAATAAATTTGCTGATGACCATAAGAAGCACACCCACATCACAGTCTCTATAAAAGGGTAATTATCTTTTTAATAACCTTTCTTTTTTCTTCTCCTCTAGCATGTCTTTTTAATGGATCTCTTTGACAGAAGATGAACAGCTAGCCTACAAACTGAGTAGAACCAATGTAGAAATTGCCAGTGAGCAAAAACATAGCTTCTAGAATGAATATTTGGTAAATCAAAAGTATTGCTATTAGTGCCTTATACAGAATTTTTCCTCTTAATTTACTCAGTGATATTAGGAAAAGATTCCATGAGTTTATGCACTGATAAAAGCATAGGCTCCTCATCAGTGATGGTAATATTTACACTGCAATGTCATATTTGCCATGTAATTTTGGCAACCTGACTACAATATATTCTGTGAAAATCCAGATCATGTTTGGATTTTTAAAGAAGCTTATCTACCACAGAAAACATCCATTCTAATTCAAACTTTGTACTTTTTTGAGTAGCAATGTGTTCTCATTTGAGTTGGAGAGTGCTCACTCATCTAAGTTTTCAGTTTTCACATTGCATGAAAGCTAAAAAAAATCTCTGGCTAGGTTCTCTGCTGAACCATATTCTCTTAAGTCATTTATTTTGTACAAACAATCTGTTTGTCTCCCAGAGTATATATTACTCTGCAAATAACAATTTTGGCTGTCTCAATGAGTGGAATCCATGGGACTAGCTTCTAGCTTTCAACCATCCCAGGATCTCACATGAAATCAAGAGTTATTTGCTATACGAGCAATATAGCAAATAACTTCAATTTTTTCAAGGTATAGATAATTAGATTCACAGTATAAAGCAAGCTTGTCTTAGCAGAAGATGGAGAAGACAGCAGACTCAGTAAATTATTAAAAATTTCCCAGCATGGTTAAAACTTCCATAATTCAAAATGTAGATTCCAAAGATCAAACAATAATTATTGCACACATTATAATCTCCACAGCATACCTCCTGTATTTTACTTTTGTCTGTGCCTGTTGCTGGGAGTGTGATGATGACTGGATATACTAGACTACTCTTGGGTAGTCTGTTATATTTAAGTAAAAAGATCAACTCATGTTTCATTACCCAGTCATGACTAGTGTCTTCATAATAATAGTTTTATGCAAAAAATCCAAAACAAACCTGTGTTTTGTGATGCACAAAATGTTCCCACATAACGTGTTTTCAATATATATTATAAAAGCTCCAGTATGATGAGGAAATCTGTAATGGATTTTTGTTTCTACCAATTCTGGAACAGCACAGTCAGTGGAGCAACAGAAAATGCATCGCTTCTCCAGCATCTTTGTTCTTTTGTGCCTGTTAGTTTTTCATGTGGTATATAAGGAAAAGTAGTAAAGGACTATCAAAATTAAAATTAATCATAATTTCAAACCAGTCTGTATATCTAGGAAAGATAAGGACTTAGTCAAAGCAAAGCCAAATCCCTGACAGTAATCAGCAGTATTGTTCAGCCAAACAAATGTAAGTGAAGGAAGTACCTTTTTTCCTACCTCAGTTTGCCCTGCCTTAGCTACCTTTATGACAATGATACTTATACCTTTCAGTACTTCAATGGTTAATTCTCTTATTTAAATTGTTAAAGAACCTAAAGTAATCTAAGCAATAATCAGCAAAAGTACTTAAATTTGGTAGGTGCTTCCAGATATGATGTCGCTTATAATTTATTGATCCAAAAGCAACCAAAAATAAAATTCTGTAACTTTGCTGTTTCGTATATAACAGCAATAATCTTCAGAGATACAGGAATATTTAATTGATGCAGGGCAGCCAATAGCCTGACATGATATTTAGCAACAGATACACAATGAAAAATGGTCACCTAATGCATTGTATTAACCTGATTTTCAAAATAAACATACATTTCTCACTGCTTTAGAAAAATTTAATTTACTGTCACATTATATATATATATATGTATATATATATATATATATATAGGTGTCTCATTTAGGCAACTTTTAATCTATTACTATATGCTTATCCATTTCAAGAAAGAGGGAACTAAGTCTTCTCTTAAGGTCAAGTTATTTGCTGGGAAAAAAATCCCAAAAAAACTCCTCAGTTGTGGTAAGATACATCTACCATCTGGTAAATTAAATTCAGCTTCTTTATAGAGATAGTCAATGGTGAAAGTGGTTAAGCATTGCCTGATAATATGTATGTTTACAAAATGACTTAGCAAACAAATAAACAGAAATAGTTTACACAGAGAGAATTTGTTTGATTCAATGTGCTCTATACATTAGTGGCTCCTGGTTCTGTAAAACTGAATTATGGTTGGTAGGCAAGATGGTTCTTTTGATTAATTCGCTTACTACTAGATATTAATGAAGAATTTTTCATTTAGAGAGAGAAAAAGGCAGCTTTGTAGATGCTGCCCATAACTGCCTCCCTGCAGTGTTCTTGCAGATTCACCCCCAGGTATAACTCTTCCCCACAAGTAGACATCATGCACATGGTCAATTAAGACACTGCATTGATTATTCCATTCACAAAAATAACCCATATGCTGTGACTTCCTAACTCTTTCGCTTAAGCAGATCCATAGTGTAAAGAAGTGTAATTGATGGTGTACTTAACTGATTAAATTCAAATTTTTCAGAGAAAAAAAGTGTCTAAACAGGTGTTGGAAAATAGCTTACCAGAGCTTTAACCTGGCCTTCAAAGGTAACCCAAGGATGTGTATTGCATAAGAGAGGATGGAGGGTTGGGAAGATATCAGGATGAAACATTTAAGGAAGATCTACATGGCTTGTCTTTTGGCTTCTACTGAGTGTTTTCCTTCCTGCAGTTTCTTCTAAACTTTTAAAAACTGTTGTACTGCTAAAATGGTTAATTTTCCATGAATTATGGAATATACTATCAGTGTGGGTCATTTTACCTCTTAATCTAACTTTCTGGTATATTAATACCACATGTGATATTTTCTTCAAGATTTCTCTTAACTCCCAACATAGGCCAGATAGTTGTATGAGAAATATGCTTCCTTATACCAGAGGTCAAATTTCACTCCAATTTTATGTTGTCAGCTCTGTATGAAACCAGCAGGAAATGTATGTGTATGGCAGAGAATGGAATTAGCTCCAAGACTGGATATGTCTGGTTAAAGGACAAAAGTCCTTCAGGTGTCAATGCTTATAAGAAAAAAGAAGACAACCTATAAATGTGGGTAGATATAGATGATATAGATATATGCAAAGCAGCAACCACATCAGCTTTAAGCTAAAATTGTTTAATGAAAATGAAAAAATAAGCAACAACTATACTGTAGTAGAGGAGCCAATACATGAAATCCAATACATGCAATAAATGAAATGGGAAAGAAGTCAAAGGCACTCAAAGATGATGTTATAAAATGGCAAAAGATAAAAAGATTAAAACTAAAAATTGGAGTAGCTGTATTTGCCATGCCAAAGTAAGCATAAGATGTGTGAAAATTGTCCCTTTCAATTTTGTTTCTTTCTGTGGAGCATCATAAAGGTATCTAGGTTTTTTCTGTGAGTTTGCAGGTGAATCCTAAAATTGCAAATGGATGAGATCTGTTTTTTGAATGACACCTGGCTTCAGGTTGAGATCAAGTGAAACTATTGATTTACCATAATTCAGTATAAAGATATAAATAAGGACCTGTTCATCCACTAGAATCTGTGTATTTATGAATTGTGACAAACTGTTAAGGACTATTGAGTTTTTCATGAGATCAAATGTGGGCATGTTTCCTTTGGCTGCAGTATTAACTCCGAATATATAATATAACTCCAAAACACTACTATGTTTCTCCATATATAAGGATAGATGATAGATAGATAGATAGATAGATAGATAGATAGATAGATAGATAGATAATGTGTGTATACATATATGATTTATACAAGACTTCTATTAGTAAAATATATTTCTTCATGCAATGATAACTCTGAATCCCTGAAGAGGGCTATGTGTTACATAGCATTCATTATACATATGAACAGAAAAAATTAAAAAAATATAATGGTTATATCTGTAACACTATGTTTTAATACATTAATTCATCTAATGGAATTCATCAATAGACATGAAGAGGAACTGAAGTCTGGGATATTGGTCATGCAGTTTAAAAAAAATTTAAAGAATAAATAATCTGTTTGATTGAATTGGAACTTTGACTTAGTGCAATAGGATTCATAGTTGTGTTTTTCTTTTTCAGCTGGAAAAAACCCTGAACTTTAAGTACTTTTGCTATGAAACAGTAAGCATTGCATGGGTTAATTAGCTGTAACTTCATTTTCCTCACATATTTCATTTGGAAAGCAAAAATTAAGGATCAAGAATTAATTAGCTATGTACAAACTACGAAAAATTGTTGAGGCAAGTGCTGTCTTGGTAATTCATTACTATATTTAGACATTGTAATGATTAGATTTTAAAAGAAACAAGCTAATTAGAACATTTTTCCAAAGTCACACAGAGGTCAGAGATGACAGCGACCTTATGTAAAATGGAGACTAAATATCTGCTATTCTGCACATTGTATAGAACTGGTACAGTAAGGCTAAAGCCTTTTCCTGTTCAATGAGTTGGAATTAAACATGCTAATTTGAGATCTCCTTCAAGTATTTTATTTAACTACTTTGGCCTTTAATTCCTTTATGTTGCATCATTTAATGTAATGCTATTTATATATACGAAGCATGTTATACTTATTAACCAATGTGCAAAAATCTAAAGTACAGATTTTATGTAATGGGCTAATTACAGGACTTTAAAGCCACCTACTGAGTTTTGCTAAGCTTAACAACAGGTTCACTGAACTGGATAAATTTATTCAAACTTGTGGAAATGAATCCCATTCTATGTGCAACCGTACTGGGAAAACACACAAATTATACCTCAATACCAGTTTAATGGGTCAAACAGTGAACCTGAATACCAAACTTATCTACAATCTTGCAACAGCAGAGAAGCTATAGGCCCTGGGTGAGAAGAGGAAGTGCTCATTCATAGTTTCTTCCTCAAGTTTGTAAATAACTCCCACTTGGTGCATGGGACAACCCAGATTTTCAGTTGTACAGTTGGTGTAATTTCTTATGGTGGTCTTTGAAGCTGCAATTTTAAAATGCAATAGGTTTGTCATATACAATTTTTTGTATATGTAGAAGAAATACAAAAGATATGTTCCTTTGCTATATCTTCCTATTACCCCTATTGTATGTGTGATTTTTTTGTTTATGTAATTTATTTGAATATACTTTTAAAACTGAGTTCACTTCAGTCAGTCATTTAATATGCATCCATTAGCTCTGAATTTCATCTAAATTGTGTGTTTATAAATTGAGTCAAATATAATCAAAACTCATCACCTGGATCTTTGTCAAAATGGAATGAGATCAGAGTCATGCAAAAAAAAAAAAAAATCTGTTATTACCATACTCTAAGATAACATTCAACTTTTGGCTTCACTATCTGAAGAATCCAGAAGATGCTTAGGTTTCCTACTTATTGTTTAAAGTTTTAAAGAAATTCATGAGACTTCTATTTTCCTTGGATATACACACTTAATTTATTTCCATCAAGTAAGTCTGGATTTACTTCAGTGGAATTCATCAAACTAGGTTCCCTAGTATTCCTCTTTTTGCCCAGCTTTGAACACTATTCAAATTAAAGCAAAATGAAAAGGTCAGTTTTCTTATGCTAGCCATAACCTGTCCTTCAAAAATGACAAAGCAGTTTGCTATTTTAAACACCACTATAGTCTAAGGTTCGTATGTGATTTTTTCATTTCCATTGTTCTTCAAAGTATCACACAGATTATCTAATAAAAATCTTTCCTCAGAAATTGAGTATTCTGTTGCTGATATTTTATGTATCTATATTCTGTTTTGGATAACTATGCATAATCTATTCAGTGGCTGACATTTGGGTCTTGATAGATACATTCAAGCATGTACTTTCAGGAATAATAATGTCAGTGCACTGTGTTCTACAATGCGTGCAATGAAAATGTGCCTCATAAAGCCCGTAATTGTTGCTTAAGTTACAAAGATGATTTTTTTCCCAGTAAATGAGGAACAAGCCACATAATCTTGCTAACACTATATGCCCAGGAAAGAAGAGTTTAAATAAGAAATGCATAAATTTAGCAGACTGCTGTAACAAATGAAATGGTGTAGCATTGAAAACATTTGAGGCAATTAATCAATGCTGTGTTTGCACATATCATTAAATATATTATACTAAGTTTAGATTTGATTTCTATGCTTCTTTTATAAAGAGTTAAAAGAAAATACATTTGAATTCATGCTGATACTGAAAACATGCTCCTAGCTCCTAGTTTCTTGGATTTCGAATCATTTCCATTAACAAACAGCTATTTGCCCTCTAATAAAATATGTCATTATGCGTCATTCACATCACACAAAAGAATCACTGAAAAATCGCCCCAATGATGGCCAATAATTACACATTTTGCTCCTGCACGAGCAATGAAGAAATCTGTTCATTGGAGAAAGCAGGTGCTGGGGCATCATGCTAATAGTCAATGTGTGCCACAGTAATTAGCCATTGCAATTGCTAAAATTAACAATTAGCTAACATGCAATTCTCTTTTTGCAGGCTGCAGTTTACTTTGTATAATCCTTGTATGTTCTTAGTAATTATTCTGACAGCTTATTATTTTTATTTTTTCTGGTTTGAACACAGCTTTAACATTTGAATCAGTCTACCCAAATGTTCAACAGGCAGTATGAAACAACTGCTTCACTAGGCAATTTCTAAGGAACAAATTTGTTTTTATTCTCAACTTTGTATTGTTCAAGAAACACACAATTCTTTTGTAGAGTAAGAACTTCTCATCTTATTTGAGAGCTTGGGACCGCAGTGAAGGTCTTGAGTCTTTTTGACACTGGTAGAACATAGAGGATCATCCCAACTTTTCAGAAAAATTACTATGAAGTAGTTTCTCTGAAGCTTGGTTTCCACCCATTACTTCGTGACCAGTAGTTGTCTGCAGAGCTGTTGGTGGCACTCTGTGGAAACTTGGCAGGTCACAAAGTTCTAATTCTCTTAGTTACTACTCTCAGCTAAATAATACAAAAAAGAATCACGGCATATACCAACCTCTCAATGATTGTCATTTGAAAATGTGGTTGTGTTATCCCTGGAGCTCTTTGATTTACAAACGTCTTCATATTCTATTAGGAATTCTTCAGATTCATCACTAGCGTGTGTTTCGTATTGTAGAAATAAAAAGAAACCCCACACCAAAATGCACAACCCAAACTTACTGTGATAGTAAGGACTACCATGCACAAACTAATGGTATGTCCTCATCCTGAATGCTATATGTTGGTCTTGCAAGCCATCTCAAAAGAGAGCAACAATAGACGTAGAAAATAAATTCAAGAAGGATGAGCTATGGTGTGGAATGTCATTTGAATTGGGAAAGCTAAACAGACTGAGCAGTATGGAAATTATTCCTGACTGAGATGCAGTAGTGGCTTAAACTTTTTCAGGTAGTGTGGAGAAAGTGAGTGAAGAAAACTAATTTTGTCTTCTTAAAAAATAGTTGAGGCATCCAACCAAATTGAGGGGCAATAAATAAAATCATTCAGTTTAAAAGGCTGAAAGAAAGAACTTTTTCTTATGATGCATAATTGAGTTGTGGAACTCCTTGGCACAGGAGGGCATTTGGGCAAATGACTAACAGAGCAAATGTAGGTAGGTCCCAAGCAGCACCCATGATTTACGCAAAAGTCTCTGAAACTGTCAGGATATGCAACTGTATTGCAAGAAAGCTCTGTCCACACATGCATGGCTTTTTCTCGAATATCTTACAACTCATTCTAAACCATTGTTACAGAGAGGCTTCTGAGCTAGATTGAACTTTGGGTTGACCTGTTCTAGTCATCTTTTGTTTCACAAATTGCATGAAATCCTCAGTAATGGACCATAACAAAGATGCTGAAGACTTGTATTTTTTCCCTACATATTCAGGTCAAAATTCAGCTCACATACAAATCTGTGCAACTCAGTTGAAATCAATGAAGGCTGAAGTATTTGCATAGGCAGATGATACCCTGTTTTGCTTTGTGATTTCTTTAGTATTAGTAGTAGACGGGTAGAGATAACTGGACCCACTGAAAATACTGACAGCTAGCTAACCAGAAGGGATATATGCTTCTCCAGAACCTGCATAATTCCAGGGACTCCAGTGGAATTCTTTCCAATTTTATAGGTGTAAGTGAGAGGATAATAAGGCTCGGAGAATTTATGTAATCTTCTGTAATCAGTGTGGCATCTGTATCTGGCACCAAACCAAGAGCAGCTTTTTAAACAGTTCTTTAAACCTCTTCCATGTTTCAAAAATATTTTAGGATGTGATTTGCTCCTGTGCATGCTAACCAGCAAAACGTGTTAGACTGAAGTAATATATCTCAGCAACTGTAGTTTTTTGCCTTAGTTTTTAGTAAAAAATCTGAACACAGATGGAGTCAGAAAGCAGTGACAAAAACATTCTGTGAGATCAGTGTGATTTTCCCGAAGAAGACTGTGAGGTAGGAGAGAGAAACTACACTATGGCATCCAAGCTTTTACTTAAGACAATAAAGGCAGAAGGATCAGTTACAAGAGTCAGGATCTCAGTCCGGCATATATTGACTCTACCCAGCACATTAGGCTCAGTAATTCTGTGACTTCCATGCAATATTACGATCAGTGCTAGGAAGCAGCTAATAAAAATGAGAATGGAAAACGTATACCATTTCTGAGGAGCTATCTGCTATTGAAGGTAATATTCTTGATGATTGTGACCTCTGTGGACTGCAATGAAAATATTTTCATATATTTCAGATGAGAAACAAAACTCTAGAGTCTCAGAAAAAAATTAGGCACTCATGGGCGGTTTAAACATCTACATCAAAGAGGGCAATCATCCAAGTTTATATGTTAAAGCCACAGACACTAAAGACACTTAAATTTTAACTGGAAAAAAGTCTGTGCACATCTAGATTGCTGTTTTTATCATGCTAAGTATCTTTCTGCTGTCAGTGATAAGCAGAAGTAGTAGTAAACTGAGCTTCACAGTGGCCCTTGACATAGGTATATCCTACCTGCAGCCTCAGTGGGGCAAAGGGCAGCACACAGGAGAGTGTGATTTTAACTTTGCTAGTCAGGGTTAATGAAAGTTCACAAACTTATATTTCAGTTTCACCACTAAAAGAAGAAGGACTTTTATTAACACACTAAAGTGATGTGTTGGGTAGCCGAGGAATTTATACACACCTATTCTTGCTGCTTCTGATATCAAAGTTGAAAACTGTCCCACAACAGATTTTCTACCTGGTACAATTTTTCCCAGTCTAGTTCAACAGGAAGTATGTGTCAGAGACAAAAAGTTTCAAATAGATTCTGGCCCTTGAATTTGGTTTACATAGATAATAGTTCAGTGTGCCTTTTCATAGGTGCTTCTGAAGATTAGGAAACTTAAATTAACCAGAAAAGGTAAGACTTTCAGTTCTTCAGTGAATTATGCCTGTTGGATAAACTACAAAAGTAATGCCATGGAGAGAGGACTTAGGACTTCCTCAGCTTGAGCAATTATTTGGAGTGCTAGGCTCAGTCATGTATCTCATCTTCCTGCTCTCTGTCCTAGCACACTTTCAGCTCTTTTCTAAAAACCAGAACACTCTCCACAGGGACATTGGCTATACTTCTTTTGGTGGGCTCGATGACTTCCTTGGGTGCATGGAATGCTGAGTACACATAGCTGCCTTTTGTACACAGGCCTTCATGTGGTCAGAAGGAAGGTGTGGCCCTCGGCAGGTTCTTTACTGGGTGCTAAGAGGTCAGAATCCTGGGCCACCGGCCGCATATACAGCTTTGTGGACCTAAAGCATAAAGCTAGGTTATTTGAACCCAAGAGAGTAAGATTTAGAAGAAAATTTAGGAAGCTATTTCCTCTGTAGGTTCCCCAAGTTAGCAGAAAAGGTTTCACTGGAACACACTAACTACGTAATCACCTTACAGACAACATCTTGTTGGGTCTTGAATTCATTAGTGAAGTATCTGTTCGTTGTGATGCATCCCATGGAGTTTGTTTCACAGCAAGCCCCACAAATAAAGGGGAAAACTAGAATCACTTCTAATCATTGCTTCATTGTCATGTTCCACATAATTTTCTTGAGAACTAAGTGCTGTATCTCAGTCTTGGGGGAGACAAAGGAGGGGAAATGAAAAGCTTAAGCTTGCATAGCAATAATAGAAATACACAGCACTTAGAAGATTTCTCTGAATTGAGGGAAATTCATCATTTTAACACAGTAATCTACCTTTATGTGTATACTTCATTGATATAGATCAGATCGGATCATCTCCATTAAAGCCATCTCAAGTTTCTTCAATAGCACAGAGTGGTCCAAGTGATGGGCTCTAACCTGCTATTAGGAGGGTTCAAGAAATATCATATTAGAAGAATTGTTTTTATACTACTCACATTCAGTCCAATCTATATAATATAATGGTTGCAATTGGAGTATTATCAGACACTAATCTTACTTTTCAGTAGCTACTGACATTTAAAACATTTAAAATGTTCTTTTTGAGGACATTTGGGATGACCTGAAATTCACAATGAATTAAAGATAAGTCACAGATGTTCTATATCCCACTGCAAAAACTTTGAGATCAGCAATTTCAAGATCATGAAAGATCATGAGCTATTGAGTTTAAAACTGATCTTTGGACTAAACTGAATATGACCACTGTTGTATCATAGTCCTTTTTAGAAAAAAATATAAAAGTTATCATATTCATGCAATTTGCTAATATTTACTCATATTCATCTCTATAATAAGTCAGCAAAAAATACCAATACAGCATTAGAAATTTAAAATTCGGGCACATGGGACAAAACAAGGATTTTTGTGATCCCTTGGCGCCCCTGGTGCAACATGAAGCTTTAGGACACTTGGACCTTAGCATGGCTCACCTGGCAATGAAACTTCGGTTTCTTGTTGAAATAAAGTATCGGTTCTCAAGATATAAATCAAGAAAGTTGATGGATTCACAGGGGAAAGCTTCTGAAAATCAATAAAAGATTTGCTGTTGGCTTCAACAGGCTTTGGATCAGGCTTAGGTCAAGATCTTCAGTCACATGAATGATACATGGCTGATCTCTCTGTGAAAGACACATATCAAGGACATGAAATCATGATTCCTTAGACCCCGCAAGTAACCTAAATGCCTATATTTAATTTCATTTTTACTGGGTCTCAATACAGGGGCACAAAATACAAAGCTAAATAATCTCCAGAACCAAGACCAATTACGGAACAATGAAGTGTATTTTATTTTACCATCATACCTGTTAAAGATACACTAAAATATACATTTACATATATACCTATACTAAGATCTACTAAAGATATAATAAGATATACATCTTTTAGCTAAGAATGTTAAGACATTTGAAATTAATTATAATTTAATACCATCAACTATGTTGTAGAGATTTGTCCTTTGAAAGGAACACTGTTAATTAAATGGACTCACTTTTTTTGTGAACCAAGGTAGATGTAAAAGGCAAAATGGCATGGTCTCCAGAATCTGCATAGTATGGAGTAAATGTCTTGCAGCAAAAGGACAAATGTATTGTAAGCTTCCTAATTTAAGATGCTGCTGTATATAAACCAAGGCATATAAAATTATATTTCCTTATATAGAGACATCTAATCAAACAAGAGCGAATCCACTGCCAACCACTTCATACTGTTTTGTGCTTTGATAGTAAAGGAAAGCCAAGTTTTCAGCCTGGGTCTAGCCTGACTCAGGCCATAACTTGTGAGTCCTGCTATTCTAACCCTTTCTCTTGATCTGCTTTTCAGCATGTCTTAGAGTACACAGCTCAAAGCAGCAGGGGAGTTTCTTAGCAAAGGGCCACCCACTTGCATATTATTCCTTCCTTGCCTGTGACATGACACAAGAACAAAGTAGACATTAACCGCTACATTAAACCCAGAAGGAAAGTAATCAGTAACCTGTTATTCCCTTAATAAAGGGAAACACATGCAGTGTGAAATCCAGAAGACTAATCAATAGCCCCAGACAATGCAATGTGCCAAACAAATTGCAAATCAATTAGAATCCTTGTTTTCTTTGAAATGGTTCACTATACCTAAAGCAATTACTCGTTCATTAGACCTAATTTAACAGCATGACTGCCCTAGCAACAACTGGCAGCGTCTGGCTATCAAATGGAAGAATGGCAGCTTATTTCTGTCTGTCTGTGAGTCTAACGCCAATCAAAAAAAAATTGAATTCCTTTATATAAGAAAACTTCTCATTAATGGGTAAAATATTTTCTGTGAAGGAAAGAATCAAGTATCCGGTTTGATTTGGTTGAGTTTGGTATTGTTAATTAAGTAAGGGAATAGATGTATGAAGAAATTCTGGAATTCTTAATATGTTTCAGTAAGTTCCAATGCTAAGATATGCAAAAAAGGGGAAGAAGTTTTATATCTCCTTCCATAAATCCTTCGGGCTTTGGAAAAAACTAAGTCCTAGATGTGTTTGCATCAGCAGTATGTTTACTGCAATTGCAACGGCACAATAAGATTAGCGTGGTCCAGCACAGGATGATACAGATTTGCTAAATGGTCCATAATTCCTTTGATGGGCTCAGAGGGCATTCAGCATTTGATACAAACCCTCCCTATTGTCTTCCCTTGGCATTGGATCAGGCCCCTAATACCCTAACTACAGGTTTAAAGGGACGTTTTGATATTTTGTTTCCTGCTCTATTCAGTGTTATATGATAATAACATAGATATATGGGCCTTAAGAGATTTTTTTAAAGCTTTTAAGTTTTTAATATGTGTTCCTGTTTCCTCCCTGCAAATCTAAAACTCATGAAAGCAATTTTTCCCTCTTCCTCTGCTGTGGTGCACAAAAATCTCAAGACAAAAGGGATGTACTGAAAATGGGGTTGGTTGGCAGGAAACCACCTTCAGGAGAGGGAACTAGATGCCTTGCCACGCTTGTAGCACAGATATTTCTAACCCTTACAGTGAATAAAGGCCAATAGGAATGTTTCGCACCTTTAGTAATTGGCACCAAGAGTGTTTTTAGGACCTAAAAACAGGTCCAGAGTTAGCTGAGACTTCCTCCTTTTTACTCTAATTGGGGCAATGCACTGCACTGTCAAGTACACCTAGGGTTAAGAGAGTGCACTAACAAAATGTTTGGGATTAAACCCCCTACAATTTTAGCCTGAAAATTTAACCACCTTTCCAAGAGGGTTATTTTTAATGGTCATGATTTGAAACCTTTATATTGTTTATTGACCTTTAAGGATGTCACATTCTTCTATAAAAATCCTTGTAAACTCTTCAGTGTATATATATGAGCATATATAAAAATATACATAGGCTAAATATATATAGCCTATACATATATAGCCTAAATATATATGTATATATTTATAGCCTCAGTTGGAGTATATTTTTGTATTAATTGAAGTAATTTCTAATTTCCCGCAGATAAAAAAACCCTTCAAAATTATTTTAGAAAGCCTTTAAACATTTTGAGTCTATATTTAGTGTCAAGTTGATTTAATTACTTTTAGAACAGCTGCTGTTACAGGGAACTGGAGCTGTTAAAACTGACCGTAAGTATTTATCTGAAGATATTCAGCTTCAGTGTTCAGTCTTGTAGGCCTGCTAGACTTTATCCTTCTGGGTCTTTCCATCCTTTCTGGTAGTGCAATACTCTCCCCCACTGTAGAGAGTATTAGTGAGATGATATTTTAATTTTGAAAGGATAATTTTTAATTTTGAGAGGAGTTTTTCTGGAACTTTGTCTCTTATTTTTGAGGTCATCAAGGGGTGATCAGAGGATGGAAATGTAAGAAGTAATTGCAGTAATCATAAAAATATAATAAATAATCACAGTTCCATATTTTACCATATATACTTTGCATATGCATGTATATGCATATGCAAAGTATATATGGTAAAATATTTGATGTTTTGCTGTAAATTCAAAGATGACTCATTGTTCCTAATATCTTACACAGACCCAAAGTAGTTGAGCTTCGTCTGCTGGAGCTTAATCAGGTATTACAGACCCAAGCAATGCTTGGGGTTGCAACTTAACTAGCAAGCACAAATATGAAGATCCCGTCACAAAGACCTGGGGACACTGC
Source organism: Melozone crissalis (assembly GCF_028551555.1). Lineage (NCBI taxonomy): Eukaryota > Metazoa > Chordata > Aves > Passeriformes > Passerellidae > Melozone > Melozone crissalis. Next base: position 32,274,007 of record NW_026535796.1, on the reverse strand, counting down.
ATCCAAGTATTCCTGTATCTTCTGGGATTTCTGGAGGCCAGTCTTTTCCTTGGAGCACAGACTAGAGGGTCATGAAAGGCACCAGGAATTCAAGGAATATGAAAATAACCACCTATTAACTTATATCCTTAATACTTTCAACAAAAGTAGGACAGTTGTTCATGCCCTCCCTTTGATGGAAACCTTGAATATACGTTCACCTATTTATTTTTTTTCAAAACAAAAGTAGCCACTAAGCAATGGACATATAGTTCCTATTCTTGTATCTCATTAGAGCCTATGTGACTTAAGACTATGTACCAGCACTCTAGTGTGCAGGTATGGCAGCCTGAAACATGTTTTAAACGGTTTCTTCTAGTTTTACCAGCATTTGGAACACAACAGAATCTGAAACTAGCCAAAAGGCATCTAAACACTTGTAGCTGAGATACAGTCATTGCTTGGCTGTTGCAAAGTAACCTCTTGATATACAGTCAGTTGTGCCTTTTCATTTTGTGGGATCCCTCGCAGGTGAACTCTGTATTTTTTTTTTTTGTATTTATCAGATTTCAGACATTTTTTAGATTTTAGCACTGCTCTGTTTTGGAATTGAAGTCCTCTGTAGGTGGCTCTGTCACTTTCTCAATTTGGCACAGATTTTGAGGCAAGGCCTGAGAATATCTGCCGACTGTCTCCATGCCATGGCATCAGGGTGGGGGACCTGCTTATTGGCAGGTCTAGTCCTTGGTTCCTTTATCTTTCCCAGGTTCCATGACCTGGTTGGTGGGAAACTCCAGACAAACAAAGTGTAGACCAGGGAAACTCGTTGTGTATTTGATCCTGTGAGGATGTTTCTATGTGCAGTGCCCTGACACCTAGTGGATTACATTTAGACCTTTCAAAAACCTCTGAGCAGATGACACTTTGGAGTCTCTGTATGTCATATAAAACGGCAGAGGCATATACTGGTCAAGGTGATGAACATGCTGTATGTGGAAAGCACCCACACACAAACATTAAGGGTAATTATCGCTGTTTCTTCTTATTCTTTTATGTTCTTTTATGTGTCTTATTCTATATGTTATATCAATTTTACAAACTTGAGTAGGAACCAGCACCTTTTGCTCTGCAATTACAAGTGCATTATTAAGAGCTGTAATAGACAAGTTGAAATGACTGCAGTGTATTTAGGGTTTCTTCATGCTCTTTGGGCTATACATATAGTTATTCCACTTCCCATGCCAGAGGTAACCACCCCTTTATCAGATGTTTCAGAACTGAATATATATTTGTGCCTCAGATTATCTTATTTTATCTTATCTTATCCTAATCTTTCAGCATCTCAGCTTCAAATTCCACATTATTTCTAAAGATAAGATTCATTTCACCACAATTAAGCAACCTAAAAGTGATGCACCCGACCTGCCAATCTTTTGGAGTCCTTTTGCAGCTACAGAAGATAGTCAAGGAATTCCAGACTCTGTTAAGATAATTGAGACTCACACTGTGCAAAGTGTGCATTTCATATTTAGATTAGTAGCAGATAATGCACATGATATCCACAAAACATCCATACATTGATGACATATAATGTTTAGTTAGACTCAAATATTTGATATTAGATATTAGACTACCGCTTCCCTTGAAAGGTAATACACCTCTGCTTTTTTTTTTTTTTTTTGTAAGAGTGGTGTTGGGGAGAGTATAACTGGAATATCTTTTAATCTTTCAAAATAAACATTTTCTCTAGAGGATTTAAGAGTAACTGAGGACATTATTTTCAAATAACAAAGCATTTGTCATCTTTGTCTGACTTTACTCGTATAGTTTAAGACAATTCCTCAGTAGTCACAGCTAAGTATCACTTTTCTCATTCATGCTGGGCAATGCACACGTAGGTGGCAGTTGGGTTTCTTTGTTGTCTGTTTGTTACAAGGGTAATAGGACTACAAGGGATCTCAAGATGTCCTCGCACTGATCTTCCAGCCCCAAGGCAGAATCCACTCTATCTTGAAGTTGATTAGGCAAGGAAATGTAATCTGTGTTTTGTGTTCTGGTAATTAAGCATTTTACAAAGATGTGGCTGTGGCTAATCTGAAGAATGACTATGCATATACATATGTATGCCGTGATGAGGCATCTCTCAATGCAGGAACGAACTGGTCCTAATAGAGCTGCACATGTTCCAGTCAATGCATACCTAGCAGCTATATTGATAATGCAGGAGTAAAAAGGGGATGGGATTCATCCTCTCATAGTGGCACCGGCTCAATAGTGAAAAAAACTTACTTCAGTGTCTCAATGGACATACGTAAAGAAGAATCCAGAGAGACAGAATAAAGAGCGTTCAGAAAGAGACTTTACTCTTTAACACTTTTCATATAATTCCACTCCTTATAAAAGGCTGTTTTCAGGCTATTGAAAGGGCTTCTTCCAGGCTATTGACAGGGTGATGACAATCACCCAAATTGTCCTGTTGAATTAATTCCCTACACTGAAACTATTTATTATTTTGTACTATGTAATTGGGGATTGAATAGCAAAAAAGTTCATATTTTTTCAAAGCTTTTACAGCATGGTTCCTCATCTCTGTTGGAATCTTTATTATACTCAGCATCATAGCGAGGCCACTTTGTCATCTTTGAAAGGCCATAGAGATCACGGGAATGTCCATGATAACTGAAGAAGGGCAAATGCTGAATCCATCTTAAAAACAGGGGCAATCTGGGAAAGTACAGGCCTTGTTTCAGTCACCAGGGCAATCACAGAATGACTCCTCCTTGAATGAATATATGGATGTAGGAAGATAGCGGTTATTGCAAAGTCAGCAGTTAAAATCACGCTTTTCCAAATTGCTTTTGATGATGGATCTGTTGATGAGGGGAGTGCAGTGGATGTCATTTATCTTGTCCTTATCAGGACCTTGGACAACCCCTCCAACATCCCAGTGTCTGAGGTGGAATGTTAGGGTCTCGATTGTTGAACAATGGCTGAGTAAATAACTGTTTGGGTGACCAGGCTCAGCTGGTAGTGATTAGCAGGGCCTTCTCTCTCTGGAGGCTGGTTACAAATGGAGTGCAAGAGGGATCTCTCATGGCACTGGTCCTGTTAACCACTTCTATCAATGATCTGAAGAAAACAGTGGAGCGCTCTCTCATTAGATGTGATGTGACACCAAGCCAGCAGGATCACCTGTTGCAGGGCTGCCAAGGGACCCAAGATGGGCTGGAAGAAGAAGGCCAGCATTACAAAATTCAACATGTGTAAAGTCCTGCCCCAGGAAAAAAGAGTCCCTCTGCTCTCCAGGTGAGCTGGTGGTCTTGAGGGCAGTGAGCTGAACGTGAGCCTTCAATATGTGACCCTGTGCAAGAACATCCAGTGCAATAGTCACAGGAGCACAGCCAGCAGACTGGAGAGCGATTATCACCCTCTACTCAGCCCCCAGAGACCACATCTAGACACTCTCCCCAGCTAAAGGAGCACAAGTAACATGAAAGGTAATTATCAGCCCAAGGGAGTTCAGTGAAGTGCCACAGAAATGGTCAGGGGTTGGAGCATTTGCTCTGTAAGGAGAGGCTGTGGCACTGGGGCTTGTTCAACCTGAAAAAGAGACAGCTTTGGAGGGATCAAATAGCAGGGCCCCCATATCTGCAGGGAGGGCATTGTTTCTCTGGATTGACCTACCAGCTTTACATCAATAGCCTCTGGTATCAGTTTTGGGAAGAACACCTGTTGGCCATGGTGGTGTCACTGGGAGAGTCATTCAGCTCTGTCCAGGGGAGGTGGAATTGGGGCAGTGCTGCCCTGCAACCAAAATAACAACCTATAGGAAAAGTAATCAATCAAACAGATCTGATTAAAAAAAAGACAGGAAAGGACAAAGAGGAGGCATTGATCAGTGATTAGAGTAAAAAAAGTGTACTTTGAATTAACAAGCAACGAATAAAATGTTGAACTAGTACACAGGGACGGAATACCTCCACAAACAGCAAGGTAAATTAGCTCATAACAAATCCAAAGTGATCACCAATTTAGAACATCAAACCCTTACTTTGAAAGACTTCACATGTATTCTGAAGTCTTCAGTTTTATTTGTTTTTAATTTTCCCCTGTTCACTGCAATCAATAGAAATGAAGGGTACTTAGTAATTCGCAGAGAGTCCCAAATAACTTGAAAGATTGACACTACCACAAACTTTATGAGAGATTTTGGGCACCTGGGCAAAGATTCTTATTTGAACATCACTCAAAGGTGTGCTCTCTTGCCCAGGGCAGAAGTAATTTGAAAGCTCTGGAAGTTTACAATCCATATTCCAAAGATACAGGATATGACCATCCACCATAAAAAAACCTGCACGATAAAAAAAGGTAAAATATTTACCTGAGGCAAAAACAAGACCATATTTTGTTCCATTTTCAGAGTACCTGAGCCCTAAATACCTACACATCACCTTCATCATTGTTGCAGTAGACGTTATAATGATATAAAACAATTTACTCCGGATTCCTGGACAAGAGGTGAAAAGTACTTTCAAATTAATTTTAAAAACTCAAGCTAATTCAGATTACATCTTAGAATCAGATAAGAAACTCTACTCACGCAAACAAAAATCAGTTTAGAACAACCATTACATTTTATATGCTTACTAGTAAAGAATTTTACTGTTTTCACAAAAAGGTGCATGTCTACACATAAGTGTATGAAAAAATGATCTGTGATAATAAGGAACCTCCATGCAGCTGAAAAGATTGCAACAACTTTCTGTTCCTAAGATTGCACATATACACATGCATTTTCAAAACCTATCCATATTTGTATTAACAAATAATTCACATTTTTACAAAATTATAATTTTAAAATGTATAATTTTAAGTTCAGGCTTTTGAATGCATGTAATATTTTTGTAAAATGGTGCATAGAGAAATTAGGGCATGAAACCTCTTCACCACTATTTTTAAAAAACATTGTTCTATCATTGGTTATTATGAGCAAGTTTATTACAAATTTTTTAAACTTGGTTTTGTGAATTTTTCTGTCCCAGTAACATTACATGAAAAACTTAAAATCACTGTAAAAGATTCAGGGTGATTTAAGACAACTGTCTGGTAGCAGACCCTGACTTTTGTGGATCAGTATATGCATTAAAAGGGAGGAAAAGTTCAGCTAAGCATTATAGTGAAAACTTAGAAGATGGGAGGTTTCAACATTTCAATGAAGACGGAAGCAATGAGGTTTTATGTCAATGCATCTTATTTGTTTCCCTCTTAAGACAATTATCCAAATTGTCCCCCAGCTTTCAAGCAACAAAAAAAAATTATTATAGCCAACTTAAAGAGGTACTCTCTCATTAATTTTTCCCATACTGCCAAGACCAGTCAGTTGATATTTATGAAAAATAGCATTTATGACTCCTATCACAATGCTTTAAATGGCTTTTTCTAGCAAGAGACTCATCAAAAATGATTAAGGAGATTTTCTACATGCGATGTATTTCTCTTTATTGCAGCCCATGCTTCAGAGACCTGATTACTGGTAAAGCACAGATAAAAGCTATAACAGAATGGTGGTCAAACAAGTGGAGCCTATAAAGTATGCACTCCTCTTTTGTTTGCTGCTATACAAAACGAGAATAGACAAGCCCTTTTGCAAACTTGCAGAGGACCAACTTTTTCCCTACCCCCCACTCCTGGGAATAAGCCATTTTAATTATTGAAGTTTTTTTGTTTAATCTTCCACCAACAAGTAATATGAATATTTTATACAACACTGATGAATGCTTAACTAATACAGTTCTTCATACAAATGCAAACTTCCTTTTTACTGGCCTCTGGTGACTATGCATCTAGTGCCAGAGTGGCATCATTCAGCTCCAGTTGCTATAGCATTTTCAAGAACCTCTCTGTTCTTGTCATAAATTATCTTTAAGTGAAAAAAGCTCCAAGGAGGTCTGCAGCAAACTGTATCATATAATGGATTTCTAAGCTTTGGCAGAAAACACTCATCTTACTTATATTCTTTTACCATCGATTGTTTAGTGACCCTTCTTTGGGATACAGATGAGCATAACCCTGAAAAATGTTTGTGTTGTCTTTCTCTTGTTGGCAGCCTGCAGCCTGCATGATCTAATAAATATTGGCAGGACCAAATGAAATAATATAGAAGAGCTTCTCTTCTTTAAAGTCCATAGACCAAGAGACTCTTGTCACTTGTTAATATCTCCATCAAACAGTGAAGTGTTAACATATGTGATACGACCACGCAATCAAGTAAGGACCGATTTGTTGACTAATTAAACCAACACAACAAGCTCTTTAGCACCTACAAGTGACAAGTTTAGAGCAGGCAAGTGGAAACTCTCAATTGAGTCCCCTTTTATGAGACTATCATGCCAAATTCAATTCTGACTGAGTAGTATTTGAATGTACTTGACTTCCACTATGTGCTGACATGCTTACAATAATTCATCATGTGTGACAATAGCCCAATATTAGAGATTTATGATATATACAAAACAGTTACAAATGAAATGTAGTCCTAACATGTGTCTGCTTTACTTATCCACAGCCTATTGATATTATAATTAATGGTCAATTACTTAGGGATAGAGAATAGAAAATAGTCATTACCAGTTTCAGTCATCATCTGTTTTTGGCAAATTCTGGAAGTAAATGAAACCATTTTCATAGTGTTTGGCGGTTGCGGGAAAGTACACTGTTGCTCACTGTTGCAAGAAGGAATGGGTTTGCTATCTGTTTTGCAGTTGAAGAGTTATTTTAGGAAAATAGTATTTATTTTATTATTACCACAATGTAGGTAATAATAAAATAAGGTAAATTTTGAAAAGTGTATCTGGGAAGAAGAAAATATAGTGAACGCTGCATGAGAATATTTTACAGAGATTGCTAGCACTGGCCAATTTTACACACAGACAAACATGCAAAGCCAACCCCCAAAGCAATTTGAAAATGTAAATTCTAATTCTTTTCAATGGAAAAGAAGCACTTCCTGTTGACCTTTCATAGTTTTAGGTCCTGCCTTAATAATGACAAGATTATTGTGAGTCTAATAGTCCTGTTCATGGGGGAGTTCAAACCACTGGGAAAAAGAGATTTGAATCACTTTTGGGCCACTGATTTTGCAAATGGTTATAAATACTCTCCTTTTAAACTTTAATAGTTCCACTGAAATCCCTGAGGTTATTGATATGCTGTTGATGTTCATTGTGGTATTGATATATTGCAGTATGTGGACCCTTTGTCTTTAACAAGCAGCAACCAAAAGCCCAGACACTTCCAGGTTCTTGGAGTGCTCATTCACTCTACTATCAAGGTTCAATCTACTCCTCATTAAACTTTCATCCTTGAGGGAAATGGGGATTTTCCAAGGTCAGGAGAGATTCAGATACCAAGAAAAGTATTTTCAGGGATGAATCAGATGGTAGTCCCCTTCTTAAGTTCCCAAGGAGACAAATGTGAAGAAGCACTTTCCTGGCTCACCTGTTGAATCCGGTTGGTAGGCCAGAGAAAAAGTCTCCCTTAGCTCAGGATCCTCAATTATAAACCTTCCCTGCAGTATATTCAAAAATGAAATACAGTTAGGGCGTCTGGTCTTGAGGAAACCACATCTTCAACACACATTTTTTGATAATTGCTCAAGTATGGAAATGAAGTCAGGAAGATAGAAAAAGGAACTCAGAACAAGCAGAAGTAATCTCACTAATGTTGCCATTTTAAAGACATGTTTTAATTACTGACCTGGTGTGGAATGGTCCCTGTAAAGGGAGTTGTACCAACAAAATTATATAGGCAGTCTCTTGGTTTGGGTATTGGCATGCCTGTACTTGAAAGAAAAGAGGAAAAATGAGAAATAACCTTGGATTTATATCTGGCAAATTGCTCTGACTGTTAATTTCAGCACTGATATTTGCAGAGTGCTTTGACATCATCAGTTGGAAGAACTGCAGAATATTTTTTTTCTGCCTCAGAAGCTGGCAGGGACAAAAGGACTTCTTTCCAAACCCAGGGGATAATAATTTTGGTAATCCCATTCATACATTGCTGCTAAGCATCTATTATTAACTAAACTTTTAATGTGAGTTTATTAATGTCTTTAAAAGTGCAAGGTTTGTCCCTAGATATAAATGCATTGTTTGTCAGTATTCTCAGTTCACTTTAAAATTACATCCAAATAACTAAAAAACCCTAATTCATCAAACATATAAAAATAAATTGTCAGAATTTTATATAATAATGACTTGGAATCTAGATAAGCATACTTTATTTCAGAAGTAGTCATTTATACATGGAAAAGAAAAGCTTTGCTGCAGTTTTCGTTGATACTAGTACAAACAGCAACAATGTAACACTGAACTCATACAAACCAACTCCAAATTTAACACACAAATTCATTTAGATATTTTGTTACCTAGAAGCCTAAACACATTAACTAAAAAGCAATTATTTCAGTAACCTTAAAGAAGACAAGATCTTATAGACTTGTGTTGATATCTGCATCTCCAGAGGAATCAATGCAATTTCAACAAAAGAATTGTATCACATTGTTTCATATAATGCCATTGAAATGTAAGAGGTTCACAAACGGTTGATTAAATTTAAGTGGAAGAAACACAATGAGAAAAATTCATTGCTAGTGTAATTCTGTTGTCTCCTGCAGTTCCACCACAAATGGATAGGACCCATGACAGTCTGAGCTTTTTCTGCACTATGATAACTGAATTAGATAAATTAAAATCCTTTAAATTCTAAAAAATACCAACAAACAAATCCAATCCCTGCGCTCATATTATACAAATAAAATAGAATTAAAGAAAAACACATTGAAATAACATCAAGAATTTGATTTGCTAAGACAAGTAGATATACAGAGGAAGCTCCATCACTAACATCCACTGTAATCATTATTGATCTTGTAGGTCACTTCAAAAGTGTTTCAAATCCATCTAAAGATACCAGGTGCATGATAAGACTACTGATATTACTGAAACAAACCTACCATCTCTTTTTCTCTCTTTTTCTCATCTTTAGGGAAGAAGAGAACAGGGATTTGTTATAGATTTTCAACTGAATCCTTAAAGAATATTTCTAATAGAGAAGTCAGCAGGAACTACAGATAGCCATTATCTCACAGAGCTGGCATTTAATTTCTCTTCATAATTTATCATGTACAAGATCCACCAGTTGCAGTAACAATTGCAGAGATGGATCAGTAAGAATATCTATGTAGATTCTATAGGATTTATGTTTGCAGTGGCACACGTGTTTATTAAGTGAAGCTATTTTGAAATGCAACTAACACTAGGGCTTCTTGCACCCAGGCTATATTTGTTATGAAAATGAATATGCAGTTCCCCTCCCAGTTACCTCAGAATTGTTTGAAATTTTATTTCTAAAGAAAGTTACCCACTGCTGAAATTCCTCTAACAACCTCTTTCTTTTTCATACAAAAGGCATAACCTACTTTTATTGGAATAGAATTTGCATACTAGCTCCATCAGCATGGTTTTGGTAATCATACAAATAGCTGCATTCAGTTATTTATTCATTTAGACACTATAATTGGGAGACCAGAAAAGCTTCCAAAAGGAGAGATAAGATACTAGGAAAAAGCCCCTTGAATTTCTTTTAAAATGAAGTCAGCAGATCTCTTAGTTTGTAGATAAATTATTGGATTTGAATGTAAAAGCCTCAGAGAAAAATAGTTCTGTGAATGTGAGAATTAGGGAACTGGTTCTATGGTCCCTCTCCTGTGTCAGCCTTGATGTCTTGTGGCTTGATGGCTGATGTCGTCCCACCATCTCACTGGCAATGAGGACACTTATTTTGCACCCCTGCTCAGCTGCCTGCTTTCATGTATCTCCTACTCAGCTTGAACCTGAAATCGCTCTTTTAAGAATTCCAACCTTTCTGTATAATTTCATTGAAATTAGACTACACATTGAGGAATTATTAAGGGGGGTGGGGAGCAGCAGGAGGAGAGGCAGAGCAATTACACAAACCTTTTTCATCTTTGGGAAAAAAGCGAAAAGTCCCTCATATTATTTGGGCTTCCATGACCTCAAAAAGTCCATTTCTCTCACTTTTAATCAATACGCTTGAATCAATATTGGCATAATTTTGGATTATTTTCAATCTATTGCTTAAAAAACCTGAATGTTGAAGAAATTATTTAACCCATTTTCAGGAGTTGCACAGAGTTGTCCTGTGGAGTGGAAAAGTTATAAGACCAGAGCACATACAGAATGTTTCTAGTTTTTTGTCTGGAATTTTATGTTAAGACTTTTTGAGGTTTGGGGATAATCTTGGGACATATCTCAGTAAGAAATGAAAAACTCTATCAATAGGATCATGGCTAAATGGGTATACTTGGCCAGAGTCTTGCAAGTGCAATGATTTTACTTTTGAAGAGACAGTTGTAGTGTGATCAAATTTGAGTAAGCTCATATTAGATCTGAACTCATTTCTGCTCCCAACTTGACTCCAAAATATTGCATAGTCTGTTTTATTTAACATCTGTATAAAACAACTATGTCAGACACTGGATTATTCACTTTATTTTAGTTACATAGTGTCTTGTAAAATTTCCTTATTCCGTTTACACAAGATTTGTACTTGGATAATGTATCAATTTCAATGAAAATATACATAATTTTTATTAAAAAAGATTAACTTCCTATGTTGGGAAATGGTCACCAGGAGTGATTAAGAGCCTATGTTGGGAAATGGTCACCAGGAGTGACCACAAGTCAAGGGATATAAGTAAAGGTATTGAATTGAACCATTAGTAATGTCTATCACTTATAACGTGCCAGTCTGAGGATGTGAACATTTAACTGGCAGATTTAGGAGCATGTTGGACAGCTCTGTGTTGGAGAGTGGCAAGACCCACCAGAGGAATGTTAGCTGTCTAATGTGACATCAACGTCTCTGTCACAGCCCTAAATATCTTGGATATCTGCCTGCATTCCCACCTTGCTCTCTCTCTTCCCTTCACCACATTCTTAACTTCCTTTATTATACTGCCACACAGCAGCACTGGACGTTGATCAAAATGGAGCAGTTTTAAAATTGAGGCTTGCATTTTTGACAAGAAAACGAAGAATTAAGAGATAAGGTAGCTCAGAATGACACAGTTCAATGGCTCCATTAAATTCACTTTCTCTTAGCAAAGGCTGAGTAGTGCTGCTGTGAACCGACTGAAACAGCCCATATGCACATGGGCAGCTCCAGCAGTACAGGGAGCCCTGGGCATTCAGGCCACATAGTTTCTGTGCCCAATGGTATGCACCATGGTGTATAGCCCCTAATGCCAGTGACACTGCATGGGAATGCTGTAGAGTGAATCCTTGCCTGCCTTGAAGTCAAAAGGAGAAACATGATTGACCTAAATGGTGGCTACAGTCCCTCAACAGCTTAGCTCCACTGATAAGGGTCATAATCCACTGCAAGGCATGGGAGTCCTGTTGACTGGAATGGAGTTCATGTCAGCTGTGGATCTGGCCTAGTGATGTCAGAGGGCCACCTGCAAGGCACAAGCTGTGGGCAGAAGATTTGAAGGGGTAGTACTTGGGGAAAAAAGTTCTTTAGATATTAGAACAGATCTTGATCTGCTTTCGATCTTATCAAAACAACAGTTGTTTCATTTACATGAATAAAGTGAAAACTGTGACACTTCAGGAGCTGAGGTTGTCACCAAAAACCATGTCGGTGACAATCTCAGCTCCTGAGGTGTCATCTCCATCGCTCTGTTTGGGCTATCACTGCCACAGGAAAGGAGGACAAAGATAGCATTTCAGACAATGAAATTAAGATGTAAGTACAGGATGTCTCTGCTTCAGTGTTACAGCAGCAGTAACCTTTGCCAGCAAGGCTAAGGAACATCTGTGTGTGGTTACACTTGAAAATAGGTCAGTAAGATTTGCCAGTGACATTCCCCAGTATCTGCAGAGATGCTTGCTTCCATAACTGAGCACCAGTTCAATCTTGCACATTAAAATAAATAACGCTTATGTAAATAACAACCAGAATGATATTCTACAGGCTGGGGCTTTGTGCTTGGGTTTTTTTATTCATTGGATCTTGAAACTCAATAAAAGAATTCCTACAGCCAAATAAATTTTTTTAGAAGATCTGAGCTCAAGCTTAAAACCCTCTACCTCTGGAATCTTGAGCTGGAATACTATTTATGTCAAAAGTGAAACTGAATACAGTGATATGAACCTACTTACAGGAGCTTTCCATCTCTTCAGTAGGATTGTTGGTTTCTGTTTAAGTGAAGGCTAGGGACTTGAACTGTAGGGATGTTTGAGCCCAGGACTCAGGTGCATTAGAATAAGCAGAGGATACTCAACAGTTTCCATTTCTAAAATATTATATTAGATTTTGTGAGACAAAGAAATCAATGTAGGACTCCAATCTACAAATCAATTAACATTCATATAGCAAAACACTTAAATATATACTGCTACTGAAAGAAGAAATCCAGGACATTAATGTGAATTTAATTGCTCCGGTCCATTTGAATGTGTCCAGCACTCTCTCCCCATTTTTAAATGGAAATTGAGACAGAGGCTGAGTGATCCACTTCTGCACACAACAGTAGACAACTATGATAGTTTGAGACATTTCTTGTTCCATCTGTTCTCCCTTTTCCTTTGCCAGATGTTGCTGCCACCATTGCAGGAAAAGAGGTTTGCTCGTTCCCCAGCTGCTGCACTTCCTATTTCAGCCTCAGTGCAAACTTTGGCAGCCATGAAGTTAATAGCCAAACTAGAATGGCTGAAGTACAGTCACATATTCTTTTGCCATTACTGAGACTGGCTTAATTATCTGCAGAAGAGAGGTTAGGCAGGGAGCTCACAGTGGTGATGTGCAAAACTACCCCAGTGACAATAACCAAAACTAACTCTCAGAGCTTGACAATCTAGCTCCAAAAAGGATGTCTATGGCTCCCTCAAAGCCTAGAATTAAAATCCTCAAAATTCTTGTTTTTCCAGGAAAGTGTTTCTAAGGAATACATAATTTTCTATTTTCCTAGGTTTATAATTTACTGGGCTGCCCAGTTTACCCATCTTGGTAATGGCAAACTACCCCATTATCCTAAGACTTACCAGGATCTATGAACACTTCATAGATCCTGTCTGTCACATCTGGATCTTGTTTATATCGATCTCACAGAGCACATTTAATAGGCTAAGGTCTGCACAAACACAGGCAGGAAAGAATACAGTGCTTTTTGTAACACTGAGGAATAGGTAGAGGATTTTGACACATTATGGGAGATTTTTGTTTATGTTTTTGTTATGTTTCCAAGCTGAAGATTACAAAGTCCATCTCAATAAACCCATCTCAAAGCACCAGAAAGCCAAAACTTGTTCTAGGCTTGTCTCTGTGTCTCTGTGCTTCAGAGCAGTGATGGACAGCCACCAGATGAAGGATGGGATGCAATTCTTCAGCTCCGTTGACAGTGTAGCACAAAAGGTGGAGGGAAGCAGGTAGCTGGGCTACAATGCCTCCTCTGTTGGCTAGGTATGTATTTCATTCTAGGAATTTACTGAAATCCAGTGCATTTGGTGAATAGAGTTCTGGTGAAGTCACAAGGGAAATCTCTGGTGGACCTCAACAGCAAGTTTCCCAGCTCAGCTAATGCCCCAAGCACTGGGTTCTGAGTTTTTTCTGAGCAAGATTTTTACATCCAGACTATTCAGTAACCTCAGTATTTCCCCAGATCATGGCCAGCATCTTCCAAGACAAAGGTTTTAATTTCTATATTGTAGCTAGGAAAGCAGAAGAAACCTATCATGTTGTTTGCCTTCATTGAATTAGTATGATGGCTGGCAGAAGACACAGACTGTACTCTCAGGCCAGCAAAATTATTTGTCCATCAGCAATAATGGGGGGTTAAATTCCAAGTTGTTGAGAATCAGTCTGCCCTAAGAGAAGATTAAAAAAAATTAGGATTTCATACTTGTAAGGAGAAAATTATAGAGCAAGCTGAAATGAAGGGGTGCAATTTTGAGTGAGGCAAGGGGAGCAAACCAACAGAGTTTGTTTCATTCTGGGAAGTAATACCAAGACTATTTTTGGTATTTTGAGACCCTGCCTAAACTCATGTGGCAAGACTGCTGTATGCCTATGCATATGCATATTCCATTTGGCAATACACTCAATGCGGCACTCAGCCACCTACTAAATAATAGAACTTAAAAATGGAAAATCAAATGACAGAAGAAGCTATTTCCAGGTATTTAATCAAAGGGAGGATCAGAGTACAAAGCTCAAGACAGGCCCAGCACACAACTCTGGCTGAACTGTCACTCTACAGCGGGCTTCAAACATCTGCATTACTTTGACTGAAATACCATGAATAATTTATAATAGAATACAGAATTTAAGAAAAATAGATTTTAGAAAAATTAATACCCCACAGTAATCACCTGGCTTCATGTTTATTAGCGAGGTGCTCCGGGGTAGAAAACATCATTGAGTTTATGAACCTTTGGGGATGTTTCTTTTTAAAAATTAACATTTCAGCTTGATATTATTTTAGTATTTACCACTCGGTATTGTCTTAGATGTCATCTTGGCAAAGGGCTCCTAAACAACTGCCACTTTTAGCACTGCTGCCAAAAGGCCCCCTTTCACAATAAAGCATGCTGTGCTTTGGCAGGAAATCAATAAAGTGAAAATCTGTTCTCATCATCCATACATTTACCATCACAATCAACAATCAAAGGCAAGACCTGGGTTCTTTATCCACAGGCTCCAGCCTCCCAATTTTCTGCTATGAAAGGCAGCATAAATTAGAACCCTTGGTTCCTGTTAGCTGGGCTTAATGGGTATGATTTATGAACCATTAAATGAGGTTATGTAAATTGATCCTTAGCAGAATGCTAGCACACAGGTGACAGGTGCAGTACATTTGAATGATGAGTCCACAAGGGTTCTGTTCAAATCAGATTTCAGTGACATTCAGTTTTAGGAAGGAGAAATATGTTGTCAACAAGGAAGTGATTTAAATAGTGCCCTGGGTTTGTCAGCAATTATGCTTTTCTTCTTAATTGCTGCAAACTATATAAATTCTAATAGGAAATAAATTACTGATTTACCAGTTAATGACAAGGGGGTATAGACAAGAACGGTTCAAACATTAAAAAAAAAATTGCCTTGTGAGGCCATATTCAGTAATGATTTCATTTATCATATTAAAGTTAACAGCTGCTTTAAAGTCACACGATAAACTTTGACATGAGCTAAGTTATATTGTTTTTATTGCTAAGCTGAAGGGAACTGGGTTTCTGCTACAGCTACGGATGTTTTTAAAAGGACAAAATCATATATTTGCATAGAAATTAGGATAAATTTTGCTTGCTATTTTTGCTTGGTTTTTTTTTTAATCTTAGTAACCTTGTCAAAAATCAGACCACATCAACTATGTTTAAAGTATTCTGGCTTACTCTGACAGGATTTTTATATTAATGGTGAAAACTAATGATCTGATGTTTGGATTATATCCTTCTCATTTCCCCTAAAAGTGACCATAAGGATTGATTAACTGTCTTATAATAATGTTTTGATATGAAAAAAGGGAATTGCTCTTGTACAGCATTGAAATCAGTGCCATCGCTGTTCAGGCTGCTTTGGTCTGGGTAGGTGGGCTCTTGGAGAACTAGACATATTTATGTAATCTAAGTCCTTCTTTTCCCTAGACTGGTTAATAGCATGCTCCAACTAGTGGCCTGGCACACCTCTGCTTAATGAGTGTTTGCATCTTCCTTTGAAATGGAATGGAATGAAACAGTGATAGGAATGAAACAGCATGGATAAATCTGTCTGTAATTCAAGGCTTTGAGGGCAGCAGGTCTAGAGGAAAGACTGTACAGGCAGGTACTTGAAATATGTAGGATAGTAGGATGGTGTGAAAACATTTTCAGAGGCTCAGCCATATTAGATCATTTTCATCTATGGAAGAAAATACACAAGAGGAGAGAGAAAGAGATAAAACCCAAAATATCAGTTACCTGGGAGGCCTACTGAGATTTAAGAAAATCTGAGAAACCTCAAGATATTTACTTGTGTCTCTCTATTTTTGCCAACATGTTCATTGGCTGCGTATTTCCTGTTTTTTTCAAAATTCAGTGAAGTTTGTTCAAGTAACAAGCATCAGTTGCTAATTGAATTAGCCTCTCCTTTTGTGTTTGACTTCAATGGAGATTCCCTTCAAGGTTCAGCTGCTTACTCCCTGCATTGTTCCGCTCAATGCTCATATGTCGCTCGCTGCAATACTTCCCCTTTCACAGAAGCTGTCACTTTTATTTCTGTGAAGAGGATCATCAGGAGAGAGTCCAGAGTGTGCAGTGCTTTTGGGGGTGTGGAATGCAAATTAAAAGGATCACAAGGTTGCAATGTTGGTAATGCAGAAAAAGCATGATGCAGTTTCATCTGTGAGGAGATGAAGTACTGGGATTTATTCTGGATATTAAGAATCCCATAGCCTTCCAATCAACAATATACAACAAAGCTACATTGAAAGAATGAAAAAGACAAGCCTTAAAAAGCTAAGGGAAACTGCACTGCACTTGTCTATGTTAACCTCATTTGGTATCTTCTGTGACTGCATTGCCAAACTGTCTTCATTATAGAAGACCTGCTGGTGCTTTGGAAGATCCTGCCTCTGTTTCACACTCACAGAAGGGACTGTGTATGCTAAGACAAGACAATTATTTTTAAAGGCATTAGTCCTGTCTAGTCAAAGTTATCCTCTCCCACCGCCTAGCTTGCTTTAAGTTGTCACCTTAAAGTCACCATTGCAAACAGAACCCTGTAACTCCAGATACAAAAAAACCTCTTTTTTTTTTCCTCATGTGGAAGTGTATGAGATGGCTGATCTTCATGGGATGGATTACTGCTGGATTTCATTCTTTGTGCACTCTGCTTGCAGCATATCCCCTGTTCTCTGACAGTTCCCTTCCTCACTGAGGCAAAGAGAAGATGTGGCAGAAACCATACAAAAGAAAAAAAAGATGTATAGTACTTCCCTCCTCCAGTCTGTAGTCATTGTCCACTTAGGTAATTGGTGCATGCAAATTCGCTATGTTTGTTAACTTCTGATGCACTTATTTTCCATATAGTTGTCCCATCTTCTCCTGAATCCACATAAACTTTACCAAGACATTCCAGATGTCAGCTCTTCTCCTTTTACTTCCCTTGAACCTGCACCCATGTGCAGAAATTCAAGTCTTAGGACTTGAAGCATGATTAATGCTGAAGCACTGAACTAGAATGAGGATTTTAGTTTCTGGTACCTCATATTTTTATGTTTCAATACACAACAATTTCTGTATATGGTATAGAGACAATCCCAACCATATATATAATATATATATCAAGACATAAGTAAAGGTCTGAAATCCTGACATCTTCTTCTATAAAAGGTCCTATAGGGATTTCAACTGTATTCACTCTGGGTTTCATTACTGAAGGAACATAGCCCCAGCAACTGCTTGTTGTAAGAAAGGGGGCAGCATCTCATCATATTCCTGATGAAAACGGAAAGAAAATGGTGCCCCAAACTGCATTTTGTAGAGTTCTCCAAACAGCTTTGGGTAGAATGGGGTTCCTGACATTTCCTGGAGGCATGTTTTATCCTGGAGTGGATTTCAATATAACGAAGCCTAAGACAGACAATATTGGCCTGAACTGGTAAAACCACACAGTGCAGAACAGTTTTAGAGAGTCAGAAGCTTAGGTTTGAAAGTAGTCTGGTTGTGTGAGTGCAACACAATGATGCAGGGAAGCCAAAAATCATGAATTAACACTACTGTAGTTACAGAAGTTAAAGGATGCAAATTCAGTTCATAGGTCTTCATATGATAGTACAAGCAGCATATGATTTAAGCCCCTTTTAGACCTACCTTTGAGTTCTTCATAAACACTCAAACCTGTGCTGTTCCTTCCCTGATGGGTGATATTATCCTTCCTGTGTTTCAGATGGGCAAGCAAAAGTCAGGGAAAGTGCATCCCATACATACAGCCTGGTTGTCCTGGAAAGGGAATGTGACAAACACTCTGCCTACTGAAGTTCTCTTTTGCACCAGATTTATGGGTTTATTTTGAATGAAACCAGGCTAGGGGAAAAGGATTTATGTACAACCCTACCTAATGCCCTTCTGCAAAGAATTCTCCAGTATAAAAGCAATTTGAAATTTCCTAATGAAGACTTAGGCACTGCCATTAAAGCCCAAATTGACAATGACAAGTAAATACGTGTGTCTAGTTTGAAGGACCAAGGACCTAATTTTCTTGTATGTTAACTTCTCAAGGCACTTCATTTTCACAGTAGGGTTTCCAAGGGCTCTAAGATGCAGAAGTCAGAGCTTGGAACACCAGTGAAGCAAAACATGATATCTGAAAAAGTGACAAAATAAAAATAGCATCCTTTTGTGAAAATGGTTGCTTGTGACTTTTCAGCATCACACAGGAACTCCATGGAAGAATTTGGGATAAGAAGGAATTAATTAGGACAGCATTTCATTGCCTTAGTCATCAGGGCTCCGAGTTCCTTCCTACAATTCCTTTTCTCATTGACTGTATGCTTTCTCAGGCTTTAGCAATTAATGAGATAGGGTTACTGAGGGGGCAATATCCTGAAACATATAAAATGCATTCATCCTCAGAGTAGTCCATATGTACAGTGAATTAAGATTATGTTTTTCATGCTGGAAAAGCTTGTGAAATAATGGAATTAAACAGTGTATTACTGTACTTTTAATAGTAAAGGCAGTCTTAGTTCTGGTAATCCTTAGTTTGAGCATTTGAATATATGACCTTTATACAATTCTTTCTATGTGGATTTCTTTAAACTTTGGTTTTTTATACTTTTCCAAATTATAAAATCTTAGAATTTGTAAAAGCAAACTTTTCACTGCGTGTCATTGTATGACCCCTCAAGGAACAGGTTCTTCAGCTGGACTGAAATATTTAGGGCCACAGAACCTTTTGCAGCTGATCAAAAGACAGATGAGAAGGTCATCTGAGGTTCTGGTCCCTCATGCAGACAGCTTCTTTCTCATGTCCCTTCCTCTTCTGCTGTCTTCACAGTGCCATTTTGACTGATTGAGCACCATTATACCCATCCTCCCATCTCCAGTTTCTGTCCTGTTCCCATCTTCTTCCCTAACTGGTCCTCTAGTCGCTCTCCCTTTACTCATCCTACTTTATTCTTCATGTTACCACATCATGCCTGCTCTGCAACACCCTGAAAGTCCTGGGCTCTCCTGCCCTCAGCTAAAGTGCCAACCATTGCAACACACATCCCTCGCAGCCTCCACCAGCTCTGTCCCAGGTTTACTGCACAGAACATCTACATCTACAGCTTATAAAGGCTCCAAGAGTCACAGAGCAATTTCACTATGAGGCAGAGGGTACGGAAGTCCTAAGGCCTGATCCTCTACTCAATTTTTTCAAGTTTAGATGATTATTATCATAGAGTTGGTGTCCTAGATCCTGGGCATTTCTTCTGGGGCCAGGAACTCCAAGATGACCTCACCAGGCAACCCCTATTTTATTGGTTAGAAATACTGCAGAAGGGTACATTTTCCAGCAAAAAGCATGGAAAACTGACACATTTTGCCAAATTGCTAAATGAATACATAAAAGAAAAAAACCTCAATAAATTTAATTGCCTAAAATTCCTTCAGCTTTGTATTCTGAATTAATTCATTTACATGAACACATGTCCAAACAATCTCCCATGGTGAGACCTACAGGCTTCATCCCTACAAAGGATGAAAGGCTGAGGCAGAAACCAGGCTGCTATGAAGCCGCTCCAGTGGGAGCATTTCAGTGTGGTTATGGAAGAGCAGGAGACCAGGCCACTGTCTCAAGTATCATTAACTGGCTTTTCTTGAGGAGTGACTGTAGTCCAGAGTGAGTATCCATTTAGCTTGTCACTGACTTTTGTCTCCTCATATCAGTTTCCTTTCTTATTCCAAATGACTCATGGAAGAATCTATGTGGAGAGAAGAGGTTCAGATAGGAAGGAAAAAAAAAATCCTTCAGAAATCACTTTCTCAAGTAGTTGCCCCCATCTTGCCTTTTTCAACAGATTTTTCTCTCTTCCACTCATTGAAAGAGTATAAGACAAGGAAGTATATTCATATTGGTTATTAGCATGTGTTTAACATTTGCTAGCATTCATGAAAGGATTTCAGACCCAATTCCAAGAATTTTACAATTACATCCTACAATTATCTTCCATCTGTCATCTAGATATATTCCTGTTACAAATGTTTTTAGCAAGATGCATCATACAGGATTAATCCTTATGTGAGCGAATGGTAGCAGACGTTGGAGTGATTTGCTGAACTTTAATTTTTTATCCCACTAACCATAATTATAAGGTCAAAAGAATTGGCTTTAGGTATATATATTTTTATTTTTATTATTAATTTTTATCACTTTCCTGAATTTTGTGTCTAATGTCTAGTATTACATAGAGCAACATAGTTACATTGCTTCTTTTTCTTATGAATAAATGTGCTAAAAGTGCAAAGTTGTTTTTTTCTCGAATGCTAAGAGTTCCTGGTAATTATTTGCTGTGAGCTCACTAAGTTATTAAAATAAACCAAAAAACCTTCCAGAAAACAATGACAACAGTAACAACAACAAAACTTTGCCATGAAAAGTGATGTCTTTCAGATATCTCAGGTAGCCTATTGGAACTATATAGTCACATAATATGCACATGGCATTCCCAGCAGTGTGCATTGTACCTCTGCTGCAATTTCTATACTTGCAAGCTCCACAGTCAGTTGATTTTCTTCTCTTTTGGAGACCAGATAAAGTGGGTGATATGCTCTGTTCTGGTTCCATCTGGTTCTCATCCCATGCCTTGACAAAAATCCTTCAGTGTTTCTTAAACTTTCCTTTTGACATGAAACACAAGTTAGGTCAGTTATTGGTGATGTGCATCCCACACTCTTTCAGTAAAGGCTACAGCAGAAAAAGAAGCAATAATTGCAATGGAGACTGTGAGCACGGCCTGCCATTCATATCCTCCTTGGCACAGCACCTAACAACAATTCTTCATTACTAGTGAAATTAGGACTACTAGGGCAGCAAAACAAACCTAGGGCAATGTCAGGGCAAAGACCACCAGGCTTTATCTTCTGCATGGTGAGTAAGTTTTTGTCTCTTAGAAGAGGTTCAGTAATAGATCCTTTCAGTAACAGTCATGATCCTTTCAACTTTTCTGCAAATGCAGAAAATGCAAATTTCACTGCTATTTGGGTTTTGAACTGACAAGTTCTGAAAAGACCGGAAAGTCAAACTCAGAATAATTTATTCTAAAGCCTGTGTTATGAGTTTAATTTTATAAAGTAAAAATAGTGATCCCAAAATGCTGGGAGAATTTCGGAGGGAAAAGCTTTTTACTTCTGCACTTTTAACCAGGCTCTTTTTAAAATTTCTGCTCAGATTTATTACTGTATAAGCTAATTTATTTCTCCATTTATGATTGCTTTGACAGCCAAATTTCTCACTTGCATTTGGCTTGGTAATTTCTACTTTGGCAAAATTTTAGCAATTTATTTGCATTACTATTAGTAGAATAGCACTTGCCCAGCATTTGTCCCTGTCAAGAAGGTTCTGGCTTTATATTCCAGGACTTCTGTAAGTGACAACTTTTTGTGCTGCTTGCTTTAACTCTAGCAATGATAATACTGAGGGAAAATTACTCTTTTACAGCTTTATATCAGGAAACAATGGCCACTGTGAAAGGAATAAAGTTGGTCAGTAGGAAAATAACTTCCACCTAGTGGCTTTCCAGAAAACTGCCATAATAGTGAATTTCTTGAGAAACTCAAATTTATATTTTTACATAATTTGGAGGTAATTCTGCCACTGCAACCCATTTGCAGTTTTCAGTGAACTCAAATACATTACCTACACACATATATAGTGCTTAATGTGTAGTTCATGGTAATTTTAGTATCACCATGCTTTTGGATTTTTCATATCATCAACATCATTCTGAAAAACTTTAGACTAAAAATTCTTATGATTGCTCATAGCAGACTGATTTTATTCCAGCTTTTCTATTTCATATTGATAACATATTTAAACATCAACTATACTAATATCCCCATACCCACTTCAGAAAAAGCTCTCTGTATTATCTCTATACTTAAACTACCAGCTCATCAAAATTGTATACACAGCCATTTGGGTAGTGTGGCTTAGTGGAATATAAATGACTCATAAATCTGGTAAGATATGAATCTGCTGTTTAATTTAAAAAGGAATTATTCAAGAGTTTAGTATCATACACCTACCAGAGCTGAATAAAGAAAAACTCCTGGAAATGAAAACTCAATACATTATTTCTCATGCCATTGAAACAATAACTATTCTGGATCAGTGATTTAATATTAATTTGCATGAGCTGAAAATCTGCCACTAGGCTACTCTGAACATTTTCTTTTCTCTGTAATACAAGTAGCAAGAAATTATCTAGGCAACAGAGGTAAGTTTCTGTACTGTGCAATTATTGTCATATAAAATTCATGTTGATTGTCAAGGATAAATGTATTGGTTGAAAAAAGGTATGGATAAATGGCATTGCCTGATGATTAATTTGATTCAAGAAAAAAAATTTTGATCTTTGGGCTAAATTCCAAAACATAATCCAAACCTGTGATTTTGTAATGGTAAATTAAAAAAAAAAATCCAAAAAACCAATAGTAACAGTTTAGCAAATATATTTTTTTAAATCTAGGAAGTAAATAGAGAAGCCCATAATAAGCTGCAGTGAAATTAATTTTATAGTTCTTAAATGCCTAAGATAAGATAAATGCAAAAAACTAAACAAGCAGAAAAAACCCATAGCAATTACAACAAATTTCAGATTTTTTCCTATTCCAGTAACCTAACACTAAAGTATTCTGTAATATAAACAAGGGAAACAACAATTTCCTCCTGCTGTCTTGTCCTTTATAGAGTCATGTATGCTTTATGTGGTTTTTTTCCCAAATTATTAGAAGATGACCATGGCATATTCTTTGAATACCGTGGGAATTATGCAAGATGCAGAAAAATGAGATTGTTCTTTTTAAGTTAGCAACAATTCTCAAAACTATCAACACATATATTTAACTAATTTACTACAGTTTTCTTTTCAAGAAAATGCAAAAATACTAATCTCTTCATATTATCAATATATGGGCACTTGTATTTGTAACATTATTTTAAGCTATCTGACCAGCCTGCACATAACTATTCATACTCTGATTATATACACTGTAGCTGGGGTTTTGTCAAAAAAAAAACAAAAACAAAGAGCAGAGTCAGAACAGTCAAATATTGTTAAAATGTTTCAACTGCCATTTAAAAAAATCCTATTGTATTTTGTGCTCACAATATTTATCCTAGATAGAAAAAGCTTTTATATATAATTTTGTGTGAAATGGGTAAAAAAACGAGTTCAGAATCAATCAGCTCTGTGGAAACTTTGACTAATCCAATCTGTTGCTTGGGAGTCGGGGGGATGGAAATATTTTAAACAATTTTAATTAAAATAAAAAACCATTTTTAAAATCAGATAATTACTATATGGCAGTTTTCATTAGTATGGGCCTTATCAATGGTGTTTTTAGTAATTTTTGCTTGCATCATCCCTCTCAGTGTCTAATATTTAAGGCATTATCTTTCAAGTGTGCACTATGTGGACTAAGTCAAACCTGTTACATGAAGTGTAACAGGACCATGTGAAGAGAATGAGGCTTTAAGTGTATGATGGAAAATCCACAAAGCCAGGCACCTTCCTGAACCCTGGCTGTGGCTTCTTTGAAGCTGAATGACCTTTAAATGTAGTAGGAATTCTTCTTATTTTAAAGGATGGTGAGATCCTATTACTCTCTTTCAAACCATCAAGGAAGAGGAAGTTATCCCAGCAGAACCAGGAGTGATGGGAGAGGAGATGCAGGCCTCTAAAACAATGTCTTCCTTCCTCTCCTTCTTACCTAACCTGAGTGTAAACCTATGCAATAATAGTTTCAAAATCTTCCATTTTTATTCTGATGGTGTGTAAGGAGATGTCAGGCACAGTGCATCCATTTCTATCTGTTTTAAGTTTTCATTACAGCTCAGAAGTAGAATGTCAGTACTTGCTTATTTACTATAATGGGTATATATTTATTCAGGCTAGTGAATTGCAATTAATCTTGTTTATGGAAGGAAAAATTAAACAATTAAGCAATCAAACATACTGTACAAATTAATCAGAAAAGATTACAAGGAAGAAAAAAAAAAGGGCATATGACTCCTTGACTTTGTTCCAAAGATTTAAAATTCTATTTTGGAATAAGGAAAATCCAAACAACCAGAACACAAAAAAGTTTTTAAACAAATAATTTTATAATTATGGGAGATTTTTCACATCATAAAATGGAATTAAATCTCTTTTAATAATTATAAGCAATATAAGCAATTCTCAGTACTGTGAACTGATAGATTTTATATCAGAATTCTGGAGAACTTGAGTGAAAATAAAACCTGCACATTCCCACATCCTCCAAATTAGGCAAATAAAACACTCTGTTATCCATGAAAGCCTTGTTAAGGTTGTCAAAAATGCATCTGGAAACATCTGGCTATAAAGCAGAAAATGACAAATGTTGAATGCAAACAATATCAGCAGTGGGAGAAACACATCACTGTGACAGAGTCTGACACCCAGGTGAGTCCTGCTGCCCAGCACTAATCCTAGCCAAGTCCTGCCTCTGGTCCAGGGAGACAGACAACATATAAATAGCTAGGAGAAGAATATTTTAAAAATATTTCTGGGATGGTTATTTTCACAATATATATTGAAGGAAGATGATTTTTGTTCCAATGGGAAAAGTGATGAAACTTGAAAGGTTTTTGTTGCTTTAAAAATTAATACATTTTCATAAGTTTTTGCATTTTATCAAAATCCAGACACACCCATCACCTTTATTTCCTCTCTTTTATGACAATAGAATACTAACATTGGTTAAGTTTGGGTAAAAAGAAAGAATTTTATTACTAACTGCTGAAGAAACAGTTAGGGTTTCCATTTCTTCAAAAGAACCACTGCTGCTAATGTTTTTCAGAAAGAGTACATTTTAACAACAACCAAACTGCAAAATAATTTCAATTGAAAAAATTTGACATGATACCTAAATATCCTCAGTTATTGCTTTTCATATGATATAAATAATTTCCAACACTTCTGCTCACCCAAAACCTGAACTTTGCTGACGGTCTCAGTGGAGGGAAGGGGGCTCTGTGCCCGTGTGGTGCTCGAGTGTCCGTGTGCGTGTGCACAGCTGTGCGTGTGTCTGGTGGGAATGATCCGTGCATACAGGGGTGAATAGCAATGGCTAAGGGCATATTTTACAGTGGGGAGATGTAAATGTTCTATAATTAATTACCAGAATTATCTAAGAGCCACTACAGCACTCCACTATGTGGTACCACCAGCCAGACTATAGAAGAGATTTATAAACCCATCACAGAATATACACAGAGACAGATGGCCTTCAAGAACCACGTAAAAGGAATGACAGCCATAATTCTTACTCTTTTCTTCAAAATCCAGTTTCTCCTGTTGTCACCAGTCAGGTTGGAGTACTTTGTATTTACAGCTTAAAGCTCTAAAATGGATTATTTTATTACAGCATAGTATCATGACACTAGGATATGAGGGCTAGATGATTTATTCACTTTGATGCAAGTAAGGAAAGCTTTTATTTTTAAATTTCTACCACTCAGTGCAGTGCGTCAAACAATCAGTTTTAATATCTTTAGGGTTAAGTGCACTCTTGTAATTTAGAATTAAATGATTTTTATTAAGCACTTTTGCTGAATATCTACAAGCTTTACAACTCTGCTGATTAAGGATCTGACAGTGACTGGTAAAGCAGCCACCTCTATGAATTAGGGAAGCATTAGGGAATGCATTCTGTCTACGTTCCTTAGTGCTTAGGGAGTATTTCAAAATAAGTGCAATTTCTGTAAAATGTAGTCATAAAACTACAAATTAATCAATGTATGTGAAACCTAGTGCTTGCGACATCTTTAACAGATTAAAGGTATTTTTGTCTAGAGGGAGGACAGATAAAATAACCCAGGGGTGAAACTTAAAGTGCAGAATTTCTGAAATATTCCCCTGTGACACTGAAACATATAAATGGAAATCTAGCTTTGAATAGCCAAGGTCTAATGGCCAGATTGCCAGTAACAACCCAGATTTGAGGGAGGCCTGGCCCAACAGCCTGGGCACAGGGTCGGGGACCAAGGAATGCCCACTGCATGCTGATATTAACCTCCTCTGCAAGCTTGCACAAGCTCCTTTATTTCCAGAGATGTTGTTCCCTCTGCACTCTCATTAACTTCAATGGGAGCCAAGAATGCACAGCACCTTTGAAAATCAAGCGGTTAAACTCACAGCTTCAGTTACCCATCTATAAAATGAGGCTAAACCTTTCTTACCAGTCTCATAGAGCTGTTGTGAAGATTAATTAGATAATGACTGCAAAGCCCTTTGAACATGAAAAGTGCTAAGAATTGTTGTTACCAATGATGGCAAAGATTGGGCTATTCTTCATTGCTGTCAAATAATAATAAAGAGATGTGCTAGTCTAAGAAAAGGAGAGGTGGGAAATAAAGGGCAATAATGGCTGCTGTTGTTTGCGCATATGATACTGAATAATCTTTGCAAGAAGAAGCCAATCTTGTGAAAAGCTATCTACTGTAATGGTGCTAGGGTTATTGACAGGTCTGGCTATAAGTGCAGGTTCCATTAGATACATCAGCCACTATGTATTCGCAGCAAATCTCACTGATGATTGCCCTCCTGCAGAGGGAGAGATAAGACAAACTATGATTGAAGTAAAAATGTAAACAGTTAAAAAAAGAAATAGAAGTCAACCACTGCTCTCCCACAGGGGCAAGGACCAAGGATTGTTGCACCTGTGAAGCAGTAATAACATCAAATGTTAATGTGATATACGATTGTAGCACAGCTACTGCTTCAAGCTCTTGCTGAAGAATTTATGTTGTTTAATATTTTTATATGTATATTAAGTGAAGTGCACTTTCCTAGTCTGGGGCAGTTCAGGGCACAATACTAGCAAACTGAAGGGGTTTCACATGAGTCAAGTTAAGAAGAGCATTCTTTGGCAGCACAAGTTACAGCTTGTGGTTTTTACAGGTCTCTAGCAAAAGCCACTGAATTGATACCAAACCTCTTAATCTCAGGGTTGTACTATGAAGTAGATGCACTATGTTTTTCTCTTTTGTGTTTGAAGCTGATATTAGACCCATTACTGTAAAAATATATTATTAATTCATATCAATGCATGATATAAATTCTTCTATTTGGCAGCTGGAAAGAAACTGAGTGATATATCAGTGCTAAAAAGCACCTCCTATTTTCACAATGATAAGGAATGTTTACAGTAAACAGACATTAAATAATGTTCAGATCTGAAGAATGGCATAATATTAACCAAAGAGTTTTAAAACAATTGGTCAAATAGGCATTCTAAGGTTGGTTTATGTTTGTGGCTTAAGAAATAATGCCGTTTGTGTGGCTGGCCCTTCATCTGGCCATTAGTTCTCCTGTGCATCCACACACTTTCCCCCATGCCCAAATAATTTTCACCCTTTGGATTAGTTGCTGTAACATTCAGCAGAGGCACAGAAGTGGCAAAGATAATTAATTTCCTCCACATTTAATTTAAATAAAATGCTGTCTGGGTGGAACAGACAGCCTATTCATGGCACAGAGGAGAATTCATTGTCCCTTACACTTAGGAGCAGGCAGCTTTTTCAGCGGTCACGCATGTACCAGCCAGCCAGTCAGCATGTCTGTGCCAGATGTGCTGGCTTTTCCCCAGCTGGCAGGATAAAATACAGAGGTAGAGAACATGGAAAGAAGAATACAGAGAGCAGGGAGTACATGCAGCTTTTGTTGTACTGGACATTTTGTGCTGGAGATGGAAGGGAGTTGGGGAGAAAGACAACTATATCAGAAATCAAAGACACTGGAAGGAGTGAGCAGCACTGGCATGGTGAGTTAGGTGATGTGATGGAGGAGAGCTAGAAAACAGAGGGGATGATATGGCAGAACTGCTTTGGGAAAGATTTAGAGGATGTGGAGAGAGTTGGGATGACAGCAGTGAGTGGGTGGAAGATATAACTCCAAAGAAAACAATGTTTAATTATTTCTACTCTTCACGGAACAATCTTTTTAAAATATTGTCATGCTCTCAAAGTTTCAGTGATCTGAAAAACATCTAACATGTTATCATTTTTCAAAAATTCCTACACATTACCAAAGTAAGTAAAAATCTAGTGACCTTATATTCATTCCAGACAAAATACTGGGACACAGAACAGAATGGGATCTAACCAGTAATGTTACAAAGACAGTAACATAATCCATTTCAGTGAATGAGCTTTCATGGAAAATTAATGATAGAGCTGATTACATCCTTGGATGAAAATTTCTGTTGCTAAAGGAAGTCACTCAGTATAACTGAGCTGTTTTACCTTTACTCTGACCTTCTGGTTAAATATGACACTACACAAAATCTGTGTAGCAAATTTTAACTGGCGTGAAAAGGCTGATACAGCCAAAAAGTAATTGCACAGAGGGCATCATTATATAATGGGGTTCCACATAGATCTATTCTTAGTTCAGTGCTATTCAATATCTTTATCAATGAGATGGAAGAAAATAGAAACTTGTTGTTGGTAAAGGCTGCAGATGCCATATTCATACATAAGAAGTTAGTACGTGACCTGATTTTTAGACGCACTAAACATATTTAGGCAATGAAAAAGGAAGATTTTGGCTTACAAACTAAAGCCACAAAATATGTGGCTATTGCAGTGCAAGCTTTAAAGCACCTTTTGAGCTAAACTCATCTCAAAACTGGCTTCATAACAGGTGGTAAGACAGAAATGCCCCAACTAGCCAGTATAGAATGACCCTGTTCTTCACTACTTAGCCATCGATTTATGATCTGTCAGATGAGAAGAAAACTGCTTCATCTTAAAACCCTCACACAGAATTAAGCACTAAATTGCTATTTTATACAACCAAGCTGTCTAGAAATGAGGGTGCTCACTTGGCCATGTGGACTGTCAGGACTGAACATCCCTCTTTTGTGTCAGCAAGTTGACAGATGCACTTCTCAGGTTCTGGAAAGGTGTCTTTGCCTACAACTTCATTTGGATGGAGATGCTTTCCAACTCTCCTATTTAAGCTTAGGCATTACATAGAACTGCTACAAAAACACCACATATGCTCAGACAAGCATTAGGTAATGTAATAACTACTGCTTCTTCTGCCCTTATCAGCTGATGGTGAGAAACATATGACCCCAATTATTAAATAAAATTATTCCATGCCGTCACACTTGGTTTTGAGACAAAATCTGGTATAAGAGAAAAAAATGTGAATAGATAAGCTGGTGCTGGAGGTTTCTCTCTTTCTATGCATTTATAAGTATAAAAAAATAACAAGCATCAGGATCCTGCACCTTTGGGGTCTGCATAGGAGCATGACCAGAGTAGGCTACCAGCACTGTTGGTTTTTCCATAAAACTTCACTTTCTATTGAGATCAACATAAAGAAGGTGATGCACAAAGATGTCATATCTCCACCTCAGGAACATCCCCTACCTAGATCAGAAGATAGAGAAATATCTTGCGGTTAAAACATGGCCTCAGAGAACAGAAGGTTTTCCTCAATCTTCACTGCCTCTCAGTATCTTACATGTTCTTATTTGTCCCCTCTTATTAATTTCCTCTCAGATGCTGAATGAAAGACTTTTCTATCTCTCTTCATAGGACTTTCTTTAGGCCTAGGAGTAAAGCAAAGGCCTGGCATAGTCATTGCGTAGACAGCAGATATAAATGTACTGGAGGAAGGCAGTGAAAAAAAAAAATCCCAAAGCATTTTTATTAGTTCTGATAACTAAATTGGTGATAATAAGAAAGCAGGCTAACCCCTTTGGCCAAACTACAGGTAGCTAGGGAGAAGGCTGTACAGACCTTCCTGAGCCACAGGTTTATTATAGTGATCCTGGGCAGATCACTCTCCAGATGCACTCCATTCTTGCACTGCTGGAAGTACTAACAAGAGTGCTACATGCAGGTGTATTTTCTATAAAGTAGACCATTACCAGTAAAAAGTAAAGGGAAACTATCAATTCACTTAATGCTGAATACCTGTGAGCATTCAGTTGCTGCCACTTCTGGGCATGATGGCTACATTTGATTATCTGTAGATGCTTATGACCTGCATTCCACGTTGTGACTACCTGATGAGCTGCCCTCCAGAGGGCTGGCTAAGCTCCTCTATGGGCATTGCTGCAATGCAGGACAGGGTCACTCTGTGCTCTTTGAGTGAGCCACCAAGAGCTGCATCTTATCCTGTCTCTCACCTTGTGTAGAAGTTTTGGAATCTATAAAGTGATTTTGGATGTTGTTTTCAGGGCCATTTTATAGCCCTGTTGGACTGCAAGAGCAAAAAATCCCTCTCCATGTTTAGAGTATGTTCCCTTATTTATACGTGTCTTGCTTTTTAATAACTTCTGATCCAAATTGTCCTAATGCCCTGCAATAACAAAACAGCAGAATAACTGTTTGGTTGAAGTGATCCTTCATGGCATAGGGGATGCTGTGTCTGGGCTGTGGTGCTGGGTGAGATACCCAAACTGGCCTTAAACGCCTTAGCTGCAGTCTAGCCATTCCAGCACAGCTGTCAGCTTGGATCAATTTTCCCTTCCAAAAAAATGCTGCCATCAGGAGGAAAGCTTTGTGGCTGAGCTATCTTGATCCCCCACTACATTTGCAGCAGGGATCTAGACTATTTATATTCTTCAGAAAACAGCAAGGAAAGAGCACTCCTGAACTGGGAACCAATGTGCGCCCCATTTCTGTTGTAACTCTAATGTCAGGAGGAGCTGGGTAGTCCTCTGAAAGAGTTCCTCATCTAGATGACTGGTGTGGATGCACTGTGGCAAACAGCTGTGGTCTGGTGACCTGTACAGCTCCAACAAAAGTCAAATATTTTACTAGAAATTGTGGAGTTTAAAATAAAATTGAAATCATTTTGCCTTACATGATTTTCTGCCAGTATTTAAATACTTCTTTAACAAAGAATGGAGTTCTCCCCAGCAAAGGTAATTAGTAGCTATCAGTGTGCAATACAGAAATGTTTTTCTCATTTTGCTCCTACAAAGAGCACTGCTGTGTATCACATTAACGCTGTCTGATAGCAACAGATGACAGCTTTAAAAAAATCCAACAAGAAAATTAACAGTAATGCTTAAAAAATCATCACTAAAGACCTGACCTTGCTAATTGATATTTAGGATGAGCCATCAAATCAGTTCTTTGAAATAGGGCTGGCTGCTGTTCTTACATTATTGTAGACTTGAGATGGTATCAAGCTGTCAATAAATGCAAATTAATGGCCATTGGCACACAGTTGCAGAAACAACTACACCTATGTTATCACACCCCCAGGAGTGTCCTTACCATCTACACTGCCTAGTCACTATCCACCCCACTTTGAGCTCTTCAACTGATGGCAATCAGGGAACCTCAGAGCAGCCAGCCTTCAGAGTATCATGGAGAGCTCAGTGGTAGAAGGAAGCCTGTCCTACAAAACCACAAGTTTGGCCCAAACTGCAGCTCACACACTGCACCTCAGAGTGACTCTACTTCAATACACAAAACAACACAGCACAAATGTTTCATCTTAATAGTGTCAAATGGCTGAGATGGGGACACACAACTTCTCATCTCAGTGGGAGGCTCATCTGCTTCCTTTCAAATGGAAATTGGATGGAAGAGACTACTCATTTAAAACAGTTACATCTGTGCAGAGATCACTGCCTGCTCTAGTGTGCAGGCCAGGCAGGGAAAACGCTGAAACATGCCTCAAGCAAGGCTAAAGATGTACAGTTTGTAGTTATGTACAAGAAGGTACAGCATCACCCCCTGATGAAAGAGGAAAGCATCAAAGATTCAAACACAGGCATACTCTCAAAATAGCTGCAAATTAAATATTCAACCTATTCATCCTAGTGCAGGCCCTATTGTGGATAGACTCACAGAAACCTCCACTGCCAAGAGCCACCACACAGCTCCAGTAAGAGATCTTATGCCAGGGACAGAGCGTGAGACCACTCGCAGCAAGGGGGAACTATCCGGCACTTGAGACCATGGCCAAGAGCTGCTCTGTCCCTCAAAAAAGATGGAAGAACAATGTTGAGTGGGGCCATGAGAGCAAACTCAGGGGAGAAGGATGGGAGTAGGCAGGAAAATAAGAAAAAATTGTTTTCCAGAGAGATGCTGGAAGCTCTCTGGCAGGTGGGGGGCAGGCAGTTCCATGCTTCCCCATACATTTTCTTTGTGCTCATGTGAAGTGAATGACTGTTGCTTTAAATCCTCTCTGCTGTCTGTCGCCAAAAAAAAAAAGGATTGAGAAGAAATGTGTATAATTACACACAGAATATTAATCTTCTTCCTGGTGATCTACAACTCTAGCATATTCATCACACTGGAACTGTGCTCAAAAGTATTTTCATCTGATTAAAACCGCTGATTCATCGATGCATGTAATCCTTTCCTAATAGTATGTATATAAATGGCTCTTAACAATTTCCACATCAGTTTTTCCTCATTTTTCATTGTTATGTGATTTTCTTAAACACTGAGTGCAATTCTGAACTTTTATGTTTTGATTGAGCTTTTTGGAGAAGTAAGGTGCAGTGATCTAAGCTACAGATTGAAGAAGCTTAAAAACCTAACATCTGATTCTAGCTCTGGCCAAAAATTCCCTCTGTGGCTTTGGATAACTCATTCCAGTCTCGCCTGCTCTGGGATGAATTCTACAGTCACCTTCAACTCTGGACCCACAATTCTTTTAGGAATTGTGAATACTTAAACTTGATCAGCAGCCATGTACCTCACTATTGCAAACTCTGCCACAGCTCAGGGTATGAAGCTCAGTCTGACGCCCTCTGTACCACCATGCCTTTCCACACTTCCGCAGAAATTCGCATCGGAAGATACTTATACACTCTCACCACAAATGTAGCCATGTGCTATTCTTTGCTTCTGACTCCTTCTGTACCTCCTTCCTTTCTTTACTATTTATAGGTGGCAGCTTGCCTAGGAGATGAGACAAGGCTGCCAAATGATTTCACAGCAGTGTCCCACAAGGAAACTTGGGATAAATCTTACCTCTATGCTCATGAAATAGAAATCCAATGCTAACAACTTTTGTTTACAACAAACAGCCCATAGATACAAGACGCAAACAAGAAATAATGGCTCATGGGGCTTCAAATGTCTGAGAATAACAATCATATCCTTAAGATGAATATTTGTAGCAGTCTTAACACCACTCTTGTCCAACCCTTCAAGGCTGGAGCCCAGTCCTATAGGCCAGAGATACTACCAGTTAAAATTCTCACTACGTAAACCTCTTTCCACACATGTTCACAAAGGCTCAGCAGCAGCCTACTTGCAGCAGCAGCATGAGGCCCTCTCATGCCCACTTCATGGGTGCATCCCACCTCTGCCTTTTCAGAAATCTGAAAGAGTAGCTGTGTTCAGAGCATGTGAAGTGTAAGAGACTGATTCTGTGTGGAAATTAATGTTAAATGTTTATTTTATTAAAAACAAAGACATGTACTGACCTGCTTTTTGTACCTTACCCTGGTGATTAGAGCATTTCTCCCAAGTTCAGCTCTCTCGGGCTGAGAGACAAAGCAAGGTCAAAACCACAGCTCCCAAGACCTTCACTGTTTGGCTGAAATCTCTTCCTGGGACACAAATTCTACATTGGTTGTCAGAGCCATTAAATGGCAGTCCTAAAATCTGCACAGTCTTGTGAGTACTTGAGGAAATAGATCATACTCCAATCCCCAGTTCTCTCCATCTCCTTTTTCTTCAGAAATTACTTAAGCA
The DNA here is from genome assembly GCF_028551555.1 of Melozone crissalis. Taxonomy (NCBI): domain Eukaryota; kingdom Metazoa; phylum Chordata; class Aves; order Passeriformes; family Passerellidae; genus Melozone; species Melozone crissalis. The sequence goes on along the minus strand of NW_026535796.1, from coordinate 32,239,993 downwards.
TCTCATGCCAGGAAAGGATGCAGAGTTCTTCAGCCCACGTGGAAAGAAGTTTGTAAAGGGTTATTTATACAGCTGGAATTGTGAGAATCTGGAAATCAGACTTTCTCTTGTGTTAGCTCAGGCAGCTTTGTGTTCACCTGCTGCAAACATTCTGAGTTAATGAACTCCTCCCATATCTTGATCCTGAGTAGTTAAAAACTTGTAATGCTCAGTAATATGATATCCAAGAGTCTTTATGAATTTAACTACTAGGACAAAAGTTTCCATTCTGAATATGCAAATGCCTTCAGTGCCTCTGAAAATTAGATCAAGTCTCTATCTAGTCAGTGCCTAATTTTACAGTTGATGTTCTGAAATGTTTGCCCAACCTCTGTATTTTCTGGTTTTTGTTTGTAAAAATGGAACATTAATACTTAATTGCTTCTCAAAACTTTGTGGGAATTAATGCTTCTAAAGCATTTCAAGAATGAAAAGGACCACATAAACTGACAACTACTGTAATTAAGTATGAATTATTTAAAATGAAAAATTTGTATTGCAAATGAAGTGCTGGAGGAATGTATTGAACAAACCACCAAAAACTTCACAAAAATTACTAATCAAAACACAAGGCTTAGACATCTTGCAGTACCACCTCTTAACAAAGTACTGAACATCAACTGAGCTGTAGCAATTGACCATATATGCACATAGCCTTATTTTGATGGAAAGCAGTTTCATGTGAAATATTTTACCTTGCATTTGATTCAGCCAGGAGGATGCTTATGGTCACTCAGTTAGCGCTAACTTAATGAGGAGCCCTCAAAAGTAGTTTCATAGCAACTGCTAGCAACTGACAGCCAGCTGTTGTGTTCTCTATTTGCAGTATCCAGACTTTTTGTCCTTCTAGTATTCAAGAAAATAGTTTCTGTGGGGCACTAACCACTGTTTTATTATATGGACATAGAAGAGCTAGATTTAAACTCCTGTAGTGTCATATGATCCAGTACAGAGAAACGTCAGCATCACCACTGCTCCTACTGAACTTATTTGAAAAGGAATGTAACACTTCAGGGGTGGAGCTACCAAGCTATTGGGTTTTGTCCTGTGTAGATAGAGCATACAGACCATGACCTGCAAGTGAACTAGAAGCATTGTTAATACCCAACTTTTTAAAGCAGTATTGTTGTACACGCCCTACATCTAATTCTTCCCCCACTCACTTCATATCTTAGTTTTGAAGCACTTAGAATGAAAGGGATATAGGGTAAATAGCAAGGGTATCTCTTTAACTTTCTGCTAGTTTTCTTTCCAAATCAGTTCTATGAACACTGTCTTTCAGTTCAAAAGACAATGCAGTAAACAAAGTGATTTCACTCTTTTGCATTATTGTTAAATTTCTTATTGGATTTTTTAACTCTTTTGCTATTTGTAAAACAACACCTCTTTTAAAAAACATTTACTGTATGTATATAGGATTTACATTAAATAACTCAAATGAGTATATTCTAGGCAAAACATAGATGGTTTTGGGAAAGGGAAATGAATAATTCATCTATAATATGGCATAATAATACATTCAAATTTAATAACAACATTCCACTAATAAACAACTAACAGTATTCAATATTTCTGAAACTCCCCACCCCCAAACAGAGGTGTTATTACGTCAAGTTGTGCAGAAATTTTACAAAGTTGTTCTAGTCAGAAAAAGGCCCATTGGCTGGAAAATAGCCAACATAATGTCATTACTGAAGATGGACTCAGGGAACACTTCAGGAAATTATAGACCATTTAGTTTTGATGCCTTTTGGGATGAGGGAATCTTAAAAAGCATTTTTGGACATTAAATGGGCACCAACTAGGAAAGCACAGCTTGATGAAGGATAGCTACTATTGCCTCAGGAATGAAAGGTCATGCTTCACTACATTCTGAATTTCCTTCAGGTTATACATAATCAGGGGACAAAAAGGTACCATAGATTTTGTTTTCATTTTCAGAAAGAATTCAGGAAAATTTTAAATCAAGGACTAATAAATTGTACTATGATGTTGGTAAGGGAATAAAATAAGTAATTTTTCTAAGAGGAAAACTTTATTATTCTGAAACAAATAGGTGTAGAGAAACACAGGTATTAATAGCAGGGGTTTGCATTTCCACTTTACATATATTTTGTGACAATAGAAATAACAACATTAGGCTATCCAAACCCACATCATTTAAGTCTCAATGGAGTACTTAAGCATGTATATAACTCTAAGCAGATGCTGAAGCTGTATTGTTAATGTAAGTGGAATTACTCAGGTGCTTTAATGATTTACAGAGGTTCAGCCCCTTCGAATATAAGGTCCTAGAGCCCAGATTAAAAAATGGTATTTTTTATGCAAAAATAAATAATTTCGGCAACATGTTCACCAGGAAGCTAATCTGATAATTACAGCACACAATTTCTTAACCTCTACAGCTAAGAATTGACTTACAGGTTTCTGATCCATCCATCACCCTCTACAATTTGTTGTACCTCAGCTCAGAAAATTTTGTGTGCTTTAAAATATGAACATCTGATATCATTAAGATTTTTCAGAAACAACTGAAAATTTTGTGTGTCTCTAAGCTTGAACACCAGACAAAGAAACCTTTGAAATATGTGCCCTACAGAAACCAGGTGAGTACTTCCACATCTGAAAATCAATCCCATTTTAAAGAAGACCCAAATTTAACTTGAAAAAATTGAGACACTCAAGAGAAGTAACCTTCTTGAAATCCTTAACTAAGATAAATAAATTAAAGGATCTAAGTTTAATTGTGCAGCACACACAATAGAATATATTTTTATGACATGAAGTTATGAAATTTAGAATACTATAGTATCTGTTCAGTAAGTTGCATTATTGTGTCAATTTGCATTAAACATATCACTACCACATACATAATATACACTGGAGCAGATTTAGCTAAAAATCTTTCTGCTATTTCTTTCTCTAAGCTTTTTCTATTCCCTCTCCAATATCAGTAACAATTTGAGATTTCAATTTGAATGTCAAGTTTCATGTTGAAAATTTATAGCTGACTGCAATTCTAGAAATCTTAGGAAAAAACAGAATTAGTTTGCACAGAAGCATTTTGGTTTTCATTTCTTCCAAGACATATGCAGGCCCAAATGCTACAGCTAATATGTTATAAACATGTTAATGCCAAATTACCCTTCCAGATCATACTTTTTTTTTGAGTGTCAGATGAGAGAAATCCTACCTAGGATAAACAAGGGGAAGACTGACAGAATTAAAAGAATGTCAATATGCAGGAAGATTCTAAACAATAATTCTTGACATAGCCTTAATCTGAGAATTCAAACATTCTCCAGATCATGTGCAGTGCTCTGAAAATAAAGCCCAAGAAGAATACCAGATAGACCTCTGCCTCACAGAAATCAGAGGAGGTGTTGCCCTTACGAGACAGAGTGGAAGAGAGAAAAATGAGCACTTAGTACAAAACACAGAAATGTTGGGAAGAGGATCATGACTTTGAAGAGGACAAAAAGAAAAAAATCACAGAATTTCCAGGGCATCACTGCTAGAAGCCCAACTGAAAAAAAATGGGGGCGATGGTAGTGGGGAGGGGAGAGAAATAGCTCATTTGTGAGCCCCAAATCAATCTCACTGGTATAAGCCATCTCAGACAAAAAAGCCTGAGAAGGAACCAGACACTGAGTTGTCTGCATTGTTTGGTAATGAGGTTCAAGCAAACAACAAATGGTTTTATATGGCCTGGTTTGGCCACAGAACATGGAAGCTGAAAGGAATCCTCTCAATAGGATGTCCAGAATAAAAAAATCTGTGATGTTGCAAATAACCCAGAGGATATGGCAGAAATTCAGGTGACATTTCTCCCTGAAGCAGTGTGCTCAAGCTGAATGTGTAGCTCTTTAGTTTCTCAGTTTCAAGTATTTTCTAAGGATGCCTTAAACTCAGATCAGGAGTCACATCAAGTTACTGTAATTGATATTTCTAGATAAATGATTAAAAATCATGGTCAAGCAAGTATTTTCCACCTTTAAGAATGCCTATCTTAGGAACTGCATATTTAGCTCAGCAGGGACTCTGTCACACACCACCTGTAATTCACTTCAGCATTGTTTTGGACAGACTTCTGAAATACTATGATCATGCTGGTAAAGTCAGCTGTCCAAATAAAATTGAGTTGTTGAATCTTTCTAAAGGTCTGCTTCTTTGGGGGAGGGGGCCCTTATCATCTCTGGTCTTCAGCAATAAAATACAGATTTTCAGTGTGGGACTGTGAACTCCCCTCATCTTGCAATTCCATTCAGTCACATGCCTGTCAGTAGTTCTACAGTCCAGATCCATAGCCAGGCTACCAATTCTGGGGAACATGTCCCAAGAGACAAAATGATAGCAAGATTCCCTTGAAATTCTGCTGTACCTATATATCTTCAACCTTTATCTAGCCTCTAATCATGATTTTCTTGAAGGTGAGGATTCCATTGATGTCTTTCTATTAATAATGAAATGAAATGAAAAAGATGTTGGCATCAACTGTTTTCCTTCCCTGACAACTAATTCATTTGAAGTCAACACATGAGCTTTAGGAAGAAACCAAACTACAGGTACAGCTCATGTGCAATGCAGACTGTCACTCGAATGATACAATCCTGCTTCCTGACCTGACCAGATGGAAGTATAAACATACTGAATATTTCTGAGAATACAAAGTTTAGCCTGGCCAGATGTGTACATGACAAGTGTAGCTGTGGCCTCATGTCACCCGTATGCAGATGTATACAGAAGTATTGAATAATAGGGGAGATTTTTTTCATGTGCTATTGTTTCAGCCATTTTAGAGGTAGTTTGTTTAATTTCAAAGTTAAATTTAAAAAATCTCAAGACATTAAACTTGTCTTTAGGGTGAGGTAGTTTGTATCTAGACTATTTAAAGCTGATTGGATGGGTATGCCTGGCAAGCCAGAGCTCATAAGTTCAAGCACTATAAATTTATATACTTTCCTGCACACTACCTTCTTTCACTAAAGAAGCCCAGAAAGCAAGTTAAAGAATGATTTGTCCAAGTTCTGTGAGGTTTTTACTAAAGAAAGATGAAGATTAATCAATGCCTGTATTTTGGGCAAATCAATGTGTAACGAGACTCAGTGGTTTAAACTAAACTCTACATAAATTCAAACTAGAGGAAATATTTTTTTCATTTTTCTGATAATAATTGAAATGTCATACTCAGCATTTTGGTAGATTTTTTTTATCTCTGGAAATTTTACAATCAAGACTAACTTTTTTTTTCTCAAATATACACTAATTTCCAAAGGAATTAATCCCAGGAAAATCTTAGATATATGTTATGTGGGAGGTCCAGCTAGAGAATTGTAATGGTTTCTACTGGCTTTATACTATACAAACAAGCTAAGAATCTGTGACTGAATAGTTGTTGCGACACCACTCCTGTTTGGGGAACAAGCATTATGGTCACAATGCTCTTTCAGTGGCAAAGCTCTTTTTAACTGCAGGCTAAAGTATCGGAGCTTAGAAAGAGATTTCTAATTTGTCAGGATCACCCATTTTGGCTCTTCGTATTTCACATTTCTTTCTCATTTTCCTATGTCTGTGTCACTGAATAAAATAATAGAAATTATCAACACCTTGGTAAATTCACCCATTTATTTATATTCTAATATACTGATCTGTCATGGACAAATCAAGCATTAAATTCTAGTAATTCAATGATCAATATATGATTCATATGTTTCCCCAGGGAGTGACACTGAAAAATAAGCATTCAGTAATTACAATTTTTTTCAGTAAATACAATACAGTATTACAATTTGAAATAATCCTGTGAGAAGCCCATAGCATGAAGAAGATTGACTATCACCTAAGACACAAATCAGGTGTCTTAGATGTCTTCTGATCACAGAAAAGTAATATTTAAAGCCAAGTTTCAGTAGTTAAAAACTGGAAAATAGGGCTGTTACAGCATTTTCTGGCTACAGAATAAGAAAGAGTGCTCAAGTATATCACTGTATGTAGTTTAAATATCAGTCTTCCACTTTTTGTTCCAAGACTGGTGCAATTTCACCTTGGAGACAGCTTTAAGATAAGGTTTATGCATTAAATCAGCTTTTCTACTTTTCAAAAGCACAGATGTGTCAGGATCTGTCACCCTTTTATCTTTGTGAAGAATGCTAGGCTAAACTGAATCTGATTCTTGAGCAAATGTAAAAACTGATGAGGATGCAAGGGATCCCAACCTTTGTAAACACTGGCATAATCTGCAGAGGGACAAAGAGACAGAGAAAGAGAATGTGAGACATTGGTGAAAGAATTCACAGTGCTTAGGAGCCCCAATTATGGACTAAGATCCTGTTTCCATTGTTTAACAACAAAGGATGGTTCTTGCCCCAAGGCACTTACAATAAATGTGGATTTGAAATTAATTTTCAAGGAATGCTAGGGTAATTGTGTGTGCACTGTGTTTAACATATAAGACAACACACTTTTGGAAATTACATGTATTAGTGGAATAAAGCCAGCCTGAGCCTAAGTATTGTTAAACTCCATTCAGAAGATAAAAATTATTGTATAATATTGGGCAAAGACATATCTTTCCATTAATAAATTCCAATTTTTAAATGCCTTTCTATATTAGCTATAGAATTTATGCACCTAGCAGTATCTGAATGAGAAAAATAGAACATTTTGCATTCTGTCACTGAATGACCTTGATAACCATAAGAGAAATTAGAAAATATGTTCTATATTTGTTACAGCAAATGTATTCTCTAAAGTATTACAGTAATCATTTTTAAGATCACAGTAATTTAACAGTTCCTCAGTTGTTCAAGTACTCTGGCCTTGGATGATTGCTTGAACCTTCACATACACATTACCTGCAAAATCTTTTTAAACGTTTTTAATACTTCAAACTCTTTATTTTCCTGAATATATGTTTCAAGGTAGTGTGGTTTATGAAAAGCCAGGTGAAGATATTTAATGATCTTTTATCCAGCAACTGAAGTAAAACGAAACTATGTCCAAAGACATAGTGTTTACTCTTCATTTTTATAAAAATGTTTTTACTTTCTTCTTCAACAAAAGGAAAAAAGTGAGCTCTCGCATTAAGCAGGAAGTACCATTGTTTCACTCCTAGGCTTGGATCTAGGAAATAAATTCTCCACCATTAGACCCCATAACTCAATTCTTCTCAGTGCTGGTAATGGATGACCTTGTCTCTGTATCTCACTGCAAAATCATTACAAACAGTGTACATCACTGCTCGTGCCCTTGGGATATTACCATTCCCTTATGCACCAACAATCTTTCTGATAGCAGTAATGGTTGGCAGAATGCTTTGGGAATTTTCAGTTCTTCTTTCCCATGTGTTTTTTTCTCCCACTATCCACCCCTTTCTGTAAGCTGATCTTGTGAAGCTACTCAAAGAAATGTCATTCCTCCCCAGCACTCCCCAGCTTCTTTCACCCTGAGCATTGCAATCAGCTCCAATGTTTCATGCAGACAATGAAATAATGTTACCTATGAAACTACTGGAGAAGCACAAAACTTCTCAGAGATAAGGCCTTGGCTCCATTTCTGGTCCCTGAAAGTGTCAGTCACAGTGGACACCATGCCAGGAACTACCTCTCACATTCCTACTTTCCTTTGTTCCCTGAGCTATTTCAAGTTCTTGTATGACGCAAACCTATTTTTTCCAAAATTGTTTCCTATGTAAGCCAATACCTGGTTTCTGTCTTCCTCAGATTTCTTTCTCCCCTTCAGTCAAGGTTCCCAATCTCACACCTCTTGCACCTGTCTGCACACAGAAACCAGCAGCATTAGGCTGGAAGAACTTGTATCTGCACTGTTTATGGGCGTGTACCTGCAGTATCTACAGAAAAGTGCATTTCCCTGTGGGACAGTCACAGGATGGTGCACATGTTGGATCACACCATTTCTCTCCTTGTGACACCTAATTTGTGAACCTCAACTATCAGAAAGGAGCTGCTGGACATATCTGAGCCCTATCAAGAGGCAGACAGTTTCACAGAGCTCAGAATGACATAATACTGCACTCTCAAATTACAAAAGCCAGTTCTTCTCTCCTAGTTGTTAAAGGACTACAGGATTTCCTCCTTGGCTCTAAAGATTCATCTTCCTTTCTCTACTGGAGTCTGTCAGCAAATCTGAGCAGATCTCCCACAGACTTTCTCTGAGTATAATTGATTATTTACATATTTTTATATTTATAGGTGATATATAGAGTCTATACTTTCCCAGTGCCTTACATCCTTAAGCCCATCCTTTGCATCCACAGCAGAATATGCAGGAAGTACTTCTTTCCTATGAGTATTCACAATGAATTCAGAGCAAGATTTCCTCTGATTTCTGCCTGCCAAAGTATTGTGTACTTGAGTACATTCTGAAATTTCCCAGAAGTACTTCCAAAGGTTGTGCAAGGCTGTGATTCAGAGAAATGGTGCTGAACATCTATGTCAGAAAGTGAGCTGTGCTCAGCTGTGTACATTGGCTCAGCTGTTATGCAGACACCTGGCAGATAGAGACCTTCAGCTGCCATCTGTGCTGCTTGTATTGTGCAATCACATCTCTGTAATCTAAGAGTAAAAATGGAGGGGAAGGAGTAGCAATAACTGTGGAGAAAGGAGAGAGCAGTAAGTTTCATATAACCTCTAATATCAAGAAGTGTAGGTCACAGAGCAGTTGATTTTGCTTGCCACAAAAGCAATTTTCACAGTAGGTGATATACAAAATTATCCTAGACACATTCATTTTTTTAGAATAACTGAGGAGAATTACACACATAAAATTCTTGCCATATATAGAGCAGTAAGAGTCATTACCAGAGGAACTGTCAGAAGCCTTCTTCCAAAGAATCCTTTAGAGACATCACAAGAAGTTGTTAGGTTTGTGTAACCTGTGGAGGGTAATAAATTTTGAGTGACACTATTGGTAGCTACTTTTTACAGCAGCACCTCTACTTGCTGATAACTATCCCTTACCTTCTCCCCTAAAATGAAAAAAAAAAAAAAATTAGAATGTCTACTGGCAAGAGGAGGTTTTATTCTTTAATACCTAGCTCTGTATCACATGGACAGGAGCACATCCCAACACCAGAAATTGAAGACATGAGAAAGCAATAGTGCAGAAGCAATGTAGTACAGTGGTGGTCTCTTCATGCTTTTTGGGCTTAAAGGGAGGCAACCAAAGGCTCAACTAGACTGACAGCTCTTGTACTCTTCTTTACCTTCCCAGCCTTTCACAGAACTCCTAAGAGCTTTCCAAGTTGAGCTGGCTTCTCTCAATATTAAAAGGTTTCAAAAAGGGTCTATGTGGAATAAATGGGGTAAATTAGAAAATTCATTTATACAATGGCAATCGTGCCTTCAGCTTTTGTAATTGGGCTTTTGTTACCAGGCCTTTTCATATGTCTTTTCCTTAGAGGTAACCTCATGTCTGAGAGCTAAGGCAGTTCTCCTACAGACAGCCCTCTGCTCCCCAGATGCCAGGTACAGATTAGCTAAGAAATTATTCTCCCGTAATTTTCATCTCTGTACCTCTGTGTTGGTTTCTGTCCTTCTGTGTTGGTTTTGACCAGGTTTAGATGGATTACATGTTTATTATTGTATTTAGAAACTTTTATGAACAATATGTGTAGGTTAGCCTAGAAACCCATGTATACTAATATGAATATATATATAATTTACTTGCACTAGTTTTTTACAAATTACTGGTCTTCTGACCAAAACCAAGATCCTCCTACATGTTTGTACATTGAGTATGTAGTAGTATGCAGTAGTGTGCAGTGCAGTAAGATTATACTTCAACCTATTCTGCAGTTCTACAAAAAATTAAATAATATTTCATAATCTGTGGTTGGTTTGTTGTTTTGTTTTTTTTTTTACATAGTTGCTAATAGCAACTTTTTTACATAGTTACTAAGGTGCTGGAGTTTGTGATTTTACTCAGCTGTCTGCTTATTACATTCTAAAAATAAAAGACTTACAACATTAAGTTGTATTTATTATTTCTACAACCTCTGCTATTCTCCATGGACTTCTGTGTAAGAGATAAAGGCAGCCTGATGTTTTGAACTACCTTTTCTCAGAGGAGATGATGTAGGGGAAGGTAGGTAGCACTAGACAGTAGTTCATTCAGTGGCTTAATGCCTACAGAAGACTCAGATGTTGGGGGAATTTATCATCTGTTAAATTTCCTTTGTTTTGCAGTACGTGCTTGTCCCACCTGCATGATTAGCCCAACATTTGGCATCATTCTTTGCTGACACCCTTCTCCTCATCCTATCCCCATCAGGAGAAGCAGCAAGCTCCCTATGGCCTGACCCTGCTGTTCTGTACTGAAGTGCCTCCTGTCCTACTGCTTCTCAGGCAAGCTTGGGAAGCATCTCTGTTGCATGCTAGGCCAAGCACAATCAGCTGGGAAGGTTTTGCTCCCTGTGCTTTTCACCCTGCCATTTGCACCTTCAATTCCTTGTGCTTAAGGGTTTCTGTGTATGCAACACATTTCAGCATTTATTTTAAAACACATTACATTCATTAATATTTTAAAACACAAACCTCTTGTAATCACAGAATTCCATCATTTATTTAGGAAGTCAGGTGAACAGCAAATGTCTACAGATTGTAGTTTCACCACAGGCAGACTATTCTGAAGATATACTTGTCAGGGTACCTCAGTTTTGAGGCTTAGGAAAGACCTTTCTCACCAATCACTTCAGTAACTCAAACTTGCTGCTTCCATTGAATTGGGAAAATAGTATGAAAGCATGAAGTGCTTATTAAGTTTAATGTTTTTGTTCACCTAGTTTACTGCTTTCCCATCTACCCTTTACTTGCGGAGGACTTAAGATAGAAACTAAAGGAAGCACACTTATCCTGCTGTTGTCTATTTAGCTTTCATTAAGCAAGTTGGTGCACAGTTCACACTCATTCTCAAAACCAGCCCATCATCTAAAAGTATTTACGTAAGACTCTTTGCATTATACACCAACCTCTGCAACACTAGTATTAACTACTGACATCTGCCAAGGCTGACTAGTAAGTGCTTTACAGTATCAATTCATCCCAAGCAAAAAGCATGTTTGAGTGCTGCAGTGCTCTTGTTAACACCAATAAGAAGTATCAGAGCTCATATGACACCTAGCAGAAATTAGTACCCACATTCAAAGAAAAGCTTTTGTTATTTTCCAGAGTATTATGTGGACTTTATTGAGATGACTGCATCTGACACCTGCTGTAATATAAAATGCAGCTATAATTAGCCAACTGATGCTCTCCACAGTTTAGGTCGAATCCCTTCTGTGGGAATTATGCTTTAAAATATTCAGAACTCCAAGTGGCTCTCATTACATTTAATTTTTACTTAGAATTAGGTGGTCTAGAAAAAAAATTTAGGATTGTAATAGCCCCCCGCTGAATGCCACACAGCAACGTGAAAACCCATAGATTTTTTTCCAAATAAAAAAATGAGAACAAGCAGACTACACTACAGCCTTCAATTGAAGTCTGGCTTTGCTTAATTGTACTTTTTGCACTCATCAGTCTCTCCTCTTCAGAGCAAGCTACAAAAATTGCCTGAATAGCCAAAGAAAAGTTTCCCACAGTCACTGGTCACAGAAAAACACCATTGTCCTTCCTCACAGTTTGATGGACAACATTTCTATAAATGGGTAGCCAGTCTGTCAATGGTACCCTTGCTGAAAAGGCAAAAGAAGAGAACAGATTCTGCCAATATCTGACAAAGCATGTTAACACATAATCAGGCATTCACTAGTCAGGCAGCTGCCCCTGGGACCTTCATAACACAGGTGCCTTTAAGCCATTTCCTATTCACAGATAAAGGAAACAAGCAGGAGATACCTGGGAAAGGAGCAGTCTATTGTCGCCTGTCAAATGTCCATCTCCTAGGCTGCCTGTACAAAAACAGAAAGAACACAAAAGAAACTTCAGCCTGAATTGCTAAATTATAAAACAGCAAAATACTCTCCAACTCCATAACTTTAATCTTCATTTAAATAATAACTTAGAAGGTTACTAAAGGAGCACCATGTCTTATAAGATGTACCTTCTCCATTCTTTTTCCTGCATCAAACTGAGCAAAAGACCAGTCATGTCCCCAAGGCCAACAACTAGAATAAAGTCAGCAGTGGCTATCCCTGGACTGTCACCTTCACTCTCTGCAGCTTTAGTATGGTTTGTCCATGCCTAATCTGCTCTCTGCTTCACCCAGCTGAGATTATTAAATTAGACTTTAAACAGAGGAAACTGGAACTTCCTGAGGGATCATTTTAGTGTGAATTAAAGTAAATTAAACTGCAGAAAAATACTCTTTCCTTTTTTTTTATTTAAACAACTTTAACTTAGTGAGCCTAACAAACAAGTGACGTTTCATAATCAAGGTTATCTAAAGGCCACTAAGTAGAGTGACCATTTTAGCTGTGAATAGATCACAATAAGACAACAACTAGCTTTAAGTAAAGGAAAATATTTGCATTTTGTGATGATGCAAAAAATGTCTATTTCATACACTCAGCATATTAAATGCTAAAACTATAGTCCTAAGCAGGAACTCAGTTTATATTTAAGTAATTTCATTTCTTTTTCGTGGTAATTTTAGTAGCACTGCCTGTGTGTTTAATGTTAAACACATGAAAATTCTTTACCTTAGAAATGGAAGTTCTTGATGGAAGCAATTCATGGAAGCAATACCTAGAAAATTGTTTCAGAGATGCACCACAACAACTGGAATTGCCCTGATTTTCTTGGGAAGCTCCTGCAGGTCATGCACTGTCTCTGAGGACATAAAAGGCTGCAGAGATGGAATACTGCATGGTATGAACAAATAAGTGTGCAAAACTCTTCTCTACACTTCCATATGAAACAGTATTGATGTCTTGCCTTCTCCTCAAGCACGTTTCCCAAAGAGCCTAGCTATAATTTCTTGTAACTACAATTCTCTTTGCAGATCTACTCTTTCATGCAGGATATGTATGTGTGTGTGTATATATATATATATATATATGTGTTTCTGTGTGTGTGTGGGTGTGTGTGGGTGTGTGTGGGTGTGGGTGTACACACCTGGAAATTTAAACAGGAAAGTCTCTAAGCTCCTGCAATAAAGTTATTCAAAGGCAATTCATAGTAATAATGAAATTAAGAGGAAGCTTAGAATTAATAGGATTAAGGTAAAATTCAATATGACAAAACGTAAATAAAAAAATATTTCTATCTTTTGCCATTTTTTCTTGGTCAGTTTTCAGAGTTTTGTACTATGAGGTCTCCTAGCACTGCCCATACCTGTTCAGCTTAGCTACAGTGATACTTCTCAAGTTTTTAGAAGGCCTGCTTTTTCTCTGTTGAATCAGTTTCAGGTCATTATCAAATTTACAACCTAGGCTCAGTCTTGTAAAGGCTTTTACCCACAGGCTTAGCTTTATGCACATGAATAGTCCTTTAGAATTCATTAGAATGATTTGTGCACAAAGTAAGCAGGTGCATGGCGAGCTTCACTGAAAGTTTGGGACCCAAACTTCATATTCCCTATTACCAAATGCCTCTTCTGCTTTAGAAAAATATTGTCAGTGTAAAGATGAGTATGATCCTTTGTTCATTTACTACAGTACAAAAAACTTTATAGTTACGTTATATCAAAAAAGGGCATTATGCATTATGTATTGTAGAGGAAGTCAAAGAATACTGCAGGTGGAATGAACACAGGAGGGCACATCCAGGGAAGCTTACAGGATTCAGGTACCTATCTTACTTTGTCATACGGATATATGAATTCCTTAAGGCTAATTTGAGAGGCTCAACACAACTACATAGTACAGGCCCCTCATTTCAACTATTAGTCCAAAAATCTCATATCTAAACTAGATCTGGATCTGGCTTTTGAAGTCTGCCAGGGGGCTGCCAGAACATGGAATGATTGATCAGCCCAATAATGACAGATGTGGTCTGTTTAATGATAACTGCCCAGCTACTGGGATATAGAAATTTATAAGTTGAACTGTTGAAGCAGGAGATAAATTTAAATTTTAGCAATATAACTGTTCCACAGAAAAGGTTAAGAAGATTAAAATGCTTAGAAAAGGACTTGGCTCCTAGATAAGCTATATGAAAAGCTTGTACATAGCATAACTGAAGAATCCTATTTAAAATATTCCTAATCATCCATCACTATTATTTATTTTAAAATAATAGTCAGATTATACTAATAAAGATGCAAACTACAGCTTTTAAAATCAAGCACTCAGTAATCAAAGAACCCCAATAGTTAAATTTTCTCTGAAATAAATATGCTATATTCCAGTTTCCCTGTTAAATATAGATTTTCAAGTGTCCCGTTAAATATAAAATACGTACGGCATGTACATATTAATGCAATGGAAAATTATTAATTTTTAGTCTGTCTTCAGGTATGAATGCTTAATTTCACAATGTTTGTGTCAAATTACTGACAGTGTGCGAAAAGAGGAAACACTGTGATCATAGACACCTACTCTGCAAGGCACCTTCTACATTTTTATAGGATAGTCTCACAAGAAAATGATAGGAAGGAGATTTATAATCAAATCTTTCAAAGTAGCTATAGAAGTCTAGAATTTGCAAACACAGAATAACTATAATAATGGTTCACTGACTTCCTAAGAAGAAGAGCTGTTGAGCTAGGACTTGCAGGGGTCAATTCTCAATCCTAAATTATATAACTGAGCTGGAGGATTTTGTGCAGAGTGCTAATCATATTTGCAGATGGCAGCAAGAAAGGGGGCAGGCGGGTACATAGAATTTAAATATGCTGTAAAATTACTAAACAAAGACAATAAAAATAAAGACCAAAGTAAGGAAGAGCACGAAGCAGTATTAGAAAATCACAAGGGTAAAAAAATTCAGAAAGGAAAGGTCATGGGTATATGTGCATGCCAGGATAAGGGCACTAAACAGAATGCAGGCAACAGCATCAGGAATGTTAGGAATTATCAAATTACTGCGAGTCACAAATGTAAGATACTTATAGGTTTGTTGGTTTGCTTTTTTTCTCTAATGGCAAATACATCAGGGCTGTATTTCCACCAAGACATTTTGTACAAATCCCATTCCAATCCTGTCTGAACAGGGCTTTCTAAACTTTGATAAAGTGAAAGAAACACCAAAAGGTCGGCCGAGACATTTGCTTTGAAGGAATGCAGCTCCTATTGGAGAGCCAGATTTGCAATTCAGAGCCTTATTTGATGAAGTTAATAAGCACATGACTACATTTTAGGGAAGCAGGCTGAGGTTTTTTTCAGCTGGGCTAGTGCTTAAAATTAGGCACCAGCTTAAGTATCTTGTTGAACCAGGATCTATAAACTTCAATGAAGTGATGCCTTTTCCTGAGTACTTGGGAAGCAAGAGAAGTGAAGTGCTCTTAATTCTGAAATTAATGCTTAGAAAAATAAATAAAAGCTTTTATTTTGGAGGCACTTGGTCATTTCCTATTTTAACCCTATTTAACAACTTAATGAGTACAATACTATCAATTTTCTTTTTATAACTGAGATAGTTTAGTGCAGCACTGATAATCTGAATATTAGGAAAAACTACATTTACAGCAGGGTGTCAAACTGAACTGTTTTCTTGGGGCTTTGGACAAAATTCAGAGTATTGTTTTTATCTTTGAGGCTCCAAATTATTTCAGGGGGTTTTTTTTGTTTTTTTCCAAAGCATTGCCTCTTTTGCCTTTCTCTCCACTACAGCTGACATAAGCAGAAGTACACAGCATGAGCTTTTCAATTCAGGAGAAAAATCTGCTTATACGTTACACAGCCTCCTTAGCTCAACACTTCACTCTGGCACAACAAACCTCAGTGACTGGTACATTCTGCCAAGCACCCAACTTTCTTTGGGTATTAGTTAGAGACAAATTAAAGTGTGAGTTCAGAAATTATGGTACTGTAATATTCAACAGAAGAAAAAGTGATAGCATTTATGACAGTGGTGACCAGGGAAGAGAACTTGTGTCAATTTACTGAGGCTTACTGTGATTATAAATTGCTTAAAGGCACCTACACTTGAAAGAAGTGAATATGTTTATCATTTTACAAACAAAATAAAAAGAAGCAATAGTCCAAAACTGAAAGAAAATACTTTTCTGTTTCAAAATAATTTTACTCCAAGCACAATATTTGATATTTAAGAACTTAGTGGATTTGAGCTTATATTTTTCAAGGTGGTTTCAGTGGGAGAGGTTTTTATATGCCTCAATGATCCATTCAAGGATCAAACCTACAGAAGATTTAATATTATCATGACAACTCTATCCCTGAGTGTTCAAAGCAACTCCAGATTACTCCCTCCCTTGTTTGTCATATTATTAAAATATCTGGACATTACTGCCAAGTTGGACATATTTAAATCTTCTGATTCCTCTTTATAAACAAGTATCTCTATCTCTGGCAACCCACTTCTTGCCAGTTTTCTATAAATTTATTCCAAATTACCAGTATCTTTCCAGCAATGAGAGCTTCCAATATTTTATTGCTTCACCAGCTTTAGTGAGCATGCCATGTAATTTCCTCTGTCTTTATGGAGGCCTGGATTTACTTTGGATAGCTTCACTTCCAGAGGCGATTACAAGTGAATTCATTTTTACTGTGCACAAATTCCAGTGAGCATATAATAATTTTCTGGAACCATTCTGCTCTGGTCTGTCTCTTCCATTAGATATGAAGGTTTAACATCTTTGCCTTAGGTGTATTTGCACATTTTCCTCTCAATGTTCATTTTCTCCCATGCTCTCATTTTCCTAATCTCTTAAATCACCTTGGATTATTTCTGTTCTGTTCATGTTTGTTTAATGCATTGCATAATTTAATCTGTGAAACTTCAGATACCAAATTTATTCAACTAGCAGCTGCAACCCAGATCAAGGTCTTCTGAGACAGAGAAAGTAGGAAGAAAGTCTTTCCCCATAGGAATCGTTACTGTTTCTCTAAGAGGAGAAATTTCCAAACAACACAAAGAAGGCCAAGATCCAGTTTCTCCTTAGTAAATAAAAGTTGGGCATCAACAACTTTTCTGACTTCTTCATGGTCTTTTGCCTACTCTTCTTGTAATGAGCACTGAATAAATAATGGTGTATCACCCCCACTGTCTCTTGAAATCCTCCACATTCATTAAATCTCCCTTATATTTCCATGTATCTTTCTGATATTCATATGCTTATGTATTAATTTTTCATTTGAAATGTTTTTTTATCCCAAAACAACCTCTGGCTGCAGGTAAAGATATCATACTCAAAATCAAAGATCTTAGGTCTCCCAGTTAGGAAAGCTGCATGTTCCCATTGCTAAAGTAGGACACATCTGCTCCATCACTCCAGGAAAGCTGGAATCTATCAGGTAACAGCACTCATCACTTGAAGTTAAAAAATGGCTCAAATGCCTGGGCTTGTTCTGTCCTATTAGGTCATTGGGAATTCATTCAGGACAAACTGACTCCTCTGACAGTGAGGAGCAACAAGCAATGCCAGGTTGTTACATCTGTGCTCCACATTCTGCTCTGGCCAGCAGACCCCTGATGTGTCGGTTCAATGTTGTAGTGCTGGTGGGGAAGGGGAAAGGGCAATGTATTTTCCTTTATTCCTGAAATCTTCATGATTTGATCCAAATGACGTTATTACATTTGGCAGGGTTGCCCCAGCTGCTTGTCCATAGACAAAACTGCAAGAGGCAAGGTTGGTTGAAGCAGCCCTTGATCTCAAGCTGGAATTAGTGTTGTTGCACAGAAATGCAAAATAAAATTGAAGAAATTTTCTTAGCTGACAACCATATTCTGTACATGTGTCCGAAATGTTATTTGATAAAAACTGAGTGTTTTCAGAAATTAAGTAAATTTCTATGTGTTTCAGAGCTTCTAAACCACAAACATATTCTGCCATAAGTATTTCTGAATCCAAAGAATGGTCCTCATCAACTGAACACAAGCAAATGCCATCTAGTTCACCCTAGATAAGATATTTTTGCAAAATGCAAAATATTTGTAACCATTAAACACTGAAGTCTTCTTTGGAACAAATTTTTCTCTGGAATTGAGCAGAGCTTTCTTGGCTTGAGTCTCCTCAAACATTATGGGTTGCTGGTGCTGAAAGCCTTGTTTAGTAACATTTATTTTCACTATATCAAGGTACATCTTATCTGAAAAAGAACCCCCAAAACATCAGTCAGATAAATTAATCTGCCTTTCTAAAATTTTTATTAAAGAATGTTTCAACATTTGTATATACAACTGCATTCACCATTTTTCATGGGAATAAAAAATATGGAGGGAAGAGGGTTGGGGAACAGAAAGAAGTGTGAAGATCAAAATTTGGCTATCAAAAGAAACATCAGGTAGGAAATCTTTGTATGCATTTCTACTTCCATTTCTTAGGAATTTCTTCTTACTTTCTTAGGAAAGAAATTTACAAGTAAAATGTCTTACAGGGATTAGAATTTTGCGATCCCCATAATCAAGAGTACTGCGACAAACTTTGCAGTCTAATTTAAAAACAACCCTGCCGCAACCAGAAGAGTCAAGGCTTTAAACAACACGTATGAATGCAAAAAAGTGAAGGGGTAACCAGAAAGGCACAGCTGAAACAAGGGCGGCAATACGCTGTACTGAATAAGCCCTGGTGGTCCTTCCCCACCGTGATGGAGCCCTCGCTGGGGCCGCGCCCGCCGTGCCCGCGCCGGCAGCTCCCGGAACGCGCGGCCGGAGCCGGGGCAGGGAGAGCGCCGTGACGGCCGGGAGCGCGCCCCCACAGCGGCCCCGGCCGGGAGCGCGCCCCCCACAGCGGCCCCGGCCGGGAGCGCGCCCCTCAACCCGGGCCGGCGCTGCGGAGCCCCGCCATTGACTGCCGCGCCTGTCAATCAGCGCGGGGGTGGAGCCAGGGCCAGGCGTTCGTCATCGCGGGGCGACGGCGCGGCCGCGGCCCGGCCCGGTGTCATGGCGGCGGCGGTGGCGGCGCCCAGCCCGCTCCCGGCCGGCGCCCGCGCTCCGGAGGTCGACCCTGCCGCCTGTGAGGTAGCGAGCAGCGCCCTGCGCTGTCTGGCCGGGCTGGCGGGGCAGGTGAGTGAGGGGCAGGCGGAGGGAGTGGGCCTGGGCGGAGCTGGGCTGGGCGCCGCGCCCGCCTCGCATCACCTCGCGTAGGGGGCCCGCGCAGGGCTGGCTCCTGTTCGGCCCGGCCTGCGGGGCCCTCGTGGGCTCCAGGAATAGGGAGCAGCGCTGGACAGGACATACGTCTGCCACATACGAGGGAGCTGCCCCTCTTCTGGGCGTTGTTGGCGCCCTCCTGGCCTCTGCCAGGGCTGTGCCGGCTGCCTCCTCCGCTCCCCCAGCCGGGGCAGCCCCGGCGTGCGCGGCCGCTGCTGCTGCTCCTGCTGCTTCTGCTGCTTCTCCCCCGCAGCCGGGACCGTGCCTTGGCCTCGCCGTGACACGTACCACTTCGTAGCTTGACAGATGATCTCTTCCATGGGAAAGTGCAATTTGCTTAATTGCTGTGTCTTAATTAGTTACTCTGAATTGAGAAGTTCCTGAAAACTTACTGTGCATTAAATCAAAATAAATGATCAGGAGCCTGAAGTTAGCCCTGCCTTGGTAATGGCATGCTGTGAGACACATAGTGTATCTAAGGGTCAGAATTTTTAAAGGGGCTCTGCTCTATGGTACATAAGTTAAAACACCTATTTTATGTTTAGCAATGTCTGTGAGATGTGAAACAGATGTCACAGCAGTGGTGGAAGGCCCTTACCAGGAGAAGGTTTTAGTAATAACTTATTTATTGCTACAAACAATTTACAGATTAATTTTCCACTGTGGAAACAATTTATGTAGTTCTGTGTAGGCAACAAAAGCACACTCTTACTCCAAGAGTTAGCAATTTGAAGGTTTGGGGCCAGATGATGAGCAATATCTTCAGGAGCTAGTGTAACTTAATGTATGTTTGGTACAGAGATGGGCTCTTGGATGCAGAGGCAGTTTAGGAATAGCTCCTGGCTAATCTGAAATTATTTTTAAGAGTGTTTCACCTCTCATCTGTGTAGAATTCTATTATATTTGCATTTCTCCAAGTATGCTAGCAGTTATCTCTGTTTTCAAACAAAAGGCAACCAAAATGAAGGGCTTGATAATTCAGGCACTTAGTTTTGAGTCTTGGTTTTCCTGTCTCTAAAATGGTCACAAACTACCTTGGCTTTTGAACTGTTCAGCACTGAACAGTGTGATGTTCAGACACAGCTGACTCATAGGATTACTGAGGCATGAAAACTATCTATTGAGGTTTAAAGGCTCCTTAATTCTTCCTGGTGAAAATTCTGCATGTGATCAGTGAAGAGCTAGTGACTGTCAGTTTATCTTAGTGTGAGGACAGCACTATGAATGACAGTGGTAGAATCAATCAGAGAAAAGTTGGAACTTTTGTGTTTATGAAAAACAGAAAGGAGACTAAGAGGAAAGTTTCCTAAGCTTTTAACTAGGCTATTCATCACAAGTTTATTAATTGTTTCTAAACTACTTTAAAAACTTTTATTTTTCCCTCTGGACTTCAACAGCTTACTTTTTCTCCAAAGCTGGCTCTACACGTAGCATGTCACTGGAAAGTCCCTGGTGATTTTTAAAAATAACTGCGTGTGCACAGACCATTGTGAGAGAACTCTTTAGAGTTGCAGTGGAGTTACAGTAGCTATGGTGAAGAGTATAATTGTCTTCTTTGGTGTTTGGAGTGTCTTTCCATGACAACAGACACATTTTACTGTCCAGTGCACTGGTTGGATAAGGTTCTGGTTGCTCCATCTTAGCTGTGAAAGTCCTTTTAGTTGCTCCGTTATGATCCTTTCCAGTTGCTGAGTTACACACTTGTCTGCCAGTGCTTGAGTTCTGACAGGTTTAACTGCTCTGTTTTACCCCCTTATGGATTCCAGTAAACTGGCTTGCATTTCTTACTGAAACCCCTGATTCTCCATTTCCCTTCTATAGAGATGACTGAGCATGTGCCAAATTGTTAGCAGTCACAGTTTGATTCATTATAGTAGTTTAAGTCGGATTTATGCTAGTAAATTGGGCTGTAAGCAGGAATATTTCTGGCACAGGAATTTTTTTACTGGAGCAATCAATGGCAGGACGTGACCAGGAGGACATCTGAAAATAACAGCTCTTAAAACCAATATAGCTGATCCTGAAAAGTTCTTTAAGATTCAAGTGATAGCCAGTGTTTACATAAAACAAATTTCAAAGGGCTGAAATTACATATGATCCTGTAAATTGGATAGGCTGTGGACTTGTAATTAGTCAAAGGCTTTGAAGTATCAAAATGCTGAATTTATAAATCTGTTTGCCACAGTTCTAAGAAGCAGCAGGATGTGAAAGACTGAGAACTTACTCTATTGTACTAGAAACTTTTGTTGATGCAGAAAGGGTTTATACTTGATTTTTCTTTAAAAGCAGTGTCTGTGAGTTAGAAACATGACTGGCTTCTAAATGATTTTAAGTTAGAAGTTCTGTTGCTTTTTGTGCTTTAAACCACCTGGACAGGAGTTGTCCGTTATGATATGAAGGCACATATCAGCTGTTTCTTTTTGAAAAAGGAGGCTTATTAGGAAATTGCAGTAGCACTTGTGTTTTGTTTCATTTGGATGATTTAATGTACACCTTTTTCACCCTGTCAGCAGACTGTAATACAGCATATAGGAGATATTACTCTAGAAACTTCAGGCAGAAATATGTGCTGCAGATGATCACATTCACAGGCTTAATCCCTAAAGTAAATTTTATTCCTACTAAGTTCTAAATACATTCTTGATTTTGAAACTTCTGCGGGATTAGTATATCCTAGAACATTACTTTTCCTACATCCTGTGTACTTAGCTTAAGTACTAAACAGGGATAACAATTTGTGAAAATTTTCTAAAATACATTATATGTCTAGTCATACTGTCTCCTTTACTGTGTAATTTGGGAACTAGCCCTGAATTTAGCAAGGTTTAGTTAGTTTGACTAAAAAAGGAAGGTTCAGGATTATAATTCTTTAAAAATTGTGTTAATGCTGAGATTTGAAACTAAGGTGGGACAGCTTGTCATCCACAGCTCTGCCTTCAGAGTGATGGAGGCATTTCTTGTGTCCAGTTCTCAGAGTTTCATATACTTTGTGGTGGCTTCAGGACATGAGTGCATATGCATTTTGTTTTCTTGTTTGCAATGTTTGATGCTGTTAGAAGTTAAATTTGTTTAGACCATGAGTTAAAGGTCACTTTTGTCATCTTCCTGAGGTGCCTTTTTCTGTTTCTACCCCCAGTTTTTTTTAATGGAAGGGGTGAGGAATAGAGATCTATATACCTATTATCTATTATATATATCTATATCTATATTATACCTATATATATATAATATATATTATATATTTATATGAATACTATATATATTATATATATATCTATACTTTTTATATATATATATATATATATATATATGTATAAAAGTGTGGTGCATATGAATTGGAAATTCAGCATTGCAAGCAGAATACCTGTAGGTCCTCTTGATTTCAAACAAGAATTTTATCTGTATTTAGAATTTGGGGTATCACTTGCAGGATGTTTGGTAGGAAAACAACCT
Source organism: Melozone crissalis (assembly GCF_028551555.1). Classification (NCBI taxonomy): domain Eukaryota; kingdom Metazoa; phylum Chordata; class Aves; order Passeriformes; family Passerellidae; genus Melozone; species Melozone crissalis. The sequence continues at coordinate 32,217,332 of NW_026535796.1, read as the reverse complement.
TCTTGCCTTTGGGAAATGAAGGTAATCATCTTGCTAAGATCTTGAGAAAAGCTTTAATGTAACAAAAAGGGTAAAGTTGGGTGTGAAAATGTGTTATGCCATTAGAGTTTATTGACAATCATCTTTGTGTTAGAAAGTGTATTTATAGCTTATAGAAGACACACAGTTATTTTGAACAATACCTCAAATTTATTACGTGTGTTGTTCTTTATTGTCTTGGGAGTTAAATATTGCAATTCCTTGACAGTGAGAATAGATTGTGGCAATGGTTCGTTTCAATGTGAATGCATATACAGGAAAATAATGTGATTTGAAAGCAGGTTTAATAGTGGTGCTGTGTAATCTAGATTTTGTTAGACTTTGAGATATTAAATATATATATATATTTTTAATGCACTTATAAAGCTTCCTTTGGATTAGCAGCAAGTAAAAATTTAAGAATGTGCCATGGTGTTACATCAAGACATGGGTCATGCAGGCACAGAGTCTTGCAGTCTTGGAATAAAATACATGAACTTACAGGAGACTGCTATCCTGGGTCATGTTTTATCATGCTGGTGGTTCTAGTATCCATTAAAAGAAAAGATGGTGTGAGTGATTAACATGAGCCCACAATGAAAGTGTGGTGAGTTAGTAAGGAATTTTTAATTTTAGAATATATTCTGCAACTACTAGCTTTCTTGGAAAATAATAACTGCCTGGACTATAATTAATATCAAATCTTTCCAATGTTCTTGTCTAAAACTGGGATGGGTCTATATGAGGCTGAGCATAATTGTGGTCTTGTAGGAATCTTGTGTACTTTTTTGATGCTAATACATATAATATAATTTTTTATTGTTTTGCCCTGTTGAAGCTTAATCTCGGAGAGGATATTGTGAAAGTTGTAATCGATTGGAGCAAGCTTCAGAGCACATCAGCACTTCAGCCAGCCTTGCTCTTTAGTGCACTTCAGCAGCATATTTTATGTTTACAGGTAAATATTTCATGGACACATTTGCCTTGACAAAAGTGATCAACAACTAAAAGTATTCTCAACTGTAAAATTCCAGTAATTTTGTTCTTACATAGGTGTGTTCAATAAAAAAGAATTGCAAAAGCATGAAATGGTTGGGATTCCACTATGCTCCATAGGTACTCACATTTATGGATTTTTCAGATTAGTGAGAATAGCCACTGTAGGTGAGCAGGCTGAATAAATGCAGCCTCATTGATTTCTAGACTTGCATTGTAAATGTGATACATTTCCATCTATGGTGGGTTATAATTAAGCAATAAGACACGGCAGGTGTGTGTCATGCTATGATAATGATTCCATGCGTTGGGTGAGTTTTGAGGCTCATAGAGTGCTTTCAGTGGTTCAAGAAGTGGCATTATCCCAGCATGACACATCCTGGAGTGTCTTACTGCAATTAAATATATTTTCAACGTAGGTTTTTTTTTTTAAAGAGTAATTTCTTTGACATTAATGTCTCATCTTGCCAAGTAGCCAGTCACCATTACTGTCATTTCTTTTAACTATTTGAAACTTTCCAACCCTGCCAAAAGTAATTGGCAGGGCATGGCAGGGAGGGTTAGCAGTTTGTCAGCTGGTAACTGAGCAGTGTTTTGACCTTGATAGTTCATATGTAGAAGATGGGATTTGAGTACTACTATTTTGCTTCAGCCAGTTAATGAATTATTTGAGGTTCCTAGTGCCGAGAGGATGAAAAGGGAAGTTTTTGTATTTTCTTGTCTGTAGGTAAAAGAAAGACCTTTTGTTTTCCAGACATCCACCAGATCTTTGGTGTGATGAGCAGAAAGAGAAAATATGCAAGATAAATGCAAATAAATTTACATCCAACATATAAAAATGCTGCAAGTGGGAGTTTGATTCCATTTCAGAAAATTTGACTGCTAAAAATCATGTTGTCTTTAAAAAAAATTAAAATAATTTCTAGAGAGAAAATAAGCAGTGAAATTCAGACTAGATGAAACTGATGGGAATTAAAAAGAGACAGGGACATACATATGTACTGAGGTTTTGATGTTACATTGTACATAAGAGTTACTGCAGTAAAATAAGCGTTTTTCCTGCCACAAATGTCAGTGCCTTTTCTCATTTAATTTCATGACCTAAGTAGATAATCAACTGTGTCAAGCAAAGCATGTGTTCATGATAATGCCTATGTATTTCATGTCTGTGTTCTCTCATTCACTGGGGCAACCACGGTTTCAAGTGGAGAGTGTAGTGCTGATGTGATAAAGGCTTTACAGTGTAAGAGCACCAGATTTCATGTTAAGGAGGAAAAATACTAAGCCTTACTGTTCTGAGTAAGCATTTGAATGACATGTTAATTAAGTGGCATGGATGCCAGTGATTGAAGCTTTGATTTAGCTAGTAAAATGGGAGTATGGGCAGATTTTCACTGAAATGTGGGAGTTTTCCTCTACAAACCTCTAAGACAGGTCAGAAAGGTCAGAATCATGGTGTGCACAATATTTGGAACTTCTTTTTAATCTTATTACTGTGTTCTATCAGAGGAAGATGATGTAATTCCCAAAATTATTTCCATTAGTCTGGAAATTGTAATAGTACTTGCCTTCTTGGCTTTGGGACTTTGGACTTTTTATTTTTTTAACCCTAACACACTGTTTTCTTTGTTCAGCCTCTCTTAGAAAAACTCCAGTCATTGATCAAAGAGGAAAATATAAGCCATGTTGAACCTGGAGGTAAAACAGAAAGTCAGACAAGTTTAGATGTTTATGATGGTAACAGTCAGACTGAAGAAAAATATGGAAGTTATGACTTGAGAGATCTGAAGGATGCTCGTTTTAATTTTGATCCAGAAGTGGTCCAAATAAAAGCTGGAAAAGCAGAAGTAAGTGATTTATGTGAGTTTAAAAACAGAAAAATGAAAGACCTTTGCAAATTTTAAATTTAAAGAATGAAATAGATATATGCCTTCATGTTTATTACCTGCAGATTGACAGGCGGATATCAGCCTTCATCGAGAGGAAGCAAGCTGAGATCAATGAAAATAATGTCAGGGAATTTTGCAATGTTATTGATTGTAATCAAGGTAACTGGCTAGCCAGACTTTAATCTTCATAGTAATTTAGGTTGTGGGGGGGTTTTTTTGTTGGTTTGTTTTTGGGGTTTATTTTGTTTGATTTGATTTTTTTTGTTTTTCAGAAGTGCTAATCTGTATTTAAAACAGAACTTTTTTTCAAGAGTAACTTTGTTTTAAAACTTAGAACTTGCATGTGCACTGCAGATGTCAGATAGAAAAATAAATTGAGTAGTCACTGGATGACAATGTTTAATGCATCCCATACAGAAAGATTATATCTATTATTATGTTAATTTTAAGAACTGCTATCTTAGATCAGGTGATTTTGTAGGTGTTTTTCCTGGTGTTTTAACTAGGTGTTCCTCCAAAGTAAATGGAATTGCAATTCAGAAATGTCTTGTGAGTTGTATATTCAACTTGAAGTTAATTTAATGCTAGTTAAATTACATAGAAATATTTTTTACAATGAATTTGAATTGCTAGCTACTTTAAATGACTTTTTCTTTTTGAAATTGCTCACATTGTAGTACAATTGGCTGTATCTGTAACCAATCTTAAATCCATCGGGCAGACTGGATCCCATTTACAGGATCAGTAGCTGTAGCCAAATGCATGTTGGAAGTTAAGACAGTTTTATATACATAACTACATAAGTAGTACAGAGATATTTTCTAAGTACCTGTGAACCCACATGTGCATTGTCTCTATGAGGTACTTAAGCTCTTAGAGATCAAAGCTTATTGTTCAGTAAGCTTTGTGGAGAGCTTAACTGCTTGAATGTTAGTAGGAATGCAAAGGACAGATGAAGTTTAGTAGAATATGCTAGATTGTGAAATATTGTTTCCCAAAATTGTTACTTATGTACAGAAGAATTGATAATAAGACTTGTCTCATTGTTTAGGTGTAATAAAATATGTGTAGCTTTTTGGTGTAATGAACAGAGATTTCTATGAAAATAGAAACTTTAGAATAAATTAAGGTAATCCGTACTGTAGATTTTATGGTTAGGCAAATGAAAGAACTCACATGGATCAGAGGAAATGCAGAAAGGTTTAGGAAAGAATACTGATGAGTAAACTAGATCAGTCAAATATAGGAGAGTTTCAGAAAAGGACATAAAACCAGAATAACAGTAGTAAGCAGGAGAAAGGCTTCTGTACAGGAAGAAGGAAATAAGTTACAGAGAAATGCAATGAAAAGTAAGAACTAAATAAATTTGGTCCTGATCCAGTAAACTTCTCTATACACGTATGAATACATTTATATGAGTGACTTACCCAATTAAAAGCAGTAAGTCCATGCGAGTGTGTGAAACTATTAATGGGCAAGTGTTTATAGAATTAATTAAGTATTCCTGATTTTTTTTTTATTGTTTGAACCATTTAAATTAGATTTGTTTAAAGCATGGAAGTTAATGGTGATTAGAATATTTTCAATTATAAATACATAATTTGGGCCTCACTTGTTATATCATTATTTATTTAGAAAATAGCTGTGCCAGAACAGATGCAATTTTCACACCCTATCCTGGATTTAAAAGTCATATAAAGGGTAAGCAACTCTTTTAATACCCATTTAAGTACCCAGATATAACAGCACTGATAAGTTTTTGATATCAAAAGTTTTTATAGAATGCTCAAAAATGGAAACTTAATGTATTGACTTTGTTACTCTAGTGAATACTTCTACATCTTCATTTATGTCTTCAAGGTTTTAAATCCCTTAACTGCTTCACTAAATGAATGGTTAGACACTAAAGACCAAAACAAAATAGCCCATTTTTATTGTCTGAAAGGAAATGTGGAAAAGACAAAGCAGGACAGAGAAGTTGAACAATACTTAGTTTTTCTTCTAAGGTGAAACCGTCAATAAGGAATTGAGATTAAATAGGATTATCTTCTATTTTTCGTTAGTTGGTGCAAGTGTCTTGAAATAGAGTATAATTTTGGGGCAGTGGAAGTTCTTAGACGTGGGTTTATAAGAACTGACAAGCTGAGGAATGAATTTATCATTGCACTATTTTTTGGAAAGGAATAAATAATATAGAAATTATGTCCAACAGAAGTTGTGTGTAAAATATTGTTCATCTGCGGCTCTCCAGGTGTATGCAAGTTACCCTTCTTTAAAAACAAACAAAATACCCAAAATGAGAATGAAAACAACTCTCTTTTGCATTTTTGAAAGTGGTAATACGCAGTTATCCACTTGATATTGATCCTAGAAACCAATTAAATATTTTTAATTCTGTAATTTAGAATAATACTGTAAAGCAAAATAATAAGTTTTGAAAGGCATGGTGAGCTAAGAAGGAAATGGGAAAGTGAGTTTCATTTTAGAATCTTTCACAAAAAAACTCTTTCAATAGTCACTGTTTTAAACTGAGTGTTAATTTGTTGGTTGGATGGCAGCGTAATGCAGGAAAAAAGGGAAGCTTTCACTTCAAGGAACAGTTCATAACTGAAATGTGAAAAACACTTAGAAAGGAATTGGAAGTAAAACCAGCATAAATTCAAGCAAGAATGTAGCATGTTGCACTCATGAAAGTGTGTGTATGTGTGTGTCTGCTTCAGCATCTGGAGCTGCAAATATAGTCTTTAAATCTGCAATGCACTGCAGTAGTTCTATGAGGAGAACTTCAGAAATTACTCTGATTTAATGAGAAGTGAGCAAAATCTTCTGATGAAGACATGGCTCAGCATGGGTAGAACATAGTCCTAGATGCAGCTAAGAGTCACTAAAGCTTTTATCCAGATGACAAAAATTCGAAGTGAACTTCCTTGCTGAGGTTTGTATTGGTTTTTCAGTTGTGTACCTCTCTTCATCTTCATGCATTTATGATGCTTCCTGTAATATTAGTCTGGCCTCTTCTTTGCATTCACAAAAGCTCTCATGTGCAACTGCTGACATAGATAGCAAGGTTTCTGCTGTTTATCAGCAGCTGATGACAAATTCTCAACACTGCCATTCTACATGAATGTATGAGTAATTCTTTACTTTGCATATGTAAAATCCAGGGGTTTTGTTAGGTTTAGTTACTCATGCAAAAAAATAAGAAAATGCTTTTACTTGAACTTTTGATCTTACTGCATGTGGGGCCCTTCATATGCAAGACTTGTGTAAAACTGATTTAATGTAGGTTTTCGTGCTTCAATATTTTGATTCTTTTAGTTAGATCTGCTTTGTGTTTCATGTGCATATATGTGTAATTTATTTTCTCTTTACCTAGTTTCTAGGGTAGTGAATACATATGGACCTCAGACTAGGTCTGAAGGAATGCATGGGTCCAGTCACAAAGCCAGTGTACCCATGCATGATTGTGGAAACCAAGCTGTTGAGGAGAGATTGCAAAACATTGAAGCACACTTGCGGTTACAAACAGGTTTGTATGATGTTATAACTTTGATGTTGGTGTGCCATTTTATGTAGTTATGATTACTGTGGTGAAACTGGGCAAGTCTGCAAAAACTGATACTGTAAAAAAAGCGGGTAGATCCACTGAAGAGTTTAGTTCCCCCAAGTACAGTGATCTAGTGTTTAGGGTTTTATGCCCAAAATGGAACCCAGGTTTATGCCCAATTTGAGATGCTGAGTTAGCAAATGTACACTTTACATGGTAGCAAATAAGAGAGAGGCACATGAGAATAGGATTTAAAATAATATGGAATATCTGGAGATTGGGTTTCTCCATGGCCACTGGAGTCCTGCCTTGATCCACTTAACAGGAAAAGCTGAGTTTAGGACTAAGGGCTGCTTCATGGACAACTTGTGGGCTGGTGGTAGGATCAACAGAAAGGATGGTCTGAAACCTTTTCCCGAAGATGAAGAATGTTTCTTGAAATAAGTTTAGGCATAAAGCTTAATTCCCAGAATGTGGGAAGCTTGTTGCCACTACTTCTCTTTAGGCCTGCAAACACGAGTCCATACCTTTCACTAAAATAAATGCCATAGCTGTCAGACTGCTGATGTTTTTTAGGTAGTCGATTTCCACACTCCAGCCCTGGTTTTCCATAATATGACACTGAGGCACTTACCAAGGAGGAATTAGTATTTTTCTTGAAAATTATTTTCAAAACAGAACAGAAGCCTAATCTCCATCTAGTTAAGTGAATTTTCTACACATGGCACTGCAGACACGCTTGATTTTTTTTGTCTTCTGAGTACTGAATAGATGCCAATCCATTATCTTAAAAACATTTGGAACATTGACTCGATTGGTAGATTCCTGTGACTGTGTAGTGGATTAAAGTTCTCTGGTAGCAAGGAGAGTAAGATATGCATAGATACTCTTGAGGCAGCAGTCAGAGCTTGATGCTTAGCTCTTTAGCTGTCTCAAAAATAAGCTGGCTTTTGTGCATAGAAATAGAATTTGGAAGCGGCTGGCCAGCATTAGGGTTACAATGTATAGCTGTGGAGTTTCTGCATATATCTCATTCAGGGACAACAACTGGAGGTAGCTACAGAGGGCTCCTTGCTTCCAGGCCATGCCTCTAATAGGTGATCAAATTTTGTTTGAAAGAATGGGTCAGGTAAACTATAGTATAGGTTAAGAAGATGGAAGCACTCATGGGGATCATCTCAATTCTATTTGATGCATACCCCAGCAGCTGTGCAAAAAATACTGATCTGAGTAGGTAACATGCTTTTGCTACCTGTTCCACCAGTTTTTGCTTCCAGCAACAGAAGGAGTTAATCTTGACTTGCTGGCTGTTTTTCAGAACAGCTTCCAGTGCTAGTACTGCTCTTTTCCCTTTACATTAAGGGAAAGCAATATTAAGAGTGATAGGTTAGCCAGTCTAATTAGTAGGTGCTGGGTGTTGAGTAGAGGGTGGAACTGAAGGAGTGAAGCTACCTGCACAGTTGTTTCTTTGAATGGACAAAATAGATGAATGGCAAAAAAAACCCCAAACCCCACATTAGTGCTATTTTGATCATTTGTGGAATAGAACTGTCTTGTCTAACAGACCCAGAAATAAAAGGAAATGGGTGTCAAAAAGCAAAAGCTTTCTATGGTCTTGGTTGTCAGTACAGTTCAGAACCAGACTATCATTTAAATTGGAGTAGCCAGTACTTAGTTGTGATAAACAGTTATTTCATATAGTTCCTTCGTTATAGAATACTATGGAGTGCAAATAAGATTCTTGCTAAGGCTGATCTTTTGATCAGTTCTGTCTGTTCTATGGGTAAACAAATCCCAAGCTGCAGTAGAAAAGATGGAAACAGCAAATGGGTTGAGTTGGGATTTTTTTGGTTGTTTTTGTGGTGTCAGTGGGTTTTGTTGTGGGCTTTTTTGTCAGGGTGGTTCTTGGGTGAGCTAGGGTCTTTTTTGTTTGTTTGGTCATTTTTTTTTTTTTTTCCCCCAGACCTCTGTTATTCAATACACACATTCCCCACTCCTCCCATCTATGGTCAAGCAAACGCTGTTCTTGTGACAGCTCGTACTTGTCCTCTAACCTCTGATGCTCAGTGAAGATTGTTCTGAAAGAAACCCATCTTAGATATCAAAGCTGAATTCATGTGTGGTCTGCCATCCTATCTGCTCTCTCCTAATGCCAGTGCCAGCTTTGAAGTGGCAACATTTCATGACCAATGTATTGCAAAGAGTGATCATTAGCTATTTCAGGGACCTTGACAGGCATCAGCCAACTACATGAAGTTGTCCTAGTGCTTTCATTGACTACACTTGCTTATCAATCAGGTTTTACCCTGAATTATATTAATTATCCTTCCTTCATATTGTCCCATCCATTTGTTTTGTTCAGCTACTGGTTGATAGCTAATCTTGAAGAATTCAGATGTTAGACTTGCAATCTTTAGTTAAATCGATTATTCAAGTGATTTTCCTATTTTTTTTTTGCATTACTACTGATGTATTTAGGTGGTCCAGTACCAAGAGACATTTATCAGAGAATTAAGAAGCTTGAAGATAAAATCCTTGAGCTGGAAGGACTGTCTCCTGAATATTTTCAATCTGTAGTAAGAAATTTTCTTACCTTCCCTCAGCATATATAAATGTATTTATGACTTTTTTGCTTGAATCTTTGATGTACAGAGAAGAACTTGGAGTCGGAGGGCAGACGCTTTTAATAAACAACTCTGGATTGGTGTAGTGGTTACATTACATGTGGACCATCTAGTCAAGTTCATATTTACCTAATTTCTCACTCAAAAGAAGAAAGTATCTGTTGAGGGGAAAAAATTGCTGCCACCCAAGCTTAACTAATTTGTAAGAAATGTGTCAGGGAGTTTGTATTTGTCCCCCTTGCCTTAAAATCTGAAGTGCTTCTTATGTCAAGAAAATTGACTGAAGTTTTGATTTTTGATGCAAATAATTAATAGCTTGAAACAGCTGAAATCATTTGGGCTTCTGTACATGATCTGATTGCTAACAGTATGTGAATAACTTCCAAAAGGATGAGGGAGTAAACTTTCTGAAAATTGCTTCATGTGATTCTGTGACTTAGTTTCCTTTATTTCTGGTTTTCAGGCAGAGCTCTGTCTCTCTCTGAATAATACACCTTAACCTTCACTCACCAAAGGGTATTAGGACAAAGAGAATGTTAATTGTTACTACATTAGGCTCTATTTGATGATAGAAATTTCTTGTCTGTTATCTTGCTCTTCTTTCCCCATGTAACAGTAAAAATGTCTCTTCTACCTTTGTTGATTGCAATTTAATTTATATCTTCTCCCTTGAGACTAGCCAGAGAAGAGTCAGTTAATAAAAATCAGTAGCAATAGTGCACATTTTTGTTTAATTTTTTTTTAATTTGTATTGGAGACCAGTAAAGTTCTTTATTTGTGAGACTGTTCCTTCTGGCTGAAAACCAGAAGTTAAAACATACACTTTTATAAGCTGAGATTTCTATTGAAAAGGCATTAGGACCTCTAGAATGAGGATCAGGGGAAAAATCGTGATGGTGGCAATAGTAGTTTTGCACAGTAATTAGCACATTTTATCTGAAGTTTTGCATAAATATTGGCGTGGATATAGGCAAATTTTAGGGATGAAAATATTGACAATTTCAAAAGCTCAATTCTGTCTGAAGGAAGCTTCAGTTAAATTGATAGCTGTTGACTGCCAAGTGTGGAGAAGCTTCAACAGCTTCTGACTGCTCTCCAGTAGTATTTCTCATGATCCAAAGTACTTAATTATGAAAAAGGTTTCTTTAATCCATGGAATGGCAGTCAGTGGGATTTTTTTATACTTTAAAGACTCTTAACAATATAGTTACAAGAATTATTTGTGATCTTCTGTCAGTGCAACATTAAGTCTGTTTTGATTGTCTTTTCTTCAGAGCTGTTCTGGCAAGAGGAGAAAGGTTCAGTCTCCCCATGTAAGTGCTATTAACTCTTGTTTTTCTTAAGTTTAGGATGTTTTGAGTGGAAAGTGAGCAGGAGTTCTATGAAGCAAGTATGTAAGTCGTCAGAAGTAGCTGCATCAGTATTGGATAGTTTGCTGCCAAAGAGAGTAGGAAGGAGACAAAAAGCTAATGGATGTTACAATGAAATGAGTCTTCTAAGAATACATACTAGGGTTTTCACCAGTTAGGAGGATGATTGAATAAAACAAATCTGTGGTGCTGTTAATCAAGCTGAGAGAAACAGGCAATTTCTGTATTTTGATCAGCCTTCTATTAATGTCTTCCATTTTTGTTTTGTGGCATAGTGGTTTTTGTTGATTTTAAAATTGTTTTTCAGTTTTCTTTGTTGGTTTATGAAAAGACAAAATAGAAATGGCTGGCTTGGCAAAAGTGCTGCAGAAGGACCCAACATTATAGCAGATATTAACCTGTCAGTAAGAATTGCCATTTTCACAACACTATCACAAGGGAATGCATTTACCATGTACCTCTTAGGCCACAAGAGAGGTTATTGGTGCAGGTGAGACCATGGCTGGAACCTTGTCTGCTCCTAGCTATCACCCTTGGAGACAGATGGATCTGGGAGAGTGCTTACAATGGGCTGTGGGCCATCTGAGACCTGAGAAAGTAAGCTTGTGTAGGGAAAAAAAAAGTCCTGCATAGGGTGAAATTTTTTTATTAAAAGGATGATGACCTCCTTGTATAAGAAAACATAAAAAATTACCAAGTTAAGTGGCACAGAGGAGCTTGATGTTGGGCAGTAGAAAGAAAAACCCTTTAGCTGTAAACCCAAGTTCTGCAAAATCTAAGTAGTTTCATCCAGTGTTTAATATGAAGAGATTTCTTAGGGTGCTTTATGAGCAGACTAAACAAGCATCTAATAAAAGTAGCATGAATGTATTGATTCATGATTAGGACTGTCTTTCTTGCAAGTTTACATTCTTTTTCCTTTAAATTTAAATAGGCAAAGACTAGATTCAGACAATTCTGCAGAAGTAGTTCTATCACTTAGTACAATATGCAGTGACCTCAAGTATCAAGTGATAAGCCACTTCTCTAGCAATTACAAGATGTAAATGATTGTGATTTTTATTTTGTTCTTTTAGCAGAGCTATTCACTGGCTGAACTTGATGAAAAGATCAATGCTATAAAACAGGCATTACTGAGGAAAACAAAAGAAAGCAAGTTCAAGGAGGCTGAGCATCTTCTTCGATAGAAGTGTTTTCAGAATCCTCATCATGATTTACACGTACCTAAACCATAGACCTGAGCAGTGTTCATCAGAGATGACTAGCAATGAAGACAAAGCATGCATCTAAGCTCCCTTTGGATGATCTTGAAAGCTTTCTTTCAGAGTGACTCGTTTAAAAGCAGCCTTATTAATGAAATAGTTACTTTAAAATGAAGACTGTTTCAGGAATGTCATTCTAATAATCCGTTCCCTTCTGTTACAAAGGAGGACTGCAGCATTGTTTGTATGTGAAAAGTCTTAACCTGCACACAAAAGCTACATCTCATGTGTTATTCTTGGTGACCAAGTATTCAAAAGGAGTATCTTTTGGATACTGTTCATGTAAGTAGTTTGCACAGACTTCTGAAATTAAATTCTTCCTCAGAAATACACTGACTTTGGGAAAAAATTACCTAAACCTTGCAGAATGCATGCTTTCTTGTGAAGTTTTTTCTGTATTTGTCACTGTTTTCACCACTGTTAGAAATGCAGCAAATTGCATTTGTGTTGTGACAGGTGTTTATGGAAACCCTGTATGTGTAAATAAAAACAACTGTTCTTCACCTTTTCAGTGTCTTGTGCGAATTCAAATTTCATAATGTGTTCACAAACCATGTATTCTGAAAATCATCCCAGAGGAGATTTAGAGGAGCATGCCAGCAAGGCATCAACTTCCCTTTTATATGCATGCTTACATGATTGAGGCATGGATGCTAGCTTAAAGTCTGACCTTTGGCCAGACAGTGAGATTGTGTTGTGACTTTTTGTATGGTTTTGTTTGTTTGTTTGTTTGTTTTTAATAAACAATTTTCTATTTATATAAGTTTTATTTACTGTCTGTCATTATTTCAGTTCAGAAGAAAAGTCGCTGTTACCAAGAGAGTTTTATGTAAACTGCTCTGCTTAGAGCAGTCCTATTGTTCATGTCCCTGTATTAGCCTCTGTGGCAGGTGTTGTGAACAGTACTGACTTGGCACAGCCTTTGAAGAATAGTAGGTGTTTTCTGTGACCTCGTCTTCTTATCCAGAATAACATTTGTTATAGCAACTGCAGCTAACGTTTCTCTGGAGGTAAACCAGCAGAGATGGGAGAGAAGGCTGCTTGAGCTCTTGTCCTGGCTCCAGGAAGGATGACGGTATGATGGTAACCTCTGAAGTGCTGCTTGTACTTCCAGGAAGAGATCTGAGTGCCTCAGATACAGCAGTGGATATGAAGAGGTACTGTTGGAGGTGAAGATTGTTGTGTGTGTTACATATCAGTACAGTATTCCTACAGAGACAACTTTTGTTACATGAAGCGTTGCTATTGAACATCCTAACAGTATGTTTTATGAGGGATGTTTTGGTGAAGCAGCACAGTGAGCTGCAACTTTCTTCAAGTAGAGAAGCTTTACTTCTTTTTATGGTCCTCTGGCCCAGGAGCCATAGCTCCAAAGAGTACAATGTATAGTTGCCACACCACACACTTCCAATGGTTCTTGAAAGAGTGGTAGGAAGTGGCTGTTACAGGGAATGGCCAAAGGGATGTAGCTTTTGTATAGCAGTAGCCTCCACTGGTATGCATCACAATACAAGTACTGGTAGGACAGGGTGACATAATGAATAGCTGAGGAAACAACAGTGGGTGTACTCTGGATGGTAATTTATTAACCCTATGTAATCTATCAAATACATGTGGCAGACAAACTTGATAGATGTCTTGTGGCATTCATCTTGCTTTGTTCCTCGTCACTCTTTTGCCATTATTTGGTTTCAGGTCTGGCAAGCTGTTGGAAGTTTCCCTTCCTCTGCTGTATGACTTTATGCAGAGGCATAGAGAAGCAGGATGGATGCTCTTCTGTGGTTCAGTGCTACTGGTCTTACCAGTTTATCCTTCCTTGCCTTTTGTGTCCCTGGGTTTTACCTTCTATGACTAACTTCCACTGTCAGGACTGCTTCTGCAGAATGATGAGCTCTGACCACAGCCCCATAATAAAGTGGTTGTTGGTTTGACCTCTTTCACCACCCTTTTTCCAGAACTACAAATTCTTCTGTTCTTCCTCTGCATCTGAACACTCCAGTGCTTGCTGATAAGTGCAGCTGCAGTAGCTGTAGTCTGAGGGGTAACCAAAGATTAAGCAAAAGCAAAGGAAGTGCTTACTATCCTGTTGATGTGTCTCAACGTGTAGACTACTGACTGAGAGAGTAGGGGGTGGGTACTGATGCTCAGAACTCCTCTCAAATGTCCTTATGTTGAAGGTGAGACAGACCTTAAATAAACAGCACTCTTGCTTGTCAGCCTAAATCAATGAAGAATCTGCTCTATGCTAATTATTTTAATGGCAGTGGATTTGCTCACAGGCTGAGATACCATCTTACAAGAAAACCAGAAGAAAAGTTTCTCAAATCACTTGAAAAATAAAGAGCTCTGGACTGACAGGCAGGGAGAATGCCTGTTGCTGTACAATAGGTGTTCCTGCTGTGATGCAGACAAGTAGAGATGTCTCCACAAAAGCACTTGTATTCTTTCACCGGAAAACTTCAGAGAAAGATACTGGTGCACTCACAACCTTCCATCCCTGAGAGAAACGCAGCAGATGGAAGCTTAGCAAGAATCAGAGGAACCCTGAGCCCCTTGCCATCAGGGAGAAGGGAGGGGACCTAAAAGATGGGAGGGATTGGAAACAGGTCCCTCTTTGGAAGGCAGGACAATGCCCTACCAGCCTTTCTTGCCATCTCAGGTGCACTTGTGGAATTGGTATGAGATTCTGGAACTTGATCATCAAGCAAGTGGTAGTGAAGGAGAAGGTCTACCCAGGAGCTCACCCAGAGCAAGTCAGTCAACCAGACACATTGCAACTATGGGTTTTAAGAAAGAAAAAATGGTAATTGTTGTAGTGATTTCCTTCTCAGGGAAACAGGGCCCCGTATGCTGGCTGGACGCATCCCAAAGTCTGCTGCCTCCCTGGGGTTCAGGTAAAAGATGTTACTAGGAGATGAGTAACATCTGATCATTACCCACTTCTGATTGGCTGGGTTGACAGTGATGAGGCAGAAGAGAGGAGTTCTAGAGCAATTAAAAGGGACTTCAGGATGCTAAGATAACTGGCTGAAGGGATAGGAACACAGGTGGTGTTTCCCTCAATCCCTTCACTAACAGGGAAGAATGATAAAAGTGAGCTTTTGCCTTTCCAGTTTTCACTGTAAATGACTTAATGGCATCCTTGTACTCTTCCTGAGTTGCCTGCCCCTTTTTCCAAAGGGTATAAACTTGTATTTCACCTGAGTTCTAGCAAAAGCTCCCTTTTCAGACAGTCTAGTAGTCTTCCCTGCTGGCTGGCTTGTGAGAACATAGGAACAGCCTGCTCCTGTACCTTTCAGATTTCCTTCTTATAGTATGCTAGCCTTTAAGCCACATGTTGATCAGGTGGGTTCTCCTGCTCCTTTTATCATTCTTCCCTGTTATCACCCAGGTTTGGGTTACACAGTATTCATTCTGTATAGAAGGTGTTCCCATTTGGGAAATCTTGCACTGAACATAACTGCAACCAATTGCAGGATGGTATATCACAAGGTTCAGATTAAATTCTGTGAACCCTTCTCTCATATGTCCAATTAAAATTGAAATGAAAATTAAAATACCAGGTAATTAGGAATTGCATTGCTTAATTAACACCCTCAGAACAGGGTTAGCGTTGTTCTAGTGTACAGCTGTTCCACACTATCAAAATCTGCAACCCTACTGTGCTGTAAACTCACTGGAAAAGACAGCATGACCACTATATGTATGTCCTGCTGGAGAAATATTGCAAAGCATTCCAGGTTACCAAGGAACTTGTCTGAGCTGCATCTCTACTGCCGTGGTGTTTGCAATGAGCATGCTTTGAAAGAAATGCTAAAAATCCCTGTAGCCAACCAAGGACTGAAAGGATAGCTTTGTTTCCACTGCAAGAACTCAAGACAGACTTTTATCCCAGGTTCAATGTATAAAATTCACATATGAAATTCTGTCTCCTTATTTATGCTTACCTGTGCTGATCTACTGATCTTTTCAGGTTTTGTCAGAGTCCAATAGTCTGTGTTTCACGCTGCACATCAGCTATTAAGGGCTTCCAGTTAAAAGATAAAAAGGATAATTGTACAACACTGTAAATTTGGCATTAATTATTTGAGGAAATGTCTAAGAGCATCACTATTAGAGCAAGAACATTTGTCTCACATTGCTGTTTAGCACCTTGTGCGAGAGATGTAGTAAAATACCAGAGCTCATGTTAGTGTGCAGTTCTGCAGTGCATGCATGATCCGTTTCCTTGCTTCAGGCTCCTCTGAGTGGGGAGCGATTCATCTCTAGGAGGCTAATTTCTTACAGTTGAGTGCAGAATTTTAATAAATAAACCCAAAAGTGAAGTGCCCTTTTGAACAGCCCTCATATCAGCAGGTAATATCAGTAATTTAGAAAACTCAAACCATTCACCATTCTATCCAATGCATTGTGATCTGTCCTGGATTATTTATTTATTTATTTAATACATCACAATTTATCTCTTGTTTTAATTAAGACCTTACAACAATACTGAGAAATTTTAACCCCAGAATGCTGAAAATTAATTTTTTGAAGGATGAGCAATGAAAATACTCAATAAAAGTAAATTTTTGATTGATCAGTTTGCAAATCATTTGCACTGGTGAGAATAAACAATGCATTTTCTACAGTAGCAGATGCTGTAGCAGTAGCCATCCTCTCCTCAATGAAAACCTAGAGAGCCGGCTTTGAAGGCAGCAACAAAATTCTCTGGAAAGATTCCCTTACAGATACCTTTTCCTTTGCCCCATTAAAGTGGGGGTTTCCCCATAACCCTTCCTGTTGAAGAGCTGTCAGATGCTCCAGGCTTCTGTAGCTGCAGGGCTCCCCCTTCAGCCATGCTCCCACAGGAACCCACATAACCCTCTCACGACTGCTCGCTCCCTCAAAGCATGGCTGGAACCCCAGCCCTGCGGGCTCCTCAGGATCCAGGCAACCTGTCCAGAGGGGCTGCGCTCCACTGCCTTTGCTGCCAGCATTGCACTAGCCCAGATGAGTTGCTCCTGTGATTAGGAAGAGGGTTTGATGACATGTCAGATGATCCATCCCGCCCAAGAGCAGTGAGACCCAGCTCAACGGGTCTCCAGGAGTTAAGGTTTCTTGGCATTTCTTCCTAGGATATGTGAATTTGACTTCTTCTGACTTTAAATGCTATCTGATGGGGGAGAGGTGGGAGAGCATACTGTACAAAATCCAATGATTGAGAAACAGGAAAAAAGAAAGCACAACTTAAAACAACTACTTCTGTAGATCTAATGGAACTGCCTTGTCATGGACAAAACACTTAAAAATAACAATGAAAAGAATAGGCATTGTTTGAGGGTATTATTTAGAAATCATCTAAATTTTTAAAGGTTAATTAGTGTAATTTACCCATCTTGATTATTAAAAAGGTTTATATATGAACAATAAACATAAGAGTTCAATCTATTTTATTTCCACAGTTAATTCATCCACATCTGATTAGCTTTTTATGACCATCTGAATTGATTTGTAGAATTCTGTCCAGTACAGATGGGCTACTGTTCATGACTACTTTCATAGCATTTATATTATTGTTGCTCTGATTTTTATTCAAGGCCAAACAGAGGGGAATATAAGAGCGTGATGTTCACCTAAACATAACAATGACATTAAATTTCTATTTGGCTCTGAGACAAGAATAGATTTGTGGAGACAATCTACTATGAATACAAATAAGTTGTTTATACATAAATATAATAACATTTCTTACTTAATTATGAACTATTTCACCGGTTCTACAATATGCTGTTACCAAGTTTTACAGCAACAGCCAGGCTAAATCAATTGTCACAAACTCATTTGGCTCAAAACTAGAATTATACACCTACTAATGCTTGTGAGAGAAAAAAAAGCTATGCCTTTGTAGCCTGTTCTGCAATAATTCTAATAACCCTCTAATGGGTAGTCTCTTACACAGCTGTACATGCATATGCTGCATTATTTCATACATAGTTAATACATACAGAATTTTGCATTTAATGGAAACTGTCACTCCCCCTTGAGTCGTCAAGGCCAGGGGAAGCTGGATAGCTGCTTCCCATCAAGGAGTCTCGTCTCTTAGTGAAAACACAGCATGAGCAAGTCTTCACCAAGCTCTGGCCTGTAAACCTGTCTCTTGCTCTGTTTTTTTTCTGAGACTTCTGAGTATATCAGGAGTAGTATGAAAGTTCTGCATTGCAGTTGCCTTTAGACAGAGGAATTGTTGCCAACAATGATCCTGAGTCACCTAAGTTATTTAAGTAATGAAGAAAACTTCCCTTAATTTCCTAGTACTCTAACCTCCACTTTATGTAGTTGGAGCTTCATGAATGTAACCTCTGTGTGTATCAGCAAGAAAGCAAGATGTCTGCAGAGCTATTACAGTAATGAGAGGTATGCTTTATGCCAGTAATTTTGTACATCTCATGTTTGCATAGGCTAACCAGCTGCTTCTCTGGCCAAGAAGGTGTGCAGTATCCAACTAGCTCAAATCCTGAACTACAGCCTTTGCACAAAACTCGTGAAAGAAAGAAAATATATGGATTGTTGCCTTCACGTATGCATCCATTTTTCAGAATTTGTTGTCACAAGTATAGCATCACAGAATGGGAGAGGAAGGCAGAAGGAGCCATTTGTTCAACACAGTCTGAACTACCATTGATGGAAGGCAGCCTGTTCAGATAACACAGCTAAACAGATTCTACTGCCTCTAGCTTCAGTGACAGGGTGCAACATCACACTTCCCAAACTATCTACCACGGTTTAACATGAGACAGCACAGGAATTCCTCATTGCAGCAGGAAACCTTCATTGACATGTTGCAATGACTTATGACAAAACCATTTCTTGCATTGTGGGGATGAGAGACCTTCTCCTCTCACACTTATAATTCTTCATTAGTATATGTCCCAAACAGCAAAGGAGGAAAAATACTACAGAATGAAGAATATTTAAAAATCAGTGTGTGAAAAGTTGCTGATTGCTTCTCATCCATGGAGAAACATCCTCCAGCGCAGGTTGAGGGATACATCAGCTCCAAATTCACACTTGCAAGGAGCGTTTCATCTGCATTTTGGTTTTACAACAGCATATATCAAATGAAAACTCTTCTGGCCTGTAAATTTCCCTTTCATACAGGACATGTGTATATGGACTTGTCTTTTAGCTGTGGTAGAATGTTTCACTGAGGGCCTCTAATGCGATTACAAGTCAAGCAAGCAGTGAACAGAAAAAAATAGATATAGCAAAGGTGAAAAGCTATTTCAAATGCAATTTGAAACAAGACAGAGAGTCAACAAGAGACAAAGTAAGGTTGTTCCAGGTATTGGAGCTGCAGAAGAGAAGACACTTACCCAGCACAGATAGCTATACATGTAGAGAAGAGACCAGGGTGTTACAAGATGTGCCAAAGGGGAGTGCCAGAGACTGACCTTGCAGGATGCTACACAGAAGGGCTGTTAGCACAGAGGAGATGAAAACAAAGGAAAGCAGTCTGACAGGAGAGGAAGGAACCAATTCTGGTTACGTGACTCTGACAGGTTGCTGCTGCTGCAGGTTGCACAGACACCAAGAAGTCTAAAGGTTATCAGGTCATTAAATGCATACAGGAGAGCTGTTTCTGTGCAGAAGAAAACCAGACCATTAGTCCCTCCGAACCTCTCAGAAAAAGGTATTTCTGACTCCTAGCGACACAGAGCTCCATGATTCTGCCTGCAACGGCTACAGGCTTCAGGAACCAATTTTCTTTCGAAATTGCAGCTTATAACAAGGGTTCAGGGTTCTTGGAGGATTAATTAAGAAAGGAATCAGCTTCACAATCTAGTTTTTATGGAGATTGTATAATCATTTTTGTAACTCCATTGAATTTATTAATTACAAAATATTTGTAATATCCTTTCACTTTGTCAGTCATCCAAAGACTGCTGTGTGGCAACAGTGAATGTTACTTCCTTGTGTTTTACTGATGGAAAAAATTTAGTACAGCAAGACTTAGAAAAACAAGTTTAGCAGGTACTAATCACCAAGAACATGGCATACCTTCAGGGCAAGAAAGAAATGCTGCCATCCTCCTCACCCTATCCCAGAATGCTCCCTGGGACTCCAGCTGCTTGGTATTTATTTTAGTCACTCCCATTCTTGACGAGCTATGCAATCATGGGTCCCTTTCCCCCCTGCTCTCCCTTGCTCAGATTACAGCCCTAGTCCTCCACTTTTCTGCCAAGCTTTTGGTGATCTTCTCATTATTCACTGCTTGGAACATATGAAAAATCCCACTGGGATAGGGGAAGTCCTTGAACTGCTGCCAGTGTGTCATGAGGATGACATGCTGGTCTCAGTTTTAAAGCAATGCACCCAAGCAATGGTGTCATGTGGGGTTCTACAGCTCAAGTCAGCAAAGGCCTAAAATACAAGGGAGTAGAAACAATGAAAAACAAATAATTCAATTAGACTAAATACAAACGTCTATATTCTGGGAGAAACAATATTATCATGGTTACAGCTCTCTCTTGAGACTTAGCAGGGACTGATCCAGTGCTTTCCCATCCTCACCTTACTGGTGAAGCTCTGTGCAAGCCAATTGCTCTTTCCATGTTTATCCCTTGGTTCCCTGTAGGTAAATGGGGTACATAAAAACCAGCTCTCTTACAAGGTTGGTGTCATGATAGATCAAGGAATGTTCAGGATGCATTTAGGTCCTGCACTTAAAATGGTACCTGGAACAAGAATAAGCAGACTGTTCAACATGATCTTTTCTTAGCAATGCTATGGAGTAAAGGCACGTGAATTTTATTGTATTCTGCTGCTGCAGGACTTTAGGTAAACTGGTCCTGCAGCTGACTCCAAGCAAGCAGAGTTTTACAGCTGCTGAAACCAAAGTGCAGGCAGAGCTGTGTGTGCAGGCAGTTTCACCACGAAATGTCATCCCAAACTCCTTGAGCCACCAGAGCACTCTGCTTTCCCTGTGGGTGCCTGCCTGGAGCAGGCTCCTTCGCCTCCTTGGGCCAGGCCCTGCCAGCACTGCTTGTTCACTGCCCTTCATCCACGTGGGCCTGAAAGCAGAAGCAAGACCTCAAATGGGGAATCCTTATAAGCAGCATAGCAAAACTTTTTTTTCTGAAAAAACTTTTGAGCCATTCTGTGTGGCTGCTTAAGAATTTATAATTATTCTGTTCCCATTTTTTGACCTAGAAAAATCAGTAAAAAACAATTTGGAAAAATGCATTCCCTTAGGAAGGAATTGTTTCTGAAAGCATTTCTTTGAAGGAAAATTAATTATTAGTCTCTCTCTCATCTTGATACTTAGATGTCTCAAAGAAAGAAACAAAAACAAAATCCAGAAACATATACACTGTTTTTATCTGTGCTTGTTTCACAGAAATAATGTTTTCAAATTGAAAGGAATGAAGGGGTGTGGGAAATATTGAAAAGTCATGAATCAATTTCAATCAATTTTAATTCCAGTGTAAGAGGAAGTAATGCCACTTGTCGAAAACAAAGCAATCATTTCTGACAGCTAAATTTGCAAGAGATTTATTGCTGTCTGGAGAGAGGTAAAGCTGAATGCTTCCCTGCTTCTACCTCCTCATTAATTGACTTCCAGTGCTGTTTGATATATTCTAGCAAAGTTTCTTTTCATACTGTGACTCCTACTTTCCTTCCCTTAAATCACATTCCCACACAAAGAGAATTACTTTTTTTTCCTCGAGTTTTAACTTGAAACTTGGATTTTGTATGCAGCTGTTTTATAAAAATATTTTTATTAATGAAAGATATCTTGATTTAAAACAATGTTAGAAAAATCTGGAATTATAGTTAGATTAGAATAAAATTAAAAATAAAGATAAGACTGGAAAGAGCACCAAGTCCCTCTTTTGTGTCATTTTACTATGTTTTTGTACAAGCTGACTTTGCTGATACTTTGTGCTTGAAATAAGCCAAAATCCTCTGACAATGCTTATGCATCATTTAGCACCCAATAATAATTTTGACTGGTTGTTGCCTAAACATCTTACTAACTGATTTCCCCCTGAAATCTATGAGTGTTATGGATTTTACATGGATATATTGAAAAGTTGAACAATTTTGCTTTTGTACTACAAAGAAAGGCAGGAGCCTCCTCCTTTGGAGGAACACCATAAGGACCCAGCCCTCCCTGAAGGTCTGCAAGGAAAACACCCCAGTGGATGTTTTCCTTGGAAGTGGAGACCCCTTGACTCCTCCAATGAGGATGTTTGCCCAAGTATCTTCAGGTTGTTAAGAGCTTTAATTCATTGCTAAGTCCTTTAATTCATTTATAAACTGATTCTTCCACATACAGTGAGCTCAGGTAAACCATGAAACAAACATTCAGATAAGAAATGGCACTGAACATCGGCTTCATTATCAAACCTGTTTAACTCCGTTTTTCCACTGCTGGTTTCAGGTTTTTGAACTGAGGAGGAAAAATTCACTGCTCAGCAGAGCTGCTACCTTACTAACACACTCAAGACCATGCCTGTACCTAAAGGGTGCTTTTTCCTAGACTGTGCTGTTGCCTTTGGCAGCAGTAGGGCTTGAGAGACACGTTTGTTTGACAGTACTGGAATTGTTATCAGCAGTGATCAAATATATTTTTTAACTTTTATATTCAATTCTGCACAGAGATGTTTGAAAATTAAAATGTACTAATCTTGTCTTTTTGTCTGCAACCTATCTTTTCATAAGACAGTTGTTTGAAGCAATTCACATTTTCCACTAAAAACTTAATGTTAAAAGTAAGAGGTTAACAATGTTTGGTTTCAATCTAACAGGTTAACAAGAGTCTGGTATCAAACTTTCATTCCACACACCAGGGCTGCTACAAACACAGATCTCATGCACATTCTTCTGGCATTCCCAGGGCGTCAGAAGCCCTGGACTCAGATGAGCATCGGAAAATCTCCAAGATAATAGCAGTGGAAGACTCTGGAAGTTTTGAATTAGGCAGTAGATGTAAAAAAAAAAAAAAAAAAAAAAAAGAAAGAGAAGACAAAAAGCCCCCCACAACAAAACAAACAAAAAACCACACTGCAGTGTGTACTCCACTTAAAATACACAGTAGCAGGAGAGGATTTAGCTTGGACATTTAAACATTTGAAAATTAATTCATTTACTATTCTTGAACAGATGATATCTCTGCGAGATGTGATTTACACACTTATTCATACACACAAGGGAAGAAGCTTGATTGGTGCCCATGACTTGTGTAATTCCTGCAGCACAGTGAAGGCAGCTGTAAGGGCTCCTTGCATCATTAAAGACCCATAGGACTGGGCCCATCTTTTGTTACGGATGTTGAGATTGAGATCATTGTAACGAGTAACTTTCACAACTTTCAAAATACTGAGAAACAAGTATTTCATCTTAGATTTCACCCCTGAAGTCTGTCATTACCAGTTAACTAACTGTTCCCTCCAAAGAGAGCCCACAAAGCAGAAGTATATTTTCAGACATTCAAGAGGCTGTCAATGTGACACCCAGTCTTCCAGGCAAATTCATTAGGCCAGAATTAAATACTTACTGTGGAGGAAAATATAGGAAGAGAAACTTCAGCCTTTGTCACCCATACTTTTGTTACCCTAGACTTTGCCAGATTTGCAGCATGTCACAACTGGTGCTTGCCGGGGCCATTGAGGCAACAGGAATGCATTTGCTTTGTGAAGTAGTTTCCGCTTGCATGTGACAAAGCAGCTAGCTGGCTAGTCAGCCCCAGTCAGTGTCTATTTATGGCAAAATGTCAAAAAAGAATGTCCTGCATTTGTGGCTCAACAATAATGAACATGGCTAAATCTGAAAATGAACAAAGGGAAGTGAACAGCTTTTTAAATCCTGAAGAACATTCGATTCTTGGTGTCCTTTTTGTCCCGATTGTTTGGGCTGAAGGCTATGAAAGGACCACCTGTTGGGCTGCCATTTTGGGATTGTGCTAAATGCAGGGATTGCATGAAAGAACACTTTCCAAAATAACCTGGTATTATTATTCACTTATTTTATAGAAAATCTGCATTCAGAACCTGCAGGAAAGTATAAGGCTTTTTTTCCTAAGTGAAATTTAAAGCTGTAAGTTCTCTATAAACACACTTACAGTGGATGCATGATTTTATAGTGACAATCATGATTTTTTTAAAGGAGCCTCAATTAAGCCTTTGATACAGCAGTAAGTTCCTCTGTAATAGAAAACCAACCTTGTAAAGTAATAAGATGAAGAAGTGATTAAGTTATGAAGGACTGAGTATCTCTGAGGATTAATTTAGCAAGAACCACTTGCACAAAATGTAACTCAGGTATTTATTTTGCTCCTGGCACAAACTTGAAATTTTTAGTGAAGGCAATTATTTTTTAATATCCATGAGAATGTTCTTGGATATAATTTGCTTTTGCTCAGAGGCTGCACTGAATTATGCTAGGATTTTACCAAATTTTGAGAAAGCTTACCATAAACCAGTATAAACATATTTTATTAAAAACCATGAAAGCAGTATTCTGTTTTCTATGGATTTTTTTGTGCACGGCCAAATGATAATGATTTGTTACATAGTAAAATCAAGATAAATGTTGCCTAAATTAAAAAAAAAATCATTTCTGTTCTAGAAACATCATATCATCCAGCTGTAAGTTTTGAAGTTGAGATATTCACACATAGAAACTTCCACCTGATTCCAACAAACACACCCATTAACGTATTAACAAAGCAAACCTTTCTATGGCTCTTGACTAATCTCTATTTAGAGCCAATGTTAATAACACTTAGAAGAGCAAGGAACAAATGTGTTTTCCAAAATGTTTTTTTTACACCCATGGTGAATTCTGAAGATTTTAACGTTGTGTCCCATTTATAATCTTATTTTTTCTTAAATATAGATGCTTATGTAAACTTATTGACATTTGTATGGTATTTACCAGGATGAGCAATGAGCCTTCTCTGTGTGTATCTGAACTTACATTCTCATATCATGCTACACAACACACATTTTGAAAAACTTTATATGAATTTTATCTGACTTCATGATTGGAACTGGTTTACACAATTAATTGGAGGGATAACAGAGAGGGTTTTCCACATGAGTAGCTGGATGTATTTCCAGCTGCTTTCACCAGTTTCAAGAACAAAACTCATAACTAAAACTCAGGCAGTAGATCTCTTGAGTTTTGCTTATTTTTCATTCTCAGAAAATTAAGGGAGTTGTATGGCTGAAAAGAAGCCATAAATACATTAGTGAAGGTAAAAGAGATCTTGTTTCCTAGAAACCTCCTGTATACCTCAAAGTAGCAGAAACTGAGTTTAATGTACCACTTTTTTTGCAAATAAACCAGGATTTTAAATATATCACAATCAGTTAAAGTGACTCTTAGAAAATAATTATTTTGTTGGTCAAACAAAACTGCTGGTCAAGCAGATTTTTACATGTGGATTGAACTATATTTCCTCCATTTAAAAAGAATGAGATTTTATATGGCTATCAGTTCAGAGGGGGAAAAGGTGAGGTGGAACAGTGTACAATGCACGAGTATAAATTAATGTCTGGGTTTATTGTTCACTGTGCTGTAAAAGGCATGTACTACACACAGATATTCTATCAGAGAATTATGGAAACTGAAGCAAGTGAGCAAAAATTACTTATGTCTGAATAAAAATATGTATCTTTGGGAGAGACATAATATGTTTGGAACCCTGAGGGTTAATGAGAGGTAAACTGGTGAAGGGGGGAGAGGAGATAAGGGAAAAAACAGAAGCTGAATAGATGAAAGAAGTGATTCAGTGGGAAGCATTGTTGATAACAGCTAGGTGTCAGAAGCAAACTAGAAAAATGGGAAATGCTTTAACATTGGCAGGAAAATAATATTGAAAAAAAGAACTTATACCACATAGTAAAAAGAAAAAGAAAATAAGAAATAATAAAAGGCTTTCAGGCTTTCTTTGGTACGCATCAATGAAAAATAGTGCAAGCATGCAAGAAAGAAAGCATTGAAATGGAACCTCTCCGAAGGTATCTTGGGGAGAGGGGCTCATTGTCCCATTCTTTTCACATCAAGAATTTAATTTTACATTCTCTTTGTCTGTCTTGAGATATACTTGCTGTTATTCTACACTGGTTACTTTTTTTCCTTTTCATCCACTTAGGTAGCCTACCCTGGCAGAGAGAGCCAGAATGGGAGAAATCTAGCCATGAATTAAATCATCTGGCTGTCCCCTGCAATGTGATTCTTGAAAAAAGTTGGAACTGCACTCAAATGCAGAGTGGCATCCTCTTTCCTGAATACTAGAGGGAACTGCAGCTCTTTAATTTCCCTCGTTTTCCGTTCCCATTTTAACATCTGTCTTTACAGAGCAATTACATGTCTGTAGCATCCAGATTTCATTATGCTCCTGCTACACAGGATGCAGATATACCTTACAGAACTTGATTACCTATACTTCACTTTAAGCAACTTCTACAAAAAGTACCAACTTATATTGTCCCTCTGAAAAGACCTACAGTAAAATGTTATTAGCAGAACATAAAAAAAACCCCAAAGCTATTTGCTTTTTAGTGCCAGGGACATTCCGGTTCTTATGTACGTAAACTGTTTACACCCATCCCCCATGAATTCCTAAGACACTTTCTCTTATATTAAGCTTCCTTTTGGTGCCCATAGCAACACCATCTAGTACTGAAATGTTCCTGCAGGGTTTGCAGGAGTCCTTTCAAAACAAGATGCTGATTCTGCAGTTATTGCACACCCAGCTACTTGTATCAGATTTGTAGGCTGTATCCTCAATAGCACATGGAAGGCAATTCTTTTGGCCACTGACTGTCCTCATCACCATTAGGGATAAAACTCTTATGTATGTTTCAGTTTGTCTGGATTTTCTTCCCCAAACCAACTTGAGTTTTATTGAGTTTTGCATTTTGAGTCTACTTAACTGTTTGAAGAAATGGAAGAAGTGGGTTGGCTTTGCAATTTGAGGTGATCCTGCTGTTTTATTTTAGTTCATCTATCTCCAAACACACGGACATGCAAATTGATCTCTGCCCTTTTGTATGTACCTTGGGAACCACTTTGTGACCTTAGGAAAATGGTGTGAAGGTAGAAAAGAACCAAACTGGGAGAAATTCATGAGAAGTCCCAATGGCTGGCTCCTGCAGCTCAGGAACTTTTACCAGAGCTAGTGTACTGACAGCCCAGGTCCTTTGGGACACAGGGTAGCAGTCAGAGTCACCTACAGTGAGCTGGACCTTGGCAGAAGCCACAGATGTACATGGTGGGGCAAAAGGGCAAAGCCTGTGTCATTGCCACTGCCCCATCCACCTGTGTGCATGGGGATGAGGAGGCTCTAAAGCTGCTGTGTGAGCCTGTGTGCCCTCATGCCTTGTGCCTGCATGCTGGACATTTAAGCAGATTTCCACTGCTGAAGGCTGAGGTATCCCAAGGTGTGCTCAGAGCCTCATAGCCGCCGGTTCCAGATCGTCAGGCTGAAAAGAAATTATGCTGCTTTCATCACCAGAGTCATGCCCATTGTCAGTGCCAGTCATCTATATGATTTTGGCTAAAAAAATGGAAAGGATCAGGGTAGTGACAATACTTTGTTCGTTCATTTTGAAAACTGTATTTCATTTAAATTCTGTGTTGTGCCATGCTGCGTGCTAGAAAATGTACCCTAGGATATTTTTAAAGCTATGAAAGTTCAGTAAATGGAGACTTCTCTGCAGGACTCAGCTATTAAATCTTTGCTGGAAAGTGGGAGCCACGTCCATTAAAAAATTCATATTCTGGTAAGACTAATCACATCTTTGTGCTACTAAAGTATGCTTGAATTCAGATGTTAATCGCATAAATATTTGCCAGTTATACATTGTGCAGAACAAACGCCACAGTTTGGCAGGGTTAAATAACCCCTTATCTCTGAAGTTATCTTGAGAACATGGAAATATTTGGGACGTGTTCAGGGTGAGGTGGAACACTCGCCACAGTGAGGCAGAAACACTCCCTTCCCCTGCCATCATTTAGCAAGAGTTCACGTGGAGTGCAGCTGCAGGGCCCTGTGCTGTGCACAGCAGTGCAGGCTGAGCTCTGCTCCTGCTCTCAGCACTGGGCCCTGCCTGGGGACAGTGCCAGCAGCACCCCGAGGAGGGCAGGGATGCTGTGGTGGGTATCATGTGGAGATAACATTTGGCCTTTGCCCAGAAAGGGGGTGAGGGGTGGCAAAGCCCCCTCAGCCCTGCTGGTGCTCTGAGAGATGCCTTGCCTGTGCTGGCAAGGAGTCAGATTGAGGTGTGCAGCAGGCTTGTGCGAGGGATGGAAAAACAAGGCCTGGTAAGAGGGAAAGCTTGAAACTCCTTTGGGGGAGATGGGCCACAAATCACCCTCTTCTGGGCTGGCTTTGGCAGTCATTCCAGAGCAGGAGTTAAGCTGGACAAACAGAGCCTAGAGGTGCAGCATGCCCACCTTTCTTCCTTGCAAGCTTCACATATACTGTGAAAAAGGTGTGATTCTGAATAATTAAGAATTTGATTCCAAGTTTAATTTTTAATTTACTGTTCATTAAAAAATAATAGTTTTTCATGGCTCAAAAACCCTTTTCAACTCACAAGGAGATGTGAATGACTCCTAACATTACTATTGGGCAATCATATTTTTATCTGATGTCATTCTTCCTACCCAGCATTAAATTCCCCATTACTGATAATGAACTCCCTGTATGGTCATTATGATATTGCTTTGAGCAAAATCAAGATCTCTGGAAATTTCCTTTGTTTCAAGTCTGGCAATCTGGTAAGCATATCTAGCCCACTGGACAGTTTCTTCCACCGTTCTGGGAATATAGCTCGTGCAGAGGAAAACAAAATTGGGGGTAGTATCGTCTGTGTTGCAGGAACAGAGGATTACAGTGGGGAGGGAAGGATGAATTTGCAGCCCAGCATAGATCTGGTAGGATTTATTTGGTAATTTGATCAAGAAGTGCCACATTAACATTTCTGTACTGGACAGGGTCACAGCACAAGGCTGGAGTTAGAGGGAGCATCCAAATGTACCAAATTGCTTGATCCCAGCTGGCACAAACAGGACTAGACAGGAGTTTGAAAAAAGAGAGCCAAAAAATCTGGACCAGTACATTTGCTTATAAACACAAGGGCTAGAATTATAATTTTACAGTTGGTTTATACTGAATCATAGGTTATCATTCTGGGTGACGTTTTGCATTTCTTTATTTGGTTTTCTGTACTCATCTTTCTATCTTTTTTTTTTTTTTAGGGAGTGTTTCTTTTATGCAAAGGAGTCCTGATGCTATACTAACCTTGAGAAAAAAACCATTTTTGTTGTGATGGGTTTTAAGTAGAAGCTGCAAAATCTGAAAACATTTTCTTCCACTTCATAAGAAAATTTCTCTTGTGACAATGCATTAATCCTGTAATGTTAACAAAATATTCAGTTCACAATAGGCTGCATCTTCTTTGTATTTGTTTGCTATTTAGATTTCAGAAAGAGCCAAGATGTGGGGTCCAATTCATAATTTAATTAGTTCTGGTTTATGCTTGTATAAATCCATTGCTTTTGAGTTATTTTAAATTCTTTTGAATTAATTAAAATTAGTAAAAAAAACCTCTCAAGACATATTCTGCCTCTTTCTGAATGTCTAGAAAGTTCCTGGAAAAACTCACAATGAAATTTTTCTCAAGATAGTTTCTAAGGATAATAATAAACCATATGCAATGCTGTCTGTGTGCATGTGAGGAAATGCACACTTTATTTAAAAAAATCAAGAGAAGAAAAATTACTAAATGCAAGAATTCCTGTGTAACTCGTGGCTGTCAGGTTGCTCTCACTGCTAAATCTTGTCCCAGTTCTTAATGCAGATTTGTTGTCTGTGTTTCTTGCAAGGGAGATCCTTGCCTCCCTTCCAAAAAACTGTTTTGCTACATGTAGCTGCAAATGAGAGGAAATCTGGGCTTATGCCCAGCTATCGTTAGCTTCAAAAAATTCTCTCTTCTGATAGTCAGAATCAATATTTACCAAGTCAAGAAATGCCACTCCTCATCTGAACACCCTGAATGCTTGTACCCAGTCATAACCCATCCCTTTGTTATAATTTTGCTCTGTTGAATGAACACAGGTTCTTTTCCTGGAATTATGAAAAATCATTATTGTTGATAGAAGAAGTTATTTTTTAACAACTAAGGCAGCAATCAGATATCTGATATAAAAGGCTGGAGAATGAAGCATAGTTAATTTAAGAGAAATTATGAATTTCATCCCCTGAAACTATAGAAACTGCACAGATTAGTAGCTTTTAATCCCATTTAACTACAGCTGCCCATTTCATTCTTCTAATCTTTCCTCACAAAAACATCCTTCCAACTTCTCAGTCATGTTTTCTATCCTCCTTGGAATTTCTCTCTATTTGTCTACATATTTTGAGCATAAAGAGAGGCCCAGGGAGAATGCAGGATTCTAGCAGGGATTCTGTCACCATTGTGCTAAATCCGTAATTAAAAAGGGTTAAAGTTAATATATTTAAGCTACAACAGCGAAACCACTTGATCACACATGACAACAGAAGTATTTATAATTACAATGATTGTCTTACCTCTCAAATGGTCAGACTTAGAGTGTTTAATCTGTATAGATTTGTTTTCTACAATGAAGATTTTAAGGACATTTCCAACACAGTGCAATTTCCACTTGAATTGTGGAAAGTGAACTATTTTTAAAGGGTTTTAAAAAATCTTGATTTTGGTCGGCAAAAAATAACCTCCTTCCTATCCACCTTCACTTTAACACTGTTCTTTCTGTCTCAGTGTGGCAGGACCCCTGCGTTACAGCAGCACCCTCCGTATGCAGCCACAGAGCAGGCAGGATGATGCACAGTAGGAACCACAGCTGCAAATAACATTTCCAAAACATTTTTCTGCACTTTTACTGAGATGCTTAAATAACACAGTTGTGATGAGGAAAACCCACATGTTCAATCCATCAAGCATTAACTGAATGCAAACAGAATTTGCTTGTGTAAATTTTATTATTTAAACGCTCTCTAAACTGCGTTGAAAAAAGCCCAGCTGTGTACAGGAACCCCAAAGCTGTTGACTGCCAGGGTGTAGTGTTGCACTCGGAGACACCAGAGATTACAGTCATACAACCATAATGTCCTTGGTTTATTACTTTTCTGACCTATAACTGAAACTGAGAATAATTTTAAATTCAAGAGCAACATTTGTGCCACTGATGAGCATGGACACACTGCCTTGGAACCCCTCTCATGCATTGGGACCCCAACAGGGTAATGACAGTTCCCACCTTAGAGAAGTCTCTGATCTGAAAGGCTTCCCCCAGGCAAAATGTCTCAGTACTTTGCATTGTCAGACTCACAGGCATAGGGTCCAGGAAGTTTGGGGGTTGGGGTTTTCTTTGTTTTGTTTTTTGGGTTTCTTTGGGGGGTGGGCTTGTGAGGTTTTTTGGTGGGGTTTTTGTCAGGGTTTTTTTGGTTTGTTGAGTTGCCTTTTTTTTTTGTTTTGTTTGAGGGGTTTTTTGGGGGTTCATTGGTTGGTTGGCTTTGATTTTGTTGTTTGTTTTTTTTTTTTTTTTTTGGGGGGGGGGGGGGGGAGTGTGCTTTTTGTTGTTGTTGGCTGTTTTGGGGTTCTTTTCCCAACCAGTGCTGCCATGGAATTAATCCAAGCCATCTAACTTGTGAAAATAAACTGTGTTTTCTCCAAAGACTAATTTAGTGGTGCAAAGCACATATGCATGTGTACCTTACCCCACCCAGACACACCTGCACAATTACACACACACACACACACACATACATTTACATGAGTAGATTAATTGCATCTAAAAATTAATTACTTATCTGTATGCACACGTGTTATTAAGATTTATAAAGACTGCGCATAGATTTAGCTACAGGTTCTCCCCAGTTTTCTAAAAATTTGGATCATAGTATGGTCCTGATGCTTTTCATCCCTCTGCTTTTTACCCACACACCATCAGCATGTGATGTTCATTTGTATACAGTATAGACAGGTGTCAGGGGAAGATGTATACAACCTATGTATCTGTATATGACCATCATGCATTATTTATAAAACGAGTTTATTGCATATACAAACAATAATTATTCTAAACACGCAATTATATATCCATATTTGTACGTCTATATAGATTTTTTGTCCTTAATGGAAAACTTGAACTGCAAGCAGCCATGTCAGAACTCAGATGGTTAACATTCACTTCTTGCTGTTTTATTGCATATTACTGTGCGCTCCTGAGCAGCAGGAGCAGATTCAGGCAATTACAATCAAGTCAGGGCACACGCCGTGGCTGAGCAACACGATCATGATGAGGATACTGATGAGGCACTTATCGAAAACCCCACATCATCCACACTCATCAGCCACAACATGTCACCCCAAATGAGGCATCAGCTGCCTTCAAATGGCTCATTGCACACTGTTTACAGCTTTCTTTGGACCCACTTTTGATTTTGCGGTCAGGACTCGGTTCAAACAGCAGCTGACTGGCACTGGCAAGCCTCGGGATTGAGCCGAGCTGGCTTCCCAGGAGTCGGGAGTGTTTTGACACGGGGCCTGACCAACGGAGAGGAAAGGTCCCAGCTCAGCCCCCCAAACATCAGTCCCTCTGAGAGTGGCAGGATGAGTTATTTCAGCGGAGTTTGAAATCAGAAGAGGAGGGGCAGCACAAGAGAGGGGAAAAGCAAGCAAACAAACAAACAAACAGCCCAGCAGCACTTTCTAGTATTTTTTATTTCCTGCCTCCACCTTAACAAGCAGACAGCAAAGAGAAATCTGGCAGAAACACTTTGGACCAGAGCCCTGTCATTTCTGGGACCCCTTGAGTCACTTCCATGGTGTGATAGGGTCTTGAAAGTGGGGGCACAAGTCATGGGTTCCCTATTCAGAACTGTGTAGGACTTGCTCT
This sequence comes from Melozone crissalis, assembly GCF_028551555.1. Classification (NCBI taxonomy): domain Eukaryota; kingdom Metazoa; phylum Chordata; class Aves; order Passeriformes; family Passerellidae; genus Melozone; species Melozone crissalis. Next base: position 32,184,686 of record NW_026535796.1, on the reverse strand, counting down.
AAGCTGGTCAGAAAACTTTTCCTGAGCTGCAAACTCCCCATTACTTACTTGGATTCAGGGAGACCTTTCTTTCTTATTTAGTCATTTCTCCATAAAGCAAGCAAACAAGAAAGAACGAGCAAGGAAGGATGAGAACACGTGAATTGTTCCTTGGGATCAGCCCCCTGCTTGTGTGAGGGTCAGGGATGAGCCAAAAAGGAAAAACTCCAAACCAGAGATACAGACAGAGACTCCCTCCAGCCAGCTCCAGCTGATGGGCACTCAAAAGAGGGATTTAGAGATTTACTGGAATAGCAAAGATCATGTCCAGACCCTTGCCTAAACCAAGTGGAGTGAGAACTCTGATTGGTTACTGCCACAGAGCACCACCCTGGGCTGAACTGGAGATGCTTTCTCCTGCCACCCCTGCATGGAAACAGGCATTTCTGCAGCACGGATTAGAACTAATTTGTTTTGACAAATAGAGATTTTCTGCTGAGAAAGTGCTGTGTCATGGAGCCCCTGACACTCTGCCAAATAGAGGTGAAACGACCTCAGGGTGAATGGAAATCCAGTCCTTGAACTTAAGATGTTAGCTGATGAAAACATGTACTAATCAATTATTGTCAGTTCATGTCTGTTTATGTTAGAGACTGGAAAAAAATGTAGCTATTTTACCTTATCCCTCTTTCTTTTATATCTCACAGTAGCTCATGAAATTATTTTATTCATTAAAGACAACGATCAAAATCCCTGGACAATTGTCTTCTATACCAATTAAAAATCTTATTTTACAAATAGACAAGCTAATAAACTGAAACCTGATTCAACTGATCTTCCAGGGCCATCTCTGGGCTGTAAAGCAAATAAACTCCCTTCTGAGTTTTCAATTGAGGGGTAGGATTTTATATATATATATGTGTGTAGTTACCTTGCAATGCAGATTGCCTCAATAGTTCTCAAATTTTACAAGGCAGCAAATTCCCTCTGGATATGAAATTGTAGCAGCATATTGCATTGTGAAAACATTTGAGGCAAAAATAGAGGATCGATGAAGGTTTTCCTACATTTATACATATATTTGAGGGCTTTTTTTGTTTGTTGCTTTCATTTCTACCCTATGTTGCCCAATGCTTCTTCTCTTAGGGGCAGATTCCTTCTGCTTACAGAGATTTTATTTACTGCTAAATAGAGGGAAATTATTTTCTAAAATAGCAAAATAGTTCTAGGAGGAACAGAAAATAATCTGTACCATCTGTTTATCAGTCTTATTTACTGAGACAATATTTTTTTTTATTTTCCCAGGGTTAGCAAATGTCCTACACAAGTCCTAAACCCACTAATACCCTCAGAATAGCTTTAACTTATTGTTAGGACTCCTATCATGCCATCCTCTCTGTGGTGCTCAGCAATATGAGCAGGAGGAGGAGGAGGTAAGAGTGTGCATGCGTTAGGATGTCACAGCATAAAATCCCTGAAAACTGCTTGACCGAAATAAAATTGAGCTGCTCGGCACAGCGCTGCAAAGACACGAAACTCTGTGTGAATGATGCTAGATAAGAACTGAAGCACCGGTGGTAAAGCATCCTAATTACAAACCTGCGGTGCAGGCAGAATAATGGACAGAGTGGCAGCTCTTGTGGCTGTGTAAAAAGGAGTGGAAGTTTGCATTTCGGTGGCTGTATCTTGAATTGAAAGAGGGGGGGAAGGTAAAAGAGAGAGAGTAACAGACCGTGTGTGTGTGTGTGTGTGTGTGTGTGTGTAAAGAACTGTTTTTGGGTCATCATCTTACGCTCTTTGTGATGCACATTCTAATTTAGGCAAAAGGGATGCATCTTTCAAATGCAGATCATGTTTGCATTAGAAGAGCAATGAGAACACTTGTCACTTTCAGAACATTTATGTGCTAGAAGTACTGTTAGCAGAAGAGCAGTTTAGATAAATTCAAGACTTTTTTTTGCTGATCACAAACATTAAGCTTCACACCTGAAACCCTCAACCCCCTGCTGTGCTCTAATCCTAGCACCATTCACCCTTAGAGACTCAAAGTGCTGTGCCACTGCTCTCAAACATTTGATTGCCCTTACTTTGAATGCCACCACCTGCAAAAATGCCTTTTTATTCCCTTTGAGCCTCTTGAGAAGGAAGTAAAAATGATAATTCATGACAAACATTAATTAATTGTTTACAAGATGATCTTTTCTTTTTCTAACTTCTGTTCAGCAGACATGTTGAGCTGCAAGACTCCACGCTTGATGCCAGAGCTTGTCAAGAGGTCTGCATTGTTGTTTATCACTCAGGCATAGGATAGACTGCAGGTCATTGTTTCTGCAGTTCAAGTAGGACTGTCTAGTTCTTGTTTGAAGAATGGAAGTGCCATGCATGAGTTACCCAGCATAAAAGAACTACCGGTTCTAAGGAGGAACGGGGATTTAGCTTCTACTGCAGAGTAAATAAACATTTTTCACCATCTCTCGCTCCATGTGATTTTGGAAAGGTCAAGAGGTGCCATTACAGTATTTTAAAAGCTTCAAATTATGTTTAAATAACGTATCACTAAGCTCAGAGAAATCTTATCAGAATTTAGGAACCTATTGTCGTACTTTTAGTTCTTGAATTCACCACCGGAGGAAGACGTGTTTTGAAAGGAATGTGCTGTTGTTAGGAAGGCTGAGATTACTCAAGGCTGGACATAGCTTCTGCCCCAAGCTAAAGCATAAACCCTTCCTCCCAGCAAGGATTTAACTGAGTCCTGAAATTCAAGAATTAGATTGACCAAAGATGTTACAGTTGTAATAATTGACATGAGTATCCCAATGACAGACTAAAAGAAAAAAGTACAGTCACTTAAAGTTATTTTAAAATATAAAACAATGCCACCAAAATGTTGAAATCTGGGCAGCAAAATTTCTCTCACAGAATTATACTTATGCTGCTAGAGTTGAGCAAATAGGTTTGGAAAGGAACTCAGCTGCCACTGCCTGGCTGAATTCATAATAAAGTGTGCTGACCAGCACCTTTACAGATCAAACCTTTTATTTACTCCTTTTGTTTTTAATATATATAAACATATGTTTATTTACACGCATGTAAGCACACATCTTGAAAATGTTGCTCTAATCCTCTTGAAAAAAAACAACCATTCCAAGAACTTTGAACCACATCAAAAGTCTGGCAAAAAAAAAAGGTAAAGAGAGTGAAAGGTCTTACTTGTAGGAAGTGTACAGTAATATAGCTTCTTGCTGAACTCTGGTTTCCACATTCCAAATTAGGAGCCCTTAGATCACGGCTGCAAGGCTAAAAATCAATGATATTTTCTGAGTCAATACTAAGGGTTGCACTTAACAGACGTGGAGACTAATAAGGTATGCAGAAGGAGTAAAAGCAGTGCACAAAAAATTCAGGCCTTCGTCTTGGCGACGATCCAGCACAATGATGTTTCAACCAGATTTGAAAAAAAAATAAAAAAAATCAATAACATCTGTGGTATAATGGTTAATTAAAGAAGCTCTTCAGCAAAGCTCAAGATGAGAGGCTCGGCCTGAAATTCAGACAGCTGAAGCTTGATTATCAGGAAAGAATGCTTTTTTAGCTATGAGTGGATAGGCCAAAAGCTGCAATGTGTGGAAATGGGGGAAAAATTGCTTTTATTTTAACTTTCTTTAAGTAATCAATACATGGTTTTCACCTGCATTAGGAGCTGTTCAGAGCGAAAGCCTCTTTCCATACGTCTATATAAATATAATGCATTCCCTTTGGAATCTATAGCTTTAGAAAAGCCCAGCAAAGATAAGCAGAGTGGCTGCCTGATCCTAATCCACAAATTCTCCACTTTCCCTCCCCAGCCTCAGCGCTTGTGGCTGTGCCTTATGTACAAAATCCATCTTATGGCAGATCCCTTCAGTTACATTATCTTTTGATTTAGTTTAATTTTAAAGGCCCTAGTCTTTTAGAGATCAGTCCTGAAAGAATTAATCAAAGACTGAATATTAAAGCATGAAATCTGCAGTAACCAGATAATTCTATTGTCAACTTGTACATTTTTCCATTCTCTTCTTTTTTTGGTCATCTCTATCTAAAATATATATGCACAGATTTACAGCAGAAGGGACTATTTTAATCCTTGCCCTGTGTGATATTGGACACAGGTTTTCAGCTGGTAATTCCTGTGGATTTTTTTAGAGAATCTCTTATTTAGAGATTTCACATTACAGAAAATCTACTCTATCTCTTGGCAAGTTGTTCTGAAAGTTAATTAGCATTTTCATAAAACCACCCCTTTTTAGCCTGGATATCTCCTACCTACTTGTGTCTTGGTCTGCAAAGTTCAAGAGCCCTGGGCTGTTACAAATCATTTCTCTGTAGAAATTACAGATCACAGTCATGCCTGGTCTTCATCTTCTTCTGGTAAACTAGAAAAGATGGTACCTCTTTACACTCTTACAGCAGACAGACTTTTTTAATGTAGACAGATTTTTCTTGTAACTCCTTTTAACTTCAGGCTCTTTTTCAGGGGCATATAGAAAAAAAACCCTCTTCTTTCAGTGGCAATGTCACCAATGCTTAACATCAGGGCTCCGCCCTCTACTTAGTTTTTTCCCATCCATCCATCCATCCATCCAAAAACTTCCCAGCTGTGAAATCCCTCACCAAGAGCTCAATTATTTTAGCTACAATTATATCAACCCTTTTCTCCAAAATGCATGACCCTTCCTTAAAAACAAGAGCAACATTCCTTCTTCCACGGGGTGAAAATAACTTGTGCTTGACCATGTTACAACAAAACCTGTTACAGTACAGCTCTGGAAATACAGCAACTCTTTCATTCTGCAATGCTAAGCAAAACCTCTCCCACATATTACAACTATTAGGAACATAATTTTCTGTTTTTCAGGAAATTACAAAATGCAATTCAAACAGATGGCAAAAATGTTTTAACTTATCCAACAGATGAAGTCTCAGGCAAAAAAAAATTGTTGGGTAAAAATTATTTATTTGAATAATTTAAACATCTAATTCAAATTTTTATGTTAAACTAATGTGGTGTCTATTTATGCACTGTTTCTTAAAATGTACATAAAATTAACTATCAAGACCTGTTCCAAAATGTTTTGAAAATTTATTTCTACACTAGCACAGTGTTTCCTTTCTTTTTGCTGGGTGCAATCTCTTGAAAACATTACTTTCTCCAGTTTTTACAAATCTAAGGGAAGCAACATTGCTCATTAAAAATTGTTATAATAAATGAGCTTAATTCATAATAATAAGGATCTAAGAAGGAACGTCATTCTTTTTGAATTTTAAGGCACAATGTAAGGGTAGAAATAAAATCAGTAGTTCTGAAAACTCAGAATTTTCAGGGCAGGGCTTCCCAAAACAATCAGGATCAATTTACTTACCCATCCATTTAAATCAATGTTAGCTTTATGGCTGTTTTCAAAGGGAGCAGACCAAAGTCAAGAGAGAGTGCAAAGTAAAATCCTGCCCCCTTAAACTTTCTGTCAGAATTCTTCAGATTCCTCTGGAGTTCAAGTGGAATTTTCCTCAGCAAACAGCATACCCAGTGCAAAGATCTTTTATGTCATCAGCACTGAAGAAATGAAAACATCAGCAAGTACATATTTGGAAATATAACTGCATTCACAGTCAAGACCAAAGGAGACAAACATCATTAAAAAATGGCTGCACCTGATTTATTCCATGTCAGATGATGTCCACCAGTGCATTTGGTTGTATGTGCCAAACTTATTTTAGCATGCAAATTCTTCCTGATTTAAGTTTTATTTGATACCTATATATGACATCCAAAAAACCAAATTATAGTATTTTCTTTTTGGGCAAGAAGCTCCCCATCCCCTCAAGACATATTGCAAAGCATCCCATTAACTGTTCCCTGCCATGATTACAAGCTCCTGCAGGCACTGGACCAATTCCAATTGCCCCGTCTCACACAAGGTGAGAAGAGCACTGGTGAAGCCTCCTTGTTCTCCCACAGCCTCCAAAAGAGCCAAACACTCCATTAATAAAATAGTTCTGCCTTGTAGACCTCCTCACATGAATTGACAGCTCTCCAATCTACAGCAGCCCCCAGTGAGATCCCTTGCAAGGGTCGTCTGAGCAGGCAGTCTGCCAAGAGATGACACACTGGAATGGTGTCATTTCTAAAGCCAGCTTTAATAATGATCTGGCATTCAGCTAGGTCCATCAGCCCTACTTCCCACAGTTCCATTTAGGTAATCAAGTAGCTCATTATTATTTGGCATGTGTGGTGCACACTCATTGTTCCAGGCAGAATTCTCCCAAAAGGAGCAGGGCCCTCAGCCAGATGAATGGTGGCTGTGAGGGCTGCAAGAGCAGGCAGTGGGCCCAGCACTGGGTGAGGATTTGAGGCAGACACATTAGCACTGGGCTTGCCAGTCGTGCTCTCAGGATCATGGAGAAGGCCCAGGAGCCAGAGATCTGGCTGAGAAACTGAGTGAGCATGAAGTTTGTATGTCATCCACACTGACTGCAGTGTTGGCAACAGACAGCCTTCAACTTCCCTGACCTTTGTGGACTCTCCAACACGACCTCAACACCAAATTGCCTTTCCCCTCCTTTCTCTCAGAAGGTGCCAGTGGAACATGTCTTGTAATTGGTCTACTGGGTACACAGAAAGCATCATCTCTGTCACACCTTGTAGTGTGCGTCCCATAAATGAGTCCCAGAAATGTCTTTCCTATGAAGTGACATCTGTGTCTGACCCAAAACTTAATCAAAAGTAACCTTTGTAAATCTTGGCCCATACAATCAGAATATTTTTTCCCTTTTCCCTAAAACTTGTTCCCTCATGATGATTTCTGAAATCCACTGGGCATGCAGACACCAGGGGCAGGATGTGCAAAACCTTGGACATGAAACCTGTGTCTAAATTACTGTGTCTGTCCGGTTGGTCTAAACACAGGACTGATATCATTTGGATCTGGTCACAGCACCAGCTTAAACACTTTGCATGGCACTGCCTCCAATTTGAGTTTCAACTAACTGTAACCATGCTTCAAATCTGCTCATTTGCAATGCCCAGGAGTACAGAAGAAAGGTGAACTACATTTAACCATAATTTCTGTAATTCCTTCAGACCACTGAGACCAAACAGGAGCTTGCAGAACATTCTTGCATCCCTAGAAACCTTAAAAAGACCAAAGATATTCTTAACATATGTCTAGGTAAGATACTGAGAGAAGGAAAGTCACTTAAATGCTGGCTTTAATGAATCTAGTAATAAGATTTCTAGTAACTTGTTTAATTTGGGGGATTTTTCACCCCTGCCTCTCCTAGAAGGTCAGATTATAATGTGAAGTGGCAACCTTCGAAACATGGGAAACATACATACTAGAAAACAAGCAGATCACCAGTGTAACTCACACTTTAGCCCACAAAAGTGATACCAAAGGAATCTTTGAGTTGTTGCAGAACTGGGGCAGTGATGTAGAAATGTGAAGCCCCATATTTAATGCCTAACTTCTCTGAGACCAAAGAATAACTACAAATGTGCATTGCAGTGGTTGGCTGAGCCTTCAGGCTGAGATTGCTCTCCTTTGCTTGCTCTGGTCTGGGCAGAGACACACCTGTGTTTCCTCTTCCTGCTTTAAGCTGCAGATGCCATGATAGATCTTTGCATCAAAGAAGGAAACAACTGGCATGGGATCACTATGAAATTCCAATGTGTTACTGGCTTGATGTTTTTCTCCTGTACGCTAAGGGCAGGTGTGCCAAAGGAACACTTCTGATTGGAATTAACAAAAGAGACAAAATTCAATCATACTCTGCAGTTCAGCCTCTGAAGTCTTACCAGCAAAACATGATTCAGTGTGAGATACTCCCACACTGCTTCAAACATGCACACATTGATATGAACACACTTCTGCAAAGTCTGGAGCAACAGAGCAGCTGGCAAAATCAAGAATTAACAGACAAACTGCATTCCAAAAGAGCTCTTGCTCAACAGCCTCTCTAAAAGTACCAAGAGCCACATGCCACACTGATAAAAGATACCTATTTCTTCCTGTTGTTTTCTTACCTCTGTTTTGAATTCTGCAGGTTTTCATGCTTCAGTATTTTGAAGAAGATTGTACAGACTGCAGAGCAAAAAATGACAGGTAAAAGCTGAGAGAGGTGATAGAGTTCAAATAAGGTCTACCTGAGTCAGAAGAGCAGTCAAGCAATGGATCTCCTTAAACAAATTAATCCAAAAGGCAGAAGTTTCAGTTTAGAGAATATCTGATTCATCTATGCACCAATTCATACATCCAGATTGATGATGTCACCCCCCCACAACCACAAAAGAGATACAGCAAGAGGCAGACCTCTGCTATCTTTGCAGAAATTCACTCTTTCGACTTCTGGGAGTTACTCTGGGTTTACAATTAAATAAATGAGAGCAGAATCTAGCCCATGAAACTATAAACTCAGCTGCTATCAGGCAGTCTTAGAATTCACTATTAATATCAGCACTGAGAGCTATTCTGATTACAATTGCAAAAGAATATTTTATATCCACTTTTACTATCTTATTCAAATACAGGAAATGAGTCAATCTCCAGCAAACAGAAAAACCAGTCAGAAGAATTGAAGAGTCATATTATTCAGCACCCAGCTTTGAAGTGAAGGAAAGGAAAACTGATTCCTGCAAATAGTCTGCAAGTGGAACTGTTAACATATTGCAAAAGGTCATACCCACAGACTCTCAATACAGTGGTTTCAGTTGTTCTCTTCAAAGCACACACTGCCATGTGGATACCCTACTTCACTAAATGCCAAATGAGAGCAAAAACTACTGAATAAAAAATGTCTATCAAAATCTTCCTGAAGTAATTCAACATGAAGTAACTTGGATGAAGAAAAGTGAGGCTGATACCTGCAATTTGTGTCCTTAAGTGCTTCTGTCCAATGCTAACAATAGCTCTCCTAAATTTGGGATTTTTGAGCACTAGTATGTTTTGCATAGTTCCTACTTAAAGATGCATTTTCTGTAATAAACAGCTAGACCAAATACACTTGTTTTTCACTATAAACAAAGTAGTTAAAATAGAAACTAAATCACTTGTCCTTCCTTGGTGTCAAGGCTTGAGCTGGCTTTTCTCTTAGAGCTCAGACTCTCTTCTCCTTTAATGAAGTATTACAGACCAAAAAAAAAAAGAGGCACCAGCTAGTTCTATGTTTATCCCTTATTTTTCATTGTAAACATGTGCCTTCTAATGCTTTTAAGAAGTTTAGTTCTTAATATCTACATTATGTCCTAGCTTTCATGAATGGGGGAGTGAAGCCATGGAGGTAAGAAACAGATTAAGGACAGGCTGTACAAGACTATCCAGGACTTTGGATATGAATGTGGGCGCTTGGTTCACTACATGCTTGTAGCACCATCCACAGCAGAGTTTCAACTACCTGAGATATTTTTATAGAACAACCACAGCATAAAAGGAAGGGATGCATGAGCCAGGAAACGACAAAAAAAGTCCAAGGAATCATCAGGAAATAACCTTAGTGAGGATCGAGCTGAGGAAAACTGTGGAGGGGAGCTCTTCCTCTGGGTTTGCAATCAGAAATTGCCACAGCAAGGAAAAAAAACAAGTTTCCTTACCTGATCATTTGCCATTTTATTTTCTTTCAATGACTGCCCTGGAGATATCCTAGGGAGTCAAGTATCTTACCTGTCCTCTGAAAGTGCAGTGTTCTTGCTCACTGGACTTAGAAAGCCACGCTGCCATCTCCCCTCCAGCCAGGCACAGGAAGGCTGCTCCGTGAGTTAACAGGGATGGTGCAGCAGAGCCCGAGGTCTGGAGCAAGGCCAGCCACAAAGTTGTGAGCTTCTCATTGGAAAGAGGGGACAAGACATAAAGGGTGGTCTTTATAAGAGAATATTTAAGTTACAGATATTCCATAATGGATAGAAATATTATTTCTAACATATGATTTCATATCTTTTAAAACATTGTCATAGGGTACTTTCAGACATTTCAGAAATCCTTTGAAAAAGTGTAAATTACAAATTTGGATGATTCCTCCTAAATATCAATGTTGCAGTTACAGTAGTGTGTGTCTAGGTCCCTTCTGTAGGTCTTGCTAATATTTTACATTTAACAGGAGGAAAAATAACTGACAAATCAAACGAATAGAAATCATCAACAATGTCTATTGAACAACCCCTGTAGGTAAATTATAAAATCATTTAGTATGTTAATTGTTTTCAAATGACATCTCAAACTCCAATTATTGAAGTCTGCTTTGTCTCAACAAACCCAGGTTACCAAGGTTCATGTTAACGACAGAGCTCTTCTGATGCCTGAAGTCACTGAGTGGTGGGTGAGACATATGTCTCCCTCTTGGGTTTTTTTTCCTTCTATTTTCTTGTTCAGGATTTGGGTATTTTTAACCTAAAGGACAACAAAAGTTTTCCTGGTTCATGGGCAGAGAGAAGCCCAAACAAGCTTAGGGCAGTTGCAGCTCTTCAGCAGAAACAGGATCATGATTCCCCAGAGGAAGGGAGAAGGGCAGGGGCACAGCCCAGGCTGAAGCAGCAAGCATGTACATCCTCCTTGCCCTCTGAACACGGGGCACAGCGTGGCTGGGGCTGCCAGGGTGGGGAGCTGGTGCTTCACCCCTTCAGAGCTGGGGCTGCACAGGGTGCGGAGCCTGTGCTTCACCCTTCAGAGCTGGGGCTGGGGGAGCCTGTGCTGCACCCTTCAGAGCTGGGGCTGGGGGAGCCTGTGCTTCACCCTTCAGAGCTGGGGCTGGGGGAGCCTGTGCTGCACCCTTCAGAGCACTGACACTGCAGAAGGGCTCAGACTCACCTACCTTCCTCTGGGGGCCAGGTGGGAGCTTCCCAGCTCTGTCTCCAGAAGCCTTAGGTTAGCCTACACAGAGGCACTTAGGAAAGCTGAATTACCTGAAGAAAGAGATTTAAGAAAATGCATTAAGCTACAAGAGCGTTGCACTTGTCTGTTTTAGTAGTAAAGAAGTGTTTTCTGTTTGTTTTTCATTAAACTTAGATTGTCCAATAAAGGATATTGCTTCTTCCTTAAAACCTCCCCTGCCCTCTTCACTTCAGCCCTAAGACTCTTCTGTTTATTAATGAATTAGCTCTAGTGTACCTGTATCAAGGCAATGACACAAAATTCACTTTATAACAAAATAGGAATATATCATTACCCTAATATACAAGGACTTTGAATTGTGAATCTCTTTGGCTAAATTAAACCCTAGCTTCTAATAGAATTTATTAGCACATTGGTTAGCTATTACATAAAGCTGAACCCACAAACTGTCTGTTGCAGCAGAATTAAGGAAACTTGACCTGGCACGCAGGGTGTTGTGCCAGTGCTCTCTGGCTCTGCAGCAGGGGGTGGCTTTCACACAGCAGCCCATCTTCCTGTGCATGTGTGAGGGATCCTCAGTGCAGCATGTGCTCACCCACACAGCTGGAGGGGTTCAGATCTGCAGCAAACAACTGATGTGCTGCACACGTGGTCTCAGCACAGCTCAGCTCCCTGAGTTTCCTACCTTTCATCTGTTTATGTCACTGCCCTATTGTCAAAGCCTTTTTTGTTTGTTGATTATTAGTTTATGTGGGGAGGTAAAGGAAATGGGTCTCTGGTTTATTAACATTTTTGAGTCTTTGTGTAAGCATATCCTCTAAAGTTATGGCCTCTCTTTGAAGGTAAATTATATCTTTTCCAATTTTAATTAACAGTTCATGAGTGGATAAGCTAAATAGCCATTTAGAACTATGGAAATGTAATTGCTCCACCATCTGGTCAGCTGTAATATTTTATGATGACTATATGAAGGAACAATATAATATTTTTACTACTACAGTAAACCACCATGATGCTTTCAGAGCACAGTTGTGCTGACCTGCATACTTGAATTAGAAGACCAGCTTCCTGGATGTCATGGCTGATGGCCAGGTAAAGTATTATTTATACTTCCCTTCACTTATTTTGAAGTTACTGCTTACAGATGACTTGGCTTAGCTTTGACCTTTGTTAAGTAAGCAGGAACACTGAATGAGGTGTATGGCATTTTAATTTTTTCATATGCAATTCTGATTTCTTCTGCAGTTATGCAGAGCGAAGGCAGAGTTGCCATTCCAAGACCAATGTGATATTCTTTGTATTTACTCTGCTACTCCAAAGGGAAGAAAGAAAAATGCCATTACCATAACAATGCAGAATTCATGTGTCACAACTATAATAGAACTCTATTAACTTGCTGGCTACTGAGTCTTGGCAATTTAAATGTAGCAACACAGTTTTGCTGCAAATGTCTGGTCACGGAGGCCATTCTGTAGACGCTATTGTGGAAAGGGTCTATGGCACTGGAAATGTATTTTTTATTTCTGAAAGGAAGGACAATGGTGAGAAAAGCAGGAACATCATCTGCAGAAATTGACTTTTTTCTTTTAAGTGGATGACTGGAAAATATGTAGACCTTAACAGTAAGAATGTAAATTTCAGACACAGCTTTGGCAGATTTAAAACTGTGATGAGGTCTTAGGTAAGGAGAAATAGTGAAGGGGTGCCATATGCAGAAATGGATATGGCCAAAGTTCTGTGAAAGTCCAAAGGAACTTTACCACTGACTTGAAGGATTCCAGACTCCATCCTACACTGGAAAGATCCTAACTATATTTAACAACTTGAACCCAGGCTGTTATTCAGGAGTGCAGTGAAACACATTAACCAGAACACCAGACACCGTAACAGGATCAAGGTAGGGCTCTTATCTGTGAACAAACTGCCAGTGAGACTCGTATGTGAGCTCGACAAGTTGTCAAACAATTCATTCACATAAAGAGTCAAGATATTGCACTCTGCAATGTCATTAAATTTTACATAGTGAGAATTAGCGCAAAGAAAATATCTAACACACAGTCTGGTGGAATCAACTCCCTTGTGAACTTTCATTCGAGATTTGCTTACTAGCACAGAGAGGATTTTGCTTGTTATTTGCATGTGGAATACGTGCATTCTCTTGCCCATCTGAGGAAAGAATCAGCACTTTCAGAACATTTAATTTTTTACCAGCACAAACAGAAATATCAGATTTTACTGAAGTGTTATGGAACGGCACCCTGAGCCTCCCATGAAATGCGATCCTGTGCAAACAACTGGCAGTGATGCAGAACGAGAGGCCCATGGTTATCTAGGCTCCTAATGGCCATGTCTGTGTTAGCATTTGGGTTTGCAGGAGCCCCGAGGTTTTGAAGCCAGTGATCCCCACTTACCGTGTGTTGGTTCAAACAGGATGGGTTTGGTGCACGCGGCTGGACTCCCTCCCTTATCTCATCCATTGCTACTCAGAGCTTAGTGATGCTGCTAGGCTTTGGGTTTGCCTCCCCCATTTCAGACTCTTTTCAGGATGTTTTTTCCTTTCATGAGCAGTGCAGTCCTATGCCACAGCTGGGATCAGTTCCAGGGCCGTGCACTAGAGGGCAATTACAGTCATACATTCGCCCTGCTTCATTACAATAATATTCTTGCAGTAATGCAGAATATGCTGATGCAGATATCCTCAATTACCTGCAGGATCCTGATGACTACAAATCACTCTCTGCAGGCTAGCAAATGCTACTTTTTAGCTGTCTCCATTGTATAAGATAGCTTTGCATTTTGAAAATTACCTGAATATCTTATTTTTATCCACCTAAGAGAGGAGTCTCCTTAAATAATCCCATTTTCACTGATATCCATTTAGATATTACTTCTTTATCTATCCTTTTTAACTTCAATTTAAGAATGCAACACCAGTGACTATATGTCTCTATAGCCAGATATTGGAAAACAATTCAGAGTTACAATCGCTCTTTTGTTACATGAGATTTTATTTAAGGTTTTATACATTTTGGAGAGAAATATTCCCAGCTCTGCAGTGAGTAAAGAGATATCTTCTGTAAGAGCCTGATTTAAAACCATTGCTCTCAGTGCATTTTGTTATTTAGTTCAATGAAAACAGAGGAAAGTCCAAATGTTGCTTTTCTTGCCAAGACATTAATCAATTTTTAGTTCGTACAAAAAGAAGGGGAGGAGGGGCTGTTTGTTTTGGTTGGTTGGTTTGTTTTATTGCTCAGACAAGGACCACATACAGTTTAGGAGTTTGTTTGTCACCTGCTTTGTGGTGACACTGTGACTCACTCCTTCCTAGCATTATGAGCACAGCAGCCTGCAGGCAGGTGTGATGGAAGCATCTTTAATGTCTGTCAGGAGAACACCTGCCTGTGAGACACAAAACTTGCTGAGACCTCAAGGAAAAATCTGCCTAAGAACAATTCTTCATGTGAATTACTGGAGATGTAGGTACATGACTGCTGCTGGAGCTGAAGGAGGAGGCCATTGCTAATGGCAATAATACAGGTTTTTTTCCCCAGGATTTGGTCAAGCAGAAGTCATGTGAGCTTTTAATGAGGCAGTGAGGACTGAAGATAGATTAGAAGATCTTGAATGAACTAAGAGGGAAGAAAGCAGTTTCTGCTCTGCTATTATTCAAGTAAAGCACTATAATGTCTAAAACAACCAATATCTGTTCCAGAATCACTGGACCCATGTTTCCCATCAAAAAAATGACAGCAGATTTACAACTGTGGCCATCATATATGCATACTTCACTGGCATTAGAACTAGGACAGAAATAACTGCTGGCCAAAATCCTCTTCTCACATGAAGACATGAGCCAGGCTGTTCCTTACTGAAGGCCCAGCCACTTGCTGATCTTCTCCTACCAGAAACTCCCCAGGCCTGGAGACCCACACCATGGTCCTAGGGACCAGAGCAGCACCCTTGAGACTTGGGGTGATCCTTTTTACAGTGAAATATGTACTTGGTACTGCTGAGAGAAATCTGGGCACTGTGCTCTGCTCTAGCTTTTAACTCCCCCACAGCTCAGAGCTCACCTCTACAGACGCTCCCAAGCAGCCCACTCCTCTCTTCAGAGCAGAGGAACCATTCCTGCTGCTGTATTTTCAAGGAAGTGTGCAACTTGATGCCTCTAGTCCCTGAAGGAGCAACTGTTTCTGTTGGTACTATTCTGCCTGAGCTGAAAATCATCCATCTTTTCCCTTTATACTTAGAGGGGGCTGGGAAAAAAGTCTGTATAAAGCCTTCGGCCTGCTATTCTTGCTGTTGCATTTCAACCACTTCTCAGATTCAGGGCTGAGTTGCTTGTCAGCTTTCCTTGTGCTACTTAAGACTATGGTCTTTTTTCTCCAGAAAACATAATTTTATTTATAGGCATGTTAGTTACAAGAGGCTAAATGGAAGAAAATTGAGGGCCTTGAACAAGGAAGAGAAGATGATGGGTGACCAGGACAGAACAAGGAGAAAATATAAGAGTGACATAAAGTTAAAAAAACCCAAACAACCAAACACTGAAAATGCAATGCAATATTCAACCAAGTGTCAGACTTAGATGGTGCTCCAGATGTCTGCAAATACCCCTGCCAGCTGCAGTTTGGTGAGTTCTCCTTGCATTTCATCCTAATACTAGAACTGGCAAGGGACAGTACAAAAGAAGAAATTCCCCCCTGGATCATTTTTCTTGTGTGGGGAACAGGGAACAGAAGGGAGTTGAGTGGGGAGAAGAAAGACTTTAGTTGTTCTCCAAATAGCTCTGGGTGCAGACTGCTCTCTTGCTAAAAGTGTACTAGTGCATAAAAAAACCTTGAACAACTTGTGGTGAATAATAATCCTAAAGATTATTAGAGTAATATTAATTATGGATGGGAAAGTCAAACACAATAAGCCCAAAAACGCAACTTAGATCAGAATATGGCTACTATATGGAAAGAATAAACACAAGAAGCAGGAAGGAAAAATTCAAGTGAAAGAATAAATATACTGTGTAAATATTACCATTTGTTTCACTAACACACCTATCAGCCTTCTATTTCTAACTTAAACCAAATGTTTCTTCTCAAGTTCACAAAATTTCTCAGTTATCATGATTTCCAAATACCAGGGAAAGAGAAATTAAAAAGAAGTGAGATGTTTCAACCCCACAAGCATCCACAGCAATTTAAAGATGACACTTTGCTAAAAAAAAACACTTTGTTAAAAATGCTCAGTTAAAATCAAGCCTGATGAAGTATGTTTTGAAAACCTCTTATTTGCAATATATTAAAGAGAAAGCAAATATTTTCATGATTTTGAAGCAATAGGAAGACCAAAGTCAGGGTTTTACCTGGTATGTTTTTCCGAAGGAAGTAGAAACTATCTATCATGTCATCTGTTCTCAAGAATAAAAAGGGAAAGAAAGAACAAAGAAAAAAAGAATGAAGTTAAAAATAACATCTGTATGGTCCCCAAACTAAATTATTATTTTACCTTAGGTTTCACCTCAGATAGTGATGTAGAAATTGGGAACAAAAGCAGCTTGAATAATGAGGAAAGTATCCAGAAATGTTTAGAACATAATTTTCTATCTTAGCAGGTACAAGAATTCAAAGAGCTCGATGTGTTCAAGGAAGGTACACCGGATAACTTTCTTCCCAGACTATTGAAGGGACTGACATATGAAATTTTGAGCCCTATAGAAAGGAGTTAAAATAAAAATCTGTCAAGTCAGAGAGGGATTGTGTGACTGAAAAAGAGTAAGCATAACACCTGCATCCAAAACAGAAAAAAAGGAGACATGGGCTAGAACAGACCAGTTGTAGCCTGACCGCAGTAGCATGAAAAGATTTCCAGTGTATAAATGATACACCTCCCCCCACCACCCTTTTTTTTTTTTTTTTTTTTTTATTTTCAAGTAAATAGGCAACTCAGGTGCAAAAGACAGCCTTCTGCAATAAATGCCCTCTTTACAACATTCTGGGAATATTCCTTCCATGTTCCTTATTTCTGTCTTTGCCAGGCTCTGACCCCTCTTCCCATATTGGTGTCTTCTACCCAGGACCTCCCTCCCTCCCTTCCCCTCCTCTTTGGCTTACAAAAGCAGTTGATACTGTCTTTTCACATGTATTAACTGACATATTACTTATGGGATTGTGTTACCTGGACACCAGTAATTGAAAATTGAAGCACAATATTTTAAGAAGCTGACGTAAAAGGTCTGACATATGGGTCATCCCCATGAAAAAACAGTAATTAGATATATGACATTTAAAAACATTTGAAAACACAACTTTATTAATAATAGGCCATGCCTTCAACTTCTTACTAATAATTCCCTTCTGTATAGAATAAGTGGGTAAAGGAAAACTGTGACTGCATTATTCAAAAAGCTTTGGGGCTGGCTGCACGTTATTGACAGAATTCCTCCAGAAATACCCCTTCAAGTATTATAATACATATAATTTTCCCTTTAATGATGTGTAAAATCCAAAGTGTCAGTCATGCTCTGCAGAGCTAATAAAGTTAATTTTTGGCATAAGTGGCACATGGAACCAGCACAGCATACCCACACAGCCCACTGCCTCCCCACTCCCTTCTTCACTGGGACTGGCAGGGAAGCAGACCAGACCAGGGATCTGTTTCCATGTCTGTGGGGGAGGAAAAGGACAGCATTTCCACCTCCAGAGCAGGTGTATTACAGTGTCAGCCCCCCACACTCAGCATCAGCATGGCAGCAGCCACCTATACCAGCTCCTGATTTATCTTTTGCTTTCTCAGGGATTTGCAAGGGGACCATGAGCCTGGTTTGCTCCTTCCAAACGCCTTCAATTGTCTTATTTGTGAGAACTCTCTTATTCTTCTGATTTGATGTATCAGCACATATTTTTATGTTCTCTTTAAATTTTGTTATCACCCACCACGTCTTAGGGACTTCTTTTCTGAGCCACCCATCTCCTGAGCAGGCACCTGCCTCTACCTTTACAGTTCTCCTAAAGATTCAGATTTTCAAATTAAATAGGCCACATTAAGCATACATCAGCCTGTTCCAGTTACCTCAGATGCCATGCACAAACAGATGGTGGCTCTGCTGTCCCATTTCTAGTGGAAAGTCCCACTTCCCTATGACAGATCTTCTTTCTGTGCCTCCCCTTATGAGGATATTTAATGGGTTGGAGAGTCTGAGGAAGAGCAAGGAGGCATGATCTTTCATGAAAAGCAGAAAAGTTAAAGAAGAAAAACCCCAGATCCTCTAGTGTTTAGCACTCAATAGGTAAGCAGGAGAAAGCCAGGTGCAGAAACAACACGTGTAAGAGAAACAACAGCACAGGTATAAGAGAAGGGGACAGATCCAAGGTCAACAGGATGCCAAGGCAAGCATGATAGCTGGCTGTACAAGCCTGATGATGGCACCAGCCTTGTTCCAGCATCCTCTGGATCAATGTGTCCTCTCTCCCCAGTCTCCGGCTAGATAGGGCTGACCTGAATTTATCTTCAACACAATCTCTACACTCTTAATCTCTGCATTTCCCCCCTTTCTAATTCCTAAAGTTTCTGCTATGATTTATTGCTATCACACAGATTTATTCTAACCTCTCCCACACCCCACTCAATTTAATCTAAATGGTGTCCAGCAAACAATCTAGCCTTATTTGCCTCTGTCCCTCTTTGTAGCACTGATATCTACAGCTCCAAGATGAGTATGATGGGTTCTAATTCTTTTATGTTGAGATATGAGCTCATTATTGGTCTGGGAACTTCACTTCCAAAAAGCCTGAGCTCAGCTGCCCTAAAGGCCTTTTTGGTGGTGCTTGTAGTTCTAGATGACTGCACAAAAGAGATGGTCAGCATCAGTACCTGAATAAAATGCACTCATCTCAGAGGGCAAGAAGCGAAGGGTTTTGTACATGTACAAAACAAGAAGCATATGGGATGAGGATCACTATGGAGCTGTCTCTAGCTGGGTACAGAGTTCTGATATAAAGTTGGTGCTTGGAATCTGGTGGGCAAGTGGCAGAATAGTAGAAGCTAGCAGCCTGAAACCTCTTGTACTGCTAACATGAGGAGATGATGCCAGCATGTGATGATCACTGCATAGATGACGACCCTGCTCAGTTTGGCTGTTATCTTGTATTCTAACCCCAGTTTGCTGTGCATGGCCCATGCCTGGCATGCAGCAATCTCTTTGGCTTATGTGGTGGAAGACCTGTAAGGAATACTGATGGCTGTGCCAAGCAAAGACTTGCAGCTGGTAGGAAAACCCCTGGCCTTTGTTTTTGCAATAGCTGAAGGCTCCTTTATGCAAGTTCAAAGGGCAAGGGTTTGCCTAAGCATTTTTTTACACAGTGATGTTAATTGTGCAATAAAATAACTAATAATTCCACATGATATCTAGAGTTGGCTGCAAGATTTCCCCAGGAGCCATCAAGGATGTGAAAGAAAGCATGACAGAGAATAGAGGCAGTTTTGGCTACAGCAGTGGGTAGCATAGAAAAGAGTGGCCAAATTATTCAACTCTACAGCATCATTATCAGATAAACCACCTAGAAACATTCAGGGGTTTGTGCTCACTGCTGTTTTCAAATTGTTAAAATGCCTCCTGGCTATCCCCAAATACCTCAGCATTTTAAAACAGCAGCTTCTCTTCTCCATCCCAGTCCCTAAAACACATAAACTGCTCTCAACAGTAGAAATCACAGACTCATTTGTCAGCAACTGCAGCCAAAGTTTTCTTCATCCCTTTCCTATAAAGAAAATACCAGAACTTCTGCCATGTAATTGGGAGCTTATAAGAGGAGGCTATTAGCAGAACACTAAATTTGGGCTATTTCAAAGAAGTGTATCGTTATGTCTGTTGCTTGATTTGTGGCACATGTACAGTTGCAGTTCAAGTTTCGCTGGAATTGGAAAAGAACTCTGCACAAAATGCCAGGATAAATTTTAGAGTGATTACTAATATGCAGAAGGGGTTGGTTTAAAAACAACAAGTCATGACTTCTAATCAATGCTTGACATGTGTCCAGTTTTCTAAAATTGAAGTGAAAGGTGAGGCTGGTTATTCATAACACAATCCAGTCTTATTTATTTGCATCCACGCATTTGAAAATCCAAGTTTACATTTTTAAAGCTAAATAAAGTTGCCTTGTGACACTCATATTGTATCTATTACATATTTCACTTCAAAACCTCATCTCTCCTAAAGCCTCTTCAGTGTGCTTGAAGTAGCACAGCAAAAGAAAAGGAATTTTCAGTTTAACTAGAGCACTGACATTCTGTTACACAATTCGATCTTGTCTATTTACCAGCTCTCAAAAAACAGAAGATACTAAACAAAACAAAACAAAAAAATAATGCTGAATGCATCCAGCCAGCAGTGCCATAGGTGTCTGAATGCATCTGTAGCTTCCCTCTCACTCATCAGTGTAATTGTTGTCATCTTATTCCATTTTTTGATTAGGCTGGTCCGCCAAGCTCCCAGCTTTTCCTGGCCAAACGTTCTTCTGCTGGTTGTCATGGTGACTGCATTGTTAGCGGGGAGAAAGGCTCTGTTGTCTGCCATTGTTCTGTTGTGCTTTAGGTAATGCACGAGGCATCACAAGTGAAGTGGATGGACCTTTTTTGCTCGGCATCATTGCCGAGTATTGAAAATCTCACATAAAAAAGGAGCAAATAGGCCCTGACCAAAGAAATAACCAACTTCTTTTTTTTTTGTTTCTTTTTTTTTTTTAAAGAAAGCACGCATTATTATAAAGAGGTAAAACAGCACTGGCGGTTAACTGAATAATCGAAGAAAATGCTATAGAAATCATATTTATTAGAAGAACAATTGCCACGATTTGGATGTTACTATACAAGAGTAACCATTTGGCAATTTAGCTTGAATATAGTTTTTAAATATTCATTTCTCCAGCTTGCATTGTCATTTAACCTCAGATTCCATTTAGGTTAAAACACTACACTCTAGGAGTTGAATACAATAATTTAGTTTTTTAAATTTTAATCCATGAATAGCTGGTTTTAAAGTAAGCTACCAGAGTTTATTCCATTTTATACCATTGTCAGAGTATGTAATCACTGGTTTTCTTTTTTTTTCCCCCAGAAAATGATGTTCTACTCCAATTTTAATTAAATTGTCTGAAAAAAAAATAACAGGCACTACTCATAGGTTGACTTTGACACTCAGAAAATTTCTTTAAGAAACAGAGAAATTACACAAAAAGCCTGCAGCAAGTTCTTCAAAGAAACTTATTTAAATGGATTGCCAGACCAGATCTTGCCTTTATACTGTTATTAATTAACACCTTTTCAACAGCAAATACACATTAAATATTGAAAAACCTAATGCAAATCCCAACTCCTTAAAGCAATCAATAGTATATGGTTTGGGAGTCCAGTTTCCAGCCTCAGTTCAAATTCATCTGCTGATCCCATTAAGGGAAATCAGCAAGGTACCAGCACTTCTCTCCCATCATTCCAGGAGAAAAAACACCTTCCAGCAGAACCTGTCACTGGATGTCACCAAAGTTCCATGAATTTGCAGGAAAAACAGGACAATTTTATCAGAAACACTGGAGAGTCTTAAAGAAGGCAGGTGAGAATAGGTGTGACAGCCAACCCGGCTTACCTGCAAAGCTGGCAAGGCCAGAGCTGCGCTCAAGCAGCTGAGGATGTGCTCGCTGTCCCTTGTGGAGCCACTGAGGCTCACAGGCTGTGGCTTTAAGCTGCCCAGTACCTTACACACCTGGAGGGACAAGAGGTTCACAGCTGCTGGCACACGCAGCTGAAAAAGTGCCCAGAGTGGCTCAATTTGGGTTGTCACACATACTGACATACATTCTTCCCCTTCAAGTCTGTCAAGTGAAAATGACATTTTTCTTTTTCTTCCTTATTTAGTGAGTTTTTTTTCCTGATGGGTTTTTGAGACCAGAAGACTGGAGCTATTCCATACCCCATGTTTCTCCTGTACTGGGGATTGCTGGTGGAATGCACAGCATCCAAAAGAAGTTTTTGCCTCTTAAATTCTCAACTATCCATGTATCAAATTGGGAATCTAAAAGGAAATGGTAGGAGATGCAGATTGCCTTGCAGGGGAATCAATACAAACATATAATCTTAAGAGTAGTTCTTTGACTAATGCCAAAATAATTGAGGCAAAGATGAAAAAAAACATTTGCCATGAATATGAAACTTTTTAATAACTAATATGTGTTTCAGGAAAATGGTGTGTCCTTTAGGAAAAAAAAATCATATCACAAAGTCTGTCTGCTTTTAAACCTCAAGAGTGGGGATTCCAGAATAACAAAATTAATTGGACATCTGTGCCACAATGACGTCCCGTGAGTACTACCTCTCCAAATCCCCTGTCATTTCTAAGAAATGTCATTTCTTAGAACTTAGAAACTTAGAAAGTTTTCTAAGAAATGACATTTTTAAGCTAGAGAAACTGGCAGCCTCCATACAAGCTGCCAAGGAACATCAAAGACTAGTGACTCTGAGTTTGCTGTGGACTCAAGCAGCCCCCAGCAGTTGCTGGACATAGCAGCAATCCTGCTGTCCTCACTCCTCTGCTCCAGGATGCTCTGGACATGTGCCCAGGACCCTGTGTACAAAAAACCCTGAGACTGGGTAGTAAATCACGATTTATCATGCTCACATACATGTACATAGATTATTTACTTGCACAGCAGCAGCAGGTCTGCACACAGCCTTGCATCAGCTAATGCCAGCTTCATCTATGGCAGAGGTATAATTCCTGCTGAATTCCTAATTCTCTTTTAATTCTATGAAATTACTATATAGCCCAGTTCATTTTACCTTTATTAAATTCAGGAGAGCTTTCCCATAAGGGATAGCTTCAGAAACACTAATATAGGACAATTGCTGGTTTTTGGAGAGCTCTATTGCAAGTGTATTGCCTTCTCAGCTGGAAAGGATGATTACTGATGTCTGAAAAAGGTACTTACAGCTTAGTACACAGTAAACATGTATTCTGTTTTTCTTTTGCTCTGTTAAACAATATAATACATAGCAAAAATCTACAGAAAAAGCAATCAAAACAGACACACTTAAAGAAGAATCCCAAAGCTTCTTAATTTGTACTTCATTCTTTCTGTCAGCATTTCCACCCGCATTCATCACTGAATATTCATTCCCTCTTCTGCCTTTGGGTTGCGTGTGGCAGCAGCGCAGCAGAGTCACACAGGTATTTCCGTGGAACGGGTGACAAAACATCCCTCCCCCATCACTGCTGCAGGGCGGGAGGGTCCCCAGCAACTCCCCGGTCTGGTTTGGGAGAGCCGAGCTCCCCACCAACCCCCTTTCCCCCGCCTGATGCGCTGAGAGCTCCCCCTCCTGTCACAGCCAACCTTAACTGCAGTCGACAGATTAATATTATTACCTCATTTTAATTAATTCCTCTCCTCAATTCAAAAAAGCACATCTGGTGCTTTTCAGAGCCAGACAAAGCTTCTTTCCTCCCATCCTCTCCTGAACATCAATTAATAACTTGGCAACAAAAAGAAAAGAAGGGTTTGTTCTCGGTACCTAACAGTCACAAGTGACAGAGAGAAAGAAAAGGGACTTGCTACAGACAGAGGTCAAGGGAAATGACAGAACTGCCAAATCTTCTGTGTTTCTGCTACTCAGCAGAGCTTATTAGTGACACAGCTACTGCGGCTTTGCAGTTTCCAGACCAGGAATTGTCTCACATCTCTCCAACTTGAAGTGCAGGAAAAATGATGTGTAACTTGTCTCACCAATTCAGGCAAGTGGTTAACCATTGGCTACCAGGCAAGTGCTCAAGCCCAGAAGGTGATTTCAGACCTTACTGAAAACATTTCAACTCTCAAATCCACAGTTCAACTTATAAATAGAAGTGATTCCCCTTCCAGAATTTCTCAAATCTCTAAAGTCTCCTAATACAAGTAGAAGACATACAGCACCCTGGGCCCCCAGTCTTACACGGCTCTGTGCCTTGCAAACACAGCACAGTAACCAGTGGCACAGAAGACAGTGAGGATGAAACCCAGTTCCCAGTTCTCCAGAGCAGATGGAGTTCTCTTTGACTGGGGAAATAAAAATAAGAGATGTTACCATTAAAAAAAGAAAAAAAAAGGGCGGGAGTTTTGTATAAGAAGGGCAAAAGTTTGTTATGACCATTTGTGCAACATTAAGAGAAGCAGCACTAAATTCTGACTCTGGGTGTGTCCTCACTGGCCTATGGTCTCCCACAGGACCAGATCTGCAAGCAGGGAGATGTCAAGGCCACAGCTGAGGCCAGGATGTGCCCGTGTGGCTGGCAGGGTGGGCTGACCAGCGTGGGCCATGCATTGTGTGGGCAGCCACTGGTGCTCTGCGGGCGGGAGCTCTGGTGGCCATCAAAGCCTGCTCACCTCAAAGTCACCACTGGACACACACACTCAAACATGGCTCAACATTTGCCACTGAATTTTGTGACTGTTTCCTTTTCTCCAGCCTGACCTCAAGAAAGATACTTGATGCCACAAAAAGCATACTAAACTTTCCAGGATGATAAACATCCATGAGAAATAAGGAGAAATGTCACTGAGTCAAAACTAAAAGTGAGGTAGAAATTAAAGGAATAATTTATTAGTTTTTCACAAGGGAACTGGTGTCACACTGTTCTATGTTGACTACATGCAACTCCAGAATCTCATTGCAGAGACAGGCTTTGAAATTACTGTCCAAAATGGCTTCCCTCTTTTAAACTCAGCATCATTGCTAACTCAGTAATTGAGATTTGTGACTTGCTTTGGAGCTTGGCTTTGCCTTGGAATTTCATTTTGTTGATGTCTTTATCCCAGCTTTGTAGCAGCTACTTTCTTCCTTTCTTCCACCTTTTTATTTTATCTCCTTTTTTTTCCCCCTCAAAGACATTTAGTGTGGATTGCTCTCATGAGATTTCAGTTCTTCTTTGGAACCTGATTTTTAATGCCCAAATACCTCGGCTACTATTTAAGGTGCTAGTACATGAAGTTACACATTTCAAAAATCCAAATAGGCATGAAAATGAGATAAAAACTGTATTTATGCATAATTTATACCAAACACAAACATGTATTTTGTATCAGATGAAATGTCTTCTCACAGGCTGGAATTTTATTAGATATGAGGTGAATTTCATTGCAACTAAAAAAAACTCAGAACAAAAAAGGGGGGGAAATAGCTAATTGCTGATAAATACAGATTTTAAAAATGCAAAATTTAATTGAACTGTACCAAAACGTAAGTTTCAGCATACTAGCAGCATGCTCACTCTTAAAAACCTGCTTTAAAATTTCTGTTTTATTTTTATTATAGAACTGACTGCCACACAAAACAATGTAAGGGAAGGAGCTGTGTTAGCTAATCTGCTGTAATCCTTTCAAATCTCTGAAAGAACAACAAGCACTTGATAAGCAGGGTCAGGCTGGGGCAGGATTTTGATAGGAGACATCTAAGGAATGTCTAGGTGCTCCAGGAAGGGGATGTGGATGATTTAGCAAGATGGCTAAATCAGCAAGCTTTCTCCCCCTCCACTTGGGTAAGGAGCAAAGGGAGCAGACCATGTGCTGCAGACAGAGCAGCCTTTCAGGGGAGACAGGTGTGGTACAAGAAATCCCACTCGAGGTATTGTTTTATCAGGCAGTGGTTCTAACAGACACCAGCTCAGGTAAGTACATTTTGCCTTGTTACTGATGGATAAACTATTTCCCACATCCAGTCCTAAAAATTACATGGTGTTGTCAGGTGCTGTTAAGCCATGCCATAAACCATGCTGTTCACCCATTGTCTCGAGCCACTTCTCTCTTACACACTTTGTACATGGTAAAAATGTGTTTCTGCAAAGTGCTTATAAATTGCAGGAATGCCAGCTGCGCCCATTACAGCTATCACCCATGGCAGTTCTAGTGTTGGTTTTAACAGCTGATTATATGTATAATCACCAAAAGCAGATGATAGGAAATACCAGAAAATATCTTTAATTAACTCCCCACAAAGTTCTCATCCAAACCAGAAATATAAATACGGTAGAATTACTTTAGAAGGATGTACCTTGCACTTCTGAAATATTATACAGGCTGTGCTGGCAAAAACAACTGCTCTCCAAAAAAATACTTGATTGAAAAGTCGGTACCTGTGACTTACTGAAAGAAATGCAGCAGTTTCAATGAAAAGAGTAAAAACCTCTCAGACCTCATTTTATGCTTTTTTGTTTCCACTGAGCATATTTTAAGACTAATCAGCCTTATAAAAGGTACCACTGTTAATCTACTGTTTGTCTTCATCTTCACTGCAGCTGCTTAGTAGATAGAGAGCAAACAAAACCAGAATAAAGGTCATTCCATTTAAATCCTTCAGAGTGGAAGACAAGGACTAAATTATTGCTGAGAATTACATGAAGGAAAGCCCAGGATAAGATACATATTGTTTATTATTTGCCAGACCCATAGTGGTACTGCATTTACGTATTTGTGGAGGGATTACATCAACATTTTATGAGATTAACTGGGATAGCCCAGGGAGATTCTCTGATAAAATGTCCACACAAAATAAAAGTACAGACTATATGTGGCATATATGGATAGTGAGAAATAACCCAAACTTTCCAGATACCAATCAATTGTAATGCACCAAATATAATTACATTTTTCACATTAAAAATGTAAATAATGTTATTACTTCTGATCATGTAGAGCATGTCTGAATCACACAGGATCATTAAGGTAAAAACCTTAATGGATCATTTTGTTTTCTTTCATAAGACACCTTAAACTCGTACTATCACATTTTTAAGGCAGAAGGAGAAATAGCACAAAAGATCACTTTTATGCTAATAATAGGAAATCATTTCACAGTAGTCAAATATGACTACAAAACCCACAAATTTTTTCTTCAAATTAGGACATATTCCCTGGAAGCTACTCTATAAATAATACATAGTATGTTTAGCGTAATCTTTACTGCGAGAACACGCGTTCTTTAGAGCCAACAGTAACACCACTTCAAGAAGGAAATGCTGTGTGAAGAGAGGATCTTGCAGCTCTCTCCCACTCTAAAATCAAGTGCATAGGCTCCAGCATATCGCCAGCCCCAGGAGCCTGATGGCTGCAAGGCTGAGTCAGCTGCCCCGCTCGGACCTCTCTCTCTCGAGGGCCGCAGGAATGTCCCCGGGGCTCCCTGGCTGCCCCCGGAGCCTCACCCAGCACCCAGGCTGGGCAGAAATCAAATATTGGCTGTAGGCATCCACAAAGGGAAAAAAGAGAAGAGGAGCATTTCGGGAGCTTGGAAAGGACCTCTGCCCACATGTGATGCAGGTGGGGGGGGAGCTGCTCACAGTGCTGTGATCCGCCCTAGGAAATGGGCTCTGGTGAGAGGGGTAACCATTCACACCAACACAAAGTTTGTATCCTTCATTTTTCAAGCAACAATTTTCACAGGAGCTTAGTCTCAAACACCAAATCACTGCAGATTTACAGACAGCCTCAAAAAAATCCTCTTTTCCCCCACCCCTTTCTCTTTCTCTCCTTTCTCCTCACTATACACGAGATTTTTTTGCTTATCCTGTTTGGTATCCCAAAATTCCTTCACCCTTTCAAGCTGAGCAGAGAGTGAAGATCCTTTAACCACAGCATTGTCTGTGTCTGTGTTCTGTGAGAGGCGACACCAGGGACCCAGACCAGGGACATGACCCACAGGGACCAAGCCATTAGGACTCACTGCGTTTACAGGTCACACGAGTGATTCCTTCAGCTGGTTAGGAGCCAGCAAACCTTTGTGAGGGAGTTTTGCCCCAGTCCCTCAGATATCTTAGCAGCACACTGAGTCTATTGGACCATGTTCTTTTGGTCACATCCCTTTTTTTAACAATTCACCTGCATATGTTTAATTTTATGTGGCTCTCCTGGGCTTCGATATCAGTAACTGGATGAATTATAAAAGCAAGCTAAAAGCTGTGGGTCATAAATCTCTCAAGTGCCAATCACTAGCAGTGGAATTTCTAGGAATATCCCCAAACAGAAGATTCAGGGTGAGGCAAGACTAAGTGTGGGGTTTTTCTCCCTTTTTTAAGGAGCACAAAATGAAAAACTCTGCTTTATGTTCTACTCTTCTCTGTAGAGTATGCCTGTTTGCATTGGGAAACCTAAGCAGTGTCTGCATTCCCCATACAAAACACACTTCATTTATCCATTTAGGACATACATAACTTTAGTGTCATAGTGCTAAGGACTTCCACTAAGGAAATAATGGCTATATACAGTCAACTATTGAGTAAAACAATACTGAAGATAACAGTCATTACTAGAGCCACTGAAGAAACACATAAAAATTCTAAAACTGTCAGAGGTGACATCTGCAAATTATGTCACTTGCACTCTTACATCTCTGAAATGTCTTGAAACACTTACACAAAAATGTCACTAACATAATTCACCACAGAAATGTTACAAGGATGACAAGGATGACAGGGCTATATAAGAAAATTGCTAGAAATACTTAATATAAGGAAAAAAAAAATCTTTATGGCATGTAGAAAAGGAGAAAAAGATTATTAGTCACATGCTGACATGCTGGAAGCAGTGTGAATTTACCTTAGGGCAAAAAAACCACTGAGCCCCCAGACATGCATTATTTTTTTAGAATATTGGAAATCTAACTAGAGCTCAGGATTTAACACCCTCTGTATCTGGAAACATATGAACATATGTGTCTGTATTTTCTTGTGTGCACATAAGGTCAGAAATTCTTTCCCCCTTATTCCCTGTTCTTTCTGTGAAATGCTGCTGCTGTTTTGTTTATTGTCATAATCATCTGCAATCACGACATTTATTTGTCATTTCAAGTACTAGAATAATAAGAAGACATAGAGGTCTGTGGAGAAAAACAAAAAGTCCTAGGAGGCACAAACAGAGAACGTTGCTTCTAGCCCTCATTTGTTGGAAGGAATTATCAAGAAACAAGTCACCAACAGACATATGTCATCTAACGCATCCACATGCATTTCCATCAGCATGACACCTGCCCACGGTGCTGGCAACTGCTTGAACTTTAATTCTTGATGATGCTAGACTAAGTTGATAGCATACAGCATTAGCAGCAAATTTGGGAAACATATGTAACACCACACAAGAGCTGTTTGTCCAGTTTGATGACATTTTCAAAAAAAAAAAAGTTGTATGGCAACACATCAAAAATGGCTTTATGTGTTTGTAAAACACTCTTTATTGTTTTATCAAAGTTGACCTAGTAGTTGGGATAAAAAAAAAAAAGAAAGGAAGAAAAGGATGGTATCCAGCTTACAATTATAACTAAGGAACTAAAAAGTTATTTATTTGCAAATGTTAGTCTCTTGAAAGGAAGTTGCATAGAGATTGAATTAAATAATTTATCTAACAAAGAAGGCATTATATTTGTAACATGTAAATATTGACTGACTTAGCTAATGAGTGGCTGTGTATAAACAGACTCCCTTTTTTATTTCCACTGGAGTCTAGAGCAGACAGCTTTGTATATTTTACAGTCTCTTGTACCTGAGCCAACAATTGATAGCGGAGGAGATCAAAGCCTTGATGCAGAGATGCCAAGCAATTTGTGTATAAATGTGCTCCTTAAAAAATGATAAGAACACAAAAGAGGATTTAAGATACTTTTGTCATTGTTTAAATGGTAAATAGCTAATTACTGATGAGTTATGTTAAAGTTGTACACAATGTACCAACAGGATGGAAGTCAAACAAAAGCTTTCCATTTTCCCCCCAGATTTGTAAATGAGAAGATATTTTACACTAAAAACAGCCATGACTCTTTCTGTTCTCAAAATTAAAATTTCTTAACTACCTAATTATTTCTTCAGAGTTTATGCAACAGGCTAGGATGTCATTTTTTCTGCATAATTTAACTAAGGTATTTAAGGAGACAATAAGGAAAAAAATGCCTTCAGTGTCCATAAGATGCTCACTCATAATGTCTGCTCCACTAAAGTAATTTTTAACACATTAAAGTATACATTGGAACATAGATTGAGAACATTCAGTTCAAGACTCAAGCCTCTTCATGGTTTCTATTGAAGTTATGCTGCCTAATTCATGGGCAGGCTGAGCATGTTATGCTTCCATAAATCATTGTGTAAAGAAAAGTCAGTTAGAAATATAAAAGCAATAAGATATATTTTACAACCAGCTTGCTGAGATTGTAGAACTATAGAGAGTACTACAATGTGCTACAACTGTACTACAATGCCTTCAGTAATTTGAAAAACTCCACGTATTATGCTTTGGTTCCTATATATTGTCTGAAGGGTTAAATTGTGTGCACAAGTATTTTCTACTTATATAACAAAGTACTTGGCTTCTTCACTTTTTATTATGCAATAGAAGATAACAAGTCAGAAGTAAAAATGTAACACTTAACTATGGCTCTTAGAAATGAACATTATAACCCCATCTCTTGAGTTGTTTTCTCACACTGCATCAACAAAATTGGCTAGAACAAAAGGGAAAGGTGAATAATATCTGAACAGCAGACACTTATTTACTGCTGTGTAGTACTAGGAGACAGGCAGACTGGAGAGGAACTGAGAAAGGCACCTCTCCATGCAGATGTGTTTTAGAAACAACAGAACACTCTCAGTATGAGTGCAGTGTGTGTGCATGTGTGCACACATGTGTGTTTGTGTATGTCTGCAGAGCAACAGGAAGGGCTTGTTGGAGGGACTGGAAATACACCCACTCCAGCTTTAAACCAGCCAGCTCCAGCACCAAAAGCACAGTGAGCAGTCCAGGACCCAGAGCACATCCCAGCCACTGTGATCTGAGCAGCAACCTCTGCAGCAGCCTGGGTTCGAGTTCCTGCTGCCATCACACCCCTGCCTCCAAAGCAGAATGATCTGCAGCAGCAGCAGCCTCCCAAGCACAGGCAGAAACCCACCACACTGCACCCACCACCTCCCGCTTGTCTCACACCTTTGCTTTCCCTGTGCTGTGGGGGAAATCTGAACATGGATTTCTCTCTCCAGACACCACTTGCTTTACCCAGGTGTAAAGACATAGGCCGAGAAATCTAATTTTACTACTTTTTACTCCATTTGCTCTTAATTAAAAAAGTTGCAGGAGTTGAAAATAAATACTAAGTGGGAGTAAGTCCCTTTACTGCTGTATACATAAATTGCTGTGCTCATACTTACTGTACTGCAATCCAATCCCAGTCCAGCAACAGATGAAAAATAAACATTATCAATCATAAAACTAACAGTAAGGCAGAAGTGGGGTTTTGCTGCCAGTTAAATCGAGGTTTGACACGTAAGAGTGACCCTGGTAAGGCACTCTGAGATTTCCAGATGGAAATACTGAAGTTGGGCATGAGTTGAGCAGCAGTATTACTGCTACAGGACTATTTTGCATCTCTCACCAAGGGAGGAGAAAGCTCTAATGTAACAGCGGGAATGGGACAGGGGTCCCACACAACAGTGTGGGTACCACAGCTGGGATGCTGAGGGAATATGGAAATGTATTATTATTATTATTATTCCAGCACCAAATAGGGAATATGGAAATGAGATCAAAGAATATACTTTAAAATTTAAGAACACCCAGTTAATCCTGAAGATTTGCAAAAGGTGAATTTCTATACTGTTATATGATTCTACAGGTTGTCAATAGTCCTTGCAATCCAATTACTTACCTAACTGCCTGGGAAGTAAATGTCTCTCTTCTAATTTTCTTGCAAAATTAAAAGGAAGAAGATAATTAGAAAATTCAAACTAAACACTGATACTGGTACCAATTTTAAAATTTCTACCCACAGTGAAATAGGCTGTGTTTTACCATGTAAGGCACAGAAGCAACATAAAATGATTTGACATTTTAAAATAAATATTTTCAAAGAAAAATGCTAAAAATAGCTCTTTCTGTATTTAAAGGTCCCATTCAACCATAGATAACCACTAAAACATAAATTCCAATTGCAATCCAGTTACAATGCGCACCAAGCACAAAAGCCCTCTAATGATCTTTGATTAGTTCTTTATTAAATTCATCAAGGGAGCAAAGAAAATTTAATAGTCTTCACCATTTGTCATCTTTCTGATTACAGTTTTGATTAGAACTTTCAGCTCTTATTTTCTTCTTTCCTAGTCATGGCTATTACTGTGATAGCGCTTCTTTCCTTTATTTTAAGAAGTATGAGATAGGACAAATGGAACACATTTGCAATTAAATTTGTAAAATATATATGTATTTAACTAGGTGTGTTAATGCCCAAAAAAAGCCTAGTTAAGAATATAAGCTCTTAAAAATGCAAAATAGCCCCTTAATGGAATGTCTCTACACTCATGCCACAAAAATTTTCACAGCCTCAGGTAAGTAATATCTTGCTTAAAATCTTAACTAATCAAATACCTTAAAAATACCCTACACACAGATTTCTGTAGAAGAAGAAAATAAATTTCCACATTTGAAGAGTAATTTTAAATTTTTAGAAACATTTTTGAGTGTGTTTTACTGTTTTGGTATTCAGTGTTGATTCACTTATTCAATACCAACAAAGAGTTATTTTACTTTGCATTGGTGATACCTCTATAACAAAAAATTGGAAAGAAACTAATTGAAATGTTCTAAATGGATGAAACAATTTTCACAAAACTAAGCGCTCTGTCAGTAAAAAATGTGTGCATTTCAATCTCTGCTAGAAATGTTGAAACTTTTATATTCCCAATACAAATCCTTCTGTCACCTGCTGTATGAAGCAAGCCCTGATCACTGTGAAGAGTGAAGGGAGTTGCAGTTTTCTTATTTACAAGTATTACTGGAAAAAACCCTTCAGCAGCAAGTACTGGTTTCATTAACTGGTTACATTAAACAGTCACTGGGTAAAATCCTGGAAAACTCCTGAACCAAGAGATAAAGTCAGGAAGCCCATCTTTAGCCCGAGGACGTCCCAAGCACTGGGCTGAAGAGCCAGTATTTCTCTCCATTCTTATATCTCCAGACCAGGGAACCTTTAGATCTTCCTTAGATCTGAATGTTCAAAAGAAACAGAAGGTTTGAACTGCACTCCACCCTTTGTGTAGCCTGATAACTCTGCATTTTCAGGATGGTTTTTAACATTATGTCATTACAGGAACTGCTCTACCAAACCAAAATGCTTATGACATATATAATTTGCCTTATTGCAATTCTGCTGAATTCTGGGCTCTGTATTTTCCAAACCTGCGTTTCCAAGTGCATAAGTGAGAACTTCCACTAGCTAATCTGATCTCTTTTTCTTCCTCACTGGCTGTTTACAATCTCTTATATGATCCAAACAAGCAGGTGATACTGCAAATGCAAGATGTTATTTTGGATCTTTCCCTTGTGTATGGTGGTGTATTTGTTGTGTGGTCCCAAATGCAGCAGTCATTTGTTTGTATCACATTTGGCTTTATAGTCATAGCAAGAGGAAAAATGTGGAGAAAGGCAAGAAATAATGGAGTCATTTAACATTGGTCTTTACAGTAAAATTGGTACATCTTCAGTGCAGCAGATTCATTATGTGACTTTGTCACTATTAAAGGCTTCATTGTAAAAATAAAGCTTTTCAGTCATGAAAAAGCATCATCTTCAGCACACAGAGCTTGCAGAGAGCCAGAAGTGGTAAAATCTGCAGAGGGGCTGATAGCATCATTGAGAAGTCAAAGTTTTACACCTCCTAACTGTTCTTTATTAGAAAATGATTTATTCATTATAGAATAGGGTTTCAAAATGATGATGGGATTAATCAATATGTCAGAAGAAAAAGTATTGAAATAACTTCATGGTTGGCACAGCCAGTTGTCAGATCAGCTCTCCCTTTCATAGGCACTTGTTATAACAGGCAGGGGGCTAACCCTCTCAGACATGGAGCTAATCAGTCCTTGAAAGTCACTTCATCCAGTGGAGTGGAATAATGTACTCTAGCATCGTTTGTCCACCTCTACCATTTGGAGCAATGTTATTTAGACTGTCCAGTTTTGCCTCATCAGCTTCCATTTCAAAGAATTTTTTTTCCCCAATGTCATCTTTTATCAGAACATCAGGTTAAATGTATTGTCCCCTACTATCCCCTTTGTAGTGGGCATTGTAAAGACCAGTCTGTGAATATATAGCAAGATAAAGAAAAAGCAGCTGCATAGTTGGAATGGCTATTCTTTAAGCTTGATTAAGTTCTCACAGAAAAAAACCAAAAATCTGGACAAGAAGTAAGATGACGATTAATGACCAAGAACAATATTTCCAGCAAAAAGTGAACTTACTCAGCTTGCTGAACTGCAGGGTCCATTTACAATTACCATGTAGATCGGGTAGCTTCCATCCTTCAGGCACTGCACGCGCCTGCCCACCCTCTGCAAACAGATGTTCTTTGTCTCATTTTGCAATATTTGTTTCTGCCCTCCTCACCACAGCTGGCTGCCTGCCCTGCCTGCAAGAATTGGTTCTTTTCCCCAGTCTGGGCTGGGCCTAATTGAACATGAATAGATTCCCTGGCCCCAAACAGGATCACTGAACTTGAAGAAGACAAAAGCTGACGGACAAGGACAACATAATCAACTTTTCTTCACAACCAGCTATGCCTCACTGTCACTCAGTGTTATCAGAAAATTAAATGTTCACAAGGAAAGGTTTTTTTTACAAAAGAGGTATATATCACCTAGTACTTGGATATTCCTCCTTGGGAAATTTCCAGGAAATTAATAAAAGTAGGACTGAATGAAACAATGTTGACAATTTGATTGTATTAGACACAGAAATCACCTGTTCAGAAATCCTCTTAGTGTGTTAGTTCCACTATTTGATTACATTTATTTTGTTTGTAGGGCAAATAGGTTTTGCTCTTGTCATAATACTGTCATTTTAGAAGATCTTTTCTCATGTCTGGAGGAGGCTGGTATCAGCAAGGAAATAGACATCTTTTGACATTTGTTGATCCAAATCAATTCCTAAAACGAGCACCTAGATGTTTCCTCTTTGTAATGCAGTAACAACATGCAAGTGGCTACTTTGAAACATTTCTTGCTCAATGGCCACCACAGGGCTTCTGGTGACTCCAGCTGTGTCCCTGTGTCTTCCAGCGTTCCCTATTACCTATGAAAGATCACAAAAATCAATTTTATTTTGCATAAATGATTGCCACTTACATATCAATAGCACAAAACATGGTGCATGGGTTTAAGAGTTAGCACTAGCTTCCCTGAGCTGGGAAGAGTCTTGCTGTCATGCAGAGGAGAATATTGATGCCAGCAGGATGTTTTCAAGAGGTTTCTGTGTTTGGGCCATAGTGTAAAAAACATCTTGCTCAATTAGCTTTTTCTTTTTTCAATGTCACTGTGTTCATAGTCACAGTGCATAATATTCTTATTCCTGACCAAACAGTTGAAACAGAAAGGAAGCTAATTTGAAACCAATGGCAATTCATTATACACATTTTTCTCTTTTGATTAAAGGATTTGTTCTTTAAAGTAAAAAAAAAAATTGGTCTTGTATTGAAAACCAGTGAGCTTTACTTTAGGAAGACAAATAAAACTAAAAAATCAAAATCCCCTCTCACCTTTTCCTGCAGAAGAAGAAATTTTCCATGGACTTTTTATAACAGAACCTACTTGTTTTTTACTTTATGAATATGTAATTCATTTTTTTGATCACAGTGTGTGTAATACATCTGCTAGAGCTTCCTACAGACCTTGGTTCTCTGCTGTCCTCCCAGCCAGTGAAACGTAAGAAAAAGTCATTACACTAAAATTAAAAGAAAATGGGGAGGAGGAGGAGGAAGAAAGATAACCATCCCGAGTCACATTTGCTGCTTCCATACAGGAATGATTCCTGATACCACTCAATTGAATAGAAAAATGAATTGTGTTTTTTGCTGACCTTTTCCATCTAGTTACAAATGGTGTTACTTGAAAGGCTAACTCAAGTCTTTTGCACTGTGAGAGTAATAATGTATAATGGTACTTATGTGTTGTAAATTAGGCCCTTGCCAATAAACATCCTTTTTAACCAGATACTTACTTTCTTGAATTTCATAATACAGCAGAAATAACCTGTGTGAAACAGGAAATAATCTATGCGGAACATAAAAATTAAGTTAAGGAAAAGTAACTTTGCTATTCAGCAAAAATTATTGGGTAGTAATCAGCTTCATTCAACATAACTTTCTAAATAGGAAATAGGAAAAGAGAGCAAATTAATTTAAAGTCTTCAGATCACAAATCACAACGATGATAAAGAAGATAGGTGCAGATAACGAGATGTGTTGCTTTCAAATATGCCACATGATCACAAGCTTATTTATATACAGTTAATGTTCTTTGTTTATCCCTTTGTTATGATTCTGCCAGATTTTCGTTTTCTATCTTGCCTGCTGTGGTTCTTCATTATTATATGTATTTCTTTCACAAAAGAAATTCTGCTAAAATCATTAGTGCTTCTGCATTTGAGTCCATAAGCAACCGTTCACTGAATAATCTACTTTACATCTACATGGAGGAACAAATTGATGCTTAATTGTTTTATGGGAATAATTGATGCTTCAAAGGAGAATAGGGGACCTTTCTGCAACTCTCCTGTAAAAATTGTTTAAAAGCATTTTAAATTCAATATCTTGACAATTTCTGCCTTAATACATCAGGTGAGATCTTAATTGATAAGTCAGTGGAAGTTGTGAGCTGAAATAAATCCAGATAATAGCTGAAGGCTAAATGGAATGGATTGCATATCACCTGTATTATTAATTGAAATTAATTAAATTGTTTAAATTAACAAAGCATAGTTAGAAAGGGAAAGTGCAGTTATCTTTCCAAAATAGATATGGCATCCTGAGACTTTGCTCTTGAAGGAGGGACCCAGACCAGTGCCCCCAGCTGCCTGTGCTTCAGTGCCTTCTGCAGTGCTTTCAGCCTCCTGAGTGAGCAGACACTACCCCCTCGCTGTCCTTGCTTACAACTACCAAATCTCTCCAGTGTCCTCTCCTATGACTCCCCCTCCTAAATGTATTTCAAATCCTAGTACAATTATGGGCAGCTACGTGCCACATTACCTGCTAAGATAGGTGCTTCATGCTGAAGTTGGGGGATATCTGGCTGTTACTATTTTTCTGCAGTCTGACATTACAGTGCAATTGGAGCAATGCTTCTGAAAGACCAGTTCAGTACATTAGCTCTCAAATATGAAAAAATACACTTTCATCGTGGAAATTATTCACTTATAGCAGCACTTCAGCAAAACATTGTCCACGCTGACCTTGCAATTATATCGCATCTAGTGTGTACTGATTTACATACTGTATGCTTTTCCACCTGTAATTGAGGCTATTAAGCAGAATGCAGAGGCTGAGCTCCACCCTCTGTATCTACCAGATTACACTGGTTAGAAGGTGCAAACTCAAAAAAAACGTGCTGGGGATGCTGCTGCTGAAGCTGCACTACGAGGGTTCATTGCCCGGCAAAGGAACACTCCTGCCTGGCAGATCCCTCTCAGCATCTTTTGTTCAGCAAAGGTTATTCTGTTCCCAGTGTAAATCACACAAACTGCTTAGTAAAAAACATTCTAAAATAAGCTAATCTGGAAAAAAGGGAGACACTGTGATGACACAGTCTCATTTTTAGAATTAGACTGGAATTAAAATTTTAGATTAGATCAGATTTTTTTCAGTAATTTTAATGCTGCTTTTTGAATTGCTCCTTGGAAAAGTATTTATTTGTATTTTAGGTATTTTGTCAACTGAGTGAGGAATTTCTAAACATGCTGAACCTTTAAACACCAAGTCCCTTTTAGATTTAAATAATCATTTGCATTCATGATTTGTGAATTAATGTGTCAAGTTCCTCTGACTCCTGAAAATACCAGCAAATTAAATCACTACTTTCATTCATATAAAAATACCTTTAAATATTTTATTTTACAACACTTTTTGTTTTGCATACTGTTTGGCTATTAATGTACTGTGAGCTGAGCATAGTAATGGCCTAATTTGCTTCTGAAAACGTGAAAAATGTCTAAATCAGAAATGTCCCGAGGGGAAGGCCCAGGGGAAATAATAATATAAATGTAAAGCCATCTTGAGATCTTAATCTGGAATACTATTTTACATTGTTCTTGCCATATAAAGTAATTATGGGATCAACTATTAGAAGATGTTGAATTAGAGCCTTGGATGGCACCAAAAATCACTGTTGTGAAGGACGGGACAGGACATTTGCATGTGAAAGGATTGTGAATAGTATCTGTAAAGAACTGTGAAATTACTTCCATATTTATTATTATAATTTTGTATCATCACAGTCTCATTTCAGCATGACCTGCAAGAATAGATTAAATTAATGTCATTTTCTCTTCTTGTTAACATCTTTATCACAAGAGCAAGCTGTCACAATTTTAGTGTCTGGAATAGTCTGCGAATTACACAGGGCAGGAGCAGGACCATTTCCCCATTCTGCGCCTTGGTTTGCTCACCTCTCCCAGTTCCTTCCTCCTTCCCCACCACGCAGAGTGACAATCAACATAAAAGCTCTTTGTATTCTACCCTCCAGTAATAAACAGAAGACAGCCTTCACTATTTTAAACCTCAAGGTAAGTTAAAAATACAGAAGAGCAGAACTGAATGAAAAAACAATGGAGAAAGAGGAGATTTGAATAGAGGTAAGGTTTAGAATGGATTGCACAAGAAAATGAAAGCAAGTGTATACATACATCTTTAATGTACATACAATACACATGGCTAGAACACACACTGTCAAAATAATTGTTTTTGCACTGATTATAAGAGAAAAATCTGTCTCTAGAACTTCACTGGTAGTTTTCATGGAGTATTTTGAACCTTAAAAAGACCAAATCTCATAGGAAAAAAATTAAAATTGGGCTTTGGGAATGTTGTCTTGTTTTATAAGCATACTCTGAGAAATTAGAGATTATGATTTGTAACTTTTGTCTTATTTCTGTCTTCCATTTTCCCATTTCCTTTTTCTTCATTAACTTCAAGTAAATGGACAGGAAAGGAATTTCACATCAAGGAATGGACGTCTAGAATTTCAGAACTGAAATTTTGAGACATTTTCAGAATATTTTCCAAAAAATGAAAAAATCTTTGATTTGGATACCTGTTGAACAAAGGGTTCAGGGCTTTGAAGCTAGTCAGTGGACAACTGTGTGGAAATGAACATGGCCTCAGGAGAAGCAGTATGAGCCACATTTGGTTATTTAAATCTACTCAACATTCAAGGCTTTTGGAAGACTGTCTGCTCCCTTTAGTTTTGTTCTGCTTGATAGTGAGCAGCAAGGTGAAACCAATGACTTAAACAAGTAGACAATTTGTTTTAACTGCTAGTGAATGGGCTGGGGGTGGCTTCTCCTGAACATGGTTTTCAGTGCTGGCAGTGCCGATGATCTTCCTTTCTGACCATTCATCGAACCAATCCTTTACCTCTGTCTGCCAAGCTGTTCGGGTTAAAAAGAATATCACAACTTAATACCAAGAGAGCATCTGAACAACGAAGCTAACAGAACTGGGGGTACAGTGATGAAGTTTTGGGCAACATGCTGTTCCTGCTTAGCAGCAAATAAAGTGGTCTGGAGCATTATTTATATGCATAATTCATACGGGTGCTTCTTAGACGAAACTAAAACCAAACCCTCATAGAGTTCCAAAATAATCTCTTATTTCTCTTTGTTATGCTGAATATGTTGACGGCTGATTTTTATCAGAGATTTTTGGTCTACAAATATCCAAGGGTTATAACTGCAGACCAGTTTCCAGAAGGATTAGAAGAATAAGGCATAATTTGATGTAGGTCATGTTGTTGTCAAACGATGGCTTTTTAACATGGTATATTTATATACTAATTCCATTGTATGTAAAGGGTGATTACTTATTTAATGAAGAGTCTTCACTGGAACAGAGTTTTGTCACAAGATAATGGTCTCATGCTGTTAACTAAATGGGAAATCATTTACTGTAAAATATATACACTAATTTATGAGATTACCTTGTAGAAGCAAAGATACAGCAACAGGATGTGGGCAAACATAAGAAAATACATTATGAGAGAAGGAATATTTGCTTGTCCATAACAACAAAAATGGTAACACACTAAAAAACCCCTACTTTGTTTCATCTTTGTCCCCAAATATATATACATGTCAAAAGCTAGTTAAATCAATGCATGTTATATGTATTTGTGGGAAAAAAAAGTCCCTCAATGGTGACTGCTACAGAACTGCAGAATTCAACCCTTCTGCCACTTGACACTGGTAAATAACAAAAGGTTATATTCCATGAGTTTCTATGCCTCTTGGCGTAGGTACCTTCCACCCCTAAGTACACATGTTCTGCATTCAGCACGTGTTCAAGGAGGGCTCCCAACTCCCCTTTAAGTTCCTCTGTTTCTATTATCAATATAAATTAATTTGCATATAGGAGTTTCCTAATATTCCTGAATGTGGTGTTAATATACAGCTATAAACTCAAAGTGTTAATCAGGACTAGTGAGGCAAATAATCTCCCTAAGGGGAAAGTGTCAGTTACATAATCAGAATACATTAAAATCTGGTAAACCACATGTTTTTAATAAAAAAGAGCAAAATGAAGGGCTGAATTTATAGCCAGCAGACAAAGGTCCCTTAAAAATAGACCTATTAATGCTTCCCACAAGGTCAGATCAAGGATGATGAAATGAGAATTGACCAAACACGAGAGCAATTCCCAGCTAAATAAAAAGCCAGATATTATTTTCTTCACTGACAACAGAAAATGAACATAGAGACAAGAAAGGTTGATCACTGATGCCAAAAATGTGTTTTCCATTCTCTGAGCTTTCTAAAGTCTCTTCTTTTATCCATTTTCTATTTTTCATCATATTGCCATTCTCCCTTTTTTGTCAATGACCTTTCTTCTGTCCAACTCAGCTTCTGTCTAATGACCTGAAGAGGCCTTCTTCACAGCCTGGAAAGCTTTATATTTAAGATCCCCCTCCTTCATTAGAGTGAAAAGTGAACAGCCTCTATGTGCTGGGTGTTAATGAATGTGAAGAAAGATTTTTTTTTTGTATGTGTTTTACACATTATGTTCTTGACTCCTTGAGGTGCTACAATAAATTGCTGTGCTTCATTTACAAGGAGTGATAACAGAAGCAAAATGAGGATCTGGCAGCAAATTACTTCTCAGTTCACCCTGGGTCAGGCTGCTGGGGCTAATGAGAAGAGGTGCTCTAATTTTAAACTCCTCCTCAACCAAGCTATTCTTGCATTAATGTTCACTGCTATAAATTGTAAAGTCAAATGAAGGAGCACTGTTGAAAATTAACCAGTATTTTTATCTTTTGAGTACCCAATAGAACATATTTTGGCTTCTAAGCCTGGTGGTTATCAAAGGCAGCACAGCTACACCAGCCGCTCCCGCCTCACCACGGCAGGATGCTCCCCACACACACACACCACAGTTTCTGCCTTTTCTTTGCTTGAGAGGCAGAAATGGTATGGCTTTACAACCAGATTATAATTTAACTCAAAGAAGAAGGTGTTTAAAGCCAGCCTTTTTGTGTCGCTTTAACAGGACACTGCACACAGACATTAAAATCGTGCAGAATTACTCCATCCATTTAATGCTGCCACATGTTTAATGAATTGTAATTGTGTATATGGAAAGACCCTGTAAATCACTGACCCATTTGTGTCTATGAACTCCTTGTTGCTATAACCCAGAGCAGGATTTGAGTAGTTAATGAGAAACTAATGCAGCACCTGCTTCTCTCATGAAATATCTTCCTAAGCCTGTATTTTGTCAATTTGATAAAATCAAATACAATACAAATAGGAAAAATAAATAAACAGAATAAACCCCCAAATAAATAAACCCCAAACCAAAACCATAGTGGAGGGTTCACAGTCAGGGAGTTACACACCTTTGAAGAACATGATTCCTGATTTTCACGATTGGATTTTTATTGATAACTTGGCACTGACTGCAATGACATTAATATATTTGAAATATATATCGATGGTATGGCATTCATTTTTTGTGAGATGTGTCTGTCCTGGTACATTCTTCCATGAAATTACTACATAACATACAAATTAACCACACTACCCTACTCTAATCATTGTAATCAGTTATGTTTTCATGTGTACATTACTAATATATAAGGTTGTTGTAGTTCTTGTGTGTGGTTTAATTGCTTGTTTTTGCATATCTTGTGTGATTGATGATGTTCTAGAAATCTTTTCCCCGAAAGGAGACTTTCTAAATTACTTTGTTTAGATGCTAATGATTGTATTTCATTAGTGGCCCTCTCATCCAGAATCATCTTTAAATGAATGAATATGCCATAATTAAAAATCTGAATTATGAATTACTTTGAAAGGAGACAACATTGTCCCGATTTCCCACTGCGACTCAGTGTTATTTCAATTATGTAAATATGTTTAATCATTCCCCTTTTGTTTTTCTAATTATTTAATATTAATGTTGCTTTACCCCTTTATTGCTACAAGAAGGGATATGGCATCTTAAATGAGAGTACTTAGACAAGTGATACACAGATGACTAGATTCAAGCAGACATTTACCAGAATGCATAACCCTTTTCAAAAACAAACATGCTATTAACATTCATACTAATATAGCAACACTAGCAGTAATTGCCCTTCATGCATGTTTTGTCTTTATAAACCTAATGTATTCAAAATCTACAATCTACAATCAATTTTCCTATCAAACTTAAAATCCATTTGTACAACTTCAGATTCTCTTGAAGTGCAGATTTTAAGTAATGTGATTTCTCTGCCCACAGGCTGCACTTTTTCAGTAGTTTAAAAAACAGATATGAATTATAAAGCATCTGGACATAAGGTCTTCTTTTCTCACTGGAAAAGGCCATTGTATTTCATAGGATAAAATATTAGCAAATTATTTCCAGTGAGTCTGAGCAACCTGAAAAAGTTAATGTTCCTGAAAATTACGCATAATACTGCACTGCTACTGAAATTCACAAAAGGAAAGGACTGTGAGGTTAATATCTGTAAAACTGTCAAAATCATAAATCCACATTAGGCATTACACACACTACATAACAGAAAATGAAAATTAATTATAAATATTTACAGATCATGGAAATGCTATACGAGTTTCTAAATAGATTATAGTCTAAACTGAAATAATTTGGCATTTGCTTTGAAGCATCCTGAAGTAGAATTCCTAGAAATAAGAGTTTCTCACTCCTCAGTAAGACTAGCAACACAAGTTCAGAGCATTGTTTAAAATATGTATTTGCAAATAACCTGATGTATATAACCAGCATAGGACACAGAGAGAAATGCAAGTTTTATTTCTATATTCTTTAAACAACACTACAGTGCTGTGAAAAAGTGAGAACTTATTAGTGGAAGCTAATACATCCGTTTCAGTTTTTATCAGTAAGAACTTTTTTAATATAGAAAAAAAAATATTTTTAATCATAGGTCTTATATTTTGCCAGTGACCACAGGTCAAAAAGGGTAATGAAATGTGCATGAGTATTATCAGGGAAATCATTCTGCCACTTCCAGTTTGAGTTTATTATTCTCTGCTTTGCAGTTTTTGGAGAGAGAATACTTCCAATTAGCACTGCTGCTCTTTTAGCCTCTGAATTACCCTTGGATTATTCAATACAAAGAAAAAAAATTGCTAACAACACATTCTTGTTTGGATTCTTTAAAAATAAAATTTTCCATAGGCAAGGACAGGGTAGTCATTTTCCATGGACTTCTCTGTCTGATACAGCCAAAGTGCTGAGCCTTATTCAT
Source organism: Melozone crissalis (assembly GCF_028551555.1). Classification (NCBI taxonomy): domain Eukaryota; kingdom Metazoa; phylum Chordata; class Aves; order Passeriformes; family Passerellidae; genus Melozone; species Melozone crissalis. Next base: position 32,141,060 of record NW_026535796.1, on the reverse strand, counting down.
CACATCACTCTTGCCATTGGATGAAGCTCTGCCTGGAAGCAGATCTGTGCATTTTGTCAAAATCACACACATGTACAACCAGTTCAGCAAGCACTATTACAACATGCATTTTTATGTAGATGTATTTTTGGCAGTAATTCTTCCGAAGCCATCTTTAGCAGTGCTGACATTTTCAACCAAAAAAATGGCACAAGGTAGCAGCTGCAATTTCTGCTCTATTACTATTTTGTGTGTACGTGTGTGTTTGTGAAACACTGTGTGTGTGAAACACTTCATTTCTCTAACTAATTAAAAAAAGAAAAACTGATAGAAGCAACCCCTTAGTGTTTCTGTGTAAGAGTTCCAGTGAACCACCTTTTCTTCGCAGACCACATCTCTTGAGAGACGATACTTTGTAAAAACAGTCGGAGGAGAACAGAAGAGAGAAACAGATATAAAACTTTAATGGGCTGGTATGTTAAAAATTAAGAAAGCAAACAGCAGGAAGCTTAGCCTAGCAGGCTCCATTTTATATGTTACATTTTTCACAAGCCAGTTTCATTACAAAAATTAAGAATGGTAATTGCGACATATAAATGTAAAGTGTCTCTCTTGGCCCAGCACAGGGGATAAAAACCCCCAACCAAATCCCAAACTATAATGCCACTCTCTGTTCTCAGGATTCTTAAGTATGCAAATAGTTTTTCCACTTAAGATCTCCCAGACACAGATCTGGTCAAAGCAAATTACCCAAACAGTTTGCATTCATCAGAGAGGAAAAGAGATGATAAGGCAGATAAAACCAATGATTGTAGACATTTTGAACAAAAGCCTGCCATTTTACAGAGGAGATTATCTTGTACTCTAATTCTCTAGTTATATTAGTTGCAGAATCTTATTTTCATATTATAAGATAATGTGAGGTGAAATGGTAGATAAAACCTGCCTTCCCTCAAGTGAATGACAAGTTTTTAATTGACACAAATGGAGTACTTTTGTTCCAGGGGTTTTACGCCATGTGCAATTTCTTCAGTGGTTTTTTGTACAAATATTAGCCTTTCTAACTGAGTTCTTTAGAATTCAGCATTATTCGTGCAGCCTATGTTTCACCTGCTCCCATGGAATTATTCATCTCAAAACAAAAATCATCTAGCAAATCAGCTGTAATTCAACTTTCTCGTATTAATTCTGTGAATAAAATTTTCTTTTTCTTTTACATTGTAGGTAAGATGGCCATAATGCATGGAATTATGATGCAGAATGTTACTCTGTGAAATCCTATGTATAATTTATCTTCTAACAAAATACAAAGGTGGAAAAAAAAAAATCTTAGTTTTTGTATAAATTCTTATAATCCTTGTCCCATAGATGTCCCCAAAAATCTGTGACTTTCTTACAAACTTTTTTTTGTCGAATCTCTCATTGCTCAACATCTAGGACCAGTTCTTCTGTACCTCTTGAACAACCGTGCTCTGCACAACGGGATGTTGAGCATGCACCTCCTCTCAGCTGAATACAAGGAGCAAGAACAATGGTGCCATAAAGTTCTGGTTCGTGTGTTAGTGTTACAAACCACCATCCACCATGCAGCAGTAGTGGCCAATTTTAGCAGCTCCAAGAGTCCCAAAATGAGAATGATGGCACAGTGGTCAGTTATCTGGGTGAGTATAAAAAATTTTCCAACATGTCTTGGGTGAGAACAAATACTCATATTGGGAATAACAGTACAAATACTTGATGAAATTATCAATGAAACTGGTTTTTTTACAAAAGTAAGGAAGATTAAACAGTAAGCCTATAAAATAACATGATTAACACAACACACAGAAGCTGAAAAAGCAGGTAAATTTATTGCAAATGGTATTTGGGTTATGCTTCAGACTTCTGGGTTTATGCAAATATCTCTGACCTATTTGAAGAAAACCCAATAAATTCCTTGTCCTCCCTGCAGGGGACATAGGGAATAATAGATTGTTATCCTCTTCATAACCATTTGTGACATACTGTAAGACTTGTGTCGTGTTCCCTTTTGTATTTCCCATAAATTGATATAGACACATCATGCTTTCTATTCAGTTTAGCAAATATTTAGCAAATTCTTTATCAAGCCTGTGGCTTCTCTCTGCAGAGACTTGCTTTGTCCTGAAAGTGCCATGCCCAAAGCTGGACACAGCATTAAACAGGGATACCCAGCTCTCGCATCCACAACCTCAAGCTCCCATTAACACCTCTCAGAGTGAAGTCTGCCTCTTTTTCTGCAAGAATTCCTCCAAATCTTTTCTAGTTCTTCTGCTTTTTACAATCTTTCCTTAATGATCACAACTGGGATCACTTCTGATGCAGTGGATAAAGCTAGTCTGACTCTTACTTGTAAATGGATTTTTCTCAGATCCAAGTCTTAGATTAACCTTTAGGAAAAAATGAGATATTTGTAATCTCTAGTTCATTTTAGAACAAACTAATTATTCCAGACCATAACTAGTGACTGGCAGTGTCATTAGTAAAGATTGTCACCACTAGCAAAGCCCATTCTATGACAAAAAACACTTTCTGACAAAAAGCATAAAAACTGAACATTATCACAAAGTTCTTTTTACCTGGTTCTGAAAAAAACCATTAACAGGCATATAAGAGGTTTTAGTAGAATCAGTTTTTAATTGCTTACAGCTTTTTCAACAGCAGATGAGAATATTGAACTCATCAAAACAAGAAAATCTATAATTTGAATAACACAAAAGATCTAATTTAACTTCCCCTGTCTCCCCAGAGCAAGTGCTTACATCACTGAGATAGTTCTGGATATGTCCCTGTAATTGCACAAAACACTTAAAGCAGCAGAACCAGAAACAGCTTCAGTTTTATTTTAAGTGAAGGAGTTGGAGGAAACTCTTCCTTAACTGAAGCCATAGGTCAGGGAAAATCAAAGGATCCCAGGCCATGGCAGAAGGCAGATGCCAGGTCAAGGAAGAGCACCCCTGGTCCAGGCTTGGGGTGGTCTGGGCACGGCAATGATGAGCCAGGAGCCCAGAAAATGAATCACAGAATTGTTAGGGTTGGAAATCTGGAGATCATCTTGTGCATTTGTGGACATGGCTTCTCATCCTGTCACTGGGCGCCACTGAAAGGACTCTGGCACCATCCTATTGACATCCATCTTTTAAATATTGATATGCATTGATGAAATCCCCTCAGTCTTTTCCTCCTCCTCCTCTCTAGACTGATGAGACCTCACCTATGCTGGCTAAGCCCCTGCCAGGCTGGTGAAAAAGGCAGAGACCAAGTGCCAAGTCCGTGCAGCCTCACTATTGATTTAGAGGGTTGAACGTCAGAAGGAATAACTACTACATACCTAAAATTGCTAGACTCGCCATTTCGCATGGTAAGAAATGCCTGCTGAGGCTGCGTATTGTTTTCAGGGCAGGAGAACCAGATTCAGACTACCAAAAAGAATTGTGGTTTTCTAGTTCAATGGCTGACCTGAGACATGGGGGAAGTTTTTACATTTTATTTTTAATAAAGCCTGCCTCTTCAAACCTATTTTTACACCCACTTCCAGGTTCAGCATCTTGACTCTGAAGTCAGTTTTAAAATGAGACATTGAGACACATTTACTTTTAAAATATTGAAAGAATCTCAACTTATTTTCGGTCTTTGCTCTAACTCATCACCAATTCGAAGCTAATTTTGTAGAAAGTTTTGATTCCTTTCAAGACTGTTCCAATGGAAAAGCCATACCTACATATACATATATGTGTTTATTCTATTGTTTCCCCTTCTAGCAATAAAACAAGGTCTAGTAATAAGACAATTTTTGATATTTGCTAAACTGTTACAATTATGTGGTGAAACCTGTGATCTGAGCCAGGTATTGTTTGGCTAAAACTGTTTTTTTACACAAAGAATGTACATATAATTCTTTTTCCCAGAACCCAAAAGCAACAGAAAAGAAACAGTTCATCTGGGCATGCTTCCAAGCCTGCCTTCTCAGACACCAATCTGCTCAAAAGAGCTTGGTCTTGGCTTCTTCCAAGGGGAAATGCCACTCCAAGTTCTCTTGCCTCTCCTGCTGTACCTCTTGCTTTTCTGCTTCCACAGCTGTGTTCCACCCACTGCCTGAGCTCTGCATTACCAAACCATGGTAATTTCCACCATCCCCCAAAAATCATCATCTTAGTCTTTCATATTTCTAGCTATTTTCTACTTTGGACACAGACTTCTCTTTTTCCTTGTTTGTTTTCATAAAGGAGCTTGACTGCCTTCTTTTATTCAGTTGAAATTAAGTGAAACAGTGTGCCAAATAGCTTGTCTATGACTGCCAAAAATAAGCTTGCTGGAAGCCATTCCTTTCAATGCCATAGACCTGTCCATTGTCCAAGTGGAATACAGAACAGATCTTGTGGAACATGTCTCTGATTCATCCCCACTTAACTAACAGTGCTTAGGTGTTTCTTATCCCAAACATCCTCTTAGCCATGACACTGTGCCCTGGATCATATTTCATCTTCCAATGATGCCTTTGAAACCAAAAGAAGTCTAAAAACCTCAATATTTTTCAAGATACACAACCCAGGAGATCTTTTCATTGCTTGTAGAAACTAGCCCTAAGAATGCTGAGCGCCTCTCTGGAGGAGCATGGAGAAGCTAATAGCCAGCTTTCACGGTAGCTGAGATGCTGAAGCAACAAAACAATAACAAAAAGAAGCTTGTTTTTAAAACAACCTAAAATTGTGTTCTCTGGTCTTCTATATTTGTTCCCATGGTCACAGACCCTATACTATGTATTCCTTTTCTTAATAGATGAAGTAAAATTACTTTTTTTAACCGAAATGTTGTGATAAAGCAGGACCACTTAGAAACACATATGCATACCTTTTCAAGAATGTGTGCAATACTCCTGCAAGAGCTGAGTCCTGATTTTACAGATAAAAATTTGCTGAGTTCCCCAAGGAGCTGCTGGCAAGCATTGGAAAAATTAGTGAGGTGCAATATTTAGCGACTAAAATGTTTCCAGACTCCTCGAGAAGTTCTGCATAGGATGAAATACTATGAAGCTTCTTACCTTAATTAAAAGGGAAAATGAACAGTAAGATCTTCTTTCTCCCCCTTCATCATGAATATCACTCCTATGCACCACTACTAATGTGATAAGACTAAGAATGGGTCTTTTCTTCTGGGAATCAATCTAGTCTGCAGAGGGGAAAATGTATGGCAGGTGTGGAGACAAAGGGAGGCATTGCCCCACTGCTCTGCTGAGTAACAGGCACAGGTGAACCAAATTTAAAGAAAAAAAACATTTCAGCAATCCCTCAATCCACCATATGAAGCAGGAAATGCAATCACAGACCACCTATCACAGAGCAAACAGCAGATGTGATCTCATTAAACCCTGATTTGATATTATGCAAATTTTTCCTTCGTGCATTTCCATCTAGGCTTTGTTAATACAAGTCTGTGTTAGCTCCAAGTGAGAGACACAACCAGGTGGCATTGAGAAGGACAATGTTTGCTGGTAGTAGTGCCAAGAACAACTCCTCCATCAGAAGAGAGCAGCTCAAAGGCCACAGCAATCTGGTAACCAGGGTTTTTAAGATGAGTCCCTGATCTAGCCCTTCAGATAGGATTGCCTTGACAGCTGAGCTGATGTGAAATACCTACAGACACACACAGATTTGCAGAGAGAGGGCAAAGAAGCTGCCAGGTCCCTGGTGCTCTCACACCTTGCTGCTCCAGCAGCTGGGCAGCTTTCAGGTTCAAACTGAAGTACAATAATTAAACCTGCTGCTTTTCCAATCTCTGAACCCTGTTCCGAAACAATGTTTCTTCTATGCTGCATTGGCGCTAATAGAATCTGTTTTGCTGTCACATAGGAGTGTAGAACCCAGGGCATGGCACAGAATGGTAACACTGACAGCAAGGCTAGAACAATTGTCAAAACTGCTTCTGCCCTGGCAATATGCCACGTGTAACTTTGTATTTCACAAGGCTTGGCCATTTATAGTGGAGGCATTATTTCGTCTCATCTTTTAAGGGTTTTGGTATTTTTTTTTCCTTCAGAGAAATGTCATTTATAGGAATAATTTTCAATTTTGACCACCAGCCTGAGATCCGGCAATTTGAGCACTTTTCATCAGTGTTAGCAAGAGTATGGAAAAACTGAACTTTGGGAAAACACCATACTCAGCTTGTTATAACTAAGCTCATGCTATACAGAATCAGCTGGTTAAAATATGTGAATAAACAACTAAATAGATCTATGCATTTTGGCATCTGCAAGACATTCTTTGTGGAAATCTACATGGTGGATTACTTAAAGAGCTTTCATAAGGGACACTGACTGTCATGGAGGGCAGACTAGTTATTGTCTAAAATATAATAACCTTCAACGAAGCACAGCTTTCTTAATGGTTGGAAAATTTTTATTACTGCAAAGGACATTAATAAATTAAAGTTGAGAGAGAATGATCCTAAACCACGAGAAAAAATTGTTTCTCTCTTATGAAAACACATAACTATTGTGAAAAGGATACATGGGTAAACTCCCACAAAATATTTGGATAAAACATTTGCGTGAAACGCTGGCAATGTTATGTAAATACTGTGATAATTAAATGTCTAATTTATTTTTATTATTATTATTATTTGCCTTACATCCATATTTGAACACTCTAATTAAAGCACAGTTCTGCTGAGTTCAATACTATACAAATATGTCAAGGGAGAAGCTCCATTTCCCTGGTGAATCTGCAATCCAAATAGCAAATGCAAAGTAGAAAAAGAAAGAAATTTAGGAAGTGATTTACCCAAGAGCATACAGTAAGCCACTGTCAGAATGACAGGAAAAAAATTCAAAACAATAAAAACATTCCATCAGTCTTATGATATCAGACCTCACTGTCTCAATTTAAATCATGAAACACAAAAGCATGTGTGGCTCTGTTTATTCAAAACCCCATCTTCATTATCCTGCTCCTATTACACACCTCTGTCTGTGATGCTGACTTAGGGAAGTGGGTTGGAGACAGAGACCACTCACCCTGATGTTCACATGGCAGAGAGAGAGCTCATTCTCAAGCCCTTCCCTATAAAGGGCATTTGAAAAACACAGTCTGGATATTTTGATTGGTCTGATCTCTACATCTCTTTGAGTTCTGGCCAGAAATGCTGCAGCCTTGGGAGAGATGTGATTAGGCAAAGCCCCTGTCAGTCAGCCCAGGGGCTGCTTAGTTTGCCCAGCACAGCTAGTATGTGGCAAATCTGTCCCTATTTACAACTGAACCCTCTGAACAAACACCTGAAAGGCACAGATATGCCTTTCCTATTTCACAACATAAACTGGAAGTTTAGCCCTTCCCACACTATGTATATATTATACGGGAAAATACAATTTGTGAAATCAACATACATAAACAAAAATCAAGCAAATCCCAATAGATCAAGTGAAGCACCCACTGAAAAATACCAAAGGATGAGATGGGCAAAGATCCCTCAAGCAGAAGAGAGCAATCCTGCAGTGATGTTTGAAGGATGAAAAACTGTGTTCTTACTAAACAACAGTTCCAGATCCAAGGAGGAGTTGATCCTTCCACAAAGCTGGGCTGGTATTTAAAACAAAGCAGAAACAGCCAGCCTCAAAAACATTGTAAGCAGAAAGACTTTGCCTTTGAGAAATACAATTGTATAAACTGGATTCTCCAAAATTTCTCAGCAGTTCTATGTAATTTTTTATGGCACTACAAGAGAGCAGCCCTCAGGTTGTGGAACCTTGCACTGGGTCAGTGGTACATGCTGCTCCCAGCTGCAGCATCCTGCTGCTCCCACAGCTCCCAGGCAATTGGCACACAGCAGCAGCAGCCTGCAGCTAGAGCAGAGTACATCACAACTATGTTTCCAGTGTTCCTACACATTTCTCTACTTTTAAATGGAAGAAGACAGATATTTTAGCTGCAAGGTATACAGAAATCTTGATAGAGACTGGGAAGCAGGAAGATCCACTAGAACAGTGGGATGAGAAAAAGGAACGTGTGTAGCTGTATTTTCCCTAGAGCATTTCTTTAAATTTTAATGGGAGAGTAAAAAAGAAACTTTGGCTAAATACAGAAAATTCAGTTTTGGTATTGTTGCCTCTGTGACTTGTGTTGCTACCCACCATGGTGGACAAACCTTCCCAAGCTCAGTACAAGGTGGTTTCCTTTCCAACTTAGTCATCACTGCCTGTTGTCACTATAAGATTTCTATTGTCATTATATGGCAAGGGTTCCATATTGCTAGAGTTTCATACCTCCTTGATGTTTCTTGCAGGCAGCTCCTCCAGGCACTGACTCATCCTTGTCCTCACAGCAGCCAACTGACTCCAGCTCCCCTCAACCAACCAATCCACTCTTTTTAACACTCTTCTGATTGCCTACAGCTGTGGCCTGTTAACATCAGGCCTCCTCCTAATCTTTTATCATTAACCCAGCTGCAACTCTTCAGGGGGTAAGATTACTTTCTATACTACCTTTATTTACTTATATTCTATCCCCCTACAACTACCAGCCTTGATAATGTGTGCCTTACAAAATCATCCTTGCACTGGAGTCAGCTCAGAGAGAAAAGTAGACAAACAAACCACAATTTCCAGGTGGGAATTACTGGGTACATAATTTTGGTGGTTTTTGTCCAACCAAAGCTTCAATCTTCTACTTATTTTGGAGTTTTGTTCAACTCCAGCCTCAACAACCTCAGTCAGTAAAAAGGCAACCCTTACAAACCCCTCATGTGGGTTAGAAATTTTCAACATTGTTAAGAAAAGCCTATATTATGAAAAGGGGGGGGAGTGGGGAAAGACGTAAATTAATCATTGTCTGCCTTATCTGATGTTGAAGAAATTTTTCAGGCAGAAGTGTTCAACGGATCTTATAATGAACATTTATTTCTACTCACTCTGTAATTCACAATTCACATTTATATTTGCTCCTAACTGGAGAATTCATTACTCAACCTCTGCAACTGTATTTACATATATTTTAAATATGAAACAGAGCCCCCCAACAAACAGCACCTCCTTCTTCCATTTCTTCCCCTCCTGCTGAAACCCACCTCAGAAGTCTTTTAAAAGAAAGCTTATGTAATAACTTGCAATCAATCCCAACACCAGTTTTACTGCAGTTACAGCCAAGTTATACTCAGGACCAGATCAAGGGATAAGAGAAAGGTAATTTTCTGTCACCTTTGTTATCTAATCTCATTTCTCACACAGTCAAAAGCAATGAGCTAGTTAAGTTATCAGGACAATTTAGAGGAGTCTTTCTGAATTAGTTATCTGCAAGGAGCCTGACAGCTGTCCCACCAATGGCAGAACTCCACAGTGAAGAAGCAGAATGAAATCACCTCTTCCCACCACAGGACTCCAAATGCAGAAGGAAGCTGGAAAAAACAAGACTAGTGTGAGGTCACCACATCCAGGACTGGAAATGGTACAAAATCCTGCAATAAGTGTCAAAGATGTGCCTAAAACTTCCAAGAAGATCAGACTCCTGTTTCTGTCTGTAACAGGCTGTCTGTTATGACTTTTGACCCTCAGACCACTACAATGTTATCTTGAGGATAAACAGTAGGACTTTGCCATTTCTATAGGAAAATGGATATCTGCTGGGATCTCTGAGGTCCCTCCTTGCTGCCCCTGGTAACAACACCTTCTCCTGCTTATTTGTGACCCCAGCGAGCCATAGAAGTTTCCTACAACATTCCAGAAAGCATGAGAGGACAGCACCAGAAAGGTGAAGCAGAGACTAGCACTTGCAAAAGAGCTCTGGAGAGCCCAGAAGTGTTGCAGATCACAGCACGACTCAGAGCTGTCCAAGCTCAGCAAGACCTGGCATACAGCTGATTGCCTCCACAGCCAGGAGGGCTCAAAGCTGAAGGAACTCACAATTCAAGTATCTTGGAAACATTTTGATGGTCCCATGGACTTCACGGCTATTAATGACAGCAGAAGCAGAAAAGCTGAATCTCTGGTAGCCTATTTGAGATGAATACATTAGCTGTGGTCAGAGTGACAATCTGGGTAGGAGGAGCTGAGCAGGCAGCAGCCAAGATACAGATCCCTTCCTGTCTGGCTTCATCACACTTTATCCCAACTCTGAAGGGATAAATATCTTAGCAGCTTTTCTGGTAAAGGACAATTACCAATTCAGCAGCACCAACTGGCTAATGAGGAACTGAATTAACAGAGCTGACAAGAGCTCAGTTCCCCCACACTGCTTGGATTATATTGACTAGGAAAAGAGAGCAGCATATATCCAATTCATGAAGGTGTGCATTAGACCCACCTAATCTTGCTGCCCAATTTCTACTCCCTTAAACATCACAATCCCCATGAGATTTTGCACCTATAAGAGATGGAATTGGTTCTACTATAAGTATGATTTAAGTAACTTAAACTTGAATAAAGTATATTATCTAGTTCATAATCTAAATTTTAATGCTGTATATTAACAAAAGCTAAATTAATCAAAACTATTCCACAAAAAGACAGATAGAAGAAATGGGCACTTTAAGTATGGTTTTAGGCAAGTGGTCTCCTTTATCAGAACCTGGGATTTTGCAATCATTATTTTGTCTTCTTTGTGCCTGAAGCTTTCATTCTCCATGATGGTTTGATCCTTTTTGCCAAGCCTCTTCAGCTGTAGAAAGCTTTGGTTTGCTTTCCAGTTCAGGTTCCTGTCTGCCACTTCTAATCCTCATTTTCATTCTTGCCAGTTAGTCGTCTGATTTCTTTGATCCTTTGTAGAAAACCTTGAACTCCATTTTTATTCAGATTAGAATCCAGCATTGAGAAGTAATGTTTTCTTTTCCTTGTAGATTTGCATCCTCTAGCTTATTAAATCTTGTTTATTTTTTCCCAAAATCTTCAATTGCTGCACTTGAATTTTCTGTGGTTTCAGGCCATGCTTCTGACCTACACGCAGTATCTGTGACAACAGTTATCAGCCTCTAACAATTGCAAGGGGTGAACATCTTCCATGTCTTCTCTTTCAGTTCCTAAATGTTGTTTAGGAAGTAATGCTGGTGTACAGCACTGGGAGAGCCGTAAGCTACCCAGCTGCAACAGGCACTGCTTGGACTCTCACAGCCTTGCAGGTATGTAGGACAATGAGATCTTTCCATGCACGGAGGTGGGGGAAGCACTCTGAGGATCTCCACTGTTGTATGAGAAGTGCCTAAAAACCCTTGAGAACTTAGGGTGTCCAGGCTGGCATCTCAAAGCACCACCAGAGAGGGAATGATAGCTCCATGTGTGTGCCAGAGTACAGCCCTCTACAGGTGACTGACAAACACAATTCATCCAGCTCATGCTAAAGAGGATGGCACTTGACTTTAGCACAGGTCATCTGGATGAAGATGCTGATGGACAGTAGGATCCCTTTCTTGCTGTGCCATAATGCTTGTGAATTCTCAGTAGCCAGAATGGTCATCTGAAATATCACTCCAGTGTGATCCAACTGAAGTTTCCTGTAGGTTGCTGTCCACAAATAGGGAGGAAGATTTTTCAGTTGAAACCAGTGGAAGAAGTAAGTGGAGTGGGGTAGCTGAGTTGTGGTCTTATGAGGTGACTCAGCTGCTACAACATCAGCGTTAGCTGCTAATTCCTTGTAGAAGGTGTTTAATCCTCTATTTGAATGCACCACTGTTCCTTAATTGGTTTAGCAGTATGGCCAGTGCTGCTGCAATTAGAACAAAGGTTCCCTTTGCATAAATCACCTAGCAGTGTATTCTGCATCTCCATGCGTGGGGCAAGAGAGGACATTGAGTCTTTAGCTTCAGAGCAATACAATGTTCTTAGGCCTCCTTTCAAAGAATCCCATGAGGATTTTTGGAACCATGATTATTTTCCACTAGAAGGTCCCTCCTAGAGACTTCAATGCCATGAATTTAGGAATTGTTCAGACATTGTTAGTACAGCAGTACTTAGAATTACATGAGATGCTCAGTGTTAAGGATGCTAAGCCAAGAATACCCAAACTTTTGCATTCTCAGACAGACATAAACATGCTGAACACTTCTCTGGAACCTGCCTTTCTCTAAGTAGAACAGACCATGCCTGTACATGAATCCCAAAGGTTCAAATTTTGGCACAGAAAACATCATAAACGCAAAACAGTATTGAACAGGCCTTGCAGATATAGACTTTGAAAAAATAATAATTTCAGATAAGAAAAGGAGAAAAGCTCTTCACACCTTTGCAAAAAGGTTTACAGATTTTAAAGTTTGCAAAAAGGATGAGCTGAGCAGTCACTGGGTTGCATCTGAAAAGTGCTACAGAAGAGCCATTAATTCTGTGTTCTTTATACTCATGCATGGAAGCATGAAAGTCAGAGTTTATGTACATGTTCTTGAAAGATCCTGTTGTTCAGATTTCTGATTTCTCACACGCATGTGCCTCTGGGTCCAGGCTCATGAGTACTCAAGGAACACAATACATTGGCAAAACAGAAAAGAGTCCAAACAAACATGAAACAATGCCAAGAAGCCATGAATATGCTGATTTAAAACACTGTTAACGAGTTTTAAGGACTGCCAAGTTCCCTTAAGTATAGCTAAACAAGAAATTAAAAGCCAAGGGACCATTGCAGAAGTCCTTTTGAATGGACCTTTTCTATAGGAGGATTAGTCACCTGTTTGTTCAGTAAGACTCATTATTTGTCCAGTAAACACCAGTATATATATATATTTTTTTTATTTTTTTTTTTGTACCATACATCCAGGAAAAACTGAAGCATTGGTACAGATTCCTTGACCTCTTTTCTCTGATATTCTGACCAGCGATGTAACTAAGCATTCATTCTTTACAGTTTTCATGATACACTTGAGACACTGCAGATACCACCCCTGAGTGGGAAAGAGATGTTGAATTAAGTTTTCTTAGTCATTACCCTAAGCAGAGATGATCTTTTTTCTCTTGGTCTTATCTGTCAGGTATTAATTGCTTCCCTGGTTCCCTACAGCTGCAGAGTTTTCTTTTCCTAAGCCTCTTTCTCTTCCAAATACATTTCTTGCATTTCTTACCTGTATAGAGCTACTGAGCCCTTTGTTGCCATAGTTTCCTTAATTGTTCCCATGTCTGTCCTCTCCTGTTTTCCACAACATACAATTCAAAAACTTTTGCCATCCAGGATCTTAATTACTGACATAAATCACCTAAGTTAACAAGAGAGCTGTTAAGGAGACCTTTAACACTCTGATATTTGCAATTTATGGTTTTGATTTAGCAACTTGCTAAGACTTAGCAGAAAACAATTTTCTGTCTTCTAAAGCTTTACTTCATTGTTACACAGTGTGAAATAAGAAAGAAGCATTCAAAAGCTGAAACCTACAAATATAAAAGCAAGTGTCACCCAATTCTTAAAATGGAGTTTTTCAAACAGCTTGTCTAACTATGGTGTTCCATGTCCCAGCGCTATCTTCACCTCCCCTGGGATCTCCATGCTGTTTAGCAGAGGAGGTAAAGCATTTTGTCCAGATGGTAATTTGTGCCCAAAAAATGCATGACTCATGAGGATAGTCAGAGAAGAGGCTAAATAAAAAACAAGGGGGGAAAAGTTCATGTTACTTTTCTTCCATATACTCACACTACATTCTGGTTCCAGGACTGGTGGCTGGGAGACAAGCAGGAATAGCCACATTTGCCTGAGTTTCTCTGTCATTGGATTGCACAGATATTAATGTGTACATCCATGTCAAGTAGTTATTCATTCATAAAGGAAACAAAGCCAAAACCAAAACACCCACAAAACACCAAACAACTTGTGATTTATTTGACTCATAACCAGAACTTGTAAAGAGAAAGCATATGAAGCACTAGCAATTCAGTAGGAATATTCTGGGCAGGAAATTTCACCAATGGATAATGATATCTTTAACAGCGACTACAAGATTTTATTTTCATGGAACGTGTTGAACAAGAAGTACCACACGAGCAACGGGACACGGGGTGTGTGCAGAGGTATCGCCCGGTGAGCACACCTCACACTCCTGCATTTCCCATTGATGTACCACAGCCACGCTGACAGGTATTCCGTACTTTCGGAACGGAAAGCCGAGTCCCGGGCGGCTGAGGCCGGACGAGCAGCGAGCCCTGTACGGCCGTAGCGCAGAGCCCGGCGGTGCCGCGGCCAAAACGGGGGCGCAGAGTTTGGAGGCGCTAAAGCCGCGGAAGGGAAACGGCGGGTCCTTCCTCCGCTGCCGGCTTGGGGACGCACCGCCACCCCACCTGCCAGCGCCGGGAACTCCCGCTCCCTCCGAGGGACACCCGTTCCGCTCCCCCCGGGGGACACCCGTGCCGCTCCCTCGGGGGGACACCCACTCCCTCCAGGGGACACCCGTTCCGTTCCCTCAGGGCACACCCGTTCCGCTCCCCCCGGGGCACACCCGTTCCGCTCCCTCTGAGGGACACCCGTTCCGCTCCCCCCGGAGCACACCCGTTCCGCTCCCCCCGGGGCACACCCCTTCCGCTCCCTCTGAGGGACGCCCGTTCTTGCGGCCCGTTCCGCTCCCGCCGCCGCGCCTCGCGCCGCCGTGTCCCTTGTGCAAGGGCGCCATCTGGCGGCAGCGGCGGGTGGCGCCGCCGGGCCTCTGTCCCTCCACCGCAGAGCGCCGGCAGCCGGGCGGCCCCGGGAGGCTGGAGAGCGCCGGGCGGCCCCGGGCAGCCCATGGAAGCTGGGGAGCCCCGGGAAGCACCGGGCAGCTCTTGGAAGCTGGGGAGCCCCGGGAAGCACTGGGCAGCTCATGGAAGCTGGGGAGGCCCGGGCAGTCCTGCGGCCCCGGCTCCGCCAGCAGCACCGCCTTTGAGGCGTCCGGCACCTTGCGGGCCAAAAGAGTAGGAAAGGTGCTGAAGGTGATTCGGCAGCGCATCGCTGGAAATGCCAGGGCTAGGGCAGGAGAGAAGTCTGGTTTTTTTAATTATTACCTTTTTTTTTTTTCATGGAAAGTTTAATTTCGAAGGGATTTAGTCACAAGATAGCAGGGTCGCGCACGGGATGTTCCCGGGGCCCGCTGGTCTTCCCGAGAGTTAAACACAGGGCGCAAGAGGAGAGAGCCGAGCAGGGGCCGGTTTCTGGGAGCACGGGAGTTCACGGCTCCCAAGTCTCAGCTACTGAAATAACTACTTCAGGGACAAACTTAAATGCACGTATAATCATTCACACTCATGAAAAACATTCAAGGAAAGATTCTTATCAGAGGTTGGCGCTTAAGTGAAGTATTTGGGGACTGGCCGCCCCCTCATTTTCATCATAGGGATGCTGAATTCCTGTTCCTCTAAGGAATTTGTTTAAAAAGCTTCTCAAAGATTTTATGCCTGGATGTTCATGTTTCTCTGTAGCAATTCAAAATTCTCTGTATCCAAGAAACTACAGTTATGATGCTATTTTATATGCACATACTTTTCACCTCTTTTTTTTTCTTTTTTTTTTTTTTTGTTTATGTCTACTTACTAGTTTTCCTCTTTTAAAAAAGTGCAACCTGCACACACACAAAAAAACCCCAAACCCAAAAAAACCACAGAAACTGACCATGCCCTTGGCGAGTCAGAATCTGTAGTAATTTGCAGGTCTCTCCTTCAGAACTGCTGCCTCTGAATTTTAAAATTACTTATCTCAAGAGAAATTGGTATGCTGGCAGAAGAATAAATCTCAATAGCTGTATAAGAATCTGATCATTCAATCTCTTGTTGAGGACTTTGCTTTGTAAGACAGTATTTTGTAATATGTCAGGTTTTGCTTCTCTGGTTCTTTGTTGTTTAAACTGACGAGCAATAAGCTACCTTTTCTTTTTATCCTCCATCACTAAAAAGTTAGCAATTTTCCACAACAATAAATGGAGCATAGTAAAAAAAGTAAAAACTTACAGTGAAAAATGCTTGGAAAAAAATCTTGAAAAATCATACCTACTCTTGTTTGTAATGTGTGAAATTATTACAAGTATGTTCACTATGAGGACTATTGATAGATTACTCACAATTTAGCTAAATTCAATGAACCACATACTGTGCCCATCTCAGTAGGTGACTCATGCATTTTGTATTTCAAGTATCAAATGTTTGCCAAAAACAGTATTTAAAAAAGTAGGAAAATGGTTCAAAAGGGCTTGTGAATAGGTTGGGACTACCCACAGGCAGCTCTTACTTATGTTCTGACCACTTACGTAGGATTTCATGGCACTGCTGTAGTGTTCTGCTAGAAGTAGTGCTTAGCCACAGCAGCCCCACCTTACGCACTTCATGTCTTTTTCTCCCATATATTGTACATTCTTTAAATACACACACATTAGAATTTAATGCAATGCTTTAAAGCAGTTGTGTTTTAAAGAGAAAAGCCTGCAGAGTAAACATTTTCCCTACAGAGTTACTGCTCTGTAATTTTATACACATTTCCTAATTTTCCAAGCACCATGCTTTGCCCCTCTAAATTTCAATGTAAAAAAAAAAAGCAAACAAATCAGCAATGTCAAAAGAATAATTTAGCTGATTCCTGAATAATGTATAATCCTATTTTAAATCAAATATTTCAATATAAAGCTCCAGAATCAGGTCCACAAGAAGGAACAGGCTTCAGTCCTCCTGGTGTTGACACCTTTTCACAGTTTCAACACCTGCAGGGTGACAAAGGACGCCACTACATGTTGAAGACTTAGTAGGTTAGCTTAGATTTAGGCAGTTTTCCAAACTCTTTCATACAGAGCTCAGAATGCATCTGCATCTAATTTTTACCTTCAAGTAAGGGTTATCTGATCCTAGAACATTATGCATTGCATATGCACAGCATCCATGTATTATAAACTCTTTTGTGAAAGCAGACAATCATGTGCCTTCGTGGTGTGGGATGAAAGAGGACATTTTTTTTTTTACCAGGGCCTGTGAATTGTACACATTTATAGAGGGTGTGACTTTCAGTGTCTGTTTTCTGGATGCCTTAGAATGGGTGAAATATTTGGTGAGATATTTTTGCATGTTTGATGACTCCTTTAATTCATCACTAATCATCGTCTTCTTTCCCAGCCTTCCTTTGGCACTTTCCCCCATGGGCTGGCTCTGTCCCACAGAGCCCCTTCTGATCCCTGGAGGAGGCCAGTACAGTGGCATCTAAAAAATGATCAACGTGGAGTTCACAGAATCATAGAGTGATTTCAGTTGGAAGGGCCCTAGGAGATCACCAAGTTCCAACACCCAGCCGTGGGCAGGGACACCTGCCACTAAGCCAGGCTGCCCAGGGCCCCATCCAAGCTGGCCTTGAGCACTTACGGGGATGGGGTTCTCTGGGTGGCCTGTTCTAGCGTCTTATATCCAGTTCCTAATATCTAATCTCAATCCGCCCTCTTTTGGTTTAAAGCCATTACCCCCTTGTTCAACCACTGTGTGTCCTTGGAAAAAGTCTTTCTCCTGCTCTCTGGGAGGGGTCCAGGGAGGCTGCTACAAGATCTCCATGGAGCCTTCTCTGCTCTGGCTGAACAATGCCAACTGTCTCGGCCTCTCTTCAGCACCTCTTGAGAGTTGCTCAATCCTTCTGGTCATCTCTGTGGCCTCCCCCTCCTCCGTGGGGTCATGTTGACTAGGGATGTATTAAGTTGATGAAGTCACAACTTCCCTATATATGCAGAAGTGCTACAATTAAGCATAATATTGACCTCTGAACTTAAATTTAAAACCTAGCATGAAGCACATTTCATTCACTGCTTTGTCAACCTCTTCACATTTGAACCCTGTGTTTCTTGCAAAAACTGTCAAAAGAACACACGTGGAAAAGTATTGTGGGAAAACATTTTATTTATTTTAGATTCATTTAATGAGACTTAGCAACCAGGCAGCAAATAGGAAAAACATCAGTATGCCCAGACAATTCTCTAAAGGCCTTTACCAACTGTTTTGTAAGAGGATCATTAGCATCCTGCCTATGAATTACCAAAATTGATTTCTTCATATTGACGTGGGTGAAAGTAATGATACTTGAAGGAAATGTAAAATTTTAAGCAGAGAATGTAAACATATTTTGCTGGTAATATAAACTTGCCCAAGTGTTCTGCATTGGGAGTGAATGCATGCACAAGATGGAAAATCTCAAACAACATACAGATTGTATTTTTTAATACTCTAAGATTGAGGCATTGCTCCACTTGGGAAATCATGTTAATTGTTAAATGATGACAGCTGTAATATTAACATTTTTAACAAGGGGCCAGATTATTGCTTTACTATCCATGCATCATGCTAGAAATGCTTTTTAACATCAGAGACTCAATATTTATCAAGAGAATTTGATTTAGTAATAACCAGTATAACAGTACTCCACAGTTTCCATTAGTTTGATTGAATGTTATATCTGTCTAAGCAAACCAAGCATTAGGCGCTTCAGTGAAAGTCACTTGTCATAGAGAAAAATATAATGCATGAATATTTCATTAGTAGATGAATACCCATAAAAACTTTACTTGAAATGCTTGAAAGCACCTACTGAATGCTTGCCAGTTATCTCATAAAACAGAGATGGTAGTAATGCTGCTGTTGAAACAGGAAAAAATCTATTAGATCATTTAACGTACTAAAACAACTATGGTATAATTATAAGGAACATAATTATATGTTCTTGATGTCTTTAACAGTGCAAGCCTCACTAATTAACATTAGAAATTCAATCAAAACAAATTATGCTTTAAAATTTAAGGATGAACTTAAAGAGAAAGATCACATTTACCAAGTCAAACAAATAGAACTTTAAATTCCACCTATAGTAGGCAAACTCTTCATATATATGTTTGCAATCTCTCTTTCCATCTTCCAAATGTTACTTAGTGTATTTGGAGATATATCGAGAGAGAGAGAGAGGAGAGAGAGAGATGTATACATACACTCAAATTACTTACCATTCTTGAGAGCTATAGTGTCAGTTTTGCCTGAGACAAAGTCCAGTTGGGATTCTTGTGGCCTTTAGTTTAAACTTTAAAGGAAGAGATTCATTCTGTTCCTGGTGTATTTGGGTGTTCTCTGCATATACCTGCATTGTGTATAAACTTACTATAAAATTTTAATCTCTGATTCTCCTTGGTTTCTATTTTACTGTTCTCTGTTGCTTTTCACCTCTCAAGACTATGGGACTTTTTATAGAACAAAAAGCCCACCAGTTTTTGGGAAAACATTCCATTCTTTTAAAAAGTTTAGATATGTCATGTCATTAGGACAGCAAAGAAGATCTGCCCAGATCTTTCCCTGTATTAACTATTCTCTTTGAAAATATCTGTTTTGCCGAACTGGAATTAGCCTAATCGCTTCAATCCTGTTGTCATTCTCAGTTTTCCACTGGAAGGGATTTCTCTGAGGCTCAGGCTGGTTCCAGTCAAAATATACAGGTTCTTTTTTTGTTTCTTCCTAAACAAACATTGTGTTTCACATCTGATAGGCATCTATGGCTCTGTCTCAGTTACCACTGTGCTCCAGAGGAAGGATGGGCACGTGCTTGTAGCTCCTGCATCCCTTCAGAGAGGGAGGGGACTTCCAACCAGCTGGGATGCATTTCTCTGGAGATGTCCAGTGGAGCCCAGCTCTGTGATCAGCACAGCCAGTCAAGGTATACAGAGCAAGAGCACTGGAAAACTTTGGAAATATATAGACTAATATTTAATCCAAAAGAAATAACTGTCATTTTTCGTTTAGTATTAGAGTGATAGATATAAAAACAAATTTCAAAGCATCTGAATTGCTTATGGAGTGGAAATTCCCCATTTTTGGCTAGCTCTTTTCCTAGACTGCTACTGATAGTCTGATAATTGTCAAAAAAATCTTGGTGTGAGGACTACGAGATTTCAAGTCCTTATTAACCATTAGAAAACCTGGTACTTTAGACCCAAGTATATTCCCAGAAACACTGGACTTTACCAGAGCACATCAGCCACAGCAGTGATCAGTGCCAGTGAAAATGTGCAAATTTTTCACAGAATAATTGCATTGGAGTATTTGAATTCTAAGAAGAAAATTCAGACAACTCCTTGCATAATTTGATTAATCAACACCTCCTCAGTGAATAAAGAGTCTCTCATGCTATTAGAGCTTGAATGGATTCAAGAGCTATGCTGGAGAATGACAGCAAAAATTGACTGAATAACACAGAAACAAACTTGTCAAGTCCCCCACATATAAGACTGCTTTCTATTTCAGGTTCTATTCCATTCTTCCACAGAACCAAAGATGATGGGATGTCTTGATCCTCCATATAAGCCCTTTAAATATAGCAGTGTAATGCTTTTATGTGACAAAATATCCCTGTTGTGGTAGGGCTGCCTGCTCTGCTTTAACCCCTTCACCACACACTGTTTCTCAGCGCAGCTGGAGTATGGAGAAACCCTCTACAGTTTTTCCCTGAGAATTTCTAAACTACATCCCATTCCTTCTGTGAACTGGAGTTTTCAAAACAATTTTATTCACATTTTCACATTCATATGGTCAGCTGTGCAATACAGTAGGCTTCTGTTATTTGGTTTAGTTTGCAAATGTTTTTAGTAAGGCTTACAATAAAATATTTTCCAATGCCTACCATCATCTTTCCTCTTCTGAAGAACCACCAAAATACCTCTGTGGCCCTGGCATGCATTTCACTGGTATTTGGAATGGCAGCACACAGTGACAAATAAATAAATGGTAATAAAGAAAAAAATTACATCAATTTCACTTTGAAACAAATGATTGCAAAGCAGCTGATTACAACTGGAGAGAAGATGCAGAAAGGTAAAATGCTGGTAGTATCAGCTGGAGTGAATTAACTGGGGTGCTCAGGCACAGTCTCAGGAAGAGGATTGACTGTCAGAAGGAGATTTTAGTGGTGTGAAAACTTGCATTGCATTTCTTCAGCACACAGAAGAGCAATCTACCTGGTTTTCCCAAACATTACAAAATCAATCGGGCATTTTCCCAGTCTGTTGTCTGCTGAGAGGGATGGGGAACCCTAGAATGAACAGGAATGAAAAAAGACCAGAAAATCTTTATTGTGCACCAGTACATTTTGAAGAAATATACTTATTTCTGATAATTTTTTTCTTAAAAAAGAATTTTTTAAAACACTTTTGGAAGAAAATATAGCACTTATTGTCAATTTGTGTATTTGGCAAATAAAGGGAGAAGTAGTAGAAAAACATTTTGGACGCTGCAGGACACTCAGACTGAGTTTCTCATGAAGTTTCACTCAGACTGAGTTTCTCATGGAGTTTTTTTTCCCAAACTTTATCTAGCTATTACAGTCATTTAAAAGGTAATTTTAAACAGAAATTCCTACACATGTACTAATAATTTTTTTTTTCTCTTCTGCTTACAGCCTGTTGTGGCATTAGTTACAGTTGCTTCAATAACTTCCTTTAACATCTTCAGCCTATATATCACCAAGTTAAATATGCCTTGACCAGCTCCAGGAAGGATTTCTGTGGGAATGTGAGGGAGATTTCCAAATCTACTTGTCTGAAAGAGCCTGACTTTCATTTTCAGATTTGAAAATATTAAATTATTTTTTCCCAGAGTTACCTGAGATGCACATGTACTGCACATTTCTTCAGTATTTTAAATCTGTAATTAAATGTGTTTAGCAAACAGAAAATCAGTCTAGAAGGTGAATACCCTGGCCTTGAGACCAAATACTCTGAACCCATGTTAATTTTTATTTCACTGTTGCAAATATAGCTGTACTTTTGTCTTAGATGCAAGGATTTCAACGTCTTGTCAAAGTATTACACCACAGCAGAATTAATATTCTTTAGCAAATTTTATCTGGTGATCAGGATAAGAAAAAGTAAAGTCCCTCCAAAATAAGCTTACTGCATTCTTAAATTGTGTCTTGCTAAATAGATTTTAATCAATGCTATCCATTCACAAAAAATAGCAATGTGATGCATAACAAGAACATAATTTGCTGTACTGGGACAGTAACAAGGCAGAGTACTTACTTACCCTGTAATGGCCATTCAGATCAGAAAAGAAAAGGGGAGGCACACCAAACTGGTTAAGACACCAGGGCATTCTGACCTAATGACCAGGATCTTGGAAAAGTGGTTGTTCAATATTCACAGCTGTTAATTCTCACAGTTTCACTGTAAGATAGCACAAAGGAAATGGGGGCAAAGTCAATATTGGTGTGCTTAAGTTAATGGCATGGAGACAATGCAGCTATAATATTTTCACATGTCCACTTATGAACTGTAACTTGTGGTGTATCATTAGACTCTGCAAAGAGGTGCAATAGTAATAAAAGGAGAAAGCAACATCTGTCCTCAGAGCTTACTTTCCAAGGGACAAGCATGAGAGCAGAAGGAATAGCAGAGGCGTTTTGCCATCTGAAAGAGAGTAAAAAGAGTGAGCTACAGGTAAGCTGAGAAGAGATGCCATATCTGTCATCCTTCAAGGAGTGTTCAGAGAGGATGGGCTCAGCAGGGAAGTGCCAGCCTCCATAAGGGTAAGTGTCCACCCTCAGCAGTTAAAGCAGGGAGCTGCACTCAGTGTTGTGCACTTACATTCAAGCAGGAAATCTGGCATCACTCTTTAGTCACACTGATGTACCAGGCTGTGATTCACGTCTCTTTAGAGACACTCTCCTACCATGGAATATGGAACTGTGGCCCTTGAGGGAGAATAACAGCATGAAATCTGTGGGTATGTACTCCTGATGAAATCAGCATTTTTTTTAAACCTTCCTCTGAAGGCCAGAATTTCCGGGACTTCAAGTGAATGTTCAGCATTTACTTTCACAGTTACTTAAGCAACCAAAAGATTTCAAGGTAAGAATTGCAGCTAAGTAATTTCTGACTCGCCCACCTGGAGGACATCCCAGCTCTCCTCAGTACTGCAAGTCTTATCTATTTTATTAACTATTGTATTGCTATTTTATTAACCAAACCAAAAGGTACCACAATGGCAGTGCCCCATTTGCCTTGCTGTCCAGGTTTCAGATGACATAGAGTTAATTTTTTTCCTAGTAGCTAGTAGTACAGTACTGTGGTTTTTGTATTTAGTATGAAAATAATATTGATAACACACTGTTTGGCTGTTGCTAAGCAGTGTTTATGCTGACTCAAGGATTTCTCAGCTTCTCACACCTCCCCAGCAGTGACCAGTCACAGGAAACTGAGAGAAGACACAGCCAGGACAGCAGACTCAAAATGACAAAAGAGATATTCCATATCATAGGGCATCACAAACCAAGGGGAAAGGTGGCCTGGGGCCATTGCTCAGAAGCTGGCAGCAGTCCTAGGAATCTTAGGAAATGCTGACTTTCTGAATTCATTGCTTCCTGAAGGCTGACTGGAGGTGTTTAAGCTGATCCTTTTCACTGTGCATTGCAACATGCAGATATCCAGTTACCAATCCCCAGCAAATGAAACAGTAACCAGCAACATCATTGAATGTCTTGACAGAATTTTCTGTATTTGTCCTGCAAATGTCAATGTACTGGTTTAATCAGCTGATGGCAGCATCCTGATAAAAATTATATTTATTCATTAGTTCTATATCAAGTTAAAGTAAAGCAATTAAAATTCCCTTGCGCGTCCATAGAAAAAGTAGATTTTAAAAAATTCACTGTGTTGATTAGAAATTTAACAAAGAATAAGTATTGTTGATTCTAGAAGTCCTTTTTTTACCCTTCAGAGAACAAGCCTTAACTTACTGGAGGTCACATTTTAGATCTAAAATATGGACATAATGAGACTCATTTCTTTTTTACAGTGCTTTAAAATCTCCTGATGAAAAGTGCTATATAAGACCTTGATATTATTATGATTAATGCTCATAATCACCATCTTGTCAGTACTTTTTCCCCTTCTGACCTTCTAGTTTCCATGTAGTAAAAGGCACTTACCTCACTGCTTGATCAAGCTCTTAAGACAGCTCAGGCAGCAGGTTTATGCCTCCTTTCCAGGAGGTGGATTCAAGAATCTACCTAGGTGGCTTGATAAAAGGAATGGGATGGTCTGGAAAAAAAATATAGAAAAAAAATCTAAAAAAATCATTGATTCTTATTTATCCAAGGAAGTTTTTCTTCTCCTCAACTCTCAGGCTTTTTTCTCCCTGGGTCACTGTCCCTTTAGGTAGGACATCCATGGAAATAATTCTGAGTGATTTTATTTGAGATGGGATGCATTAAGGATAGTGTTTCAGCAGTGAATGTTTCAGCAGCACTCATTCCACTGCAACAACTTCAGGCTTGTGGGCAAAAATTGGGGTTATCTCCCTGTTTTATTTGGAGTTTTGGGCATAAGCTGCTGAGATGCAGCCTCATCAGATACAGAACTTGGAGCAATACTGTGAAGAGAAGTGAGAGTTTAAGGAATTGTGTAAATTACACTTTGGTGCTTTTCTGGTTGTAGTGGCACTGGTGTTTCTCACAGGCTGCAAAACAGCAGCTGGCAGGCAGCAAGTGACCTTTACAGGAGCTGCATCCTTGTGTGAGTTATCAACTCCATAGCCCCACCCTAAAGCAAAATGCAAACTCACTGAATAAAATCCTGGTCTCAGCAGCGTTAATGACAAAATCTCCTCTAGCACTGGACAAATGTCATCTATCCTCTGGCTGTGCAAAATATTCTGGAAAGATTTGTTCACAGGTAGAAGGACATTGTCTAGGTTTTTTTTTAAATGCACACATTTCAAAATAATGGTCTGAACAAGTTTTTTAATAGATGTCTTTGAAAGTTTAGCCACTGGACACACTTTTCCCAAGAGAAGAAGTCCCATTACCAGCCAGGGCTTATTGAGTGTAAATCCATTTATAATGATCTTCACTCATACTTTTCTGTAAAAATAAAAAGAATGGTTTTGGTAAAATACTGAAGATGTTTGAATATGAGATAAGAGCAAATACAAAACTTCTCCTAATTTACTCACATATCTGTAATTGAGCTGTTCCTAAAGAAGAGCATTAATGTGTTCCTTTGAGTGAAGGGTGACAAATTTCTTTCCTACTTAATACTATTCCACTGTGGGGGAATATTAAAATTAAATTAATTATAGCTACTTTAAAATATTTTAATTAAACTTATCAATATATTAATCAATATCAATTATCAATGTTTATATTAAATGCATCAATATAAATGTGGTGATGCTGGACAAACTGCCTATATAAAGAGATATGATTTCATATAATATTCCACTGCCATATAGCTATATTAATATATCTCTACACCACTGGAGATATCCAGACTTACAGGAAACTTTAGGAAATTGATATCCTGAAACAAAGAGATCAAGTAGGGACTTCTCTGTTATTGCAGATTAACTAAATATTGTTTTAGGAACTTGCTTCTTTTCTGTTGCAATGTTTGTTTCTGTGTTTCCAGGTAGCATTTCTCCTTATGAAATAGGTCAGAATGCATTAAGAAAACACTTAATGATATTGTAAATAGAACAGCTGAGCAAGATTATCAAGTAAAGCTACTTGATAAAATCAAGTAAAGTTCATTTATTTTACCTTTCTGTTAGTTCATGTCTTGCTACTGCAAGTAGAACATATTTGCATTCTAGGTAATGTGACTGACCTGGGAATGCCAGTTCCCTAAGTTCTGGCAAGGAGAAATTTGCTACATATTTAAAATGAGCAGAGGTCAGCATTTTCAGGCTATGATCTGACACTGCTAGAGCAGGCTCCCCACCCATGAAACCAATGTAGTGCTTGTGGTGGTATATCCATAACTCTGAGGCAAAACTTTAGTTGATATATTTCCCTCTGGAAAATTAGAATTCATTTCCTAAGTTAATGAAACTACATAATGGTTTTGGCATTAACAAACATATGACCTACATTTTTCAGAAAACAATTGACAACTACAAGCATTTTTTAAAAATACAAATATCTCTGGAAAAACTCACTGAAATAAAATCAGTCAAATTCTATTTTAAGGAGGAAAACTCCCTAGATTTAACTGAAACTTAAACCAGGAAACTTATATTTGGAATAACTGTGTAAGTATTTATGTTTCTTGTCGCTAAAGTTCAAGACAAATTTCCAGAACTACACACATTCAGATGTTTAATGAGGTCTTAAATAATAGTGGTTACACATATTTATAGCTGTTTTGACAAGCTAGTAGGATAATTAGAAGCACATAAACTGAATATCCAGAGGGTAGGCTTTTTGTGCATCAGATTTTCTCTTTTCATGACAATTTTCCAGTGCCAAGGTTCCTACAACAGTCAGAACATCTAAACATTATAAAGAATTAGTAAAATCCACTTTGATATTTTTCCTCTGAAATTGCCTATATACAGGCTGATTTCAAACAGGTTAAATATTCAACTGTGGGACAAACCTGCAGATCACTTGGTTTTGTCTTACTCTGCAAGTAGGGGCAGCAGGTGGTATGGGTCTCATATGTTTGCTGTTTTCTTTGCAGCCATCCTTAATGTTGTTTTAGCTTGGGTGTTACTGGAAAAGAGGTGGGGAAAGGGTAGAAGGGAGTTTGATATAAATATCAAATAATATAAATTATTTGAGTAAAAAGTATAAATTTTATTTCTTAAGGTTAATTATCCAAATTAAAAGGCGGGGGGAAAGGCCTCTAATGAGCAGTAGTTGCTTAACTGTTACTCAGGAAAGAGGCAAGGAGTTCATGAAAATAATATATGAATAAATATATTCTCATTCTTCAAAATGCCTCCCTCACAGTAAATGTTTAATCAAATATGTAGGCCATTGTAGAGGAACTGACAATAGTGCCATCAGAGCTTGGTCTTTGGAAAATTTTGTCATTCAACAAATTTATTAAGTCCCAAATTCACCTTAAAATCTTCCACTTTTCTTGATAGTCACAGGCAGGTGATCAACCCTTTTCCATGCCAGATCAGTCACTCTCCACTCAGACTCAGATGTCTGTCTGAAATGACCTTGACTTATATTATTTTTACATTTCTCTGTGCATTTTTCTCATTGCTTTGCTGAATTAGTTGTGTTTATTTTTACCTCCCTCTGCCAGCTGCACAGATACCACTAGCTGTGAGACAAAAACCTTCACAGCTGGAAACAGCCTAAAATAAGCACTGGGATGATGCCACAGATACACAGCATCAATTAGCAGCTGTTGCAGCAAGCAAAGACCTTCCTGTGTTTGGTTTGCACCCTTGTCATTTAGCATCAGATGACAGCACTCCTCATCAGGGTGCAGTCATTGCACGCGTGCTGCGCAGCATCATCCCAGCACAGGGGACCAGAACAAGGCTTTGGAGCCACTTCTGTGCAGCACAAGCTCTATTTTGAGACTGTAAGTAGTGCACAGGGAGTTTTTGCTGGCCCTAACACATCTAAGCATCCCTTATGGGGAGCAAAGCACAATTAGAGCTTAGTCACTGAGGAGCTGCCCTTTTTTTAGGTGGCCCAGATTGATGAGAGTGCTCTGTCATCTCAGTGACTCTGTCCCAAGGACAATACATGGAACAGAGGCCTCAAAAGTCACTGATGATGGTGCAGAGCTGAGGGAGTGTTATTTACATGCAGTCATCTTACAAACTGTAGCAAAGATGGTAGCTCAGGCTTCTGCTATTTGGCCATGATTTCACAGGGAGACGGATGGAAAGAGGGCAGGGACAATGGGATGAGAAGGAGAAAAATGTGGTGCAAGAGAGAGGAGAGAGAGAGGGACACATTAAACTCAGGTTGTAAATTATGGGCTAGATAATGAGCCTGCTTCAATGAATTAGTGTTGTTAAACCAAATACAATTATCCTCCCAGTACTCTCTGTGTATGCAGGTTGATATCCTAAATGTTGTTGTTCCACCAGGAATCCAAGACATCATCACACATCAATCTGTTATAACCCTGCTGTGGATCATGAGCAGAATCACTTGAAATGACTTGCCAGCAAGAGTTTCTAAATGATAAAACAAATGTAGGTACTGTGTACAAAGCATTTGGAGGGAACCATAGAATGAATGCATTGAAATAATCTTGTCTAAGACAAATTGCAGCTTGGAAACACACACAAATTTCAGTGCCCTCTAGGAAGAATGCTTTATAGGACTGATTTTGGTGGACTCATATTAATTCCCTCAAACTCTTCTTCTCCCAATTCTCAGTATATGCAAAATTAAATATAAAGATTGTTACGAGATCAAACATAAAGATTATTACAAGATTCCAGTAGGTCTTTAAGAAGTACAAGCAGAGCATAGAAGAAAAGAGGGAAATATTCAGCCATATTTTTGTATATACATTGAAATAACATCATCAAAAATACAACACTGTTGTAAAATAAGTTCTTTATCATTGAATTGTTGTATTTAATTCTAAACATAGTCATTTGTACTGAATCCAACCTCAAATTCATTGAGGTTTAATAGTTTTAAATTATTCTTTAAGGGAAATTAGTAATGAAGAGTCAAAATCCTCACAGTTGAATCACCAGGGAAATATGAAGTGAGGCATTTAATCTCAGTTCACAATGGGACAGTTCATCAAGAGAGTTAGTAATCTTTATATTACTCACACAAATAGTAAGAGGTTTAGGGTTTTTTTTCCTTAGAAAATATTCCTCTGAGCTCCAGTAAATGCCAATGCCAGACCAGAAGTGCATTTTCCATGCTGAAGTGTTTCGTTCCTCCTGTATTTTAAAGCCTCGGTGAAAATATTAATTACCTCACCATGACTGTTTCACAGACCATAATTCATGTAGCTTCAAAAATTCTCAACAAGAAGACAAAATAAAGTCAAAAACGCCACAATTCATTCCCTTAACTTGCTAAAAGCAGTCCACAAAACTCAGCCATAATTTGCATCATACACATTGAAAAATGCTTAGACCTTCAAGATATCTATAAAAAAGTTGTTGTCGATACTCAGAGCTGTGCTAATTTTTATACCTAGAGGTACCATGTCTTTGCTAAACCGCCTTTATACTGATTTTCTTGCTGAAGACTGCCCAAAATGCTTGAGCCTCTTTTCCTGCTGAGCCCAGGGTGTTGGGTCTGCTTGGTCCCCCTCACCTTATGGTGTTAGCAATGTCTTTTTCCCCCATCCCTTGACATCACTGCCGGCATTGGACTGCTGTCTGTACACAGCCAGCCTCCTCTCATTCTGGAGGAAATGGGTGATGTGAGCTCCTCAGATCAGGCTGGCTCCAGTGGGACAGTCTGTCCAGCTAATGCAAGAGGGTGTGTGTGCCAAACACAAAACCTCAGTGTATGTGGAGTCCAATAATCCTGACAGGGCTCCTTGTCTTTAACATCTTTGCTGTCTGGAGTTATAGACTTTGAATATGCTGCATGGAGCTTCTGTTTTTAATACAAATTTACCCTTACACTTTGTGTTACTATTGGTGATGCCAACATAAGCATTTCTATTCTAGTTCTATTATGTAAGGACATTTCCTCCACTGTTTTAGTCATCACATTTCAGCTGAGCTAAAGAGCTGGATTAAATGAGAAATGTTTTTCTCACTGGAGATTACTGGTGCAAATCCAAATGGTTTAAAATAAAAGAAGTATACCTGGTAGAAGTTATTGTATACCTTGTGAAGAGGAAGGTTATGTGCAAGCATCCACACCACAAAACCACTCCCCAGTTAGAATCTGGCCACAGTCCTGTGGCAGTCTCAGATGGCATTCAAATAACAGAAGAGCATCAGAGACCTCATCAGTCTTTAATCCACCACAGGTAATCATGTTTGGGCTGTGAAGAACATGTGTGAGTACAGAAGGGCAGGAATGCTGCTCCCAGCCCTGTCTGCACTGTGAACAAACTTAGGGCCTCTGCTCCTTGGGCTGTCAGTGCAGGGCCTGTCACAAACACTAAATTCACGTAAAAGTGCTGTAAAGTTTTATTAGGGAAAAAACACCCTTTAAATAGTTGGTTCAGTTCTCTGCTGAAGGAAACCTTTCTCCTAGAACAGTCAAAAGTGCTCAGACCAAGACAAAAGTACATTGGGAAAGTACATTTAGCACAAACTGGCACCAAGCTAAACAGTAATTTTCACCTGCCAAGTGTCACTAGCTCAAACTTTGGTTATAAATCAGGTGTGCCCGTGCATTTTCTACACTGAAAACAACAGTCACTGAGTTATGCCTGAGTTTTTGCTTCACTCTTCCACAGTCCAGACTAAGCCAAGACATATAGCACCATGTATTAAGTGAAACTGCTCTCAAGAGCTTGTCAAATTAAACTAAACCATGTTACATTGCTCAGTGGGGTTCTCTTCTCTTTTTTTTTCCCAAAGAAATAGTATATGATTTTAACTATTACAGCTGAAAACAAAATGAGAATGCCATGCCTTTCTCTTTCACTTTTCACATTCGTGTTACCACATGGCAGGTAATGCAGCAGTAAGATGACATTAAAATATGTACAAAGATGCATAAGTGCCTTTGTAACTTTGGCCCATTGGGCTTTTGTGGCTAATTTCATATATATTCAGTGTCTGAAAATGTATTAGGATAGATAGATAGATAGATAGATAGATAGATAGATAGATAGATAGATGGGTGGGTGGATGGATGGATGGATGGATGGATGGATGGATGGATGGATGTACTGAAGAGCCCAAGGGTCTAATTCTGATTCATTTATGCTGAAAATCTGTACACATCCTGCACAAATAGTATCAAAATAAAGTGAATTGCCCATACACCTTTTTTTACAAAAGTAAAGTGTTTCCATGTGCTTTTACACACTATGTATATTTAAAAAGTTGCCTCCATGGATTAGATTCAAGAGGAGTATGCAGGATATTGATACCACTTTAAGAACCCAAATCAAAAATACAACATTCAAATCATCAAAACTTCTGCAAGTTTCCACAAGAGAAACCTTCTAGGAGACTGAGTTCCTGCACAAAGAATGAGCAGAAGTGCTCAGGCCCTGAAAGTACTCAGCAGCGTGATGTAAATCTCACATCTAAATGCACTGACATTCACAGAACAGAAAATGTTCCATCTACCTCACCCTCAAGAGCTGACATGTCAGATTTATCCCGAGGATGTCTAACCTCAGAAGAAATGTGGCCATTCCCTCATTCCAACTCTTCTTATCCCTGCCAGTTGTAGTAGTAGTAGTAGTATCAGAAGTGTTTCCTTGAGATCAGGAAGGATCAAATCCCCCTTAGACTTCTGTATTTCTGTATTCTATGTAAGCACCTTACCCACCAAACTGCATCCAGCTGCCTGTTCTGCAGAAGCACATTAGAGACGCGCCTCACCCTTCACTCGTAAGGATGGATTTACACGGTTATAGAGACACTTGTTCCTCTTCTCCAAGATGACCTTGGACAGGAGGCAGAGAGGCAATTCAGGAACTGGCAAGGCATGATTCTCTTTTGTTAGTCATGTCCCTAATACTCCTTGGTATTTCTTCCAAAGGATAATTATAGTTACTCTTCACCCTGCTCCCTAAATTTTTCATCCAGAGAATGGGGGATTGTTGATGTATATTCAGTGTATGGCAAGACACTTGGAAGCTGGATGCTGCCTTGCAAATCCTCCTTGGTGAGTCTCAGCCCAGTTGTTTAAGGAACCAGAACTCTAGTTTTATTTATTTATTTTCAGTTAACTCACTTAATTTGATTTATGATTTTCAATAGATAGAACTCACATGTCCACGTACCTTTAGAAGCTGAGTCCTCAGCTGATTTTGAAGCTGTCTACTAGGGTTCTAAATTATTACAAATCCATAGGAAATTTTATCAAATATTATTTCCTTCAGTATTTGCAAAAGACTAAAATAGCTAGAGATAAAAAAAACCTTAGACCTCATTAAATATTGTAAGGTCTCACTCTTACCTCTACCCCAAAAACTGTAAAATAGATTATGTAATGTAAGAGCAAGCTATAATTGGATGAAGTGGGACTAAAAAATTGCAGTTTTATGTTCCCCCTAATATTAATTCTCTGCCAAAGCACTTCATTAAATCTCAGCTACAGGTCAGAGTAGCACCATGAAATAGTAGGATATGTTAAATAATTATGTACCAAGCGTGGGTCTCTATTGCCTCACTTCACTTTGTGAAAAAGGTAAATGTGATTTGTGAGGCAAAAATTCCATATCCACCAGACATTTATAGATCAGGAGAAGGAAATAGATTTGGCTGCAGGATCCCCTGGTGTTCTTCCTCCATAAAGTATTTTCTCAGGTTACCTATGAAATCAGTGGAGCAATGCTACAGCTGTTCCTAAAACGTGCAGCTAGAAAAAATTAAAACTAAGGGAAAAATATGCCTTTGTTCTTCTTAGATGAAAAAACATCTGATAATTCTTTTGTATTTCCAGTGATTTGACTGAAAAAAGTCAGCTGAGCAGTGTGAGGTAATAAGGAAGCAGGGAATATCTGGGTCTGTAAGGGCAAGCCTGATGCTTGACTCTTCCCTGATGCATGGAAGAGCTCGTACGAAAGAAGGGCAGCCACAGATGCAATAGCCTCCTTCAGCTTGCAGATCTGAGGTATTCAACCTGGACCTATGCTCTTGACAGAATAAAGGATCCCAGATCAATGACAGTTTTGGTTTCCACTCTGGCCAGCTGGTGTTGGCTAATGCAGGGCATGTTCTACCACAGCAACTACAGCAAGAACTCATTATTTTTTAAGTGAATGGACTGGTTGTTTTGATGGCTTTTTTCAATAAACAGTTTAAAAGTTCAAACTACACTATCATCTAGAGTTTATGATTTTTTTTCTCTGATCTACTTTATTAAAATAAAATTGATAGCATTATGTAGAGATGGTTTTATTCAGCTTTTCTGCTGCTGAACACTCAGACTGGATAATTGGCTACCTTATACATACATAGTCTGTATAAAATGTGGTCCTTTACACTCAGCATAATTTGGAGGGAAAAGCATCCTAGACAGATGTCTACTCCATGGTTTATAAGAGTATGTGATACCATCCTCACTTCTCACAGCTAAACCCTTGAAAACTGGGAGATTGACAAAGGGACACAAACGTGAAGAGCATTCATTAAAAGATGTAAATAGCCAAGATCTGTGCAGTTTTGTTTCAATCTTCTTTATCCTGTTGAAAACAGGAAAGCCTCCTGTCATGCAGGCTCAGGGATTTTCAGGGCCCGATAAAGGTTAGTGACATTTTCAATTCATGTTTGTTTTCATTCTTCTAATCATGAACCCTCTGTCAGCCTGAGAAACCAGCTGAGCTTAATCCATAACCTTTTACAAGTGAAACATTAACTCACAGCATGTTCTGTTGTCTTTTTAAAGCAATACAAAAGCAAAGGGAGGGGGAAAAAAGAGCCAAACATACATGATAAAACATAGCAGCAACCAAATGTGAAGGTTATTTGAAAACAGTTACAGTTGTGGACAATAGCATATATTTAGGTCATTAAATTCATCATGTTCAGATGTCATAACTGCTGGTGTTTTTCACAAGAGCATTCAGGACAGAAGAATAGAGGCAATAAATAGGAAGAGCAAAGTAAAGATTATCTAGAATTTTATCCTATATTTTGATAAGTAATCTAACACATTTCAATACCATTATTTCTGATTGGTATTAACTATGGAGAAAATATCCCGCTAGTTTCTCCTCTTTCCTTCTGCAGATTAACTCATTCCACTAGTTTGCCCTGCAAGTTTCACCAGGTGAGTGAACAATGCTTTAGGGTTTTGTGGCAATGCAGTGCAGCAGGGTGAATTTTGTGCTAGGGCAGACTATTGGCCACATATGGCAATCTTCCTGCCCCACCAAGCATGTGGAATGGCACACACTGAGCAAACCTGGAGAGAAAAACAGCTCTGACTACAAAGCACACAGAGTCAAGGACGGATAATTATTTCTCCAGCTTGTAAAAGCCATCATGGAGAAAACCTGACCTCCTGTGTCTCTGTTGGATAACAAACACAATACATGTGTATTAAAGAGGTTCTCGAGTTACAAACTTTTATTACTCAGAACAAGAAACCATGTTAATTCATAGAGAAAAATAAAGAAACAGCAGTCAGAAGCTGTCTGAAAACAGAACAGTAAGACATAAATAAAAAGGTGTCTGATTTAAAAAACCAAACAACCTAAGATGAAAAGGGAGGCCTCAGGAAAAGTGACTATTAAGTTTGAATTAGTGCATGTGCCACAGATAGTTCCTGTGAAAAAGAAACCTAAACACTAGCTTTGTAAAGTATTGCTGATATATCTGAGATTATAAAGAGATGCAAAATAAGGAAGATTTCATAGGATTTATTTTTATTACCTGAATATGTGTGTTCAAAGCATCTTTGGATTCTCTATATCTGTGTGATTGAAGAGTAGGCTGAAAAATTATAGAGGAGAGGGAAAAAGAGAAAGGGAGAAAGGAAATAACTAAAACGTAGGCAGAGTGATGTGTACACACACACATATGCAGTAAAATCCTGGAAGGGTCATTTCCTTAGCAAACCAGTTTAAAACATTCAGACATAATTAGAGGAAGTTGACATGTGAAGACAAAAAGGTAGAAGGATGTTGCTCCACTGATGATGCACCAGATGTGATGCTGTTGCCCAGCCCAGGCTGCCTGACCATGACATTTTGCCAGTATCTATGTGTCTGCTGGCCACCACAGCATTGAGTCTTCCTTGTTTCGCTCAAGGCTAAGAAAATAAAAAATGTTGAAGCTGAGGCTCACAGAAGAAAGTATTACACTACCTGCAACATGTTACTTTCTTGTGCAGCAAAAAGTTTGGCTTGGAGAGCAGGGCCTGCATGCAAATCAACAGGGAAATCAGTCACTGTGTCTGCCAAGTGCCTTTCCCTCTGTGTTTTCAGACAAAGTTACTGGTTGGACTGGAGGCACAGAGCCACAATCCAACCCTGACTTCAGGAGCAGAGTGCGGAGGGAGACCAGAGTTCCAAGTTCTGCTTAATTACCTGACCTGCTCCTACAACATAACTAATTATTGAGGACATAGTGTAGCATTATCATCAAATCCTGAATAAGTAAAAAGGCTTGGGAGGATTAAAAAGGTTTTTATGGCTGGGGAAGTATGTATGAAAGAAAGTCTATTAACAGATGAGGGTGATGAAATTAATTGCAATCCAAAAAACAGGTAAGATAATAGTCTTGCTAAATGAAAAATAGAAAGAAAAATATCAACTGAAAGGTCCACCAAAACAACGAGTGGTAGTCACATGTAAGACTCTACAATTTACTTATACATTTTAAACTTGTTAAATTTAAATTTACAATTAAAATTATTTATACAATTTAAATATTTCATTCATCCTTATGTATTATGAGGATTAGCCAAGAAATTTATTCACTCACTGATTATTATAACTTCAGAAAGTATATCTGCATATTCAAGCATGACCTGTAATGATGTTGTAGCAGTTTCCAGAGGATTCTCTAGTTTAACTCATATCTTTGTGATCTCACCAATCCATCCATCATCTATCTGACCTTCATGTTGACTAGCCTTCCCTATGTTATAACTCCCTTAGTGTTTCCCTAATTTCTTTTCTGAATGTTTTGCAATTCATAGTTTAAGATTCTCAGCTAGTTTTTAAGAGTCCCTTTTTCTTTGGCTATATTTCTACTACTAAAGAGCATTTATCTTTAGGACTTATGTCAGTGTATGTGCTTGTCTTTTCCAGCATATTCAGGATGATTCATGTCCCTGGTTAATTGCCCATTCTCATCTCCAGAACTGACTGTATTGCATCTGTTGCTGCAGTACAGAGTATCATGCTGTTAATGTATCAGTTAAGACAGCCACACCACTGGAAACTCCTGGTCCTTCCATCTTTCAAAATTCTTTCACAGGAGGTTCAAAATAAACTTTATATTCATGTTGAAATGGTATTTTTAGTGCCCAGTCCAATGGAATCATTCCTTCCCATTTGTTCCTCCCACTGGGGTTTGGTACTGATGACAGAGGCCTGTGGTGGGTTCAGTGGCATGCTGTTGAATCTGCCAGCATCCCCCTAAACCCTTGAGATAAGAGGTGTCAAGTGCTTTCTAAATAATTAGTAAAATAACCAGTTAGGGAGTGATGATGTTTTTTCAGTTCTGTGATTTCAGCACTGTGGATGGTTTAGTTGTTTTCACTCCTCTGACACAAGCTTTCTGTACCATGGCAATATCCTCAGCATTTGCTTCCCATGATCATACAATACAAAGAGATGGTTTTTTTTGAAAGGGGTATCAGTAAGACGGCTCAGCTGTAACACTGTTACATCCACATTCTTTGTAATGGATTAAAAAATTCCCTTCATCCAGTCACAAATGGCCAAATTAAACATCCATGCACAGTTGCAGATTTTCACACGATCAGCACAAAAGCTGTCAGCCAGATTTTGCAGTTTTGCTGGGGCATTGTCCCTCTGCAATGCTTTCCTGAGCTGCATTTTCAGATCAGCACACATCACAAGTGTACCTTAGTACACTACTACAAGTAGTGGTACCTTAGTAGTACCTATGAGCTGTGTGGCCCCAACTTTTTTCTGTGTTTCTGTTGTCTTAGACTGTGAGTAGCTGTACAGGTTGGCAAAGTGAACACTGCATAAGTGCAAACCATTACCTGTGGCAAGTCCGGCCACAGAGACCTTTTTATACTTCTTTTCATTGCTTCTGAAGTTGCATGCAATTTGCTTTTTCTTGTTTTACCAGCCTTAGAGTTTATCTGCCCCTTTGCTTCTATGGTTCCTTTATCTGCTCTCTATGTGTGAGCTTATTTTACCATGTCTCACCAGCTCCAACTCTTGCATGACATGGTCCAAAAAGGCCTTAGAGCAGAAACTGGGCTTTACAGACAATATTTCACTGCATCACAAAATTTTCACTTGTGAATCATTCACAATGCTCACAATGCTCACACTTGGTCTAGACATCAAGTTCTTTCACTTTTTAAACTTCAAAATGTCACTGTCTATTGAACATTCAATTTCTGGCCCTGGTTGGGTTTTTTAATTTTATCAGATTATGCTTCTAGGATGTTAGCTGAGGAGAGATTGGGACTGCTCAGGTTACTAGGACCATTATATGAAATTAAATGCCTTTCTGCATTATTGCATAAACCCAGATCAATGTTCTGTATTAGTTTTGAGAATTCCTATTGTTAATAATCCCAACTCCTGTTATAGGAGTGACTGATGGATTTACTTGACTTTTAATGGGCTTCTCTTTGTCCCAAGAATTAGATCACAGAATCACTAAAACTGGGAATGAGGAGGTGAAACAACAAAACTGAGCAAAGCAGACATTTCAGAGTCTGGAAGCGGGTAATGTTAGGCTTCCAGTTCCTTTTGAACTCCTAATACCAGGGCTGAGAGACTGATGATCCCAGTCAGCCTCAATGAGAGCTACTGTATTCTCAGCATCTCACTGAAAACCTAACCCTCATCATTCAGTCCCCATGTGGTTTAGTTGTTTTTGAACAACTTTGGGACAGGTTTGGAAGCCATGCCTAAGAGCAAGTGGAAAGAACAGGACTAAGCAAGGGGAGGGAAAGCAGTGTTTGAGCACTATGAGATTGTTACTGATCATGCAATACAGATCTTCAGTTGCGGTTTTTTCCAAAGGAAAAAACAAGAGGTCCAACACCTGGTGTGCCCAGGCCAGCGCTTCTCACCCAACACATCACCTGCTGTCACCCACAGCTGTGCTGGAGTTAGCAATAGTCTGTAATGTCATATCACTGCTATTTGTTCAGTGCCTCAGTCTCCCAGAGGGCTTCCCCCATTTGCCAGATGCAAATTGCATTAATTAAAACAAAGTCCCCACTACCGGTGCCCTGAGTACAGAAGCACATGTTTCAGGCTGTCCATTAGGCAGAACTTGAGGCAAACTGAGCCCAAAGTCATGAGGCTCTCTCCATAGTTAGCAGGAGGTGGAGGTATCCTTGATCTTTAGCATACCATTTATTTCATTACATCTAATTTGGTTGATATTATCAACATTATTACACTGATAGTTGTTTCAACTCAGACTAATTTAATTGATAGAATTCTGTGTCCTTGCTATTATATGAGACAATTAGCTCTCATTAGTTCACATTTCACTCATTTTCCACTGACTGATTGCACTACATACTGATACTTGCTATCAATATGTAATGCAATCAGTCAGAGGAAATGTTGGTATAGTATCTCTAAAAACTATCACACTTAACATTCTGATTGTCTTCAAAGTACCAATATTTTCCTATAACTTAATGGTTTCATAATGCAATGTTTTGTATTAATAACAATCTTTTTAAGGTCACACAGTTAATCACATACTGATTAAACAGTAGTTAACTAATGAGGGTGACAACTTATTAATAAATTGCAGATGATACATTTCCGTTATTCATTGTAACCTTTAAAGAGCAGAGCTAAGACTGAGGGTTGA
Source organism: Melozone crissalis (assembly GCF_028551555.1). Classification (NCBI taxonomy): domain Eukaryota; kingdom Metazoa; phylum Chordata; class Aves; order Passeriformes; family Passerellidae; genus Melozone; species Melozone crissalis. The sequence goes on along the minus strand of NW_026535796.1, from coordinate 32,102,779 downwards.
CTCAAAGACTTTTTGCCTCTTTTCATATATATTCCTAAGGTTTCTTTCCCTGAATTCTAGGCATTATTGTATGCTATTGCCACAGTCCTGCTGTAGCCATATGGACACCTTTTGCAAAGCAAGAACATGCAGCTGATTCTTAGATGCAAAGGTGAAGGGATTACTTGAATTGTACTACTGTTAATTTATCCTTTAAGCACCTACAGCAGGGAGTCTGTAGTGGTAAGGACTGAAGAACAGGGGTCTATCAGATTATTACATCAGAAATGCTAAAGATTTGAAGGAAAGAAAAGGGTAAAAGTGCAACCAGCTTAACGTAATCCGCTGAGCTTTCGCTGAAGTTCACCTCAAAATGCACCAAAAATTTACTCCAAAAATTGCATACCTATATTTCTCTTCTTAAAAATTTGTGTACCACTACTCACTGGTGTGAATTTGTAACCATGTTTTATGAATAAAAAACTTCCAGTCCTTATATTTCTATGAAGTATAAAGTCCCTCAAAATGCCATAAAGCACAGATCATTCTGTGAAAAATAACAGTCCAACATTCTTCAATATGTAATTTGTAAATCTCATCTATTCAACAGCAAACACGTTTAATCAGCTTTACAGTGAATCTGAAATGGACTGTTAGTCTTGAAAAGTTAACATTAAAAAGCATAAAATAAATGGTTTGCACTTGGGGACTTTAAAAATTCCCTAGAAACATATTTTAAAGAGTAAATCCAAATTAGTCCTGCAATGCTAAATTTGATGCTAAATAATGACAGAGGACATTTAAATACCATACTTACTGTAATAATCTGTGTTTGAATCATGGCTTCCATGAACCGGGCTAAGCCTTTAGACAGAAACTAATTGCTACAAACATTAATTTTCAAGTCCCTTTTGTTTCCTACTGCAGGCACCTCTGGATGCAAAAGGTACCCAATTAGCAGAATTCATGGTTCTGATTGTGCATTGTGGGACTAGTATAAACACTGCTGATTACTATTCCACTGTAATGGTTGATTTTTATTTATTTTTTTTTCTGATTGCTTAATAAGGCCATCTATTCTGCATCAGACACTGGCAGGGCTGCTGGTAAAATCAGTTAGGTCACTTTTTCTGGTCATAGTAGCAGAAGGAGCCTTGTGATGGTAAGAGATGACTAAAGGCATAATTACAGGCTATTTAACCACATCTGTTTCCCCACTTAACATTGTCTGCTCAAGTTAGTTGTAGTTAAATATATAAAAAGGAAAATAATGGTGAAGACACTAAAAATTACTATTACATGGGTAAAACTCTAGGGTTTGTTATAATTACAGAAAACAGAGTTTACCATGATTTTTAAAAGGCACTAATTTATATTAGAGAGTTTCTACACACATACACTCTGGCTGGTTGCTGCTGCTTTTATAGCCTATGTTATTTAAATATCTCTTTGTAAAGAAGAATTAGATGCAACTAGAAAAAAAATTAAGATTACTGTCCTTACTTGAATTTTGCTGTATGTCTTCATTCAGTATAGTTACATGACAAGACTCTGTGATTTTGTGTTTAAGAACAAATACACAGAACACCACCAGTTCCTGTCAATGACAACGGGAAGAGCAGAAAGCTCTGGAATACCTCCATATTTCTCCAATCATAAAGGAATACTGTTTTCATCCTTTTATTTATAAAGGTAAATCACTTGTTGTCATTTCTGAATATATTGCTGCTTCCTGATGAAAAATAGCACATAAATAAATAAGTACTGTCAAAGTCCAGCTTGCACATGCACATGTAGCCTGACGATCCAGAGCTGCAACATGTCTAGCTAACATCAGGACACATGTTCTGTTAGTTACCTGCACTCTTTTGTTCTGTAAAGATAAATGACATAATGTAATCAAAATGTCTACTGTAACACTGCAGCATTGACAGAACAAGGGAGATAGCTTGGTTGGTTGTTGTAAAACTAAGATATTGAAATATCAGAGCAAATATTGATCTTCTTCACATCAGTTGCTACTGACAGGCAGATTTTTAGCTGCCACCAGTGCAAAACCCACTGAAAACAGTGAAGTTTTATCAAAATAAGGCAGGTGTCCTTTCTTGCTCTGACTAGGAGTCCTAGCCCAAGATCATTTCATGCTTTGAAATACACTTAAGGCAATAGAATGACAGTCTATGTCAGGTAGGATTATGGCCTTATTTCTTTTATTTGGGTGGATTTTGGGGTTTTGTTTTTTTTTGGTTGGTTGGTCAGTTGGTTTGGTTTTCAGGTTTGGTTTGGTTTGATTTGGCGTTCATGTTTTTTCGACAGGCCGTTGGAAATAAAGGTATAGAAGAAAAAGTTAGTTGTTTTCTTCAGGTTTCCAAATGCTCAGTTGATCTGGGACCTGTTTTTGCTGGATACAGAGGAGGGGAATGATGGAGCTCTGCATCCTCAGTAATGAACTAACACTACATTTGTAACCATGAGACCAAAAAGAGTTAGGAATCAAATACTTTAAAAGCAAAAATGCAGTAGTAGGAAAGAGGGAGAAAATAAATAGGACAATCCTAACCTCCCAAGTGCATCAGAAAAGAACATCCTTTCAGAGCTGAACATCCCAGGATCAGAAGCAAGAGAAGGTATAAGCAGCAAAGGCACTGGGGTGCTCTGCTGCCAAGGAGCTGTTGCTGCACTTCATGTGCAGTGCAGGCAGAACTTGCTGATTCTATTAAATCTGTAGAGACTTCTGTTAACACAGGGTATTCCTCTTGTGCAAAATGATCTTTGCTTGGAGATATTTGCTTGGAAACAAGTAGTTATGACAATGCACCTCCCTACTGTGCATGCACTTCTGTACACATGCCCTCACCTATACATATACATGACATAAGATCAGAAATGTGATTGTGCAGGATTGAGAGACTCACTGTTCTGCACCCTGCAGAAGCATCTGTTCTTCAATTACATTGCCTGGTTCTGGGATTAGACTTCTCATTTTCATCAGATTCTCACTTGTGGTAATAGATTCAACTCTGACCGTATTCTTCATCTATCTCCACCATAAAGGATAAGGAAAATGAGAGCATTGTTCCTGTTATCATTATTGCCCCATTCCATTATTCTGTTTTCTTCTAATACAGAACTACCCTTCTAGCATGCCTTACTCTTGGCTCCCTCCTCTACATGTTGTCCAACTGCAAGCAGCTAAGACAACATTTCTCCTGTACCTTTCACTCCCTCCCTTCGGATTTTTCAATCCAAAGTCTTGTTCTTGGATTGAAGGCCACATAACAACTTCACTCCTTCGGCTGCACTAGCCAGTCAGGCCTCTTAAAACCATTCTTGCAAAAGAGTAGATTCATTCTTTAACCATTTCTAATGAGCTGTAACTAAACAGGTTTCCATAGCACTATTTACCCTCAGTAATTTTGGATATTGAAGTTCCCAGTGTCACAACATCCATTCTGAGGAGAAAAAAAAAGCATTAGGAAAAAGAGATATGAATGTGATAAAAATATCTATAAGCTACCTGTACTATCAACTGAATTTCTTAACAACTTTAAGGACAGCCTGAAGTGCCTTGTGTGGTGCCCTGTGTGAACAGCCAACGCACTCAAACCCTGCCCATCACATATAATTATTGTTAAAAAATGGCCAGTCCATTTGCTCCAGTTTCTATATTTCAGGTACCTATCATTATCATTTACCTCTGGCCTTCTTTTTCAGCAGATCCTTGCTGGTCTTCTTCTCATGAATCAGTTTAGGGGACAGTGCAGCTTCTCCATCTGGAGCACAGAAGCTCTACAGCATTCTCCTAAGCATGGGCACTGCAGAGACAGGCAGCATCACGCACAGAGATGGTGGACCAAGGAGTGAGCATTCTCTGTCAGGAGAGAGAAGGAGGGCTATGCAATGCTCATATACTCTGTGTACATGTTCAAATTTCAGGACAAAGTCACCATCAAATGATTCTGCAGCTCATGTCTCCCATTATCAGCAGGTTCAGGATGAATCCACTGTTCATGTAGTGGTAATGTGCTGTGATTTAATCAGTCATAAACACAGCAGGTAATCTGTGTCAAGGCCCTATTTAAAAGACAATTTTATTCACCATTTTCCCTGGGTAGGTAGGCTGAGAATGGTCAGGAGCACCAATACATCTGAGGCTGCACAGCTCTGCCAGCTGCTTGACTTCCTGCCCATAAGAGTGTGGCTTGCTGGCAGGCAACAGACCTGGGGATCACAGTGGGCAATAGATTTGAGACAGGCAATCACTTCTCTAGCTGCAGTTTTTTCTAATAAATTTATTCCAGGGAAATTAGGCCTAAACAAGTATTTTTCAAATTTAGAGAAGTAGAGGTATAATCACTTTTGTCCAAACTCCAATTCTCTCTCGCAATGATGAAGAATTCTTCTTTGAATAGACCTGTGTTTTTTGCAGACAAAACAGCTCAGCAGCTTTGCATGTGTTACTGTTTATTTCCCACAAAAACATTCTAAACCCATTCTCACAGATTTGTTAATCCTTCACACTCACACAATTTTTCTTTCATTCAACTTATTTTTAAAATTACTATTACAAGATATCATCTTAATGTTTTTCAATAAATGCTTGCCTTGTTTGCTGAAATAGTAGAGAGGGCAGGAAATTGTGACATCAACTATTCTGTACTAAAAAACATGAAGAGTGTTTCTGGCTATTACCAGAGTTTTATAATAGACAAGGCAGTATTGGTTGGTTGGGCTTGGGGGAAGAAGAAAAGATGCTGTCAGTTTCTTTGAATTACACTAATAAGTAACAAATTAATCTGGCCTTTGCTAGCTTCAGTTGTTGCAAAGGTTACTCAGATGGTGAATGAGTTCATAGCTGAGTCAAAAATATCTCAATTCTTTGGAGATGTGCTTTTAGTATCATTACTGGGTTTTGGAAAGGAATTTATCACTTTTTGAAGCATTTGACATTGAATCACCTGTCTGCTGGTGAGAGAAGAATAACTGCATCTCATTCACAAGGTCTTTCTTTAGCATCTATATCTGTAATATAAAATAAGGGAATGTATTCTGACTTACTCCCTACTCAGCAACATCCATGAATAAACACCTTCTAAAATTATCAGTTTCCACCCCCATTTAAAAAAAATACAGATTTTATTTCCTGTAATACTATCCTCACAGCATCTGTCCCTGGTATTGCTGTAGATGTTTATCTCTGACCCTTATCTGTCCTTTTCATTGTTCCTTGCAGCATCCTCTGTTTTATGGCAACCTGTACCTGCAGCCAATGCTGGCAAAACTAGCAGATAGTTTTGTTTTGCAGAATCCAAAGTATTTCTCTGGGTATAATGTGCCCAGAAGATATTTTTGTTCCTTAATTTCATCTTGGAAATTTTATATTAATTGTTGAAGCACAGGTATGGTACCTAAGCATTTTTGTATATTATTTTGGCTGGTGTTTCATTTTTTGACCAAGTTATTCAGTTGAAATCATATATCATTTTGATATTTTATGATACTTATCTGACCATTCCATAATGAAAATTTTACCTGGCATTGTAAATTAAATTTACATTCCTCCTAGTAGTCTTTTACCCCTCTGCTGTAGAACTGCATTGAGTTAGTTTTGAATGTCTTTCTTCCAGAGAGCTGATGACATCATTGTAGCCTTACATGTTTATAGATACCTACCTTATCTCTTGTTCCTTTTCCTGTTCTAAGCTGAACAGTAGGCTTGCTTTTGAAGTTTTGCATGGTATTAATATATGCAAAATATCTCAAGCCCCTACTATAATGGGGAATAGTATTCCCCATTATAGTGCTTTTTTCCCTACCCATTGACTTGACTGACAAAGGCTTAGCTTTTCATAAAAGTACATTTTTTTAATAGTATCTAAAGACATTCTGGTTTTGAACTGGGGAGGCAGGGAAGGTCCTCAAAAGCTATGGCATGTTCTTCCATGCATCAGTAGCTTATATCTGCTTATAACCTTAAAAGAATGGCTCTTACAGAAAAATATTAAAATGGCCATGCAGTATCAGTACGGGCTTAGTGTTCTCTCTTACAGCCCTGTTGGACATTGCCATTTTCTTGTGAAGATTTAAGGATTTTACAGTTGCTAAGTAAGGTTTCTTTCACACCCATGTGATGGGAAGCAGGAATCTAGGGTGCTGCCTTTGCTGCTGTTTAATGTTGTTTTGTTCAGCTTGCTTTGTGCTGATTCACTCTAGGATGGGAGTCACTCTTGCTGCGATACTCAGTCCTCAAGCTGAAGTCTCCATTTCTCTTCCAGATAGGCTGCTCTCTCTCATAAGCCTTTCCTGAAAGTACCACTTCCAGAAACACAGCACCTGTACTCAGAGACGCTCACATACCCAGGAGCTAGAACTCAACCACAATGTACAAGCACTAAAGATGATTCTATATAATTAATAAAGGCACAGAAATATCTCATGTGATTCCCACTGATCATAAATCCTTTTATTAAGTATTTTTAAGACTGAACACTCAGAAAAAGTTTAGATACATAACAAGAAAATATTTTAAAATCGATACATTTTTTTGCTTCATACATTGACTAAATAAACTTTAAGAAACATATGTAAAAATTACTAAACAACAGACAGAGAGTGAATAATATTTTAAAATTAAAGGATGAATTATTGTTAATATACATCTCAATTTCAAACTATATATTTTACAAGAGAAGAGTCTGGATACAGTTTTTTTATTTCCTGTGTAGTTTCTGATTTCTCGTGTTATTTAAATCTATTTACATCTACGCACTATGCCAAGCAGTGTTACCAAGCAATCAAAATCTGGAAGCATACAAGTGTCACTGAGGACAAAACATATAGATCCTGTATTTTGAAAAGCGTGTTACCATTTTGTGTCAAAAAATATTATCCAGCAACTTTGTTCCAACTGGATGTCTACCAAAAAAATAAGACAAGCTGAAAATCAGTGCAGTTAAGCCCCTTGGAGAGATGTAACTCTGTGACTATAATTGAAAAGTTAATAATTATTTTCATGCTGATAATTACCAAGAATAGTTTGGTATAGTAGTTACAGAGCTCACCTTTCACCTCTGGGTCTTGGGTTTGATTTCTACCTGGGAGTGCATGAAAGGAGTTCAATTATCTCCATATGCCTTTTAGTGGAAGGATTTTCCACCCCATTCATACTTCAAAAGTAAACAAAAATAAAAATAAATGGACAGGAAAAACATTTTATGCCCCCAACAGCTAATCTGTATGAAGTTCTGGGCATTATTCTTAATAAAATTTGACAGGAAGTATAGCACAGTTTAGACCATTTGGAAAAGACACAAAATGACAGAAAAAATGCAAACTGAAAAGAAATCACTATTCCTTCCTCTACCATTCCTTTAAGTATTTTGAGTATAACATACAAAAATTACTGTAGTGTCATAATGTAAAGATAAAACACTCGTTGCTGTGCAACAGCCTCATAGCTATGATTCCAACTTTATCAACACAACACAAACACTTTAGCACAACACTTATCCTATTCAGCCTAACACATAATGAGAGAAGGAAATAAATTACAGTTTATACACAGGATTAACAACAGAAGTTCAAAAAAATACATCATAAAGACCCAGTATTTTGGTGCTAGGTTTTAATTAGCCCAATTGCCTCCATCTACCTGCCACATATAGCAGGAAAAGAGTAACACTTGCTGGATTATGTAGGGATAATCTAAGCACATGGGTCTCTTAACTTTAGGGTTTCAGAGATTTTATAAAGTTCTGTTCACTTGGCAGGGCATCTCTTCAACATCATGGTAATAAGAACTGGGCAATAGCTGAAGCCCTGATGCAAAGTTATAAGGCAGTATGCCACTGGGAATTTAAGAACCAGTGAAGCTTGTTGTGTCATGAAAAGTGAAATCACAGGGAGTCCTGCAGTGATAGGCAAACATTAAAAAATAAAGATAAAAATTTAACAGCAATCATTGTTTATGAGACAATGCAATTAGTTTCCATCAGTTACATGCGGTTTACTATGGTAAACATTGATTTAATCTGTGAGTTGTGCAAGCCTGAAAAAAAACCACAAACACCAAAAATCTGCCATGTTTCCATAATAGGCAAAGCTGCATTTTTTAACTGTATCAAGAAGATAATCCAAAAGGGATTTTATTCCATTCCTATCTGAAAGCAATATCATCATTATCTGTGCTCTCCTTTCTTAGTTGTTCTAGATGCTGAGATAAAATAGGAAATGAAACAAGATCTAGGCATCACAAGGAGTGTATTTGAGAAAATTTAGATTCTAGTACTTTAATACCACTAGACAGAAAAATAAATACAGTTAAAGCCTGGAAATGAACAGGAATTCTCCCATGGATTTCAGCAGCATTCAAGAGAAATTTGAAATAAATGGGGCTAATAGCAAGAACATCAGAGTATTCAGCTCAGCTTGGAATTGAAATATGCAGAAAGTGCTCCAGTTACTACAGTAAGACATCCCCATTGCTCCATTCCTCTCTCCCTTTCCCTGGTTTTTAGTTGCAAGTGCTTTGATTTTAAGTCAAAGGGTAAATACTGTGCTTATATATGCTTTGTCCCTTTTCTTTCAGCAGTGTAGGGAGATATAAGTGGAGCAGAAGGTACTGGGGGTAATGCAGTCAAGCACAAGGCCAAGATTTTTTGAAATCAAGATTCATTAACGCTGCCTCACTAACTGCCTCAGATAGAGGCAGATACATAGGGACAAAATCCTTGCCTTCTGTGGAATATGTCCATGCAGTTTCCTGTGTTTTTTAAATTTTTGCTTAGGTTATGCATTGTTTTATTTTTCTCAGAATTCTCCTGGTACAAATCAAATGTACGTCTTACAACTATGACATCTGCTCTATTTCTTCTGAACACCTTACTTGCTTGATTCCTTCTATGTGGTAGAGCCAATTAAAGTCACTTTCTCTAATAACTTTGTGATCCTTTATGTCTCTCCATGCTGAGACAAGGTAACCCTAAGTGGACAAATTAGCTACAAAGGGTTATTTAGATTCATTTAGGTTATAAAAGACCTCTGAGATCATTGAGTCCAACTGTTAAGTCACCACTGCCAAGTCCACCACTAAACCTTGTCCCTAAGTGGCACATCACACCTTTTAAATACCCTCAGGAGTGATAACTCGCCCACTTCTCTGAGCAGCCTGAAAAAATTTTTCCTAGTAATTTTTTTTCCTCCTGCAGCACATTTTGAAGCCCTCTTGTTGTCCTGTTCCTTGTTGCTTGGGAGAAGAGACCAGCACCCACCTGGCTGCAGCCTCCTCTCAGGCAGCTGTAGAGACCAGTAAGATCAGCCCTGAGCCTGCTTGTCTCCAGCCTGAACACCTCCAGCTCCCTCAGCCCCTCCTCATCAGGTTTGTGCTCCAGAGCTGCCACCAGCTCTGTTGCCCTTCTCTGGACACGCTCCAGCCCCTCAGTGTCTGTCCTGTCAGGAGGGGCCCAGGACTGACCACAGCACTCGAGGTGTGGCCTCACCAGTGCCCAGCACAGGGGGACAGTCGCTGCCCTGCTCCTGCTGGCCATGTTATTTCTGGTGCAGGCCAGGATGCCATTGGCCTTCTTGGCCACCTGGGCACACTCTGGCTCGTGTTCAGCTGCTGTCACCCAGCATCCCCAGGTCCTTTTCCACTTTGCAGCCACCCTGCCCCTGGTCTGTAGCACCAGCTGTTGCAACCCAAGGGCAGGGCCCAGCACTTGGCCTCATTCACCCTCACACAATTGGCCTCAGCCCATGGATCCAGCCTGTCCAAATCTGCCTGCAGAGCTTTCCTACCCTCCAGCAGATCAACACCTCCATCCAACTTGGTGTCATCTGCAACCTGACTAAGGGTGCACTCAACACCCTCATCCAGATAAAGCTACTAAAAAGGATTGTACACAAGACTGAGCCCTGGGGAGCACCAGTAGCAATCATGAGCCAAGTGGATTTAGCCGCATTTGACACCACTCTTTGGCATCAGCCATTCAGACAGTTCTGTACCCAGCAAACACTGCACCTGTCCGAGCCATGAGCAGACAGTTTCTCCTGGAGAATGCTGTGGGTAATAGTGTCAAATCCTTTGCTGAAGTCCAAGTAAAAAACATCTTTCCCTCATCTACTACACTTGTCACTTTGACACAGAACATCCATTTATTAACTGAACAGTCATTTATTTAACAACACTACAGTTTGGTTTCACACAGCTAGCAGGAAACTTTATGTGTGAGCCACACTTCCATTTGGCAGAAATATATCTTGTTCACCATTTACCATGTCTACAGTTTTAAATGCTACAATTGTAACACATGAAAACACTAAGTACCTTACTGAAAATGGAGAATTGTGAATTATCCTAGCTTTTCTTTGTAAAGCATCAAGATTGTTCATTCATCCAGTGGCATTTGAAGGTCTTCTTGAGAAGAAAAACACCAAATGAGCCTTGCATTTACTGCTGTGAAATAAACACTGCAGCCCCTGCATAAAAAAACCAATAATATTGGCATTGAAATTGCTAATTATATGGACATAATAATCTGTCTGGTAATAAAAGCACCTGAAAAAATGGAAGGAATGAAAGCATTTGGAAAGAATCCTGCCCCAAGTCTCACCATGAAAGGACCAGAGTCAGAGAGGAGGGGTTGAAAGGCCTTGCTGTGCACATTTATCTTACCTGAGAGATGTGCACAGGCACAGCACTGCAGGACTGTGCAGTGTGTGACAATCTGCCCATGCCCTGCGGCAATTTCTGGCTGCATTTCACCTGTGGCATTGCCAGTCACATTTTTTAAAAATTACAAATCTGCATCAACAAGAGTCTTACAGCAAAAGTTAACTATCAATTAAAATGTATTTTGAAAACCTTGAAGTGATAAAATGCATAAATCTGCAGGGAATGTCTGAGACACAGGAAGGAATAGGGCAGGGAAGAAGAACCCCCTCAGTTAAACATAATCAAAGGCTTTGATATTAAATGTTCAGCTGCTGTAATGTACCCACAGAGTTTCAAAACAGTTAATACAAGGTTTTCACTCCTTGGGCTTTAAAACAGGAAAAATACTAAACCCCAAGTTAAACTGTGAAAATAGAGAATCCATTAAAGATATTCTCACAGTAGGGCACAACAGTCCTTCTATTTAGTGGCTTACAGATAACGGGTTTGCAAAGCACCTAGTTATCAAGTAAATGACAGATGAAGGAACTTAAAATGGTGATTTCAAATCTGTATTTCTTCAGCCTTGCTCTATTTAAGAGAAGTTTATCTAAAAATTGTTTAGATACCAAAGGATTCTGGCCTTGAATCTCCTTTCACACCTGTTTTATGTGGTTATCTCATGCATTCATGATCCCTTTCAAAAATAGAAGCATTTCCACTTCCTCAGGTATAGCTGGACTTATTTGTGCCCCTGAATCCTCTCATTTCTCAAGAGGAGAGATATGGTGCTAGTGGTCATTACACATGTACTCTGTATTATGTTTTCCTCCACTACTCAATGTCCTTCTTGTTGACTTCATAAGCATTCCAGTACATGTGAGGATATGAGCAAACACAGCATTTCAAGCACAGATGCATTAACACCATGTGTCTTGCAACACTGCTGCTTTTTGTTTGTGGACTTACAATGTTTCACCAATGCCAGCCTGTGCTTCAACTGGCAACTTTACATTCATTTTTCTTATCTATAAAACTCCACCCATTTCTGAACTTGACTTCTAAAGAGCCAGTCTCCAGTTTTTATGCACCCTCTTGATTTTCTTTCCTGTGCCATATATATGACCTTACTCTTGCTTGTATTTAATCTTATTATCAGATGCAATTTTGCAGTCATGCACCTTCTAAGCAATTTTTTGTTGTTGTTGATTTTGTACGATGAATGTTCTAATCTTCTCCCATATCTTTATTTTCCTTGGAATTATCTCTCTGTTCTAGACCAGCATATGTCCTCACATGTGCAGCCAGCTCCACTGTGAAAGCTGTTGCCTGTTGTGTACTTAATACAAGTTTGTCAAAGGTCCCAAAACAGTCACTTGCTCTGAGACCTGGAATTACACAAATTAGTGGTCTGGGTCATCATTATGCTCAGCTCCTTTTCTTCCACTTTATCCAGCTCATTCTGACATTTCCAGGCTCTAACAGCTGCTTTTCCTACTGGAAAATGTAAAACACTGTGAAGAGGCAGTGGGTGGGCAATACTTCAGTGGAAGAAAAACAACTCTGTACTCTTTCATATGTTGCTCTCCTTTGATGATATCACAGGTCTAAAGAAGTACTTTCACACCTGCCATCAGTAGGACTCCTGTAAGTTACTCCTCTCTATTCTCTCTTTTTTTTTCTTTAAGGTGCAAATTTTACACAGTATTTTCTATAGGCATGAGTTGGGAATTAAGTACCAATTAAGGCCCTGCTTATCCCAGCAGCTGTCAGTGATGCCTCTGCCAGCAGCCCAGTGCCACAGCACAGGCAGCTGCTCGCCAGGACCCGGAGCAGGCTGGCCACAGGATCCTGCCCAGCACGATGGGGATCCCCAGCCCTGCACAGCTCCCACATGGGCTCAGCTGCAGCTCCTAACAGGCAGATTCCCCTCAGTACTGAGGCAGCTACACCAGGGACAAGTGAATTGTCTCTGAGGTCTAGCTGAACTAGAAATACCCTTCATTTTTATCTTAACTTTTTCCTTCTTATCACTGCTGCGTTTTTTGCTCTCTGTGGAATGACACAAACTTCCCACAAATTTCTTCTTCAGGCAAAGGCAGATTTCTTCCACTTGATCAGCATTTTCCTTGTGTATAGATTATGGTTCACATGAAAATTGAATTTAAGTATTTTATGACATTAAAAGTACTGGATGGCCAAAGGAAATGAAATCTACGTTGGCCTGTCCTTTATCACTCTTGGCAGACCTTGTTCCAGTTCATTTGACATTTTGGCATCTCTAACTGATTTCCTTTGGCAAATCATTGATTGAGTTTTTTAAACACCTGGACTTTTTCACTGTTTTTTTGGGTTTGTTTTTTTTTTGGTAAATAAGTATGCATGCTCTACACTACAATATGTTAGCTTGGTTAAAGAGCTTTTTCTCTATTTTTCCACAAATACTGTTCTGTTGCAAATGAAGTCGTAGGGCATTGGTTTTCTGCGTGCCTTTGTAAATTGACTCTGCTTTTTGTTGTTGATGTTGTTGTGTGCCCTCCCTCTTCCCTCTGTCTTCTTCATATTTCTATGGCTGGAAGAAAAAACTGAGCTGGTTATTGAGACAGTATCATTTATTTGTGTTCTTTAAGCAGGCTGTAGCAGAGCCAGAAGATAATGGGCACCTCATTTATTCAGGCTTTGAATGATCATATTTAATTCCCAGTGACAGCTGTCTTCACCACATTAGCATTGCAAATCAGCACTGTTTTGTAATGGCCTTCTATTGAACATGATTCAATTATGTGTGGTCCGTAGCGAGACAGGATACGGTCTTAGTATCTATAGCAATATTTCTGCAAGCTGCTGCTCTTTACACTGCTCACATTTAAGCTGTCTGTTTATCACAATGCTTTCCTTGAACTACACTGAACTCTCTTCATTTTGCAGTGAAATAAAGAAGAATGAATATAATTTGTTAAAGCAGTTATCTGGTCAGCTATATTACATACCCCATCTTCTCTACACATGCCTGGAATCAGGAAACACTTGTTAAAATAATTGTTATTATACTTAAAACATTTATGTTGCAAAAGTCATTAAAAAAAGATTTAAATTACTATACAGTATTAGATGGTACTACATAGTAAAGGTCAATTCTGGCTTGAAGCAAAATTGTAATAACATATCCAACAGGTAAATTTTGTGTTACTGTCATAGTTTTCCAAGAAAAGGGCAGCTAGGTTTAACTTTTATAAAAGAAGTTAAGTCATAATTTTTTTTTAAATTACAGTTTCAAAAGCTTTCAGAAGCCCTATTTCATTTACTGTGGAATGCCTAAATCCTGTGCCCCATAAATTCTTCTTTTCCTGCATTGTGAGCAGATGTGTGCATATGACATTTCAGACTATGCTGTTGAAGGCCTGGATTTCAAGACCACAGCTTAAAACGTGTGTATGTTTGTTATAACATAAAAACCTTTATAAATTCTGATTCCATCTGTAAGATGAGTTCCCCTATTGTGTTAGGCAGCTTCAAAAAGAAAAGCTTTCTCTGCACAGATTCAGAAAATACATGCTTCAGTCAGTGCAAGGTAAAGCACAAACCTTACTCTTTTCTTCAGGTTCTCCATTCCTATGTTCTCTACAACATCTAGCTTTTTCTTGCAAAAATCTCATTACACACAATACAACTGTCTCCAGCCCCAGGGCTCTTAGCATCCTTCATCTCAGTGACAAAGTGCATCTATAGCAGAAATACATTGTTTATTCCACAAACTATAGTGCTGGGCCTTCATTCTAAAGTATTTGCTAGATCAACAAGATGGAAGGATTTTAGTCATATACTGACCTTGAACTGTTTAAAGATACTTTCTAGGTAATTGCAAAAGAGGAGCTGATATTCCCAGTTTGAGGTTGGCCCAGGCAAAGATGCCCCAGGTGGGGTGGAAGGTGGCAGAAAGCCACACTAACCATACTATTTCCTCCAGTGACACTGCACTGGATATCACTGTGCATATATCACATTCATCCACTTTTTAAAGGATTACTTAATGAGTTTTTTTCTTTTTTTAAAGTCTTCATTCAAAGCTTTCCTCTCCACTGTCTCCTCCAACAGATTCTGTTGTCTTTTTTGCAATGATTTGATACATGTTAATTTCTTGATTGCATTTGATTTACGAGATTTTACTACATTTTTGAAACCAAAGAGCTTATGTGAAAATAATGACTGCTTCATCACTCACACAGAGGGTCCACTGCATATTTTTTAAAGCAAGATCCCTCTGTTGTTCATGACTGGGTTTTTTTATGTATATCAAATTGTACAGTCACCTACCTGGGAAACAAACTGGGGTTTATGGAACGGTTTAATCTATTTTTATCATGCCTACTGCATAAAAAAAAACCCTATGTATGTACAAGAAAATACCTGTACATGCTATTTTTGCACATGGTCCTTCATGAAGCCACTCCAAGAGCCTAACAAGAGTCAATTACATTAACAGAGTCTCAGGCCCCAGTCCTAAGAGATATTTAGATGTATAGTGCCCAGAAACTGCATGCAATGTCAAAGTCTGCTCTGGTCAGACACCCAGAAAAGGGAGGTGTCTTCATTTATATTACACTGCTTGAGCCTTTCAACTGGCTAAAAACTGATTATAAAGGGAATTAAATAATACAAATAATGGTTAAGGGAATAAACCATAAATTTTTAGAGTCACATTCTCTAAACTCCTCACATACAATCAGAGATTTTTAACAATTAGGAGGAAGTTGTTCATGTTTTCTAATACATTTTTCTTTTCTTTTTGTAATACTCCCTTGAAAGATATAAATTAAAACTCTTTTTCTTGACACAAACTAACAACAGTGATAAAACTTTGTTTAAGGATGAATAATAGAACAATATAAAACAGCAAAGGAAAGCAAAAGCACACATTACAAGCTCTACAGGGAAGAACACAGTTAAAGGCTTTATAAAACAAAGTGAAGGAAGAACAAGATCTTATCTGTGCTCTTCAGTTCTTTCTGAAGAGAGAACTAGTAAATGCTAAAATGGGTATTTCCCCATTTTGGAAAAATGGGAATTCCCAAATTTTGGTAAAATGGGTATTTCCATTGTGCTTAGTAAACAATTGAACTATGTCAGGCATGAAGGAACTTGTATATATCTGTCCTTGGTTTGACTGGGATAGAGTTAATTTTCTTTCTGGCAGCTGGTACACTGCTCTGTTTTGGATTGTGTATGAGAATAATGCTGATAACACACTGATATTTTACATGTTGCTACGTGGTGCTTATCCCAAGTCCAGGTCCTTCAGTGTCTCATGCTCTGCCAGTGAGGAGGTACAAAAAGCTGGGAGGGAGCTTGGCCAGGACAGCTGACCAAACTGACCAAGGGAATGTTTGACAATATAGCATGTCATTCCCAATGCATAAACTGTGGGGAGCTGGATAGGGGGGACTGAGCACTGCTTGAGGGCAGGGTGTACTTCTGTCAGTGGATAGCGAGCAATTCTATTGTGTATCACTTATTCCTCTCGGGGTTTATTACCCTCTCTCATTTTTTATGTCCCTTTTCCTCCTCTGCCTCCTTCTCCCTATTATTATTGTTATTATTATTATGTTTCAGTTACTAAACTGCTCTTATCTCACCCACAGGTTTCACCTTCTTATGATTCTCCCATCCGTCCCAGCAAGGAAGAGCATGGAGTGAGGGAGCAGCTGCAGGATACTTAGTTGCTGGCTGGAGTTAAAATGCAACAATATCAAAATATGTCCCTTTCTTATCACAGTCTTTCATCTCAGAAAAATTGCACTGTGACTGAAAAGGAAGAGCCAGGGGAAAGCCTACACTGTGAGAGGCCCTGGTGGGGCTCCTAGTGGAGCAGAATGCCATGCTGCACCAGTCTGTAACATGGGTCATACTGTACGGCGCTTCTAGATCATTCTCAGGTGCACCTTTTTGAATATTGACTTTCACACAAAATGTTTTTCACTGTTTCTTTGCCTAGGGAAATGTGATTTCTCTTACCACAGTATCTTCCTCTCATCTAATTTCACACACATACAATCACTGTTAACCCAAATTTGAAACTTACAAACGATTGCACTCCTACAGCTTTCCTGAAGACCAGCAGTTAGCAATAAAGTCTAAAGGACAGGAATGTGTGTCTGCCCCAGAGGAGCACAAATAGCCTTTGCAGCTGCCAATGCAGCTGGCACAAACAGGAGGTGAGGTGTACATGTGGTCACTGTGGTCACTGCTTGGTTTAGGACTTTGAGGGAGGTGGAAAAGGGGCTGCAATACTGGAGACAGTAGATTCTAATCCATAGGCACCCAGGCTCCATTGGCTTTATCACTCAGGAAAAGCTTTTTTAGTCTGAAATAAGTAAGTTCTTTTTACATGAAAACTACACAAGCAAAACATCACCTCCGGAGGGTGCATTGCTGTTATGTAAGAGTGGTCATGCTTACAGTCAATTACCACAGAAAACCAGGGAGTTTCTTTCTATATTGCTGTATGTAATGGATACTAATGACAACTTCCACCACCTGTCATGTAATTTGGTGTAATTAATGTAATTTGTTCTGGTAATTGTAAGAAGGTCAGGATCAGAGTTCATGAAATATGAATCACTTCCACATATTCAATATTTATCATCCTGTGCTACCCACACATGCCATTATTATACAAATAACTTAATTGAGAAACAATAAAGGTTTCTATAAAATAAAATAAACCTTTCATATAAGTAAGGAAATAAAAAGTAAATCCCTTAACATCTTATTGTTCAGCCCGAGTTACATGTTCTGTAGCATTCATATAGCATAGGCCACAACTCCAAAATCTCCTAGAACTGCCAGCCTTCAAAAATCTTTATTTATCAGCTGCATTGCAGTAACAGTGTTTATGCTATTGCCCCTGCCTCAGATGACTTTTTTGCAAAATACAGAGGAAATTAATGCAAGCATCAATGGTGGAGATAAAGCAACCAGCATTGCTCAGCTTGATCTCAGGAGACTGTGCTCATGCACTCATGTATTAGTCTTAGTTAAGAAAAATATTAAGCAGGGATTTGGAGGATAATGTAGTAGATTGGATCTGCTTACAGGGATATTCCCGTTTCCCAGCTTAGGGGTGGGTATAAGAACACTACAGGGGAGAAAACCAATGTGTCTGCCTGGAACTTCAACAAGAAGGTGGAGAAGGCTGGGCTTCAATTAGGTTTTTTAAATCTGATCATAGATTTTCTGGCCTTCCTTCTGCATCTGCATTTTTGATAGTCTTCAGATTTGTTTCTTGATTTGAAAACATGCTTTTTGATCTATTTCCTCTCTGGTTGCATGTAGTAGTGCTATGTTTTCCTGAAGCTGTTTTTGTTTGTGATGAATGGGAACTACTGGAATAATCTGTAGTGATGCCAATTCACATTCACTTGTAGTGCTGCTGCCCAGATACATGGTAATTGTTCCAGACTAATTGGAGCTTGGTGTTCACCTTCAGTCTTGAAGATAAGGACCTAAGTATGCAGCAAACTGTTGTGAAAAACCTCAAGAATCAATCAACAGCTTAAGTTTAGTGAAGCAAGGGGGGATGGATTTTGCAAAGCAAGGGAATTAAAGGTAATAGAAACACAGGAAGAGAGACCTTTGCAGCAGTATGAAGAATTGTACGAGGAACAAAATTACAAAAAAAGACAAAAATTATGCCATAGTATTGGAGTCACAAGATAATGCCAACTTCTCCTATATTAAAAGAAAGGGAAGATTTGAAATGTTGCAGCAAGAATCATCAAGACAGCCTGAATGGGAAAAATAACCCACATAGCAAGCCCATCCTATGTGCCTCATTGACAAGTCTAGCAGCATTCATACTCAGAAAATGAAATTGTAGGCTGGAATTAGAATCAAAGGTTAGTAGTTATCTCTGAATTGAACATGAGTTCATAGGTCTCTTGAAGGCAATACAAGAAAGCTGGTCTAAGACTTCAATTTGGACAAAATAAGCCAAGACTGGCATAGAGAGACAGGCTTGTGAGGCCTCTTCTAACAGGTTGTCAAATTCATATTTTCACAGGCAGATATGTAGTGATACAGTTCACCCAGATCATGAGCAAACGTGTTAAACAGGACTGGTCCCACACTGAGCCCGGCTGCCAGCTGGGTGCAGCTCCTTGCACAGTCACTCCTGGGCCTGGGCACCCAGACAGGTTTTCACCAGCAAAAGCACAGAGCATCTGTCCAAGCTTCTCTGGGAGAATGCTGTGGGACACAGCGTCAAAGGCATTGCTGGAGTCTGGTAGACAATACCCACAGCCTTTCCCTCATGCACAGGGCAGTCAGCTCACCACAAAGGAGGTCATGCTGCCCTCCCCAGCTTGTTCTGTACATGCGCTGTGATGCACTCCAGGCAATCTGCTCCCTAAGCTCCCCTGGCACTGAGCTCAGGCTGGCAGGCCTGTACCTCCTTCCAGCTCTTGTTGTAGGTGAGCATCACAATGGCTGACTTCCCACTGCCCGCTACCTCCCTGGTTAGCCAGAACTGATGGAAAATGATGGAACAATGTCACTAGGTTTCTTGGTGGATCCCATCTGGCCACGCAGACAGCACAGAATCTAGTAAACCCTGAGAATAATTTGAGAAAGTGCAGTGTAACTGTTTGGAAAAGATTCTGCAGTTACTCCATCTACAATCTTTTGCAAGTCAATTCCTTCACCAAATATCCTACCCAAATAAATTTATGTCTTTGTGGTCACTGCTTCTGGAGTTTTTGGGAAACCAAAAGCAATAGTTTCTCAACATTTTCTTAATAGGATTTAATGAAGGCTACTGCAATGAACCATCACTTTTAAAGGCATTACTTATCAATGGTAGTTACTGACAAAAATGGAGTCACTATGGGTAAGGAGGAAATAAATGCCTAGATTTTAAATTGAAAACATCTGTTTGATTCTTTAGATATACAATAGACATTTTCTTTGGGAAGACATAGTACTATTTAGGGACAGTATTATATTTTTTTTAATTAGTTCCTAAAAGCAGAATGCCAGTAGATAAAGTAGTATCCAAGACATTCATACTTTAAATACATTGTGGCACACAAAATTCAAACAATACACATGTTTTCAACTGCTTAGTCACAGTATTTCAGGGTTCATAAAGTCATATATGTACATTGTTGTATATACCTCATATATGTACATTGTTGTATATACCTGTCCTTTTGCTTCTCTTCATTAGGAATAAACAGTGTAGTTCTGAGCTTAAAGAGAAAATTAGTTAAAAATCAGCAACGTCTAATGAATATTTGTCCTTATCAGAGTGGAGGCTCCTTTAACAACTACTGTGTATCTAGGCAGCAGCACTACAAGTGAATTTGAATTAGCATCACTAGATTATTCCAAACAACAACAGCTTCAGGAAAACATAACAGTACCACATGTGACCAGACAGAGGATATATTAGAAAGCACATTTTTGAATCAAGAAACAAATCTGAAGGCTATAAAAAATGCAGATGCAGAAGGAAGGCCAGAAAACCTGTGCTCAAATTTAGAAAATCTAATAGAACTTTTTAATAATATCTGACAACTGCACTACAAAATCTCTTACTTGTACAACATGAAAGGCTACAATCAGAACATCCATTCAGACAGTTGCCTTGCCACAGAGTATTGGTGTGTATAAAAAAAACCATTCCCTGTCACATTCTCCAACACAGTTATTGCTCTACTACCCTTTAGAAATGTCATGCAATTAATAGAGTATAAGGCATGTTAAAATGTGTTCCATATATTAAGAAGTATGGGAAAACTTAATTAGTATTAGCATGAAGAATATTTTTCATTGTAGCTTCACTGTTTTAATCCTTGAAAATGAGAAGAAATATGCCTGCTCTCTCCCTCCTTCCACCAGTTGTTAATTATCACCAGCATAATTGCATGCAAGCAGCACTAGATCCCACTTTTATGTTAAATTGTTGAAGTTTCCACACAAAGAACAAATGTGTTGTTTAATGCATTCATTTTGGGTGGATACTTTAGGAGAAAATTCTATCAACTTTGCTTGAAATTTGAAAAATTTTAGTTCTGACAGCAGAAACTGTACTGTTAAGAGAAAGAGAGTACATCTTTTAAAATATTACAGTCTGAGTATTGTTGCAAGAATTGACAACTATTTTCCAGTATTTTGTTCCTAGGTAGGAGAGGAGCTATTGTTTATACCTTACTTATATCAGACTCACTTCAGTGGGTCAGCATTTCTGTGACTGCACAAAACAAAAAGCAGTCTCATTTCAAAAGCCCAAAGCAAACTTGCAGGGATAAGTCACCAAGAAGGCAATTAAAGTTTCCCATTTTACCATTCTCAAATGTTTTGAGGAAATATTTCTTCCCTTCACATTAATTTTTTATTAAATTAATTTCGAAATTGTATTATCAACTTAAAAAACAAAATCATTTTCAAGTATGGTCAAGGTTCATGATCTGCTTTTTAACAGCATGAAGAAATGAAGCCTGTGGGTCTTGGATATTTTATTTAAAATTGCAGAGTAACAGCAGGAACTGTATCCTGCTCATTCTTTTCACCCAATACTTTCTCTTCACTAGCCCACAGAAAACAAACCTACACAGATACTATCGCACATGGACTGCAAATAAGGATTTTTTTCATTTTGAATATTCCTACTCCAGCATAAATGCAGATCCCTTTTTTATTCTGGCTTCATCAAAGTGTCATTCCAGGAGCTCAAGAGGTGAGTTCAGCACAGTTCTGCAAATAACTAGTTGATTCCATCGGGTGCAAACATACATCAAACATAATCAGAAAGCAATTGGCAGTGACCATGATGCATCAGACATGGCAGAAGAGGTGAGAAAAATGTGAAAAGTTCAAGACAGTAATTTTGAAGTCTAATCCTCACTGATACCTGCATTCAATTTGCATCTCAATTTTTGACACAAATTCCTCAAAGCACCTAAATGTGGACACTGAAGCACATGCAATGACACCTGAGCCCTGCTCAGGGAGAAATGTTCTCAGAGTCTGTCCAAGTCTCAAAGATCAGGATGTTTGTGCCATGCCCAAGCCAGTGCTTCTCTTACAGCACAGGCTTGCAGCCTGACAGGAGCATTCAGCCCATGGCACTATGCAATACCTCCAACAGCACCAGTATCCACCTCCATGTGGTGTTTCCAGCCAGGCCAGTGTGACACAGCAGACATGCTACTCTTACAGCTGGAACCTGTCCAGATGTGCACGCATCATCACATGAAACCAGGGCCCTGTCTAATGCTGCCAGAGCTCTTACCCTGGAAACAAGTGTCAGTACAAGTCCCAGCTCCGTGAGCAAGCTGCCTGATTGGAGGACACCCATTCAAATGAGCTATGTCATTCTTCAACTTTCAGAAGTGAACATTCAAAAAAAAAAATACAAAAAAACCTGTTTATAAATTTGAAATTGCTATAAGAACACTTGGTCCTTAAAAGTTCAGCTCAGTGTTTCAGTTGTTGAAAGCAATTTTAACAGCCAACCTTTCCATTTCCTCTCATTTCTCCCATGGCATGAGCTCTAAGGGCTTCACTCTTCCTCGAGTATTTACGGCTTTTTTTTTTTTTTTTTAACTCAGTATTCTCAGCAGAGCAAATCCAAACTGTATCTTTCTCAGCTTTGTGACCAGGAGAATCTCGTTTTCTCTCCTCAGAAAAAACCCTCAGGATTTTTCCCTCACTCTCAGTGACATCTCTGCAAACAGAGTTATCTTTGTAGCTAACAGACATCTCTGCTTTGTAGACCTTCCATGTGCCAATTCCAAAATTAAAGTTTTGTTCACACTGGGCCTTGACAGAGAAAGGATCATTGTCACATTAGCTTTGAAGGCCTGTGAAGACCCCAACATTCTCCAACCAGGCTGTTTTCTGTTCCCACAGAAATCACACATTTAGTGGGAGCAGCTCCTGAAATTTATGGAAGTCTCCACATTCATACAGTAATAAAGAACAAAAACCACCTGGGTTACTGTTCTTCTGGTACTATTTTGTTAACAAAAAGATATTGAGAATACTTAACCATTCATTCCTTTCCTAATTTTGCTTCACTAAAGCAAAATTAGAGAAAGCATGGAGAAACTGAATTAGCATCCCTTGCTAGATTGTGGAGATATATATCCCCCATTTGTCCTTAAGCCATGCAATACTTATTCAGTCTCAAGTTGTATATTCTATATTTATTCCTTTTCCTTAGTAACATTGAAAATATTTGTATACCATTACATACATGATAAATGTCTAAAAACTGTCATTTAATAGAAGGTTTTGGTTGGATAATTATTGACATATTATTGACTCAGAAGTGCTCAGTTATATGACATTTAATCATGCCACCCAAAAGAAGCCAGGTTAGCTTTTATATTGACAATAGGCTGGGGATAGCAGAATCAGAGCTTGCATACTTAGCATTGAATAAACCATATTTTCTAGGCTGCTTTACATAAAAACAGATATGCTAGATCAAACTAAAAACCAAAAGATTTTTCTCAGCTAGTGGCCCACACCTGATGTTAAGGAAAAAAAGAACACATGAAAGAGGGAAAGTAGAGCAGTAGCTGCCAGCTACTTCTGTTTCAAATAATCCATCTCATGTTTAATAGCTCTTCACAGTCTTTCTTCACAAAATTGTTTAATCATTTTTTAAACTTATTTGTAATTTTGGCATCCAATGAAAATTAATCTCAACATGTAATATTGTTATGCAAGAAAGAGCTTTCTTTTGTTTGTTTTAAACCTGCTGCCTAATAGTTTCCTTGGGTACCCCACAGTGAGTAATCATTCCCTATTCAGTTTCTTCATGTCATTCGTAATTTGCTATTCCTCCCTCACACCCACATTTTATTGTCTCTTTTCCAAGCTGAGGATTACTGCTACACAGTTATGTCTCACACAAGTTGTCCCGTACCTTAGTCCTCCCTCTCTGCTCTTCTCTCTGCCCTTTCTATGTCTATTTTCCTCTATACTTCCACAAACCATTTACTATGATTCCATCTCATCAATATACATATAATGAAGGTTTCTAATCCTTTTTTATTATTATTTTTACTCTTTCCCAGTGCTTCCTAGTATCCTGTTTTTCTTTTGATAGTGGTGGCTGAGATTTGGGCTAATGTCTTAAAGGAATTAATCAGAAGAGTTTCGAGATCTTTGCTAATTTAGAGTCCACCACTACAAGCTTCATCATTAAATGATGTTTTTCCCTCAGGAGGTTTACTTAGAATTAATTTAGTCTTTTCTCAACCAACCACTCAACACTAATTCCTTACACAACTCCTTACAATATGATTTGTCTATCTTGAATAATTTCATACCTCCCAAAAATTTTCTCATTATTTGCACCCTTTGCTAGATCAATTAAGAATATATTGAGTGGCACACAGCTCCATCCATTCATCTACAAAATCTTTTAGAAAACAATAATCTATCCTACTCTTTTTTTCCCCCTGTTTTTTAACCCATTTCTAATTCAGGAATAAATTTATTCCATATCCCATTAGTGGAAAGATGGCTGGCAGTATAATCAGAGGAAAGTGAGAAGTTATATTCACAGCCTAAAAGGAGTTACAACTGTATGAATATTGTACGGTAAAATATAGCTGCTACTCCCTGTATGGAAATGGCTGGCATGCTCCACAAAGATTCCTGATACAACTGTAAACATCTGCTGAGGGGGAT
This sequence comes from Melozone crissalis, assembly GCF_028551555.1. Lineage (NCBI taxonomy): Eukaryota > Metazoa > Chordata > Aves > Passeriformes > Passerellidae > Melozone > Melozone crissalis. The sequence continues at coordinate 32,078,445 of NW_026535796.1, read as the reverse complement.
GGAATGGAGGGTGGAGCAGAGTGAAGGCACCATGGGCCAGGCTCTGTTGAAATCCTTGCAGGGAGGGGACCTCGATGGCATTTTTCAGCTGTTAAAGAGCATAGGACCTGTCAGCCAAGGGAGGAGAGATGTCCTGCGGCTGAGCCAACAGCTGTGGCAAAATCCCACTCCTAAGATTCACTGGTTCTCTCCGTTGGCTCATTATAGCCTAATTGTAATGTTAACACACAACTCCATCCCAAAGTTATCCATCCCCAAGATGCAAGCAGTACAGCCACCCCTCACTGGGTATGGGCTCCATATTGTTATGGCTGTGTCTTTAACAGCAAAGCAAGAGAACTGTAAGAGTCAGTAATAAAGGTATTTACGACTCGAGTCACTCAAGCTACACCTCAACATAAAGAATTAGTATGAAAGTAAGTTGAGAATGCTGTGAAAGTTAGGGAAGTCTCCACTGTAACTGCTGGGATCTGTCAATAAGCTGAATCTGTCTTTCCCTCATAGGGACTCCTATTGGGTAACAATCATACTCTGTGTGTGTGGAATACTTTTACTGGGGATTAGAGCTTTTCTGTGTATTGCTTTAAATGTGTATTTGCAATCAGGTATTATCGCTGACAATCCCCTAAACTTAACCTGTCACAATTTCATATAACAAAGACTGTTATTCCATGAACTGTTGCTTTGAGTCCTTCACAGATGCTGGCAGTTGCCAGCAGGGGGTAACACACGCAAATAGAGAGCAAAACCCACCGAGGGGTCAAAAAGGTGGAAGACCAGCTGAGGGGTCTCCCTTAAGCTGTTGGCAAATTTCCCTGGGCCGCCCTCTTATCGTCTGACTCTGCCCCCAGCCTGTAGCACTGCCTGGGGTTGTTGTGACCCAAGGGCAGGACTCAGCACCTCACCTCATTGCAGCTAACACAATTGGCCTGGGGCCATGGATCCAGCCGTCCAGATCTCTCCAGAGCCTTCCTGCCCTCCAGCCTGTTAACACTCCCCCTCAAATGAGTGCTTTCTGCAAACTTGCTGAGGGTGCATTTGATCCCCTTGCCCAGATCATGAGCAAAGGCGTCAAACAGGACTGGTCCCACACAGCCCTGGGGAAGCCCTGGTGCCCGGCTGCCAGCTGGGTGCAGCTCCTTGCACAGCCACTCCTGGGCCTGGGCACCCAGACAGGTTTTCACCCAGTGAACAGAGCACCTGTCCAAGCTTTGCCAGGAGAATGCTGTGGGGCACAGTGTCAAAGTCTTTGCTGGACTCCAGGTAGACAATATCCACAGCCTTTCTATGAGGTGGATCAGCTGCTTGTAAATGTTCAGGCAGATCAAGCAGGACCTGCCTTTTCTAAACCCGTTCTGGCTAGGCCTCATCCCCAGCTTGTCCTGTACGTGCCCTGTGATGCACTCCAGCTAATCTGCTCCATAACCTTCCCTGGCACCAATGTTGGGCTGACAGACCCACAGCTCCCCAGATCTTCCTTCTTCCTGCCCTTCTTGTAGATAAACATCACATTGTCTGACTTCCAATCATGTGAGACCTCCCCAGTCAACCAGGCTCACCCAGATCACAATGAAATTGATTCAGGGATACAAATAGTGCTTAATAATTTTTTCTCAACAGCTTTTTTTTTACCCAGACTGGTTTTGGGGTTTTGTTCCAGCTCAGTGAGCTCCCTTGAAATAAGATCAGAATGAAGATTTGCTTGTTTAACCCAGAGATAAATTCACTAAGGCCACCCCAGCACAGTGAGGAATAGTCAGTGTTTGGGAAAAGAGGTTCATATCAAACATGTATTGAATGGTCTAAAACCACTGTGCCATGAAGAGCAAATATTGAACACAATCCAAAGGTGAATAAAGGTGACTAAAGACTATATTTGGGCCTCTTACTTTCTTAAGTGAGTATGAAACCAGGAACAACTTCCAGGACTGCCTGAAATTTAAATAATAGGAGCTGGAAAATGTCAGCACCACTGCCAAGAGGAATTTTCCATCTTGTAATTACATGGATTGCAACCAAAGCCCTCTTCTATGCACTTCACACTAGAAAAACAATACTTTTCTTTCAAATACACTTAAAATACAATAAAATATTGCACACAACCACGTTATGCAAGAATGTAGAGAAATCAGATTTAGTCAAAGATATAGACAAGTATCCACAAATCTATGGACACAACATTGAAAATAACTTCAACTACATGTAAATCTGGTTTTGCAACAAAATTTTATAATTTTATTAATAGAAAACAAAAAAGGTCTTTTTTTCTTTACCCTCTGCAAAATTAATACATTTTTTCTCCATTTCTCTACACCTTGCTCTGATGATTTTTTTCTGACATTTTTAGATTATTTTTTCCTCTTCTTCCATAGCCCTGTACATTCTTTTATTTGTCTACCTGACTTTCTTCCTCTTTTTAGCCTCTCTTGATTTATTTTGTTGCGTTCAAATAGCAGCGGTACCTGGAACATGGCCTCTGAGTCAACCTCAGCTAATTTACATTTCTTTCATAAGAGGGCATCCAGGGAATAAAGGCCCTTTTCCCTGATACCTCAGGATCTAGGTGAAGTCTTGTCATGGAGCCATCTTAAAATATTAAGAATAGGAAACATAATGGCTTAGGGATCTTTACACCTTTTTGCATTCATAGAAAACAATAGATAACCTCCCGTGCTGTCTTCTTTCTTCTCTAGTTTTCCATTTGTTTTATTCAATATTATGTTGTTATAAAAACAAAATAAAGCTGGTTGTCTCTTTTCTCCATGTGATACTGGACCATTCATCTGAGGTACTTCCCACACAGCAAGCAGGAGAACACGAAACCAGGAAACAAGAATGGAAACCACATTTGTCTTGCAAACCCTGTTTTACAATTTCACCACCGAACTTTGTTTGTGGTTATAAGGAGTTCATTTATAGAAAGATGGCCTGTGATGGATATGAAGCCATGTTAACATCAGTCCTCAGAGAACTTCACACAAATACAGAGCCAGGCTCCAGCTGAGACAAAAGCCAGATAAGTTATCCAGGAATCAAACAATCATTTGCACATCTTTTCTTGCCAACATCATGAGGTTTTCAAGGACAACACTCCACCCTAGTACTTCTGCTCTAATTAACTCACAGTGTAATCAATGGGATGAGTAGCTGTGAAGCTCTGAAGAGATTTTGCTGTGTGTAAAACATTAGACTGTAAGTTTTCATTGTTGAATATACATCTATTCACATAAGCTAACAGGTGTTTGCTCCACTTTCCGCAATTTAAATGTTTAACCTCCAATTCTATTAAAATCTATTGATGAGAAGAGGAGGTTCTTTTAACAGAGTGGTAGCAAAGCATTCATGAAACCTTCTCAAGCATACTCTGCCAATTATTTCTCCATGAGGTTCTTGCAAAAAAAAAAATCTGCCTTAGCTTGTGACAAGTTCTGCATCCCAGAAGTACCTGAGCTTGAGAAACTCTGTATTTTTCTACATTTAGGCAAAAGTGCTTCTCTTATCCAAAACCCCACAAATTCATTAATGAAGAAATACATCACAATGTGTTCTTTTTAGAGGGTGAAATCAGAAGAATATTACAGCTATCAGTTTATCTAATCATTAGCATTTTTTTAAACTATCAAATTAAATTCCTGTAAGTGAGAGATTCCTCCTTCAGAAATGTTTTAATTAATAATAAAACAAACCATGAATGCTACTGGGAATCACTTAATTGTTTACACTTACAAATAAATCAAGACATCCAATTCATCTGTAAAAATAGAATAATAGGCCCAATCTTATGTTAATAGATTTTCAACCTTCACAAACATCAAAGTCATAACTTAAACAGTAAATGCCATAACAAGATTGGTTGTTAGCCTCTTGGGCAATAAAGAGGTGGATAAACTCCTTGAATAGAGTTCTTTATTTTGCCTATATCTTGGTTGAAGTGTTGGATTGTCACTGATTCTCTTTTAGATTTATTTTTTAGACTGAAATGTCCTTGCCATTAGGAGCTACAGCAATACTATGCATTGCATGGCCTTTGTTACTTGTTATTTATGAACCCATAAATAAAGTTCTGTACTAATTGATTAAATAGTCACAGTATGTTTCTTTTTAGGGTTCTTGTTATGTTGTCAAAATAGTTTTGTTTTCCTCTGTGTTGATGTAATGGGGCTTTTTTCAGTTATTTTGGAATACCATTGGTAAAGAATTGTCCTGATGCAGCAGAAAACCCAGACACATTTACCTTTGCAATAGGCACCTGTACATATTTGCCAGATTACAAGTTATGCCTCATTGTTCCACCTAGCCATATTTGAAATGTAGTCTATTTTCAGTTTTGAGTTGCAGGGGTTTTGGATGCTCTGCTACTTGCTATGGCATGTTTTCTGTCTAGAGACTCTTCACGTGAAGCCACATGCCATGTCAAAGAAGCAATAACCAACCTCTGTTCAGATTCACTCTAGCACTAAAAAGAAAAGTACATCATGCTTCCCAAAGAGACTTTCATTCTGGATTTATTTTGAGTTTCGTGTTTGAAACAAAATTATGAGGTCTTGAAAGCAGAAGCTACTATGGAATGTGGCAACATGATTTCCAATACACTAATAAAATGTTTCTAAAAAATCTTTTGTTTGTTTCTTGTACTCTTTATTACCTGGATGCAAGTTGGTTTAGATGGCTGTGTGCTTTTTGTATCCCACCAGACAAGAAAGCAGTGGTGTACCTGCAAGTCCAACAGGAGGCAGGGGGAAAGGTGCCCTGGTCAAGGGAGCCAGGACACTCAGAGCCCTGTACCCAGAGGAGGAAGCAGCTGCTCCTCATCATCACGTGAAGAGAGCTCAGTGCTAAATGAGTGAGCATGACAGACAAGACAGAGGTAAACCACATCACATCTTATAAAGGCTTTCAAAAACAAGCTACTGAAAACTGCGAGAGGAATCCATGAGCTGAGGCACTGTTGGAACGTGTATTAGAACTGCTTTGCTCAGGAGCAGTGAGAAATGGTTTGATGAAAGTTAATAATTTTTCCCACAGAGAGTTACAAAAGCAACTTGTGCAGAAACCGCTAATATGAAAAAGGATCTGCTAGTCCACTTCAATGCTTACATGTAGTTTGTTTTGTCTTTTCAAGGTGTTCAAGTACACAGACAGTGGGATCAGAGCAGTGACCATTCTCAGTGATAAAGAGACCTTGTGTTGACAGACACACCAGAAAAAAGGAGACAGCAGTTGAAAAATATGTATCTCTTTTATAACAAGTTACAAAACTGGCATGAGCAACTTAAGCTGCAGTCAAAAAAGGAAATAGAGGATCAACACAAAAACATTTTCCTTATCTCCAGAGAAAAAATAAACTAACAGATCATTTTTAAGGTGCATTAGACAGACAACTGCTCAAAGCAAAAATAAATCTTAACACCATAGTCTAAGCAGGCTAATTTTGACATTTTTAGCAAGAAAGTCTGTATGGGCTGTCCAAAAATCAGAGAGTTCTAACATAGCATGGTGGGATTAGGTAACTACAAGTTTGCTCAAAGAGAACATTAAGTACTTGCTCTTTGTCTGATCATGCCTGGTCACCAGAAGGGCTGGAGAAAGGAATCATTATGAAATTGCACTGGACAGAGTATTGAAATACCCTTAACAACTGGCATGGGATCATGTTGGTAGCTGTTTGTGACAGTGGCACTGCACAGTTTTGATGATCAGAATAATGGTATGCTAACAACTGCAGATTTTAATCCCCCTCCCCCTGCTTCCCTGTTAGTGTCCTGTCAGTGATATTTTGCCTTTCCTTCATCTCCCAAGGTAACACTGTCACATAGGAAAAATTGCCAAACAGAGTTGGCAAAAGAGGCAGGTGCCTCTTTTCATTTAGAAAAACTTCAATAATGTAGGTAAGGCTATCTGTGATAGACGATGAGATATTTCTTTGGGAAAACACACCTTTTACAAGTTTTGTGACTAAAGGAAATGTCCTGAGATATCCAAATGGAAATAAATTTATTGGCTGAATATTTCCAGAATTTTTAAATGCCAATATATGTCTTTTTTTATTCCAGTTTGTGTTATAGCAGGTCTCTAGCATGAAATCAGAATTCTGCAGGAGCACAGAGAACTGAGTTTTGCTCCTGTGTCTAGCGCTGTGAAAGAGCCACAAGTCTTGCCAAGGCAAGGCTTTCAATGTGACATGTGACACACCACAAAACCACCAAGCAGAACAAAGAGGATTTGAAGAATGGAAACAACCAGCAGCTCTGCAGCAGAAGGGATGCAAAGGGAAACTTATCTCCCTGCAAAAGCTTTTATTTTTGCAAGCCTAAGGACCATCAATGCCATATTAAAATGCTGTAAAATTGCTTAAAGCATTTCTCAGGATCCTCTGGGATGATATTTCATCTGCTTGTTCTATATCAAAGTGCAGAAAAGTAGCTTGATTGAAAGGGGGGGAAAAACAAAACAAAAAACTATTACTTGGATTTTCCAGTGCTGAGGAGCAATGTTATTCTGTATCTTTCTTCATACTTGTATTGTTCAGTGGAAAGATGTAATTATAGACAAAGTGTATCCCCAAAGCAAACTAAACTTACGCACTGCAGGAAGTGAGTTTCCCAGCTTTGAAGCCAAGATGTGGGACTGACAGGTGAGGGGGCTTTAAGACTCCTGGATCACATTGCTCCCTCCATCACATTTACGGTCACTCCGTGACAATTAGCCAGCATGACCAACAGTCATCTCTCACTGTGGTATCATTTCAAATAGAAAAAGTCCTGGTGCAGATATACACTGCACATGACTCCAAAGAGTAAATAAAACAAGATTATTATTCTTTTTCTAAAGAAAGGATATTTTTTAATAAGAATCTTTTAGTAAACAAGACCATAGCCAGGAAACAGTCTTGTTGCTCTCTTTTGATTTAACCTGAATTGAAATGCAGTAACAAATAATATGCATTTTTAAAAAGACCCTTTCAAACCATACAGCTGTCCTTATGCCTCAGAGTTAATTCTTTAATAATTTGCATGAAAAATACTAAGGGCCAGAAAGTGGAGTAGGGCACAGAGGAAAATGAGATTGAGCTTCACTTTCATTATAATCTCTATTCAACTCAAGAAAATATTTGTTGAGGCTGGAAATCTTTCCTTTTCTGAAGTACAATTTCCATTTCAATATTTTAAAAACCTCAAGTATGCGCCAGAAAATGGTGGTGTTTTTCCAACATTATATTTTCGTTATGCTAATTCAGATAGAAAGCAAACACTGTTTTTCAAGTCAGATAGATATTTAAGATGTTTATTTTTTCATGTAAATTTTAAGAAATTGCATGCTGTCAGCTTCATGCTTTCTGCTCCCTTCTCTAAGCTGATAAATGCAAAAAGTGTATATCTGCTTGGTGACATTCCCAATATATAAATGCATACTTTCAACAACATGTCCTTTCCTAACATTTTTTGGTTTGCATTTAACAAAATAACTGCAAATGTCAGGTATTAGAAGGTTTGAAACAACCTTTTCTATTTCGTTGTCTTTAGAACCCCATCTTTTATTCATGACTTTTCTCTTAGTGCTGGAAGGGAGGCTGTGTTGCTATAGCAATGCCCTGCATATCCTTGTGGATAGCTTACAGTTTCACTTTTTTTAAGCAACAAAGAGCCATTGATACTACATGTTGCCAAAGGTTACAAAAGTTGAATTCTAAAATGGAAATATTTCTTCTATAAGGCTACATAGGATATATGCCATGCAAATTCAAATCTTCAAGTAAACATACAGTCCTTTTGTGAATGCAGATGAACCTAGCATAGTACTGTTTGGCTTCAATATAATATTTGGAAGAAACCTGTTTAAAATATAATTGCTATCTACTCTTTTCCAGACATAAATGTACCAAAATGTATGACCTACTATTACACCTTTCTGACCTGCAGTATAAATAAAACCTTTCTACATTTTAACAGATCTGGAAAATAAAACACAATCTCATATTCCAATTATGATTTAATAGTAAATACACTTCCAATGTCAGGGAATAGTCACCTTATAGAAGCTTCTCTGCCCACAATGGATATTAAATATTGTTGAGTGTCCTTCAAGACTTGTTCAAGTATGGGGGTTTTTTCTACCCTAATTGATTTCTCTTCTGTCAGATTTGACTCCCTCAGATAGATGTTTACATAGTACAAATTCAATAACAGTTCAACAAGTTAAATCAAATGAGAATAGAAGGAAAAAAATTAGGGTTACAGGCATAAAAAAGAAATTTATACTTATGATTCAGCAGGCAGCAGCAATTTACTCAGAACAGATCAAAGAAGGTAACATGGGCAAAACATCACCCGTCACTACTATGGAGCAGCAAATTAGGGAGGAAATCCAGACTTTTGCACCCTCAAATACCTTCTGTGCTGGTTTAACAGCAGGTGTTGCTGCCTCACTGACTGATGGGAGGCACGGAACCATCCCAGGAGCCGTTTCCAGTGTGCGATTCAGTTCTCTGTGCAATCGCTCCAACACCACTGCCTGGCAGCCGCAAGGGCCAGGCTCAATTCCCACAACACTGAAACACTTCAGAGGCAGAGTCGCTCTCCTCTCGTTCCACGCAAACCTGGCACAGGAAGGCCACCTCTCGACAGACAGCGACAATGCCACCTGCAGCCCCCCCTGTGCCCGGCAGGCTCAGCCCTGCCCGCTCCTCCCGTGCAGCGGCGCTGGGGCACGGCCGGGCTCAGGCGGGAGGGAGTTCGGGAAAACAGCCATCCTGTCACCCAAAACGTCTGGCTTCCTTTCCAGATCTCACCAGATTTAGAAAAGCTGCTAAAACTACTGCAGGAAGCAAGGGAATATTCATCAAATATTATCCTGAGCATCCTGAACTATTCGGGTTCTGAACAATCCATCTCCGCTATCAAGCAGAGTGGGACGTGCAGAGTTAGACTGACTTTGTTTCATTGGAGAAAAAAATTGAAAAAAGGAAAAGTAAAAACATACAAGATTCACAGGAGCCAAGAATACTGCCCCAGCAGAGCCTCTAGCAATTTTCCTGACCCTGTTCTCCTCCAGGTGCTCCTGATCCCATGTTCCTTCTGAGAGCCTGGTCTGCTGGAACTGGTTCTGCTGCTGAGGATCTGGTCAGCTCTGCTGCTCTGCCAACCCACATCAGTCCCATGCAGTGCAGTTGGACAGTGACATGGCAAATCCACTTAAGGACTTTGTCCCAAAGGAGCTTTGGCACCTTTTTTCTTTTCCCTGCAAACCCTGAACAGCAGAATTTGATTATGATAGCTCCTTTGTCCCAAGGAAAACTAGACTGCTTGAGATTTTCCCAACTTGTTAATAACACCTCTGTTCTTCCTGGTTATACAGTTTTATTTTGCAGCTTGGAAAAACCCCTTGGAAGTTTAAGAAGCTGCCAGTAGGGGCAGGTTTCACTGCCACAGTTTACCAGCCTATGTCAGCCATCACTTTCTGAAACAGTCTCAGAGGGACAGAAAAGCTCTGAACTCAGATTCCTGGAGGAGCACAGATCTTTGTCCTCCTTTACATCCCATCAGGCATATGAGGAAATGTTAACAGCACAAATAAAAGACTAGAGTGCCACAGCATCAGCTCATATTCTCCAGACTGCCACAGAACATTTTGTAAAACAAATATTTTAACGTTCCTTTTCTTAAATGATGACAGTGCTGCAAAGCTTGCTGGACATTGCTTGCTAGACATCTGCAAGGGTGCTGTGTGTGAGCCTGCTCCCCCATCAGAAATGGTCCACAGAAAGAGTCTTCAGGCCACGACTTCCTTCCCTTGCTTACTTGACAAACCAGGAGAGTTAGGAGGGCAGGCCCTGCTGTACTCCCCCAGGCAGCTCCTTGCTGCTGTCCTCATGCCCATGCAGCCCCTGTGAGTGAGGCAGAGGCTGCCAGCATGGGGATGCAGAAGCCAGAATCCAAGCTGGCTGTGAAAGCTGTTTGTCTTGTGGCATTTGATGTCACATCCTTTTTCTGAAACATTTTATCTTGCTACAAGGGGAAATTATGTGTGCAGTGGTGATGGGACAGGAATGCTGTACTCAGACATTGCTGTTGAGGTAGAGCCAAGGACAGGCAAAACAAAATTCACCCTGTGCCTCCTCTTGTAAGCTTATCTCAAGTATGTGGTGGAGGCCAGATTTTGTGTGTATGTAGGTTGTGACTTATTGGTCACAATATTGATTTTGAATTCAGGCACGGGTTTATCTCTGATGCAGGCACTCCAACCTCTCCACCAAAATGGGAAGCCCCAGTTCCTTTTAAACCCCACAAGTTGGTTTAGCACAGCTTTTCTGGAGCCTCAGTTGTGGGCACCCTGGGCTTACTTTTACCAACAGTTTCCTCTGCCAGATGCCCCTCCCAGAAGCACTGTCGGGTACCAGGGTTTCCAGCAGGATCCATCACTTTGGCTTCTCACCCAGAGGCATATCACCACGGCACAAATGGCAAAGAAATCCCAAAGAAATCCCTGCTTAAAATAAAGTTTTCAACCTGATACAAGGTGGGCAATACTATGTGCAGCTAATAGACTCTACACATCAACTCCTCCAAAATATTCTACACAGCTTTTATTATTTGCATCTCCAAAACCTGACCATGGGCCACAGCTGAGCTGGAACCCAAATTAGTCAGGCTCACCAAGTCTCCGTTTGGAAAAAACCTGCAACTATCACACAAACACACCTGAATCTTTTATGCTCATTCTCTGGGGCTCTTCCTGCTGGCAGGCTGCCTGCTAAAACCAGCCTCAGTGGGTTACACAAAGCAGCAGTTTGAGGTGATTGGGAAATTTTGTCTTGTGGGTTTGTTAAAAACAATTGCCTTTACCAGCCGTTTAATATTCTTGAGGATTTTTGTTTCATGAATTGTGGGATTTAGTGTTTGAAAAGTTGCTAGTTCAGTAACAAATTCATTTGTTGTCTTCCTACTTTAACCAAAATTACAACTCCTTGGTTAGCCTGCTTGCTCCAGTTTCCACTGTGACAGAACCCAGCATGATAATCTTTCCCCAGTATAGATACCTGTAGATACTCCTCCCAAATTACATGCTATACTGAGTGCTGCCTCTCCCTCTTCACAAACCCTCTCCAGTCTTTTTTTCATGCTTCCCTCACATTGCTAGTCTAACTTTTGACCCTTACTCATCCTTCTTCTCTGACACGTTCCATAAATGCCTTCTCTACCATATGTCTGCTCTCACAATGCCAAGCCCCACCTCACCATGCTCTTAAAGATGAAGTCTTGGCTTATAACCATAGAACATAAATGTAAAAAGTACTCCTGAACAACACCAGTTCCATACACAAGATTGGTGCTGGGCAATAAGGAGTTGTCACTGTCTAATTTATAAAAGCCTTATATGTAACTGTATTTGTCTTCATTTCTTTGCTGTGTTTGGACATAGGGTTTCATGCTGCAAGTTATACATAAACCAACATGCATTGGACCTCCCTCTGAAGCAGAGATCAGTTCTTATTGACAGATAAAAAGTCCAGGAAGATGGAGCTGAAGTTAAAATTCCTGATGCAATGACTTGGGGTAAAACCATTACAGGGCTGAATTGTAACCATTCTAAAAATCAGATTTATAAACCTGGTAAAATCAGGGTAAATCACACTTGAAACAACTTCAAATATGTGAAAATATCTAGGGTATTGTTATAAGCCTTTTTTTTCATATTGAAGGGCCTTACACACTGGCCTGAAGTAACACTAGCTAATAATCATGAGATTCTGATTTGGCACATTCTGGTTGTTGAGGTCAAGTTAAGAGACCTGCACCTATTCCATGGAGTGATACTGAAGATTAGAGTTTTAGCATAGCTTTTTGAGAATTTGCTCTTAAAAGTGTACTAGGAGATGCTATGGCAGACCATGAGAAAATGAAAAAATTCCACAAAGGAAAAGGGGCTCATTGATGATGAGGGATTTAGTGCTTCTATGCCCAGTTAAAATTTTAAAAGAATAATTAATTTTTTATGTTTTCTTGATCTCACAAGAAAGGGTATTCTTACGGTCATTCACAGAAAAACAGAAGTTTCAGGAAGTTTTTACATTACTAATTTTTTAATTTGTTTCAAACTATTTGCTTATTGAAATTCAATATTTTTTGGAATAAAAGTGCAATCCTGAGTCTATCACATTTTCTGAAGAAAATCTCTGTAGCATTCATATGGGCCAGAGGAATATTTTTCATGCATTAAAGAGCTCTCCAGTGGAGGAGATCTGGGTTGCTACCTCTTTCCTAAATCAAACAACATGGCAATCGGAATGTAGGTTTCTACATTCTTGGTGGGAGTCTTGGTTACTGATTATAAATAGTTTTAGGAGTTTTCTCTTTACTCTTCCTGTGAAGGCTCCCTGACACCCTAAAATTTGTATTAAACCAAAATCACAGATCAAATTTCGCTGGAATGTGCAAAGCTTTTCCTTTCACTTGAAACTTTCTACTGAAAAAAATATCCTATTGGGCACATGAATTATTAATCAAATTAGAGACAGCACTCTTGTGTTCATTTTCAGCTTTGAGAACCATGCTTAATAACTGAAGAAACATCTTCAGTTAGAAAGAATTCATCTGTTTTATATCAGGATGCTTTACTGTAGAAAGTACTAAAGGATGAAGAAGAATTCTCCTCCTTATTCTCCTGTCCTTTTCAGTTATAGCTGATAATAACAACAACAAAAAAACCCTGACTGAAATCAGTCCCTGGATCCTTCCTTATTCATTGCACAGTTCTAGATTACCAATAACACCATAAGAACAAATACATGCTGGGAATCCCACAGGCCCATTTGATTCTAACTAGGTTTATGGAGTGTCAAGCAGATAAACTGCCCCTCTGGGATTCCAGTAATGTCTGCAGAAGAGATCTCATAACACCCAATACAGAAACCACTTGGCAAGAAGTGAAAAAAACCCCATCCTTTCTAAAGGACTGGTTTTCCACGTGTCAGGACCCTGATGGAAAAAATCTGTCAGGAAGCAGAAAAAAAATTACCAAAAAGATTTTTGACAGGTAATTTTATACCAGAGGGTTTATAGAAGGCAAGAGTGTAACAGAACTAAACTGATCCTGCTGCATGCATAAAACCAGTAATATTTGCAAAGTCACTCGATTTTTGAGTAACAAAGTCCTATAATCAATGTATAAAAACAAATTCGAGTTACTTATTGTAGGAAGTCTGGTGAAATCAAAGCCAAGTTTTCGGAAGACTTAGCAAGAGAAGCGATTTCTCTAGGGTGATGCGTGCAGCTGAAGTGCAGTGAGATCCAGGCACAGGAGGTGGTGGTGTGCTGCCCCCCAGAGACTGCACTGCTCCTCCCAACATCGATTTTTCAGCACTGACAGCATCCTTGAGTCCTTGCTTTGCCCTTGGCCCAAACAGCTCTGATCCAGTCAGTTCTGAGCTTTGTATGCTTCAATAGGGAGGAAAAGGGATTATTCCTTTGGAGGGAAAGGAATAATCTTCTTTATTGCTGCAGCTCAAACTTGATTCTAAAGGCAATAGAGAGATGCAGTGTCCTCCGCTTTTTGTTATTCTATATCTGAAGGTGCCAATTTACCTGCAGTCGCAACAAAAAAAAAAAATATTTACTGTTTTCTCATACAGAATCACATGCTACCCATACTTCTTTTTCTGTTTGTGTTTAAAATAACGGCATGAGAGATTTGATGGCACTTTATCTTATCTGCTTAGCAGTCACCAAAACATACTAAGGTAAGGAAGGCTTCCCACTCATTCTTCTTCAAGCTTCTCTTGCTGAGGTCTTGGTTGGTCTTGAAAGAGCAATAAATGCTTTTTGCCCAACTGCAATGGCACCAAAAGTTATACAGAGTCATGGATGTTTATGTTATGTAGGAAATTGTTTTATCACTTTAAAAACAGGGCTAGGATGTAAAACCTCTAGGTTCAAACACTCACAGCTGACACACTGGCTCAGCCTTTCCTGCCATTCTACATATATTTGTTTTTTCATTAGATCTCTCTAATCTCTGAGAAAATAAGTCTCAAGTAGCTCCTCCTCTGTTTTATCTGTCTCATTCTCTTTATTTTGGCCCCCATTCCCTTTGTCATTTTCAGAATTCTGAAAGGACTTATTTCCAATTCTTGTCTTTTCTTCCTAGAACTCTCTTCTCTTATTTTTGATTTCGACTGTACCTTTCACAGTCTAGAAGCCAAAGTCTATTCAAAATTAATGAAGTGTGGATTTAAGATGCCCACAGTATTTTTCAACTAGATTTTACCACTTCAGCATCCTTTTTTCACCTCTACATCCACATTCCTCCCTTTTTCTCTCTGAGGTCTTTAAGGCTATATCTATTTTAGTAAAAACTCAAAAGTAGAAGAAAACCCTAGTAAAGAATATTTGGTGTAAGGCATTATAGTATCAAGGAATGAAAATTAGTAGTTTCTTTCTTGTCCTTTACCTTCAAAATGGAAATTTGACACTTACAAGAGGCTGAGAGCTTGTCCTATTACCTGCTGCTGCAGAAAGTTCACATGTACCTTGAAGGCAGGAGAAGTGATCTAGAAGAGGCAAGATTAGCTCCATGGGAGATGGACTGTCAAGCAAACACACATTATCTGAGTAACAGCTAAGTCCTAAGGGTTTTTCCTGAAGCAAGTGGGAAATGAGATGCAGGATATGTAACTTGAAGTGGCATGTGCATGACTTCCCCTAGCTGCAAGACATTTATGACCCATACAAATTCTTGAGGGGATATTTTCACGACATTGAAAGCAAAGACACACACACAGATAAATAGCAGAGGTGTATCCCCAAGCAGTTCATCAAATGAGCAGGTTTGAACTTGCAACCCCTACTGGAGTTCAGGATGTTTCTCACAGCTCTGTTAGCTGCTCCAACACAGCTCTGTTAATCTTCAAGGAAAATCATTATCCCTTGTCCAAAGGACTACAGGAAGAGCCCACAAAGATGCAAGGACAGGTATAGTCTTGCACACTATCCCTATTCCAAGCTAAGGAACAGTTCTCAAGGCACTGATCCAGACCAGACCGTCTCAGATGCAGGCCAATACAGAGCTCAGAGCCATTAACTCCCACTTCCAACTTTTTTCCTTAATTGCTGGATAAAAAGGTCTCACTACCTGCTGTCCAACTAATTTAACAGAGTAGTTTAACAGTTGCAAATAGCAGCTGTCAATTTCAGCAGACATAAGCTAGAATTAAAACAACAACCACAAAAAATTTTAAGAGTGTTTTGTAATCACCTGCAAAATGCAATAAAAACCCACTTTCAGCAGAAGGAATTTTTATATTTAGCATATATTTTATTTAAGGGAGTGAGAGATGCAACAGAGTGTCTGCCCCCTTCCATCTTGAATTCACCAATCTTGGGTCAACATTTGAAAAAGATTGCTACTTTATCAAAATCACATGCAAAAATAGCCAGATGAGGGAAGTTTTGTCCTACGCTTAACTCACTCAGCTGCCTCTGGCAGCTCTTACTTCATGTAAGAACAAGGATGTGTGCACTGCATAGGTGAACAAACAAGAGGGTTCTGTGCATGCTTAGAAGCAAACTGCAGTGATAATCACACCGATTGCAAGTTAAGGAGAATGCAAAGGTTGCTGTGAGCAGAGCAGGAGCTCAGGTGGTGCTCAGAGCTGCCGTGCCAGTGCAGCACAAGGCGCAGGTGATGGGCAGAGGGCAGCGCATGGCACAGCCATGGTGGTAGGTGTCCCCTTTCTGTGGAGCAATCAAACCAGTCTGATAGTCACTGTCTGCTTTTGTCCAGCCCTGACCTACACATCGTGCAGAGGGACATCTTTGTCTCACTTCTCTTTGGTCACGGAGTTCATGGAGCTCAATGGGCTGCGGCCGGCAGTCCATTAACGGGGGTGCTGGGCTGGTCCCAGGCCACCCAGGAGCCCCTCTGCATGTTCTCACTGAATGGCTTCACTGGTGGCCCATTCAAATGCGATAATGTCAGAAAAAAGGCTTGAATGGAGGAGCCAATGTACACCATTGCTCAGGCGAAGTGACTGCAGCCTCCAACAAAGCCTCCCCTGTGGCGATGTTAAGCAGAGTTATCAATAGTGCTAAGGCAGAGCAAGAACTAATGCTCCAATCATGTCATCCACAGGTGGCACAGATGGAGCCACTTCAATACAGAAACCACAGGGCAACATTTCCTGGTAATTCTATCCTCTTTCCAGTGCTAATGTACAGAAAAATGTGCAGATGTCATGTCGATCTCTTGTAGTGTGTCAGACCCCCTTCAACCGAGCTCCAAAGGACTTTTTTGTTTCCTGTTCCTTTTACTATTCACACCAACTGTAGGCAATGTTAAATTCTCATTTTGTGGGAAGCAGAAAACTTGGGTTTTAATGTACACATAAATAAATTCCCTTACTTTTTCTGAGCTGCAAGATTGGACCTTGTGAGCAAGAATGGAAACTGCTTCAGTATTCACAACAGTACAGGACACATTGTTACACCATTCCATTCATTCTTAGAGGGCAAACTAATTTATTTTGATTACGTAAAAAAAATTAAATTAAATCAAAACATAGTTTGACTCACATCCACTATGAGCACAAATATATTTTCTTCTCAGCTGAGTACAATGTTCATCTATAAAATTTCAGAGACAAAACAGAACACAATAAAACCAGGGCTCCTAACAATTCTGAATGCAGCACGGATACAAAGTGAATTTGCAAAGCCCATCTGAGGCAAAGGACCTCCACAGTTTCTGCTCTAATTAACAATTCATAACTTTCTATGTGAATTTCCGTAAATGTGCAGCAGAAGGGAAGTAAGCATCTCCATAAAACACATTACTTCTGAACAAGACAGGCACCTTCCTTAAGTATCTGTCTTGGGCCTAAAGACTTGCATTCATTTTCAAATCCTTCATATGAGACAGAAGGGGAGAAAACAAAACCACTAAAGAAAATTCCTCTGCCTAGGGAAATTCCATCACTCAAAGAGTCTGAGATAGGATTCATTCCAAAAGGGGTTCCCACAATTACAGGCAATCAGTCAGGACAGGCCACAGGTCATACATGCAGACCACTCACCAAAAAGCTTTGCTCAACTCTGAAACTGACCAAAAACCAAAGCCCAGGACCCTGAGTCACACAACACATCAGTGTTCTAGGTCTTTATTCTACAGTAAATTGGTGAAGTACAATTCCCAGATAATTTTAGGAAGATAATTAAGCACAGCACTACAAAGGTGAGAGGAAAACTTCCCTAGCAGTCCAATCTGGGTGGAAAAAAAAAAAATCTCTTATTTGGACTTTGCCTCTTGTTTGAATCCCTTGGTTACCTGCAGGGGACATCTTCCACTCTAAAGAGACAAAAGAGAAAGTATGGGCCAGAAACACAAAGTAGGGAGTAGACAGTTCTACACAAGAAACAGATTCAACACTTCTCCACTCCAATGCAAAGCAAATCCACTATAATGACAAAATTGAGAAAAAATGCTGAGATTAATGAGATACAGGTAGGATATTCCCATTGGCATCATGTGGTCTGGTGCATAGATTTACCATCAGAAGATGTTATTTTCTGAGCTGCTGTAACTATTTTCAAAATCTATTATTCTGAATACAGAATTCTTTATATCAATACAATCACTGAACTAATATTTTATTTTAGTTCTATGTTTGACAGTCTGGATGTGTTCTTCACTTATGGATAACTAAGTTATTACAATCTCAGGCAGATAACATTAAAAATTGTGATACAGAGTGATAACATTTTTAAACAATCATTAAATCAGTCTGGGTGTGGGATATATGTTTACCTATTGAAAGCAGTAGGAAGGCCTGCTGAAGAAAAGGAGTTTTGCTTTAAATTCTTTAAATATATAGAGAAATTACCATAAGACACAAATGAGCCCTATATAGACATCCATCCATTTACATCAGGTTTTCTGTAGCCCTTTGCATGAAACTTTATACAAGTTTGCTTTCTTTTTCTAAGGATTCAAAAGACATAAGGAAATGGAAAAGATAGCCTGATAAAATAAATGTTTTCCCTAGTACCTTACTGTTAGCTAATTGATAATAATTGTTTTCCACTTCACATCCAGCATACAGAGGTTCCATGGAATTTAACAGAAATTTTGTCTAAGAAGATGTCTAACCTGCAGACTTCAAGAACACTTAAAGCAGTGTTCATCATCATTACACATTTTGTAATAACTTCCATTACAGTTGGAACTTCTTAGAGGTTTTCAGTCCAGATTTTTTTGGTGTGTGTGTGTTTTGACCTTAAATGCTGCTATACAATTTCAAAGGGATGTCATAAAAGATTCTACCAGAATAACACAACAAGAAACCTTTTCAAACTAATTTTCCCCAAGGAAAACTACATCCACTTAGTGCAGAATCACCTGCTTTTCATTATTTCTGCCTTATTTTTCTCTCTATGTCTATGACCGTGAAGGCTCAGCAGACCTCTGTGGAACTTTAAATCAGGAAAGAAACTCCTGCTGTTTTGTATGACTTAGTCTTCAATGCCTTTATAAATGTGTACAAAACCACAAACTGCAATAATTTCACAGCTGGCCTTCTCCTTCCATGTCTCCAGTTCGACAGTTCTAAGAATTTCCCTGTCGTGTTGCCGTCCCTCATGGCCAGCAAACTGAGGAACCTGATGCCTCTCCCAGAGGAGTGAGCAGGAGGTTTCAGCACTAGCTGGTACAACACAATTTTAACACAATTTTGGCCTTAGTGTGTGTGCCAAAGCGTTTTACAGGACGACATTTATTTTCTTAATTTTTTAAAAATCTTTCTGAATTTCACAATTAATGTCTCCTGGTTGCTTTTCAGAATGTTAGGATTTACAGTGCTGGTTTCTTCTGTTCAGCCAGGTCTTCTCACTACATTATGTGGTAACAGAACATATAGTGAGGACTGGAAGATTTTATGTGTATTGTCTCACCCCTACAAACATGCTTAACACTATCTGTTCACACTTAAAGGAGTAATTCATTTAACTAAAGCAGGCTTTGGCCAGAATAATTTTTCTTACATTTTAAATATACATTTTTATATATCCAACTATAAAGCAGAATCAATTTCTTCAGTACTGGTTGGTATCTTGAGGAGATGAGGAAAAAAATCAAGATTTAATTCTTTCTATTTTAACAAAAAAGAAAAGAATATTTGTGTTCAAAATATTACAGCTGCCTTACAAATAGCTTCATTCCTAATTGGAAGCAGCATCTTCAGTTCTCCATAGTGTGACATTTATCTCTGTGTAATAAAAAATTCTGTGCCTTACAAATTCTGTAATAGGCAGGTCAACCACTTAATATCACATCATTCATGTAAACATACACAGCACTTAAGCTTTACATAGATCTCACATGTTGGCACTTCAAAGGGGTCCAGAATAGGAGTAGTAAAAGAAATTAAGCAGTAAGAGAAAATGTGCTCTTTGTTTAATGCAAATGGGCTCCTTTTAAAAGACGTGCTTTTAAAAACCATCATATCACATTAAATAAGTTGCATTTTGGCTACTTGAATTAAATGTCTTTACAATTGTCTAATAATTTAAAAATTAAACTCAAAGAGATTGCTCACAAGTTGAAAATGACAGCTAGTATCAGCAGTGAAACAACTCCATTAGGACAGTCTCGATGACAGAGTTCAGTTCTGTTTGGCTGCACTTGCAGGTTGTCTGCATGTTGTCAGGATTCCATCAGCCCACCTGCTACAGAGCAAGAAAATAACCCCTGCCCCAGCCTCTGACAATGCAATGCACAGTGTACAGTGGTGTACAACAATTTCTGCATTCAGTGGGAAAGAAAACAAAACAAAACAAACAACCCCCCACTCCAACCATAAAACAATTGTATCCAGCTTGACAGTGCCTGGAACACAGGAGATTTTTGGCCTTCCAGGATACAAATATTCTGCAGACTGAGGGTAAGGTGCAGTTTTCCCAGTTAAGTCAGGGCTGAGCACATTCCTTAACATTCTGTAACACAAAGGCATGAACAATAGCAACAACAAAATAAACCCTGTTGCAAAGAATGTCTATGAATAACTTGTAGGAAAAACATGTGTGGATTTCTGTGATTCACAAATACTTAAGAAAATGAGCAGATTTTTAAAAGGTCCCAGATCTCATGACCAGAGGGCTTTTCCATGTACTTAGTTAACTGTGAACTATTAGTATTTTCAGATTCTAATTCCAGTGCAAACTTGAAACAGAGAGAAGTATTTGACTCCAGCTACTGTCCTGCAAGAACTCAGTCTGGGAGTTCTCCACCAATACTAGAAGCAAGCAAGCAAGCAAGCTCTGCCCTAGTTTAGTAAGCTGTTGGCACAGTTTCGAGCCAGACAAGGGAGAGAGCCTTTCACTGCCTCTGTAATCTATCAACAGTTCACATAAAACCAGAGAGTGGGAGAATCTCACAGGGATCAAAACTCAGATGAGCACCTAGTAGCAGAGATCTAAGCCTATAGAGAAGCCTCCCCCTTCTCTTTTCTCCCACTTGTGCACAAGAGACGCTCAAAATATTCTTCACTAGACAGGCCAAGAGACAACCAGTAAAGGGAAGGAAACACTATGGCTGGGGAATTCTTTTTGCAGTGTGATGCTCTTTTCTTTTTATTCCACTTCATCATAAGGCATCCTGCAACTTCCATGCTACCTTCTGCTCCAGTGTGCAAAATTCCCTCCATCATTTCCTCCCATAGTGTTCAGTGGAGCATTGGGGTTATTGATGATATTTCCTTTTCCACCTTGTTGGATCTCCTTTTCTGCCTCCTCGTTCTCCATTCACACCAGACAGGAACACACACATGCTCCCCTCGTCTTTCTTGTTGCAGAGTGCAACAGTAGACTCTGCTTTTAAGAAAAAGAACTTGAATCAAACCTCTTTTTTTATACTACAATATTTTGTCCTTGACAATACATGGCAGAGAAAGGAGAGAGACAAGGCTTTGAGTAACCACCAAAATAATGAGATACTGAGATCATGAAATCAAATAATGAAATCAAATCATTGAAGTAATGAAATCATAAAAATTCTGAGCTGAAATAGTTTTCAAGAGATCATTTAGCTCAGCAGGGTGCATTAATGAAGAAATCTCTCTGCTGACAATACTAGTGGTGGGTTGTTAATATTACCATTCCAGCCCTGCCACTTCTCAACAGAGTATTTGGTCCTTCATAGGCACTCTTTTTCATTTCCCCCTTTAAATCACACATAGTTTGTACTATCACTTAGCAAAGACCCAGACTAATTCATCTCTCAGAACATGCCACTGGCTTCAGACACACTTTCCCCCGTGGTGCATTTTGATTGGTTCTGGAGACGCCTTTGCTCAAGGAATTTCTTGTTCCAGCGAGTCACTCAGTGAAGGGAAAGGTTAAGTGAAGGAGTAGACATTCTACTAAGCCCATTGAAATTGCATTTGCTGCATCCAGCTGGATTTTTTTCAAGCAGTGCTGGAAAAAATCCAGCACTGCTTGAACTGGATTGTTCTGCAGCAAACAAGTGAAAATTCATAGGAGACCAAGGCAAAAGAAAGAGTGTGGACTTTGCTTACCACCATCACATTGATAGGATTTAAAGAGCACCAGATTAATTACTGGCCTGAGTTTGACTGCTTAGTACATTAGTTGTCCTTCATAAAAAAACACAACCATTGTAATACAAATCTGTACTGGAAATAAAGGTGAAAATACGGCATCCAATAACAAAAAATAGCAAAAGTCATCCATCAGAATACCCAAGTCACACAACTTTTTTCAAGTCTTCTTTAGCTGAGCAGCAGCACATTCACTGGCTGTTAAAATGAAACTGCTCTAAAAAGGAAAAGCATGTGTCTAAGAGCAAAACAGATCAACACATACAGAGCTCTATCATGCACGTTGTATTTCTTCATTTTTTCCAATATGAAGTTGCCACATACTGTTGTTCTAAACTATAAATTACCAATATAAATCCTATGTATGTGGATTTTTTTTTGTTGATAAGTTAATCTACTGCACCCAGGAGTGGGATGTTCATAGAACACACGACCCTTGCTGCCAACAGTGGAGCTAATACAATAAAAAAAAAGCTGAGGATAGTATAAAGGATTTTACTTCTCTTCAGATACTGGGAATCCTGAGCTGCACAGCATCAGATGGGGACCCAATCAGTGCTCAGCATGCTGCACTGATCTCTACCCCATTTGGGGCTTTTAAGCTTTTACGGGATTTCCCTCAAACATTGCTATTCATTTCTACTGTCAAACAAAAAGAGCACTCACAGCAGAGCTTGTTGCCAGTTTCAGGTAGAGACATGGACACGCTGGTGGTGTGAGTGCCTGG
The DNA here is from genome assembly GCF_028551555.1 of Melozone crissalis. Classification (NCBI taxonomy): domain Eukaryota; kingdom Metazoa; phylum Chordata; class Aves; order Passeriformes; family Passerellidae; genus Melozone; species Melozone crissalis. The sequence goes on along the minus strand of NW_026535796.1, from coordinate 32,056,117 downwards.
GAGCTGCCTGCACACTCCATCATCAGCTTTCTGGCAACATTCATCCTGTGACCAAGCTGTACATGCAGCTCTGAAAGCAAAGCTAAAAATGCACTGTATAAGCTGTTAAAGAAGTGCAGCAGTGGCCTGCAGCTCCTCAGGCAAACTCCCATATGTTGGTCAAGCATCACTAAACTCTTTATTTTTCTGCTCGGTTAAAGAATTCTTCACAGCACTCAAAAAACACACAAAGAAGATAATTATCAATTATATACATTAAAACTTCTTGCACCAACCATAAAAATCAAATTTCTAAATATGCCATTATGCACTGAAAACCCTAAAATATGGCCATAATACTCTTTTGCAATTATATTAGACTACTTCCTATCAGTTTAGAAAAGAATTGACATAACTGTAGACCACAGGATATCTATAAAATAGCAGGCAGTACTGTGAGTATATAGGATTCATTTTTTAATTAATGTATAAAGCATTATAAAAGTTATGAAAAAAAATTAAAAGGCACAAAACCCTATTCCTGGTTTAGGTTTTCTTGCTCACTATTTTAGATATTAAATACACATACCTAGCATAGTTTTCCAAGCAAATGAGACCGTTTGTCCATCAGTCCTTTCAATCTAAAATGTTCTTTATTGTTTAATTACATCAGACAAGGCAGCAAGGGGGTTCAGAGAAAGCACTTTGCCACAGTGAGTGAGAATTTGTGGGCAGGAGGTAACAGCCTGCATTGTTGTTCCCTTTGGAGGGGGTTAGAGGAGTCCTGAGGGCTGAGGCTAATGTCATTCTTGCTCCTCTTCCACCAACCACAACACTTGCTACTTCTTTCCTTTAAAGCATCAGGAATGCTTCTGCTGCCCAGTCCTGGCTGGAGGGTTTTAACCTTAAGGCCAGGGAAGTGGCTTCCCACTCACTTTGAAATAACTCCTTCCAAGGAAAGGATGCCAAATCCCAAAACTGGTGATGTTGAAAAATTTTCTAAATTATTATCACCAACTGTCATTGCTATCATTCTGATTCTGTGTGTTTCTGAAGTTAAAACTGAAGATAATGAGATTAGTCTGATACTAGGTATTGGGAGATAGCCCTTGCTGTGATAGCCTTCTTCATAAAATAATATAAAATATGAGTGGGATATAGTCAGTCTTCTGTAACAAAAATATTTCTTGCATTATAAAGTAAAATAATAGAGTAACCCACACCCTGAATCCTACATAGCAAGGAAAAAAGATTATTCCATACAATTTCAAACAATACTGAGTTATTTATATCCCAGGAAGGGGAAAAAACCAACCACCACCACCAACAGACCAATCAACCAACCAGAAACCCACAAAGAATGAGCATTATTACTATTATTATTATAAAATGAGAAACAATGAGCTTTCCCAAGTTTGTGTGTGAAATTTTTATGATAGAACCCCATTCAGATGAAGCTTGATTAAAAATGTTCATTTGTAGGCAAGTTGGAGTTGGCTGACTACTGCCTAATCATTAGGAATATTTATATGCATCCCAAACTATTTAAAATGCAAACACTGGAATAATTAAAAAAAAACCAACAAAACAAAACAAAAATGCATTTCATCCCAAAAGGCTTTCCTTTGGTTTCTATTTAGAGATATAATGAATACACCAGTTATACAAGGAGCAAGACCACACAATCAGAGAATGAAAGACCCTGGGCAAAGATGAGAATTTAGTAAATGTTGTGCAATAATATATTTCATCATGTCATCTCACAATTTTTTCCATAGGTGCTGAGTTTTAGGCTGTTTATCACAAGTGAATTTTGGAGTTATATACTCACAAAACTGATTTGTGATTTGATTCTTGCTATTAAAATGGTAAAAAGCTTGGAAAGGTCAGCTAGTGTTTACATACCATGCACAGATTTTGCCTTACTGCAGTTATTCTTGTTCTTCAATCTAATGATCATTCCAATAAAACAATCCTTTGAATGACTAAAAACTAAAACCTGCTTCATAGTTTTAAACACAAAATAACTCATTTATTGTGTTGGGCTCAAAATACATTCCATACATAACATAACTGCCTATTTTGTTAGTTCTAGGGTTCCCCACAAGCGAATAGTCTGATAAATCAATGTCAAACACCTTAAACTTCATGGCCTCCCCTCAAGGAAGTGCTGTTTCACAAGTGGGGACAGATGAGTGCAGGTATCAAGAGCCAAACTCTCAGTAGTACCTAGGAACCAAGAAGCCAAGCTTTGCCCTATTTTGAGGCAACAGCAAACACACAGAGCCATTGCCTGCAGCTGGCTATGCCATCTCTGACTCAAACACACATCCATTTCTGCACAGGCAATGAAGCTGTGTATGCCCACCTGCAAGGAGTGTCCTCAGCACCAAAGCTCAGGGATTTGCACTTTCAGGAATTTTGCAACTTGTTGAAGTTGTTGCCCATGTTATCATTAATGTTTTCTGGAAGCACTTCAGTGTGTGGTTCCCACCACCATGTAGGGCTTTTTCATGTTGAGTAATTTTGGCACTAGATAGCACCCAATGCCTTCTGCTGGCTGCCTCCAGCTCAGAAAGCCTGGCAACATAAATAAGAAACAAGCCATGTGGGATTAGGCAGAAAATAAACAAACAAATGAAAAACCAAACAAACCCCACATATTTCAGGGACTGGGCTTGCCCTAAATTTCCCATTTCTAGGGTACCACGAATATTCAGGCCACTCAGCAGGGCAGCAGCCGCACTGAGAACAGATTGAGCTGCTCAACTGCTTGAGGCTTGAAAAACAGGCTGAAAAGAGGCCTGAAAAAGGATCTTCAACTTTGATCCCCCAAGGTTTTGTGCATGTGCCCTTCCCTACCTCTCATTTTATTAGAAAGGCTGGAAATTATTTGGTCTGTTTAAACCAAGTCAGGGATCAAAAGCACATTGAATTGACTCAGCCTTTAGGAAGTTGTAGATGGTTTAGGAGTCAAGAAATTTGTAATAACATTAGTAAGCATAAGAACATCAGTGCAGTGTTAGCTACAGAAAATTAGGAATTCAGTATTTTACCAATGCTGAACAGTGTTGAAGCACAGCACAGTTAATTTAACGCAAGAGGCAAATTGTGACTTTTTTGTTACTGTGAGATAGTACAAAATTTCTAATGATAACACTTAAGAGTTTATCAGTTACAGTAGACTTTGGAGTTTTGAGAAACTCCAAGCAACTTTGTCTGTTGAAAAACTGTGCCTTCAGAAGTCTTAGTCGTGGCAGGTATCCTAAAATATTGAGGATTGAAATGTGTTTAAATACCCCTGACCTAATCCTAACCTTGCTTCCCCCTCTCCCCAAAAAGGTGGGGAAAATCAATGCACTTTCCTAGGGTCTGGGGGAATGTTTTTTTTAAAGACACACTGATAGAGTTTGTTGGCTGGACTAACACTTCAGATGCTTTAGAAATCACTGTAAATACAGCCAAACATAACAACACACGCAGACACACCTGAGGATGAGGCAACTGGTTACTTGAGGAATAAAAGGCAGGCAGATCTCAAATTCCTACCCCAGAAAATGCTACAAATCAGTCTTTTTCTCCCTTTTCTCCAATTCCTTTTTGGTTTTGAGCGATGAGGAATTTTGAACACACTTTGCCTCTGCAGCAGAGCTGGCTCTCTCTGTCCATTCAGTGTTTCCTCCAGTTTGTTTCCACCCCAAGGTGCAGAGCCCTGGGAATACATGTTAAATCAAGGCTGCTATGTCCTCAGCAGGACTGTAAGAAATTATTCATTCCACATAAAAGCCTGGCAAGCAAATGCAGATGTGCCACATACAGTACTTCCAAGGTCAACAACATGGTCTGTATAAGGTAGATTCTGATATTTTAGCCGTATTTTGGCATAATCATCTGAACTTGAAGTCATACATTGAACTGAATGCAGGATTTCTTTGACTTTTCCTTCACTCTGAAGGAAATAAGGGTAAGAATCATATACTGTAATTCTCTTTTTTTTTTTTTGAAGGGTAGTGTTGGTAGTGTGATATACAAAGCCAACCAATTTCCATCCACCTCCCAGGGCCACACACTGAGATGTGCTAAATAAGAGATCTTACCATGGAAATAAGCCTCCTCAATTTATAAATAGCAGAATGTAGTCACCTTCAGGGTTAAGCTAACAAAGAGAAGTAACAATCACTGCTACATTTCTGAACTTTAAGTCGTGAAATTTTATGGCAGAAGAATGAGAAAGAAAAATCTGAGGACATGACTTAAACTTCTTTTAAAAGTAAATAGTGTTTCAAGAGAAACCTCAAAGTGCCCTCTCCTGGCACCTGACATTAACTGTGGGCTCTGAAACATCCTTAACCCGCAGCACTTACTATCTGGTTAAAAGGAAGTTCTTTTGACACACATTTTTTGTTAATAAATTGTCTTTATTAGCTATAGAGCAAGGATAAGAAACTGTCTGCATCATTTTATAGAATAAGAAACATTGAAGTGATCTGTTAAAAATTATTTTAAAGTGTAATTAAACTGTTCATACTGTTTAGCTTTTTTCCAAAAAAGGCATGTGCTTAAGATTCATTTATTGTATTATTAGTATCACATAATATTAATGTTATTAACCTGCAACAGGATTGACGTAAATTTGCACTGCATTAATTACCGCTGATCATTATTGACACTCCTTTTTATAGATTCACCCTAGGAAGCACAACATTTTTGGTTTTAGTTAACCAAGCACAACAAGTGCAGTAAGTCAAAATTGCATTAGAAAAATAAACCTGAACCCTCTTTTTATTTCTGGGTTTGGAGTTGCAGGTTAAAACACTCATTGCATTGTCCCACCTTTCCTTAACACTTTCGTCAGTGTAAGAGATGTATTTCATTTTGTTTAATTACATATTTTGTTTCTATGGCAACTAGACAGAACCTAATCCATTTCTGTTCCTTCCTAAGCCTTTACATAGTGATTTTCTTTCACAGTATAGTAGCAAAAGATAATCCTCCTTTAGAACTCTGAGTACTGTTCTTTCCAAATATCCCTTAATTAGTATGCATTAGGATTAAAACCAGTTGTAGTTGTGCTATAACTAAGAGAAACTGTGAAAAAAAAACTAACAGGATCCAAACAGAAAATTCAAAACTACCATCAAGCAGCTTCAGCATAAATTTACTGCCACCTGCAGGCAGGCTTTCACCGTCATGGATCTCCAGGGGGATGAAGGAAAGCAAATTTGATGCTCCAACTCTGGCCAATTGATTCAGATTTATTTTACTTAGAGGAAAAGAAGAATCCACTAATGTTGCCCTGTTTAATGAAATAATGTCTATTATTTTGATTTCTGTTGTCCTATTCCAGCTTGCTTTTATTTGTGAAGACAGTGGTGATGTCTGAAGATATTCCTTCTGTAATAAAGGACACAAATTTTACTGCTGCTAAATACCTCTTGAACAGTAGCCTTTCTGTATTCATCTATTTTTCAAAGAAATTACTATGTTCTAAAACTTTAGCCAGGTTTTTAAAAAATCTAGCAAGTCAAATCTTACAAAAAACATCAGGTCTGTGGCTAAAATACTCATTCTAGGAAAATTTGGACATTACTGCCTTACTAAAATGGCCTGAGTCCTTCATTCATATTCTTTCATACAGAGAAACCAAACTGAAAGAGTAACATTGACACTTGTGAAGCTTACAAATACCAAATATAAAGTTTACCTACAAGGCCTTTTTTTGAACCTATTACCATCTGAAACAATTCTTACAAAATCATATAGTACTTTCTCCTATCAGAAAGTGATGCTGTCTCAGTCAGTGCCTAGGGTAACTAGGGCTAAATTAATCTAGCCCTAGACTAGGGCTACTGAATCTGTCAGATTATTGTCAGCCTTCAGACCTTTCATGCAACATCTGGGAAAGGTAAATTTCTAGAAGTGAGATCTGCAGGGCTGCCAGCACACTGAAATAAGTCAGCTCAAAATTCCAATCTCCAGCTTTTTCCAGAAAAAAACCAGTAATGAGTCTTAAATGGTAGAAGTCACATCTGATCCACCAGGACCATTTTCCATGCAGAGAAACAAAAGCATACACATAATGCCATACAACTACATTTCTGTAGTTGTTCTGTAAATTCTTTCAATTACAACTGGCATTTCCAGGAAATGTCAAGTTTACTGAATACATGCTGTGCTTTTGCTTCAATTATAGACTGCAAATTCCATTCCAGAGGTAATATACTGTCTACCTGGTCTAAATTCCAGTGCTTCTGCCTGGGAATAGCACATTTAAGAACTTGCTTAGGAATGAGCACATGTCCTCAGAACAGAGCTTACTTTGCCACATGGAAAAGGCTGTGTGGACAGGGCTGTCATCTGTCAATCTCTCATCCCAGATTTATAGAAAGGTTTGGGTTGGAAGGGACCTTAAAGGTCATCCAAGTTTCATCCCCTCTGCCATGACCAGGGACACCTTCCACTAGACCAGGTTGCTCAAAGCCTCATATGGATTAAAGCCCTGAAGATTTTAGCTATTAATATGCAAAGTCTATTGGATATATGATTTCTTTCTCCTTACCTCTCTCCCTTGTCCTCTAAACAAAGGGTGAGGGAGGGGGGAAGGCTGTTCTTTCCCAGTATTAATTGAAGAATAATATAATAATTGAAGAATCTCTCCGGGAGACAGAAAGCTGTAAGCACATCTCTCTTTTGATAAAAGTTTAAACCTACTTTTTTCTTTCTACTTAAAAGAAAAAGAACAAAACCGCACACAGAACAAATTGAACCTACTGTTGGAAGACAGCATAGGTTTCAAAATGAGTGAAAATTTCAGTACTTTATCATCTCTTACCACTTGATGGGGGTGGTGAGCTACTTACACAGGCCTTGGCTTACAAATAGAGTAAGATGGTCACAAAGTATAAATAGCCCATTTTTATAGTTTAAAAACAAGCACACTATGATGAAGTGCCAAAATTAAAATTATTTGGAAAGTTTAAGACCTGCTTATTATGAAATACCTAAGCTAAACTCCACATAATACTTATACAGTAAGTATTGCCAGGTTATATCAATTGCATTCCAACTAAATATATCAGATACTTCATTGTGGGAAAGATAATCAGATCAATTTGCTCTGTTTGGCAAAAACCAAACTGCATCTCCTCTGAAACATAACTACTGATAGAGAAGCCTTTTCTATACACGTACAGAAAGTTATTTTTGTCACTCAGTGCCTCTTGTTCTTCACTTAATTTTTCACATATTTCAGAATTTCTTTTGGCATTTCACAGATCTAAATCAAATTTGTAGGTTAAAACAATGCTACCAAAGCTTGAAAAATTTTAATGCAGTAGTGTAAAAGATAAAACAGCTGGACAAGGGGCTAACAATGTCTCTACTTCAAAGGACTAAAATCTGTGGAAGACCTCTCTTACATTTTACGTTGGATCAAGCAAAACATTAACTGTTCAAATATTAAAAAGATACAAAGCATGTACCAAATATGATTCACCTAAGCATGAAATAATTAACCAGTTATAAACAAAAACCAACCTTACAGCTCTCCCATCACATACACAGAAATGGTGATATGTCAAAAAGGAAAGCCACAGCTCAGTTTCCTGTACTTCTAGTAATGGAATGAGTAGGTCCCAGTTGTCTGACCCCTAATTCACACTGCTGTGATTATTACCTCTCATGTTGATATGAATTATGTTTATTCTGAATTAAGAAACCACATTCATGAAGCGTCAGTCCAAACTGCAAGGTTCTATGAAGGGAAGTGTTGCTTTGTAGAAGAGAAAAAGCTATAGGAATAATCAACTGCAGCTAGAGAGATGCAAAAAACAGAAGAGGTAAAAGGAAAGGTAATCACAAAACCATTTAGAGTACCCAGCATGGCCTAAATACAAATGATTTCAAGCATGTCAACATTTATGAGATTCCTAGCAGTGCTTATGTTTGATTTATAAGTGTCACAGAATAAAGCTTCCATAAAATATTTTCTAAAAGTTTGTAAAAAAACCCAAAATGTATACAAACAAACTCTTAAAACCCCAAAGAAAAAGGTGCAAGTCAAAAGTTTTTTTAAAAAGCCTTAGGCCTTCTGATTATTTAAAAATATTTCCCTTTGCCATTTGGTAGATCAACAATTCCAACAAGACTAGAAAATCAAAGAGCAAAACAACAGAAAAGATGTCCACTACCACAGATCATTTATTTATATACTAAGTTAAAAAATGCAAATATTTAATTACAAAAAGTTTATCAAACAACTGTATACATACAGTCCATATTGTTAAAAGCCAACATGTCAATTGATACTTTATGTACATTTGATTTATGTCATACAATCGTAGAAAAGCATCACTCAGCAGAAACTGATTTGGCATTTGGAAGTACTTACCACCCTGCACTAGAAGAGACGATTAATTTATATGTTACAATAAAAATATTTATTTGCTGCGATCATTTAAAGCAAATGGATGCTTTATTTTCTCCAAGAAGAATCATCATAAGTGGAGATTAAAGTGCACATAACCAATGTTAACAATTCTTCAACAATCCCATCTATCATTCTAGTTGCTCGAAGCACATCACAGTAACATCAAGGATTTAGAAATTTTCTCTGTGGCTAAAAGAGCAAGACTTGAAAAGACACTCAGTTTCCTAAGCTGCATGAAATACTTCTGGTGTACAGTAAGATGAAATGGGGTACAGAAATTTTGAAAATAGTGTTTGGTGGAAAACTCAGTGTAAAGTCTCCCAGATACATGACTTCTGGGGAAATATTTTCCTTTCCTAACAAAAATTCATCATATTTCATACAACTGTGGACCAAACATGCAGGCCATGCAACAGCACTTATGTAACCATCCCCCCCAGTCGTTCTTTCTGGGCTACATATAACACAGGTTGGAGCAACATTGTCCACCTTATGCATAAATTTTGCTGGCAATCAAGAAAAAACATCACCAATGATTTGTCTGCTATAGAATAGGGTCCTACACTAGAAAAGTGCTCTTCAAAAACATAGTTCAAAATATTGGCTTTGTTTCATTACAAGCAATATAGTGAACCTTACAAAATATAACACAGTCGGTACTAGCAAAGCTGTTGAGGACAATAATTTAAATAAATCAGTACACTTTGGATAAAAGGATGCTTATGCATTTTACAATCTATTCAAAAGCAACAGCTCAGCAGGCTAAATTTACATCCACAAGAGAAGCATGACAGTAACTGAAAATAAATTGAGTTGCTGGTAATTATGGTTATAATTTTTTCACACCAACTGGTCACCAATGGAAAAATAATTTTTTCTAAATTACAAATATGTTAAGTTTTGAAGCATTATACTTGAAGAGCATACTTCACATCTTAGGCACTGGACCCAATTTAGAGGCAAAATATCTGTTAACAGGATTCACCCTCCTCAGGTTTCTGAAGGCCGTCCATATGAAGCTTACATACAGCACGACCAACACATATTAGATACTGCTGGAAATAGATAAGGAATACAAAACACTATTAAATACAATTTTCACCCATGGCACATCACGCATGGCAATACCACTTGTTTCACATCCGGTGAACAACGGTCAGTTGTGGTTATGCTTTATTGAATATTTTCCTTTCTGGAGCTGAGAAATATACAGCTTAGACTTGCTTCCATCCGGTCTTTTAAACCAAACTTCATCATGGTTAATTGTTGTAATTATGGCACTGCAGAAAATGAGGGAAGAAGGGTCAGGGGAAGAAAAACAAGAAGAATTTAGAAAGCTCATAAGCTAAAAATAACCTCAAAACTGCAGCTGTATTTCCACACAGTAAATGAAAGTATGCATTAGTTGTAAATGCTAGCCCCAAAAGATACTAGCACCACTCTAAGGACAGTTTTAACATAATTTCTTGGGAACTGCATGTGTCTTTAGTGAAGGTAGCTAATGTTACAGCCATCTATTTTATTCTCTTACAAGAAAACCCTAACAGGTACAAATACTTTAATTGTTTATAAGAACAACAGTCACATACAGAAAACACAATAAACCACCCATAGTAAAAAAAACAAGAAAAGCCTTGAAATTACATTGAATATGAAGTACTTGAAAAAAAGTTGGACAACCTGAAGCCAAGATTTAAAGCACAAAATGTATTAAACTCTCACTCATTATGCCAAGATCACAAGAAATAAACTGAAAGTGACTTACTGATTCCCTGTTAAATGAGCCCTGTTTCTATGCTCCTTGTAGTAACCTTTAACACAAATAGTGAACAAAACTCCCTCCTCATACCCACAGAAAAAATATCATTTCAAGTACATTGATGGGGAGAACAGAAAGCACAAAACCAATGATCAAAACAGTTAATAGAACAAAAATCTACTGCATACTGAATGTGACAACTCCCTCAAGTCTTACAAATTGTGGGGGTCTTGAAAGCCCAGGAAAGCTTCACCGCATGACTGCCCTGTTAAGCATCAGCTTTTAGCTTTTGTCAGACACTGGATACTAAGATCTTTACTTGGCCCAGTACAACTGCTGTATTCTGCTAAATTAATCCAGAGGTTTTTTAATTTCAGACACAATCTGTAGTTTACCAAAATACCTTCCTGTTTCAGCCCTGAAGAAACACCAAAATCACCAAAATTTGTTCCTCTACACCATACATAAGGACAAAAAGAAACAACCAGTTCTACAGTAAACTACTGACCTATAAATTTAAAGTAAATTTTCCTGAGTACATGTGCATATTTAATTAACACCAGGCTTAGACTTATTTGCCCCATTCAGTAAAAGGCAAGATATATCTTTTATTTTAAATACACTCTGAATTTTAGAATTTGCAAATATTATCCATGCAGAGAAAACACATTTATAGATCTTAAAACATTCAACCAAATTTGCACTCTAACATTTAGACTGTTCCAAGGCAGAACCTTTCTTAAGAGAAGAAAATACCATTAAAAAGTTGCTCTCTTCTTTCAGAGCACTAATCAATGGAAAACAAAGCTTATCTTCAACAGCATGAAGTGTTTTTCCATAATTAAGTATTTTTGGGTCAAATTCTCAAAGCAACAAAATCCCAAGATACTAGAAAAAAAACTACTCCAAGGCTATCAGAAACTAGTAACAGCTTAAATTGTTAAGAGAGATCCTAACTTGATAACCCTTCAATCAATTCCAGCCTTTACTATCCTCTTTCACAAGTCAGCACTCATCTCAATACCTGTCTTCCAAGGTGAACTAGTAAATGTCACTGAGGTGGCAGTATTTCCACATAGGCCTCACTCTTCAATGTCATCATCCTAGTTATTGCTTAACATGAATGCACCAAGCTCCATAAGCTGAATAATCTTTACCTTGTAGGACATTCATCTTTCTTATCAATGCATATCGTCTGCCCTCGTCCATACCATTCGCCATCATAATAGAGTCTTCCTTCTTCAGATCTAGCACTGTGGAGATGTTTTTCTAATTTGACAGGTGCTAAATTAAGTAATAAAAGTGATTTAATATTAACTTCACAGAAATCAGTTAGGCAGTTAAATACACTTTCATCAAGTTATTTACACAGAAGAGACATTTTGTCCAACAGTAGTCTGTCTTTTAATAATTGAATTGGAAAATTGGAAGCAATATACCTTTTTATTTCCAGTCAGATTATTAAAAGTTATATTTTCATTTTCAAATAGAAGCCATCACCTACGTGCCTATCATCTCTTCTCCTCCTCACCTTCAAATATGTGATTTTACTTTGCAAGAACATGCTTCTCCTCTCAGTGTCAAATATGCAAATATGAATACCACTCCTTTCCCACAGCTCTGCTTTTTCAGAGTTGTAGCTTGCAGTCAATTTGAGCACCCTTCGAAATGCACCTGAAAGGTGCAGATGCTCTCAGCTTTCTGCTTAATCTTGTACAAACACTGGCACAGCTTGCTAATATGAATTGCTGTAAACCACCATTAGAAGGCTGAATTTTTTTTTATAATTTTCTAGAATTTTTGTCACAGGTATCAGCACCTGAGAGAGGAGAAAGACAAAAGTCCCATCTTCCAGCTACTTCACCCCATCCTCCATCACTACACCAGTACTACAACAAATACAATCTGCCTGGATGCAGCTTGCATCATTGGACACAGCAAGTTCTGTCTTGTGAAACTACACCATGTTTACTTACGTTCTGGCTTTACCCTGTGTGGTCCCAGCGTAGCCATTGCCTTGAAACACAAAAGAAAATTAAAGTTAGTCAGCAGGCAGAGTCATTTTGGCTTAACTGCCAGCTTTAGTTATGCAGTAACATGCAGTGGTACTTGCTTTTATATGCAAGTGTATACTTGCATTTACAGGCAAAAAATAGAGTGAGAATTCTAAAATAAAAATGTGTTCAATGGTGACTGGGTAGCTACATAAAAAAGCATTTTGAAGGTGAAAAAAACCACCTTCTTTATTAAGTTCTTATTTCAATAACTCAAGCTTTTCTAAATTAAATCCTCAAAATTGCTCTTATGCAATTCTGTCAAGAAAACATGAAATTACATTAACTCATTCTGAAAAACAAAATGCTATATGAACAACCTAATCTTTTAATTTATATGTTATAAGGTCACAAATATTAGTTCATGTAAACTCCAGACCACACATAACCTTGAGAAAAAAATAAGCACTGAAGAGGTTTTGGGGGCTCATTTGTTTGCTTTTTTTGGGATTTAAAAAATTATTTCCAGAAAAGACAAAGTCCTAGTTTGGGGGGAGAGCCTAGATCCTGGGTTTAAAATTATGTAAAACTACAGAAAAAAAGCTCTAGGGAAAGATATTTTATGTCTGTTCCTCTGATGTGACAGAAAGAGAAAAGCCAGACAAGTTCTCATATAAAGGTCACATTTTACTTCTTGTTCAGGAAAGAGGTACAGGGAAAAAACAGCATAGAAATTGACTCAGCCAACTGAGTCAGTGGAATTCACCTAAGTGGATTGCTATTCCATAAACTGGGATGCACAAGGATATTAGGGGAAGCTTTCTGACTGCAGGTGCAAGGCAAGGACAGCATTTCATTACAGCAAGATCCTTTAACAGTGTTACAATATTAAAAAGGCATTATGCAATTAAAAGCTGGATTTATTTTTTCAAATGTATCAATTGACTAAACAAATTTCTCTTCCTCTAAACCACAACTGTCTCGTAACCTGAGAAAAACACAGCTCCCCATTTTTATGTTAAAAAAGTGTAAGTAAAAAAAAAGTATAAGTAAAGCACATTTTTTCATGGAAAATTATGGACTTCCCATTTCAAAGATACCCTCTTGCACCCCTTTAATGGATTCCTCTTTATGATTTGGGTAGAATAAGAAGAAATAGCAATTAACACAGCTTGAAGTGAAAGGATTAACTGACTACTGAAGAAATAAACATCTATTTAGTGTTTTGATCATGTAAGAAATCCAGTTACACATTTTTAAATAGCAAAAGCACTAGACATGAACCCAACTAAATACACAGGCACTGGCATTCATCCTTTCATCTTACCTTCCTTATTGTTGTCCAGTCTTCAAGTATATCAAGGTCTTGTAACATATAAACTATATAAGGGCGTGGAAATGTTAGGGAAAACTCTCTTAAACAGAAATAATAAAAATACTCTAATGTTTGTAGAAAGATATTAATAGGTCTGTTCTGCAGATCATTCACAAAAAGCATACCAACACGAAGTAAAAGCTCAGTGCAAAAACATCCATCTTTGAATTATGCAACCTAGAAGTACGCTTTTAAGAATTATTAAAAGAGGTAATAATAGTACGTAGATACTCAAGGTACTGGAGTTCAACATAAGGATAGAATAAACAGCTGAGACGCAACCACTCCATTCCTAACAACTCAAAAGTTATTCTATTTGCAATAATTCAAATTACAATAAAAATTCATTGCAATTTCAATGCACCACTACAAAACAGCACCTACACTAGTATCAGCTTAGATAAAATAATTAGTTTTGCATTATTCCGCATCATGTATCTTCAAGAGAAAAGTATGGTCAGCCCCACATAGCTGAGTAACAAATATTTAAAAAACAGGCAGAAAGAGGCAGAAAGGCAAAGCTCCCTTCCTTAAACTATCAATTGCAAAGTAAAAAATGTGTATTAGAACAAATGAACTTCAGAACAAAATTCCATATAGTACAGCTATTCCATTAAAATAGTCTTCACTTTCTACTTTGTTTCTACCCACTTCATCTCTGAAGAATAAGCTTAGCAAAAGGTGCTATGGATGTTTAAAAAAGGAATCTCCTAAAATGGAGAGCAAGTTTAAACTTAAAATTCCCTTTGAAATTTTAGAAATCTTTTAACTACTTTCCATTTTTTTTCTCTAAATAGCAAAAAATTAAAAATGAAAAGCTGGGTAAAATTTCTAGTATTTGCTTTGCACTTATCTGATAAGTTCACAGCTATTTCTAAACTACAATCAAAAAGAATAAATTAATTTACTTTAAAACTGAAAGAATTCTTCGCTTTATAAACAGCCTGAAATTGCTGAGATTTTATACCTAATACTAATATATAATTGATTCTGCTTTTGCCTTGTAACTATTTTTCTTTAAGAGTTAGAGAAAACAACTTTTAGAAACATTTTCTATTTAAAACTAGTAGCTAGGTAAGAGAATCTTAATTTCAATTTTCATGATGGGAGGATGAGTCAATATGGTTTCTCTAATCTGAGTAAGAACAATGTCTGCCATGCAAAAATCAGTTTTGATAATGCATTATCCCTTCAACTTGATATTAATGACATATGTAATAAAATTAACTATAAAACTGCAAACACTACTAGAAAGAACAACAATTTCAGTAAAAGGATATCTGATACAACAACAGGTTTCTTCTTATCTGGGCTAAATGGATCCTTCCTTTTCTTCCTGGACTGGAGCTCATCATTCCATAATTCTGAAAAGATATAATAAGAACATGCTATGAATCAGAAACATTTACACGTTTAGCTCTTTTTATAGCAGAAAATAGTGTCCAAAACAAAAAAAAAAAAAATTCATCAGATATCATTTCTGAACAGAATAAAGGTGTTTATTCAAGATTCAAAGAATAACAAGATTTTGTAGACACAGATTAATACTCTCAAAACACACAAGGGATGCTGACAACTATTGAACCAAAACTGAAGTTTAAATTCAACCCCCTGCCCAAAGTCTACAGTTGAACAGCATTCAACCAGACAATCTAAAACTCATCAGATATATTATGTGTACAGTCAACTCATCAGTACCCAGCAGAAGATAAAAGACAAATAATAAAAAAGCAAACTGAATTTCCAGCCACCTGAGGTAATGTCAATGCTATGTCTGTCTTCTTCAAGTCTTCTAATCTTCTCTTCTAGTTCACTTTGTACAGTATCATATAAGAGAAGCTTCTCACTCTATAAAAGCAAGGTTACAGATTTTTACATTAGTGAGTTCAATGATCTAAATACTGACAATTTAAGGCATCAGTGGAAGCAACATAAGAAAAGCTTTTTCAGAAGCCACAAAGCATATGACATCTCCCTCTATCCACTTTCTTAGCATGAGATTCTAGCTCTTTGAAGACAGCACACTTGCTTAGCACAAGTGAAAATATAATTACATATTTATCAACTACTGGTACCAAGAGTAATTAAAAGCATGCAGCTATCTTTCCAGAATAACTCTCTGCATTCTTTCCAGAATAACTCTCTGCCCTGTATTTTTGTGGACAGAAAAGTTTTATTCACAATGGGTAGCTAAAGCAGTAGCTTCTAAGCCACCTTTCATTACAAATCACAAAAGCTAATGTTTTCATGGAAAGCCTTTTATAAAGCTATCTCCTACACTAAACTGCACAGTATCTTACAGATCAGTTACTCTTCAGCATGACAACCCACTAAATTCTCTAAAAGAGTAACTCAGAATTAAGCTGAGTTCCAAGCCTTAAGGAAATAACTGCACTGCTCTTTCACAAGCTTGGACATTTCCAAAACTATGAGTAGAAAACACAGCCAATTGTTCAATTTCAATATTCACTTTCAGTGAGCAATGTCTTTAACAGCTCTGGAAAACAGAGCTTGAACTGACTCAAAAAACAGTGTAAGCAGCTCAAGACAATGCACCCAGTTATCTGCTACCATGTCTCTGCCAGAAGCTGCTGCTCCCTACAGCCAAATGAGCAATGTCTGCACTTCAGCTGCTCTTGCCCACAGCACAGCAACAGAAGCTTCCCTCTACCTGTGTTCAAGCTAGTTTGCTAGAGTGAAGGAATGGACAAAAAACCCTATTGCACTAAATGACTGTCACGCTTACCATTCCCTCAAGTTACAGAGTATTCAAATTCTGGAGACCTCCTTTCACATATTTTTCACATGAAAAATATGTGATACCTTTATAAAAAACACTTCCCAGCTGAATTTAAAAGGCAGAAGCCTCTTTACATTTATCTGAAGTGACAATTGAGTGTTACCTGTTCTGAGACCATTTTAAAATTAAACAGTGTTTGTGTTTAGACATGTGTTCTGCTTCATGTAGCTGGTAACAAATAAGGTGTGAAAGCTATTACAGGCATCAGAGGCATTCTTGCTGAATGGTTATATTCCAGAGCAACAGTAATTCTACAAGCAGCATTTCTGACTTAATAGAGCTTTTCCCCCCAAGAGACTTGTACTGGATGGTGAATTATGAATGCTTCACATAACAGCAAAACAAGGGACAAAGACCACCTCAAACAGGAATAATACACACCCAAGGCAAATCATTTCATCAGGGATAAGAGACCTTGCAAGTCTTACAGGATTCTGTCCAGCCTCAGGAGTATTCACAGGAGTAAGGACAGCCAGTAATGAGTCATCTTTCATAACATTTAATGCCTTCCCAAGGCATCAAGAAAATCGAAAACTTTTCTAAAGTACACAGGCACACTCTTGCTTTATTGCTATAGTAGGTATCAGGAATTATGGAATATAGTGAACCACTCAGAAGAACACACCTTTAAGTAATTGTAAGGGGACTCAGGAGTACTATGATGAAAAGGATCTAAGCAGCTATGTACAGCATTGGACATACATGTATTGAGTGTTTGTACTACAGTATCCAGCATTTATCCACATGAACAGGAACCTTTATGTTCAAGGAGAGAAATGTATTTTTCTTGTAACTGCTTTTGAAATTACAGCTATATCAGTAGCTTTCTAATGCTTCTCAAAAAGACTTCTTTGGTTTTGTTATTAAATGTAAGGCATTTTTTGCTAAAAGTATGTCAGGTATTTTAGTTACTTTCCTGGTAATCTTTTTATAAAAAATGTAAAAAATCATGTGGGAATCTATTAATAAGAACTTGATAATGAAAAAATAAGAAGACTTAGCACTATATATATATATATATATATATGTATATTCAAAGCCAAACTAATAAAAAGCCTCTCAACATCCTCATTAACAACTCAGACATGGGTCTTGAAGAATACTAAGTAAGTTTGCCAGCAACACTAAACTGGGAGGGACTACTGACTCCCTCAAGGGCAGAGGGGCCCTGCAGAGAGACCTTGACAAATTAGAAAGCTGGGCAATTGCCAACCAAATGAAGTAAATGAAGTTAAAAAAGAACAAGTGCTGGATTCTGCATCTGGGACAGGGTAATCCTGGATGTACAGACAGACTGGGGAATGAGAGGCTGGAGAACAGCACCATAGAAAGGGACCTGGGGGCTCTGGTTGACAGAAAGCTGAATCTGAGCCAGCAGTGCCCTGGCAGCCAGGAGGGCCAGCCCTGCCCTGGGTGCATCAGGCACAGCAGCACCAGCCAGGCAAGGGAGGGGATTGTCCTGCTCTGCTCTGCACTGGGGCAGCCTCACCTCCAGGGCTGGGGGCAGTTCTGAGCACCACAGTATCAGAAAGCTATTAAACTACTAGAGAGTGTCCAGAGGAGGGCCAGGAGGATGCTGAAGGCTCTGGAGGGGAAACCATATGAGGAGCAGCTGAGGTCACTTGGTCTGTTCAGCCTGGAGGAGACTGAAGGGAGACTTCATCTGGGTCTTCAATATCCCACAAGGGGAAGCAGAAGGGTGGGTACCAATCTCTTTACTCTCATGACCAGGGACAGGATTTGAGGAAAAGGCATGAAGCTGAGCCAGGGGAGATTTAGGCTGAGTATCAGGAAAAGATTCTTCACCCAGAAGCTGGCTGAGCACTAGAAAAGGCTCCCCAGAAAAGTGAACCCAGCTTGTCTGAAGTGTTTGGACAACACTCCTAGGCACATGACTTAATTCTTCATTGTCCTGCACAGGGCCAGGAATTGGACTAGACAATCTTGATGGGTCCCTTCTAAACCAGCACATTCTATGATTCTAATTTTCAGATGCTTTGAGTAACTTCTTGCATGGACTTATATATTACACAGTAGTTGCATTCAAATAGCAAATAACAGCAATAATAAAAACATGCACTGAACCTGAAAAGCATGACAGACAGTAAAGTTAGATGAGATTAGCTATCAATGTGAAACAGCTGGCACAACCTCACAGTGCTGTCGAGAGGCTTGAATTTCACATTCATATTTGTTCTTCACAGATTCCAGACAAAGCTCTCTATAGATACCTGCAATCAGACAAATTACAGCAATATTACTTTCTTTAGCAAATATCTGACTTCAGAATTCTATTTTAAGACTGCCTGCAGGTCCCAACATATGCACACAGTAAAAATACAGATATATTACATTAGGCACTTAAGAGTGGCTGGCTGCTTAAAAGAATAAAAATAAGAACAAGTAAATCCTTAATTCTGAAGATCTGAGAAAAACTAAATGCTATTTTAATTCCTTCTCCTGTCAGTCAATAAATTACACCAGTGGTCACAATAACTTTAGAAAATACACCAATTTCATATTTCTGATCAGATTATCCTGAATATTATCAGTTTTCAAACTTAAGTACTGAATGGCCTCTTCTCTTTTCTAGTAAGAGTTTAAAATAAGGTTTTGGGGTTGTAAAACAGCTAGAAAACTGATTGAAAGAAAAAAGTTTTACAAATTATATTTGGAGTAAGACTTACTTTATAATGCATGACCTTATTACATTACAATAATTAACAACACTGTTCCATTCTTAAAAACAGTCATCTTGTGATTAAGGGTACCACTTCTAAGCATTAGGAGCACTTTTAGGTATTTCTGGAAATGTGTTCACTAAGCCAGCTGAAAAAAAACTTAGAGGTACCTGAAATGTAATATCAGGCAAGCATCTACAGAACTTGATTTAATATATTCAATGCATTCAACAGAAAACACCTATATTCCTTCAGCCTAGAAACTTGAGGAGTTCAGTTTGCACACACAGTGGTGGTGCCTTGCAACTAAAGAACGTCCAAAACCAACTTCCCTTATAGTTCAACTTACTATAAATGAACACTACTAGGGGAACAGAACTACTAGCAGCAATCTCTCTGAAAAACAAACCACCAAGTATTGCATCAATCACCTTTCCACAGTGAAGCTATTCTAGAATTCAAAATGTTCTTTTTTACATTGCTATGTTATGCTGGCTTTTATTTTCTTAATATTTACGGCTGACTGATATATTTAGGTCACGTATTTATTTGCCTGAAATTGAAAAATATAGGTATGAACAATCCTAGAACAAACAGTTGTTCTTCTGACTTGCTAAAATAGTCAAGATCCACATTTTGTGTGAATAGTGCCTTAGAGAGCCAAGGAACACAAGTTTCTTTTCTAACACAGATGCAATTATATCCCAAGTTTAGCTAAATATAGTTTAGTTTAGGGGTTTTGTCACCACTTCCTCCCCTTTCCTAGGCAACCATAGGTCCTTATGGGTTACTTGGTGGAACTCAAGTCCTGCTATTACCCACTTCTGTAAAGGCTCTCAAACAGCAGGAGCATCCAGTTCTGCAGTCTCTTGCTTTCTCTGGAATAATTTTATCAAGGTCATTCAGTTGGGGACAAATGGAAACAAAAACCTCCTATTTTCTATTTTCAGCTTCAAGGAAACTTGTTTTTAAGCTGGGCTTTTTTTACATTGAAACATGGCTCTTCAATGGTGCTGAAGACCATTCAAGAGAATGTGTAACATGCTGCATATCCCATTCCTACCTACATGAAAGCACTGATGGACAGCCACATTTAAAACTGAAAATTAAAAGCCTGGATTAAGATTGCTTTTATATCAAACCTTCGGCAAGTTTAACTGAGATCCTCCTGCAAAGCCTAAGTGGGCTGCTTAGGACTAGTCATGTAGATTTGGGCTAAGAACTTAAAACCCAATAAGGCTGGGTCAGCAGCTCAGAAAAAGCATTACAGATAAGACCTGGAGTGACAGAAATGCAACAGATCAATAGATTTCAAATTCTCAAAGTCAGAAGTACCAATGAAGATATACTGGGTATTATGAAAAGTATAAGGTGGCCTGCCACTTTTCATTTAGCTTGCACCATGTTTCTGCTAAATTTCTTAGAAAAGACACTGCTTCTCTGCCTACAGATCACAGGTGTCTGTCTTTTGGCTCTCTGACAACCTGTGTTATGTAAGCCTTAGACAGCTGAATCCTCCTAATGGACTCAAGCTGTAACATGAAACAAATTTACAATAGGGAAGTACAGAACTTTGTCTTCCTATTATATTACCATTTCATAGGAATATATGGTTGTATACAAGCAGATAAAGGTTCTTGCCTTCTTCTAGGAGTACAAAAACCTGTATAAACCTTAGTTTTAATAACTAAAATTCAGTTTAGAGAAAAGCACCAAGGACAAGAGGCTTTTCCTCTTTCCCTAGACAGAACAGAAGGATAGGAACAGAGGAGAAGAGACACAGACTAGAAGAGCAGGAAAAAATATCATCACATTAGATAGCAAACATTTCATGACATAGTACCTACATATCTCTTCAAGAGTGACCATTATGTAGAGTTGAACCCAAACCTCCTGACTAAAAATATTCTTAGCTTTTACTCAGTAATTTTGTTCTTACTACACAAAGACAGGCAGCAATTAAGTGAAACATTTAAAAAAGCCGTATTTTTAGTGAGATGTTATCAGGCAACTTGTGCACGGAGGTAAACAACATATTAATTTTCATTTAAAAACTACTTCAGATTTAAAATTATTCTACAATATTTCTAACTTTAAAACACGCTCCTTCAACAATTCTAAAGAAAACAGAAGATTAACCTTAAAATGCATAACAAGTTTATACCTTGAAACATCAATACTCATTTTACATGCTTACCTGCCACCTTGGTTCGGATTTGCATATTTTCTTGTAATGCTGCCAATGGTTCTAAATATTCAGGTGCTTTTCCAGCTATGACCTCTTGTAGCTTTGCATCCACTTGGCTTAATCTTTCTTTGTAAAGTCTTAAAGTAATAGAAACAAAAGTATGTATTTTATTTAAAATAAAACACAAGTTAGAAGAAATATTTTTAAAATAAGTATTTGTCATCCCTTGGTTAATGCTAAGGAACACTTAAACAAAATGAGGATTTGCTAGTGTTTGAATTTTCCAGTAGATATTTTCTTTTTCAACAACAGTATCCATGTCTACCAAGCTTTTCTAAAAAGCAAATGCAAACAATGAGAAGTGCAGAAAGGATAAAATTAAATGTATCTCCATCTCTAAGGAAGAAAAAAAAATTGCACATGTGTTAATAATAGGACATGAATCAACATGGCAGAGGAGAAGAAAAGGTAATACAATGCACAAGAACAAACTAGGTTATGTCATGACAGAGAAAGTCAGTTTGTTGACAGAAATGATCATTCACATTTTATGTCACATATCTGCTCCCACACTACCATAAACTCCTGTAAAAATCTACATGTTGCATACTATTATAAATATCATGAGGTAATTTCTGACACATTACATTCCTGCCAAAAGGAAGTGTAATTAAAATATTTTTGCTTTACCTGAAATTCAGCCATTCCATAAAAGCAGATATTTTCTGGCAGACAATGAATAAATCTGGCTGAACTTTGACAAATTTAATGTAATATCAATTACAAACATTTCAATCTCAATAAAGCTCCACGTACTTGTAACTGTTAGAGTTCCATGTTAGAATCATCAATATAACTAACTCCTCCTGTTCTCATTTTTCACCTTGCACCCCACAATCAAAAGGTGTAAAATTAATGCAAACGTGTACAAACTCTGTAAGTGTTACAAACAAATCAAGTGCTACCTGCTTACATAGACATAACAGATGTCCTTGGGACAAGGATGCTGCTTTTTACTTATTTAAAGTGCACACGTTAAGTAATTCATTAGACAAAATAAAGTTCATGTATACTGATCTACCAAGACTTCTGAGAAGTAACTGCCTGTTCACCTTGCCACCAGGATTTAGCTGTCAGCTAACACAGCCTGCAGCTGATCAAACCCCAGTTTGCTGGGCTTAACCCTTGATGAGCATGCTCTGCACATGGTGGTTAGCACAGAGCTACAGCAGAATTATTTAGCCAGACCATAAGCCTGGCTGCACAGTGCACCTGACTGGGTCAGTCACTAACATTTGATTACACAGTACCAGGTATATCAAAGCAAGCAGATATGGACAGGGTGCTGTCAGCACTTGGTACCATGCACTAGTTGATGGACTGCAACTATTTATCCATTACTTTCAAACAATGATTTTTCTAAAATGAATAAATGCTACCAAACTACTGTAAATGCTACTTATCTCATTACATCCAATTCCAGTTTCCCTGAAATGGATGAGGAGACAGACCCAATCATTACACCAATCTCTGCTGTTAGTTAGTGACAAAAATCCCATTGTTCATGCATCTTTTTCTACTTTCCCAATGTCGTTTCCCTATTCACAGCTGCTTCTCCCCATAATCCCTCTTCCATCATTCTAATGCTCCATTTCTGGTATCCCCACCATCACTGTTCTTCCAGCCCACACAAATACCTCTATATCTGAAACAACCAACTTGTCTCTACAATGCCTTCCTCCATATACCACAGCCCTACCACTTCTCAAACACCATTATAAGCCTTAAGTCCCCAGAAGTATTTGCTTCCTTCCTCTCAGGACCACCCTCTTTCATATTCACTTCTTACAGATCTGTTTTCACAAATTGTTTTCAGTCATCCAAGCTGTTGAGCAGATGGCTGACAGTTTTGAAAAGCTGACAGTTTTCCAAATGCCAAACCAATCAGTACCAACTGGCTCCAGTACTCATCAGTTGGCTGTATTTCCCAGGTTTTTCCATGCTCAGCCCAAAGAGCAGGACAGTCTTCTCTAGACACTGCAGCAAGGAATTTCTTGTTGGGCAATTCCTACCAGACCCTATTATTTCCAGACCTCACAGTGTCCTGTTATGCAAAGAAAGTTGTATGTCTCAGCTCTGTAGCAGAAAGAACTATCTCACAATATAAATACATATCTGAACCATAAGAACAACTAAGTTTTCAATTAAAGCATATGGCCCAAGAACAGACCAGGTTTTCTCAAGGTTTCACTTACCAAGTACCTTATTAAGTTAGTTGCCAAAATACCACCAATTTTAAACCTGAACAGATGCACCTAACTTAAAGCAAGTTTCACTTCACATACACTGCTGGAGGGTGTCCAGAGAAGGACAATGAAGCTGGTGAAGGGTCTGGAGCACAAGCCTTGTGAGCAGCAGGTGAGGGAGCTGGGGTTGTTCAGCCTGGGGGAAAGGAGGCTCAGGGAGATTTTACTGCTCTCTACAACTACCTGAAAAATGTCTGCAGCAAGATGAAGGTCAGGTTACCTGGTAACAAGAGGCAGGACTAGAGAAAATGGTTGCACCAGGGAAGCTTAGATTGGATATTAGAAAAAAATTCTTTCGCTGAGTATTCAAGCATGGGAACAGGCTGACAAAGGAAATTGTGGAATCCTTGAAAGTGTTCAAAAATATGCACACATGTGGTGCTTAGAGACATGGCTTCGTGGTGGACCTGGCACTGATAGGTAAATGGCTGGACTTCATTATTTTAGAGGTTTTTTCCAACCTTAATGATTCTATGATACAAATGACAGGCTGTAATACAAATGACAATCACTTTTAAACAACTGTGGCTATTTAGTTTATCTCTTCTTTTTAGTAGGTTTTTACTAGCTACTTATGTAGGTATTATGGCAGACTGAGAGATAACAGTATTTTCATTTTATCTTGTACTGGTACCTGGTTTGCAGTAACCACAAGAAACATTGATTGGTACCAACTATAAAAACTACTGCTGTAAAAAAAAACCCAACCTAATTCCTTACTTAGGAAAGACAATGCATTTAGGTCTCTCCCACATATATAAAAGTATGAGAATGATACTGAATGAATAAGTAATTAAACAAAATCTCAAATTTCCCTAAAATCCCAGTTTCTTGGTTCTACTAGGGAGTTTGATGCAACAGACCCAGACTAGCCCTTCACAGGAACATTTCAAAACCACCCTTACAGCAAAACAAAAAATACATGAATACACAGAAACATTCTAGAGCAACTGCCTGCAAGTAATTTCAGAATTCCCAGTCCTTACTCTTCTTCAAAAGTAGCATCCACATATATGAAAGACAAGAAACACCAGCTGCACACAATACTTTCATGGAATGGATCCTCAAACAAGGCACTTGAAACATTGAAATACTTACTGATCTTTAAGGTCTGTAAATTGCTTTTCGAGATTGGACATTTCATCTAAACATTCCATTCTTCTTCTTTCACAGTCCTCATCATCCATTTCTAAGAATAAAAAAAAAAGTTAACAAAGTAATATAAACCAAATAAACTGGCTATTTTGTTTCTAGTGAATGCAGAAGGGTGCCTGAATTATAGCCATGAATGTTTCCCTCATATTATTATTCTCATAAAGCAGAATATGAGAAATCACTTGGCACACAAGCTACAAAGAAAGAAACCTAGATCTAATTCTAGAATAAACTCCATAAACACAATTCTTCTTCCTCAAAACAGGAAAGAACAGCACTGTAAGACCTTAAGAGGGTAATTTCATGACTGAAATACAAAGAATATATAAGAATGCATGAAACAGAAAAACTAAACAATGTATATCACAGCAAATGAAAGACAACATTAAGCATGAGCTGTTGCAAGTCACCACTGAAAATTCAAGTGTATGCTGGGTTAGTACAAACAAAAGCAATCCCTGGAATATGCACAGTTATATGCACAGTTCAGTGCATATAAAATTCAAGACTTGTTTTATTCATATTCCTAAAAGAAAAAGTAACATATAATATTGAAACAGGTTTCATCCTGTCCAATTGGAAGAGTTCTTTGAAGTTGAAATATTAATGTAAAAACATATGAAGTTCATTTTAGTGAGCATTCAAAATCACTCCAGTTAACCAGTTCTTAACCTGAAAAGTCTAGAACACTGCAGACACGTGACTTTCTATGTTTTTATGCAGCAAAAGTAGTTAAAGTTAAACTCTTTTCACAGATTTTATTTTAATTTATATTCCTGATTCTTTTTTGTAATTTACCTAGGGAAGATAAAGCAACATAAATACACAATTTTTTGCCAAAACTATTGACACTGCCATTGAGACATCCAATGTTACTAACCATCAGCTGTTACCTCCATTGGCCTTTCTTACACTAGAAAACTGAGAAACTAAAATACAAAATTATTGACTCTTTCCAAGCCTTCCCAGAAAAAAAAAGCAAAAAGGTTTTGTGAAGCTATATTCAAAAGTCAGATAAGTGAAACTGCTTTCTAACAGCAGTACCTGCAGGAATTAGCCCTCAGTTGATAGCTGACCACTATCACCCAACAGCAGGCATGCAGAAGGCATGGCCATGCACTCAGGAACTGAACTGGTGCAAACAGGCCAGATGCTTCAGAGAAGGCACTCTCCTAAGACCTTACTTATGTAAGCAGCTACTCTGGCAAGAGAAACCCTACCTCCTGACAGAGAGGAAAAGTAGGATCCTAAACCCAGCAGGGATCACTCTTTTAGGCTACAAACAACCCTGAGCTTTTTGCTTCTTTGTCACTTACATTTTTCCAACACACATGTTTAACTGCTTTATGCCGTTTCCTACACCAACTACAGAATGCAGCATCCTTCATTCTTATTGTTCTGCAAAACAGTGTGGCAATTTGGGAAGCTGAGGAGGTGAAAGGAGTAGCTTCAGGGCCACCAGCTACTTGGAAGGATCCCATTAAATCAGATTGTCTTCTCAGACCTCTCAGGACTTCTTCCTGAAATCATCACAAGCTTTTAAGACTAAAAAACTATACTGACCTTCTCTGCCTGGACATGCAAACCAGCAGCCAGCGCAGCAATGCCAATCAGTATTACAATGGCAACTATGAGCCACAATTAAAGACCTAGTGCAGTCTGTCATACTACTGTGAGTACAGTCAAAAAGGAAGTTTTAAAACACAGGATAACCTGAAGAACTTGAAAGTAGAGCAAGAAAATTTGAAGACAGAACTTAAAAAAAATACAATGAATGGGGAGAGTGGGGGAAGAACATATCAGGCTGTTAAGAGATACTATTTATATTAAAACATTGTTCTCAAATGTAAGGCAAAACCATAATCCCAGAATAAGGCTGAAAATCAAATGAAAGAACAAAGTTTTATGTGAGTGTTGGACACAATATCCAAGCCAAAATCTATTTAGCAATTCATAATTTGGCCAGATTTAAGGAATGTGGCAATCATATTACGCAGAGTTGCCTAAAGCACTTCTGTGCTACAAAAATACAAGTTTCTTTAAAATGTGAAGGCACTTCCCAGTGAAACCAAACAAGAACAAGCACTGGGATACCACAATTTTTCCCCTTTATTCTCAAACATGTTTCAAATGTGTTTTGCTATGCTTTCAATTCCAAGTATGTTTTAGGAATGAGTTCACTCATAAACTCTTCTTAAATTAATGTGGATTTTATTGTTCAGGGAGTACAAAGCAAAGCAAACTAGAACTGTAATCCTGGTTGAGAATCAGAGCACACTCACTGTTGGAGGGGAAAGGGACTGCATCTTACATTTTAAACTTGTGTTGCAAGGAAATTGCTATTCATTGGCATCTGAGGGTACAGCTGACTTCCTTGTAGATAAAGAAATAACACACAGCTCTCTCCCATCTCCTCTCAGCTACAAATACTCTCAAAAGCCTTTGACTTTCTGCCTAGAAGTCTTCATTCTCCCTATCATTGACACTAAATGTCAATTCACATGCCAAGTTCAATTGTTTCATCTGTATTCTTCCTCCAATAAGATTAATAAAATTATGAAGATTTTCAAAATCCTGAAATGTATTTAATTCCCCACTTATGGAATTTCTTCCTCATGGCCTTAAAGAGCATTCAGACTATGGAATATGCATTGCTGAAAAAGTAAAATGTTTTAAGATCAAATTTCATGGCTTTCCAATTGATATTAAATCTGTATTAAAACAGTTGTTGATTAGGTCCATCTTATCTCAAAACTTCAGATTTACCATACAGTTTCATACTGCAAAAAGTGTTTAGGGTACTCTAAAACACTTTCAAAACCACAGTTGTTTTTCCTACTATACTCAAGCAGTCTAACACAGTAATTAGGGCAACTGGGTTTAAAGATAAAAAAATGCACACAGCACTTAAAATGTAACAGCACCTAAAATAGCTTTTTTAATAAGCTGTGGCCTATATAAAGTACTTCAAAAAATGGCCAAATTCTCCTCTGGGATAGTGAGCATAACTTGTGGCTTTTTAAATTCATCCCTAACAAACTATTCTATAGCCAAGTCAATAAAACACCTGTTCTAAACACATAAAAATGAACAGGATAGAAAGAGTGCCAGCTCTCAAGGACCAGTCATGCTTCCTCTAACAGCACCTTTTGTGTTCTCAGGCATCTAGTGAAGACAGGAAAAAAAAGAAGGCGGAATGCAAGTAAAGAAAATTACAAATTTGACAAAAAATTCATTACTAATTTAAATTGAGACTTATTCCTTGAGGTGCTAATCATTTTAAGTCTGTAGGAACAATATGCTTGCAGGAAGTATGTTTATATTGGTCAAGACACTGAGACAACCATGTTATTTTCTGTCCTTATCACACTTTAAGTACTCCCTTAAAAGCATTCTTCTGTGGAATGCAACAAAAATT
This sequence comes from Melozone crissalis, assembly GCF_028551555.1. Lineage (NCBI taxonomy): Eukaryota > Metazoa > Chordata > Aves > Passeriformes > Passerellidae > Melozone > Melozone crissalis. The sequence continues at coordinate 32,028,034 of NW_026535796.1, read as the reverse complement.
ATCTGGAGAGCTTCTTGCATTGTTTTAAAAAAACATGAACAGACTACATTCGCTTAAAACACATTTATTCCTTCCTAATCCCAGACTCTCAGGCACATGGTATGATTCTTGGGTGTCCTGTGCAGAGTCAGGAGTTGGTCTTAATGATCCTTCTGGGTCCCTTCCAACTCAGCATATTCTACAGCTTTAATTAGGTGATATAGGGGCCTCAGCACTAAATCACTTGAACTGCCAGAACCATATGCCAGGACTAGGACTGGTCCTGGTCCATATCGACATCAGGACCTTTCTCAATTCACTAACTCTGTCCAACTTCCTTTCCATCCACTGTCTTGCATCTCATTGCTAGTCAAATGAGGCACCACAAACTCCTACCGGTTATCACCTGGAAACATGTTTTAAGATCAAATACAGAAAGTAGTAATCACAAGGAAACTTAGAACAGATAATAATAACCTTCTTAATAACACAGTGTAAATTAAGCATAGAAAAAGTGATCCCTTTATAGCTAGATTTCAGCTAATAATGTAATTCAAAACCAACAGTCTACATGGACACTATGGAAAAAAGAAGGGACCTTTAACTGAGCAGAGGCTGAAGTGATTTGCAAAAGAGGCCAGTGGTATTGACAGGGTTTCCAATATCCCTCCAAAGACAGGTCTTAAAACACCTAGTTGAAATTCATGAGCTTGCATGGAAATACGCACTTATATGTGCGTACACACGTGTTCATGTACGCACACGTATGAATATATGCCAAGCCCTTAAGTGGAGACCCCAGCGAGGACGCACTCAAGCGCGGCCGGGCACAAGCCACGGCTCGGCACGGAGCGGAGCAGCGCGGCCCAGCCGGCCCCGGCCGGGTACCAGCCCGCTCCGCAGCGGCGGCTCGGGGCTCGGCGGGGCTCCCTGCCATGCGCCCCGCCCCGTTCCTGCGCCCTGGCCGGTGGCCCCAAGAGGAGCCGCGGAGCCGAAGCAGAGGCTGGGCCGGGGCGGGGTCACGGGGGGAGGGGAAGGGGGGACACCGACGGCCACCAGAGCCGGGGCGGAACCGGTGTGTCTCCGGGGCAGCACCGAGCGCTGAGGGAGCCGCCGCGGCGCCCTCTCAGCGGCGGTGCCTTGCGGGCGGCTGCGGTACCTGAGCTGTCCCCCTCCTCGGAGACGGACGAGCTCTCGGTCTCCTCCTCCTCAGAGCTGCTGCCCTCGTTCTCTCCGTAGTCCACCTCCATCTCATCGTGATTATTCTCCTTCTTCTCCCGGGAATGGACCGGCATCGTCCCCGCCGCTGCTGTGGAGCCCCGAGCCCGCCCTTCCCGCCGCCGCTCCGCCGCTGCTACCGGCCGCTCCTCCCCGCCCGGTGCCTGCGCGCCCGCCCATTGGCCGAGTCCCGCCGCCGTCTAGCGTCACCCCGCGCGCGGCGTTCTGGGAGTTGTGGTCCGCCCTGAGAGGGCCGGCGGGGCGCTGTGAGGGGCCGGGTGCGTAGCGGCGGTTTTCCGCTCCCCTCTCCTGTCCCGGGACACTCACAGGACTGCTCGGCGCCGAGAGAGGCTTCATCGCGGCCGAGCAGAGTTTTGTACCTGCCCGCGTCTCCCGCAGGACGCCGAGCGAGGCTGTGGCCCTGTGCGGTGTGGGGTTCGATCGTGGCCGTTCCCTGCCGGAGCAGCGGAGGGACGACGCGGGGCCTCACGTGTGCCCCACCACCCTCCCGCCTGGCAGGGTCCCTTGTAGCTCGGATCTCCGAAGGGAGAGGTCATTGTGGTTATTGAGGGGAAATTCTTTACTGTGAGGGTGGTTAGGAACTGGAACAGGTTGCCCAGAGAAGCTGTGGATGCCTCATCCCTGGAAGTGCTCCAGGAACTTTTGGAACAAGATGATGTTTAAGGTCCCTTCCAACTCAAACCATTTTATGATTCTATGAATAGGGGCCTCCCCAGCAGAACTTGCTTCTTCTCGAGTGTCATATGCTGTCCTGTAACCAGTGTGATATGCTCTAAACTAAGTCATACTTAACTGAAAGTGGCAGCTCTCCACTGAGAGTGGGTATGAAAAGTGACTAAAGAGATAATACTGCAATCTGTGCAGGTTTGGGATTATTGTTTTGGCTTTGAGTATCACTGCTTGTCTGTTCATTCACCAATTGCAGTACATAAGATGTACTGAATAGAAATGACACTTTCTGGAAAAAGCTGTCCAGACTGTGCCCTTGCTCTGAGGGACTGATTAGCTTCACCTCAGGACATAAGCACATACAAGGAAGTGTGGCAGGGATCCTCAAGAGTCCTGAAATGCAGCGCTGGTTGTGGCCTGCAGGTCAGTGGGGTGGTGTCTTTGGGGCCAAGGTGAGCTCGCTTGTACTGCACAGGCTCACTCTTGAAATCTGGGCCAGCTGCAAGAGCAATAGAAAAGCACAGTGTGTCTCAGTGATGTGATGTGCCACTTCAAAGAAGTTAAAGTTGTGTGTGCCTAGCAGGAGCAGTTCCTCATATTGAGATCCAAATTTAGTCCCCCCCTGCTGTCTGCCTGGATGTTATGGAGGCTATATTGTGAGGCAGTTAATAACTTCTGCATTTCCCTCTGGATTTCCACCTCCATAGCAATAACTGCCCACCTCAACCACAATAACCACTGCTGTTCATTAGTCACTTCTTTTCTCCCACATCTCTGTATATCCAATGCAAGTAATTTCCCTGTATCTCCCCCAAGAGGAGTGTATGTAGGTGTGCCACCTCTTCTCCAAGAGCAGTGAGAGAAAAATTAGGCATAACTGACCTCCTGACCTCCCACCCTTCAGTGTGCAAACTCCATCCCTTCTCTTCTTGCTGTCTCTGCCTTTGTAGTCACCCAAGAACACAGCACAACTTGGCATGCTTTCTCCATACCCATTACAATTTGCATCTTTTTTTTTTTAATAGATCCATAGAATGGTTTCAGATGTAAAGGACTTTAAAGATAATCTAGTTCCAACACCCCTGCCAGGGGCAGGGACACCTTCCACTATCTTTAGTTGCTCAAAGCCCCATCCTACCTAGCCTTGAACTCTTCCGGGGATGGGGTATCCAGAGCTTCTCTCATCACAGTAAAGAATGCCTTCCTAACATGGAACACAAACCTACGGTTTGTAAAAGAAGTGCAGCCCGCATGGGGATCCCGAGAGCTGTCCCAGATCGGGTTGCTGCAGGTGCCGAGCGCGGCTCTCTCCTGCCCGCACTCCCCCTGCTCTCCCCGCGCCCCGCAGGCGCTCCCGGCTCCCAGCACCGCGCCTCGGCATGGGGGAGCTCTGCCCAGCGTTTCTGGCTTTCTGGCTGCTTAATGCAGCAACAGCAGCTGAACTTGTCCCCAGCTTTTTCCCAGGAAACTTGTGAGTCCCCGAAGCCTGGCCAAGTGCTGGTTCACATAGCTTTTAAAACTGACCAAAGTAGTTACCCGGGTCCATTTTTTTTTTTTTTTCCCCCAATCTGGTATTTTTTTGAGGTAGCCTGGTTAAAAGTGTTAGTAGTGATGTCTGATAGTCAAATGGCTAAAAGGAGCTAGGAGATGGCCTGAAACAACACCAAGAGAAATCCCAGAAGAAAACCAGGTAATTTCACCAGCAGGATCTGAATTATTTTTTTAAGATATCTGTAGAGATTCAGAAAGGAAAAAACACAAAACCAGAAGTAAAAATGTCTAACATTTTACTTAAAATCCCCAATTCAAGTGTTGCGTTTTGGATTAGCAAGATAAAATATTAGAAATCAAAGGTTCTGGACTAGGAAAAAAAAACTCTATTGGAAAATAGTTGCAGGGAAAGGAATGTCAGGAAAACAGGAAACCTTTGGCTTGATTGTAATTTCCTATTCAAACAGTTGGAACTAGGTCTAAAGGAGCTAAAAATAAACCCCAGAAGGAAATCAAAGTTCCCATGCCCTAGTGGAAATCAGCAACCATGATGAGGAGTTAAGACAGAAACTTTTTAAAATAACACACAACTCCCTATGCTTCTATTCTGTTTATAGCCAGGAGAGGGGGGATTACCCAGCTAAAGCAATATAAACATCTGTTGTGTGGAGAAAAAAAAAAATTACTGGTTAAGTTAACTTGACTGTCCAAATGCAGTGCTGGAAAATGTAAGAGCAAAGGGTACTTCTGGGCACTACATATGGGCACAGGGCTTATTATGACAGCTTATAGTTTATTTCCAGACTATAAAGCTAATTTATCAGATCTCTTATAAACCCTTAACATCAAAAGTGGCAACACTTATCTTAATCAGCTCTCTAGAGGCAAATGCTAGGAGTGGAGAAAGAAGAAATTCTATCTGGCCTGTTAGAGGACTTGCAAAGATTTTTGTTTAGTGTGTATAAATGCATCTATGAATCCAGCCAGCTACCAGAGGACCAGTCTCTGGACTGTCCATTTCATCAATATAAGTGAATGCAAGTGTTATATGCCTACAAAGGTGTGATTTATTTTTGTTTTCTGGATCGTGACTTTTACCCTTCATTAGAGTAAAATAACTATTAAGAAGGTGATTGTCATCATCCTCATGTCTGCTCAGGTCTGCATTTAATGGGGAGGTGGGGATTAACAGCTGGTGGGGGCTTTTTCTGTTATTTTCCAGCAATTAGAAAGAGACCATTAACAAGGACAGTTGGCAACCATGTAAAAATTCAAAACTGAAAATTCTGTTGAAAACTGGTATTGAAAAAGTTTGGATGCAATAACAATTATTATAAATAAGATGCTGGCTAGTACAGATGTTGGTATCTCCTTTCACAATTTGGGACACCTTTAGAAAAAGTTGGGAAGGAAAGCTGTAATTTTACGCCTAATTTATTGAATGGAGGCAGTCCATTTAGATTCTGAAAAGCAGTTACTAACTTTCTGATTATCAACCTGATTGCCAGCTTTTGTTGTAGTGAGTGTTGCATAGTAACTGAGTGTTTCTGACAAGAAGAAGACTGTAAAGGAGGAAACCAGAAATATACATTATGTGAGTCACTAGGATACAGGTATAGATGAAACCTTGAAGGAGAAGCAGGGATGACAGAGCTTTTGCCATGTGAGCAATATAGTGCACTATATCTTAAGGAGTTGGAAATAACTTCTCATTAGGAGTCTCTCCCATTTCAAAGATGGAGCATGTCTTGGACTGGTCATCATAGGTCTGGCTCTTAGGAGTGAGGTCCTCCAAAGGTGACAGAAGAGCCAGAAAGAAGTGGTTGCCCTGGGGTGTTTGGGCTCTAGCAAACCAAACCATTCTTTCTATCACTAAAAAATGATGCATTGAATACTTTATTTAATCTAATTCTTCACCCTCATTTTGAAAGTGCAATATTAGGAGGTAGGTCACAAGAACTCTGAAAAGACTATTTTGCATGCAGGTCAAGATCAGCAGCAATTTAAAGTAGCAGTCGTGGAGTGCCAGTTATGAGCTATGTTTGAAGGCTATTGGATGATGTTCATTCCTCAGATCATGTTTTTTCCTAGGCAGAATACTCTGATATATGCTGCAAAAAGTGTAAAGTTGTACTAACCAAAATAAAAACAAAGAGATATAACCTATTTCTAAAATATCCATTTTCCTCCTGCAGCTGACATAACAGGAAAGATCGGGGCAAACTATTTCTTCTGATATAAAGGAAATAATCTGTATAAAATTCTCTCTCCTCTAGAGGCTGGAAGACATGCAGGGGTTCTTTTGTGCATTTGTCAATATTGCAAAACTATTTCAGAAGTTGGGAAAGAAAAATAAAACATCTCAGTGGTTGAGTGTTTGAGTACTTTTGCTTAAAAGTTGTTGCAACTTCCACTGTGTCAGAGTATTCACATTTCAAAAGCTCTTTCCTATCAGATATGGGTGCTAGTGCTTACATTGGAACTCAAACATTGTGAGTTGGAGGTGACTTTGCATAGCAAAAGACTAAATTCTCTGGCACTGCTGGCCAGGAATTAGTAATGATTACACCAGTTTTAAATAACTTCTACATGTATGAAAGTTTCTGGTCATGACAGGTCCTTTACACCTTCTGTTCTTTGAGCATGGCTGCCACAGTCCTAGCATGCGAAGGAAACAAAACTTAGGTAATGGTTGTCTGCTGGTTTTGGTGGTTTATTTGGTTGGTTTGAGGTTTATTGTTGGTTTTTTTTTAATTGCACTCTCCCTGCTACTTTTGAAGCCATGGTCTGATTTTGATCTTATATTACATGACAGCATGAGTATTAAAGATACCAAGTTTCTGCATGTTTTGTGAAACAGCATTTGGAACAAAACCTAGTAATGTCCCAGAGAGGGATATGTGTTCACTTAGCTTTTGTCCAAGGGACAGTGTCTTGGTTTGAAAAGACAGGTGTCTACTAAGGAAGGCAGGAGCTTCTCTTGAAATGGAAAATGTAAACCCTCTCCCTCCAAACTATTATAATTTTGAAATTAAGGGACTCTCAGGCAAAGATATGGGAATAGGAATAACAATTCTTTACTAGGAAAATTAAAACAAAAATGCAGTAATACAAAAAAACCACTGACAGATTCAGAATACCACCTGACACCCTGTGAGTCAGGGCCTTGGTAGCAGTCCCATTCCATGGTGGCTGCAGCCCTCCTGCAGTGACAGGTGTGGTTCTGTTGAAGCAGTGATCCTGTCAAAGGCTAGAGTTTTCTTCTGCAGGTCCAGTGCTGGTGTAGATGGGCCTGATCTTCCTCTGGGAATCCAGTGGCAAAAAGCTCTCCTGGTGTTCCAAATCTCAGATTTTATCCAGGTAGGAATGCTTTGCTCCTCCCCCTGGGCAGAGCATCTCACAATGGGATGATGTGATTTTATCAGTCATGCTGTGACACTCAGTGGACCACTGACAGAAGGTATCTCCCTGGACTGAGGATGGGATAAACTACACATGAAGTTAAGACTTAACTGCAGTCCAGCCCGTCCAGAACAGGTAGGGGAGGACTAAACAGAGAAGGGCTTATGGTTGTGAAGGGAGCTGACTCGTGGCTTTCAGTGGCTAGAATACAAACTTGGAGGAAATCTGGTTTCATCAGCTCTGTAGTTCTTGGAAAAATTTATTCAAACTTATGATCTTTGATGATTGGAAAGACTGCAGTGTTCCGGCTTTGTATAACACAGAGTATTAATGCTGATATACTGCTAACGACACAAAAGCAGAGCATAGGCTCATGAAAAGCTCCTTCCCTTAAACACAGAAGTATATAAATTCCAGATTTCATCTGTGAGATACAGAGTTGTGCAAATGCAATGGGCATTCATGGCAATCATCATCTTCATAGGAAGAAGATTTTGTTGAAGGGACAGCTAGCTGTTCCATTATCACTATACTAGAAATATATCAGAGGATCCTGATATTTGACTGCTTAGGTGAAAGTAGCAAAACATCTCTAGTATCAATATGTTACACTAGAGTATTAAACTGTACAGAACTGGGGTTTTGACTACTCAAACTTAAATATCTAGTTTTGGAGGCCTTTTTCATAAAGTAAATAGCTGCCAATTAAGTAAAAATTTGTTATTCACGATGAATAGGAATACTGCCTGAGAGATTATCCAAATGCTTTCTGAAATCTGTCAGGCTTGATGACAGCTAATAGAAGGAGGGAATAAAGTTCTGCAGCATTTAAATGTCTACAGTACTCCTCTAAAAGTTCAGTTAAACTTAGTTACGACAGTCCCCTTGCATCTGGATGGAAACATTTTAAATGTTCTTTCTTTAAAGTGGAAATGCCAAGAATTGGGCACAATAATCACAGCCTGGAATGCAGCAGAACCTAACCTCTGCCTAACTAATCCTGCTCTTTTCTAACCTTGTCCTTCATGCATATTCAAAGAACAGAAGTCACATGCTTCAAAGTCAAGCCTTTGCAAGATCATGGCTTTTCCTGTGCACAGAACATGCCCTTCCTGCCTGGTGTGCCTGCACAAGGAGCTTATCTAGAGAAGCCATTATTATCTTGCTTAACACCACTCCCTCCTGTCATTTAATATTTTAGTGATGTCTTGCTCTATTATTTTTAATCTCATCTTGAGTTAAAGATCTAAAAATTAATGGAAAAGCAAACAAATTATACAAGGAAAAGATATCTCAAAGTTTTTCAATATGCAGAATTGTGTTTAGAATTAATGAAATTTAGAAATCAAAGCACATTAATCAATATATCATTGTCAGATCTTAGAAAGCTAAAATGTACTGTGTTATAGTAAACTAAATAATTGTAATACTACATATTAGATAACATTGCTAATCTTCAGATCTTATTTACAGAGATGGTAGAATATTTGAAATGCTTTGGGGCAGACCACATAAGCAGGCAGACAACAGAGTCCCTCACTGATGCCCTGCTGACTGTGTTCCCACTGCCCTTGTGCTTAACATCAACTGTTATTCGTCATTATTTTAAACATTTGGGTTATGTTATTTATGTGACAGGTCTGTAAATTTTGACAATTCTTGGAATTTTAAAACAAGTCTCAAATAATGAAATATTTCCAATATTAAAAACTCCAGCTGTTCCAATCAGACTCTTAGCTCACAGAAGTGATCCTCAATCCAAAACAGAGCACCAGCGACTGTTTAAAAATGTCCAAGCAAAGAGACACTGGAAAGAGTCTTAAATGATACTACAGCAGATGTCTTTTGGAAAGTCCAAGAATTCTCTATCTCAATGATGCAAACAAACTTTTAGGAGAAACTTGGGACTTTTTCAATGATAGTAATTCAATCCTCAGCAAGAGTTGCTATGGCACCTCATCCATTTCCCTGGCTGTTGTTGGCCTTGCTGTGAGTTTGTGCATGCGACTGAGCCAAACGTGTTCTCTAGGGCTCATTTGGCTTTGCTGTAGGAGCCGAAGGGACATGACCATCCTGACAGAGTGCAGAAGAAATGGGGATGCCTCAGACCTGCTGGCCCCAGGCGTGCTGATGGCTCGGTCTCGATGCCAGCACTGCAGCTGAAGGCGTAGGCAGTGAAATCGGGGAGAAGCAACTTCGGGCAGGAGCTCGGCGGGAGTTGCAGCACTTTGAGCTTCAGTGTGGAAAGAGGAACTATGAGACACATCGTTACTGGTTGCACAACTGAGGCTTGAGTATAAGGTTTGGAGTCGCTGCCCAGGTCCCCACCTGGATTTTATTTCCTTACTGCTCACAGAATTACCCCTTTACCCTGCAGTTTCTCTGTACAGCCAGAGTAGCTGGCTGATATTTTACCTACAAACAGCAGAAGTACAGTTTCCTACGCCAGTTACTGTCGCCGAGCGGCGCCGCGGATCCTGCAGCGGGCCCCTACGTGCCCTGCTCCGGCGGCCGCTCTCCAAGCCCGGCCGGGGCCCGGGGAGCGCGGCCGGCGCGGCCCCGCCCGGCGCGCCTCGGAGGTGCGCGGGGCAGCGCCGCCGTGACGTCGCGACGCGGTTGCCATGGGGACGCCTGGGGTCGTACCTGACGGCTGTCGTGAAGCAGCGGGAGGAAAGTGAGGGAGGAAGAAGGGGGAGCGCAGGCCCAGCCCGCCCCCCCGGCCCGCGGGGAGTTGGATCCGCGCCGCGCCCCTCCGCCCTCGCCGCATCGCGCTCGGAGGCCGGAGGAGGAGGAGGTGGCGGCGGCGGCGCTGCCGCCTCTGGCTATGTAGGGGCCCCAGAGCGGGCAGATCCGGAGGCCGCTGTCCGCCCCTGGAGCTCGGCGCGGGGCCGGGCCCGGGGCCGGGCCCGGCGGGATGTTTTCCAAGAAGCCGCACGGGGACGTGCGGAAATCCACGCAGAAGGTGCTGGACACCCGCAAGGACCCACTGACCCGGCTCAAGCACCTCCGCGTCCTTATCGGTGAGGCAGCCGGGAGGGGCGAAGGGAGCGGGTCAGCGGGGGCCGCGGGTCCCGGCGTGGGGAAGACCGGGAATTGGGAGGGAGCAGCTGGGGCGGGAGGCGGACCCGGGGCTCGGCCTCGGCGAGAGAGCCCACCCGGCGAGCGGGGGAAGACCCGCGCCCGGCGTGGCGGGCCCGGCGGGGCGAGGCTGCAGCGATGTGCCGGGGGCTGCGGGACCCCGCGGATGCTTCGCCCGGCGCTTTTGTACGGACACAGACACCGACGCTTCCGTCTGATCGTGGCATTGCTTTGGGAACTGTGGAAGAAGGCGAAAAAGTGGTGTTCTTCCCGTGTGAATTATTCTCTAGAGTACACAAAGTGCTAAGTTGGTGCTCATGAATAAAAGTGGCTGGCGAGCGCAAATGGTGCCTATAACTCCTGAATCCATTTCCCTTGCGTTCTTACAGTACCAGTTTATATTTGTGTACATTTTCAAGGTAAGAGCTACAGTATTAATTGCTCACTAGCATAGATGTGAAGGAGCTTCTATACAGCCAGATTTAAAACACTTTTGGTTTGCTGGTTAGTAAAGGAGGACACGCAAGCCCTGAAGGGCTGCTGCAGTTCCATGTGAGCTGCCATTTAACCTGACCAGTGAATTAGAAATTGTGATTATACGGCATAATTGCCTAATGAAAAAAAAAACAAGGGGAAGCAAAAACAAACCTAGTTAACCATTCCAAGGTATCTGTTAGTTGCATGTGTTTGTAAAAATCTAAGTCGTTGTCATCAAGCTGTCCTTGAAGAAAGAAGCTTGCTCTGGAGTATCTTTTGGGCGCTCCAGTCCAGGGAATGCGTGTGTTGCTTCTGACAGTTTATCAACACGTGAACAGGGCTGGGTCAAGGGCAACTGCATTCCATGTTTAGCACAGAGTGCTGAATGGATTATTTTGGGTTCTGCCCACAGTCTGGTGGTATTTATGTATCTTGTCCTCCAAAGCTGGATTCTTTCTTTTCAAAGGAAAACGGCTATTGCTCCCTTATTTTGTATTGGTGTTTAAAGGAACAGGTGCTCCCATGTTGCACCATCTGCTGCTTCATGAGTTATTTTCTGCAACATAGTAATTATCTAGACTTGAAATGGAGAATAGTTGTGTAGCTGTCTAAGCGACTTCAGAAGTCAGATGCATCCCCTTGCCTCTCTCAGAATGTACCACTCTTCCTAACTAGCTGTACTGGGCCAGCTGTGGCTTGCTCTGTGTTGGTTTTTAGCTTAGTTGAAACATAAGAGGAAAAAACATTCTAAAGAAACTAAATACCTCTCTGAATTCAGATTTCCTGGCTAAAGTATGTTGAATATTTCTAGTTTTGTTTTAGTCTACAAAAAACTCTGATTTTGATCTGTTCTAGATTTTGCATTTATGTTGCTTGCAATTTATTTACAATGGTTTTTCTTCTTCAGCTTTCTTAATAATTGAATTACTTCTGTAAGTTGCAAGGCATAAGCTATGTCAAGCAGATATTCTTATCTAATCTAAGGTTTCTGTTTACTGGCTGTAGGACAGGTTAAATTATCTGGGGATGTTTTCATGTCGGCATCTTCCCCCCCCCCCCCCCCCCCCCCATTGTGTGTATCTCAGCTGTTGAAGCACAGCTCCCACACATCCTTTCTCCAAGTTTGGGAGAACACAGTGTGTGAGTGACTGTGTAATTAGGGAAAGGTGTAACAGTACTCTTCAGCTTGTCTCTTTTGGATACATCCACAAGATTTTGTCATTATGTAGATATTCTTAGGTGCATGAGATACAAAAACAAGGCATTTTCTAGAGCAGTGAGAAGTGAGCATTCCCCTAGAACAAAAATTGCCATATTTCCCATGTGTCCAGGGGTGCTGTGTTAGCTATTGCCAACAGACTGTCCGAGGGGATAGGGCAGGAAATCTCAGGTCAGCTGTGTTCAGCATCTTCCTGAAGGAAACGTTTTTTGTTTATTGACCTTAGCCTCTGCACACGGGAGACTGGAAAACTATCCAGAAGAGAATTTTTTGCAGTTTCACGTCCAGGAGAAGGGAGAGAATGTTCTCTTGTTCTTTAATTTAGAATACTTTCAGTAGGCCTTCAAAGTGTATTGGACCAGAGTTTGTTTTTTCAGGTTTTTTTGTTGTACATTTTAGCCTGTCGTCAACAACAATAAACAGGTATGACCTTAGTTTCATGGTTAGGACTTGAGAGGAGGAAAGGGAGTACTAGTTCATTTTCCTGCTATTTTACCAAGGCATCCAAAGGAGCAGTTTTCCAGTAAGCCAAAATAACAGAAGAGTCATGAATAGAGGTACCTGCTTGTAAATTATGGACTGCTGGCTGTCTGCTAGCCAAAGAGAAATCTCAAAAACTTAATTATGGTACAAGACTGAGAGTTGCATCCTCCAAGTCAGTAGTGTAAGTCAGGCACCACATAGTCTAAAAATATTTGAATTATTATAATGCCACTTTTGGTAAGGATCAGAAGATACTGAACAGTATCAAGCACCTGATATGAAGCTAAATGGATCAATAGCACAAAGGCCTGTGACTGTTATTTTTAACAAATTAAGAGTAGCCTTCATTAGATAAAATCTTTTAAATGTCTTTTACAAAATAACTTAGAGTGCAGTGATTTGTATTCTTTTAGGAAAGTATCCTGTCATTGGTGACAACTCAGGTTAAATTTAGTAAAAAATGCAAATGAGTCTGCATAAGGATATATAGAAAATTTTGTGTCTTTTGTGAAGCAGTGACATACCATTTTATCAAATACCATTGCAGCTTTAGGAGTCTGATTGCTGTAGTCAGTGTATAGAAGATTTAGATATGGGAATGACTCAGATGCGAGTGAAACTTTAATATGAAAACACACTGGAAGCTTTAAAATTCCTTTGTATAGGGACAGAGGGTGAAAAGTACGTACGCATATATGAGAAAGTCTAGGAAATAACATCTATTAAGGCCTACCAAATCTGAAGTTACAATAAATGATTTTTGTTTTGGAAAGCTCTTGAATGCTAGGCTAGTGATCAGTTATAGGGAATGCTGGAGGGAAATGCATTTCTTGTGGTTTGGGTTTTGGGCTTTTTTTCTGTTTTTTTTTTTTGTTGTTGTTGTTTTTTGTTTGTTTTTTGTTGTTGTTGTTGGTTTTTTTGGGGGTTTTTAGGTTTTTTTTTTTTTTTCTGAAACTCTTTAGTAGATAACTGCTCTTTGCCACTTCAGACCAGTGTCCTGTGTCTGGTTCTCTGATCTGCTTCAGTTTGGCTCCATTCAGCCTTTTTTTGTAGTTTGGGAACCAGAGAAAATTCTGTGAAATTCAGGTGACCAAATCAGAATTGGTTAAATTATTTTTAAATACAATATGTGACACATTTGTGCATGTCACAGGTATAAGGTTTTTTTAGTAGAAGTTAAAGCCTTTAGAAGACCTCTAAGTAGTAAGAAATATTATTCTTGCTTAGAAATGCTAAGAAGAATTGTAAAGATTTAAGTGTCATATCTTGGAACTTAGCAGCATGTGGGCTAAGGTAATCTGCCTTTCATTGTTATGTTGCTGCAGTGTATTTCTTGAAGCAAATGTAACTATCTGAAGTATCTGGTTTCATAGATTTTTATTCTTTTGAGATGTATTCCTTCCTTCCCGTAGGGAAGTGTTTACCCCATCCTGCTCCCTTTGATTTTTTCTTAGTTCTGGGAAGTGCCTGAGAGTCTCATACAGCTCCCTGGTGCTGATTTGGTCAATGTCTGAGTTTTTAGCAAGCTGCTCTGGGGTCTTGTCTTGCTGTATGCTGGAGATGCTGTGACAGCTGTGTTTGCTGTGTGTGGCTGCAGTAGTTGGAGCATTGAACCTTGAGTGGGGATGTTGAATGGGATTCCCTTGGGGTCTGTGTGGCAGCAGCGGGGCCTTGCTGGCAGGAAGGCTGCACTGCTGCAGGTGTGATCACTGAGGCTTCTCTGGCTGGGAAGGGAGGCACACTGTGTACCTTACAGGGTTAGCTATTGCCTGTACAATGATTTTCCAGAAAAAATATTTATATATATATATATATTTTTAGCAACCCCCAGTCAATTAGCAGCTAATTGCAATTTTTAGGGTCATTAAAATGGAAATAATATTGGATTATTCTTATATATATTCGCTGTTTCATCAGACTTCAACATCAAACTATAATTCTATGCTTTTTAAATGGTAATTTATAAAAGTTGGTGCTAGTAATCTTTCAAGCTTCAGATCTTGGTTTATATGTCCTTTTGCTAAAACAGTGCTTTAAGCATTCTATAAATAATTTAGACAGCTAGGTATGTTACCCTTCATAAGGTTATACGTTAACAATATTGACTTTTCATTTTGATATTAGATATGTTGGTGTTTGACTAAACCTGTAGAATTTGAAGGTTCAGTCTGAATTTGTAAATGTATGGGTTTTTTTAAAGCTAAACCCTCTAATTATTTAATGATTTCTGTAAAATTCTACTGTGTGCAAGTAAATCAAATGAATCTATGGGTTTAAAATTTTCTTATAGAGCTGAATTCTTAAGATACTTGCTTTCTTGTTGTGTTGGGTTTTTCCCTTTTCTTTTTTCACTTTTTTGTTGAGTAGAAATTACAGGTTTGTAATCTGTTAATCCAGAGTGAAGAAAAAAGGAAATATGTTGTTTCTCATGAATTATTTTATTTGCATTTGATATTTAAAACAATACTTCTTTTATCTCCATGGAGAGAATACTTGCAAAATGCAAGAGGACAGAGTATCTAAAGTGTGGGGTGTTTATGTTACTATTTTGTTTTGTTATTCTTCGTGGTTGATTAGCACTGGACATGTCATGTAAATAGTCTTTGAAAGGTAAAAGCCAAAATACATGGGACAGAATGAAATGGACTGCATTGGACATCCATTCTGATATATTGTTTAATATTAAACCATACACTTAAAAAGAGATTGCATTTGTTTAAAGGGATTTTAATTTAAGAAATCTATTTCACTGGCAGTTAGCCCTAATGCTTCAGCTGGATGGCATTCATTGGTGTTGCACATCATCAACTTCAGTCATAAATGAAAAATGTTCTATCATTGCTAAAGTGACAGCAAATGGGGAGCTACCATAAAAGTAGCTGCCTGGAATTTTAGTGGATGTGCGAAGATTTTGGGGTTTTTGCAGGAGTTGTAGATTTTTTTTTCTTTCCTGGTTAGTCTATCTTCAGAGAACATGTCACTGCTCATGTAACTCGGGGATCTGGATGTGAATTGCATGCAGGGCTCGGGCTTCATGTTCTGGCACTCTTGACTTAACCCTGAACAAGTTATGTTTTGGTCAGGAGCAGAGGGGGAGGATTTACTCTGCTTTAGTATTTTGGCCTATGTTACACTCGACTTGCAGAGTTCAGCAGTGGCCAGGGCTGCTGAATTGCAAGGCTGAGGGCTGGAGCCAGATCAAAGCCCCAAGCTAGACAAAAGGGAGGCTCTGACCGCTTGGTTGCAAAGGAAAGGTCTGTGTGGGTTTAGCTTTGGCAGTTCCGAATGAAAATACGTGCATTACTGTGGAAGTGTTTGAAGTTGCTTAAATAAAAGCTTAAGTTCTGGAACTCGTGAATTGTTGTGGAAGTATTTCTCAAGAGTTTTCTAGTGCAACTCAGAATGTGCAAGCACCATTAGAGAATTCCCTTGGAAAGCTGGCACTGCTTCTGCTCATTCCTGTAGGGCACTGGTGTTGTACCAGTCTGTATGCAGATGATGTTCATTGGTTCTGTTAACCTGCTTATTCATTTGTGATTTTTTTTTCATTTGTATCTAAAAGATCGTGATCAGGAATTCAGACTTGTCTGATGCAAAATAGAAGTCCATTAGAAGATTTCTTTAAGTTATATTCTTTTTTCAGTACAAAAACTTTCAAGAATATTTTCTTAGACAAAATTACCTTTTTTAAAAAAATGGTTTTGCTAAATAGCTGTTGGTTAGATCTGAAACAGTAAGGGCTAATGTAAAGCCTTTGTGTAATAGATTTGCTTTTGTGGTCTGTTATCAGGGCTCTTTCACTCTGACAGTCTGTTAACTATGCCAGAGCCACCAGTTAGTTCCCGAGGTTTTCCACTTAACCTTTCTCAGTTACATGCTTTTCTATTCGGGACAATCCCTATGTAACCAAATCTCTCTACTGTTTTGCTCTAAAGAAACCCTTAAATATTTCAGCATGGAGAATTAAGAATTAATAAGTTTAATTATCTATTGAGAACATGGAAACCTTTGCTTTCTGGTGGCACCAGTTTGTTACAGGAGTTGATACTGACTGTGTCAGTCCATAGCAGGCCTCTGCTTTACAGAAATAGATCCTGAATTCTGGACGTGTTCCAGGTCATTGTTTGCTGCAGTTGTCAGTTTGGGTTTTGGTAAGGGCAAGGGAAAGTGACTTAAAAGCCAGCAAGTCTTGGAATTAGACAGGAAAATGTTTTCATTATACTAAGTGCTCTGACAATTTTACATATAAGCATAGTATTACATTCTAAAACTCTTAAAATAGAACATAAGGTTTGCCACAACTTAATCTGTAATGATACAACTGTTTTCTTGAATTTCTGCAATGCAGTGTGAACTGATGAAAGTTCTTTTTCAGAACAGTTTAAATATATGTCTAAAATCTGTTTTGGCAGGGTTTCTTTTGTTTTAGGGAGAAAATGACATGTAAGCACAAAGAGACACAATACTGTGTGAAATTAAAATATTGTAAAGCAAGTAAGCTAGTACTTTTCTGCAAAGGACACAACTTTAAAGGTAAACAATTAAAACGTCAAACTTAAAACAAACCCTAACAAAACAAAACAAAAAAAAAGCACCCTTGAACACAGAGTTAGTATGGAGATCCAATTTGTACCAGTTTTTAAATTAGAGAAAATTATTAAGGAAAAAAACAGCAAAGATCTATGTTTCTTGCTGTTGTAAAGCATGAAGAAAACTGCATTTTCTTGACAAACAGCTTTCATGAACTGCTGAAAAACTGGATTTTAGTGTACTGAAACTATGCTTTGTACAGTAGAAACTTCAGTTTTTACCTCTCTTTGGAATACAGTAGTATCCAATTTTTCCCTTTCAAATTCTGAGGAACTTTTCCAGCTACTTCAAATGGTGCCAGGTCTATTTCTGAATCCTTCCCTCCTCCCCAGTCTGGACATAGAAGCAAGAACACAAGGAGTACATTAGTTTGTGTTAGTTACATGATCTGTGATAGAAGAATATCAAATTAATTTGTTTAAAATCAAGAAATAGGAATGCACTGGAAATTGTAGAGGAAAGCCTGTTTCTCTTTAATCCCACTTCACATTAAAAAAGGCTATGTCTCTCTTCTTATAAAAGACAAAATACTTAATTAGCCAAAGCAGAGGAGCAACTTCCTGCAAATTCTCAGTTCAGGACTGTCTGAAAAGGATATGCTGTTTGTAGAGGAAATGACTTTTACCTCTGTGCAACATGCATGATACTTTGAGAGAGCATGGAGAAGAGAGAGAGAGATGCTGTTGGAGAAAATGGCTATGACATGAGAATTGAGGAGCTGCTTGTTTAGCTGATAGCAAGGACAGAGGTAAACTGAATATTTTAGAGACATTAGGAAATCCGTAATTAAGGAAGGAAGGTGCAACAGCAGCTTTTAACTGGAAGTTTAATGGTACAGTAATCAAGGAGAGCAGATTCTCTCCATGCATTAGTTGTGTGGGTTGTGTTCAGCATAGACAAAGCTGTGAAATGGAGTGATGTGGCCAGATCAAGCCCTCTTAAGATCTGTATAATTATCTTCATGCTGTATCTGCTTTTTTTTGCCCTTCTCCTTCTTGCCATAATTCATGTCAGGGTATTAATAATGAATTTCAAACTTCTCAACAAATGCAAGGTTCCAAATTTCTGCACCAGCAGCATAGTGAATCACTGTAGGTGTCCTTTGATGATGAGCAGATGTTCCCTTTTGCTGTAGGTGGCAAGCCTGTCAGATGAACAACTGTTTTCCCTCCCTTAGGAGGAAAGCTGGTTTTCAGTATTAACAAAAGGAGTCAGTGGGATTTTTAAAAAGTATTGTTTTCACTTAATAAAATTCCCATTAAATAAAATGTTATATTTTCTTCCATCTGAAGCAATAGTATTTACTACAGAATACAATTGTTGTTAACTGGTTTCAATTTTAAAAACTTGCTTTTGATTTTGCTATCAAGTGTGATCTTAGAAAGGAATCAGAGTAAAATGCATTTGCTATAGGAATTGCAAAGTCAAGGAATTTTTGACTCTCCTACTCTTGCAAGCTATGACTGTATTTTGAAGGTATATTTTTAATGTTAATTGGGTGTTAGTGGTAATAATACAGGTCTACCTCTGCTCCTTCAAGCATTTTTTGAGGTGTTTGACACATTTTTCTTAAATAAATACAAAACAAACTAACAAAAAA
Source organism: Melozone crissalis (assembly GCF_028551555.1). Lineage (NCBI taxonomy): Eukaryota > Metazoa > Chordata > Aves > Passeriformes > Passerellidae > Melozone > Melozone crissalis. Next base: position 32,009,807 of record NW_026535796.1, on the reverse strand, counting down.
TTTAAAAAAGGACGAACTTCTGGAATTCCACTTTGCCTTCACTGAAAGGCAGAATGTCTTACCACAGTACCAGTTGTGCATAGGCAGTTATGTAGTAAAATTACAGTCACTGTTCAGCTGGTTATGTAGACAAGCCTTCAGTTTGTTGCCTGAAGAATTTAGGAATAGCGTCTCCAAAAATTACTGACAATTGTGTTAAGATTGAGTGTTTAAAAGAATGCATCAGTTAAGGCGTTTGGGATTTTTCTGTTGGTCTGCTTCAGAGCTGACCCATGTCTGAGCAAAGAATGAGGGCCCGTTTCAGGAAACGAAACATTTAACATGCCTACAAAAATGCAGCATTGCTGTGTTTTGATTGGAAGAGACCCTGTTTAACTGCTTCCTATCCCTTCAGTATTTGGAACTAGTATTTTCTGCAGCTGTGCATTGAGTGAGCCATTCCACTGCTGTCTATGTGCAATCCCTGTACAGTCCTATAAACATATGGACCACAAGATATCTTCTGTCACCCTTCTTTCTCCTGAAAGCTTCAATCCTTGCTTTCTAAATCCTTGCTATTTTTTAAAGAAAAAAATTTTTTTTCTTTAATCCTTCCATCTCAAACTTCTAGTATTTTCTTGTCCCTAGCCTAGGACTCACTTAGGGCTCTGCCCATGAGTGGAAGTGGTTGTAATGCTTGTGCCTGTGCTCTAGTGGCAGCTCTATTTCGTGTGCATTCCCTGATCAACTGAAAATCATCGTTCAGGCTTGTTTGAAGTGGAATTGGTTTTTGTTGTCCTTTAACATTTGTGTTTCTAAACTGTAGCAGTTCAGCTACTGATCTGTAGGTGGTGTGGCAATTTCTGCAAACCCAGGGTTTGGTAAGCCTGTGGATGCTCAGGCCCATGCTTGCTGCTCTGGACCACTGTTTATTCCAGCTGAGCTGCCTTCCTTAAGAGTTGATCTTGGATGCTGATATAGCACTATCTGCTCCAAGAGCACCCTGGCTCCGCTACACTCATTATGCAAGATGTTGGCAGAATGCTGTGCTACGGCAAAAGTTAAATCTGTGTTGGAAATTTTTTCAGCAACGTTTGTGTCAAAATTGAGTTAATAGTCCTCTAGAGCTATATAAGAAAGCATAACTGAAAGTATGCCATGCTTTTGGCCATCCTTTCAGTTCATTGTTCCTGACTTTATACTCTACCACTTGTATATCCAGTCATGTGAAATGCTAAAGATTGATGTCTTTGAACCTCTAAAAAGGGTTAAACGCTCTGTGGTCCAATATAGAATTAGAAGGAGCTTTTTAGAAGCATCTACAGTGAAAGAGTTTCAGTGTGTACAGCTGGTGAATGGGTATAAAGGTTTTGTTTGCCTCACCTTCATGTTTTGCTTTTGTTTGCTACACATCAGTATTCTGAAAGAGGAGCATTTTGTCATTTAAAATGCTGTCTTCCTGTTCCTCTGTGCTTCCATGGTATTGTCTTGTCCACCGAGTTTCTCAGGTCTTATGTAGTTGAATAACAGGACAGGGAGTGTCTAGACAGTTTGTATTAATGCTTGATTGTTTAAAGTGATCACTTTAAAATAATTCTGGATAAATCACTGTGTATTTCTTTATCAGGAATTTGCAGAAAACCATCTAGAGGGTTGTGGGAAGAGAGTCTGAAAAGCTTCCTGGGGTACACATGAAAGCACATTCCCCTATACTTAGAGTGATGTTTCTGCCTCAGGGTATCCCTGGGATCCCATCTTTTGATTTTCCTAGACCACACAATCAAAGGAGTGCGAGGGACTGAGCCAGACTAGAAAGTAAAGTGCATATTGGAACTTGGAGGGAATAAGAAGACATCAGTGGGAATCCAGTGCTGCTGTTTGCATCCTCCCAGTTTATCTATCTCCAGAGCAGATGTGTTCCTCACTTAACGTCTTCCTTCCACTTTCTTTAGTAAGCTTAGTTGTGCTTAGTAATTACAGTTGGAGATTGTGATGGTCTTTCTGTTGTAGAGTTTGGGCAGTGTCACGAGCTTTATTTCTATTAAATTAATAGTTGAAACCAGATTCATCTGTACAGTGCTAGTCCTGATGGAGTTAAGGTTCATGACTGGCTTTTGTTGGCATTACTGTCATGCCAACAATGGATGTGCAAGAAGATGCTCCTTCCCTGTTCTAAAATTCACTAGGCGCTTATGGCATGCCATACTGAATTTCTGAATTAGCCTCAGAGTAAAGAATGAAAACTTCAACAGTTTCTTTAATTATTTAGTTATTAATTTAAAAACCAATAATTTTTCTTTTAAATATCTTCATTTCTTACTACTGGATAATGATATGTAGTGGTTGACTCTGAACATTTGAAATAAATATTAACAATGTTCTGTTCTGTTTTTCAGATAATGCAGAATCAATTGATCTCAAACAGTTTTTCGACCAACATTTTTCACATATATATTATGTGTTCTTTGAAAACTTTGTGACTATTGAAGTGGGCCTTAAACAAAAAGGTAAGCATTTCAGACAGAACTCTTTTTGTCTTGATGGCTTGTGCCTTTGTTATGAAGTAAAGCAGGGTGCTATAAATAAAGCTCTGTGTGGTCACAAATTAGCAGCATTAGCCATGCAGAATATGTCTAAGAACCAACTTGGCAAATGAAGGCAGAGCAGTGAGATACACACTCAGTGGAGGTGAGCAAAAAGAGTTTGTTCTCCAATGACTGTGTTTGCCCTCTTGCAAAGTGAGGATTCTTAAGGTGTTATACTTTGTATTCTGCAGAATTATTCTTTAATAAGATATTGTGTAACTTCACCTCTCCCAGTTGTGAATGCCATAATAGGAAGTTATGCAAATTGTAGCTGTATTTGTGGAGTATAATTTTTATTTGCAGAAGCAGTGCAAAGCTATGGTTGTATAAATGCAGGTTTTCATTTTACACGTTTAAGGATCTTTGTTTTGATAATGAAAGTGCATCTTCTATTTGTATTTAACTATTTAAACTATTTATTTTTGCAACTAGGTCACAAGTCTCAGAGAGAAGAATTAGATTCTATTCTTTTTATTTTTGAGGTAAGATATTTTGAATATTTTTTTGCTTTAAGTCCTATTATTCTACAGTTGTCTGTAAATACTTTGCATTTAACTGCATTCCTTCTTACTTTTGCATAGAGCTGAATTTATGTGCTTTGTTTTAAAAATAAAGATTTCACTTGCAGTTTTGCAAGATGTCTTAACTGGAAAAAGATGTTTCTGTGTCTCTAGATAGTTGATTACTCTTTGGTGGTGGTATTTCCCCATCATGTATTATACACATTGAAATTCATAGAAAGGTGATCTCTGTTTAGTCATGATATTTTTGATCTTTTGATTGCATGTTACCTCTGTGAGATACATGGGTGAATGTGAAAGTGAGCTAGTTCGTTTGTTCACTAGTTCCTGCATAAAGGAATATTAGGTGGTCTGTGCTTTGGAGGCAGTTGCACGGTGTGCTGGAGAGCCACAGCCAGGAAAAATCAGGTTATTTACAAGTTGCAAAAACCTCTGGTGTAAGTGTTGCAAGCCTTGCAGGGTAGATTTGGAATTACTAACTGTGCTCTGTTTCTTGTTTCTGGAGATGATCATTGTATTTATAGACATCTTGTCTTCACTGTTTTGCTGTAGCTCATGACCCCTCAGTTGAGAAGGCTGAAGCACATGTTTGCTTGTGCCACAGAGGCAAGTTGACAGCTGAACATCCTAACTGAAGCCATTAGAAAGGTGGAATAACTTAATGCAATCTGTTGTGAAGCAGAGCAGCTGAGACAGACACTGATCCCATTCCATTCCCTATGCTGTAAGCAGCAGTGTCCTTCAGAGTGGTAGGGGCACCAGAGGACCTGCAGTAACATCTGAAGTCTCCAGTGCAGGACTTACAGGCTGGCAGACCCTTTGGGCTTCTTAGCATTAGGAATGGGGTCACCTTGAAAGGACAACAATGCTTCCAAAGAAAGCATTGAGGGAATTTTCTAAGTTGTTGCTTCAGCTTCTGATCTGTGGCCTTGTGAAAGGGCTGTTTGGTCTTCCAAGGTGATATCTGCAACATACATCCTTGGGTTCTGTTTTTTATAGAAAATTTTACAACTCCTTCCTGAAAGGATTCATCAGAGGTGGCAATTTCATAGTATTGGTAAGTTGATTTTCTTTTCCTCTCCCTTTCATTTTACTTTTTATTAGTAGCTACCATTTCGTGGCTACTATGCCACTCATTTCCTTACAGTTTAAGTAGCTTAACGGGGGTTATGGTCTAGAGAATTTTGCAAGCTAGGTGAAGGAAAATAAAAAAGAAAATAAAAGAAACAGACATAAACCCCTGCCAATGTAATGAATACTCTTCTGGATAGATTTGTATTTGGGAATATAGAAATAGAAGAGGGGCTGAGAAAGAACAAGGACAGGTGAAAAGTTTGAAGTTCTAAATATTTTTTTTCCTTATTTTCTTTCTCTTAGCAATACATTTAAAAACTGACATGAGATATTTGTAAATGGGGAATGCTGATTTTATGCATTGTGATGACTTGATTTAATGTACACATCTCAAAAGTCTTTGGGGAAAAATATTCTATGAGTGGGCCATGAAAGGTGATATTTGATTTTTTTTCCTTCTGGCATTGAGTCAGTTGCTTGAAGGTATCAAGGTCACCAAGATTAAATTGGAGATTGCCAAGGACTTGTTCAAAAGTGACTATCAAGTCTGACCGAGAACTCTGACATTTTACTTAATATAGAAAGAACAAAAGCAAACAAATTTTTTCTCTTTTTTTTTTTTTTTTAGGGTTGATTTTAAAGAAGCTTCTTCACACTGGAAATTCATTAAAGGTACTGCAAAAAGTTGCATGCAATTTTGTCTACAATACTTGAAAGTACAAATAAGAACATAAGGGCAAATATTTACAGTAAAAGCCCAGGAATGAGAACCAGATCATGACTTGTGTGTCATGAAAGAATGATTCCAAATCATCAGCTTTATCTCAGTAAAACTACTCACAGTAGTAATGTGTTTATATAGTGTAGTCAGTGGTTTAAAGGATTTTGTATTAACATAGAATAAGTATTAACTGTTCATTGTTAGGTCAAGGAAACTGATTCTGGGACTCAGACTACCTTGGAGGTGGAAGATTATCTATGCCAGGGAGGCCTGCTGGTGTGTAGAGTAATTTAAATGGTTGGGACAAAACAGCTGCACCACTCCTCTGTAAGCCACCTGCAGGCTTCTCTGGTACTGAACTTCTCCAGTATGAGAGCCAAGAAGGGAGTGCTCTAGGACTCTATTACCTTTCTTGAAGGAGAAATGGAAGAAGGCAGAATTGGCCCTTCTGATACAGAGAACTCACTCACTCTGTTGTTACAATTAATGAACATATTTAGAAATTTTGTCGGTCTTTGTGTTTTCTGAAAAATTCTTGTGGCATCTTGCAGTGGTGTAGTCAAGCGATTGGTTTTCCATGTGTTGGTTTTCTTTCTCTTCTTTCAGAGAAACCCCTGTGAGAAATTCTTTGAGGCAAAGAGCAGTGAAGGTGCCAGGCTTGCCCTTGCATTTCATCACGAGCAGCAGATGTGTTAGTTTCACTCTGCTGATTGCTGGGGGTCATACTGTCTGTCCTCATTTTTTTAATCTCTCCCCTTCTCCTTCTCCCTCCAGGACAAATGTTTTGTTTGTTCTGGCACAAGATAACTTATTCCATGTTTTTTCCTTTAAGATACGTCGAGAGGGTGTGCGTCTCTTTCTTTTGTGGCTCCAAGCACTTCAGAATAACTGTAGTAGAGAACAATTATGGATGTTTTCTTGCTTGATTCCTGGATTTTCATCACCACAATCTGAATATGGCCCCCGAACACTAGATAATCTCATTAACCCTCCCCTTAATGTCCAAGAAAGTAAGTAATTTGGTATTATTACTCAATTCTTGACATAATTCAAATCTTGTCACAGACAAGGCAAGTTGAAGTAGCTGACATACATACATACCCAGGGAGATAATGGAGCTGAGATGAGTTTCTTAGCAGTTTGTCAGGTCTTCTTCTGTAACAGTTTCTGTCTATTTTGTTGTTGTTCAGAATTAGCTGTTTTTTGTGGTTGTTGGGGTTTTTCCCTCCGAGTAGGTTATTGTAGCTTAATGCATAGTGGTGAAAATGAAGTCACCAATTGTGTGTAATTCTTAAAAACTGCAAGAGGATCCTGCATCGACTGCAGACTTACACAGGTGAATTCTGCTTGTGTCGAGCACTTGCACTGGCTTTGTTCATCCTCCAGGGAGCAGGCTCTGCAAAGATATTTCTGGTGTGGCCTTCAAGAGAATGAGAGGTTGTTAGGCCAACGTGTAAGGACAAATGTGTCTGTGTATGACCAGGTAATTAAAGTTGTGGTATTCTTGCAACTTGGAATCTTCAAAAAGAAACAGACCTTGTAAATTGCAAAACTTGAGGTCTTAAAGGTTTGCATGAGTGGAAAAGCTTGAGCATTCTGAGATGAGTTTTTTATACTTTCTGGAGTTTTGTTCGTTTGTTTATTTTTAATGGTAAGGTCATTATCTTGGCCCTAATCAATAGAGTGAGGATGATTTTTCTTTTAAGATGATTCTTAGGACAATTTTTTTCTTAGTACACTTCAGTATTGAGTGCCTCCTAACTCAATTTATTCTTGATAGTGGGATTTGAAGCTCATTTATTAATGATTTGCAATTGGATGGGGTCTTTGAATGTAAGTGCAAACTGTGCATTCACATAAATGGGACTGAAAACTTGAACACTTTTTCCCCTGAATATTGTGTTTGCCTTCTTTCCATCTTCTCTTAGTCTTTGAGTATCTTATTGCTTGTAGAGGAAAGCAGTGTCTCCATGACTAGTAATTAAATTTGCTGGAACACAGCAGATGAATTTCGTGGCAGGATAGCTCTGCCACGAAAAATTTTGCTACCTACTTAAGCCATTTTTGGAATTGTGAAATTCAGTGTGCAAAGAAATTCAGAATGCCAAGATTGAAATGTGAACATCTAACTACGGGAACAGGAGAAAAATTGACTCTGAACTAGCTTCACTGTCGAGGCAAAGAAGGATACAGATAGTAAAACTTAAAGGAAATGTAACTGATGAACTGCTAAATGGGAAAATGGTGAAAGATATAAAGATTTGGCATTTGTGTAGCATAAGTGTTACACTGTTGCTTGCATAAATTCCAAACAAAATTTTAAAAAATTTGGGTTTGGCAAGTAGGTTCCAAAAGTGCATAGAGATGACCTACTTATTGTCTGTTGTGCTTTTTATATGTGTAAGACCTTAGTTCCGTAGTGATTTAGAAGTTAAAATTTCCTGATTTTCATTAATCTATGGGTGGATTGTTGTACCTGTAATTATCTCTGCTGCTGCAGTGCATTTCTACTTTCATAACTTTGTAGGTGTTTACGCATGAGAAGAAATGGTCTAAATGTTAGATGTACTTCTATTTTTCTTTAAATAGCTCAAGTGACTATAGAAGAAATCACTCCACTTGTTCCTCCACAATCAGGAGATAAAGGACAAGAAGATTTAACAAGCTATTTTTTAGAAGCACTTTTGAAATACATGGTAATTCAGGTACGTTCTGTAGTTTTCAAGCAAACAAGTGTGAAACAATTAACACCTCTTTGTCCTTTACAGTAAGTTTTTTACTTGTAGCACTGAAAATGCATATAAAGATGTTTTGAAGAATCCTTCCTTGCCACTCCCTTTTTTATAAAAAGCAAATTCTTCTAGAAAAATGTTCCCTTGTCTTCTGTGTGAAGATTCCTAGATCTTTTATGACAGGATCTTCCATCAGATTGTGGCATGGAGGCAAAACAAGACTTGTCAGTCACTTCTAGCAGTACTGATTTCAGCTCCCTTCTCATTCATCTTCCCTTCCCTATCTGATTGTCTTCAACCAGTGGATCAACTGTGTGCAGAAAATGAAGAGTTGAATGAGTATTTAGTCCATGGCGTGCAACTCAGACACACCATGTTCTCTTTGACAATTCCATGATCTCAGCCAGCATGGGGCATAGTAACAGCTTCTGTGAGAAACTGTGGCTCAGCTGGTACACGTTATGTAATTGATTTGCTGGCCAATTAGCACATGATGCTTCTGAACCTACTGAGCTGTCATGTGCTGCATGACATGGTAGGTGTTGCTGGGTCCTGCCTTCTGGGCCAGACTTGTCCCTCAGAACCCAGATGGGTACCGATAAGTATTTCTTCACACTTAGGCGGGTTTTACTAGAGAAGATGGACAGTGTACAAATATATGTTAAACCATAACATGTGTTAAAGCTATATTTCATGGCTTCCCTTTTTCCATCTTTCTCTGAGCACTTGCCATGCTGGAATAATTTCCAGCCTCATTTTATTGCTTCCAGCATCTCCCACTTTGAATAGAGATCTTCATACTTGTGATCTGTAGGTTAAGCTTAATGCTGGCTATTTACTTTGAAGAAAAATAGCCCTTATAATTTTGAAGACAGCTGCCTTTTCTTTGATAAATTGGTAGTATTATATCTAAATTCCAGTAAGTCATTGAGACAGGTGTCACAGAGCTTGTTTACTATGTGAGTGCTGAAGTAGTTCTCTGAAGTCCCTTTAGAGGCCACTGATAGTTGCAAGGTTCTTTGATACTAAGTTGTGATAAAGGACTTTGTGTCACTAAGTTACATGTATATCAGCTAATATGTTGAGTTATATTGGGGGTGAAATATGTGCTTATATATTCCGCCCTAGACATCTGTTGCCCTGAAAACAGATCATAAGAGAGCTGTGGCCTTTGAGTAAAAAAAAAGAAAATGAAGTCTTGCTTTATATTATTTATGATAGACTTGGTAGATTACCTAGCTCTGCAGGCAGATGGAGTCTCAGGAACAAAGGGAAACTGCATATTGTATTTCTGCAGGAGCACGTACCATGCTTGGTACTACTTACCATGTAGGAAAACATTTCATAAAGAGGAATGCTTAGCACTCACGATCCAAGTACATTTGTGTAACTCAACTTCAAAGTTGTATCTTCTGCTGCTTGTGGTGGAAAAATTTGTTTGTTTAATGTTGCCAATTACACAAATGAATCCAAGTACCTATTATAATGACTATATGGACACTTCTCAAAATGTCTGAAAAGAATTTGTCAAAGAAATATTTTGAATGCCATAGGTAGTTACTCTTTTTTATTAAACATTTTGAAATACAGAAACAGTTTCATTAAAAACAGTCAATTTGGGCATACTCCCTGCTTTGGCAAGATGACTGCAAAAGCAGGTTTATTTCTGTTGGTTTCAGTATTTTATGTGTTCGAGTTTATTTTGAAACAATATTTTGGAGGACAGTGGTGTTTGTTTCATTGACATTTCCCTGCTAGTTACTGTTTCATCTTTCTAAAATAGTTTATTAAAATATATATGATTTTGTTTCAAAGAAATAACTTAAAAAGAGGACATTTCATCAGTTGCCTGTTTCTTCTACTTGTAGATATTTACTTTGTCCAAATTCTTGTTTTAAGGTTAAGAGTTTAGAATGGAAGAACAAGGAAAACCAGGAAAAGGGATTTTCATTTTTATTCTCAAATTTTAAGAAATACTACTTACCTTCTATTTTCCCAAACATCTGTAAGGAGACCAGCTTATATAACCCTATACTTGGTAAGTGTTAACACAGCTGATAAAATCATTACATTTTATCTAATAGCGATGTTATGATCTGCTTAGTGAGAGATGCCTCTGCCCAAATTAAGGGGACAAGACCAAATGCTGGTTCAACATTTGACTTTATTTTGTAAAATTGACTGCATGGGGAAAGAAAAGACAGAGGGAGAGGGAGAGAGGGAGAAGGAGGGAGAAAGTGTGGAAGCAGAAGCTGGTCACCACCCATGGATCCAGCCGTGTCTTGTTGGGCCTTCTTCACCCTGGGCTTGGGATTGGGGAGCGGGTCCTGGTTTGTTCATCTGTTAGTATGTTCTGTGCTGAAAGGGGTGCTGCCTCCACAAGGTCTGCTGCTTACAATCAAATCTTCAGTATTTATGCATTTTAGAAACAAAGGAGTTATTGCTAATTGGCAGCAAGTGATACAGTTCTCTTATTAGTTACTATTCCATCTTCTGTTGGTTAAATGCATCTTATGCTAATTAGTCTGCTTGTTCAGTCTTTCTCTTCTTTTGGGATGGTGGGTTTCTTAGGTTGGTGATACCCCTGTGGAATCGCCTTTTACCCAGCTGGAACTGATTTCATCAGAATTGCTGAGATTGTTTTAATAAATTCTTCCATATCTTCTGCCAAATGTTCCTATGGCTCCTAAATTCTGCATTCTTTTGTATCCACTATCAGTAATACATGGTTCTTCCTAAGCTTTGTTAAGCTCCCCCTAGGTTCCAACACCTGGACAGCAGTCCTGCCTTTATACAGTCCAGGTTCCAGGTGTCCACAGAGGTGTATTTGGGGGAGCTTTGGTGGCCACTGGTGGCCACAGATGCCACCTTCCCATAACTTGGGATGATACTTCTTTGACTGATGATATGCATATAAGCAGGTGCTTCTTGTCACAGTCTGGCACAGAGGGAGTGTGGTAACCAGGATGTGCTAACTGGATCTAGCTTCTGTCAGGCCTGCAATTAGCATCTCCTTGTCACAAATTCCTCCCTTCTGTGGCCTTAGCAATGTTTGAGACAGGTGATTGTGCTTTCTAACTCTAACAAGACAGTAAACCAAAGCAGTTTTTGGCTTGAGTCACGTTGCCCATGAAGGGCATTCTCCAAATGTATTTGTCATGAAAGAACATGTTAAGATTCCTGTTGATGATTTTCAGTTCTTTGTGGAAGCCTCTGACCCTTTCATTAGAATCAGTCTTGCTCTGTTAACCTGAATGAGGTAAATTAAATGTTCTTGTAAAACCTTTCTCTAATGTAACCATTGCTGATCTCAGTTGGGCTCTGAAGAGAAACTACTTTTGCCAAAATAAAAGGTGTTAGTGTGCTATTCTTTGGGTGTCTTGTTTTTATCTGTACTGAATCAGTGTTTGGATTATACAGTGCTTGTTCACCTGTTTGACAGGGCAAAGTTAGGTTTTTGTGCAGACTGCATTTTATCAAGAGCTTGCAGTAGGAAAAAAGAAGCTTGGGTGTAGCACAGTCTTCCAAGCTGATGGTGCTAGAATGTATCTTTCCATATAGAGAGTGGAACGTTCAGTGTTTTCTAAGCAAACCTGAGTTTACTCAGAATTTTAGCCCATTTTAAACCAGAGTGTTGTTTGCAAATCTTGATTTTGTTCTCTCAGGTTTGCATGCATCCATGCACATGTTGGTTGTAGGCCAACAGAGTTCAAACTCCTCTTTGCAAAGCAATACCTTGTACACAGGCTTTAAGTTACCATTTCATCACTTGAGTCACACAGTCACATCACCATTCATCTTATCTGCTGATGCAGCATCTCAGAAGGACTCTCCAGAGTAGTGATCTCCAGGCACAATTCCATATTCTAAAATTGGACTGTCAGGGAAGTTTGTTGAAAAGGTCTTAGCTTCTTCTGGTCCATGTACATTTATTTAGATTTGAGAGATGGTTGTGTCAAAGCCATGTTCTCTTGGGAAAGACAAACACTGGGCTTTCTCATCTACAGGAGAAGAACCAGTATAAACACAGCCATAAGTAACAGTAGAATAAGAGTTTTTGTGCAGATGCCGAAGAAGTTGAGTGATAAAGTAGCTACAAGAGGGACAGTAAGCTGTGCTGAGAAAGCAAACCTACTGTTGCTTGATGCTCCAGAACAAGAAATATGGAAATGCTGTTTTTCTTTCTGTGAAGATCTTGATTGAGTCTTCCATAGAAGTGTTACTGTAGTCCTCTGTTTTTCTGTGAATGATAAACAAGAAACTTCCAAGGTCTTAGTAAAGAAGAGGACAATGAGAAACAAGAAGTGTGCGCAGATCCCAAGAATTACTGTGAGTGCCTTAGACTGTGCACAGCAAGCAACTATAATGAGGAGTTTTGGAACAATACAGTGATGAAAACAACATAAGCATTGGTAAGTTGAATAATTTTTTCTCCTCAAAGGTGTTCTTCTCTGGCATGCGTCTTCCCAACCTATTTGAAAATAATCCTGTGCTTGTTCTTAATTTACAGCATTGAGGCAGAAGGCAGGGCAAACTTGGGCACTGAGCCTTCTGCTAAGAACAGTTCTCATGCTACTGGTGTAATGTTTAATTTAGGAGAAGTCATGAGGTACAAATCAGAACAGTAGTTTCAGTAAGCCAGCATTGATACAGGGCTTTACTGGAGACAGTATGCTGGACTGAGATTTCTTTCCTGATAAGTATGTTGCCTACAGCAACAAGCACCAAGCATTCCAGTTACAAGAAGGCTAAGTATTGTGGCTCCTTCAAATTCTTAAGTATTGGAGACTTAGAAGAGGAATACAGCATTAGAAAAGCCTATGAGATTGTTTTTTGAGGAGGGTTGGGTTTTTATTAAGTTTGGTTTGGTTTTGTTTAGAGGTTGGTTTTTTTTTTGCTTTTTTATGTTTGGTTTGGGGTTTGGATTTTTTTTTTTGCCTTAGTGTTTCTTTTGTTTGTAAAGTCTTTGTTAAGTATCTGTTGAGATTGAATTAGAAGTTGTTCAGTAAGAGCTACAGATATGACAGTAATATTCCAGGGGCATTGCTTCTTTTGTCATAGTTATGTGCCTTTCTGTGCCATTTCCAAGCCATTTAGATAGGCTCCTTCATTTACAGGGAGACACTAATGTGGGCTGTCCTACAGCTATCTTTAGCTCTTCATTCCTTATGAACCCTTTATTGTCTAAAAATTAGGCATGGTCAAAGCTTACAGGTGTGCAGTGTGTTTTTGCTAGCCTGTTCCCTTTCTACCCTGTGTATGTCTTCCACCACCTTCAGCTTCTTTTTCTTTTTGTCATCAGCTCACATGAGGTTCCCAGAGGGGGAAGGGTAGGGGCTGGGGAAAGCCCAAAACACAACAGAAAGAAAAAATGGAAAGTTGGGGGAAGGGAATATTTACTCTTGTGCTGTTTGAGTCCATCTAACAAGCTCTCTTTTGCTTTGGTTTTATGTCTGTGTTCTCATCTGAAGCCTTGATACCTTCTTCCAAGATGGACAGAATTTGAAAATACATGAAGAGCTGGAAGGAGGATACATTTGAGGAGCAGCTACAGCACATAATGCTGTTGAGACATGTTAAAGAAAGAGGATGTTCTGAGAGGCTATCATCAAACAAGGAGGAGACAGAGTGCTGCAAAAACATGTTTACTGCATGTTTAGTCCTTCTGAAAATACTGCCAGTACTGCAGCCTTTGTGCTCTGCTGAATGCTAGTAGATACCAGAGAGAACTTTTTCTATCTTTAAATGCTGTGCTACCAAGCATTTACTTCATTTTTCACAGATTATACTGTTACACATGCTTGTTTAAGATACCTTAATTTTAAATTTTCTTACTTACCTGCTGCTTTCCACAGAATGAAAACAATGTACTGGGGTTTCATTATTTGCAGTAAATAAACCATTTGTAAATTTGTCAAAGAGTATTCTGTGTGTTTGTTATGTACTTAGGTACATGGTACACAGGAATCATGGGTTCTTTCCTTTAAAAATAATGCTTTCACTGAAAAATGTGGATAAAGTTTTGAAGTTCTTACAGGAAACATTCCTCAGTTTAGCAGCATCATGATGGGTCTATCACTGCTTATGTATGTGGCTTTTGAAATGCCACTGAGATAGACCAGTGTGGATATCCTCAGTGCAGGTGCTGGATCTTGTGTATTTGTAATAGTAACAGGGAAATCTTTACAGCAGTCTGGCAGACACACTGGGTGCACTTTAGATGCCTTAAAAAGGCAGTCATAATATAATTGCTTAGACAACAGTTGATTATTTCTTCACTGCTGTCCGGATTTGTCCCTCTTGGATTCTAACATCATAAACTGGCAAAGTTACACAGGATCCTTTAAAACAACTCTTAACTTAGCTTTTGGAAAATACAGTCAGGCAATACTTTTGTATTGTTCAGTGTGACTTTTTAAAATCTTCTTTGACTCTTATCATTAGTATCCTTTAACTGCTTTCTGGTTGGCCTGTAAAATCATGGAAAACTACTCCCCTTGTTTATGTACTGCAGGCTACAGAAGAGTTAAGGCAGTGCTGACACAACCATCTCTGTTCAATCTGTATGGATAGGACCATCATTTTGCCATGCTTCCATCTTTTTGCTAGTTGTTTTTTTTTGTTTGGATTTTTGTTTGTTTGGTTTGAGTTTCTTGGGGTTTTTTTTACTGTCACTAGATATAGATCATGGTACTGAAACACTAGCATCAGGGTGTCCTGAGAGCACGTATTATAATCGGTCCTCACACAAATGTTTGTCTTTTTATATTGGAGTATATCTCGTATTTACCCCTGTAGGACTAGGACTACGGTGGGTTGGCATACCACTTTCAGAGAAATGTCATTTGCACTTGAAAGTGTCATTGCTGCTTCAGGTTGATGATGGTAATGCTGAACTATTCTGCACCATGTCTTGGGCTGTAAAAACTAGAAATGCTATTTTGCAGTGTTAAGTCACAGAAAAATGCACAATTAAAAAATGCTATCCATGTGTCCTCCCATGTTTGTAGTTCTTTTACCACATATGTCCATTCCATCCACATTGGGTTAAGTACTGTCATGGTTTTTTCTGAAGCAGATTCAGGAGTACCGATGACTCTAGCACAACAGAGAACCAGAAAGGCTGAACAGTTCTGAACCATCATGGGATGGTGAAAATGGAGTTGTCAGCTCTAGTCCCCAAACAATCACAGTTCCTGCCAGCTGATGTCCCCCTAAGCATCCTTCATTACATTCCTACAAGCCAGTATAGAAGTTATTGCCTCAGAGTCATCTTGCAGCTAAGTCATAGGAAAACATGCGTGCCTGTGGTCTGGCAGCAAAGTCCAGCAAAATTAGCCTGTGCAAATGGGGCCCTAGGTGAAGCTGTAAAGCTCATATGGCTTTGCAGCAGGATTTCTCTGTTCTATTCATCTTTATCCTTTTGCAGGGCCAGAAGAGGCTGTGTTTATTGCATTTGCATTTTGGAATTATATATCTCCCACTGTAGTCACGATGAGATTTGTCAATATATTAGTTTTATATGAAAATAGTTTTCTTGTATAGGTCATAGTCTAGTTGACAGTTATTTTGCTATTTGCAACTTTGTAATTTTCAATGAAAATTTGAACTAGTGAATTTGCTGAAGTTTATCTTTAAATATTGAGTATAATGTAGTTTGAAAGAACTTGAAGATAATGAAATGTGTTTACTTACATAGAAAAAAATGTAAGCAGAAATGTAAGGCTATAGAAATCACTTTCAGATAAAAAATTAAAGGTTCCACATAGCAGAAATAAGTTTCTGGCTTTTGGACCAGCAGTGTTGTCTCCCTTCAGGAGAAAATTCAAGTGTTTTAATGTCTTACATTTTGATGTCTTATGTGTTCTTGGCAATTTCTCTGTTGCATCCATTCCCGTGCATCTTGGAATGAGTGGTGCAACAGTGAATGCAACAAAACTGCACCTCTGAAAGTTCATGTGTATTGGTTATGGTCCTAGGATTTCTTTCTTATGCAGATCTTGCTCTCTGCCTATATTTTAAAGATGTTGTATTTTCATACAGATATACCACAAATGAGACCAAAGCCACACTACGTAATAGTTAAGAAAGATGCTGAAACCAATGAGGCAATCTATTGCACAAAGGAACCTTTCATTAAGGCTCGTGTTATTGTCATTCGATGGTTGGTGTCTTTCTGGCTTGAGCCAAAACCTCATACAGGACCTCATATTCCTGGGATGGAAGGTGAAAATGTGCCAAAGAATATTCAGGTAAAACCAAATCCACAAAAATATATTTGTTTTCATGTTTTTGGTTTAATTGTTATGTCAGCAGTATGCTCCTCTCCAATAATTACGACTAATGAAAAGTTTAAAAAAAAAAATTTCTAAACAAATTGTATGTTTATTAATTCCATTTGAAAGTACCTGCAATGCTGCTTTCTTTTTTCAGATTTTGTGATTTGTTTTTAATCAGCTGGACGTTAGAAGCCTTAAAATGCAGTAAATCCTTTTGTTTGTTTGTTTTTTCTTTAATTATTTGTGCTGTTTAAATTATACTTTAATTGTATTGATTTATTGCTGTACTAAAAATGAACTATGGAATATTTTAATTTTTTTTTCAGAGAGCAGCTGCTAGCATGGCTTCAAGGGAGGACAGCAAAAATGACAGTACTGATAAGCAGGATAGAAATGCAGAACCAGAACAATCTCATTCTAATACAAGTACTCTAACAGAGAGAGAGCCAAGTTCTTCCAGCCTCTGCAGTATTGATGAAGAGCATTTAACTGATATTGAAATTGTCCGGAAAGTCTTCTCTTCTAAAAGAAACAATGTTAATTTTCTAACTGAGATTTTTCGACAGGTAAAAAACTCTCTTTAGAATGCAAGAATCTTGATTATTATATTGTATATTTTTATTATGTCATGATTTTCTTTGAAGATCGCTTGTTAAGCAGAACATTATACTAAGTTACAGGTGGTTTTTGTCATCCTGCCTTCAAAAATCAAGAAGCTAACATTCTGAGATACTTTCTCTGTAGAATACCCCTAGTTCCTAATTTTTCTAATTTTATATCTTTAACAGCTAGTTTAGCAACATTTAACTTGCACTTCACAGTTCCCCATAGACAAGAATGTTTAATCTTTTCATATATCAACACTGTAGGTATTAAAACTCACAGCCAACCAGATTAACATAAGCCTCCTGTGGGAGTCTGCAGCTGTTACAGAGCTGTTTTAGGAGCATCTGAATGTCTTTTCCTTGATAGTGTTCATCAGAAGAGTAGGACAGATGGCTATAAAAGGTAGCAGCTTCTGTTTCTGACTTCACTGCAACCAGAAATGTTAGCTGAGCATACTCAAAATAGTATTTCTCTACTGGAAGCTATTAAAACAAATTTAAACTGAGAACATATGCCAGAATATGGAGTCTTTATTAATAGTAATTTAAGAGCTCTGTCTGGGAGAATAGAATAAGATAAACTTTCTTTATGGCCCATGCTATAGATCAAAAGACAAACAGATTTCTGAATAATAGTAAAGAAAGATATACTAAGTTTCAAGTTAAATGCACAACACTAATTGCTTTAAACAGCAGAAAGCTGAACATTTTAAAACTTGTTTATCTGGATGAAGTAAATATTTTTGAATGAGGCAAGTAAATGTCAGAAGCTTGTCCACATCCCTTGTAGTCAAGAGCTTGGACGCATTACTGAAGGACATAGCAGAGTTTTCCAAATTCAGCTGGCACTCAAGGGTTTACAGAGTCTGAGACATTGAATGTAGAATATAAATTATCAATGGTCTACTTTTCATTGTCCCCACAGTGAAAAGAAGCAAAGACAATTTTCTCCATTCTTTTCAAAAGTCAGTCTGTGAGTTTATGTAGATTATTTGGATTTCATGTTCAATGGTGAAATCTTATTTACATCATTATTTAGCCAGGAGTTTTCAGTGTAAATTAATTTCTAATACATGAGATGTTTGTAATGTTTCTAAAACATGAGGACTAAGTTATTCCTGTCAAGAGGAGGTTTCAGTGGTACTGAGTGGTGGAAAGATTGTCTGTAGAGGACAAGTTTTATGCATTTTGGACTTGAGGGTACAAAAAAAGTGTATGAACTTGCAGGAGAATGTTAGACTTGATGAGGAAGTATATGACTGAACTTGTCAGTTTAATCCTGTAACACACAGTTGAGTTCTTTTTAGTGTGATAATGGAGTGAAATCTCTGTTTCCAGAGTGAGCATACTACCTGTGTTAACTGGGCCCTCCTTAAAGACATGGGCAACTGGTTTTCATCAGTCACAGCTCAGATCCTGTAAAACTGGGTGTTAGTGTAGTTTATCTGTTCTTCTGAATTTATAATGAGGGCATCATGGTCTTTGGTAAGTTTCTGGTCTATGACTAGTTGTTATCAGTACAGCCAGTACAGAAAACCTTCTGAAGAGGGCACTGATCAGCCATCACACCAACTCAAATGCATGATTTGTAGAAACCATAATAATGAAATCTTTTCAGGGAGTAATTCACTTTAAGGATACTGTTTTGTAAAATCTTAATTAGCTAAAAATAAGATAGAAGACTACCAGTGTTGTGTGTCACTTGATTTTTTCTCAGTCATTTAGAGCTGGTTTGACTCCACTTTTCCAAATCCTCTGAATGGAAGGATGTTGTAAAAGAAACTTCTGCTCATGTGTTTTATGTATTTTGATGTGTGTTTGGTTTAGCAGGCTAGGTGCTAACTAGATATACCCATATGGATTTTCATCTCTTTCAAAGTATTTCTTGATAAGCTTTCTTGTTTAAATCTGGGTTTTTTTCATGTTTTCAGTTTACATATTAAGAAAGTGAGCAAACATTTAGGTTTGTCAATAGTTTGAATACGGGGATCCAACAGTGGCTTTTTCCACCTTTATGTCTTAGAACTTGCACATTATAGAGCCCAACTTATTTCACATATTGTAACAGTGGTTTTTTTCTTTCTTTTTCTACTTGCAGGCATTTCTGTTGCCAATATGTGAAGCAGCTGCCATGAGGAAGGTAGTGAAGGTGTATCAAGAATGGATTCAACAAGAAGACAAACCTTTATTTATGAAAGAACCTGAAGAAATAATGCAGTGCACAGCTGTAGATAGTGATGAAAATGTTGACCATAATTCTTCAGAGAAAGGAAAAGAAAGAGAAGAGGTAAAATGTTATTGGTTAATATTTGTGCATTAATCTGCCAGTAGACAGAGACATGGCTTCCTTGATAGTTTATTTGTGGTTTTCTTTGGTGTCAGAGCATTTATTGGGGAAAATCAATGGTAAAACAATGTATTGGATGAGCTACCAATTTTATCCATTATCTGTAGCTTTTTAATGTGCTTAGTTCAATTTAAAATTTCATATTATTTTGTGAACTGTTTTCAAGATGTGGATTATACAGTATGCCAACTATCAACTGTGTAAAAATTATATACAAATAAAAGGATGACAAAAATAGTAGTTACTTCATTCAGTTACTTTAAGATAATTGCTCCAAGACTCATGAAATATTGTTGTGTCTCAGGTGCATTTGTCTGCTGTTGTTTATTATTTAGTACCTATTATATAATTTTTCCTTTAATATAAAGCCAAAACACTTGTCTAAAACTCTGTGGAATTTTAAGAAAAAATATTTTTCAGGAAAAAGGGATGAACTCCAGTCATGGAGTTAGAAATTCAAACTGGACAAGAAATGGCTGTTATGAAGACGCTTTGCATAAAACATCTGAAATTGATTCTGAAGAACAAAATGTACGAGCTGGAGTGCAGTCAGTATTGCAGGTATGAAACAGACTTGGTATTTAATTTTATCTAAATTATCTATCTGAAATTACCTAAAATTCTTGTTATCAGCACATAAAGAGTGGAATGTAGTGCAATACTTCTGCCAGGGAATCCTATGCATCTCTAAAGCATCTCTAAATTTTAAAAATATTTTATATGCAACAAGTATGATGATAAAGGTTAGACAAATGACACTGGTTCACTATATCTTTATTGACCTGAAGTAGGACAATGTATAGACCAGTGCTGGGTAACACAATAAAATGAAAAATTAATTTTGCATTGGATCATGCATTGTCCTCTGCATTATATTAGAGAAAAAATAATCCTTGTGCTACTGCAACATCTTCAAATAAATATAATTAAGCTGTTATGAGAATATTTAGAGGCTTTTTACTTTTACACTATTGGTCACAAAAGCCTAAACATCCAATTCTGTAGTTTTTCTAATCCTATTAATAAGGTGTACTGGGATATTTTTTCATCTTTTTCTGAATTTACATCACGTTTGAAAAGTTTGCTGAGGCACCATAACTCTCTGGTGATATCATTAAGGAGAGCAAGAGTTGCAGTTGTACCCTAACAAAAGTTTTCTAATAGCTTCTAGGCAGTTTGACAGGGTAGGAATCATGTTAATTTCAAATGTTTAGCAAAATGCTTCACTGAAGGTGAAGTTGTGGAAAATTGGGAGGGTATAATTTGAGGGTCTTTGAAATGCTCTTATGGTTATAAAGTGTGTGCATTTTATGTAAATGTGTGTGCACATAAATTCATATAGATGAGTATATTACTCTACCCTCCATAATATTCTTATATCCAGCAGAAAATTGATTCTGAACAAAATAAAGTAATGTGCATTTGCCACTTTACTGTATTCACTTCTAATGTGTGTGACCATGCTAAGTAAAACTCATTTTTACTACAGCTTGAATAATTTTAGGAATAGTTTTCTTTTGTACTGTACACTGTTATACATATAAATAAACTCTGCAACTGAAATCACTCTTAAATTCAAATACATTAAAATAATTTAAGCTTCATAATCTTTGTTTTCAGCAACATTCTAGAATATGAAGTGTTACTGAGAAAAGAAATACGAAGTATCTGTATCTGTTTGCAGTATACTACTAAGGCTTACACATCTGACAATGTCTTGAAGATTATCCATGTTGAAGTTTTTTAGACAAAGGTTCATTTGACTGCCAAGCATCTTTTTTTTTTAGCCTGAAACAGAGTCAAGACATCATTCTAACCAAGTACCATGTCTCATTTTGAGAGATTTCCTGACTTGGAACCACGTTTGATTTTCCCTGTGAATCAATGATCCAAGACTTCTGCCTTGAGTTTTTTTCCCATTTTATGCTTGCATAGACTTATTTCTAGGCATTTAGAGTAGGTTAGGTTAATTAGTTGAGGCTAGTGAATGTAAAAGTGCATACTAATAGTTTTTAATTATTAAAAATCCAAAGCTTTCAGTAGAAGGAAGTTATGACTTAGGGACCAATGACTTCCTGTACATGTTAAAAAAAAATTAAAAATCGAAGTCTGAGATTCAAGTGCTTTCTAAACTTACATAAAAAAATAGTAACACTTCAGTAACTGCTTCTGTAGCTCCTACAGTGTCCCTGCCTACTTTTTTTCATAATTTTCATTCTGAAGGCCCTAATTTACTGCCCACTGAAGTCAGTCACTTTCAGGAAAGTGTCCAGTTTCCTACTATGGGTAAGCCTTACTGATCCCAGTGGGATGAATGCTTTAGTTTCCCAGAACATAATGCAGACTGTGTCATGCTGAAGCACACACAGTGTACCAGGACTATTTCAAGCAGTTTACCATATATTGTACTAGTCAGTTCCTGGCTTAGAGGTGGAACTTTAGTGCAGTGGACTTCTTACTGGGACATTTTTTTCCATCATATTAAACTAATCATATGAGTAGTTTGTTGAATCATCTATGAGAACAAAAATATACAAATAAATTTTGTAGAAAAAATGGGGAAAAGATCAGTCTCGTTGTTGCTTAATCATTACTTCAAAATGACATATTTAAACATGCACTTCTGTGTGCATATGCAACCTTTTCTTATAAAGATTTTCTGTTATAGATTTTTTTTCTTCCTGGTTCTACCAACTGAATTGCTGGAAACATCAAAGTGTTTCAGGATCACAACATCCTCTCTTTTCTGTTTACAGGTTTTTATAATAAATTCTTCAAATATATTTTTTCTTGAACCTGCAAATGAATTTAAAGTTCTGCTGGATGAACACACTGATATGTGCAAACGCGTTCTCAATATCTACCGCCACATGGTTGTCCAAGTGACTATGGACAAGAAGACATGGTAAAATGCTAATGCTTTTATCTTAGATTATTAGTTCACAACACAAATGTGAAAATTTACTTGGTAGTAAACACGGTAGAGTGGTATTGGTTATATGAACCAGTTCCTCTAAATCAGTAAATACACAAACTTGAACACCACAGACAACTTAGCGCAGGGGAGGTTATCTGCTTTCTTAAAGCTTCTAGCAAGCTCCTAGTTAATTTGTGGCAGCTTAGACCTCAGTGCAAAAAGACTAATCTGAGATATACAGACTGTTATTAAGGAGCTACTGATGATTTTTTGCAGAGCATTTTGCCCATGTATCAAAGCATTAAAATATTGAAACATATGAAGCTTCACAGCCTTATTTAAAAATAAACACAAAAGCCCCAGACAAGCATGGATAATTATTGCAATCACATGTGTGTTGTTCTTGACCTGTAATTGTATACAGGAGTCTGTGTACTGTGTAACTGTGTCACGCCTTTCCAGTTCTTACAGTGCCTAGCAGGTATAAGAGACCCTGCTTTAAAGGAATTTCTGTTATTTCCCACTCCTTTAAATAGTAGTCTGTGATCAGGTGCTATATTGCCACCATTCTCCATTGCAAGGAAGAAGTAGCAAGGGGATTTCAAATGTCTGATTTATTCAGTTTTATCTTGACTTTATCTTCAATCTGTCCTGAACTCTGGGTAAGTAAAGCTGGCACTATGTGTCGTGTAAAGCTTGTCTCCTCTTTTGAGGGGCCAATTTAGCTGGCCACTGGGAAATTTGGGAGTGATAATAGTAAACAGATTCTACTAGATTGGTATTTTCTTTCCCAGTTTCGCATCAGTGTAAAGAAGTGACTGTAGATTACAATGACAAAGATTGTGCCATGCAAAATAATTGGTGAAGTATGTTAATGATAATATAAAATTACAAAATCTGTAATTAATGGAAAAAGAAAAAGCTCAGATTGAAAAGACAGTTAAAACTTTCCCTCTAATTTCAGGCTATTGAAGGTGATAGCAATTAAATTACTTGGAAGAAAATACTACAGGGCAACAGGGATTCCTCACTTTTAAGTGTAAAAAAAGATTGGAATAATTTCTTTTGCAATAATCAAGTTAGGCTCTTTGTAATCGTTATGACATTTCTGGAATGTATTTGAGCAAATAAGACTTGATTATTACTTTTAAAAATACCTTGGTATATACAGAGGTATGACAAAATGGTAACTCTTAAGTTTAATACTGTTTTGCAGGGAGCAGATGCTACTTGTGCTGCTCAGGGTAACTGAATCTGTGCTGAAAATACCACCCCAAACTTTCTTGCAGTATCAAGGAAGAAAAAACTCCACTTTAGCTGGAAGACTTGCAGGACCTCTTTTCCAGGCAAGTAAACATAAATTCACTTGAATTAATTCAGCCTAATTTTCATTAATAGATTGGATACGGTAACCACTGTTGGCTAGTTTGTCATCTTGTATCACTGTTATGTTACCCAGATAATGTGAATGGTGTGGGTCAAAGACCTGGTTACATTTGTTACTTTCTGTAACATTATATTTTAATGACACTGTGACAAGAGTATTTCAGGTACTGTAAAATCCAAGAATTGTTGAGTTGGAGTAACTGGCGAAGATAACTGTCAGTGTGTGCAGTTTTAGCCTGCTGCCATAGCAAAATTAGCTCAAGTCAGCGGGAAATCTTCTGTGTTACCCATGCCTAACTGATGGATTTTTTTATTTCTTAGAGAATTCTGTAATTACTTACAGAAAGCTGTAGCAAATCCTTTCAAAGTTGATAGCTGCAAAGTGCTGTTGTGGTGTGTTCTCAGTGACTAGGATCCATGAAGTCTCCAGTTACTTTAGCAGAACAAAAAAGAATGCACAAGATAATGGGTCAAACCAGTTGTTCCTGTATTTAAGTCAGAATCCTGTGTTAACACTTGATAATTCATTAAAAATCTGTATGTATTGGTGAGGAAAAGAATATCAGGACTACACAGAAATTTCTGTGGCAGTTTGAAGTTTTCTTTGAAATAGTAACATTTGAGTGTTGTCAGCTTATGTTCACAATCCAACTTTTCTCTGTTCTTTTAGACTCTTATAGTAGCTTGGATCAAAGCAAATCTAAATGTGTACATTTCTCGAGAACTTTGGGATGATTTGCTGTCTGTAATGTCATCACTGACATACTGGGAAGAGCTGGCCACTGAGTGGTCACTGACAATGGAGACACTTACTAAAGTGTTAGCTAGAAACTTGTATAGCCTGGACCTCAGTGACCTGCCACTGGATAAATTAAGTGAGCAGAAGCAGAAAAAGCACAAAGGCAAAGGTAAGACAAAATTGTATGTACATCATTTGAATTTGAGCTGGTATTGGGCAGAGGATAATTTTGATCTCACTTTTTTATATACCTAATTAGGCATCTCTATCACTTGAAATAACCCTGTTTCTTTAAGGTAAATCTGCTTTTTTAGAATTGCCACAACATGTTATTTCTGCAAATAGGCACATATGGAATGTAGTTCTTAAAAGTGTGTTGAATTTAAACTAAAATGTTACATCATAGTGGGTTATGCCTTTCTCTTTTTATCAAAGAAATTAAATAGTTGAGTCCCAGTCATAACTTCTTGAAAATAACAAACACTACTCAGCTCGTGAAAACTAAACCATTACAAGAAAAATTGGAATATTGGTCCTAAAATGTTAAAAGATGAAATGTAAGGTGAACATAGCTTTGTTTGGTACTAACTGATCACTAGCCCTTCATGAAGACAGACTTGGTTACAATGGGAGCTTGTGGGCTACATAAGAGAAAGTATCGCTTAATAATCCATGAGTGGTGCCTGTTTTTAAGCTGATTCCTAAAAAATGCATAAAATACTCTGTAAGAGATAATATGGGGAGAGGAGGTGGCTGCTTACAATGGCACAGTTCTGGAATTGGTAAGGGACAGGCTGTTTGTCTTCCTGGATAGAGGTCTGGATTGAAAGTTTCAAAACCTGGATTGTTTTCTCAGTTTGAAGACAGACCTTCTGCTTCATTTTCACTTTTGTAAAACAATGAGCAGTGAAAATGTTCTCCTTTTAAAGGTGCATTGTGATCTAATAGAGAGAGGCAGGATTATATTTAGGGTGTGTAACAAAGATGTAAAAACATGTTATTTTTAGGCTACTTTTTATCTCTTCAGTCAAACCTGAGGGAAAGTGTTTCCTAGTACTATCTTGAGGTTTGTCAGTGAGAAGCAACTTATGTGGATTCCCTCTCTTAAAGAGGATGTTACTATAGGCTTTTTTTTGCTTAAAATATTTCACATACTTCTGTGCCTCATCTTAAGCAGAGTCATTATTCAGCATTTTGTTTTGGTTTCTGCTCTGTGATAACTGGGCAGAAATACATCTCTCTGTAGTTGCCCTTGAGAGGTCATTCCAGACCATGCATTTTTTGTTTTCCTGTACTACACAGCTTTCTTCTTTTTCTGGCTTAAAAAAAAACTAGGTTAAACAAAACAAACACCAAGAAAATAAACAAGCAAAACCCCAAAACAGAGCCAACCTCCCTCAAAAAACAACAACAACAAAAAAAAAACCAGCAAAAAAAAGCAGTCTAGTATAGGATAAGAATGTGTACAGTTGTTTGAATATATACTTTTAAAAGCACTTTGAATCATCTTAGCAACATGAAGAAAGTTTATGTTAACCTTCAGTGACAAAGTTTCAGAGAAAGCCTCCATTAGTGAATGTGAGTTGCAGAGTCAAGTCCAGCTTTAGAATTAATAGATATCATACAAATTCTGCCAAATTTCTTTGCCCCTGCATTTGTTTGCTAATAATAATGAAAATGTTGGACTAATGAACATGCTTTTCCAAAGAGATGCCCTTTTAATGATTGTAATTGTGTCAGTTTGGATTATTAATGAGCTCAATCTGGATAAGGAAATACATTACATATATTCTTTGCTTCACTTTTTTTTTTCCATCTAGCTATTTTTGATAGCTCCTCATATGAGCTGTATTTACTTCCATATAAATGTCAAATCTGAATTTGTTTCATCTTAATCTTACTATAGGATTTTCTGCCAATTTCCAAAGTTCTCTGAGCCTATCATCTAATTTTTTTTTGCTTTTGCATTTTGTGTAAAATGATGTTATCCTTATTTCATGTTCCTCAATGTTGCAAAATTACTTGGAAACCTGTGCCGCCAGTGTTAATGTTTTGAAATGTATAAATTTGTGTATCTTATCTGATAGGAGCAGCAAAGGAAAAGTTACATGTAGTATCAGACTAAAACCTGTGTAAGCCTATTATTTCAGAAAAGAAAATTACAGTAGTTTAATAGCACTAAAATTTCTGAAAAAGTTTGAGTATCCCTCAGAGTTAGTGCTGGCTGAGCTTTTGAATTCATACTTGCTTTGGTAACTTAATTTATTCCATCCAGCTTTAAAATTTTTTGAACTAATACCTCTATCATCTGGTGAAAGCAGAATAGAAGTGAGTTAGATTTGCAATTTTACTTTGGCAGGAGTTGGGCATGAATTCCCAAAGTCTTCTGT
Organism: Melozone crissalis; assembly: GCF_028551555.1. Taxonomy (NCBI): domain Eukaryota; kingdom Metazoa; phylum Chordata; class Aves; order Passeriformes; family Passerellidae; genus Melozone; species Melozone crissalis. The sequence goes on along the minus strand of NW_026535796.1, from coordinate 31,983,532 downwards.
TGATAAGTCCTTTTCCCGAGGCTGGAGCCGGGACCAGCCTGGCCAGGCACCCATGCGGCAGCGCAGCGCCACAACCACCGGCTCTCCGGGAACAGAGAAGGCGAGGAGCATCGTGCGCCAGAAAACTGTTGGTAAGTGACATCTGAGAAAGGCTGAGGAATTAATAGCTGACTTCTGCAGCAATGTGGATAGCTTCTTTCCACAAAGGTGTGCTGTCTAGACAAAGGTGTGCTATCTAGAATGATTTGCACATTAGTTAAAGCATAAATTATGCAGCTTTATGTGCTTTGAGGGTAGCTGAATGGATTGTGTTTACTAGAATTACAGTTATTGTAAATGAAAGTAATGCATTTGCTATATTAATTCTTAATGAATTTGATCACATGCTTAAGCTGGATTGGAAAATTGTACTATGTATATGAAGGAGAAAAAAGCTGGAGTGGTTTGAGCTATGGTGCTGATAGGTGGGTAAGAGAAGATTTCTTAAATGTGTGTTTTCATACACTGCAGAAGATGGGTTGAGTACTTTCAAACCATGCAAAGGAGAGTGGGGAAAATATTCATAAGTCTGCATAGTTTATTATATGTGCTGTCTTTTGCTACACACTGAATATTGCAATAATGAAAGATTGACAGATGTGTGCAATTCTCCATTTCTGAAGTCACCTATTTCTGAATTTTATTACTTGCAGATACTCTTTGCTGTGTTATAAATGAGTTATACTGAACAATGCTTTAGGTGAACTCCTCAAAAGAAGACTTATTTGGGTTCATATAATTTTCTTAGACTATGTTAACAGGAACTGGACTACAAATTTCTTTATTCTGTTGTCTTATCTTGATGATCTCAGTGCTGTTGCTTACATGAAGGAAAGTTAAGCTGATTCTAATTTTGTATTTAAAGAAGAACCTTTTAAGGACTATCTCTTACTTCTTTATAGCAGTAGTATCTTTGGTCATTGTGTGTTGTTGCTTCACTGATACTTATTGGAAGTAGGTGCATTCTGACACAATTTTAAAAATTTGGGATGCATATCAGCAGTTGAATACATAATTGTGATAGCTTTTCAGAAATTAACATTTTCTTTCTTTTTCCAAAAATATTTGTAGTTAAAATCTTTAAGTCACAGAGGTTATTTAGGCAAAGTTTCTATTTGACTATTCCTCAAAATTCTCCATTTTAATTTTTTTTCTCTCCTAAGGCTTTTATGTGGGAGAATTAATTGTGCTGTAAGACATACAGAAATGAGAGAAAATGAAGTCCCTACTCCACAATTTCCTGTTGTTTTTGCACATTCAAATGCTACACAGCTTTTCCTCTATCTCATGCTGACAGCACCTAGTTTTCCTCATGGATCACAGATACTTAAAATGTAATTTCTGCTTTTCTGTAGTCTGTGATTAAGTGTAATGGTGATTTTGTTTTAAATCTTAATTGTCTTAACAAGGTAAAGTTCATGTTAAAATTTCTCCTTCACAAATTGTTAATATTTCAGATATTGTGTCAGAAGGTTATGTTGTTTGGTCAATTTATTAATGCTTTTGTTTTGCCACAATTTGAAAGATGGCTATTTATATGATGTTAGCCTTGAAATGACTGGAATTTATCCTAATCAAGCTATATATTGACCTGGTTAGCAGCAAAGTAATCTGATTTTAGTTTCACTGCACTTTAGCTTCCATGGTTTTGTTCCTTTCCTCCAATTATCTTACATATTTGATATTAATAAGCCAAGTTTGCATTACTGCAACCAGTTAAAATTTCAACTCTATTCATGTTGCAGAATACCAACTGTGGACAAGCATCCCAGCATTGCTAGAATGATTCTAAAAGACGATAAATCCAAAAAGAGTTCCCAGAACCAGAATCCCAAACTCCTCAGTTTTTTTAGATGCTAATGAGGAAAATGTTACTAAATGTTACATATATCATAGCCTGAAAATAGTTGTTTGTTACTGCCTCTCTGGTCTGCAAAGAGAGCTGTTCAGCTGTTTTTTAATTTATGCCATAAATTCAGGGTCAAATAATAAAAAAGTGATCACAATAAGGAAAATCTAGTACACTTTGCTGGTCAGATCTTCAGTTTATTATTAGGTTTGCAGGCTAAGTCTGGAATTGAGTCAGACCTTAAATATGTTGCATGATATGTGATTTGAATTACATTCCCTTTGATTGTGAGTAATATATACTCTTAATATCGGAATAGGGGGGATGTGCATGTTGAATATTTTATGGTAAGAAAAAGCTGGAGTTTCTTTTTCATCTGTTTTATGTTGTACACATTTTTGTGTACATCTTTGCACCTCTATTTTTTCAGCCATCATCATGCCAGCACACATTTATTGCTGCACCAAATATGAGTGTGAGTGTTACTCAAGTACAAAATCAAAGCTGTTTTGATATGCAATGTGTACATTTTTAGCTTGAGCTTATTTTAAATAATTTTTGGAAAGGGCCTTTAAGCATAGTATGCATATGGGTTGAAAAATCTGTAAGGTTAGATAAAAGAGTTTTGGCTTAGGCAGCAGGTTCTGGTCCTATAAAAATATTGTGTCAGAAAGAATTTACTCACCTATTGTTCTGCTTTTGTGTAGAATTTACTCACCTTTTGTTCTGCTTTTTTGTATAACCTTCCAATAGTGGAAGGTTATAAACTATCAGACATCTACATGTTCTGATATTGTCTGCCTCCACCTAACTATTTAAGTGAATGTAATATGGTGGAAAAAAATCCAGTCAAATTAAAAGGAACACTTTATGTCAAGATTTGTAATCAACACAGTATCCAATATCAAAAGCTTTATTTATTTAGAATAATTTAGCCTGGAAAAGATCCTTAATATTTACTATGTGGTTTTTATTTTTTTCTCTTCTCTACATTCATTGTAAGATTCACAGTGATGAATGTAATGCATCTAACTATAACTATATCCTGAATTTTATTACTGTATCTCTTAATCAAACTGATACTAAAGCCTTACACATACTTGCCTTTTTAAAAAAAGTTTCTGTCATACAAAGTTTACTACATACAAAGAACATTGCTTCAGTCTTAAAAGGATTGTCTTTCTGAATTGTTTTTCAAACTGAATTTAAAACTCCACTTAAGTTGTGCTGCATTTGTCAAATGTATTTTGCGCTCAATGTGACCTACCCAGGTTATCTGCATGTTGTTGCAACAATTCTTTAACCTGGTTTTGAAGTGTGATGTGCTCAACTTTCACTGCACTCCATTCACGTACATTTGATTCCCATGCAGATCAGGAGCACTAGGATCCTAAGTTTATATTCCGTGTTGTTTTGAAAATATAGAGAGAAAAATTCAGACTAAGTATTGCAGTGACAATATTTATGCTAGATACTCTGAATTTTCCTTAAAGAATTTTATCAGCAATGATTTTAAAACAAGTTAGCAAATTAGCAACGGTATGAAACAAAGTTACTTGAAGCATAGAATATTACTTTTTTAAGAACTTCCGGAGTACTTTGACGTTGAATGCAGTATTAGTTCTTGCTGTGTCTTACTCTGACAGAGAAAAGCAAATGTGAAAGATTCATTTAAATCTATTAGAAAAGCTGCAGATATAACCTTGATTGTAATACCACAATTCTTATGCACATCTTTTATTCTGTAGGACTGTTGGCAGGATGTGAGATATGAAAATGTGAATAAATGTCAGTTTGGCAAGATTTATCCAGTATCAATTAAAAGCCAGACCCCATGGATAAAAAAATTAATGCTTTTCATAGTTAAAACATTTCACTTCAGTAATTTCATTTTTAATGTGGAACTATAACAAGCTTTATTGCAAATTTCTCCACACAGAACTGATCATTTTCTCCTTATGATTTTGAATATCTTTTGGGGAACGTGAATTCAAGAGTATGGGCACATGTGTGATACATAGGTGTGATACATTTTCAGGATAAAATCAAAGGAAACTAGAAAAATACAAATGTAGTACAAGTTACTTTTCCTGCTAAAGAAATCAAATTCAGAGTGCTTCTGGAGTAACTTTAACTTTGATTTTTCAACCCCTGATGCAGTGGGAAAATGTGTTAATTAGCTTCTTGATTTCAAATGCAAAATCTCTGTAATCGTCATAATAAAGGCATTGTTGCTGCTTTACATAAAAGTTGAAAACTCAGAATGTCTTATGTGTCCACTGATTTTTTTTCTTTCTTACAGCTCTGCCAATACCTGCCGTGCTGAAATGTTTTAATTTTTGAACTTTCTTCCTTTTTATCTTTGTTTTCTCTGTTGCTGCTTTTTCTGTGACACAAGCCTTTCATTATAGTCACTCTTCTTTTTTCCTTCCCCACTTCTTTCTTTTCCTTTTTAAAGCCATGAGAAGCCGATCCATTGGTGAATGTGCTCTGCCATCGGCCTATATACGCAGTGCTAAAAGTGCTCCTGTTCTGATCCATACTTCCAAACCCTTCTTGCCTGATATTGTTCTCACTCCCCTTTCTGATGAGCTTTCAGGTAGTGCCACCTCTGCTAATTTCTGCACCCCCTTTATCACTTTTTTAAACCTTCTGCTTTCAAATTCTGCTAAACCATTAAATTTTTCAAAGTAAAAATACTTTGGGGATGGTGGGAGAGGGGAAGAGATTAAGAATTAATATTTTGAGTTTTGTAAGATACCATGCTATTTTACAATTCATTCTGGAACTGTTAGAAGTTAGTGCTGTGCCAATGTTTATTATCATAAAAGAGAAATTTTGAGAAATCTTTCCACTTTTCCAATTTATTGGTAAGCAGTAATACCACATCTGTCTACCAGAGACTACAACTAATCTAAAATTTTTATTTTGGATGAGTGAGGGAGGGAAAGGAAGAAATTTTACTTTAATTTGCCATTTACATCTTTCTGTGTAAATTTTTTTAATTCAGTGTCATAGATGTTGTGTGAACAACCATGATGATACATTTTAGCTCCCATGAAAAAAGAATATGGTATCATATAATATCCTTTAGAGTTTTCCTGTTTTTCATTACTATATAAAAACATGGAAAAAAAAATCTGTAGTGTGGAATTCTCAAGTGTGATGTTTTGGTGTTATTTTCCAAATGATCAATTTTTTAGGATTGTGGTTTCCTCAACATTGTTTGGTCCAGCAGGGTGGTTGGCTACAAGTTGGACAGTAGCTTACTTTGGATACTTTTCTTTGAACAAATAGATTAAACAACTAGAATTAGCACAGACTTCTAAAATACATGTTTTCAGATAAAGTAATTTTTTCCACATATTTCATAGGTATAAATTTGTAATGTGTTAAGGCTGACTATGCCTTTGTATCAATGAGTGGAAAAAAAATGAAGGCACAGTGGGAGGACTGTATATAGCCAAAATGGCATACAAATATAAGGACTTCATGACAATAATATTTTTATGAAAGATTTTTTTTCTTTTCTGTCTCTCCTGCCTGTCTTTGTTACCCAAGAAGTACCAAGAACTGTATCTTCATAATTGTATTTTGTCATTTGTCACGTGTCACAAAATTCTTGTTGTGAAACAGAAACTTGATGCCTTAGTATTCGGCCTGAAAACCTTGTTGAAAAATCAAGAAAGTTCAAAGAACCCACTCTAGACAGACCAAACTTTCACAATGAATAATTACAAAGTATTTGAATACAATTCTTGACACCCCAAACAAAATTTTAAAAAATGCAAATTATATTCAATAAATAATAAAAGTATGAGTGCAAAAAGTATCTCTTCCGAGATACAAGTGATTATAACTTAGAAGATAGAGATTTTATAGGGATGATACGTAAACAACCTATTAGAGAATGTCTCCTACCTGGCCATAGTGTTGTTGGAAATAGTCAGTGCTTAATGAAGACCTTAAGAACACCCACAGGAGGGTTATGAGCTTTCACAGTGAAATATTATTTAATCACATAATCACTGCTACTTAATTACCCTTTCTTGAACCAAGCAGAAGTGCTTTTGTAGTCAGTTTTATCATCCATGTTCCTGAAAAGTCCTGGCTTGCAAATTACTTCTAACGTGTCCCAGACCTACTGGCTCTCTTGCTATTATTCTTTATGTTGATAATCATCCAATCCAAAAAGTACATGACCAATGTAATTATAAAAGTAAAGTGACATTACAGGCCATTGCACTTCTAACACACAAAAAGTCCTAAGCCCTTCCTGGTTTTGATGTCTTCTCAAACAAATGAGTGTTGCAGCAGCTTCATGATGTGCCCAAGAATCTTGACCATTGCCAGAAAACTAAAAAGCTCTAGTGAAAAAAAGCAAGCTATTAGGGTGTTGATGGGGAAATAGCAGAGGAAGAGAAACACTGTCCACTGGATCAGAGTGCACTTTGCTCTTTTAATTTTCTGCATTTTTAATTGTGCTCTCTTTCTTCTTCCCTTTTTATTTAAACACGAAGCTTTATCATTTTCTTGCCTTTTCTTCTTACATTAAATATATTATTTTCTGAAAGCCTTCTGTTTCCACACATACAACATGTAATTTGGGAAGGAATCAAATTGTTTCTATTGTAAGTGTGTTCTAGGTAATGAATGATGTTTAGGTAGTTGTGACAGCTGTTCATCTTATTACAGGATTATATGAGTATCCCTGTTATCCAAAATTACTTTACAATCCAACGCAACTTGAAGGAGATGACATTTCAAATTATTCCAGAATAATAGGCTGCCTAATATAAAGGTTTTGGAAGTAGTTTTCAGCTTCTTTTTAGCTGTGAAACTCATCATTGAAAGGTGGACCCACTAAACACTGGTGAATCTGGGAAAATAGTCTAACAGAAGGCGTTTATGACCAAGCTTTTACCTTATGTACTGTATATTAATTTTCAAGGGTAAGGCAGAAAACCTGATTATAATTTGTGAGACATAAGGTCAGTCAGTAGATTAATAAAATATATTGCAGAAGTTCAATATTGACATCCAGTCATCTAGCATCATAGAGGATGATTTTCCTAAGATTGTAATTCCTTCATGTAGTTTCGGTTATGCTGAATTTCTATGTACAGAATATTTGCAACTTTTCAAGTAGTATCTGGAAAGTGGAAGTGATTTGTGCTCCAAGGTGTTTAGTTAATAAAGTGATTTGGTATAGTGTATCTGTTGCAAATCTGCAATATTTCTAAAAAGAACTTTCCTTTAGCCTGTCAGAATCATAAGAAATTCAGTCTTACACATTTACAAGATAACTAGGGAAATGACCATTCATTTTGTAACCCTTGGGGATTTTCAGGTACAAGACCTGAAAAAAAGTGTCAGTGAGATGTAGACAAGATTCCTAAAAGCAGTGGGCAAACTAATTATTTGTGGGTGGGAGATTTTTCTTTATCTACTGGGACTAAAAGAGTTGAGTATTAATGTGAAAGTGAGATGCTTATTATGCCTTTACAACCTTACTCCTAAATCTTTAAGTAATCATTAAGATGAAATAGAAAGAAATCATAATTGTAATGTCAGTATGGCTGTAATTATTCTTTAATCCCAGAAACTCACAGAATGCCTGTGTTCTCTTAAAAAAAAACCCCAACTATTGAAAGCTAAGAAGCAAAACATGGAGTTTTTCCTCCACTTCCCAAACAGTCTTTGCATGATGAAATACAAACCTGCCCCAGTGTTATACAGGGATCTTCTATTAGCACTCATGCTGTCTTGTCAGAATGTGGCTTTCCATGAGTTTGTATTTTAGCATTTCTGTCTCACACTTGATGCTGAAAAGCTGCCTTCTCTTTCTGCCTTCCAGCAGCAAAAGGAGAGGCAAGGCTGACTTAGGACAGTAGTGATTGTGTGAGATTGGCCAGAGGTACCAATTACAATCTTTTCCTTACTGCACCGTATGGGGAATCAGGGCAGTGTTTCTCCTAGGGGTGCTCAGGGTCAGATGCACAGGGTCAGCCTGCTGGCACACAAACTCCTTGGGAGTTTAAGGTGTTCCAGTCTGAGTGTACACCTGTGTGCAAAAGTGAGCCCTGGTTGAGAAGGAGCAGTTCATGTGGGTTTTTAAATATTGTCTGTGTTTTCAGTGCTGGTATCACAATAACATTTTTCATTTCCTTCGTTTCTTCCCATTCTACAAAAAACAAATCTCTGTTGGTGCAAGCACATATTTGTTTGAAGATGTGTACTTGTATGTGCTTGTCATGAATATGTGAGCACCTAAAATTAATTTTGGATCAACATTGAAATGAATCTAGCTGAATTTATTTCAATGTGTGGAGCTGCTTTGTGTGCATTGTGAGTTCTCTGTCCGATTATTTTTAACATCCTAGAAGGTCATGATCACTGCCTGCATGCGCAGCATGGAATTACTAGGCTGCTGATTTAGATAAGGTTGAGTTTATAGTAGATTTGAAAAATGCATACTGAGGGCTCAAGATGAGATCACTGTATCACAGTTGCATGTATTAATCTCATATATATCATTGTGCATACTTTTGACTGAATCCTGTGGTCCCTTCTTTACAGCTGTAAGAAATAGCTTTAGACTACATTAGCATAACTTGTGTTAATCTCTACCTAAGTCAGTAGAGAGTTTGAAATAACAGTTCCAATTAGAGAGAGACATGATTCATTTCAGAGGGTGTTAGTTCATGTAGTTAGTAATAAGTTGAACGAGAACAATGATGGGAAATTCGTTGCTTATCAAAGCTGAAGAGAGAAGGAACAATAGATTCTGCTGTATTTGATGATTTTTCAGTTAATGTTTGTTTTCTGAGATAGCTTGGATGTCTATTCTCTTTTTGCAATATAGATGTCTCAATTTCCTGTCTAATAGCTTCTTTACAGTTCAGTAAACTTTGTATGAGGTCAAACTGTTACTCTCAAATTTTAACTTCTTTGAAAAATTGAGCATGGAAATAGCACTTTTCATCTTCTTGGAACACATGTTTAGTTAAGTGCAGACATATTCATCTGTTTTATATGCTTTGTTATGAAGGGGAATATAAGAAAATGCAGCTCCATCTCTAATATTCTCAGAAAAGTGTAAGCAGTTCAAAACAGGTTTTAAGGGGACTTCAGATTATCAATATTCAATATTACTGAAATATATAGAGATAAATTAACTAATAATATTAAATAGTGATATTTTATATAATATTTAGTAATAATAGAAATATTTTTTAAATGTAATTACATACATAGTTACTTTATTTTAACTGTAACACATCAAAGTTAGGGGAGGGAAGGGGGCCTAAATTTTTTCTGTTATTAAGTAAATTCACCATTGCAGTCCTGAAGTTAAATCATCTAGATAGAACAACAAGGTAAGTCTGTTTGTTGTGGCAAATAACTCTTGCTGGTATTCATTTAAGCTATTTACTGTTATCCCTGAATTTGAAAGCATCTCTACAACTTTTTAAGTACTAGGTAATAAAAAATTAATCTAGGGAATAAAGGATTCCATCAAAAAGAAACCAACAGAAAATTGAGTAAACTGGTTTTTCCTTGCTCTTTAAGTGCTTATCTCATAGAAGGACCAGAAGGGATAGCAGTTAGTTTACTCGTCTGTAGAGGATATTTACTCTTGCTTACAGTGGTAATTTGATAGTATATAGTATTCCTATAACATAGTAGGAAATCTGAAGAGATGCATGAAGGTTCTTTATTTTTGTGGATGATATGAAATGAGCTGAAGATACTTCTGTACAATTCCTAGGTGATCCATGTTGGAACTGCAGGTTTCATTACAGTTAACTGATTTTTACTGACACTATCATATTAAGAGTCTCAACAGAAACAAGGAATCGCTAATTTAAATGGTAATAACAAATTCTGATATTTTTATAAACAAAAGTGGGTTTGCTCTAATGTTTGTTGTTGTGAGGCTGCAGGATGTCTTTTGGTATCAGAGTACTTAATTCTGTAATACTCGTAAATGTTACATTGCTGGAGTAAAACTGGAAGAAGAGCAGGAGGTAAGCCTTCATTAGGTATTTAGTTTCGTATTTTGAAGATGAGAGACAAAACATTCTTCTGGGGAAAAAGGGTATATCTTTAAATTTTCTGTTGTGTATAGTCATCCTTTTTGTATAGGGCCAGCTCTTCCTTGTAATTTAAAAGCTTTATAGTCCTTAGATGTAAACTGTCAAAATACTTATAATTGTGTTATAGTATTCTTTTGGAAATCGCGGTAATTTATATATATACACATATACATATTTTAATTAATGATTTGCCACTTCAACAGACAAATTTTCCAAAAAACATCCTTGTTGTCTTTGGAATTGCCCGTTTTTTGAAGATGTAAATTCCACAAAGGGAGTACTGCTGTTGAGCTGATTTGTATTCCAATAACCATTTCCTGAACAAGCTAGCTGGAATAATATTGGTTGAATTATTGAACTTATTGGCACAGCTCTAGCTTTAACTGTATTTCCAAATGTTCCATGACCTCACTGTTTGTTCTCATGCATGTTAACATTTAAAACTGTGTTCTGATGGTCTAACTCATTTATATTACATTCTGCACTGGATATTACGTCCGTGCGTTTTTAACACTCTAGTATTGGAAAAAGTGTTTATGTTGTACCTAAGAAAACAAGGTTCTGATTTTTTCTGGCTTTTAAAGTCACATCATTAGGATGTAGTGGTAAATATATATTGTCTCTATATGTAAATTTTTGTGCATGTTACATATACTTTTTTCCTACAGACATTGATGATGCTCAAATTCTTCCACGTCCACCTCGAGTAAGACATTTTTCTCAGAGTGAGGATGCTCCAAGTGAAGTTTTTGGTGCATTGAATGAAGAACAGCCTCTGCCACGAAGCAGCAGCACCTCTGACATCCTGGAACCATTTGCAGTTGAACGAGCCAAAGGTGCAGTTCCTGTCATTGACAGTTCATCCCATCATGCTCCAAGCTTACAGAATTCCACTGAGACCTCTTCAATACATAGATCCACTGAAAGCCATATCACTGATACAAATAGCAGAGAGTCCTCCTTGGAAGTTGGGGATAGTATTTATGACCATCTTTGTCATTTAATAGGGCCGGTAGAATTTGCAAACACTGCCTTTGAACAAAGCCAGTATGTTGACCTTGAAGGTGAAGATGATCTCCTTTCCTCTCTGAGAGAATATCTTAATAAAGAAAAAGAAGAACTTTGCAGTAACTTTGAGATAGATAAATCTGAGACATCTGCTCATGAAGTTGATACGTCAGTAAGTAGGAACAATAGATTACCACTGGACGGATTAGAAAATAGAGATCAGACTGCTCAATGCACAACTAGCAACACTGTTGCAGAAAGAGCCAATAACACAGAGCTGCTACTAGAACAAAACCCAAGTGGCTTTATAAGTAATATTTCCCCTACTCAAGTAGACTTTTTTACAAGAAATCAAGCACTCAATAAAGCCAGACAGTTAGATATTGATAAACAATATGAGAGTGTGTTTGATCATGGGTCAAGTAGTCCTAGCAGCAAAGAAGGGAAGAGATATCTGTACAGGCAAGCAGCCACTGAAACTGATGTAGATTTAGTTATGGAAGCACCAGTAGCTGAAAAGCATAAAAGTGCCCTGTGTAATGAAAAAGCGACCAACTTGCGTATTGTCCATGCAAAGAAAATTCTTACTAAAGAATTGCCTCACATCACAGGCACAAGCAAACTGGCACCAGCTAAAAGAAGTATATCTGAAACTGTAACTCATAGGGCCAAAATCATGAAAATAACAACTAAAAAAAGAAACAGCGTTCATGTTACTTTTAGGCCATCTACAGAATCGGTTCAGTTTTACAATCCTCTTGAGAATAAAGAGGCTGCTTGGAAAGCAAGACTTCGTAAACTCGGTGGCTTCAGTAGTAGCAGTAGTGGTAGCAGCAACAGCAATACCAGTGCAAGCAGTAGCTCATCAGCTGCAACAGAGCTGATTAGACCTGGAATATATAGGCATCTAGATGCAGTCAATACTGCTTCAGCTGGCAGCAAGCAAGTTAAGGAATCTGCAGAAACTCAAGCAGCTGTGTTGCAGAAAGAAGGTCTTGCTGTTAGTCAGTTCCAAGGTCGTAGTGCCTTTAGAGCACCAGGTCAGGAGTCGGCACAACAGCAGGGCTCCCTGGGTGGTGTTTATAAAACAGTTGTACATGCTCTTTCGAAGCCGAAGGCAAATGTTTCCCCACAGAGGCAGAACAGAATGCCAGCAGAGGCTCCACTGAGGGATCTGTACAGTCATGTAATGGGCTATTTTGGAAGGAAAGCTGCAGGTGAGCACTAACAGTGTGCAGAGCGCAAAAGGAGAAAGGCAGTACCAGTTTGGCTTAATGCAACTGAAGCAAGCTCTGATAAGCAATCAAAAGGCTTTGGGATGATCACTGCTTTCCCTGTTTGGTTATGCATGCGCCTATAGCCAGCTGATTTTTCTCCCAGCATAAGTTACATTTACATACTTTAAATTACTAATTTTTCTTTTCAAAATATTTAGTTGAACCTCTTTTCTGCTGAAGATCATCAGATTAGGGAAGAGGAAGAGACAGTAAATGACCTAATAAAGGATTAAGTCTTGAGACTTCTGAATTTTTATCTACATTGCAGAGCCTTCAAATTAAGCCTACTGAAGGACTGGCAATGCATATTTTATCAGAATGTGTTATTTCACTCTGAGTGTACTTTTTTTGCCAGAAGGACCTGGCTCCCAACCAACTAGGTTGAACTAATTTCTGGTTCATTTAGTGTGTTTTCTTCTTCCTCCTCATCCTCTTCCTCCTTTTCCTCCTCCAAAACAAAGCCAAAAAAGAGCCCCTCAAATTTACATTTGGAAGTCATTTTAGAGAGTTTTTAAAACATAGTCCAAAATAGCAATCTGCTGTTACTGGAATGATTTCATTACAACAGTTCCCTGAATCTAATCATAAGGTTTTGTTTGAGTCTGTTTCAAAACATGTCATAGACCTTCCTATATTCATTCATCCAAATGGCTGCAATTAAATCTTGGCAACATCTTCCATTATTTTCTTTTTTTCTTGGAATCTTGGATGTTTGTGAAGGTCTTGTGATGGTCTTTCACCTGCTAACTACGAGACCTCTGTGGACTGATCAAAAAACAAGGCTGTGACTCTAATATACATTGTCTTAGTTCACATAACCGTAAATGATCAATAAATTAACTTTCAGCAGTAATGCAGGTTTTCTTTTTTCCCCATTGTTATGCTGGCATGATTAACAGAGGATTCTGCAATGCATCCTGCATCAAGATGTTAATGCCACCTGAGGGCAGTCTCTGTAAGCACAGCACCTGAGAGCGGTACTGTCACGGGTCTCACAAAAATGATTTGCTGCTCTTCAGAAATTAGACTTCTGAACCAGACATATTCAGGAAGCATCAATTTTAGAAGTACCTGTTATTTAAAATCCAACATTTAACAGAAACTTATTGTTAGAATAAACTGTACTGTGGTCTCATGAAAGATGACACTGAGGGAAAAATTTGTATAAAGAGAACATGAACTGGAATAACTTGAAGATTTTAAAGGCTAGTATCATAAAGTCAGGTGTAACAGCCACAGCTAAATATGAACAATATAGTTATATCAAAAAATATAACACTGATAAAGGAGTGAACTTCATTAGTTGCTCATAACCATTGATCATCTAGAGTTAGAAGTTTCATTCCATGCACCAGCATGTAATTATATTGTGTAACATTTTGTTTGCACTATTCATACTAACTGTATACAGTGCCACATTGCCATTTGTCATTTGTACGTATTACAACCTAGTTTACTTTTTTTCCACTACATTGCTTTTCATTAGGAATGCAATGAAGAAGGAGCCCGAAGAAATCACATAATTTTTTTAGAATTTGTTACTTACTTGTGATATGGAGGAAGAACATATGCTTTATCCTTAAAACAAGCATTAACAACTTCGAGTAGTGCTTACCTATAAGCTTCCTGCTCTTAAAGGTGGAATTGGAAATCAACTAACCCCTGCTTAGTGGGAAGAAGAAGCCGTACTAATTCTGAGAGTAGAATCTGCTTTAAAAGAGGAACATTCTTAAAATGCATGTTTGGCAATTTTGATTTTTAAATTTCTGTTAACCAGCAGGTTTTTTCATTTGTTACATTTTGTTTTGAAAATGTCTTGGTGTGCTGTTTAGTATAAATGCTTGTTCATTTGCTTTTAGCTAATAGAGAGGACATGAGTCAAAAGCTGCACCCTATTGATAGTGATATTGGCAGTAGCAATACAAATGTTCCTGACCTCATGGACGAATTTATAGCTGAGAGACTCCGCAGTGGTAATGCACTGGTAAGCCTTTAAACTTGCTGCACTTCAATACTTAAGTCTCCATGTATGTGTGAACTTGTCAATGACATGATAAATCAGTTCACTGAAATGTATTTCTGTGGCTCTTGTGAATCAGAATTAAGAATATTGCTTAATTATTCCTTGCCTTTGGCATAGATTCTTGCCATTTTATAGAATTTGTGTTTTCATATCTATTAAATCTTCATCATGGAAGCAATGCAGAAGTTACTGTCAGATGAATAGTCTCATTGTATTAAACAGCTTTAATTGCACCTGCAAAGATGCCTGCCTGTACATGGACACTTTCAGAATACTAGTTTAAATGTACATTTGCATTCCTGCAGCCTGGTATGTAAGTAAGTAGCATGCTGTAGTTCAGTACTGTTCTCTACAGGTATAGTCAGTGCAACAGACTACAAAACTATGCGAATATATATTTTTTTCCTTTTTTTAAATTTCACTTCCAAGTATTGAATAATTTCTCATAAGTAGTGCTCTTCTAATAAAATCAACTTTCCATTTGCCTCCTTCTTACACTTTTCCAAAAGCATCATGTTGTTTGGAATGGCATTCATAATATGAAGTTTAAATCAAATTAAAATTAAGAATTTCTGGTTACTGTTGAATGCTTACAACTGATTTGAAGAGATAAGTGATTATTAAGTAGTAACAAAAGGGAAAATACTAAAAAAAAAGTTGCAAATTAAGAACAGAATGCGTAACAATTTAAAGATAGTGTTTCAAAATTATTTAGTTCCTTTTGCTTTAAAGTTTTCAAGGTGATTTGAAGACATGCTTGTGTAAGACATACTCCTATAGAAAATTGTCATTAGAGAAGTTGGTGATAATAAGGGACAGAAGAAGATTCTTCAAAGTTATTAAAAATTGTTTATTTATCATCATATTTTATAAATGACAAGAAAGGATCTACAGAGTTTGTCCATATGTATCCTTTTTTTCTCTTTTGTAATGAACACGTGTTTATGAAACTTGATTGTTGGCACAAAGTATTCTTGTTAGTAAGGCTTGAGTTACACAACAAAATGCTAACTTGTAGTCTACAAAAAAGGTAACTTAGTCTGAAAATTAATTAACCGGAAATCATCACAGCTGGTTCCAGAAGAGAGAAAGGTAGGGATTACTCTTTTTTTGGAGAATTGATACTTTCCTCAGGTAGCAGAAAAGAGCTGAGAGAAAGTTTGAATAAATACTGAGACTACCACAACTACTGCTCATTTTTTTCAATTAGCACACAACAGACATGCCTCCTTAAAACAGTACCAACTTACTAAATTGCTTTATCTATTGAATACTAAAACCATATCATGAAAAGCTCATTAGTCTGAAATTAGTAGTAGAATAGTAAAAGAACGCAGAACTGACTGGGCCTGATATAAAAGGGAGGCATCTTTAGTCTCATAATGCATACACATTTCAAGGCGTTTCATAAAATGGCATTTCTGCTTTGATATCTCTTCCCTCTCATGCAAACAGTGCCCTCTGTGGAAAAAAATGCCTTAAAGAAAGACTTCAAATAAACCACCACCTTACTTTAAAATGAGCAAATTTGCATGCCTTACTTGTTATGTGTGGTCCTTTGTGTCCCAAACCAGTACTGAAGTAGTGTTTTAATCCTAAGAAGATCAATGCATTAATTAGTCAATTGATTTGCTTCTTCTATAAATTAAGTTTTTGATTATAGTATGGTGGCCTATAGGCCATTGGGTCTGAAACCAAGGTTAACAAGTTTTCTTAAGTTATTTAGATGTAATATACTTTTTAACTATTTATCTCTCTCATGTCTTACCTACCATGTAGCCCATGCTACTCTGAGTCCTAGACTTTTACAATGTGCGTCCAAAAATCCACTGGGCAAATAAAATTTGTATTTATGAAATTCTGTGACTGCATGGGTTCTCATTTGGGGGTTTGGAAAGTCTTGGTATTTAGAATGATGGCAATTTCTGGTTCAGGTACTTAAGAACTGTTTGTTACATTCTGATTTCACCAAACATGGGATTGCTTTTTCCATTTTACGTAAATAAGCCGTCCAAGATTGCAAGATAATTTATGTGTCTTCAATGTTTAGAATGTGACAAGAAGAGGAAGCAGCCCTGGCAGCCTGGAAGTTCCTAAAGACCTTCCTGATATATTGAACAAGCAGAACCAAATGCGTCCCGTGGATGACCCAGGCGTGCCTTCCGAGTGGACGTCGCCTGCCAGCGCGGGCAGCAGCGACCTCATCAGCTCCGACAGCCACTCCGACTCCTTCAGCGCCTTCCAATATGAGAGCCGCAAATTTGAAAGCAAGTACATTTTTCCAAAAGTCATAGCACTTTTGGTTAATGTAGTGCAAATTTCCTTTGTTTCATCTGTTGTTTTATTTTTTTTTCCCCAGATAAAGTTGTATGCCAGCAATTTTCTGTCGAGAGAGATTATTTTGGTTTTCCATTGAAATCATTAGCAAGTTAATGGAACAAGGAAGGTTCTTACAAGAGGCTATTGTTTTTTTAGTATACCAAAACAAAAGAGCACTGGAGTACTACTATGCAAAGGGGAGAACATAATTGAACAGAAGTTAGAAAGAAATATTGTCATCTCTGTGGAGCGTATCTATCTGTTTTGCACAAAATATAAAAATTAAAGCTTATTTATCTTGGAAATTGTTTTAATTCTTTTGGAAGTGATTACATAAAAGTTGAAGAAAGGGTTATGATATTTTTACAGTGGTCTTTGTGTAGCTGTAGATTAATCAAGATATTAAGTGTAATATCATAGTACAATTAGTGTGCTTTGTTAAAATTAGTGTGCTTTGTTTAATAACATAATGCTTTTCATTAATTTTATTTATCTATTCCCACTCTTGTTTAACGGAAGGGGTCATTATGGCTGCTAGGAATTATGACATCATGTGTTATATAAGATAAAAATAATATTTACATAGTAGAATTTTTGGAAGAAATTACAATTTTTATATATTTCTCCATTATGCAAATAGTCATGGCATTTGAACCTACATTTTGGCCTGACAGTTTTTTCATTAACGTTGAGGATAACATTTGTTAGTGTCATTTGCTGTAAAATTTTTAGTTTGAAGTTAGTGCTTTCACAACAAACTTGAATATTTCTTTCAGTTTGTAAATTTTACAAATAAATTCCATAATGTATGATTACATTATTTTTGTGTTATTCAGATGTAGATGCACTTACAACAACTAAGCAGAATACAGATGTTCAACAAGAATGTCTTCTGCAGACATCAAGTCATGGATTTATGACAGGAAGGAGAATATTCATAATAGTCAATACTTTCTGCTGTTGTATTTTATTTAAATTTTGCAACAGGGTGCTAGTAACATAGAAGATGCACATTCAAGGTTTCTGTTTAGTTTGGCAGTCCTGGACCTCTGGGGTTTTTTCATATTAGTGGTATTTTTATGCTGTAAGTTAATGCAATGCTTTTCTCATACAGATTTCAGCTTTGGCACTGAGGCAGGGACGCCAGCTTCTACTGACGTTGATGCAATTTCAGGACAGCAACAAAGTGCTGAGGAACAAGAAGTGGCCAGTCTAACTACACTCCACATAGATTCAGAAACAAGTAGTCTCAATCAGCAACCATTGTCTGCTGAAGCTGCAACTATTACTGGTAAAGTAGATTTTTAAAAAAAAAGTATTTATTTCAGAAATTTTTCACCCATCCTGAAGAATGCATCTTTCAGCTTCTGCCGAGAATCTATATTCTATTTAAGATTATTCCCTTATTTCAATTATTTTTGATTGCTATTAAAAAGTAATATGTGAAGTAACATAAGTGGAAAACCTTTGTCTGACTTAGTTATCCATGGTCCTAAAGGTATTTTAACCCTTCATGAGAAAATCTATACAATTACCAAGGAGAAACTCTTACATCATAATGTATGCTAGATCTCTTACAAATGTTCTATTACTGGTAGTTAAATAATTAATTTCATGAATTGTTTTTGCTTTGGAAGATTTTCACAGCGCTCCTTCAAACCAGTGTATCATATTGAAGTATCTTGGGATTCTTTTATATGCATCCGTCTTAATATCTCTTTATATTGTGAAACTCTTTATGTTGTGAAACTGAGAGGTTTTATTATGCAAAATGTTACTTATTTGGCCATGTAACATCACTTTGCATTTGTATAACTGAAAAGTGATGCAGTTAACCAAAATTGAATGGGCTCCTGTGTGAAAGAGAGAATGCTTCTCTATGAGGCTGATCTGAAAGAATGATCTCTTACCAGATTTTGTACATGAGGAGTAAAGATGCCCATAGTCATTTTCATACTCCTTGTTCCATAGCTGTTATATGCTACCATTCCTGTTACAACCCTAGTTGTAACAAGTAACAAGTTGCAACAGTTATCTATATTTCTATGAAAGCTTATACCTACATATTGTGTCTTGTTCTCTGTTAGAAATCAAACTCTGCATTTTCAGAGATATGGAAAGACATCTTTACTTCCTCTGCCATAACTTTTAAAAAGTGCCCTTCTGCTAATGGTATTAGCTTTCATGGACATTGTTGTTCAGCTTGTTCCACAATGTTCAGCTTGACTTGTGTTCTCTTCATTTTTCTATTTGCTGTGTGCTTGTTGAAAGTCCTTGCTGTAGATCTGTTCTTTTTCTGTTTGTTTGTATGTTTTTATATGTTAATAACTTCATTACTGTTTGATATTTTTGTCCAAGTGTGCACTATAATTGAATTGATAAGATTGCAATTAGTGACTGAGTTGTCTATTGAGAGATTCTGTGGTTAACTCTTCTTGCTTGAACCACTGTTTTAGAGGCAGCTCTTGTGTGTCACATGCATTTAGCTGGGTTTCCTGAGGAAACAATACTTGTGCGATTGTTTCGTCTACCTGATTGTTCCATGCACTCAACAATATTGCAGCCTATTGTCTAATTTTTGCTAAATTGACATATAAGAAAACAAAAGGATGTTATTTTCTTTGATGTTTTATGAAAGATAGGCAGTTATCTAGTGAAAATTGCATATATGCAGACTCTCATGATGGAAGCTGCAATGTGAATTTCACTATATTAGATGCCAGCAAATCAATGCAGAAACTCAATCTCAAAACACACTTATGATAAACAATTTTTCAGTGGTTCTGCTGATCAGAAAACTATTCTTCCTAAATCTGAAGGGTTTTGGAAGGATAATTTGGTTTTGATATATGGGCATTACATCATATTCTAAGTAAATGATAAATTTGACTATTGTCTGCTGTTTACTAGTCCTAGAACAAGTTGTACCTGTGGAAGTCTCAGTCAAGGTTGGATCCACGTATGCTGGAGTATCTTTTAATGACAGACTCCTGTAGTTCTGCAAATTTTCCATAATTGTTTCTGCCCATTCTCTTCCATCATATGAAGATCTCTTTCCCTCCTTCATCTGCTCCGTGCCCTCCCTGCCTGCTCTTTCCATCTCATTCACTTTCTTTCCCTCTCTATCCCACTCTCTCTCTATTTCTCTCATCCTCATGACTCTTTCTTGCTCCTTTTATGAACTACTTTCATCTGTCCCCAGCTAATGAGCAGGATGGAAATGAAGTAAGAAAATACTTCTTTGAACATCTTTGAAGGGTGTATTTTAGTTTATCTCCGTAAGCATGTGGAAAATTGTTGGTCAGTAGCAAGTTGCACAAGACAGCAGTCTGTGTGGGAAGCAGTAGTGTCCCTCTATCCTGCATAGAGGTTTGGATTGAAATTGATAGTAAAAGCTTCATTGTCTTAGCCATTTAAAGGAGATAGAGACCTTTGCAGATTAACAGCATAATAAAGATTGTTTTCTGCAATTTCTATTCTGACAACAGCGATAACATTTTCTGTCAAGTTCTTTAAACAATTTGTTCTCTTTATAAGAAAGAACACTTCTCTCAAATGAGAAATGTTCTTCAATTATGCTCATGATAATTTGGGAAAATTACTATTTAAAAGACTCATTTTTCGATTGCTGTCCCTAAAGTTCACTTTATCACTAATACTGAACTTTACACATAATATTTTTGTGTCCCTGTTACATTTATCTAACAATTAAAATTAATAGGAATTCTTTTCCTATTAATTTCACATGTGCTGATGTGTAGAAAAGTTTTGTGAATATTTCATTCTCTTTTTGTCTGTCGTGTGACTGTTCTGGCTAAACTTAGCTATTTATAAGGATCTTTAGACAAATTCAGGATGTAAAACATAAGATAGTACAGAAGAAAAATACAACTACTTACTCCTTCTCCACAGATCACACAGTGGGGACCACATAATTGTCTAGAGAGGTTGCTCAGAGACTTATCACAGAAAAATGCCTTTGTAGCACTGTCATTCAGATGCTTGTTATTTCCTGTTTTACAGGAAATAACACTCCTCTATCTATACAGGACTTTCCCATCCTATGGATTTTCTCAGTTCAATCAGTAGATAAACACTGAAGATTATCAGTTACTGATTTTTTATTTATATGTTAACTTGCATGGCTTTATCACCCTGGAAAAACATTTGTTCCAGGAAAATTTTTGCTTAAACTTTCTAGTAGAGAGAAATTCAGGTGAGGGAAATGTAATGAGAAATTTAGCTGGTTTGAAACATTGAAAGTGCTGCAAAACAACCACATTTAGAATTATGTGGACTGAAAATAGACGTCTGCTAGTCCACTTATCTGTCTCATTTTGATGTTCATCTTTCAGTTTTTCTGCATGTGTTTCATTTTTTTCAGAACACCACTCACAGGGAGATCTGCTTACTGTTTTAGATCTTTTCTTGACCCAATTTGATACATAAAAGCAGCTCAGTTTTCTGTTAATGCTGTATTTAGACAACATTTCATAGCTCAAGAAAATAGAAAAGGCTTTTAAGGTAACTGTTAAAAATTACATTTGCAGGCTCTGAAAGTGCTTCTCCAATCCAATCTGCTCTTGGATCCCGATCACAGACACCCTCTCCTGCCACTCTGCATGCAGATCATATTGAGCAGAAGGATCTGCAGCTGGATGAGAAGCTCCACCACTCTGTTTTACAGACGCCAGATGACCTAGGCAATATCTGGAATAGAAAATACAAACTTGTTCTTTCTTTCTTTTTTCTTTCTAATGCAATGTAGTGAAGTAGCTGATATCACATGAGTTGTAAACAGTCCTGTACAAGGCTATTTCATCTACACTTCAAAAATATTTAATTACAGTGATTGCTTTTAAAAGTAAACAAAAACCTTTTGCATTTTAACCTGCATTTCATTGGAATTTTTGGTGGTGGATTAATAGTCCACATATTAAAATTGTTCTTTTAGTTGCTGAGAATTGTGGCAGCTTAATCTAGCATGTGGCCATGCCATGGACTGTTTTATCGTTGATGTACAAATAATAAGACATAATTTTATAGTTTATCATTTTTCCTTACAAGTTTAGTTCGTTTCCCTTTCATATCTAAACCAATTTGTAATTATGTCAGCTATCTTAGCTGTGGAATTCTGAGATACATTTTCTTTGAAATGTAATGTGAATATTTCTCCCGCATTTGGTCTTATGGAAACAAAAGAGTGTCTGCTATGTATTTCAGACCCTCTTTCTTTAAGTAGCCTACTGATGGACAGAAAGATCATTTTGCTTTGTACTTCAAAATCTACAGCCTAGAAACCAATAGCATCTCTACCACAGTGACCCAGAAGTTCAAAAGAAGAGTCTATGTGATTAGGCTGAATTCAGATTTAATTTTGATTTGGTATGCCTGTGGGGGCTACAAGACTTTCAGAAGATCCCAATGAATTATCCACCTGAGGGGGTGGAAAGAAGATTCTGAATGCCTGCTGCTCTCAAGCTGGCTCGTTATCTAGTATTTTGTGGCTGTTTAGGTAGCTAAGAGTGGCCTGAGTAGACTTGAGCCATCAGAATCCACTGAGGGTTTCTTTATATGGACAGTCTAGATAAATCATCTTCCACCTAAAAAAGAATGTTTTCTCATATAGCACTGGTGTGTGGAAAGAGCTAGGTGTGTGTTAAGACTGTGGTGCTGAGTTACTGAATGTTCCCTCTCCACTCATGCCAATTAACTGTTTAAAGGACAATAGCTAGAGACAAGTTTAGTCTCTTTTCTCTTTGACTTGCAATAACATGCTTTCCTAGTAGTTTCTTAAAAAAATAGTCTTTATATATTATTAGGATAAATGTAAAGATGAAAGATAATTTTACTTGAAAGCAGCCAGGTGGGGTTCTGGAGATTCATTGACTTCAAGGAATGTAAGAAAATACTTACAAGAGGAGTGGCCTTACTAGGTCTGTCAGATCTGTATTAGAGCTCCAGCAGTGACCTTAAATGTTATTTCATGAAAGAGTATAAGAAATAAGACAGTTCTTCCTCTACAGAGTTTATAACAGACAAAGCTTAACACCACAGTGTTGAGGTGGCTGACTGGGTAAAAAATAGCTTATTCTGAAAGCCTGATCATTCCATTTTATGAGGAGTGTGTATTTGATAGTTGTATCAGAACTTTTCTGGAGAGGTAGATCTCACTATACTTTTTTCCTTCCATTACAGAAACTAGTGAATTCCCCTCAGAATGTTGCAGTGTGATGGCTGGGGGAACACTTACAGGATGGCACGCAGATGTTGCTACTGTGATGTGGAGGAGGATGCTAGGAATTCTGGGAGATGTCAACTGCATAATGGATCCAGAGATTCATGCCCAGGTTTTTGATTATCTGTGTGAACTGTGGCAGAATCTGGCCAAGGTAAAAGAACTGAACTGTTTTCAACGACCTGACCTGTTTGGGTAGGATTTTCAAAAAGAAAAAAATAACGCCTTATATATTTCCCTTAAATAATTCTCTTTCTGTTTTGTTTTTAATAATTGCAGATAAGAGACAATCTTGGTATTTCAACAGACAACCTAACTTCACCATCTCCCCCAGTTTTAATTCCACCACTGAGAATTCTAACACCATGGCTCTTCAAGGTAAATTTGAGCAATAAACTGTGAAACAGAAATAAATGTAGAAGAGTGTTTAATGTAATTTTTTAATTTATGAATAATAAATATTGTTCTAAAACTGTAGGCAACAATGCTGACTGATAAATACAAGCAAGGAAAGCTACATGCTTATAAGCTTATTTGTAAGACAATGAAACGAAGACAAGATGTTTCTCCAAACAGGGATTTTTTAACTCATTTCTACAATATCATGCACTGTGGACTTCTTCATGTTGATCAAGTAAGTTGATTATGAAATTCAAAATAATATAAATGTTATGACTGACTCTTCTCAAAATTACTCAAGTGTATTTTCATCTGAGTAATTTAACTTTGTTTTGGAAATTAGTGCTGTGACTGATACTTTTTCTAAAAAGAAAACTTTGATAAATGATCCTCATGTTCTTGGTTGTATTCAGAAATGCTTTTTTTGTAGTCCATTTCAAGCAAATATGAGGGCAGAAAAGATACTCTCTCATTTTTTATTGATTGTATGTTACAGATTGAAGTATGCAAGAAAGAGAAGGAAGCAGATCTCTCTAAAGTCTACTGTTCTTCTTACTTGCTCCCTGATGCAACAGTTTAGCTAGTAAATTGTGCTCACTACATTGGAGGACTTTGTTTCTACAGCAAGTATAGGAACCAGCAAACTGAGATGTACTGAGCGTATCTAATCAGTGGGAGTAGGTTTTTTATAGGTTTTGATATTAAGAAGTTTGAAAATATTTTATGGCTTAAATACTTTTTAAACATTTGCAGAAGTGTAAAAAAGTTGGGTTTGTGAACATTTTTGAGGAATGATTATAGGCATGGGTAGGTCAAAGGTTCAAACAACCCTGTTTTCTTTAACTGGGAAGGATAGAATTAGTCCAAAATTATTCCACAGATGACTATGGATAGGACAGACCTCCAGTTTCTGTCCTGTAACAACCATTAATGCTGCTTTTCTTGCTGCATTGAAGATCCTCCTATGACATGCTGCTATTTAGTTGGATATTACTACTAGTGGAGAATTATTCAAAGGAGAAAAGGGGAGGGGTGTCAATCTGTAGACTTGGGATTTTTTTTTACAATTAAAGCATTTTATGCTTTTTTCCAAGTATTTTGAAAAAAATTGCAACATGTACAATGATTTTTGAAAGTGCCTCACTAAGTCTACAAGAACATAATATGCTGTGCTGATTAACTACATACCAGAAATGTTACAAAACACTTTATTATCTTCCTTCAAATTTTGGTTTCATATGGGTATATGTAAGAGGTTTTTTAAATACCTTTAAATACCTTTTTTAAAGTTACAGTCAGGCAATACTTGATGGAGAGGATTAAGCAGTTGTTAAGGTATAATAGCTGGTTTTCTTTCTATATCTTTTCTGTACCTATTCAAATGAATGGTTGATCAGTTACAGAACTCTTAAAAGCTGACTGTAAATGAATAGATGAACTGTTGTCCGAGCTTAAATTGATCTATAAAGTATACCAAGTTTACTTACATTAATATGAGTATACTTAAGGATTTTATCTTTTTGTGCTACTCTTCTCTCATTAATGAATGTCCTACTGGCCACAAAGAGTTTTCTTTCTCACATTTTTACTTTCTACTTTTGATAAATACCTACCTTTTTTCTTTCATTTTTCATTTGATTCGTGTTGATACTCTTCCTTTTTTCTCTTTTCCTTCTGCGAGGATATTGTCAATACAATCATCAAGCATTGCTCTCCTCAGTTCTTTTCACTTGGTTTACCTGGTGCTACCATGCTTATTATGGATTTCATTGTAGCAGCAGGAAGAGTGGCTGCTTCTTCTTTCCTCAATGTAAGTATTCATCAGTTAATTCTCATTTATGGGTGACAAAGAATTTGAGAGAATACTGAGCAGTATATTTTTCTTTGACTAGGGTGGTAAATTGATCCCAGAATTGAATGTAGTGTTTATCAAATACAGATAATGTTAATGATTTATTCCAGAGCGCTACACATGCCTCTCCAGAAAATATGTGAGGAATGCAAAAATTACTGTTGAAGCAGAGAATCTTATTTTAGAGTTACAAAAATTGCGACTGCCATTTTTCTGTGCTTGAAGATGTTTTAAAGTAAATGTCTATTTTTACCATGATTTCATTTTTAAAATGTACTTATTTCCCCATATCTCTGCTATGAAATGACTTTTATGATCAGGCTTGAGAACTCAAATGTGCTAGTGTTTGCAATATTTGGATTTTTTTACACACTTCTGATTTTGTTACTCAGGCAAGTTCAGCCTTATATAGTAATACTATGTGATAACCTAGGTGCTGTTGGCTGTGCACACTGTACTCTCTCAAATCCCCCATAGTCTTCTCCAACTCTCTGTGAAATTTGCCTTTTTCTCCCATCAATCCCTCTCTAACCAGTTACAAAATCCAGTCTCCCTCAAGGTACTTATCTGAAGCCTCTGTCAGCTTCTTACACTGTAGCCTTTCTTGTTCAGCAATGCCTCATGTCACTTTTAGTAGTTTTCCACATCCTGGTCAATTAGCTGAACCTAGGACCTGAGCCTAGTTAGCAGTTCAGTCAACAATCCTTCTGCCTCCTTTCTACTGTCTTGGAAAACAAGAGCAGAGGTGTGCATGAGTAAAAATCCAAGGAGCTGAGGTCTCTGTTTATTCAGCTTTGCAGGAGCTCAGAATTTCCAGGAGAAAGGAAATGGCTATATACAATTTCAGCCATCATTCTCTTTTAAGGAAGCTAAAAATGTCAGCTTTCTGATTGCAGTAAGAATATATATTTCTTCCCCCCCCTTTTTTTTTCAGGCACCAAGAGTTGAAGCACAAGTTCTTTTAGGATCTCTAGTCTGTTTTCCCAATTTATATCGTGAACTACCAGCTCTTCACCCAAATATTCCTGACATTGCTGTGTCTCATTTTACAGATGTTAAGGTAGGGATTTTAAAAATATTTGGCTAGTATTCTATTAACTAAATGCATGCCTAATATTGTGCTTTAGCAGACAATATTAAGATTTTAAGATCCTAGAATTTTTTGAAATTAATTTCAAATAGATCATAAGACTCAAGATCCTCTAAGGTCTTGTCGAACTTTATACTTCTAAACATACATTATAATCGCTATTAACTTAATAATAAAGTGTTTTCTTATGTTTGTAGAAGAAAATTATACATTATCTCACCCTTTCAAGCCTTCTCTCACCAGGGTGATTTGCAGGTATCACAGATTTAATTAGCTGAGACAAGATTGAGAGGTTTAAGATTAATTATTTAATTTATTAGGACAATTATATTTATTTCACAACTGGTGAAATCTGCCTGTATTCCTAGAGACTTTAAAAAATTTCTGCACAGCAGTGTGTTCTGTACAGCAGTCTGTTTTGTCTTCAAAATGCAAATATTAGTAGAGTCGTTACCTTGTCTGTTATGACACAGTCAGGCAGTGTGACGGTATACTGAAACTGCACAGAGCACAGTTTGTGTGTCTAAGAAAGGCTCCCCTTAAGTTTTCCAAACTTTTTCAATTTGAGGAGAAATGATGACTTGAGAGCTGCTTTATACCTTGCTCCCCTTTGGAGACTGATTTTGAATTCCTTCTTTCTCATTTCTAATGTAGAATGGTTGTTTACGTGAGTTATATTAAGGGCAGCCTACAGCTTTAGGGACTTTTCACTGTCATTGAGTCAAAGTTCTTTTTGACAGCATTCTTAAGGCACTGTAGGCACTTAATCTAGTACCTAGTTGAAAATAATTTTTAAATAAATTAAATTTTTTGAAAGTGCTTGTTTAAACCTTAAAGTAAAAGATTCTGTCATACCCTTTAGCACTACCTAAGATAGCTTCAGGGAGCCCTTTACTATTTTTTTTCCCCCTTGATATTTTATGGAATGCTTTGACAAGAATTGGATACATGGCTCATCAGGAGAAATTAGGACAGTAACGTGTAGGATATTCTTGGGGTGGCACAGTAACAAGTATCTGGGACAGGCTTGATATTTGGAGTAGTGGTAAGCAAACAATTCATCTGACCATAACATAGAGGTTCAACTAAGCAATATGCCTGTGTGCACTATAATAATATTTTGATGCTTTTCGGGATGGAGTTATGTGTAAATCAGTGAATTTTTCCTCTTCGTTTTAGGAACTCATAATTAAAACTGTGTTAAGCTCGGCAAGAGAGGAGCCATCTGGTCCTGCACGGTAGGCCATACAAAAAGAGCTTCTACATTAATAGGTTCTTTTCTTTATTAGGCTGTTTTGAGGTGAATATATTAGAGAGCTTAAAGTAAAAGTTTGTTGCCTTTTATTAATGGTTTTCTTCACCACTGTCAAAACTGTGGTCCATGATGTGAATTCGAGATTGTTTGTAATAGAGATATTAAATGAACAAACTGAGCTGGGCTGGTCCGGTGTTCTTTCTGTGATAGTGGCTGATAGGAAAGGGTGTAAATAAGGGTAAGAGAATAAGCTTTCCCAGCCTACTCTGGTGTTCAGCTTAGGGATTTTCTGGAGTAGAGAGGCATTCTTTACTTTGATTAGGACAAGACTATTTATGAGGGAGGGGTAGGTTTTTTTTTATTAGATCACATTGTTTAATTTGAAAAACAGAAATAATCCAATGTACATGAGCCCTTATTATGGTATGGACAAGAAGCAGAAAAAACTGAGCTAAGCATTAAACTAGGAATGGTTGCTCTGATGCTTAAACCTAAGCATCTTCATCTGGAAAGGATTATTACCAGTTTTCTCTCCT
This sequence comes from Melozone crissalis, assembly GCF_028551555.1. Lineage (NCBI taxonomy): Eukaryota > Metazoa > Chordata > Aves > Passeriformes > Passerellidae > Melozone > Melozone crissalis. The sequence continues at coordinate 31,955,548 of NW_026535796.1, read as the reverse complement.
GTTTCTTAATTTGCTTAGGATTTTATTCCTCCATACCCATCTTCAGAAGCATTCAGTTACACAGTCCTGTGTATGGGATTTGAACAGGAATCTCTAATCCCTACCAAGGAGGAGTTGCATTTGTGTGCTTTATATATTTGGAAAGAGTGAATATATATGTTCAACTAATATATTGTCACATAAAAAAATACTTGAAGTACATACCTGAAAAGCTACAATTCTGAAAAATCAGCTTATTGAACCTTTAAACAGTTTTTTGGAAAACCAAGAGCAGTTTTCATCAGCCCACTTACCTCTTTCTTCATGTGAGCTGATAATATTTCTCAACAGAGGAAAAAGAGGGAATATCCTGAGATCACATTGACTTAATTTTTCATGTTACAAAACTGCTTTCTAAAAGGCATAACACTCTCCACTTTGCAATTTTTCTTTCAGTGACAATGTACAAAATAGGGTGGGTTTACACTGTAATGTACTATTAAGTCATGTATGTGTTTTTGCTCTCTCTAAGCATTTTCATGATTCTATGTAGCCTTAAAATCCTTTTTCTACAGCACAGGCTTCACAACCACTTCTGTTTCTTTTCCTGCCTACAGTTTTTCCTTCCCAGGTTACATGACCAGCTTTCTTGTTTTCAATTTTGGATTGCTCTCCAATTTTATCCAGGATTTTGAATCCTGAAGTTGTTTCCAAATATTTGTAGACTCTGTTCCTGAAGAAAATAACTAATGGATCAGAGATGGCTTAATCTAGCTCCTTAACATTTCTGAACAAATTTCATCCATCTGCTGATTTGAACACACTTATCTAAATACTTTTTACCTTTACCCTTTTTTTCTATTTCTATGAAGAAACAACGAAAGTTAATGTACTAATCACAATATGTATACTGACTCTAGGATTCACGTACCCCTCCTCTATTCATCCTTGTTTATTGTTCATCTAAAACAATGTGAATGTCCATGAGAGAGTAACATTCCTCTCTCATCTCTGTGTCTCAGAAGCTCTAAATATGAGCAACCTCTTGTCTTAGGAAGGAGGAAGCTCCCACCCCAGTTTTTGCTTTGTCTTAAGAAAATATAAGAATTTCTCATATGTTGATTCCAGATAATATTTTTAATCAAAACACACATAGAAATGCAGGAGTTTTTGATGTCTTTTGGATTTTTCAATTGCTCAGATGGGTGCTTCCTCTGCCCTTTCCTCTGCCTTCACCAGCATACTTTGGATTTCTTGATAATTTTTAAATGTTTTACAGCACTAGAAAGGTTTTTGTACAGTTGTTTTGGAAATATTAAAAACATATTTGTTGTTATATGTCTTTATCAAAACTTAATGAATCATAAAAATTACACATTCCTGTAGAATGTTTCTCAACAACTTGTCCTCCAACATTGTTTTGCAGATGTGTTGCTCTTTGTAGCCTTGGAATTTGGATCTGTGAGGAGCTAGTCCATGAATCACATCATCCTCAGATCAAGGAAGCATTGAATGTGATATGTGTTTCTTTGAAGGTGAGAGAATTAAATTTTTACAATGTATATTGCCTTTATGTGTAAAGATACTTTGCATTTTCAAAGTCTTAATGACATTTTAGCATCTTTGCCTCGCAGTCTCATTTGCTGTCCTTACAAAAGAGAGAACTCAATTTAATGAGTGGATCTCTGAAATGTCAAAAGTTCTTTACCCTTCTTTAAGTTTGGAGAGAATGATGTGCTGGGAGGATAAGACAGTAGATCTTTATTCTTACAAAATCACTAGCCACTCTAACCTACCACATATTCTCACAACACTCTGTGCATATTCACTTCTGAGTTCAAGTCATTGAATCATGCAATACTGCTTTTTAGGCCTGGCTAGATATTTAGTGAGAAATGCAGAGTACTTATACCATATGCATGGAAGCACCAGAAATGTTTAATTTGCTGGGGCAGGATCCTTTTTTATGCTTATTCCAGGAGCTGCATATTTTTGCTTGATGAGTGCTACTGTTGCTTCTGTTTTCCTACTATTTTAAATCTTTTTGCATTTGTTCTTATTTTACTAATATTCTAATTATTCTATTCTATAGAATAATTAGAATATTAGTAAAAACCTTTTGTTTTTAAGCAGTTTTCAAATTTGCATGTTTCTGAGCAATACTTTCAGCTTTTAAAATGTTTTCCAGTTTATCTTCAGAACCATTCTATGTGCTTTTTGTTTGCATCAAAATTCTATGAATAGTCTTTCTTTATATACAGATTAATAAAAATGAAAATGTACACCTGTTACACATGACTTCTGTCGGATGTTAGGGATTATTATTTTCTTTTAAGCGATGAGAATCTGAAAAATATCTTAGCAGATCAGCTGCTCACATCCTGTGAAGCAGGATTTGAGTCTTTGTATAAGGTAGCTGCAGGCCTTTTAGTATTAGACTCTAAATTGCACTTTCCTGTTTTGCAAAATCGCATTCATTCTTTGCAGCTCCACTAATACCCTCTTCCAGTGTTTTCCCCTTGATTTTTAATAAAGCTTAACTTTTACATTTTATCAAGTTCCTGTGCAAGTTTGGTATAAGGCAAATGATGTTTTATCTTGCTGCTCCAATTTATCAATATTTGAACTATTTTTAATCCTGAAATTCATAGTAATTTATGTTCTTTTTCTCTGACGTATTTATTAAACCAATTATTTGTATCTCATTTATATTAAACATAAATTACTTTTTGAATGAGAAAACAAAGATCTTTATATTTCTACTTTGCTTTTCTTTGTGTTGGCAAAACCATCCAGTGTACATTGTCTTTTTTTTTCCAGTTCTGAGCAATGGTATACATTCACAATTGAGTTTAATAACAAAATGAAAAGTTCATTAATTTGTCATGGGAGAAATAAATTAGCTCTAATTTGTTACCTTAGCAATCTCCTGGCTACCAAGTAGTCAGAGGTTGGAACTCCCAGAATGGATTATTTTCTTATTTTAGGAGAAATGAATGGGTAGGGAGCTATAGGCCTAGTCCAACTTACTGATAAGTTCAATTGAACAAATAGTATTGAATAGAAATGTTAGCAGCAATTACATGCTTATTTTTGAAATACCAGAAGCATATTCAGAGCTGCAGTTCAGCAGCTGGCTTTGGATGTAGCTAGTGCTTCTGTGTGCAATACCACTCTGTCAACATTAACCTCTGCTGGAGCTTGAGCACAAAGGATCCTAACCAGCCATCCAGACCTATAATTTTATTTTGCTTCTCTCAAAAATGCTGCAGATACATTACAAAATTTTCTTGTATAAATCTACTAAATGAGTGCTAAACAATAGGTTATTTTCAAGTATGGACAAGGTTAAATTCCTCATTTAACATCCAGAAAGATGGGACCCTTACAAAAATTAACCTTATGGTAAGACCACCTTTCCAAGAAAAGCCCTGAGAGTTGGAAAACAGGAAAAGTGCCAGTTCACTGGTATCTTTTTTCCCCCTCATCGAGTGCGTTCTCAAAAATTATGTCCACAATTTATGCTACTAATTGTTATGCTTTATAACATGGGACATTTTCCAGAGACAAAGAATGGCAAGTGGAATGTTTATGGCATCATACAGGTGTTTCCATGGCCACTCTGAAGGTTCTTGTAAAAGAAGTCAAAACCAAATAACTGACTTGAAAGGACTGAATTGTTTCATTACCTGACATGTAGTCAGTGAGGCTGCTTGAGTTCAGGAAAATGTCTTTCCAGAACCCACAGCTCTCAGAACTGTCTGTTCTATGGTGCCTGAGTGTTTGTCCTGGTTTAAGCCCAGCTGGAAGTTGAGCACCATGCAGCCACTCGCTCAGTCTTTCTTCCCACCCACTGTAGTGCAATGGCAAGGAGAATCAAGACAAAACTTTTATGTTGAGATGACAACAGCTTAATAATCAAAAGCCAAGTAAAACAGTGCAATAATGGTAAATGATAGCAATGATAAGAGAAAGGAAAGAAAACCCAAGTGATGCACAATAATTTTCTCACCACCCGCTGACTGATATCCTTTTCCCAACCCCGACCAACCCCCTTTCCAGATAACTCCCCCAGTTTATGTACTGGGAATGATGTCCTACAGTGTGGAATATCCCTTTGGTCAGTTTGGATCACCCATCCCAGCCATGTTCCCACCCAGTTTCTTTTGCTGACCTTCTCACAGGTACAGCATGAGACAAGAGAAAAAAAAAAATCCTTGACTTTTGATAAACAGAATTTAGCAAAAAAACAAAACATTGGTGTGTTATCAACACCATTCTCATTCCGAATCCACAACACAGCACTGCAAGAGCTGCTGAGAGGAAATTAACTCGACCCTAGTGACAGCATTCTTTTGAAATGTGATATATTGACCATGCTAGGACAGCTCTCTGAAGCACATGAAAGATTTGATCTATTTCAGCCAACCCCCATATTCTTGATCAAGACTTCCTCCCTGATGCTTTTCCCATGAATAAAAAAAAATTGTGTGCAAGATTAGATTTTAAATTTATTCATATTCATTACTTTATACACTTTATCCTTTATGTGAAATTTATGTCTCTGCTTACTTTTGTTCCTTCATTAAATTAAAAAAAGAATTCTCTTCAACCAGAGAAAAAAAGAGGTTAACTGATTTGTGTAAACTAGCCAGTAATAATAAAAAATTACTCATTCGTCTTTATTTTAGAGCCTCTTTAGAAAAAGAACCATTAAAATGTAAGAAAGAAATGCTTTCTGTTTTGAAGTAGTGAATGGTCAGTTATTCAGTGACTCTGAAAAGTCTCCAGATTTTTTTCTCAGGTATTTTTTTCTTACTTTCAGTGGTCAGGATTTCTGTATTAAGCTACACCAGTTTGTGCACCCCATTTTTCTTCTCCAGTGATTTTGGGGTTTTCTTGCAAGCTTGTTAGGATGTTTTGAGCAATCTGGATTTGATCTCAAGTTCTGTAATCAAATTGTCATGCTTTCAGTTTGGTTTTTTGGGGGTTTTTTTGTTGGTGTTTTTTTGCTTTTGGTTTTTTTTTTTTTGGTTGCCACTCAAGCTTGAGTGTTAGAATCTGTACCCTGCTCTTACCGAGCATTTCACAGCATAGAGAGAGGCTGTCTCATGAGGGATAAAAACGTAGTGATAGTCTTGTCATAAAGTTTGTGAAGATTTGGAGATGTGAGATGTTTACTCTTTTGAGATAGAAGTCAACAATAACATGAAAGTGAGAAACAGGGAAAGTCAGAACAAGAATTAACTATCCATTGTGTACTCAGGTTTCCACCTCCCTGGATGACTTGCAAGAGCCATTCATACTTTTTCCTTTTTCTTACATAGATAACACAAATAAAAATGGTAATTAAAGCTTTGTACTCCAGATTTTTCCTTGTGCTTGTACCATTTCTTTTCAAGATTTTAAATGTAAAAATTGATAGCTCTGCTTTGATAAGAAGTACTGACCCAGAACAGAGTCTTCTTCCAGTGTTATTTCAGTTTAAGTTTTTTGCCATTCAATACTTTTATTCTAAAATCTTTATTTTCTACTCAGGCTTCATTATCCAGGCATTTCAGCTTTCTTAAAGCTTTGGGTTTTTTAAGTTTTGTGAGATACACCCCTCCCTGAAGGGTTAATAGAAGTGGTCTGAGTAAGAAAAAGGCCTGTGAAGCCAAGAAATTACATCTAAGTGTTTTTACAGCATAATTGCCCTTTTCTGAGTGCAGAAGCAGAGAGCCATCTTGCAGCATATACCTGTGACAGCTTCACTGCTGAATGTAGTGAGATTGAAACAAGTAAAATATGTTCTTACTAATGCAGGAATTCACTTGTAATATTAACTTTGTCCTTGCCATTTGCTGCACACCTTAATGTTTTAAAGCAAGTGCAGTGAAGGTAAGAAACTCAATTACACGTCTTGTGCGTCAACAGTTTAGGGAAACACGTCTCTTAATTTCTGTTTTCCCACTTAGGAATGTAGAACAGGGTGTGCATCCTTCCTAAGAGTGGGAATTACTGTACAAGTGTGTTCCCTTCTGCTTTGACCAGCTCAGTAACTGTGGAAGGCAGGCTGCAGAGCAGCAGCCTTCTCCTGCCTTAAAAAGAAGAGCAGAGCTAAGCACAGAAGCCAGGGTGAATCCATTTCCATTCCAACATGTGCTGGGCACTGCAGTCACTGGCAGAGAGCAGAACAGTTCCGCTCATGTTTAGTACTACAGGCTGTGGTTTGGGCATGTGGCTCATCACCTGCCTTGATTCTCAGCAAAGACCTCTGATTTCAGAATTGGATCCTTGGGAGGGCTTTGCAGTGATTCATTAATATTAATAATAATTAAGATAATAAGAAATCATTTCTTTCTTCCTGGCTTCATGATATTCTACTATTCGAGTTAGGAGATACCTCTCCCTTTCCTGGTGTGCATCTAACTGCATGTCTGCCCCAAAACTTTGATGTTAGCTGCTAACATTCATTTATGAATATAAAATAGTTATTTTTGAGTTTTGTAAAATTTAATTTTGTTCCTCTGGTAAATAGATACTTAAGGAGCTGTATGTATAAAACTACCAGTGAAATTTGTGACCACCCTACCACCTAATGTACTCTTACATGAAACCATTTTGTCATTGTTACTGTGCTGTGTTCTCTTTGCCAGTTTCCAAATAAAACAGTAGCCCAAGTTGCCTGCAGTATGCTGAACATGCTGATACATTATGTACATAGGCTTCAACTATATCAAGCTGATTCACCATTAAGAATAATACTAGTAAGTAATTATTTTTAATTGAAATTTTCAATTATTTTAAATTAATCACTACAATGTACTGCCCTAAAGTTAAACACTTGAATATTGACAATTATGTTTTGCAAAATATTGAATTAGTATAAACATAATCTTACTTAACACTAACAGTAAGGAATTGGGAATTGCAACACACATAACTTCCTGACTCCAGTATAGACATGTAATGTGTCTATATCATGCCTGTTTTTTCTCAGAGAAAAAGTGTCATGAAAATGTTGTCAGTAAAGTACAATTTTTTTCTTAATACTAGATATCTTCAAGCATGTTTATTGAAGTTCAGGAAGAAAATGATTGCTTAAAATATGGTTCTTCAACTTTATTTTGTATATCCATGAAAGAGTTTCAGTATAAAACAAAAATAATATTTTGAATATGCTTCCTGTAACAAGGAGGTAGACTATGTCCTCCGTGAGTCTGAGCCACAGAGGGCACCCAGGTTCTTTTCCTGTGAAAGCTTCTTAAGAGATACAGCAAGCATTTCTGTGCTCCTCCGGAGACATATTTTTGATCAAATAGAGACAGGGTGTCTGCAAATTCTAGTAGTTCTAAGAAACAATGTAGCTCAGATAGTACCATACACAAACCAGCACCAGATTTCTTCCCACATCCTACAAGTGTGTTGAGTCATGTTCTTTTTATGGCTGAATATTTGAGGTAGCTGTGTAATTTCATTGTCCTTAATGCACCTACGTCAGTCAAACAGAACATACTCCTTCAATGTGTTCTGCAAAACTCAATAAAAAGTGTTTTTATTTTAAAAAATTGTCAAGGAATATTGTAACTTGTCTCAAAATAATTGTAATAGAATTTAATCGTGAATCCAGTATCATGTTAGAGTTACCTGCTTAAAAAATTATTTTAAACTTAAATATTTAAGTTGTATTTTAAAAGAAATATGCTAAATTTCCCCAGATTCTGATAGCAACTATTACACATCTGCTACCCAGTACAGAAGCTTCCTCTTATGAGCAGGACAAGAGAGTAAGTATTTTTCATTTCTAGTACTTTCTGCCTCCTGAAAGCTGTGTCTCTTCTGAATTAGTTTTGCTGTGGGCCTATTAGGTCATTTAAATTTGGGCCTTTTGGTGCAGTTTGTTTCTGACAGCTCCATCCTTCTGGGCTACCATTCCCACAAGGAGCTGGAGTTCATCTGTTGTTCATTTTGGTTTTCAGAGCTCTGTTTCATCTTCTGTCTCTGTTTGCAAGAAGTCGGGGCTGTTATAGTCTACACTCATATGCCAAGCTACCCACTTTTCCACTTGAGGATGGTTTCCATAATTGACCAAGTTTTCCCATGAACTACTGTCAATTGTACATGAAATATCAAATAAAAATTGTCTTACCCATTTTGACAAATGTAGTCCTAATGGGTTTCAAAAAAATTGGTTAAAAATAGAAAGACTCAGTACCCTTCATTATTAGGTTTATTATACTTTTGAAGGACAAACTTGGAATGCATTATGTGAAACTAGTAAATTGGGTAAATAGATTTTTTTTAAAAACTTCTATTTACCTTGAGAAATATTTGAGAGAATCTTGCAGATATTTATCTGAATTGTCTTCTCTTCGACAACTGAGTTTTAAAAATCAAAAACTTTTATTTGGTCTGTAAGTTATTGATGATTTGGTGTGGATTTGTGTCTTAATCTAATTCTGTTCCAGAGTCTTTCAAAACATCCCAAGAGGGAGTTGATTCTTTTTTCTAACTGAGTAACCTACAGTACAGGAAGCAGTTGGATTTCTTTCAGATGATAAAATATGATATGGTGCTGCATAACATTATTGATATGTTATAAATGACATTATGTGTTATTTATAAAGCACTAAATACAGGGGAATTGGTTCCATTTTGTGTAATCCTTGATTCACTTTACTGTGAAATATATGTGCAAAATGGCACATCAGCCTTGATTTGGACCTGTGTTATCTGTCCTTTTAAAAACAACAGCCTACAAATCAATTTTGAAAACTGTGGGTATCCTCCTAAGTATAGTATCTGCTCACAGTCATGCCCTCATGAGAAACTGTTGAATGGATGGCCTTTGTTAAATACCTCTGTAGTCAGTTTTTACTGATGCCATAGTTTTTGAAGATTCAGTGGTTAACAAGTGGGACCTGCCAATGCTGCAGAAGGTTGACTTTACTGAATTGAAAAAAAAGGCAAAACAGAGAAGTAAAATAAAGGGATAAATATGAAATAGCAGGTGCTGGCTTAATTGATTTGTAATGGAAAGTGTTTTTTCCAGTTGGTGGTTTCTTTACTTCTGTGCTTATTGGATTGGATAATGGCCTTGCCATTGAAGACTTTGCTGCAGCCTCTTCATACTACAGGAGCAGAAAATGATAAGACTGAAAGATCTGTTCTTAATTGTATATATAAGGTACATGTTTCTTTGCTCACTTATTAAGAATTTCTATGTATGAAGGTAGTGTCAGTTTCCATGGAAATGAAGGCAAACGTTTTCTGTAAGCTGACCTCCATTCTTCTCCTGAAATATAGACTGCTGGCTCAGTGGTTGTATGTTTCACAGCATCAGCTTGACCTTTGGTATATTTGGAATAGTAGATTTTGATTTACATTTTGGATGGTTAACCAAGCCTTTTTTTTGTATGTCATATAGATTGCAGATGCTTGTATTGTAGAATATTAACTGTACATTTAATACAAAAGGATGTAATTTTTATATATCAAGCAGTTTCATTTAGCAATGAGAAAAGCAAAAGCACTTTTGCTTTTGTTAGACAGTAAGTTACAATTACTGTCTTTAGGAGCTCAGGAGAAAGGGGTTTTTATCCTTTTTGCAAGGGAAGGGGATTAAAACCTCTAGCAGCTTAGACCTAGCATATGTAATTAAAGAAGATAGGAGATCTAAAAATAAAGGTAGCTTAATGATTGTTTTGTGAGTTTTGTTTCATTATTGTTAAATTCCACTTTGGTGGTAATAATTTTCTTTGCAGACCAGAGCTTTTTTCTGTAAACATTAAGCATTTAAAATTTTCCAATGTTTCATCATGCCTGCCTTCTAACAAATAGATTCTTGAAATGCAAATAAAAATAAACTTCATTTCTTATAAAACTATAAATTTCAGTAGTTAATGTAATGAAATTCTGGTTTCTTTCTAGGTTCTGCATGGATGTGTCTATGGGTCTCAGTGTTTTAGCAACCCAAAATATTTTCCCCTAAGCCTTTCTGACCTGGCATGTATGGATTATGATCCTTTTATGCATTTAGAGAGCTTAAAGGAACCAGAACCACTGCATTCTCCAGACTCTGAGAGGTCTTCTAAACTTCAGCCAGTCACTGAAGGTTTGTCTAATTGCCTAAATACATTTTCTTTAAAAAAAATTTGTCTGGGTTTTCAGTATTTAAGTGTTGGTCTACAGCACAGGTTTTCAGCTATATGTAGACACTAGGTAAGAACCATTAGTATGGAATGAGCAAATGTAATTTTTGAGCAATTACCATTTGATTAACTGAAATAAGTATGTTCTGAACAGCACCAAGATCGATAGGATATGGATTCTTCTGTTCTCTGTGTATCAGCAGAAGTGTTAAGTTCTGCAACATGGATGAATGTTGCTTTTCATTTTACCTTCAGTAAATTAATTTGATTTTTCCTTATTTTGCTCCTTTTTCTAGAAGAATTTTGGATTTTTGTTCCTGTTTGACATTGCAGTATTGAATGTTTTCCATGATTTTTTTTAGCCTATCGTAATTTTTTATTGATCTCTTTTTGCACAGCTTAAAACCACAGATTTTTTTAAAAAGAGAGAAATTTTCTCTCATCTGGTTAGAACCTTAGGAGACATGGGAATTAGCATTTTCTTCATAATTCAGAAATAAAGAATCAAGAATCTAGAGGACTATCATGTATTATGCAGTGTATCTAGTAAATATCAAATGGTTACATAGGGAAGAAAATTGAAAAAGATGAGATTAAGATACGAGCAACTCTGTGTAGTGCTATTCTGCCTCTATATTAAGTTGTTCCATTTAGGCTTTTTTAAGGGTATTAAGAACCAGATAAATGCAGCAGTTCTTTGTAGCAGCTGTGTGCTAACAGCAGGTGATTTTGTGGTCTGTAGTGACTACGTGCTGTTTTTTATGTAGAGAAAATGGCTAATCATTGTGCCCTTGTCTAAGGCATGCTTCATCATCCTCAAGTACTTTTTTGGCCAAAGAATTCTAAACATAGAGCTGTCCCCTAATAAGCTCAGTATTGGATTGAACAAGACTGATCTGAGAACTACTGGCAGGAGGAGCTGTAATTATTAAATTTACTGAAGAATGAAGCAAGGTACTATAGTTGGCTTTTCGTCAAATGGCTGTGGCCTTATTAGTAAAAAGTAATCATCTGCAGGGTCAGAATGAAAGAGGCTTCCAAGGATTCATTCTGTCCTAATTACAGTCTCACCTATACATATTATGTAAAGCTAATATTTAAAGCATTTGCCAAAATTTACTTCCACTGCATGTTCTATTACAGTGTAGTGAATTGTAGTAGCTTTTTATGCCTGGCATCTTTTGTGTTCCGTAATAATCTGTAATTATGGGTTAGAAGCAAATGCTGTGTGGCTTTTTTAATTTGACAATCTGAAAAGACAACCCTGAATAGATTTCTCTTTAAATGAATACAGTTGCACAAAGCCTTAGCATCAATATCTTCATTTTGCATTTCCAACCATGATCTTTTCTTTTATGATTTCTTGTTAAATTTCTTAATAAAAGTAATTTCAGATGTTCCTTTTATCTCTCCAGATAAATTAAGTTTCAGGGCTCTGGAATTGTAAGTTAGACTGTGAAATTTAATTGGCAGACCTACAGCATTATAATGCAACCCTGGTTCTGCAACCTTGGCACTTCTAGTCCCCATTGCCAGGCAGAGAATAAAATTGGCAGTGCTTGACCGGTTGCACAGCATCTGTTCTCCCTGGCATTGTTGGAGGAGTGAGAGGAGTAAAACTAGTGGGTAACAACCAGCCTGGGTCTCTGTCAAGACCAAGGGTCAATTAGTACAAGCTAGCAGCAGAACAGAATGCCAATGGGTCAGCATCTTTTAGCAGAGTAAAAGGGCTATCATAGTACCTTTCTTGAAGGAATGGAAATGAGCAGGGCAGAAGTTACATGGAATTCCGAGAAGTTCTACAAAAACAGGGTAGGAATTGTGAAACTCTTTCCTTAGGCCACAGGCAAAGCTGCAAGTGCTGAAATGACAGAATTCTTAAGACAGGGTGCTTTAATGGATGTGATTGACTTACCCTGTTATGCCTCCATTGTTCAAGGTCAGATCCATCTCAAGTTTTGTGAATACTTAGCCACAGCATAATCTGTTAGAGGTAGTTGTGATTGGAAGGTTCTAGTAACCTTACACAGATACAGTGGTCTACCCGTTATTTATTTGATTGATTTTTACCCCATTATTCATATTTCTCCAAACATATGTTAAAATCTTTGCATAGATTGATCTTTTTTTTCTAATATTTTTAAATTTCTAATGAAAAAGCCTTCCCTGCCTGATGTCTAGTCTTAGCTTTTGTTTAAAAAGTAGAAATATAAAGTATTTTTCATATAAGGCTTTGCTGTTTGCCATTTTACTGAAAGGACACAAAATGCACACTTTAAAAAAATACTTGGTATATAGTGCATCTGGATTTGTGATGCAACAGTTTGTGTTTTGTGAGGAATATTTTAGAGATGGGCTCTCTGTTACTGCATATCTGTATAGCTGAAGTTAACAATTAGAAAGGAATGAGACTTGCTTAAACTAAGGTAAAATACAGGAAATTAAGCTAAGAGGGACACTCTTAGGCTCCCTCTAAATATAATGAAAGAAAAATGTTTTTAGAGAGTGATTCATCCCATTGAATTTGAGATTAATCAGTCTGTACAGGTCATCATTCTTGACACATCTAAAATTATAAGGAGAGTTAAATTCCCCCTTCAGTCATTGTTTTTTACTTCTACTACATAACCATAGTTGCTTAAAACTATTCAGCCAAAGTTGAATTAAAAAGTTAATAGCACACCTTAAGGAATCCTTCATTCATGCTACAGATACAAATTAGTAGTGGTGGACCTTCAGCCTTTCCACAAAAGAGGTAATTTCAGGACTGAGAAAAATAAATAGTATAACATTTCTTGTAAAGTACCCAATGATCATGAACATATTTAAATTACATTGCCCAAGCCAGAGGCAGTACCATTGTGAAGAAAGCAGCAATGTGTTCTCTCAGGAAGACAGGTCAACAAAGCAGTGAGCTGGCTGCCTTAATGTGTAAAGATATGGCTTAGTTTGTAGAATTGGTGGTAAAGCTGTGATGGCTTGCATTATTACATATTTTCATTTGCCCTCCAGAAAAAAAGAACATGATTTAGATACTCATTTTAAGGTTTTAATATATTGAATGTTCAGTTATTCCTGATTGAAGAGATGTGCTTCTAGGAATATATTAAGTTGCAAAATTAATTTAAAATTTTCATATTATCAAAATGCATTACTAGGCTTGGGATTTTTTCCTTTTTTTATTCCTGGGGAAGCCATCATCAAAATCAGGTTTTCTGTGGGGCAAAAATGTTTCAAGATTACTTTATTTTATTTCAACATAACAGGTTGCATCTTACAGTCTACTTTTCAGTATACTTCTCTTGATACTTCTAATTAAAGCTTTCTGTGTCATTTTTAGATCAGCAGCATTGTATTCTGAGAGAAGACTTAGATGTAGTGTTCAAATTTTATTAAAGAAACAATGACAGATCTATGATTTTAATTCAAGTGCAAAGTTTTCAGGGCAAGGCTGTATTAGGACTGAGGATGGATCTTTCAAATTTAAATTAATTGTTCCCCTCTTTGTCTCACTGTGTCACCTTTCCTTTCCCATGTGTCCTTTAGGCTCCTAAGACACACACAGAGGCACAAAACAACCGTGGTCAGTTTGAGATCTTCAGGGTTTGGCACACAACAGTAACAATAATAACATATGCTAGAAGGTCCTTATTTCTTCAGGTTTCTCAGCAGAACTTAACAGGAGGCATTTAACCTTTATAGAGTGGGACTTCAGGTATCTGGAAAGCCTGTGTGTCTCTGCTCCTGGGAACCAGAGCAAAGTATTACCTTATTTATCTCTGCAGTGGCAAGTGCTAAATACTTGGTATAAATATCCTGATAAAGATGGGCCACCCTCTGCATTGTCCAGGTGCTAGTCAATAATGTGCTGGTAAATGATTCTCCAAGCACCCAGCTTATTTTCTCTTTGTTTTTTATAAAATCTGCTTCCAGTTCCTTCTTATGTTTCAGCAGATGGCACTATAACTTAATTTCCTTGTATGCTGCCAGTATCTGGACACATAATTCAGCATAACTGAATGTTTTTGTATTTGTAAATTTTAAACCTCAAGAACGCTATACATGATAAAAATATCTCTAATTTACTTGTATTAATTCTCAAGGCATTAATTTTTTAAAATACTTGAGTAGATATGAGTTTTTGAATTGTATAAATGTTATATTGATTTTGCCAGCTATTAACTGGATGAAACGTTTCCCTATTTGCAGTTCAGATGGAGTGCTTCCTAAAGAAAGAGAATAGCCAGAATCCCAGACATCTCCTACATGCTGTACCCAAACCTTTTGAGGAAAAAAAAAAAGGCAAATACATACTACCTGTTTATTTTTGCAGTTGCTGAATGCATCCATCTTCAGAAACTGAAGATCTGTAATGTCAGTACCCATGACAAATTTGCCTTTATTTTTCCAGTTAAATCAATTAAGACTTCTGAAACTGAGAAATTTGTTTATTAAACATTAGGTTTTGCAGCTTATGAATATCCAACATAAAGGGAGATGAATTCATTGTATTTTACTTCTATGCCCAAGAGGTTCCATATTCTCAGTAAATACTGAATGAAAAAGTAACATCATTCAGAAAATTCTGGTTTGATGGATTTTGGTGAGAAAGAAGATGGGAAGCGTTAGCAGCAGTTTTCAATGTTCAGTGTAATTTAAAATACATTATATAATCCTGAGGAGTACAGATTTTTAATCTTCCCTTTGTAAATCCCAAATTAAGGGCATCCATGCCCAGTTACAAGAGAAGGGATACAGAAAACAAGTACTTTGCCATTTTGATCTTGTTCCCTCTTCCACCAGTTTTATTCTGCAGTGTAATATTTTTGTGTATAGGTTCTTCAGTGGGTCCCCTGAACCAGTTGATGGTTCTCTGCCTGAAAGAGTCACTTGGTCCAGCTCATGTGTTCACGTAGAGTATTGACTTGATAAGAATTATTTAGTAACAATATAGTACTGTGTTAGCGGGGTGTGATATAAACATTAAAAATACCTTTTTTAAAATTTAGATGACATAACATGCAAGTGGAAGGGCATGCAGCAAAGGAGGTAGCAAAAACCATGTTGAAATACCAGTGCATGTAATAGGATGAATTTCACATAAGATGGGCACAATTAACTTTTCTTTCTCCCTCCCAAGATTTTCTAACCTGAAACTTCTTAAAATGCAGTTGTGGCATGAGATTTCATTTTTAAAAATTTTGATAATGTTAGATCATGTTCAATATAGACAGCCTGGTCTTTGATTTTGTACTTAAAATTATCCAGTGCTATTCTCAAGCTGACCTACAGCTATATGCTCCCCAGGGAAATTAAGATGGATTAGACCTTTTGTGCATCTATCTTCCTTTGTATTTCTCAGTGTAATGATGTGTATAAATATAAAAATACACTGCAGTTGGAATGGACATCTTGCAGCACAGTTATGATCTCTACTTCAATAGCAATTCAAGATTTATTTTCACTAGATAAGAAATCATGTATTTTAGAAGAACAGTGCTGATAACAAAGGTATGGCAAAGGAAGTGTAATCTGTAGACATAGACATGGCTGTAAAATAATGGAGATGCTTCTTTAACTGTTTTAGGATTTTTCATGCTGTTTATATACAAGAGCAATGGTGACCAACATACATATTTTTCTGTTACTGAGCTGCGTGCATCCTCAGCTTGCAGGGCTCATTCTCTCAGGAAGAGACCAAAAGAAACACATAAATCTCAGTGTTGTTTTTTGAACTCCTCTTTTAAAACCTGTGCTCTTTCTCTTGCAGTGAAAACTCACATGCAACAAGGGTTAATTTCTGTGGCTGCTCGTACTGTGATAACACATCTAGTCAACCACTTGGGCCACTATCCTATGAGTGGAGGTCCTGCCATGCTGACCAGTCAAGTGTGTGAAAACAATGACAATCCATACAGTGAAAGTCCCGAGCTTTCTCCTGAGCTTTTTGAGAACCCAAATCTTCAATTCTTTGTATTAAACAATACTTCCCTGGTGTCTTGCATACAAATCCAAGCAGAAGACGACATGCCTGGGGGAGGACTGTCTGCTGGACTTGCATCAGCTAATTCAAATGTTAGAATTATAGTGCGTGATCTGTCTGGCAAATATTCGTGGGATTCGGCCATTTTGTATGGACCATCATCTTTATGTGGATCTTCACAACAAACATCTTTTGCACTTTCATTATCTCAGCAAGATAAACCAGAAGATGCTCTTTCATCTTTTGAGCATGTGGAGGATGTATCTGCAAGAGATGGAATTACACTCCAAGTTAAAAGGAAATTTAGAGACACTGTACCAACATGGGATACAATTAGGGACGAAGAAGATGCTCTTGATGAGCTGCTGCAGTATTTAGGTGTTACAAGCCCTGAATGCTTACAGAGAACTGGTGTTTCACTCAACATCCCTGCTCCTCAACCAGTCTGCATCTCAGAAAAGCAGGAGAACGATGTCATCAATGCAATTCTGAAACAGCACACAGAAGAGAGAGAGTTCGTTGAAAAGCATTTCAATGATGTAAATATGAGGGCTATGGAGCAGGACGAGCCAACCTCACAAAAGCCACAGTCAGCATTTTACTACTGTAGATTACTTCTCAGTATACTAGGAATGAATTCATGGGATAAAAGGTAAAACTACTCGTATTTTAAGAACTTTTTTTAAGGAACTGTGCTGTTCTTACCTTCATAATAGAGTTTGTTAAGCCAAAAATATTACAGGCCAGCTAGCAAAAGAGAGGGGATGTGCATCTAAGACCTAAATGGCAGCTTTCTTCTGCTTTTCAGCCTGTCATTTAGAGAGACAGAAAGGAGGTATCTGTTGTGTTTATTGTGATTCATAGTCTTTCCTTAGAAAGTGTTGTAAGTCAAATTGAAGGCATCTTGTATTCTCTTTGCTTCCCATGTATGTTGCTGCAAAAATCATTGCCTTTCAATGTCAGAATAATATTCAGAAAGTGTCATATTCTCAGCTATTGTGTCGCTGGACAGTGTCCTGCTGCTTTGTCTGCTAAAAGCATGCTTGCATGCAGCCTCAAAGCCTTGCATGTGTATTAGCTAATGAGAAAGATGTGTCCCCTACTATTTATTTCAACACTGGCTGTGCTTGAGTACTGTTTGAATATTGTTTAGAACAGGAGAGAACCATGTTCAATTACAGAAGTAATGTCTCTTAACATTATTATTTTTGTGTGGGTGTGGTTAAGTGCATGTCTGCATATACATGGGGGTATGTACAAATATTACAAATATTAGTGTCCTAGAATTTATGGGTCTTTCTGAAATCTTCTTCTGCCAGTGCTTTCAAATTTCATATTAGAATCATTGATGTATTTTCCTACTATGAAGGGAAATGGATATTCAGTAGAACAAAAATAATCTGTGTCACTGAGGTAGCACTGGAATCAGACAAAATGTTGGTATTACAGCCCTTCTTATTTGGGTCTTTAATTCCTCAAGGCAGTCTGGTTTTGAACAGGACTGCTCTTAATTCCACAGTGTTTTGTGGGAAACATCTTAAGCACAGTTGAAAAGACATGAAAACTGCCTTTCTTTCTCTAACATATTGGTTTCGTTTTTTGTTTAAATTGTTGCAGCTGGCTGGGTGATTACTGAGCTAAATTCTGCTCTGCAGTTCAGGGTAGCAAAAGTTCTGTGTTGAATGCACCCACTCCTTACAACAGTAGACTAATGGGAGTGTCTTTTGTCAGTAAACATGTATTTTATGGTTCTTCTGTAGAGAAGAAATGGGTCACACAGTCAGATTCAAGGGGTTGACAGAAGAAAGTAGAAAGAAATAAAGGTTATACTCAGGGTTGTAATGAATGTAGAAGATTTGCTGGAGTAAGAAAAATTGCTTGTATATTTTTTTAAGATGTCTTGATTTTCATATGTTAAGAAAGGACTGTTGAAAAGGCAGAAGCATTTGTTGACTGTTCCTGAGTTGACCTGGATATGTTGTTGTACCATTGTTGTACTGTTCTGTATCCGTCAGTGAAGAGGTAATAAAAGAGTTACAAATTTCTCTATTTAGAAGGAGCTTTCATCTCCTGAAGAAAAATGAGAAGTTACTTCGAGAACTCAGAAATTTGGACTCAAGACAATGGTAAATTCTTTTAATGACTGCCTACTTACTTGTTCTAAGTGTGCTTTTACTCAAATGGCTCTAATTGCATAGATGTGAGAGTTGAGCTAATTTTTTTAATAGATTTTTAAATTATTAATGTATTTTGCATAGTACTGTAGTTTTTTCTGTTATACTGAAGTTGCATCAATTTTATTTGTAGGGTCAAATTCTGCACGTAAAATATCATGAGATAAACAAATTTCAAAACACCTTATAAGCATTTGTGTATGCATAACATTTAAATCTTTTAAAACTTTGATATATCAAAGCCTTCTCATTTAAACTTTTGGTTGATTGTTTAGCTGTTTCAAATGGTCCCAGTATTTGAAGGCACGGAGTTTTAGTTAGAATTGTAGCACAGAATTGAAAACTGACTTATTTTGGTAGAAGTTGAGACAAAACCTAGTGGAAGTTGTAGAAGTGTGAGAAGCCATCTCCATTTGTTCCAATGTCTAACAATAACCTGTCAACAGAAGACAGTTAAATGATTATGATCTTTAAAAAATATGTAAAAATGCTTCATTCAGTTGGACAAGCTGCATTTTCACAATGTTCAGAGGGTGCTGTTGTTAATGGGCAGTGCAGTGCGAATAATGCCCACATTACAGGTTTTGCCCATGTCAAAAACCCACCTATTCAATTAGTAGTTGGTACAGGCAGCACCACCCTGCAGCTTAGAAGTGATGGAAGGGGTAAATGCTGCTCATGTATAGCAAAACTTCAGGCTCTAGAGAAGATGACACTAGAAAGGACAGAATGAGGAAATGGAAATATAGGAAATATCCAAAAAGAGCCATATAATTCTATTGTATTTCCACTATGCATTTTTTATGCTTTAAAAGCCATGCTCTGTGTGTATTGTTTGCATATTTTCATTTCATATTGATTAAGGCACTGTCATGCATTGACCATTCTGTTTTACAGCCGAGAGACACACAAGATTGCAGTGTTTTATGTTGCTGAGGGACAGGAAGATAAACACTCCATTCTTACGAATACTGGGGGAAGTCAAGCCTATGAGGATTTTGTAGCTGGTCTTGGCTGGGAGGTATTTATTCAATGTTTTTATCCTAGGTGTTTTTACAAAGACAATTACCAATATCTTGATATATTACAAGTCTTTGGCTCTTCAGCATTTCTCACAAGTGCTGAGATACACCGGTTTAAAAATGGGATTTAGAGAAGAATTCCTGGTTTAGTTTCATTAGCATTACTAGCCATTAAAATTCAAGCTCTCAGCAACTGAAGAGAGTCTGTGCAGGCGAAGATAATTCTTTAATGTGCAGTCCTGTACTTGGTTTCATGGACTCATTAGGAGGCATCTTGATTTCCCTGTAAGCTTGTAAAGTGAAGTTTGAGTTGCTCTAATTGGGAACTTCAAAAAGTACAGACAAGCAGCTTCTCACATACTCTCTTCTTCCTGCCTTCCACTGCAGGCATGTGTCAGTTCACACACTCCACTCTACTTCTCTTCCAGCACTCAGAAATATTGTGATCTACCCCATCATCTATGTGGGCCTGCAGCTCTTTAGTCACTTGTTCAATACTGTCATAAGGATTTCCTTTTTTCCATCTTTCTTTCAGATGCACAGGATTAATTGCCACTGTAAAGTTCCATTTGGCACTGTTGCACAGAATACAGGAATGGCTTTGGTCCTGGTTGGCTGTATAGGAAGCTGCAGGTTTTTGGCTCCTCTTGCAACTTGTGCTCATCAGGAGTGTCCACCTGAGTGTCAATCTTATTTGTCCTTTGTATTTCTTTACTCCTTAGGTATAAAAGGACACTACCAGATTAACTGTGTGGATAATGACTCTGACTTTCCCATAGGAACAGAGGAAAACAGCTACAAGTCTGCTGACTTTCATGAACATAGATGTTTATTTCCCACATTCAGGAGAAAAAAAAACAACACTAGTGCCATAAAATATCCTTCTTTAGTGGTTTAATTCTCTTAGGCAGCATTAGCTAGTTTAAAGAGTTGCTAGTTTAAAGAGTTGCTAGTTTGGATTAATAGTCCATAATGAGAAAACTAATATTTTAACATTAAATTCTGCATCCTTTACTATCAAGAAAACAAACATATCCCATGCAGGCAGAGATTAAATGTATTTACATCTGAAAAACACCATTTTGTAGTTACTGTTTTAAAGGCAAAGCAGCACATTTAACGTGCTTAGTTATTTCAGTGTCAGACTATTTCCCATTGATCTAAGACTTAAAAGCTTATTTACAAATTATCAGTTAGTTTCCTGTGAATTTTTTTTTAATATTCACAGAATAAAAAATTCTTTAAAAAATGTATGGAAGGTAATAAATTCCCTGGCTGCTACACAGAGTTTTTTCAGAGCTCAGGTCAAGGTTGATGTTGTATCAGAGAATTTTAAAAAATTGAGAAAGCACATGTAAGTGACTACTCTCAAATGATCAGGGAATAATGCAGTAAATATTAGTTACACAATCTTTCCTTTCTTCTAACCTCATCTTTCCAGTAGCTTTTGTGGTGACTGTGGAATATAGAATACTGCTGCACTGCAGTTGATTTCCAGTCTAGTCTGAGCTCTTTTAGAAACCAAGTGTAACTATACTTTTGGGAAAAGGATCTTCACTTTTAAAGTTCTGTTAAAAGTGCATTTAAAAGTAAAAGAGTGTATTCATGACCTGATAATTTTTTTGGGGTAAAGTTTCCTGGTCTTTATTTCTAGGTAAATCTCACAAACCATTGTGGCTTTATGGGAGGACTGCAAAAAAACAAAAGCACTGGATTGACCACTCCATATTTTGCTACCTCAACAGTGGAAGTCATGTTCCATGTGTCAACAAGAATGCCTTCTGATTCAGATGACTCTTTAACAAAAAAGGTAGGTGTTTCTGAATAAACTGTTCTCTTTATAATAAACCTAGAGAAATTAGAGTCAAATAAAATCCAATAACTTTTTTAAAAAATCCAACAAAACAACAAAACACCATAAAATATAACATCTTTACCTGCTAAGTTGGTATATTCTCTGCCAATTTCTAATTTTTCCATACTGGTGATTTTTCCGATCATTGGAATTGTTGGCAAGAGCATATGAAAAGTGCAGGAAAGTAATGGTGCAGAAGAAAAAATATTACATCTGAATGATATCTTAGTACTTTTGAAACCTTAGATGCCAATTAAGAAATGTGTGGTGAGTGCTTTCTGAGATGACTTTTTATTCAGGTAAGGGTCATGTGCAGGTTATTAACATAATTTTCCCTTTAAAAAAAAAAGTTAAAAATATGAAAACGTTGTTTATTTTATCTAAGGTGTATTGTCCTGGGGGAGGCACAGGTTCTCAACAGCGATATAATCTCTTATAGCTGCATTAAGAAAAAAATGTTTTTCTGTATTGGTATTTTTTTTCTTTAGAATTTAATAAATTCCGCATTAGTGATAATAAGTTACAGTCTTGAACATGTGTCCTACTATAAATGAACAATTAGCTATCCTCAGACTGTCCCCCCATCCTGCATACATACATCTTCAGATGTGCTAATCCATTCACTAGACACGTTAATGAGCACTGGTTGAAGTGTAATATTGGAGGAACTGAAGCTGGTTGACCTCAGCATGGACTTTAATACTTGTAATTAAATTAGATGAGAGACAGTTAGTAAAGAGAGAAATAGCCATGCCTCTGGCAAGCTTCAATTATTAATGACTTCTTTTTCTTTGTGTTCAACTTGAAGAAAAAATATTATTGTTCTTATTATAGACTAACTATGAAATCTAACTTCTCACTGTTCCATCTCAGGTTGGTTTGGTGGGATTTTTTAATTAAAAATGCTTTTGCTTGTGTGCCTATTATGCTGCATCCTTTCTGTTCTTTATTTCCTAAAGTAGAGTCAGGGTAATACTAAGGTTGTTAAATGATTTATAGAAGTGATTAATAGCAAAAATAACTCATTTTAAAATTGCTACTGTTGCTACTGTTTTAGTATAGAACAATGTGGGGGGGAGTCTGTTTAAGTTG
This sequence comes from Melozone crissalis, assembly GCF_028551555.1. Lineage (NCBI taxonomy): Eukaryota > Metazoa > Chordata > Aves > Passeriformes > Passerellidae > Melozone > Melozone crissalis. The sequence continues at coordinate 31,933,310 of NW_026535796.1, read as the reverse complement.
ACTGGCTTCTTTATTTTTTAAACATAAACCTGGTTTTATAAAACACAGCTTGTAATTAACCTTACAATGTTTGTTTATAATCTGTTTGAATTAGATCATTACAAAGTGGTGAAAAGGGGGAAGATGGGTCAAAAATACTTAATAATGAAAATTAATTAATAGTGAATAATTTGAAAATGCCGTGGACTTCAGCTGAACACAGAGGCAAGATCTCATTTCTGTTTCCAGGAGCATGTCAGGAAGGAGTGTTTTAGGTAGCTCAAAGAATGACCAGCAAAGGCATTGGCAAAAGCAGGTGTAATATTCAAATAAAAGTGGGACACTGTTCATTGGCAGGGTTCAGTCTACTGCTGATGGATGCTTAAAGCACACAGAGAAAAGTCAGACTAAAATATAAAATCAATCAATCAGTCTAAAATCAACCAGGTATGGTCTGTGGGGAGGCAGGGATGAAAAAAGGGTAAGGATGGGAAAGGGTAAGGATAAAAAGCAATGAGGAAGATCGTCCCAGTGAGTCACAAGGTTCAGAGTGGATCCCCTTGCCAAACTCAGCCCCAGAGTTGAGCAACAGTCTAGGCTTAAAGCTTTTTCCAGCGTGTAAACTTAACAGCACTTAACATCGATAGCTTAATTTAAACAATTTAACAAAAGGTTCTATAGAATTTACTATAGCACAAGAGAGCTCACCTGTAGGCCTAACTTACTTAGACATATAAAGTACTTAATCTGAGGGCAACATTCATAGTACAGTTGTTGTGGCACATTTACACTTGCATGCCCACAGATCTAAAGGAGTATGTATGAGGTATATGCCTTGTAAAAAATTCTCCTTGAGTTCAGTGAACCACTCACATCAGATGCGTTTGCATCTTCTCATCAAGTGAAGGGGTTGGTCCTTGAGCAGCAGGAGTATCAGCCCAGGCTCCATTGGTGGCATTTGGCAGCAGTCCTTGAGAGTTTGCTGCCTCTGCAGGGTGTCCCACTCGGAGATTGCTGGCTGCAGCTGGGAGAGCTCAAAGGGTCTCACTTCCAACCACTGTTTGTAGGGCTGCAAGGGAGTTGAATTAGGCACAGGAATTTTCCTTTCTATCCACAGTTGGGGTTGGTAACTTTCTTTGATAGTTTGATTACAACTTCGATTACCAGTTCTGCTTGGACTGTTATCCGTGCAAGAAAAAGAACCTTCCAAGGTTGTTCATTAAAAAACAGGAGCTCATTAGATAGCACAAGCTCCTGGGACCAGGCAGTGTTTCTGATACACCAAAGAGGAGCTTAGCCCATGTGCTGTTTTTCAAGGCCAAGGCCTAACAAGCTTTTCTAAGGCCACGGGGGCAGAGAGGGATACACCACCCCAGAGCACCCTCCATCTACATAGAGCTGTTCTCGCCAGGCAAGGTTCAGGGCTGGTCCAGCCTTCCTGTGACTCAACTTGTGAAAATTGTGTCAGCTGGGCTTCTTCACAATTCCAGCTTGCTCCAAACCTGTTTCTCTCCTACTTTACCAACAGTCTCACTCATCAGTGATTTGGAATATTTGAAGTCTGTATGGATATGTGGAGTGTATCAATAGATTGAGATTGTATTTGTGGCTCAGATACTGTTGACTGTTAAATCAAGCTACTTTATTTCTCTGTGGGTTTCTTTTCTGTTCTTCCTCAGTGTGTTGATTTTGTTTTTTTCAGCATATTTTCCCAAGAACAGAGGCTTGTGAGCCTCCATTTCTGTTTCTTCTCCCTTTCCCTAACAGTTTTTGGTCCATTCCAATCAAATCTAATAATGTTTAAAAGCTGTTCATTTTGTGTATGTTTAATGGTGATATGTTAACTAAAGGAGATAGAGTAGTAAGACTTTTAGTGCTCCCACTTAGCAAGTAAAGACTTTGTGGGAAGAAGTATTAGATATCAAGGACCCAGCAGCAAAGAGAGATGTTAAGAAATTCATCCTAAACTTGAAAGAAACATCAGCTGAAGTTTACATCTTGGGATAAATCAGCAAGTGTTACCAAGAGACAGGAGTAGGAAAACAGTCTTAATTCATTTACTATTTCTGCAACTATTTATGGTGCTTGGACTGAACATACCAGCAAAAGGATTGTGTTTTATGAAATCAGCTCACACACACTATCAAAATTATTTGAGAGCCATGTAAGTGCTAACATGGACTGTTTGTGACCTTCAGAGAAACTTGGAATTGGAGCTTCTCTACAGGTCTTTCATGGGATTTTTGTCTGTTTTATTCAATGGGAGAAAAACAAGCAAACTTGCAGTAGTTGTCTTCAAATGGCTGCTGGTTTTTATATTGTAAATGTGCCTAGAGGTACATGATAGGTTCATCTTATAAATGGAAACTAAATTAAATTAAAACAAAACTTCTTCCTGCCAGTTGAGCCACTGTAAAATCAAGATTCTGCTGTTTCAGGGGCTAAGCCATTTTAAAAACGATTTTCCATCAGTCTTAGAAAGTAGTAAATTAAACTTTTAAGTGTCTTGATACCTCTGAAGCATTTGTTTCTGAGTATATGAACAAGAGCAAAAAAAGACATGAATTCAAGAACCAATGAAAAACTTCTGATTGTGTAATGGAACTTAAGATTGAAATTCATACATAAAATAACTATTTAATTTGCAAGTACAAAATTAAAAGTCTAATGCTGATAATGCAATCCATTCTGGTTTTGTTACAATTAAAGGTTAGAGTAAAAAGTATTTACAATAACCTTACAAGACCAAGCTTGCAGAGAATATGAGAACTAAATAATGTGAACACTCAATTCACAAAATGAGAAAGGTTGTAGAGACACATAAATGAGCTATCACCAGTCTAGTTCCTCCTTCCTTAGGAAAAACTTCCTAAAGGAGTGAAGGCATTGCAAGTGAGAATTTTATACACACAGTATATAAATAAAAAGTAGTCGTGTTATTAGTGGTTAGAATACTAATCAATCTTGAGCTTTTGGTAAATTACACAATTCTGAGTTGTGCATGACATGATCATAACCACATAAAATCGTTACAGCTCCCAGTACTTATGGTTTTTTTTATTGTATCGCTAACATGTATTGGGAACTTGAAGGTTTATAGATGTGAATTATTAGAACAGTATTTTTTTCAGTTACAGTTAGATACACATATTGCTAAAAACCCAAACCAAACAAAATCCCTAACACACCATAGTTATTGAGACAAAGTTTTGTGAAAGATTCATCTAGAAGGTGCATGCACTGTAGGCAGTAGTGCTGTTAACATTAAATGGGCAAAAGTAGCTGCATAAAGCCATTATTTCATATATCTTTGCTCCTTTTGTTGTTTTTGTAATAAACACTTCAATTTTTGAAGAAGAAAAAAGTTGAGGCTAGCTCTTCTATCAGAAGAAAATATAATAGCTTTTTTCTGCCTCCTTTAGGTAAGTGGGTATTAGAAATTACAGTAATTTTGGCAAGAGTTCAAGGGTTAATGTAACAGATAAATAAAAGGAATTTTCAGTAAATTGAGCCCTGCATTATTTCACTTGTCTTGCCTTTCCAAACCTAACTCATTTAATTTTAAAAAGTAAATACTTAAATTCTTCCTGACAGTGTGCTTTGCTTTTACTATCGTTTATTACTTCAATTATACTTGGTATCACTTAGAACAATCTGCCATTTGGAAATTTCAGTATAGCCTGCAGCTTAGTTTAAAGTCTGGCTGCTATTGTAACATGTACAGCATATGACACTAATGTATCAAAATTAGATTTGATCATCCCTCCTGGTTATATTTATTTCACGTTTCTTTTGTATTCAGTTAACATAAATGTATTAGGAGAGCTGACACATGATGATGGTTATAGAGTAAGAATATTTTAAAGTATTTTGAGTTAAATTTGAAATTTCAGGTAACCTAACAGTCAGTCATTTTTATATATTTGTGCTAATGGAGTAGAGTTTCAAAGCAAGCCTTAAAAAAATCTGTTTGTCTCTTTTATCTCCTCAGGGCTGTCTTCCCGACAGCTCAGGTTTAAAATGGCTAAAACAGAGCTCTTAATCTCTTTCTCATTGCCACCTTTCCGGATCACCACAGATAACATGACTATTGTGCCTGTCACTTGTGCCCAATAGCCTGAAATCATCTTTAATTTGGTCCACTTTCTGGATTCTTACATTTATTCTGTGCTTACGACTCTTCTTTTTCCCACCTAATGTTTCTTCCAATGTAGCCTTTCCATGCACACAATTAAAATTTATTCTCTATATGATAAACTGTTGTTTTGATTGCTGAACCTTCCTTTCTCTGGTCTTGATACTGTCATTCTTGAAGAATACTGGTATAAACAACATTTTTCTAATCTTTAACACCTTTTTACATTTGTAAAACAGCTGCTTTGCATTTGTCCATCTCCACGTTTGTGTCATGTCTTATGCTTAGATAATAACTCTCTAGGGCAGTGTGATCTGCATTTAGAGTTGTTAGAATACTGGTGTGTAAACTAGAATTCCAGGTGTTTCCAGTGTATCACCAGCTTAAAGTATAACATTATTCTAGGACTTTCGATTATTTCTATTATTGCAGTGACTTATGTCTCTGGTACTTTGTTAGGCTTACTGTGATGTAAGCACATAACCTGTAAATTCAGGAAAACAAGGTCGGGAAATAAGTGTGAAGACAACTGGTGGTGAGTTTGGAATAACCATTAAAACAGAATTCAGTCTTGACAGCTGTCCATTCTGTGTGCACCATTTTGTTAGATCACGCTGGGACCACACCTTCTTGGGAAATCATGTTTTTTTCTGCCCTTAAGGTTTCAATGAGCAGAGGTAGTTGTAGCTCAGTATCTTTTTCCTACTTGTGTCCGGGGCACTGAATTCAGTGAAGCAACCAATTCAATACAAAGAAATAAAGAATCCAGATTAAAGTTGAAAGAGGTCAGTCTCTGGTTCTCCTGTGGTGTAATAATTGCAGTGAATGATAGATTCTCAAAATGTTTGCTGTGCTTGCAGGAGATCTTGGTTGTTCAGCACTGCTGGATTTCAAGGTTCTCAAATGAAAAATTGAGAAGAAATCTAAAATTCTGCTTTCTAAAAGGTTTATGCAAAACTTAGCAGATGAAATAGGCCAGAAAAGCTTTTCAAGTCAATTTCAGGTATCAGGTCTCTTCCATGAATCAAGTTTTGTTGATGAGTCAAGTTACCACCATTTGTGCTTTTTCAGAAGCTTTTCTTGCTGACCAAGGTGAGGACATCTGAAAGAAACTATAAGGAGCACTGTGTTAGTACTGTCAGAGCTTCTTCTGAAAAAACCCTTGTTTTCTTGTCTATTATTTTTGTCAGACATCTGACCACCTATAATAGAAACAAGGTTTTGATCCTGAGTCCTTCTCTTTTTGTTATATACCACCGTTTATACTTTATAGCATCATCCACCTACCTACATTCTCTGATATTGACTCTTAATCCATTACATGTCACAGAGATGCCATTCTACATTTTACTCAAACTGGGTCATTGCCAGACCATTCGTGACAGTAATCATGAGGTGAAATACATTTGACAGGACTTGGAACTCTGAAATAATCTGATACATTTTTCTTTTCCTCTGAAGAAGTTTCTGCTTTCAGCCTGGAATGTATTCTCACATGTATATTTGAGTATTAAGCAAACTTTGAAATTGGAAAGAAAGGTCGCTGATGGCTTCAGTACACATGGCATCCAAAAATATGTGTCCCTTGTCAGTAATCCTGCTGAAATAACCACACAGTACACTTTTATCACAGCAAAATCTGTTTCAGTCTAATGTGAAAACATGCATCAGTAGTGATGCTCCATCCATCTGGGTAACTGGGTAAAGTGCAAGAACTCGTATCCTGTCTGATTAACTGCAGGTGTCAGTATCTCAGGTACAGGGGCAACCTTTGACAAATGAAATTCAGAGGCAGTGATGCCCTCAAGAAGTTGCAGTATCTAAACTCTCTATATGTTTTGGATTTTAAAGCTGTTTATTTGGCATGTACACTGTCACCATCACTCGTTTCTAACAGTCTGTGAGTTTATTGTTTCTGAGTCTAAAGATGGCAAGTAAAGGAGGAAAAATTCTTTTAGTTAATAGTTTGGTCTTGCTGAATTATCAGTGGTGCAGTGCAGTGATGGTGTATCACCCCCAGTTCTGCTTTTTGGCAGTTGGTTCAATGAGTTCAGTCAGTGCTCCAGATGGCCATCCCTCAATCTAGGATCGTGTGGGTTTTTTACATTCCCCAACACTTCATGTCCAAACTGATTTTCCTACATGCTTTCTCTTTGGCTGTGCAGCCTCATTCTCCCTGAGCTTTTCACTTCCTTCCAAGCCTGTCAGTCCCTGATACCTTATCATTGTCATGTTTCAACAGCTAGTTTGACTGTCACTTCGCTAAGGAAGCAAAATGGGAATTTTTTTTTTAATTTGAGGTGCAATTCCTTACTGACTTCTCTGGTGATGTAGCCAGTTTAAGATGTGACAACCCTGCTTTCCACTCCTGTCATGCTTCCAGAAAAGGTGCCATCAAGTTGTTTTCTTGGGCTATGAGACCAGTACAATGAAATGGGCTGAATTTAAAACAAAAACCTGGCATATATTGGATCATGTTTGTGATCCATTAAAAAAATTATCTCATGCCTGAAGAGAGAAGTTGGTTAACTGTGACCAAAGAAGAGGAGGCCAAGGGTAATGATTTATTAGACAGTGATGCTAGAAGAGACTGAAATGAAGCTGAGCCTTGTATAAACTTAGAAGATAGAACTCTGCCCTGATGATGATCAATGGAAGGGGCTGCTCTGGTGCCACAGTGCAAGGTTTCTTTAATTAATGTTTTGCTGCAAAACTAAAAGGTAAGAAGGAGAAGTTGCCTTCCTGGGGATTTTGGAGGGGTTGGAGGGTTCTTTGTTGTGTATTTTGGAGTTTATCTTATCAAGTCCTCCAAGCTATAGCCAGGAAAGAAAAAAACAACTAAGTCTGCTTCTTGTCACTCTCTTACTGCTCTTATTGACTATTGCTTTCTATAACAACATGAAAGGATGTGGAGGTGAGTCTGCTCTCCCAAGTAACAAGAGACAGGACAAGGAAGTGGCCTCAAGTTACACTAGGGGCAGTTTAGGCTGGATATTAGGAAAAACTTCTAACAGAAAGAGTTGTCAAGCATTGGAACAGGTTACCCAGGGAAGTGGTGGCGTTTTCATCCCTAAAAGTACTTAAAAGATGTGTAGATGTGGTGCTTAGTGACATGGTTTAGTGATGGACTTGGCAGTGTTAGGTTAACAGATCATCTTGATGATCTTGGAGGTCTTTTCCAGCCTAAATGATTCTATGATTCTAGGAGAGGGTCAGTTTTGCAATTAATTGTCTTTTATGGTGTTTGTCATAATAAAGTGCTATCCAGGGGTCCTTCAACTGCTGTTTGTTCCTTCAGCCATTCATGTTGCTGTCTGGCTTTATTCTAACCCAGTAAAATAAAGCTCAGTGTAGTGAATGTTGATATAACGAGTTCTTTTGCTGGGTTGGGTTTAAGTGTTGGTGCAGGAGTGTCCCCAAATAAGTGTTGTTCAAAGTAATTCAGCCATCTACCCAAGAGGCAAGAACAGCTGGCTTCAAAGGCACCACAGCCATTTTAGAGTAGATGTATGTACAGTCTGGTCCAAACAAAACAAATTACTTGTTGAGCATCAAAGAAGAGATAGGGTATTGAAGCCACCTGTCCTTTGCCCAGTCCAACACTGAGGAAAATCCTTTTTTTTAATAGAAATATAACCCTGTTCTTCAGTCTGATACCATTTAAAGCTAACAGAGAAGAGCAGAGACACCTTCTTTTTATCTTTTTTTTCTCCTTTTTTTGCCTTTTTTTGCCTTTTTTTTTTGAGTCTGCTACTGACAACTGGTGTAGGCCTTCAGATAAGACAAAAGTAGCATTCCAGGAGGTTTTGTAAAATAAAGAAGTGAATAATTGCAATTAAATTTCTCTGAAGACTGTGCATGTGTTTTGCTTTTATTTAAAGTGCAATTGGGTTTTGAAAGTGCTATGGCAAATTATTGCTTTTTTATATAGAATAGCTTCTTGTACATGCTCAGAGTGGCGTTTGCGTGTTGAACAGTGCAGTCCTTTGAATGACATCCAGGTGATTGTTTAACAAGTTCCACCTACCTAAAGCTGTGGAAACAAGCTGAGAACGAGGGTGAAGACAATTGTCAATAACTGGTGGTGCACTAGGAGATAAAAAAGATATTTCAGTTTGAATTTTGAGAAATAACTCTTACTGAAAAGAGTCTCACATTTAATAATCTGAATGTATTTGATCAGTATACATAAATCCTCTCTACATGATGTGAACATTTGGTATCAGAAGATAATGTTTATCAGGGGGAGTGTTTTGGTTCTTCAATCAGATAATTCCAGAGTGTTCAAGGAATTCCTTAATCTAGTTATATGATTACATCTGACGATACAGCATGGATTTTGAGGAACCATTTTGTAGTTTGTAGGGGAGCAGGGTGTTATTTTTACAAAGGTGTCCTGGTTTCATGGAAAATGAGCATTTATCTTAGTTATTCTGGGAGCTATGGAGAATACAGTAGCTATTCTCCTTTAAAAGCTTTTTTGTTGTAGTAGGCAGTTTGGAATTCGGCTAGAATGATGAGGTTAACTTCTCAGATATGTATTTTTAAACACATCTCCATTCATATACTGTAGAAGTTCATACAGAATTTACTAATTTTCTCCCAGTCTGTGATGGCAATCTTGAACACATGTTAGTAGATCAGGTTGAACTGCTCTGCATTCTTGAAAAATTATCAACAAAATTTTAGCTTCCAGTAGGAAACAGATATTCATATATCTGTTAATTTAAATAGAAATTACCACCAGTTTATAAAAATGTATAGCACAAACCAGTCAACTAATACACTGAAATTGTAAAATAACTGTTGAGTAATTTGGTTATTTTACTAATTTTTCTTCACTTTTTTTTAGTGGGTTTGTCTTTTTAAATATGTACATTTAATATAGCTGTATGGCTATAGGATATTAATTAAGAATGTTCAAACTGATGGCATTTTATCTCTGATTTTCCAGCTTAGACATTTAGGAAATGATGAAGTACACATTGTCTGGTCAGAACATACTCGAGATTATAGAAGAGGAATAATTCCAACAGAATTTGGTGATGTTCTTATAGTTATCTATCCCATGAAAAACCATATGTTCAGCATCCAGATCATGAAAAAGCCTGAGGTAAGGGTTTGTTTTCTTTTGTGTTTCCTTCATGTGTTTAACATGAACTGAGTTTTGTTTAGAATCTGAGGTTTGGGTTTAGAATCAACCTTAATTGATCCAACAAGGTGATGTCTTAAGCATGGACAGTTGCAGTGGTGGTTGGAGGGAAAAGGGAGATCTCAGTGAGTACAGTGCATAGTAAAATAAGTAATTTGAAATTGCAGAGGCCTGATGCTGTAAAGTGTACCTGCTAACAACATAGTCTGGAAACAAAGCTAGAATATTCTGCATAGTAATTTAAATATTACAGTAAACTTGTTGAACTTTTTGTATGTTATGTATCAAATTTGTATGTTATGTATCAAACTTGATGCATAACCGAGGTTGTTGAATAATGGCCTATTCTGACTTCCTCCATCCATGTCATATTCCCCTTTTTTCCTCTCAAACCTATTTTTTTACTTTCTTCTTATCTCCACACAAGAATTTGGAGATTAATTCAGTAAAACAAGGCCACTCAGCCCTTAGGCATAAGAACACACATTCTTTCTAATGACTGTTTCTCAAATGTCAGTGCTGGCCCTGTTCATAAAGCAATGGTTTAGGGTTGTGAACACTAAACTGACTGAGTAAAAGTAGTCATGGGTATTTGCACTGCCTAACTTCTGTGTGTGATGTCACTTGCCATGAATTCCTACACTTTATTAAAATTATTATTACAAGCACTCATATTAATGAATGAGGTATGGCAGAAATAGGATTACCTCATTATGCTGATTTCCTCTATCTATTGATAGGCATGAAATAATAATCAGTCTTGTTACTGTTGGATTACTTCTATTGTTAACTAATAAGTATATTCTTTCCTTTACTATTTTAAATACAAATAGTTCTATTATTGGGAGCATGCAGGTTAAGAAGGAAAGCAAAAACTGCTGAAAACAGGGATTGTTGTTAGTCCAAAAAGAAGTCCTTGTGTGTGAATAAAGTGCCTTCCATAAGATTTCAGTTTCTCAAAACTACAGTAAATGACTAATGGCAAAGACAGCACAGGTTATCTACACAGGGATCTAAAATTCTTTTGCAGCATTTGTTTCCTTTTAGCAGGAAGAATATTTAGTGTACACTCTGCTCCCTTTGCTGAGCTGATGCACAAACTTTGCTGCTCTTCTCCTGCTTTATGTCAGCAGCTTCAGAACTTTATTCACATGTACAGGAAATTAAGATACTTAATACTGAGTGGGTTTTTTGTTTTGTTTTAATTGCAAAATGATGATGGATTAGACATATATGTAATGCCAAAACATAAGATCTATCTGTTCTGTTCACCTTTTGGGGGCTACCTATATTAAATATTGAGGTTTTCTTTTGATCTCACAAATAAGGTTTTACACTTAGGCTCCAAAGAGGCAAAACTTCCACCACAGATTTCTTCTGTAAAGGGCTTACAGTGTTTTAGTTCAGATAATATAGAAAGGAAGAAGAACAGAAGAAAAAAAATAGAAGATGAGGGTCAATACACCAATAACTGTATGCCACTTTTACCCTGGGTTGATCCTTATAGACATGTTAATAACTGGAGCCATGATAAAAAATGTTTTAGATTTTGAGTAATTATTTCTTTTGCTTCTTGCCATTTATAATATTATCATCTAGCCTATCAACCTCATAAACATTATATGCATGACTGTTCCTAGGATTTTTGCAGCAAATGCTGGAAATGATCTTTGATGAGACATTCAAATAGTTACTTAATTTTTTTCAAATGCTGTGTTATCTGTTGCCAAGGATATCAAGCAGTTATATGGCTGTATATTTCCACAAGAGAAAAGGTCTGACTTGCAACACAATAACTGGTTTGATTATCTAGCAATGAGGAGGGAAAAAGACATATATTTGAGTGCTCTATTGTTAATGTTGATTGCTAATTGTTATAGCTACGATCTTGTCTTGCTTTATGTTGAACTTCTTAATTTTTTATTCAGGTTCCATTTTTTGGTCCACTCTTTGATGGTGCTATTGTGAATGGAAAGATTCTGCCTATTATGGTTCGTGCAACAGCTATAAATGCAAGCCGTGCATTGAAATCATTAATCCCATTATACCAAAACTTGTATCCTTTCACTCAAATGGTTTCTAAGGCATATACATTCCCTTGCAGTTCTACAGATATGGTATTCATGGGGTCTTTTCTTTTTTTCAGATTATTATAAGGAATGTATTTGGGTTTTTTAATGATGATGTTGCCTTTAGGGAACTTAAACCCATAGAAGAGCATTCAAATGAAGACCAGCGTTTTTAAATTAAATAAACAATAGATTAAGTGCTGAAATTTTGCCTGTTTCTAATGTTTTGAAGCATGGACTTGTCATTTTTTTGTTAACAAAGTTATTTTAATGACTATTTTGTGAATTGTCTTTCTAAAATAGCAATATCATTATGTTAATAATCTTTTTTTCCTTAAGATATTAAGTATTTATCCAGTATAAGTGTGACTTAGTTTTAATTTCTAGTTCAAAGAATGATGCTTTCCTTCAATCTGAGAAGTTTATGAAACTTCACAAAGTCAATGTCAAAATCATGTTAGTATATTTGTAAATGTGTCAGAAAAGGCTGTCTCTTTTCTGGTTTTGTTGTTGGAACTGAAATTGTGTGTTTTGGAGGAGCTGCTCTTGGAAGAATAGATTTATCAACCATAAATTAAAAAACATAAGGTAAGTCAGTCACTTACATGCTTTTTCCTTACTTTAGATTGAATAGTTAGTTAAATCAACAAGTTAAAATCAACCTGTTAGTTAAATCATCAAGAAATTTCTGAATTCCATAAACTGAAAGATAAGTTTAAATTTTGATCAGAAAGATTTCTAACAAAGCTGTAACTACTAGTTCTTGTGATATGATAGGTTGTTGCTAAAATACTATTTTTTCTGTGGCTAGCTGTTAATACTTGCAGAGTTTTGGATTAGATATGATGAAATGGATTTACAGATGAATGATTGATGTGTTTTATGTGATCACATTAAGTGATGTTTGTGCCATTTCTGTTGATGACACATGTTGATTCATTGTGTTTTTGTGTTTGGAAAGGTCCGATCTTTCTGTCATTACTCAAGTAGCTTAGTCAAAGAATTTAAAATGTATTATCATTATCATCATCAACCATCAAAAGTGATGGTTTAGAGCATTATATTGATGTACAGCGATGAGCAATTGGAAAACAATTTACTTTGAGATAGTAAACTTCCAGTACCAAAAAAACCCCACAGACTTGTATGTTTAAACATCACAGAATATGAAAGGTTTATTAAATTCCTTGGACATAGTTTGCCAGCTCAATGTCTAGGAATTGGCCAGTTCCATGGAGTTGTGCACTGTATTTTTAATTCAGTTCTCCAAATTGTACTTTTTAATATGTATCAAAGCACAGCCTGTCATTTATGACATAATGTGGCCTCCATTAAAATGCTGATATGTCCCCTGGTATTTAGCATGGTAGGTGGAAAGCATTATGTGTATTTGATTTTAGATAGCATTGGCTGGTGGGTTTCATGTCATCACTTGGTAAGCTTATGAGGTACCAGTTGACTGGACACTGATATTATAGGGTGGTTTTGTTAAGTCATCAGTGGAACACTTTTTCCATCTGGCTTGGAGTATCTTATGTTTACTTTTCGGTATAAAGTAATTTAAAAATTAAAATGAGGTTGTGGGAAGTTCTTTAAAACCTGTTTGCTTGGTGTGAAATTAGAAAAAAACTCTACAGACTTTCCTGGCTTGAATTAGGCTCTGGTGGAGTCAGTTGTGTCAGGAGAGAACAGCAAAAAATGCAAAACTTCAAAGTCTGGCCTAAGTCTCGGTGATATAAAAACCTCTTGATTAAAAATCAATGGACATGCTCTTGGTGTTCAAGCCATGGCCAGACTTGAGGTCAAGAAGGAATTTTCCTCATACAAGAATGGCTAAGAGTGGTGGATGTTTCCTGTAACATGGACGTGGTCTGTTATCTACGAACATTTGAAAGTTGAATCTAATTATGTTCCTGTGATAGCAGGGAGTTGAAGACATCAAGGACTGTCTTTATTGTCTCCTGCTTTTTTTTCCTCTGGGATGTTTTAGCTATGGCTTCAGCAATTCACTTCTGGCTTTTAAGTTTGTAGAGGACTAAAGGGTGTTGGGAACAGGAGTATTTTATGGTCTGTGGTTAAATAGCTTTTCTGGAGACACTACCGGCATTGTCTCTTGTGGAACACAGACAGGATTCACTACTCAAGGTGGCCTTTCTTTCTGTTTGGAATATTGTTGGAGCAAAGAAAAAGAGGGCTCAGAGTGGTGAAAACAATACATTTGAAGAGGGAGGAAAAAGGGAACAAAAGTGCTATTTTTCAGAAAATACAGGAAATGGAAAAGTGAATCTGATGGTCAAGGATTTCCACAAGTCCAGGACCATAACAGTGTCAGTGAAAGAGAATCCTGAAGTGATGTTCTTGAAACTGATCTTCATTTACTTACTTATGAATCTCTAATATACTGAGCAGTGTTAGTTTATTAGGAATATGAATGATGGTTAATAGATATCCAGCTGAATGTGGATATCAAGGGCACAAGACTACTTGAGACTTGTCAAAGAAAACAGATGTCAGGCACTACATTTCTTTATTAGCCCTTCTTTTTACAGTAGTAGAGCATCAGAAATAGTTCATTTCAAAGCCAGCATGAGTGTACAGATGTCTCTCTCCCTGCAGGTGTGTGCTTTGTTTTCTGGTACTGTGTAATACTTGGTGAGCACTTTTTGACTTAGTAGGGAGTTAATGATATATATGTAGGCCTGAAGAATGTTTGTAATATCACATTGTAGATCTTGTGGTGATGGGTCACTGTAAACTCTTAATTGAACTATGTTGATTTGCTTGTGTATGGGATGGGAAAAAATTGGCACTGAGTTTGGCCCTCCTGCTTCCAAGGAGAGCTTATCTACCCTCTGAGACAGTGCATTTTCTAAGTGCAGGCCTGACTGAAGAAATCAGCTGTCATTTGCAATCAGCAGGGATATTCAGTCCTCTTCACGTAACCTGATTGCAACTTTTTCCTTAATGCGCTGCTCTGTTAATCACAGTGTGCCAATGGGAGTATGTGAATGCTATAACAATGGTTGCATGGATACCAGAAATTCTGGTCATCTCTCTCTTACAGTCTTCTCCAACTTTGAATGTGTGTTGTATGGTCTGAGGTAGCTTTCTGAGACTGACATATTCTGTCAATCACCTTCCTCTTTCTGATGCTTTTTGACCTTTCTGATAGGATACTTAGATAGCAAAGCACTTCAAAGATTTGATTTGCTTAATGATTTGTAAAGGTCTTATCTGCTCTATTGTTTTTTTCTTTGCTCAGAATACTGTATGTTTCCATATTGTCATGTTCTAAGATTAAAAATTTACTAAATTTATCAGCAAACATTAGTCATGCATGGCAGGTGTCCTGTGTTTTTTGATTCTTGACACACTCATTGCTACAGCTGTGTGAAGATAATATTGCTATTTTGGGTGGAGTTTTTGCAGTGGTGTGTGGAATTTGCTTTAGTTTGTCCTCCAAGGATTCCCTGGTCCCCCAATAATTTTTAGAAGCCTGGCTCTCTTGTATCAGTACCCCCTCAGGAACAGGTGGCATACATGCTCACAGAAGCAGATGACAAACACAAAATACTCATGGTGTCTTGCTAATGAAGCAGCAGTAACCCTCTCTCTGTCTCATAGCTGATGTGTTTCTTCTCCTCATTGCATTTGCCTTTCTCTTAAGAAGTGCATGCTTATCTCCTGAGTATGCTCAAGCTGCACATCTGCTGGGAAAACTTGTAAAACTCATAAATGAAGGTGTAATAATGGGAGTAAATGTTGAGAACAATCGTTTTCACTACGATGTAGAATAAGAAAGACAATATTTAGGGGTTGTTAAATACTCTTTATTTAGTGAATTACATTGAAATTCTTCATATGAATAGTTTTATTCATGGCTCATGTCTCAGACCAAGCAGTTTGTCACATTCTGACTTCAAAATCAACCATGTGTGGGAAATGAATCAATACTAAGTATTTGGAACAATAGAAGTTTTGACTTCATATAAAATTTTATTTGAGCTTCCTGAATAACAGCAGATGTCAGCCAGATGCCAAGAGGTACACCTTGGCATAGTAGGCACCTTCAGTGATCCAACTTTTTGCAATTATTTCAACAAAGCAGGACAAATACTAGAAACGTGAGACTGAAATTGCAATTGTGAAAAAAAATAGTGTCACTTTTTTCATTGTACACAAATTCTAGAGTGTTGACAAACATTGCAAACTACAGATAGTGCAATTCAGACACTCTCTGTCTTACATAGTATTCTCCTGTTATGATGCTACCTAAGACATACAGTAAGAAGCTAAATCCTCTTTAATATCTTTTAAATCTGAAATTTATAGATATTTTAGAATACCTGGAATATGCATGACTGTTTTATCCTTAATCATCATAGCATAATTTTCACTTCTTTCTAATAATCTGCAAAATCTTTGACCTAGTACCAAGAACTGGCACTTGTTTTTGGAGATTTTTTTGATCACATGAAACCAATTCATTTAAATAGCAAAAAATAATGCTGCTTTAGTTATTCCATCTAAAAAAATGTTTTAGAGTTAATCTTAACCTGAATGACTAGATAAATTATTTTTGTGGTATCAAAATTGAAAATTTGACATCCTCCTAACTTTCTTGATATTGTATGACCAATCAGTTGGTACTTGAAGTGTTGTTGCTGATCTTTTGAAAGTTGTCTTCTAGAGAAAGGGAAGGACCCCATATGGTGCCTGACAAGGCAGAAACTTATTTATGAATAAAGTAATGTCAATGAGTGGTTTGTTAAAAGTTTGCGCTGTTTTAGGAGCTGATTGCTCAGAAAAAGCTTTTTTTTCTTGAGGTGATGCTCAACTGCCCCAAGAAAGGGTTTTATTAGAACTGGTAGCGTTGCTGTTTGTTGTTCCTGCTTGACCATCTCCTGCCTCAAGATAGAATTGCAGGCCCTGGAAAAGTGAAGAAAGTGTTTTTATTAATGACATACAGCGAGCAAACGGTATTCTTCAGACTTCTGACTACATTTGTTTCACTTAATTAAGAATATTTGTTGTGTTTGAATTTTCAAACTGTAACTTGAAAAGATTTTGAAATTTCTCACTTGTGCAGAAACTTAAAACTGGATAGCACTGATTTTGGCAGAGCCAGTTTCCCTTTCTCCAGGAAGTTTTCTATCCTAAAGCTGTATGAGCATCTCCAAGGAAAAAAGGGAATAGAGTGATACTGCATCAATGACAGCTGTGTATCAAATGGGAGAGGCATAAGGGTTGCTCACTCTCATAGTTTTGGTGTAGTGAAAGGAATAATGCATGAAATTACAATTGCTCTTCTAATGTTTTCTGGTTTAGAATTTTTTTTCATCTGCCATATGCCAGGAGTCTGGAAAGTTTGCTGTATTTCTGGCAATACATTTTTGATACAGGACATTTAATAAGATTTTAACATACCTGTTACTCTTTGGTTTTTTCCTGTCAACACAGGTGAGAAGATACTAAAATTAAAAATAATGCTTGGTACTCTTTTTTTCAAATTACTTTATGTATTTCATACAAATAATTACAAATTTCAGAATTTCAGTGGATATTTACTCCATCCCTGATGACTACTACTGTTGTAGCCTTATCCAATATGATTTCAAGTAAGAGACATAGAGGAGTTCATCATATGACTCCTGCTGGCTTTTTCCAGAAGAAAATACAGTTATTTCTGAAATCTATTTTACTGTTTAGCAGTGAAAATTGTTTTCCTGGTTCAAGCAAGACTCATAAGGTACAGAATATAATGTTTTGAGTTTCCTGTACTTTGAATTGCTCTGGGTGTTCTCCCAGATCCTAGTTCTGCTGACAACTTATTTGATATTTTAATAATTATAAAATTGATTGATTGATTGATTAATTAAATGTCTGCATACAATGATGTAACATGAAAAACTGAAGATTTCCGGGATGTGTAGAAGTATATCATGGACTGTTCAGGTATTTTGGTTTTAAGGAATCATGTAACAGTTTCTCTACATATTATAAGAAACCTAAATATAAGACAAAAGTCCTATATCTCTATATATATCTATAGGGTTGTGTGTGTGTGTGTGTGTGTCTCCTTGTAGGTATGCAATGACTGTAATAGCTATATCTTTACCTTTTCTCTACTTTTCCTCTGCAGTAATGCATCAAATTAATGTATTTTCCTGTGATTTCACAAGTATTTTTGAACAAAAAGAGGCTGTTGTAAGGAAAATTGTTGGGAAAATATCAGAAAGATGTAATACCAGATTACTTGTATGGCCATGAATGGCTAAAGTGCTCAGAATGACAAACTACGAATGCCAAAAAACCCAAAATGCACAGTACTTAAATAACTGCTGCATTTAAGAATGTTCATGTTCAAGATTAATGTTTTGATATGTTATACAGAAAATTAGTACCGTTTGAAATATTTTATGTAAAGGAATTGGCACAATGGCAACGCAGTGTAATAGAATAATTTAAAATAACTTCTGTATGAATAACATCATGTTGAAGTTTGCCCAATTAAAAAAAAAAAAAAAAAAAGCCTAAATGAAAAAAGAGCTAAGATTCCAAAGCATAAATTGTGCTATTTATGTTCGTTAAGTATGGTTTGAAATCCTGTCTTGGGGACATCTTGCCTAACTATATATCTCATGCTGCTCAGTAAATGAGAAGAGTATTGATTGGCATATGCTGCTTAAATCGATCACCTTGACAGCCAGAATTACAGTAATCTGTCAGTATTAATGACTATCTTTCAAGCCTTGATACCTCTCCTTTGCTTGTCTCATCTTGCCTCAGTTCTGTTTGAAGTGCATTTTCTTGAAACCTCTGGTTTTGTCAGGATAGGTACTTTTGTAGGGTTTTTTGTCCCCTGAGTCCAATTTATTGGCTTGATCATGCAATTAGAGTTAAAATGCAGCACCAGGGAGCAAAAGTAGGCAGTGTCCTGAGTAACAATTGGATCTCAGAGGTAGTGCAAGCCTGTTCTCAGCCATCATTTATTAGTTACCTGTTGAAAGAATAGGATTGTTTTGCAATGAATAATTCCAAAGCATCACTTTAAATGCCTTTGATTTTAGCCACTAGAGACAGCTGATTGAGCCAACATTAGTGATAGGCTTTTAAACTCTTGCCTTAGTGTTTGTCATAAAGACACTTCAAATAACTGTTGGCAAAATACTTGCAGATGTATGTACCAAGCTGCTGTGTTTGCTACATTTTCATGCAGTGCACATAATTTCACAAAATTTCACTTGGTTTTCATGTATTTTTAATGTGAGGAGTAAGCTGAAGTGTGACATTATATTGTTGATCACAACTCCTTGAGTGAAACCATCGAGACAATTCCTGATCCAAGCGGTCCAGCCATCAACTCCATGTCTCTCAAATTTAGGAACAAGAATATCAGTGTCAGATGCTTTGCACAGATCCAGGTAAATAACATCAGTTACTCTTGGCTCATGTACCAGTGCTGTAACACTGTTGTAGAAGGCCGCCAAATTTGTGCATGATTTGTCCTTAGGACAGCCACATTGGCTGTCTCAAATCATCACTTTATTTCCCAATGTCTCTTATTACAGTTCCCAGGAAGATCTGCTCCATGACCTTGCAGGCATGAAACTGCCTGGCCTGAAGCACATTTTAAAGGGGTACAGTTTAAGCACATGGGTTTAATAGTGCTGTTTTTATCACAAGATATCTACAACATATTTCAGTCAGCAGTACAGATTTATTTATTAGCTACTCTTCCCTAGTGAAATGCGTGAGAATCTCTTGGAAGTGGTAAAAACACAAAATATCCAGTTAGTAAAACTGATTGACTGTAGTAATGTTGTTTTCTACTATTAATTGCACTTATAAAGACCTTAGTGCTCTGTTGATGTTGTAGACACTTATGGAGGACACTCAAATCTTTTTGTACTATTTGAAAAAATATATTCTAGATTCTTTTACTTCTACATTCTTTCATAAATATAATTTACCCATCTGAAGGAGAAATATTGGTTCTCTTGATTTCTCAACAAAATATGGGTAGGCTTATGCTGGTGGCATTCTGTTTTAGGATAGAAGGAGGGCAGTGAGCTATCCTGAAATGCAGTGACCTTCTTTATCAGCCTCTTTATCAGCCTCTAGAGCTTCTGAGCCTGGATATGTCAGTACAGATCCCTTGTGAGAAGAGAATTTTTCTTTTAACATATAAAAATATGTTACAACATATTTTTAAGGAAGGAAATGTTTGCATGTTGTTAGCTGAAAATTAGTAGTAGAATCACTCTTTCATTATAAAAGGTGTTTTTAAAGTCTATAAATCCCTTTTTAAAAAATAAATTTTGCAGGGGGAAGGCTATGAGTCCTTAAACTGGAATGAAAAAGATAAACTAATCCAATGTTACGCAGAGTTGATTGCCATGTGTGTAACACAAAGTGACAGGTTTTTTGTTAATACCTACTTAACCTTACTAATTAATTAAACATTTTGGGTAACTAAAGCCCTTTGTTAAAATGTTAAGACTCTTGCCCCCTTAAGGTGTTAAAATTCATACAGATTTCTTTGATAGCTGTCAGAAGTCTGTGAATAAAAGCCTGGAAGATTAAACTATTTTTCCTTACATTCCAGAGATGTAAAGAAATAATTTTAAACTATTTAAGCCCTGGTTTTAAGTTACAAAAACCAGCATTGTGTATTGGTTTTGTCCTTCACTTTTCATAAATTCACCCTCATAAGATGATAGGAGATGTGCAAACAACTTGCAAGGTTTGTATTTTAAAACACTAAAAACCATGCATATATAAAAATAAGTATGTGGCATTCCATGTGGTTGATTCTGATATTTAAATTGGTGGGAAACGTGGGAAATTATTTATAGCAACCCAAACTGGCAAAACTGTAATGGTTTTGAGATAGAGTGATGTTTTGGGGTGAGTTGAATAAGATATTGGCAAACTGTTTCTGCATCATTCTGCATATGATAATCAAAACAGTTGGGGCATGCTTTCCAATGCCAACAGAGGGATTAGATCTTAGGTACCAAAAAAAAAAAATAGATTAAATAGAAACAAGCACATTGGTTGGCTTCATCCTCCTACAGGTCTGTATTTCAGTTACTGAAAAAGGGCTTGTATATAATTCCTGGCAGTATGTGGAAATATCTAGCTGGAGATGGAATGCACTTCATGTAAAAATATTCACCAGGGTCAAAATTATAACAAAAAAGATTATAGTTTATTCTGTATGTGCCACGTAGTAGAAAAATGGAATAACCTAACATAAAGCAAGGATTAAAAGTTAGTGTTACAGTAATTGGAGTTACCATATGGCAGTCCGAAGGACGTGAGTCCTAATCATAGCCTGGCCAATCAAATTAATCTCAATATACTTTCTAGGCATTGAGAAAATAGTTTAATTGCTGATTAGCTGCAGCTGAATAAATCCATGGGTCACAAATACATCTATCTCCTCCTGAATGCTTCTCCTCCCAAACACAGAAGAATGCATGCTATTAGAAAATCGTTTAATTTCAGCTTGCTAAACCATAGTTACCATCCATCTGTTCATGCCAATTGTGGAAAAAGGTCAGTTTTCAGCAAAGCCATGCACTTCACAGAAGGTATGTGAAGTGAAATTTCACAGGGGACATGATGGATCCTGATTCCTAGTGATAAACCTTAGGGGCCAGCAGGGTTGGCATATGGTTCAGCATGATATGAAGGCTTGGGTTCCCTGGCTTCACTTCTTTGGCGTGGAACTGATAAAACCTGGCTCTTAAGTATTGTTTCACTGGACACCAATCATGGGCAGCAGGAACTGCCCACTTAACTCTCTGTGGGAAGGAAGCCCAGGCTGTGTTCACAATAGTACCATTGTAGTGCTGCAGACTGCTCTCAACAGCTTGACAACATTAGGGAGGAGAGCGATTAGCTACTTTGCTAATTGCTGTTCACAATATTAAAAAAGGGAAGTAACTGAAAATTCATATTTGTTTCCTTCATTTAAATAGAAGCCTGACTTTGAGGTTTTAAAATCATTCTTAAAATTGACTTAAGCCCTCCAAAGAGGCTTATAAATAGATTATCTCCTACTGGTACTGCAGCAACCCAAGGTAAAGAGAAAACATTCTCATCAACTATAAAATTTTTAAAAGGTAGTTGTAAAGTTCATTAAAGTACAGATTGGAATTAAGGACAAAATTTCTCATTAGAGAAGTTGCCTTTGTTGATAGTAGTGTGGAATGGAAAATGAACACATACCTGTATGTGCAGTCTTTTTACTGGACAGTATTTAATAGCATTTAATATAATTTTTATTTGTGTAATTTTGCAGTTTGGAGTGATTTCTTCATGAAAATGCATTCGCTGTTTTTCTCATCAATTAATGTGTCTATATATGCAGAGTAGGTATATAAAGCAGAAATTTAAATACTTGAATATGTGAAAACAGTGAGCCTAAGCATTCATGCTAATACCAGACAGTAGAGAATTAGTTTTGCTTCTGTATTCTTTACACCTATCAACCTTAATTACTTGAATTAAAACTGATGTAATGCTGGATGTCAGATTGAGGATGAATCCCTTTCCCAACATCAGGAGTTACTTTATGGGGTTGCAGTTCCCCTCTGGCCTATAGTATTCCTCATTTGTTGCAGTCATCACTTCAGCCCAAACCTTAACATCTTTTGTTGGTATGTTTGGTACAACAGCTTTACTAAACTTCAGTGCCACGGCCGCAGCCCTGTGCCTCCCCTGCTGCCTCCTGCAAGCCCACAGCTGCCAGGTGACCGCAGGAGCAGCGCTCCGTCACTCCGAGAGAGCCTAGAGCCGTGGCAGCTGTGATGGGCTTCTAAACAATTAGCACAACATACCTTATGGATTCATTGATTCCCATCTTGGATACATTAGTAAGACAAATCCTCCCTGTAAGTTGGAGTGGGAATTCTGCCTGCATGTGGGTTTCAGCACTGTTTTCTTCACTATTTTGTTTTCATGTCCATAGCCTGTTACTGAAACCTGCCTGAGTGTAGTATTTGTAAATACTGTCATTATTCTTTTAACTACCAGGTAAAGTTATAGTGCTGAGGTATTCATCTTTCCCATCCTGGTAGCCGTTTGATCTGACTTTTTAACTTCATGCTAAAATGCAGTTCAGGGTTTGTAGAACCATCAATACACTATAAATGGTACCAAAACTGATACTTTCTGCTATATGTTTGTATTAGTATGCTCCTGCTGTATTTCAAACAGATAATTCATTGAATGCCTATTCTTCCTCTTACTGCAGAGTAGATTATATTTAAGTCAAGATTAATGGATAGATTCTGATGTTAAAACCCAGTATCTGAGCCTTTCATTCCCTAGAGGCATATAGTGCATTAGTTTAAGCCAATGTGCTGCTTATCATAGATACTCTGACACTGTCTTTAAATGACAGTTTACTGTACTTTGTAGCTGCTTACTCTGATAATAAAATCACTGTATTGTGTTCTTGATAATTACAATATTAAATAGAAACTTAATTAGATTACTGCACATTTAGATACAGATAGTTCTTAAGTAATTGTCCACTGTAAAATTTCTGATACTCATTTTTTCTCTCATGCAGTGTGTTCTGTCAGAGTCTAAGCTTAATATGTAGTTCAGTCACCTTAGATGAAAAAGTAGTGAAAAGACATCTGCAGTGGGATTTTTTGGTGCAAATGAGTATCTTTTATCATACAGATTTTTGCTTGAACCTTTGTTGGTTTTTGAATCCTTCTATAAGATATTCCTGTTTGCCAAAGTTCTTAAAATAAAATAACTTCTGGGTTCTACGCAGTTGAAGAATTTGATAATAGTCTTAATTCAGATTTTTTTCCCTTAATTTTGAAATTCCGAAAAGTGACCATAATTTTTGTCATTTTTGCTGCTTAAGCAGATGAACAGAATTAGAATTAATTCAGTAAAGTATATTTTTCTGTTATTATCTGAAAAAGAACCCCAACTATTTTGTATCGTTTTCTATCATTTATATCCTAAAGACAATACAGAAATTAAAATTTATTTTAAGTTCAGTTCACTTGCACTTTAATTCCACATATCTTTATAAGCCTTCTGTGAAGGACCTTGGTGCAGAGTGGTTACATTTTTCATTCCATAATTGAGTGTTTTTAAGTGGTTAAGCACAGTCCAAATTTTATCCAATTCCAGCTTGTGTTAATGGTGCTCCACTCACACTGCCTTAGCACCTGTTATGGATTTTGAGTCATCTGGCAGCCCGTGGGACTTAGATAAAGAAGTACCAGGTGTCCTGCCTGTCTCTTAATTGAGACGCAATGTAAACAATATAGACTTGGCAATATGGTTATAGAAATGGATTAAAGCCCAGCTTTGTCTGCTCTGATGAATCACAGCTTTTTCTTCCTAGAAGATGTTATAAACCACTGATGAATTTAGTGAGCTGTAAGATTTTGTGGAACAGCATAAAAGTAAACAATGCATCAAGGATTTTCCTAGAAGGACTGTTTTGCAGAATGTTAAATGTGTCGAGTTTTTTAATGAAAATGTAAGCATCAGTTAGAATTTCTTGCAGTAATTTAGCAATTTTGAAACCGCCCACACTATAAAAATTAGGATTCTTACATAAATTCAGATAAAGTCAATGCCTTTTCATATGTAGTGTGTTGGTAAACTAGGCAGAAAACAATACCATTTACTTGGAAACACTCAATGGCTGCAACTTCATCTAGCCTACACTTACCTTGCAGGACTTTTAACCATATTACCATGGAGTAGATATAATGTAAATTATCTCCTTTAACTGTAAGATAAGTAATTTTAATCAAAAAATGTCCTCCAAACAGCAAAAATGCCTGATAACAGTTAATTTATCACTGCTTAGATTTATTTAACTGTTCAGTAGTATAAAAACTATTTTAAAAGCAATTTTCATTATATTCATTCAAAGGATGATGCAACTATGTTTTGGAAACAAATTGCAATCTTTGGAATAATGGAATTAGTTTGTATAAATTTATCTATTATAGATTCCATAATTTTCTTCATGAAGGAGCGTACCTAAGAAATTGCCTCAAAAAGCCCTTTGCAGTTATAGCTTGATTTGAAAAAGAATGTCATTAAATATGTTAGATAATACATTTTAGGCTTCCTTAAATTCTACAGTCTTGGTCTGTTACTTGTTTTTCATATACATTCTCATTTTATTAGTGAGATATTTACATTAATTAGTAGATTGTAACATATACATTACTTATTAAAATTATTGATTTTGGATAATTTATAGAGCCCATTCTGCAGTTTTAAAATGTTATCACCAAAATAAACATACTAATTTACTTTTGACATACATTTTTCATTTCTCTGAGGTTTATGTTCTATTTTTATGAGTAAGAAAATATATTGCTACATTTTATTGCAGGAGAGCTGTCTTGAAAAAGTGGTTCAGTAGGAAAAAATCACCTTAAAAGACTTTAAAATTTTTAATTTTCACCAGCTTAGTAGTATCTAGAATAGTAATTTTTTTTCTTCTCTTTCATCTAACTAACTTGCATGAGATATGAGGAGAATGAACTGAATTCTGCCTTATGAATCATTGGTGTTGTGGCTAAGTCCAGTTGTATGTGCAGAAGCTTCTTTCATTTACAGCTCTGTAAACAGGTGCACCTAGCTAAATATTTATTTGCCATTTTCAATATTGACAGTATTTAAGAAACACAAAAGAACCCAGACTGACTTTGACATATCAAGGTGACTTGAGTAAACAGAAGATGCAGCTGGAAGAAAAAAACCCTCTTTATTTGTATACTGTGCAAACTAGATGTGGAAATTACTGAAATGCAATAAATAGAGAACACCATGATACCACTTCTACAGAGTCACTTTTCAGAATAGAAGAGAACTTTAACTATTCCTCTCAGTTGATACTGATCACCCACCTACATACAAAATGCTGCTACTTGCAGGGCTTCCAGCCCTGGATCAATAGCAGCCCAACTTACATCCTTAACTCTAAGAGCCAACAAAGACTACAAATTGCTGTGACTCAGTATGAGTTCAGCTGGTGTGACAACCACTGCACAGTCTCTTCTTTTAGAGTGTGATTTCCCAGAAAAAAAATTCCATTTCTGTGATGTGTGGGGGTTTTGTCTTGTCTTCCTGTAGAAGTCAAATTCTGCTAGGACTAAGTTTTCCTTTCAGCTTAAAACCTTGATCCTAACCTGTACTTGTTATCTTTATAGGGGACGCCATTCTCCTTTCACACTTTGATGTAAGGAATTGAAATTTACTAGGAAAGATGTGCCAAATAAAATCAATTCTTTCATCATTTTAAGTATCTCAAACTGTAGCAATTTATTCTGTTGGGTTTGCACACCTTTTCAGGCCAGAGAGCAAAAAACTTAAAATCTCCTACCAACATATGCTCTTCACTGTGCTTCAATGTTTCTTTTTTTACTTTGGTCCCTAATATCCTAGGAGCATTTTTGTATGTTGACCATCCTACAGATTTGGGGGTTTTTCCTATAAAAAATGATTGATGCGTCTAAATTTGCTGAGGAGGAAAATGTAATAAACCAGAGAGTTCCTTCTTGTATGGCTTTTCTTAAAATATTATCAGTCTCTTTTATGTAAATTGTGTATGTATGCAATTAAAAACCTCTTGCAAATGTCCATATATCCTCTTGCAAATGTCCATATATCCTACAAGAAAGTATCTCTGGGAGTAGGATTTTCATTTTCCAGGTAAGGATGGAGCTGCAGTTCAGTTTCTGCGTGTCTTAAATTATTTTCCAAATGCCTGGCAAACAAAGTCATACTCTCCACAATCATATCAATATATATTGACTTCTTAGGTAGTTTTGCTAACTGTTGGAACTGCCAGGGATGCAGCTGTACATGCATTTCTGAGAGGAGTTTGTAATTTAACCTGAAAAAAATCCATCTTGCTATTTGGAAATGCATGTTCTAGCTTTTTTCCTAGGAGATATTTCAAGACAATCATTAAAACACTGTCTTTTTTTTGTAGCTCTGGAACCAAAGCATCTACATACCAATATGCAGTTATATCATGGTATACTGCCCACGTATACTACACATTTATACAAATACATAAGTATGAGGAGGGAAGATTTATGAATAAAGCTTTCATAAAAGTGTCTTAATTCAACACTGCTGGAATTTTTCTTTATTTCATAAAATAAGATTTCTTCTTAATCACAGGAAACATAGATGCTCATCTTTACAGTCTAATCATTATGGTACTTTCTTGGGAGAGTCCCTGGACAGGGACTTTCCAGTCCGTGCTCAGGAAACCTTTATCAAATGGTTTTTGGAGCAGGCAGTAGAATTTCTTCTCCAGCTCATTTGAGAATCTAACACTTAGTTGTTCTGGTAACAGATTGATTACATAGTTGTGAAGTGCTTTATTCTTAAATAAATTCTTGGAAATCTTATTCCATGTTTAAACTATTTTTTTCTTCATTTTTTTCCAGCTTCAGGTTAATGTCGTTTTAGGATTGGTATTCCATCAATGACTGTAGCAGTAGTCATCCATCCACTCCTTAACTAAAAAATATTAGATGTATTGTAATGCACTTTAGTCAGCTGTAAAACTGAGAAGTGTGAAGAAGAATGGAAAGAAAATGTGTAGTCAGAATGACACAGTAAATTGTAAAAAATCAATAATCATAGTGACGGGAGAGTTTGGGGGAAGGTAGAGTTTGGAAATTGTTTGTGGACACTTGTGGAGACCTGATGCTACACATAAGCCACATAGAAGAAGGTACAAAAGTGTCTTTCCAAAAGGTCAAGATTAGTGAGAGTGACTGCATTAACTGACTGGAGGTGAGTGGTTTTGGTAAAATGGATGGAATAGGTATGGACTGTAAAGTTCAAATTAGTAGCCTGCATTTACACTAGGGAGTGGCAGACTGGTGGCAGTGTCTGAGAGAATGCATCATCTAAGAACTACATCCAGAAAGTGGATTCTGCAGTGCTCTGAGTAGATTATAAAAGGATTAAAAATGCATTTATTTAGGCCAGAGAAAAGGATATGGCAGTAACTGAGATGTGAGGTAAGAGCCTAGGTAATTTGTTCAGATAGATGGCTAGAAAAAGTTTTAGCTTAGATTATGCATAAAGAGTCTGCAGATGTAGATGTATTTTGCCGTAGGAATCTAAAGCTTGGAAGTGATACAATCAACAGAGATGGAGAGCTATTAGGTGAAGACATGAAATTATATTTTTCAGAAAGATTGGGCATAAGTAGGTGATCTGACAGCCAGGCTTTCAGTGCATGTTCCCAAGTGCAAATCAACAGGTCTAATAATGGAAAGTACAGTATTTTCAAATAATAGATCTTTTCAGATAATTATTAATAGGAATAATTACAGATTTAGAGAATAAGTAAAATGGAGCCTAATGTAAATGAAATATTGGCTGAAGTGACTACAACCTGAGTGACCTATAAAGATATGATTCCTAATTTTCTTCTGGTACTGATTCTATTTTTCAGAACTTGTTCTTCTGAAGAAGTATAATGAAGTAATTTTTTTTTGTTGTTATGTTTTTTGTAGTTATGCATCTGCAAGTTTTTAGCTGACATATATGGGTGAATGCTGGCACAATTAATGTATATCGTACATTTTTATTCATTCTGTTTTGTTCCAGTTAGCACCTTCTTCAGAAGCAAACAGCTCACAATTCTGTTGTTTAGGTGTTTTGTCACTCTCTGTGCCAGTCTTTCTCCATTGGTTTGTCTGTGCTTCCTTCCCATTCCATCTTAATTGCTGATGCCAGTGGCAACATCCACTTGAAGTAAGAATACAGCTTGCATTGCCCTATTATTAGTAGCCATTGAGTTTGTATGTGCCACTCAATCTGTAAGTGCTAATAAGTCTTTCCTAGAGAGCAGTGTTTTAAAGAAATAAATGTCTAACCTATTAGAAGTAATGTAGAAATTAGCTTCCATGGGTTTATGGTCACTCTTGCAGACAGTTGCATTCAAATAGAGCATAGAACTGGATTATCTTAGTCACAAAAGCAAGTAGAATTGGAGTTTCAAAATAACTAGGATGTTCTCAAAATACAAATTACTAGAAGATAAAAGTATCTCATCACTGCAGTCTCTAATACAGAAACAGAGTTCTTCTGAGGAGAGTCTGTAATTTCTTAGTGCGGAGCAAAGCAAGCTTTGGATTTGGAGTTTGCCTCAGATTTTTTTTTGTTTTTAAGGTGGGTTAGGTTTTTAGCAAGCTGCAGATGGTTTTGTGGATTGTTAGGATGAGCAGCAACCCAGCTAGCTGAATTACTTTTCTCTTGGTGTACTAAGTGTGCATTTGAATTAGACTTGTAGAACTGATATAAGCATATCCTCTTCACTGTCTAACAAAAACATCATTATTGTCCTCAATCAGCATCTATCTCAAGACTTCTATTTTTGGTTAGGAGATTGTACCAAGATTAGAGAAAAAGAATGTCCTTGTCATGTTCAAAGCAGTAACTTTCCTTCATTTTGCCTTATTTGTGTATAAGCTTTGGATATAATAGGATAAACTAAAAGGTTTCCTTTAGAGACCTCTAAAAGTAGAGCATTTTAAAAGCAAGTAGGTGTCTCTACCCTACTTTTTCATGAAGCATTTTACCCATTCAAGCAGACTTTCAAAAACAGCTTGTTTTGATAGCAGCCTGCTCTCCTGTGGGCCTTCAGCCTTTGCTTCCTGGCAGCACCTTTGGTGCGAAAAGAGAGTGATCAATTGGGAGACTATCAGTGCCAGCATGCATAGAGTGATAAGTTAACACACCACTGGGAATTTCTAGGGCCCACCAAGATACTTCACTTCTAATGTGCTAACAAGCTCATTTTTCTACCTCTTGCCTCTTCAGTTATTTTTTTTTCTCAGAAGAGCTTAGAAGTTGAGTGCATCAGGCATAATGAAAAGCTCTGTAGGAGGGAGAAGCAATAACCCCATTTTTCCCTTTTCAGCCAAATAGAAAATTAGTTTCTGGTAATACACAAAGGCCAGTATTTTTTGTGCAAGGGGCACTGCTGTGAATCAAAGGACTCTATTAACTGCAGAAAATTCAGCAGCTGTGAATCTCCCCCAATGAAAAAAAAGTGCTTTTCAACAAGTTGTGAGATACGTAGTATTATTTAGACTTCAACCATCAGTTTCATCCTCTACCACTTATACATAACTTCTTAAAAACTGTGCTATATTACTGTCCTCTGTTCAGGCTCAATACTGTGTTTATCCCCCAACCTAAGAATCATTACAATGGGAGATTTTTATATTTTCTCTTGTCCCAGTGCTTCTATTTTAGCTTGTCCAAACTGAGGCTTCTGCTGTGGTTCAGCTGTCTCTGGATTCAGAAGGAATTCAGAGTGCAGATTTTGGAGAGAAAACTGTTTCCCAGTTTCACTATGTAACCTAGTTATGGTCTAAGGAAATATTATAGAAATAATTTTATTCACTGAAACTTGTTTCTAGATAATATAGTCTCTATATTTTTTCATGTTTAGATAGACTGTAAAATCTACAGTAAATATTGTACAGAAAAAAATTGCAAAAAATGAGTAGGAAAAGTTCTGTAATTGTAGAAATGTAGTTTTGTAAGATAATATGAAGATTATTGTTCCTAACTTTCATTGGGTGTTGGGAATTTTATTGCTTATCATAACTGAAAATAGTATCATTATTTTAAATCTTATCACTAGTAATTAAAAATGCTCATCATGTATAATACATGAGTTTCTGTGTTTGGATTGCTAAAAAATATGTGCAATGTGAGTATTATCTCCATTTCACAGGTGGTGAAATTGAGTCAGAAAAATAAGTTCCTCACTGTCCCAGATTCCCCCCAAAAGAACAGCAGACCTGAAATAAGACCCCAGAATTTTAAAGAAACCTATTTTGAATGCATTCCTCCACAGCATGCTGATTTGTTTTGGAGTATTTTTTTGGAAAACAGAACTATGCAAGTAGAAAATTGTCTCACTATCTGGAAATAAAATATGAAAAAAAAGTGGGCACAAATGTAAATGTCAGGGAAAATTTTTGATCCTTCTGTGTTTGTGTAAGATAGCTGGAGAAGGTTTCCCTCATTCAATATACTGAGTCCAGCTGGAGAACTCTGAAAGTTGTGTGAGAAAAGGTTAACTGATTTCTCAGTTCAGCAACTATACAACATGAAGTCAGCATGGTGTTTTTTCTTGATAATTGTATGTTGCTGCCTGCTGCTCTACATTTTGACAGCCATTTCCATAGTTGCTTTCATGAACAGCAGAAATATTCTCTCTTTTTCTCGCTCTCTCTGTGCCTACAGCACAATCGGGCCTGCTGGAACAAGAAGCGTGGAGAGGGTTCTTCAAAAACAACAACACTTCAAGATACCAGTCTCTTGTCAGTAATATTGGAGGGGGAGAACACAGAAAAAAAAAAAGAAATACAGTATTTTACTATCAGTGCCCTGCCAACACCCTGCTAACCAGTATTTAAGAGTCCTGTGGATTCTTTGCAGATATTCTCGCTTGTTTTAATGACGTAATTGAGAAGGTATTTTTCCCCATACTGAAATTTCACTATATTTGTCTTAAATGTGTGTGTGTTTAGGGATTATGAAAGCAGTTTATTATGGAAAAGTGCAAAGTAATTTGTTTTGTTAATGCTAAGGTATGTTTTATGCTACATCTCCTGAAAATTGAAATGTTTTTATATTTAATTGTGACCGGAATACAGGCAAATCAGTTACTTAAACGTTGTTGTTATTTGTAAACAGTTTCAGGAAGTTCTGCATCAGACATGAAAAGAATACAGTTAAACCATAAGGTTTACATTAATCATGTGTATCTTACACTTAATATTATGTCAATGCATCAGACAATATCACAGTCATATAAAGAATTAAAAATAAGTGTGTACACTGAAATACATTATAGGTATTTAACTAAAACAAAAATTCTGAATTACTAGGCAACGATATTTAGCAGTTCCAGTACGTGATATAAATTCATCCTTAATTCTTGGCTAACTCAGCTACGAGGAGAGAGCGCGATACCTGCAAACAATTGTTCAACATCATCTAGAGCCTACAACATTTGAAGATTTTGCTGCTCAGGTTTTTTGCCCAGCACCTTATCACCATTTGCCCTCAGAGACGGGTAAGAAATAACAAACAGTTCTCATAAAATCTTAAACTTGAAATGCAGTATCCTTACTTATAAAGGCTAAAAATTCAGACCTTTGCACATCATGAAGAGTTACCATTAATTGGAAAGAATATACATGTTTGAGAACGTGGGCAGAGTTGACTTTAAATCTTCATTCTGTTTTCTGGCATCATAAGCCAATACCTAGCATTAAGATTTGGCAAGATGCTTTAATATAGCAACCAGACCCTGTATTTTTATCTCCTGTATAAAGTCTGCTTGGAAACATTGGTACTGTCATGTAGGCTGGTTAAGGTAGAAACATTTTTAAGTGCACCTTCTTCATAAGAAAGTTTCAAGGCTCACTACATGTTTAGAATGTAAAGTTTTAAACTGAAAATCTGAGCCTCGCAATCTTAATTTTGTTCCCATGTTATTAATCACAAAGTTGGTTTTAAGGTAGTTTTTACTTTCCAGTAAAATACCTGTTTTATAAGAGGATGCTGCATTTTTTTGTTACTAATAAGAAAATCGGTAAAAGAAAATGAGTAACTCAAGGCCTTCCTGTTCTGACATTTCTTGAACTCCTTATGATTATTTCATTATTTTATTTCCCCTCTTTTTAGATCATTAAATATCAGTTCTGTTTATCTGAAGGTAAGACAAAGTGTCCAAAAAAACCCTTTGTTCCTCTTACTTTTACTAGAACACTAAGCTTGTAACCAAATTGTATGCAAACTTTCCTTGTTGCCCTTGTTCACACTAAAAAGAATTTCACACTGATTGAGAAATGACCACTACATCTTCTAAAAGTTTTAGTCTTTTACTAACCTCAGGTCTGCATGAAGCACTAACACTGGTTCTGGGATTAAGGTAACTAATGATAGAGACAGTTGTTGAATGAGTAACACTTTATTGTGTTGACCTTTGTTTCTCAGCATGAACAAGTAGTACTGGATGGCAGTGGTGTGTTTTGTACCCTGTACTGTCTTTCATTGATGTTGTAAGACATTCTGCAGTGATAACCTAGGAGAGATGGAGAAGAAGAATGTGTAACACTTGAAATCCCCTGTTCAGAAAAACCTTATTTAATGATAATCAAAGTGCTTCCATGGAAAAACTTGTAAATCTAAATGAAATAAATTTTGTAAGAATAGTTTGGCAAGTTGTTATCTGGAAATTTGTTTCTCACTTCCAAAATATATACAGAAATTGATTATTAATTATGATCTTTTTTATTATCAATTAAGAATTATTATGGGACTACAGAAAAAATGACTGAAAGATGTTAAAATGTTGAGGCTCCTTTAAAATACAAGCAATAACTAGAAATGAGGTGCAGTTTCAAACTATAAAAAGTGGTATAATTATGCTAACAGAAATAGTTGAGACCAAAGGCATACAAAATTAAGTAATTTAATTAAAGCAGTATAAAAATTAGTAACATGATTTAAAGTATGAAAACATTTGAATAAGAAAAATCTATAACTAGAAATATTAAAACCAAACAAACATTAAAAACAATAACAAGATATACCAGTCCTTGCCACATTTCCTGTCAAGGGAACTAGTGAATATTCAGCACCAGACACTTTTGTATGGCTAGTATATATTCTATATTCTAGTGCACTTGTTGAAGTTCTGCCCATTCATTTTAAGAAGTCTCATTCCAAGCCAAGTTTTTTCTGCCCTCTTCTTCTAATTCATTCTTTCAGGGTGAAGCAAGACTGCTTTTCTGCTAGTTTGGGGCCTCAGAGTACACTTCTCTACAGCGGCAATTCCTGTATTCTTTTAAAATTGGTACTCTCTAGCATGATCTGAAAGGAGATTATGATTTTTAGAAACTAGGTTTTAACTTTTCTATCAAAGTTAATAATCTTCTGTAGCAATCTCATTAATAGGAGTTTGTGATGTGTTTCACATCTGCACACAAGCATGTGTGTGTCTGCATACCATGAAACATGTCCTGTCCTGGGAGCCACATTCTTCTGGACCTTGCCCTGTGCAGTGGAAGTGACCAAGACATCAGTGTCAGGAGCAGCCAGAGCTTCCTAGGACAGATGTGCAGCACAGTGTGACCCAGCCTGGCCCCACCTCTGCCCGACTGAGCTTGCATTTCAGCCAAGAGAAGCTGGGGATGCTCTGGCAGTCCTGCTTGCAGCCTGATCCCTGTTCCATCCCTGCTCCTGGAACTCTGATACTCAGCTCCAGCACAGAGTGCCTGGAGCAGCACTGATCCATCTGCCCCCAAGCTGACTCTAGAGGGCACAACCCTAAAGCCTGAGGCAGGTGTAAAATAACACTGCCAGAAAGGTCACCCTAGGGCTTGGGGTCAGCCTGGAAACCACTGGTTTCCAGTTCTAGCAGAGGCAGACCTGTGAGCTACGTTGCTGCAGATGACCCAAATTTCTGAGGGACTGTGATCCCAAAGAAGAGTTCACCAGCAGTGCTATTGAAAAAATAGATACCCCTAAATTTCCAGGGGCCCTGCAACAGGTGGATTTCTTAAAAGATGTGCAGAGCACTGAACTGTGCCAGGATTACACACAAGAGTGGTGCTGTAGTCCTGCCTGGGAATCCACATGCATTTATCACCCTCAAGGTGACTCAGACAAAACCTTGCAGGCTCCCAGCCAGATGTCCATGTCATCTGAAAATTTCTAGCCAGCTTCTAAGAATACATCAAATTTTTTAAATACAAAATATTTCATTTATATATGGAGCTTCTTTTAATAAAAAGTTATTGACCAGAAGAGGCTAAGAAAAAAAACCCCACATTTTAGATATTATAGATATAATTGTTTTATTGGATCATGATCTCAGTGATTACAACTTCTGAATATGTTTAATTTTATAAAGTACTCTCCTTTTTTTGAAAATACATTTTTTCATCTAAGAAAGGTCTTAGAAACTATGAGTCTGCTACAGCCCATCACCAGGTGTTACCATTTTGTTGTTGTTGGGATCACATTGGCCATTTTTTTCCATTTGAGCTATGAGAATCAGAGCAAATAGAGAACATGCCATTCGGTAACAAACTGCGTTTTCTCAGATGGACTTATTTTATCAAAGGTTCAGACATCAGCAAAAGCCGTTTCCTTTTTCATTGTGACTGCTCTTCAGTACAATGTGATTGTGGCAGCTGCTGGTTTATCTAGAAGCTTAGTTTGCCCTGTCAAATTATCTGACAAGTCCACCTTCCCATGTGTAGGAACCTGACTATAGTAGTGAATGTGTACATTTAAAGAAATTGAGATTTACCTGTACTTAATCACAGAACGCAATTCAGTTGCCTCTGTTTTTTACCTTGTGCTGTTTCTGTTACATTGAGTAACTGGAAATACTCTGCTAAATAGGGTAACACGTCCTATGCAGATATTGAGTGAACCAGATCTCTGTGACAACAGACTAGGTTGAGGGAACTGTCAATGATAAGCTCAATTATATTGAAGGGCATATTGACCTCATGATGCTAAGATTCTGATCTTTTAAATGTACACATGTCTTAGGTTCCTTTTTTCTGTCTTCTTTTGTTCCCTTTCTTCCTACTAAGACTAGTACGTTATTACAGTACATTTCTGAAGAGGCCCCTCTACATTCATCATAGTATATTCCTTGTGACAAAAGCATCAGGCTTTTTGGTCTCAGCAATCATTCCTGCCTTTTCAAGCCTGCATTCAGAACAGTTCTCCTGCCCCACTCCCAGAGTAAGACTAATTGGGGTTGCCACCGTGCAGTCAGGGAAGCAGGGGAATGTAGAGGTAATGGTGATTTCAGCCTTGCGCAATTAAAAATCTAGTGCAACAGCTTGTATTTTCTTCTGCTCCTTCCTTGCTGTGAAACGTTGAAACTAATAATCTTCTTGGCCCTGTACCACCCCTTCACAGATGAGAATGATGGTGATCTTGTCACCGTAGAAGGATCTGAGCCACACTTTGTGGTGGTTTGTGATTGGAAGTGAAGCTGAAATACAGAAGTAAGGGCTCTGTGTCTAGAAGGGTTGGAAGAACTTCTCATTATCCTTTCTCCAGTACAAACTTAGGATTCTTTTTCTTCATTCCAAATCAAAGCAAAACCTCAAAACTTAGTGACTTTTTCCAAAGAATTAATGTTGGAATGGCTGAAGCTGAAACCTTATACACTTCTGAACTATTGTGTTGTCATCTTATTGCAAAAGTTCCATACCTTCTTGGTCATTGCTCACGGGCAGCTCCTCATAGCACTGACTCCTTCTTCTTCACAGCACAGCCAACAAACTCCAACTCTTCCCTCACCCAGCTAACCCACTCTTCTGTAGCACTTGTATTATTGGACACAGCTGTGGCCTGTTAAGGGCAGGCCTGTTCCTAATCTTTGGTGATTGGTACAGCTGCAACTCCTCAGGTGTGAGACTACCTTCTGCACTATCTTTATTTTCTTACATTCTGTCCCTCCACACTATTGTCCTAAAGTCAACCACTTGGGTGAAGGTACACTCAGCACTTTGAGATAGTAAATTCAGGGTGGACTGCTAGAAACCCAAACAGATCAACTTTCTACATTTAATGAAATGGGTCTACTGAAAAAAATAGCATGATTGTTCAATTAAAAAGCATCCCATGCATACACACAAGGGAACAAAAAATTTTAATCCTGACATTTTCTAGTTTTTTAATTTTTTTACTTTATTTTCTTGTGACATTTGCCTTGTGTAATTACTTCCATTTTTGTTTTAAAGTATAGGGCAAACCAGAATTTCTAAAACACTGATTACCAGCCCCAGGGTACATAAGCAAACTGCAACCTCTAAAATGACCACCTCCTGCAGACTGATATAGGACATTAGTTTGTAGGAATGGTAAGCTCTCTTAGCTCTGCCTTAGTCTCCACTAGTGGAAAGACTGGGAATTTAGCTAGAGGGTTTCTCTGGTTTTTGGCAGAGAAAAATAGACTTACCTTACACACATAGTTCCAGCTAGGTTTTGAAGAGCATTCTTCACTGGACATGGTCTTGGCTGATGTTTTGCCGGAAACTTAATCTTATTTTGTTGTCTTCTTTCTCATGCCTCTTAGTTCTTTCTCTTCTACCCAGTTCTGGTCTCCCAGGTCTTTAGACCATCTCACCTTTTTGCCTTGCTTTGCAGCTGCTTTTGCAGTCTTTCTACATCTGCTTCTCTCTTCCTTTCCTCATTTCACAAAATCAGTGAAAGACATAACTGACTTGATTCTAGCAAGGCTGCTAAGCATGATGGACAGCTTGGCCAGATTTGGACTGAAATATATAAGAGTGGCAAAGGGCACAAGCTGTACAAAAATGATTGCACTCTTCCTTGAAGGTCAGGTGGGACACGCTGAAGTATCTCAGAAGACCATCAAAATTTACCAACATGCACAAATTATTTTCCCCTATGGTCACTCACAGACAGAGCACTTGGGGCAGTGCTGATCCAGACAATGAGGTGTGATAAAGCCAGAAGAACTGAGAGTAGTCTTACCATGCAGCACTTTCAGGCCTCTCCTTTGAAAGTCAAAACTGATGTGCAAGACTAGTCATGGCAGCACATATCTTCTGTTACCTCCAGATTCCTCCATCTCACCTCACTTCTAATTTAGTCTGTGTGTAGTTAGAATTCCATTTTAGATTTGAATAGTTGATTTCTGAATCAAATAACCAAGATACTATCAGTAGAAGATACTAAATTTTTCAAATGGACTTTGAAAATCTCACATTTCAACTTTGTTGACCCACCTCCTTGTTCAGAGGCAATTGAAATGGCTTTGTATTATGGCCCCAAAATATCATAGCTGATCAAGCTATGGTATTTGTCACTTGTCAAATCTAAGAGGAGAAAAATATGGATCACTTCCCGATGTTTTCTGCCTCTTAAAAGTCCAAAGACATTTGCTTTGTTTATTTTTAGCTCTTTCTGACTCCACAGCATTTGTCCATAAAGCCTTCATATATAACCCTATTTTTATATTTTGGATAACTAAATATATTGTTGTAGTTTAAGAATGGTATTTTCCAATTCAGTATTCCCACTGAGACCGTTCCAAACCATATGCTGGTTGATCATTCCCCCTTCCCTCAGGTGCTAGAGAGGAGAACTGGTGACATTAAAGGCGCAGGTTGAGATAACAATTTACTGGAAACAGCAGTAAGATAAGAAAATGAACAGCAGCAACAACAATATCAATACTAATGACAGAAGGTACAAGAAAGAGGCAAACAATTCTCATGGACACAGACACACCCCATTCCTGACAATATCCAACTGCTCCTTCTGCCATGCTACACGGATCTGGAAGCGAGCCCTCCCTCCATCCCTGGCAAATGACACAAAGTTGCATAGAATAACCTTTGTGTCCTGGCCATGCTGCCTTCTGGCTGCTGCAGAAATCAACCCTGTCCTGGCCAGAGCCAGGACATATTCCACCCTTTGTTCTATACCATCTCCAATATGCCCAGATCCTGCACCTTTTGACTATTACGTGTATCTTCATGTCTACATCAGCATGAGTGCCATTTCCATGGGTAATGACCATCCCTCCAAGGTGTCTGTTGACTTCCTTTAGTTGATGACTGTGGGTTCAGTCCATCCTAGATATCTTCCAGGGCAGGAGGATTGGTCGTTGTCAGGTGGTTGCAAGCTGCACCAGGAGCTCACAATTGGAGCAGTTCATATTCACTGTCCATAGTAGTTCTGGCATACAGTGGCAGTGCCATTCAGCAACCACTTCTATACAATTCAACATTTCAGGCTGTTCTAACCCAAAAGTCAAATTCCCTGGAGCTACACATTGTGTTTCCCTGTCCCAAATGCACACATGTCCTTGAGCAAAAACAATCCCATGGATGGGTTTGTCTTTGCTTGAGGCAGGATTAATCCAAACTGTCTTCCCTAACACATTTCTCATATGCTCCACGGGGACTTTATATCCATCTGTAGTACATTGAGGTTTTGATTGGGCAGGGCAAGCAAGGTAGATCCTCTAGTGTTAACTAACCAGGGGGCCTGTGCTAAATGCAGATCCCAGTGTTGAAGGTCTCACCACCCATTGCTTTCAATGTGGTTTTTAGCAGTCCACTGTACCATTCCTGGTTGCCAGAGACTGGTGCAGGATAGGGAATATGATGCCCCAGGTGTCTATGAGGATATTTGTGAAATGAGTCCCATTGTCCAGCTCTGTTCTTTTGGGGATGCTATGTCACCACATGAGCTGTTTCCAGGATGGTGTTCTGGGCAGTGATGTGAGGCACTGGGTGTGTCCCAGCCATCCACTGTTGTCTCCACCACTGTCAGCACATAGCACTTGTCTAGGCAGATTTGTGGGATTGCAATGTAATCAAACTGCCAGGCCTGCTCACATTTTTAATTTCAACCCTCATCCCCCACACCAGAGAGTCTTTACCCATTTAGCCTGACTGATTGCAGTGCATGTTTTATAGTTATGGATAATCTGGGGTATAGTGTCCACTCCTCAATCACAAGCCCATCTGGATGTTGCATCTCTTCCCTGATGACCTGAGGTGTTAGGGGCCCACCAAGTCAGAAGTCATTCACCCTTATGTTCCAGTCCAGATCCACCTGAGGCACTTAAATCTTGGCAGCCCGATCCACCTGTCCATTCTTGAACGTTCTTCAGTAGCACAACTCCAACCCCCCTATGTAATCAGCTACCAGAAAATGAAGAAGGATACGCTCTCCTCACTGATGGTTCCCAGCATTTTGTAGGGATGCATCAAAAATGGAAGGATGACGTGTGGAGTCCTACATGGCGAGTCACAGAAGCTGTTGAGGGACAAGGTAGATCAAGTCAGGGTGCAGAGCTGAAGGCCATCCAGCTGGCCTCAGGTGAATGAGAGGAATGGCCTCTACACTGACTCGTGCATGGTGGCAAATGCTCCGTGGCTACAACAGTGTAAAAAGGGTGATTGGCAGTGCAGAGGGAAACCATCTGGGCCACTGAAGTGTGGAAAGACATCACTTCCTGGATAGAGAAGTTGGCTGTAAAAGTACATCATGTAGATGCACACACATCTTCTGTATTGCTCCTCTCTGGAGCTGCCACAGCATTCTCCTTGCAAATATGCTGTCACTTTATCAGGCTTGTGTAGGTGAACTGCTAAATCATTAGAGAAGAGAATTTCCCCAAAATGGCCCATTCTCTCCCACATTCTGTGCTACACATGACCATCCACCCTCAGGGCAGATCTCGGAATGACCTCCCAAGAAATCTCTGTCCTGACTCTAAATATGATGTAGACTGCACTGAGGAGAAGTGGCAGACTTAGCAACAAAAATATGCTTTCCTTAACATCCAGCAGGAATTCAGAATTCTCAGAAGCTGTTTTAAGAGGTCTGAAGGAGGAAAAGGGGGTGAAAAGCTGGGAAAATCATCTTCCCCGTTTCCCCCCACAGACTGGATGTGATTATTAATGGGCCCCCAGAGCTAGTGCCTGAGTAAGGATAGAAGGGAAACACTGAATACACATCCCAAATTACCTTCATTGCCCTTTATTTTACCAAGTCATAAACTGATACTCCATAGTACAGCAACAAAGCAATCCTAATCCCTCTCCCTGCTCTGAAAAAGAGCACCATAATGAGCACATAGTGGATATACAAAAACATGTACAGGGTTAGGTACCACACCCACACGAGCAGACCAAGCAACACTGTGACCAGTAGGTCTGGACCTAATGCAACAAATCAGATCAGATTAGAACAAATTTGTTTTCAACTCACTCTGGGCAGAACTATTGTTGTCTCAACCCTTGGTGCCTCACATTGGGCACCAAAGAAGGCTGTTGTGTTTTAGAAATGGTATTCTCCAATTCCATGTTCCCACTGAACCCATGTGCTGCTCCAAACCATGTGCTGCTCTATCACTCCCCTTCTCCTGTGCAGGCTGGAGAGGAGAATTGCAGGCATAAAAAGTAAAGCTGAAGAGATAAGAACAATTTTTACTGGAAGCATCAATGAGATAAGAAAACATACAGTAACAACAACAGTACTGGAGGGTATAAGAAAGAGGCCAACAGTTTGATGTAGGAGGTGAACCGCCCCACAGTAATACCCAACCACTCCCTCCACCACACTACACTGACCCAGAAGTGAGCCTTTCCCCAGAAAATGGCACAGGATGCTATAGAATAACCTCCAGGTCCTAGCCATACCCCCTCCTGGCTACTGCAAAAATTACCACTTCCTGACCAGGACCAGGACAATTGTGGAGAAAGATAAAAATAATAGCATTTTATACTGAAAATTTTAAAACTCCGAAGGGGAAGCAAAATCTGCAAAATTTTTATATAATATATTTAATATCCACATGTGTGTGTGAACGTATGTATGTATATATATGCTTATCTAAAATCCAAAGAAATTTAGTTACTAATTAATCTGTTAATTTCTGTCAGACTTTAAATCTATTTTAATTGCTGTTGTTCTTCACTCTTCTGGTGTGGTATGTTCAGATGTGAAAATCACTTTACATGACTTCTGTTCTTCAATAGCTCTAAGCTTCTTTTTAAAAAATGTTGTTATATGTGAATTTATGCTTGTGTCCACAGGAATTAGAAACAAAATTTTAAGCTACAACTGGAATAATACTTTAATTGAAATAATGGGGCAGACTGAGGTTTTCTTTTTCCAAAAGCCCATGATAAAATTTCACACTAGGGTTTAACCCTTCAATGTAGACTAGCTAGCTTAAAACTAGCTGCTTTTGCTTCAGTATTTCAGGAGTATCATGTTAAGACTGGCTATAATTTTAATGTATTCAGAACTGTGAAACAGCTGGAGAACAGAAGCCATATATCGAGTTGCCATTTGTTTTTCCTTATCAGTTGTGTGTATGTGTGTGAGTATTTACCTGTTTTCACCAATGTTAAGCAAGCATTTCAGACAGTGTTTAGGATGTGTCTCAGTTGCTATTAATAAGGTTGTTGGATCTGGATAATGTTATAGAATTCTTTTCTTTCTCTCTCCCTTCCTTTTTTTTCTTGTAATGCTTAGTTGGTAAGTATGATGCCGTATTTCAGAGCTGTTGCTTCATTGCACATAACTAACTCATCACTCTCTTTAACCTGTAGCATGAGCAGCAATTGCATAATGAAATTCGAAATTCCGTTTTCTGTGCTCATCTGTTAATACCCTTCAATCTCTGCGGTTCGTGTCTCATGTCTCACACCTGTTATCTTTTATCTTTTCTCCTCCCCCTTCCTCACTTCTTTCCACTCCTCCTTCCTCATCACTTCTTCATTCTCAACAAAGAAAGAAATGCTGTGATATTTCTTCTCCTTCCAAAACCTCCACTAGAAAGCATTGGCCACATCAAGGTAAAGGGCAAAGGCTTGAAACGGAAGGTCTTTCACGCTAGCTGTGAATGGTATGCTGTGCAAAACAACAACGGTTATTTTCTGTTCTCTAATTTCCACCATTTGAAATGCTTTAATTTCTTGTAAAATCAGAACAAGATAGAATTTCAGAAAATGCGAATGCATGTTTCCCTGCTTGCCTTTTCTATAAGGCACAGTGAGTCAGGCATTATCATGCTTTTCCAGATTGTTTGGCAGTGAAGTACCTAGTTCATGAACAAAATTACTGTCACCAGCTGCGGAACAAATAACAGCCCTCTCTCTCCCCTGTCACTCTGATGGGTCGTGTCAGTTTGAAGATAGAAAGTACCGTGCTCTTGCTCTGGAGCAGGCAGGTGAGGTACCAGGCAAGAACAGCCAGATTGCTAAATACCACAGGTTTATGACAATCTTTTAAATTTGCTCCTAGATGTCTTACCTTATGACCTCACTCGATTTTAGTGGAATCTTTCAAGATAAATCATGACCAGTTTGGAATGATTTTTCCACCCTTTATTTGTGAAATGTATACTGCGGCAGAGAGATCTTCAGTTCTGATTATTGCATTATTATTTTAAAGAATTACCAGTAATAGCATGATGTGGAAGAAA
Source organism: Melozone crissalis (assembly GCF_028551555.1). NCBI lineage: Eukaryota > Metazoa > Chordata > Aves > Passeriformes > Passerellidae > Melozone > Melozone crissalis. The sequence goes on along the minus strand of NW_026535796.1, from coordinate 31,890,897 downwards.
TAGCAAGTGATTTCTGGCTTACTGCAGTCCACAGGGGTTTCCCCATTCACACCTGCAGGACCAGGCTTCTGTCTCTAAATTATATGGGTTAGAAGCCTTCAGAGGCAGCTGTGGTAGTTGAGTTCAATCACACTGCCAGTGGCTGTAAATGACTAATAAAAATGCAGTTTAGTTTTATAGATGGGAGTTAATAGTATTAATTTTCTATAGCATGGGAAGGAGAATGTAATTTTGATTTCATATTTTCTCCTTTTCCTTTTGTATGTCTATGGAAGAAGATTCGGAGACAGGCTGTTTGTAGGAAAGAGCTCTGTCCCCTTGCAGTGAGGTCTCTGGGGCCACTGGAGCATAGCTCTGGGCACTGGGCTAATGAATTACATATCATTGTCTCAAATTCATCTTGTTCCTTTTACAAAGAAACGTTAACATATAGTGCATCCAGTTAGTACAATCTGTTCAAGCTTCTGCCTTGTGGGCCCTGTAGGAATTTGCCTTTTGAAGCACAAACTAAAGTTGGTATGGGAGAAGATGTTTTGCTCTCTCAGTTGGCCCCCAATTCACTCCACCTCTTCAGCAGCATTCCTAGAGCTCCCTTCATGTGCAATGAGCTGTTAACCTTCATGTTCTCATTAAAGACTGGATTCTTCTGGGTTGTGGTTTGACTAATGATTCCCCATCCCTGCAAGGGAACTGGAGCTGTTTGTTTTCCTGGTTAGCGGGAGAACATTGCCCACTTCAGTGCTGCCTCAATTGCTTAAAGCAAGGGGGTTCTGCAGTCCCATAGCTCAGTGGTTTCTGCAATCATCTTTTCTATAGGGGTGGATTTGTGGCAGTTGTTAATTCCACGAGCAATACCAGCACCCACAGCTGATAAAGGGCTAGGAGATGCTGTGGCAGTGACAGCAGCACTGAAATTCCTGTCAGCCCCTTGCTAAGAGATCCCGTGCTGCGAGTGTGGCAGGCGGCACTGACGCCTCCGGTTCTTGCTGTCCTCTGCAGGCTTCTGCCCAGAGACTCAGCCGGGAGAAACTCCAGCAGCAGCAACAGCACAGGTGGATGGAACAGACTTAGCCTCTCCAATGTCTCCTCGGACTAGCAAGAGCCGCATGTCCATGAAGCTGCGCCGCTCCTCCGGCTCAGCCAACAAGTCCTAAGGGGCGAGAGGAGATGCCTGCAGCTTTCCAGTGAGGAGCACTGGCCACCCTTCCCGCAGCCACTCACCGCCTTCGGGGCTTTACTGCTCACGCCGTGCATTCAAGGATAATGTCTCAAATGTGTGTGCACCCGTGCCCTGCATACTCCTTTTCTGTATGTTTATTTTAAACAGTGACACTGGAATTTTACTTTAATAATTTAGCTTTTTTTTTTTTTTATCAAACTCCAGTCAGCCTTTTTTTTCCTTTGCAGTGCAGTTTGTACCCTGCACCTTTTACCTACTTGGATGATTATGGATGATTAACTTTGGGTTTTAACTCTGGTTGATCTTGAGTCAACATGGAATTAGAGACTGCAGTTGGATTACACTATATTTATTATGCCCCATTGCAATTTTCTCTGTAACAAAGAAAGAAATATGTACAATTTGAAAATGAATGTACAATTTTAAATTGAAGTTGCATTTGTAAAGTGTTTGTCAGATGTCACAATGTTAATGCACAAGATGTGTACAGATTATTTATGTTGAGGATAAAATAGTTCAATGGCGTTTCAAGTATCACAGAATCCAAATGAAATAATTTGCTCATAGCACCCTTTCATCACAGAGCGATGTATCATTTCTTAATTCTGCAGATAATCTATGCCAGAAAAAAAAATCACTGTTCTGAAATTCTATTTATGCTCGGCTTCCAAATATTTTTATAATGTTTGCTTTTCCAAGTGGTGTCAATAGTAAATGCCATTGAGTTTCATGAGTTTTAGCCATTATTATTATGCTGTTTCATCTAGATGTATATTCTTTTTTCTTACATTAAAAAAAAAAAAATAAAAACAAACACTTTCCTGATAGAAATTCATTGCTGTGATGATGGGTCCTAGGGAAGAAAAGGGAACATGCTCCGGGAGCCTGGCCTGAAATGCTAATAATTTCAACCTTGTGAGCGCAGATTAGTACATGTACATGAGTTCCACCCACCCAGAGGTATTTTCCTACAGAAAATTAAATGCTCACATTTTGAGTCTAGTAAACAACAAAATGCTGTTAACAAAATGTAGCATGGCATCGGTACTAACTGCATGTGTAAATATATGGGCAACAATAAAAAAAGAAATTATGTATTGTCATTCATGTAGTATCTACAAATTTGTAATGGTTGAAGAGAAGACATGTTATTTAATAATCCAATAAAATTATTCTTACCACCTTTTGTATATTAGTTATTCACTTCCCTGATTACATTCTTAGTCCAATTTATAGAAGAATTGTGTATTACATGCACATGAAGCAGTTAAATGCAATACACAACTTAGTTTTCCTTTGTATTAAAAAAGCACACACAAGTTCTCAAGAATGCCCAGCTGAAAACTTTTCCCCAGATCTAGAAAATAGATTGCATGGAGCTCTGCAGGTAATACAAAACATAGGCTGTTCCCTCTGGCAGACTGGTTGTTCAGGTGTCAATTGTAGGAGCAGTTAATAATCATCACATTTGGGTCTGCAGCCCTTCATCTTTGACTACACAAGGAGAGAAAGAGGAACCATGATTTAAAAAAACAAAAACCTAGTGACTTTCTCCAGGGACAAACTCATTTAATTCCATAAACAGGCATTTTTACCTAAGTCTCTGCTGTCAACAAACGACAAAAAAATGCACAACTTAAATTAACATGCTTTATTTTTGGCATATTAGTGAATTGCAAGTTTAGCCTCCTTTGTCAGAAAGCAAATCTTGGCTGCATTAGGTTATATTGTATTAATTCATTTGTCCAGGTTCTGGAACTAAAATGACAAAGTCCGTGAAGCACATTTAACATAAAGCACTTATCGCTTGCTCGCAGCCTTTGGGCATGATACATCTTTTGTTGTGTGTAGGAAAATATAAAACTACAGAAATAATTGCTTTAGAGGATGCTAATCGAGAGATTGAAATATTTTGCATGCTTACGTCAGAGAGAGCGTTAGAACAAAGACTACAACTGGGATCAGTTTGGTTCTTCAGAAGTCACCAGCTGACCCACTTTGCCCTGCTGAATTCAAGAAAGGCATGAGCTTTCTTTTAAATCTTTTATTGAATTTTCTTGCCCTTATTTTTAACCTCATCTACTACCACATTTAGAAACAAGCACTCATGGAAAAAATAAATAAATAAATAAACCAAAAAATAAATACTGGCTGAAGTGTCAGTAGCTGGTAAATTCAACAGCATTTCAAAGCATTTGGCCAGAGCACTGTCAAAGCCGGGGAACACACACGGCGGGTTGCTTTGCTAAAGGTAGGTGTCATTGGGGAGAAGGAAGGTAGCCTATCACCTGTGCTTTAGCAACATGTCTAAAGACTGCTTCATGTCCTAATTTCAGCTGCTCACAAGACTCGGAGGAGCTCACATCAAAAGCGCAGCTCACAGGAGAGGGGTCGGAGGCCGCTGGAAGGGCGAGCCGCACACACGGCGCTTTGCGCTGCCCGCGGCGCAGGGGCCGGCGGGGCCACACGCTGCCAACCCAGCCCGGCCCGGCGGCACCGACCCGCCCTCCCGGCTGCTGCCCGTGCCGCGCTAGCGAGCCACGAACGGAGCGCAGCAGCTTTGGGGACGGGCAGCTGCCGGAGACGCGAGTTTTGCCTACCGCACAGTTGCTAGAGGACAGAGACACAGAGTAAGCAGGAGATGCGTACTTAGCTATAGAAGATCAACACCTCGTATTTCAATTAAGCAGACAGCACGATTAATTTCCCATACGTTTTGCTAGCTATTATGTGACTTGACACTGACTTAATATGAACATTTACCTTCTCAGCTACCTTAGAGTACACCACGAATGCTGAAGCTCGGGGGCTAAGGCTACGAAAACAAGGTCACTAGATTAGGCTCCTTTTCTCACGAAAAATAATTCCTCTCTTTAGATACCCTATATACAACCGTAATTCTCTCCGTCGTTACGGAAGATACTGGCGGTACCGGCGGTGGGCCGCCACCCGACGCCTCGGCACTGCCCGCCTCCCGGCCGATGCTGGCGGGGCTTCTCGCCTGTTGCCGCCGTCCCCCTGCCGCCCCGGTGGCTGTGGAGCTGCGGCAGTGCGGCCCCTGGCCCAACGCGCCGCCGTGCCGGCCGGGCGCGCGTCGCTGCACCGGCCGGGAGTCGCCGGGCGGCCCCTCCGACATCGCAGCCGTGAGAGCCGCGACTTTCCATAGGAATTGCAGCGTGGCCAGGGCTCGCTCGGCTAGCCCGGGCTCTCGGAGCAGTCCCACCGGGGCGGCCGCGGGCCTAGCAGCCCGGCCGGACGGGCACCTGGAGCAGCAGGACCTGCCTGCTCTCCGGCGGGTGGCACTTGCTGGCGTGCCGCGCCAGCCCGGGCGCGCTGAAGAAGGTGGCGGGGCAGTGTTTGCAGGGGAAGCCCTGCCGCTCGCCGCCCGCCGCGCCGCTCTCGGGGACCCCGGCGGGAGGCGGCGGCGGCAGCAGCAGCTCCTCCCGCACGGCGTGCCACAGCCGGTGCTTGTCCCTGATGTCCGCCGAGGGGAAGCGAGCGCCGCAGAGGTGGCAGGCGAAGGTGAGGGGCCCGCGCTCCGGCGGGCCGAAGGCGGCGGACCGCGCTGCCCCGTGGGTGCCCAGGTGCTTGCGGAGGTAAGCCTGCCGCCGGAACCGCTTCTGGCAGCAGGGGCAGGCGAACGCCTCCCCGCCGGGGCCGCCGCCCGCACCGGGAGCGCCGCCGTGAGCGGGGCCGGGGCCGGAGCCGGGGGCGGCCGGGGCGCTGTCCGCGCCGCCGCGGTGCTGACGGGTTCCCGGCGGTGGCTGAGGCGCGGCGGGGCCGCGGGGCCGCCGCTCGGGGCTGTTCTCCTTGCCCGGCGGGGCGGAGGCGGCGCCTTCGGCGCTCGGGCCGGGACGCGGCTTGTGCCAGCGGCGGTGCGAGGCCAGGTTGGCGGGACAACTGAAGATCTTGTGGCACTCGGGGCAGCGGTACTCGACGCGCACGATGCGGGAGCAGCGGTGCTGGGCCAGCGCCAGCGGGTCCGCGTACTGCTCTTTGCACAGCTGGCAGATGAACTCGCCCAGCGGCGTGCGCCCCGCCGGCGGCCCCGGCCGGCCCTCGGGCCCCTCCTCTTTGATGCGCAGCCCCAGCACGGGCGAGGTGGTCACCTCGTCGGCGAAGCTCAGCTTCCGCGTGGCCTTGCCCTTCTTGGCCGGCGCCTTGGCCCGGGACGGCCGCTTCAGCGCGGGCACCGACGGCAGCGGCGGGGCGGGCAGCGGCGTGCGCGGCTGCAGCAGCAGCTTCTCGGCGGGCGGGAAGGAGGCGGCCAGGGGGAAGGACTCGGCGGAGGCGGGGGAGCTGAGGCACCGCTCGAAGAGAGCCGCCCGCGGCCCCGCCGCGCTGCACGGCCCCGGGGCCCCCCAGGCGGCCGGAGCCTCCGGCGGGGTGAGCCCGGGGCCGCCGCAGCCGCCGCCGGGGGGCCACGTCGCGGGGCAAGCGGCGACGGCTCCCTCCTCCTCCTCGCCCTTCTCCTCCTCCGCTCCCTGTCTAGCGGCGGGGCCGTTCTCGCCGGCGGGCGGCGGGGCCGGCGGCGTGGGCGGAGGGTCCCGGTCAGGGTCCCGCTCCCGCGGGCGCGCCCGGTAGGAGCCGCCGGGTCTCCGGCTGCGCTTGACGAGGAAGCCGCGCGGCATGGCGGGGCGGTGCGGGGCAGCGGGAACGCGGCACGGCCCGCAGCCCGCCCGGCCTTTATACCCCCGGCGCCCGCTCCCGCCCGGGCGTCATCCTCCCTCCGGCGGCGGCGGCCAATGAGGAGTTGGGGCCGGCGCTGGCGGCGGGGCCGGAGCGGGCCGGGGCTGCCGCCGCCGGGCGGGCGCGCTCGGGCCGCGGGGACGGGCGGGTGCCTCGGGGAGCGCAGCCCGCACCCCGCGAGACCGAGGGAGGCGAGGGGCCGGAATGGCTCCCCGGTGGGACAGACCCCGAGCTGGGTCACGGGCGCTGCCGCCTCGGCCGAGGGGCTCGAGCAGGAGCGTCTGTGGTGGGTGTTCGTGCGGTGCCTCCATCGCTGCCGAGGCCGCACGGACCGCCCCGCGCATCCTTCCGCTGAAGCGAGCCCGAGCTGGGAACTGGCTCCGTCCTTCTGCACAGCCACATCAGGAGTTTTCCCAGAAGTAGCCAGAAAGCTCCGGCATTGCGGTGAGCTCCCAATGCAAGAGCAGGGCTGCCGGGATGCCGCCGCCGCGTAAAATGCTAAATCACGGCTCTGCGTGGTGGCCATAACTGGTCCCTTGGCAGCCTCACCCGCGGGCAGCCTCCCGAGCTCAGGGGAGGCGAGGCTGACGTGTGGTACTGTTGTACTGCACTGAGACGCGGTTCTTACACGGTACCGCAAACTGCAAACGCGGCCGAACCTCCCCCCGTCCCGCCCGGTGCAACTCCCGGCCCGTTCTGGGCGCCTGAGCCGGGCGGCAGCTGCTGCGCCCCTGGGGCAAGGCAGGAGCCGTGTTTGCCAAAGCACAATCGCCTTTTAGGGGAACCAAGCGCACTGGCAGCCGGGGCTCAGCAGCCCCCCGGCCCCACCGCGCGGTACCAGCACCTCCTGCTGTCCCCGAGCCTGGCCTTGGGGCAGGACCGGGCTGTCCAGCATCTCCTGCTGTCCCCGAGCCTGGCCTTGGGGCAGGACCGGGCTGTCCCAGCGCAGGCCCGCTGCCCTCAGTACACACGAGATGGCGTGCCATCGGGAATGACCGCGGCTCCCTCCGTGACCAGGCACAGACAGCCCTCGCCAGGGCAGGACTCACTGCTGGAAGCGTCGCCCAGCCGGAGGAAGGAGAGAGCACCAGGAGAAAGGGAGGAACAGCGCCTCTGGTTCGACGGGCTTTCCAGAAGTGGAAGAAAGATGTGAAGCCTTCATGCAAGACCAGAATTCCTCCCACTGCTCAAAACTCTCTCAAACCACTTCTCTGTGTAAGTGCTCCAATTATATTTGCTTAGCAAAGTCTTAATCATGTTTTACATTACTCTCCCATTTACCTCCATTTTCATGGTTGCACTGGATCTCGGATTAGATTATATAGTCCACGGGCTAGAGATCACCCTTTGTTAGTAGGAGCCACTGTAACTGGGACCCACGAGCCAGGCTTTCATGTACTTAAGTCACTCGACTGACTGGCTGCTTGATTTTTACCCAAAATTTTTCTACCCTTGTAGCTGGACTTTCCAGCTACATTTCTTACTGAATAACTGGATCTCTGGTTACAGATCCACTGTTCCTCCAAGCAATATGTAAATAGTTCTTTCAGTTTCCCCTTGTAAACAATATTCCCATTAACATCCCATTCATTTTCTTTTGTCACATTGCAAAAATAGTCTGTGGTAGGAATGTCTAGTTCTGGAATGTCCAGTTCAGTTTCCAATCCTAAGAGGTGAGGAATCCAACACAGGAGTATCTGCAGGTGAAGTCCCCATTGGAAAGCTCATGTATTGGGTGATTACTGAAACTCCAAGTATTTTTCCAGTAAAAGCTGTAGATTGGAGCTGCCTCAGGGAATTTCTCCATCATCTGACATGGCCCAGACATGGTGGGAAGGCTTGGGCAGTAACCTACAGTCACAGATGTGGAGTTGCTGCTCGATCCCCTCAGCTGATGTCCCTCCTATGGTGCTTCTTGGCTCCTCCCTGCAATGTGGTGCCCCCCTGCTCACAGTGCCCTCCAGCACAGCCCTCTTGTAGCTTTCTAAACTTGCCTCCAGTTTATGATCAGTTTTTAAGCTGGGACCCAAAACTGTAGAACCCATCACTGCACCTTGCTCTTGCTGCAGCATGTGCCAATGCTGACAAGTGCACCGGCAAAATTGCCTGGGGATTCGAGCTGCTGCAGCCACCTTGTGCCTTATTTCTCTCAATAAATATGCTGGTTTCCCCAGGCTCTCTCTGCCCCAGTACAAACTCCCAGTGCCCTGGCTTCCACTTGGAAGGGTCACAATTATTCTGTGATTGCAGATTATTTCCCCTCCCACATTTACAAGAGAATGTAACTGTAGTGACTGGCATCACACCCAACTCTCCCAGCTTCTAAGCTTTCCAAACCGTTACATGGGTTTATCTTCTTGCCATCCTCCTTTACTCCTACCAAAAATTTTACAGTTAGAAAATTCAGATAATTAATAATAGTAGTTAATGATGTGGGCACATTTCCAAATCCTGTGTAAATTTGCTGGATTTTTATTTTTTTCACTGTCTTATTACATTTCAGTAGTCCCATCACCTAGCTGAGAGTGCAGCACTACACCTTCCTGAACATGCTACTACAGGGAAACTTTATTTAAGGTCAAAGCTTTTCTAAGCAAGGAGCTGAATAATGTTATTGCTCCTGTCCTTACACTGTGCTCTCTACAGTCTGCTAAAATCAGATTTGCCGTGATTAAACACATTGGCTGCTTACACGAGAGTCATCCTTAAATGATCTGAGATTAACCAAAGGGTTAATCCCACAGTAAATAGGAAATCAAAATTCTAGTGGGAAAATGCAGGAGCTGGTGGGGAGCTGGCAGGGTGAAAACAAGAGGAGCCAGTTCCTAATCTTGCATCCTTTGCTTCCTCAGTCCATTCCCTCCTCCCTGGTTGAGGCTGAATGCTGGCATGCTAGGAAATGGAAACAAGCACTGTTAGTTTGGTACAACACAGCTCTGCCTCCCTTTTTGCCAAAGTTTCTCATTTTGTGTGAGGGGACTTTTAGCCTTGCTCATAACTGTGCTGCTAACGTAAGCCTGAGGGACCCATTCAAGCCTTGCCAAGATTCAGCAACCAGATTCAGTGATGGCTGCGCCAACCTCTTGGGGACCTTCCAAAGCGAGGACAATCTTCAGATTCCTCTAGACACCTTTCCCTGTTGCTGCCTTCTTGTAGGGACATGGTTTAGTGGTGGACTTGTCAGTGCTGGGTTAATGGTTGAACTCTTAAAGGTCTTTTTCAACCTAATCAATTCCATGATTCCATCTGATTGCCCAGGGTGCTCCAGAGCTTGGGCTAGAAGCTCGTCATCCAGATCCTTGTACATCCCAGCAGTCTGGAGACTCTCATCTCTGGCTGTGCCGTACAGATATCACTGCCTTCAGCCCCAGCCATGTCTCCAGCAGCCCCAGGACACCTGGAAACCTGTGCAGACACTGAAGAACAGGTCTACACCTCCATGATCCCCAAATAAAACATTGTCAAGCAAGTGGGCAGCTGCATTTATATTTCTGAACAGTCTTGGGGCATAAACAGCAAGAGGAATGTGTGACAGAAATGCCAGCTGGCAGAGAGAAGGTCTTAAGTGAGGTCTGGTTCCCAGAGAAAACCCTAAAAACTCTTCTGGGGGCTGAGGGGACAGAAATAAAAAGAGAAATTCCTTTTGCCGCTCAGTAAAAGAAAAAATAACCACAACTTTAAAAAAATAAGAGTTAAAAATAAAATAGAGAACAACTATAAGCAAAGGATTAAAGAACATTTCTCTCCTTCATGTTTCCCCTCCCCACCACAAAAAAAAATTGTTGTGGTTGAGTTTTTTACATTACAGGATTTCAAATAAAGTTGACTTTTAAATCTTGCCCTGGCATCTGGTTTGTAATTAATGGAGCAGTAAATAGGAGGGAGACAGAAGCTGCCTCAGAAGCCTGTCTTTGATACATGGCTCTCCAGCAGTAGAGCTGGATGAGCGATATCACCCCCAGGCTCCTGCACTTAAACAAAATCCAGGCTGGTTTTGGTGGCAGCACAAACCATTTCATCTTCCCCCTAGAACAGGGCTGCCAATTATCTTGCTGTGGTTGGGGATTTGATGCTGGTGACAGACATTGAAGGAAATATCTGCATTATGAGGATATGGATTGTCTAATATAACTGACCTTGCTAGTCTCTTAATTGTGTTTTGTTTTACCTGAGGACAATCTGCTTCAAGAGGAAAATGATGCTAACAGCTGCTATGTTTTCTTCATTGATCAAATATTAACGAAATCTTTCTGTCAGGGAAGGCAGAAAACACTGCTCTGTGAAGTGTTCTCCGACTTGGGTTAGAGGGATTTGAAGGGTTTTGAAGACACTATGAAAACATTTAACCTTCCTCTTCTCCCACAAATGAAGTGATGCTGGGAACTGGTCCCATCCCGTCACCCATCACTGAGGTGATGCTGGGAGGACAGTGGGGCCATGGCTCCTGTCCCTGCTCCACAAGGGAGCAGCTGCACGAGGGCCAAAGGAGCATTTTGGTTCTTCCCCACCTCGATCTGCATCAGCCCATTGCAGGGAAACCAGGGCCTCTCCAGGGAGCAGACTGATGTTCCCAAACTTATAAAAGTTATAGGAGTCTCGATGGGGCCACTGTGACTTTCATGATAGATTTCAGCTGGATTTCAGCTCATACCCCACAGGCTGGAGCCCTTTGCCATTGGCCAGATTTGCCTGCTGGAGTCATTTATTGATCTCACCATGCCATAAATGGGAAGATTTGGCTTCCTTTGGCATGAGATTCTCAGCAGTCTGTTCCCTACAAGCATCACTATATGTTGCAGCTCACTGAAAAAGAGATCTCCTAGTACAGAGGGCCATGGTTATCAGTTATGTGGATATCAGCAGTGGCTTTCAGGGAGGCTGAGTCCCAGCTGGGCTCAGTGCAGGTCTGTGTGCAGACACGTGGGTGGTTCTGTGTGCAGAGAGAGCAACAACTGAAGGGACCAAAGACAAGGCAGCAGGAGAGTGGGGAAAATGAAGTGTCTGAAACTCCTGTGCCTGCCTCCAGTAAAGGGAAACTCCACACCTGCCTCCAGTAAAGTTTAGGCAGGACAGAGAAACATGCTTGTTGTCTAATTTCCCAAAAGGACTCAACCTCTGCTTTCAGAGAGCAGAGATCAGGAGCAGATGAATCACAGCCACAAATACTTGATTCTGTTATGGTCACACTTCATCCTGCTCTTGTGCTGGCACTGGAGCCTATTCAGTTCTGCAGGGATGTGGTGCAGGGACCTGAGCCCACAGGGAAATATCTACATTTTTTTCTTTCCCCCCCAGTCCCAATAATTCTTTCATGCCCCTGTTCTAAGGCCACCTCATTCAACAGAGCTCCTCTGACTCTGAGGTGCAACAGGCAACTCCCCAGGGCTGTTGCCCAAGACCTTTCTGCCACCCCTAGTCCATGGTACCTTCTCTATTTCTCCCTCCATGTTCTTCAGGTCACACCAAGTTCCCAGGTCCTTTTCCTGCCAGAACTGGATGCACTTCCTGACAGAAGTATGCTACTGTGTCTTTGCCTGCCTATGGAAAGGAAGGGCAGGATTTATTGTGGAATAAGGTGCAGGCATGGCCTGGCCACTGCAGAGCAGATGGCAGTGCAGGAGCCACCACTGCCAGCAACAGCTGCAGAGGGGCAGATGGAGCATGGGAGATGCTGATAAGGAAAATCAGTGGCTGGGGGTGGGAGAAGACAAGCAAACCAACATGGAAAACAGGTTAGAAACAGCTGGGCAGAGCAGCACCCAGAAGGAACAAGTTGGAAAATTGCATTACAAGAAAATAAACCTCATCTGAGCTGAGTTCCTGCATCTCAGAAAAGCAACGAGGAGGATGACAGTTCCCAAAAGGAAATAGTGATTCATCACTTTGCAGAAAATGTGACAGAGGAGGGCAAGGAAAGGCGGCACTGAGCCAGAGAGCTGCTGCTCTTTTCTGACAGTGCACCTCCAGCTTCTGAACCCATCCACCTTGTTCTCTCATAGATGAGACCTGGCAAATGCCCATTGTGCTTCAGAGAGGCAAGGTTGCAGTGCCAGCTCCTGGCAGGTGTGTCAGGATGGAGACTCTCCTCTGTTTTTTGTGGGTGAACACCCACGTGCAACCCTGCAGGGCAATGGCAAAATGCTGTGCTGGCTGATGAGGTGGGAAAAGGGAAGATGCAGCAGTGGCTCAGGAGGGTCTAAAAGCAAAGCTTCCCTCCCCTCTCCAGGTGCCAGTGCCTGCACAGAGGGCAAGGGCAGTGGCGGCTGGAGGATGTCTCCAGCAGAACCCAGGGGAAAAGCAGCACCAAGCCAAAATCATCATGCATACATGTCATTTTGAAAAACTTTGAAAAATTTTGAAAAATTTTTTCCACTTCAGACTTAGCCCTCTTTACTTCAAAGCCAGGAGAGGGGACTCAAAACCAGCATCATGCTCCAAGTACTGCTAATATAACGATCCCTAGCAGCTGCCATGCAGGATTCTCCACTTACATTTGTTTTCCTTCTTTTGTGACATTTAATCAGTCTTGCCATCCTAAATATTAATTAAAGTGCTTGGAGACAAGGCCTAAATTTCATTTTGCCTCCCAAGTTCACCAGCTTCATCCTCCTCCTCCTCCTCCTCCAAATATGTTTTGCTATAAATTACTGGCACTGTTTCTGTTGATAGTCAACATAATCAAACATTTGTAAGCATGCTGTCTCTTCAATCTGTTCAGTTGATGCACTTTACCTGATCTTTCATTAAAGTAATCAAAACACTTGCTGTGCCACGTCTAATGAATGTTGCATGTATGATTAAGTACTTTCATTCATATTGCAAGTTTGATTTAATGTAATCTGCCTTTCAGACAGCCATTAGCCTAGCTCCTGCGTGAATTCGATTAATTGGCTGAATTCTTCCAGATGTCCTTTAAGTATTACAGGAATTTCTATGTAAAAACAGCAGGGACCATCTAGCAGAGAAGCAAACAATGATATGTTATATTGCTGCCATGACTTACAAAAAGCTGGATTCATTTTCATTAATAAAACATCTGTACTGCTGCACAGCTATGCATCAAGATGCATTTATTTTATATGTTTATTTCTCTTATGACTATAAATAGACAGTTAAACAGAAGCACGGTATGTTCAGTTGGAAGATACACAAACAGAACTGTATAAGAAATGAAAATCAAAGTAAAGAATGTCAGAGTTAGGACAGGACTTACAAAACAAGCATCATGTGTTGGAACAAACATGGCAGCAGCTCCTGTGGATATCTTAGGATAAAGGCATTTTTCTTAGAGCATGATGAATTTGAAAGCAGTTGGTTCCTGGGTTGAAACCCATGTTTCCTATGTCTGGTTTATATTTATATGGCTTATTGTACCTTTAAGTGGGAGGAAAAAATGCAGTTTGGCATTTTTAAATGGCATGCAGTAAAGAGAAAATGTATCATTAAAATAAACAGTTTTTCTTAATTCTCAAAAATGGAAATTGGTTTGTTGGGTTTTTTTTCCTCCACAAAGTTCCACTTCAGAAAGGAATCACTTTTTCCTAAAAAGCAAAGTCCCCAAAAGCCAGTTTGAGTTTCAGTGCCCACTGGGCCCAGCCTGTGCAGGCCATGGTGCTGTTTCAGGGCATGGGGAGGGTGCCTCCACAACTCAAAGAAGCTGCCTTCACTTTCTGCTGGCCTTGCTAGATCTGATAGCACCTTTTGGAGAAGGATGAGAGATCTCAGAACCTTCCTGCCCCTTTGTCCTCTCTCTCCCTGCCTACCCTCCTCATCCTCAGCAATGAGCCCAGACTGGAGAAGTCTGGCAGGAGTTTGACACCGACCCTGCGGCCCTGAGCTCAGCACAGCTTAATTTTCCTGAACGTGTGGCACTTCTCATCCGAGCCAGAGAGCTGCAGGGCTCTGCCTGTCACCACGCACTGGCTTCACTGGGCTCTGCCGAGTCAGGAATGAGGAAGGGAGAGGAGCAGCCCTGCAGCAGTGTGGCAGCTCTCCCCAGCAGCGCTCCATCCAGTGGCTCTGTCTCACCTGGGAACAGCCGGGTCACGTTCTCTCCTCTCCTCCCTGCTCCCCCCTTCCCAGCTGCTGCACAGCTTTGAGTGTGTTTGATCCTTGAGGTGCCTCTCCCGTGTACAGGCAAATTATTGCCCCTTGCACCTCATCAGGATTTTACTGACTGTCCTGTCAAAATGAGCAGGAGCTTGTACTAGCCAGTTCATTTCCAAGGGCTGTTCTAACAGGTGATGGATTTACAGGAGACATTTGAAATAATATTGATCAGCAAAACTTAAGTGGTACAATGAAAGAGATTGAGACCTGCTAAACTGTATCTCCTTTTCTTTTCCCAGCATTGTCACTTCACTGGCCAACTTGCTTCTTTGTTTACACATTCTCCTCTGCTTTCACCTCTTTCTCTGTTTCTTGCTTTTGTTCCTATGTTGTCTATTATCCTCCTATAAAAAAGGTACCCATAAAAATTCTGTATTTATATTAATTATATTTATTATATTACATTATATTATCAATATTATCTGTATCCTACTATGAAAAACATTTAAGACCAATTTTTTTTCTACCACAGCTGTGCTGTGACACTTTGCTGCAGTTCCCAGATAACCTCATAAAAGCCTGGCCGTGCTGTATCGTGCCTAAATGGGCACACTAACCCATTGCAAGGGTCTCCTGCCCATGGCAGGGAAAGCAGAGCACAGAGAGCTGCTTGACTCCCTTGCTCACTGTTCCAGAGGGATTTTCTCAGCACAGAGAGCCGTGTGCTGGCTGGAGAAGGGGAGTGAGAGGTGAGCAGGGGGTGAGGCAGGCTTTCCTCGGCAGCCACAGGAGCCTCAGCAGCAGGGGCAGCAGCACTTTCCCCTTTGAGACGTATCAGAAACCTGAATCTCAAAGCAACAAAAAGAGTTCCTAGATTTTTTTTTGCAGAGAAGAAAATGGTGTAAATTTCACCTATAGGTGACCAATCTAAAAATTAAATGTAGCAAAGCAAAGCAAGCCTTTTCTAGTTTCCAGCGCTGTGTGATTTTCAAGGCAGATGTGGAAAAGTCACATCTTCTTTTGAAGCCCATGAGACTGAAAAATTAAATCAGGGGGCTTTGTTATTGATGTTTTTCTAATACAAATGTTTTGAAATCCCTGCCTTTCATGTGTCTCTTACAAATAAGCAGAAATGTGTGATGAGTCATCTTTGCTTTTAATTCCTTTAATAGATTCTTACCTCACTCACTAACGTCTAAACAATTCTCGTTTCTGTAACAATCTCTTCCTCAGTGGTAAATATTGCTCTCAGACAACATCTTTTTTGGAGGTTCATTATGTTCATTCTGTGGCTGAGACTCATTATACTCAGTTATTTATTTAAAAGAACAAAATGACAGCAAATGCCTGCATGTATCATGTCTCCCTTTACACATATATTTCATATATTTCAGCAACAAGGCCCCACTCAGAGTTTTGAAAAAAACAGCTGGCCTTCCTTCCTTTCAGTCCACAAGAAAGGAATACTGGGAGGTGATGGTGGAGTCTAACCTTGTCTGCTAAATGAGATTCCACTGATGCTAATGGAAAATTTGGCAAAGACAGGAAAATAATTTATGAACTATTTGAATATTTTCAATTATAAAATAAAAAAAAAATCCTTGGAGAATTATTAAGAAGGAAGAAGCAAATGAAAATGCCACTATAAGGCATGGTGAAATGGTATATGTGGAACCAGTCCAAGAAATAATTTTGATACCTAATGACAGGTTTGAGCCTTCCTGAAGTACCAAAGTATCACCCATCTCGCTGAAGAGCTTGACAAAAAAACTCACAACCTTTACACAGGAAAAAGTCCTCAGCCATTTAAACTAACATTTCACTAATCCAACATTCATGGCTTCTGTTCATGTTCTTCTAAGCCAAACCCCAAGACTGAAAGCAGCACCCACTTCTGTTCACACCCAACTGCCTCTGGCTTTCCACAGAGAAGTTCTAACTGGTGCACAGTCATAGCAAAAGGTTTTTGAGATTATGATCAGCATAATTATAAAAATGGAGTGAGGTTTGTCCTCAGCCAGCTGTAAAATACATTTTTAACTAGGCCATTGATACAGCAGAGACAAGATGAAAAACAGGAGAGGAGGGCAAAGGTTTAGCTGTGTGGCCATTCTGGGAAATGACTGAAAAACAAGAGCAAAGCTATTCAGAGCAGGTCATTAAAGAAAGAAAATATCTTAAACAAGCCTAAAAGATAGGAAATAGAAATGTGGCATGGTCACTTACAAAGCAGAGGTCAAAAAGACATCAGTAATTAATGATGAAAAGATAAAGAACCAAGCACTTAATTTCAAAGAAATAGTCCGGAAAAGCATAATGGCATCGTGAACAGGAAAAAGGACTTTGCAGAAGTAAATGGAAATTAATAAGATCTCAATAGAGGAAAAATGGATAATTGAAAAAGTAGAACTGCAAATTGCTGCAGAAATTCACCTGGAACATAAACCAGTTATTTAGGACCAAGGGTGAAATATAGTTTTGAATGGGTCCATTTTTTTTAAAAGGACCTCCAGGCACACACTGCCAATTTTGCTTGATATTTTTCCATTGCAGTTTTTGTGCATGGTAAATATAGGTGAGAATGTCCACCGTGTTTGAAAGTTTAAAGACTACTTTCTGAAATGCAGACCAGTGGATTTTACTTCTGTTTCATCAAGAGATTCTAGAATGAAAGGGGTGGGAAGCAGAAGCCAAGAAAAATGGAGAACAGCAGATGTTTTAAAACAGCAGTTTCAACCCGATTATCATCTTCCCTTGTTTTCTCTATTGTTTTCTGTGCTTCAGCTCAGATGAGCAAAACTTGATAATCATGGAGTCCCAGAATGGTCTAGGCAGAAAGTGGCCTTAAATATCATCTTGTTCCAAACCCCCTGTCACGATCAGGGACACCTTCTACTACACCAGGTTGCCCAGAGCTCCATCCAGCCTGGCCTTGAACACTTCCAGAGATGAGGCACCCACCATTTCTTAGGGCAACATGTTCCAGGGCCTCATCACTCTCACAGTACAGAATTATTGCCTAATATCTAATCTAAGGCCACTCTAATTTAGTCTGAAGTAATTGCCTCTTCTCCTGTCATCACATGTCCTTGTATAAAGTCTCTCTCCATCTTTCTTGTAGGCTCCCATCAGGTACTGGAAGGCCACCCCAAAGCCTTCTCTTTTCCAGGCTGAACAACCCCAATTCTCTCAGCCTTTCCTCACAGGAGAGATGTTCCACCCTTCTAATCATCTTGGTGGCCCTCCTCTGGAGTCACTGCAGCAGCTCCATGTCCCTCCTGTGCTGGCAGCCAGAGCTGGTGCAGCCCTGCAGTGGCTCTCAGCAGAGCAGGGCAGAGGGGCAGAATCCCCTCCCTGGCCCTGCTGCCCACGCTGCTCTGGATGCAGCCCAGGACACGTTTGGCTCTCTGGGCTGGCACTGCCCATGGTGCCTCGTGTGCAGCCTCTCAGGCAGCAGCACCCCCAAGTCCCTCTGGGCAGGGCTGCCCTGGGGCTGTTCATGCCCAGCCTGTGCTGACACTGGGGCTCGCCCTGACCCAAGTGCAGTACCTTGAATTTGGTCCTGTTAAAATTCTTGAGATTTCCCTGGGCCCACTTATTGAGTTTGTCCAGGTCCCTCTGGAGGGCATCCTGTCCTTCATGTGTTTCAAAGCACCACTCAGCTTGGTGTCATGTGCAAACTTGCTGGGGGTGCACTTGAACACTTTATCCATGTAATTAAAGTTATTTAGTAACTTTGGTCCCAGTACAGAGCCTTGAAAGACACAATTTGTCACTAATGTCCATTGTGTCTCTGAGCTGTTGAATTCAAAGTGTAAAACAGCAGTGGACAGTCAAGACTGTACAGACTCAGCTGCACTCTGCAGTTGTAACAAAAGGAGTTCACATCAATGAAGAAGAGATGAAGTCAAGCTATAACTTTCTCGCAGTCGCTGATGCAGGAGCTTGTCCCAGTAATTCCACCTGAAGATGAGGAAGAGGAAATAATCTACATTACAGAATTGTTTCAGTTAATTTCCCAGTTAAGCTCTTCTTTTTTTTTCCCTCCAGACTGTATGAGAAGACTCCTTCACAAAAGCCTAGAGCTGTGTTAAGCAGATCACATGTTTCACAATAAGCAAGCCTAACCTTCTCCACCCTTGTTTGAGCCCTCTGATGCTGGTAAGCCAATCCCTGGTGTGTGGAACGACAGAGCCCTGCACAGAGGCACATGGGGCACTGAAAAATTTATCTCCTCTTCTGAAGAAGCTGCCACACCAGAGGTTTGATGTATTATGTAGTAATGCACAAGCCCTCCCACCAGTCAGAGACTGCTCCAGCCCTATCAGAAGGATTGATAACCACATCACCCCTGTACTGCAGAGCCAGCTCAGACACTAATTCCCAAGGGCTGGACCACAACACTGAACTTTTACATGAAGAAGTAATGTGAAGTGCTGTGGGCTGTAAAATACAGTGAGGCTGTTGTGGGAGAGGATTGGTGACACATCTACCTGCAATAGCTGTGGTCACAGGCAGTGAAGCAGGACACAGCTGGTAGCTGCTCTGCATAACAGTGACCAAGTTTAGCAGAGAAGACATAATGCCATGTCTCAAATACTGCTTTTTATTAGCACATCTGTGTGTGGATCCAGGGAAAGAGAGTTCATGATGATCAGCATTTCAATGGAAAAGTTAGAGTATCTGTCCTGACATTTCCATAAACCAGGCAAAAGAAATTGTAACAGCTGTAGGTGTTCAGTGAAGGCATAAAGCCCTTAAACACCATAAGTCACTCCGGGTTCATCCCTCGCTGGATGCTGAACCATAATCCCTAAGTGCCCAGCACTCGCAGAGGCTTAATCCTTTTCAACAATGGGATGAGCTGGAGGCTATATCCTTTCAAGATTTGCATAACACCCCAGCACACATGTCTTTTGGGAGGATAAGAGCTGCTTAGTATGTCCTGCATTCACATTTTTGCAGCCATTTGGTTGATATCCATGTCTGTCTCCCCAGTGGGAAATCCCAAGCTGATGACACTGCCCTCAACCCACCACTGTGCTGGTTTTGGGCTTCCCAGCTGACTCAGCCCAGCAGAAAGCATTTCTGTGTCCTGGGTGCAGCCCTTGCCCTGTCACACAATGCATCTTGTTGGAGCCACCCCAGTGTGACCCCCGTAACACACACAGGTCTGTGCCCTCTAAAGATACAGCAGCAGAAACGTGTAAGAAGATGAGAACTGGGGCAGTTGTGCGGGAAGGACAATGGCTGACTGGTATCTCATGAACACCAAGTCACTGCATCCTGGTGTGAGCCAGGCTCACAGTGCTGTGAACCTTGACTCACCCTTTCTACGAGCAATTCTTGTGCTGCATCCTTACCTTAAGGGTGATCACCACAGAACTCCACAGTCACTGCTCCATTGCTGCAGCACCCCAGCATGCTGTGTTTCAATTGGGTCACCTGGGTACTGGTGTGGAGTTTACTTTGGAACAAAACTGTGTTCTGGTGAGGTTCCTAGTTCCTTTGAAAGGGAGAAGCAATCCTGACATCAGCTTTCCTCACTTTAATTACTCTCAGTGTTTTCTTCATGCCAGCAATCTCCCATGGATGCAACAATCAATTCTCAGGACAAGGACAGGAGAACAACTAACATCTAAACACATCTGAACTGAAAAGAGAAAAAAGGTATGAAATAGAGAAAAAGCCTACAATGAAAATTAGCCCAATCTTCAGTTGTCAGCTGATATCCTTGCATCTTCCTTTTCCATCAGCTGTTTCTCTGACCTTCTTTTGCAAGCCCTATAGCAGCTTCATCTGCAAACTGGCAGATCCACAGAGCTCCCTCAGCTCTTCTTCAGCAGTACAAGGCACTTGTGTCCAGCTGCAAAGACTTTCCTTTTGCCAGGGACACATTCCAACATTATTAACTGTGGTGTGTTCAACATAACTTTTAGCCTCATGACACTTTTACAAATCTACAGTAGCAACCCTGTAAAGTCCACACACATATGGATCATCCCAAACCCCCTACTTGGGAGAGCAGGGTTGTAACAAGGAACTGAGGAAGGAACTTGGAAATGTAACAATGTACAAGTCAGAGTGGACATTATTAAAGCCTGTCCCAAAAAACATAATTATTTTGCCCTGTCCATTTCTTTCTACAATGTGCATATAATATTGTCTCTTGCATCACAACATACAAGAATCTGTAAGAAATACATTTTAAGGAGTGACTTGTCTTCCTCTTCCTGCTTCAGTTACTGTTTAAGCAATTCTGCCTCTGAGAATGGTGCTGGAAATACAAATCTGGCACTTGCATGATAAATACCTGATACTGCAATGATGAAAGTCCCCCAGATCTGTCACCAGAGCCATTGCATAAAACTCATTCAACCAACAGAGGCAGAGTGCAGGCACACCTCAGCAGCTCGACTTGGCCACTTATTGTGTTTATGCAAACCTGGTCAATGGGGTGGAGTCAAAATCAGTAATATTGTAATCTTACAGGAAAACACAAAATGTCCTCATCTCATTTAACTGCTGCATCAGTTTAGCCACTGTGTGCTTGGGGATGTGTCTGTGCTAGAAAAGTGATGTTGATTTTCCATCCCTTGTCTAGTTACAAGTTTCACCACAACCTGCAAACACCTGGAGTACTAAAACCATGCAGAGGTCAAGTATCTGCTGCCGGACAGCACTTCAGAATGGGCAAGATCTGAGAAATCCAAAAAGCCCAGAACCTGGAAGTCCTTCTCCTGAGCACAGAGTGGGCACAGGCTGTCAGTCAGAGAACAAGCGCCTTCCAGGGCTGCTCAACTTCAGCCTCACCCCCGGGAGTCAATGGGCCCAAGGGGTGCCCTCCAAGTGCTGCCTCAGCAGCTCTTAAAAAAGACTTAAAAGTGAGGGGAAATCCTTCACAAATATTTCTGTAGAGCAATGTAGGGCTGAGCATTTGCTTGCCCAAGATAAGCAGAGTGAGAACCAGAGCCAGACCAGAGTTTTTCAGCACCAGACCTGCACAGAACCATTGGTACCGCAGGTTACAGCCTGTGCCTGGTGCCCAAGGAGGCACTGCTGACCTCCATCTCAGACCCCTGGCTCCTCAGGACAATGAGCCACCCATGGAGCACAGAGGGAGTTAAAGAGGGAACATTTGGATGAAAATTCATACCTCAGTTTCAGGGGAGGTGGGAGGGGGGGCATACTCGTATTCCTCAAAAATGCTGTGGCTAAAGCATGCTTAGAGCAGGCACACACTAGGGCACAGTCAGGGGGACACATACACAGTTCTGCAGAGCTCAGTACAGAAACACAGGCAGGAAATGAGAACAAACATGAGCTTACAATGGGATTGTTTATGATTTAAAAAAGCTGCCATAGAAAAAGATGCCCAAAAGAAGACAGATATTATTCATCCCCATCATGTCCTCCTGTCAAAGAAAAGGGAAGGATTGGCTGTCAAACAGTATCTTTCAGATTTAGAATTTTTTTTGGGGGGGGGGGGGAGGCAGGTAAGCAAACCAAAACACAAATAAATACAAATTTGTATTTGTTTGTCTATCTAGTATACCATAGTACTTTCCATAAATCTTAAAATAAAATTTAAAAAGAAAAAAAAAACACAGGGTAAAAACAAACAAACAAACAAAAAAAAAAACCCCCAACATTGATAAAATAAGAGCTGCTGGTATTAGGAGGAAGAATTTTGTGACCAGCGACTTCCTGCTAATAGCCCCTTGCACACAATGCTGTGGAAGAGAGAGAGGTGAAAAAACACTGCTATAAGCACTAAGGCCATTTAATCCTTAACATGGGAATGTATTTCTGCTCTTTTTCCCTCCCTAGATTCATTTTATGTTCCCATCAGAAGGTTAATTGTGTTAACAGGAGTTACAGCCACAGGGGAAAGATGTGATTGAATGCTGAGTGCAGTTTTAGCTGATAACCTCCGAGTGAGTGAAAGGGCACAAAGAGGGGTTGATCTCCTCTAAAGGGGTTGTCAGTCATTCAGGAAAAAGTGCAGCTCTGGGAGAAACAGCCTTATCTCCCAGGACACGAAGAAGAGAAGCTATCAAAATAATCATGAAGCTACACTCATGCCAGGCTCTGTGGCTGTGGCTCTGACACTGGAGTTAAGTGAGAATAACAGGCTTTTTTGTGTATGTGAGCAAGCAGACCCTGACTTGATGCACATTCTTGAAGACTGATTAGATTTCATGAATATGTATAATTAACAACAGAGCCCAAATAATTATACCTCTAAAAAGGTGGCATGAAATCTTGACATCTTTTAGCTTGATAGCACAACTCCTGTTTGCTGGATTGGAGATATGATTGCATGCCAAGGTTTTAGGTAAGACTACCTGGGAAATCTTTCACACACATTTACACTTAATCAAAAAGGTCCATAAAAGGGTCCTTTGTATGAAAAGCAAGCCATTCTCTCCATGTCCATGTCTGAACTCATCCTGCTAGGATTTACAGGAAGTAGCTTGGAGAAAAGGGGCTAGTGTTTTTTAAGATTGAATATTTGCATAAACTGTAGTTGATGAGAGTGGGCATTTGTGGAAATGTTTGCACTCATAGAGACAGGACAAAGGACCAAGGTATATTTCAGTGCTAGAATACAAGCAGTGAAGTTTGTGACTCATTTCTCAAAGGTGCACTGGAAATTCCAGAAACAGAAAGCCTTCTCCTCCTTTGCACTCCAGGTCTACCTTAGAAATGCCTTATGAGCACTCCAGAAATTGTTTTAGCTGCTGTTACCAGCTGAATTGCAGTTGTCCTTTTCTACCTTGTCAAAAATGCAGTTGCTTGTCCAGTTAAAGCCATAATATAACAATGTAGTCCTGCAAGAGAGAAATAAGTAGATGGGGAAAAAATACTTGGATTTTTTGTTTAAAGTGCCCAAGCATAAGCCTGGCAATCTTTTTCCCCAAAGCATTTAAGTGCAAAAAAGTTCTGTAATATTAACATCCACAGTGCAACTTGAACAAAACAACTAAAAGGCTTATTGACTTGGTAGCAGGGAAAGCCAGTTTGAAATATTTGATCCTATCACCAGCTAAGCAAGTATGTGTAAAGTGTAAAGCCTGCACTTGTTGATTTCTGAGATAAAAATCAATAAAACTGTCCATAACCTATAACTCTTTGGTTTACCTCTCCATAGAGATCAAAAGAGAGTAATTAGATTTCTGCCTGACTAGCAGGGGTAGAAAACTGTTTCATTTTGGATCAAAACCTTCCCAGTGGATTATACCTTCTATCCACTGCCTATCAACACTTAACAATTGCTTCTGTATTTGACTTTGACAGAACTACCAGAATGTTACCATCTAATTTTCAGTGCAGTTGATAGAGGGCTTGGATGCTTTATTCTAGTGTCAGATTATAAAATTAATTCTTCTCACTTCATATTTTACATTTTTACTCTGGCTAGTGCTTTGTAAAAGCCAGCCTTGCTAATGTGATTAATAATTAAAAAACAAAACTACAATACCCATCCTACCTCTAATTTACAACAAGAAAAAACCCTTTATCTATTATTGATGATCCAGCCTTTGTATTCAGATATCACTCTAAACAAGCAGTTGTCTGCCTTGGATTGTCCTTGCATTTCATATTCAAATGAGGTGGACGCTATTGCATATATTTTCATTTGATGACATTTTAATATCACCAGATGCTATTGCCTGCCCAGGAGATAACTGTTCCAAATACAGCCTTCTTCCCCCTCTAAACACAGTGATATTAGGTGATGAGCAGGAAGCAGGTCATGCTTTAAAATAACATTTTATAACACTTGTTACTATCACAGTGTTCTTGCATTTTTAACAGTCCAAGAGACTCTGTATTAATGTTTATTTTAAAGAAAAACGTCACTCTGCATTTTGATCTTTCTTAACTAAGCAGCTTTTTGAACAGGCTGAGAGCATGAAATATCAAATAACAAATAGCACTCACAACAACTTCACGTCCTAGATAGAGATCAAATATGCTGGAAAATATGTGACAGTTGATGTTGCATGTAATGAGCTGTGGTGATGGACAGATGCAATAAATTCATGCCCTGATGCAAAGGGCCTTGTCAGATGAAGTCCAGACCACAGACAGTCACCTGAAGCCTTCCAACACCTCCAAGTCTACTCAGAGTAAGCTTTTGAGGACATTTTGCTTACTTATTTGCTTACAAGATTATCAAACCTCCCCATTCTCACAGCTATGAGACTGTAGAAAATAAAAGCTAGCCTCGTTTTTAAGGAAGAACTGAAAATTGCAGTATTTGAACCTGGCCACAAGGTATACTTGTACAAAAGTATTACACAAAGTTTGACCTCACCCTGAGTGTATGGATTTAGACTGAAACTCCCAGGAGCTGGAACACCTTTTACTATATCTTGAGCAGGAAAAAGCACCCTAACCTCTAAAAAGGAAGGTATAACTAACTTTTTGGGGTTTTTTGCTTCCTGTGGTTTCTGTGTCCCTGCACAATGCTGGGACACAGAGAGAGCTGTTTGCAGTCTTGGAGGGCTTTTTTTGTGGCACTACATCCTGACACCAAGAAAATCTTCAAATGGCAGCAGAAACCGGAGTTAAAGTAGGTGCATTCTGCCACTCTTCATCCAGTGACCACTATAGAGAAACCTAGGACAACTTCTATGCAAACAGACTGCCTGACCCCTCCAGGGGCAGGACTCCTCCGGGCTACGGAGGAGTCAACTAGCTAGTCCAGGATGTCTTGACATGCCCCAAGACCTTCTGAATGAAGAAATCTCCTCTTGCTTGATCAAAGCAGTTAAAAAGAGCACATGTCCCATCAGGTTCACCCAGAGCAGAGCACAAGGGCAGAGACATCCCAAGCTCCAGACCTTACAGCTACGTTCCATGAGAGGCTGGCATTGTGCTCATGTTCACAAGCAAAACAGACACTTTTCTTTCCCTGGAAACCACAAAAGTTAGAGCCCAGACTCTTGCTGATGTGGCCCTACTATTGCACTTCAGTTCAATCACACAGCCCAGGCTCAGGCAGATTTGGCACTGTACCCCCCAGTGTGACACTAATAGAGCCAGGACAGACCCAGCATCCCCACTGAGGGAGTTCTTGCCACTGCAAAAGTTTTGGGTGTTTCCACAGAGGGCATGCCTGCTCTCTGTCATGCCTGAAGCAGGGACAAACATCAGTGCTCACCCCCAAAGGCAGAGAAAGGGCTGCACTCTGTGCTGTGATAATGATGCTCAGCATGCTAACATCACCAAGCAGCAGGGAAATGCTCTGCGTTTGCAAATTCATACACAAGATGGTACAGATTGCCCCGCTTGCTTTGTCCCTGCCCAGACTCCCATCTGATTTCCAAATCCCAGCAGTTTTCACCGCAGAGGCCACCACAACACCACATCTGCCAAAGTGCTGCTACACCTGAGCAGTGGGTTCTGGTGGCTTTGAATAGAGATGTGATTGTGAAATGTGGCAGTAAATATTGCTAACTTAAACGAACAGTTTTGAGAGCCTTTTCTTTAACCTCAGTATTGTCAGCTTCTTTCCCTCCACTCTTCTCCATTTTTAAAACCATGGATAGAATTGAATGTTATTTTTTTTTCACTTAGCAAAATACCTCTTTATCCAATCTTTATCCTTCATCAGTTTCCATTAAATCCTGATGATATCCATTAGCATGAAAAAGAGTCATGCTCTATGCTATGCTATTTCTATTCTATATCCATTGAAGACTTACACAGGTAGAAAAAACATTATGTGTAGGCCCACAGAACAATTTCCAAGTGATAAAGCTGATCTAAGGTAGTCCCACCCTTCTGATGCAATTCACTGGTTTGACCCACTGGAGTGACAAAACTACCAAATGAAATGTTCATTAAATTGCTCCTATTAAAAAATGACACAGGTATCAAAAAATAATTTTTTTAGAGAGTTACTGCTTTATCTTAAATTTTATACTATCAGAATGGCTCAGGTGGTTAAACTGAACAAGGAACTCTTTGTCTATGTTCACCACTTAAGAAATCATTACAAAAACAAAGCTGCATTTTGCTGCAATGTAGATGTGCCAGAGGGATCCAGTCCTTAACTGCACACAAAACCCAAGTCTTCATTCTGACCTTTTGAAGGGCATAAAATAGATACTTGAGGATGGGGGAAAGACAAAGCACTTGTCCTCATGCCTAGTTTTAAGCAGTAGCTTCCATGTTTTGCTGAATTGGGAGCAGTGACTTAATTGTGAAATTATTTGTATTTGAAGGCAGTCGTTTCATTAGGCAACCTTAGCACCTGAGGAGAACGGCTAAGCTAGAAGTGGCACTATATTAGCACAAAGCCATTGTTCACCTGACATCTCTGGAAAGATGTTTGGGCACTTCGTGTTCTCTCCATTGATTCCAATTTTGCTGGTGAGAGGACTATTCCTCATCAGTGCCCCCTGTTTTTCCCCTGCCTCATTCTGCTTTCTGCTCTAGAAAGGAGGCAGCTTTCTGTCTTTAATAAAGTCACACCAGTCAAGAAGCACTCCTTTGACATAACAGGCTGCAACATAACAGACTTGGAAGAGTCAGCAATTGCCCCTTGTTCTGCAGTGCACCTTGCTCTCCACTCTCCCTCTGGCCAGCAGCTCATTGTGTGACAGGGACACACTGTTCCCTTTCCATGGGTACCCATCCTGGTGCTGCTGTCTGTCTGCCTCAGCCTCGCAGGCATAGGAATTGCACACAAGCTATTTCCAGGCAGGCAGTGTTCTTAGACCTTTCTCTATAGATGCCAATTAGAAGATTAGCGTCTTTTCTCTCCCCCTCTTTGCTATTAAATAGTCACACAAAAGCTGAGCTGACAAATTGCTCTCTCTATGGTGTGGGACAAAGACAGACAATAGATCAACATCATTTACTA
The DNA here is from genome assembly GCF_028551555.1 of Melozone crissalis. Taxonomy (NCBI): domain Eukaryota; kingdom Metazoa; phylum Chordata; class Aves; order Passeriformes; family Passerellidae; genus Melozone; species Melozone crissalis. The sequence goes on along the minus strand of NW_026535796.1, from coordinate 31,864,099 downwards.
TACTCAAATCCTATTAATCACAGATTAATGAGAACATGTCTGGGGGGGAGAAATTACCCGAATGCGGGCGTATTGTCTTGTTACTCATGTAACATCTGCCGTGGCTTTACCTTTAGTGTCATGTCATCCTTTATCACATTGAAATAATGTTTGTTCCAGAAACATAATTATGATAATGGGTCCTTCCTTTAACAATTACTGAGGTACAGTAGGATTATATTTCTTAGCCACTTGGTTTAAAAAATAGATATCTCTTAACTATTTTCTGAATGCTTCTATTATTCATTATCTGATTAAGGAAGACATGTTTGTAGGCATTAATAGAAACTTGTTATTCTCTTTATTATTATTAATTATAATTTTATTAATTACTTCTCTGAAAAATCAGATGCGCAGAAGTAAAGCTAGAGTCTAGCTTTTAGTTTTTACACTTAGAAAACTATTTCTGTTTTGGCTCTTAAACTACTGCTAATTTTTCATTAATTCACATTACAGCAGTATTAGACCACGATGTTTGTTTTGCAAAATGTGCACTTTTCTAGCTATCTTCTTAAAATAATTCTATAGCTGAATAGCATATCAATTTGTTCACATATTTTCTCATCTGTTGTTGCCATTAATAAGGAATACTGTTCAGGGCAGCAGCTCAGCATGTATAATTGCCTTAGATCATTTCACTGCTCAGTCTGGATACAAATTCAAAGTTTTGGGTTTATCTAATTAGAATTCTTTGCAACGATTCCTAATGTTATCCTCAATACGGAACGGGATGCTCCACAGATAAACAGCAAAGCAATTACAGCTATAATCAGCCGGCAAATAAAGAGGAACTGCAGTCTACCTGTGTGACCGTGTATTTCAAAAAATTATTTGGCCCTTGTTCGCCACGTCCCGAGCACTTGCTGGTCCCTGCCGGGCAGCCGTGCTCAGCAGGCTGGGGCGGGATGAGCCGGCACCGCGGGGCGGGCGGCTGTTTCAGCACCGCGGGGCGGGACAGCTCCGCACGGCACCGCGGGTGCGCCGCGCCCCGGGTCCGAGCCGGCCCCGGCCCCGGCACGGGAATGGGCATCGGCACGGGCACGGGAATGGGCATCGGCATGGGCATGGGAATGGGCATCGGCACGGGCATGGGAATGGGCATCGGCATGGGCACGGGAATGGGCATCGGCACGGGCATGGGAATGGGCACAGGCATGGGAATGGGCATCGGCACAGGCACGGGAATGGGCATCGGCATGGGCACGGGAATGGGCATCGGCACGGGCATGGGAATGGGCATCGGCATGGGCACGGGAATGGGCATCGGCACGGGCACGGGAATGGGCGCAGGCATGGGAATGGGCATCGGCACGGGCACGGGAATGGGCATCGGCATGGGCACGGGAATGGGCATCGGCACGGGCATGGGAATGGGCATCGGCATGGGCACGGGAATGGGCATCGACACGGGCATGGGAATGGGCACAGGCATGGGAATGGGCATCGGCACGGGCATGGGAATGGGCATCGGCATGGGCACGGGAATGGGCATCGGCACGGGCATGGGAATGGGCATCGGCATGGACACGGGAATGGGAATGGGCACAGGCACAGGAATGGGCATCGGCATGGACACAGGCCTCTCCGCGGTCCTGCCCCGCCGCCCTTCCCCGAGCTCCTCTCGCCTCCCCGCCAGGGCCGGCAGCGCCGGAGTCCCAGGGCCCCGGCTGTTTGCCCTCCGGAGGTGAGGAGCTGACCAGAGCGGGGCAGACCCACCAGCCCGTTAGATATACACCATCTATGTCTTGCAGTGCTGAAACACCTTTTAAATGTGCTTCTTAATTAACGCCGGGGTCTGCTGGTGCCACACTGGGCTGGCTGCTCGCTGCAGCACTCATCTCACAGTGCCAGCCTCCCCTGGCAGGTGCCACAGCCGTCACCTGAGCACCCAGCATCACCTGCAGAGCCGAGGACCATTCGCAGCTGGGATCACAGCTGCTGGCACACGGAGCAGGGAAATACCTCAGGAGGCCAATGAACATTGTTAGGGCTGCTAAGGTAACCTCCAACCTTCCCTAGGAGACTTGGGTGCAGCACTGCACATAAGTGCCATTGCTCACTTGTGATTCAGGGACCTGCACCCTCTTCCTAAGGTAGGCTCATCAGCCTTGTGTTTAAAAAAACAAAAAAGGGATTAGGAGCTTCTGTATTGCACTACACCGTATTTTACACCCTCATACAACAGTTTATCACATGCACCCAAGACACACAAAAAGCCCCAAATGCTTTTATCTGTCCAAGGAGTGTCCACTCATCCCCCTTGTAAGTATCCCTCACCATCTGATGAAATTTAGTTGTATTGGGGTACTCTCCAATCCTTGTGTAGGAATGAGGTCATGTTCTTGAATTATTAAAATACTCACTAAGGAGGGGAAATAGAGTTATCAACTTTGTTGCCTGGTGTCTAAGACAACCAGAGGAAAATCTAACCACCTGTTCCAGCCCCTGCTCCAAGAGTGGCTCATACAACTTCATTCAACAGCTGTTCTGTACAGTACCCTATAGCTTGGTGGCCTTCAGGAATATTTTACCTGGACTACAAGGAATCAAGCATAAATAATTCTTACCCATCTCTGAGGAAACAAGCTTAGCAGAGTGGCCTGGTTCCACCAAAGTGGATAGCATGTGGAAACAGAGGAGATGCACAGCACCTTCACCAGGCCTCAGTGAAATTAGTGCATCTCAGTAAATAGGGAAGTCCTACATTTTAGCTCTTGGCATGAGCAGTTAACTGAAAGCAGGCACAGAGAGATCTGAATCCTCCCAAATCCACCTCTCTGACTACATCCTGCATGACTGATCTATTCATTCAATTACCAAATATAAGACCAGTGATAAGGCTGCCAGAGCTTTCTGTATATGGCCAAAGAGAAAGAAAAAAAAAAAGTGACTCCGGCTCCCTTCTCAAGCAGCCAACCCACTCTTTATAGCACTCTTCTTCATTGGTTACAGCCATGGCCTGTTAAAGTCAGGCCTGCTCCTAATCTTTGATAATTGGCACAGCTGCAACTCCTTAGGGGTAAGATTACTTTCTACACTATCTTTATTTTCTTATATTATATCCCCCTACACCATCCTGTGGAGGCCACCTTTCTGAGAGAGCAAGGCTTGGAACAGGTAGTTGCTATGACCTGACAAGATCAGGGTCCTTCAAGGTATGGTCAATAAAAAAAATCTTCAGGTATGTGAGATCCACAACAGAGCCACCTCCAAAGTAGGGAGACTTTGGGTAGCAGCTGCTGAAAATGGTCTTAAGAGTTACACTGGGACTTAGGCACCTTATTTCTGTCCAAATTCTGCTTCCCTTTGTGGCTTTGGTCTGTAAAATGTGGCTATATAGCCTTTCCAAGTGACTGAGAGGATAAAAGTATTCATGGTTTTGAGGTAATGGTGCTAAAATTCTGGTAATGGGCATCCAGAGATAGCTGAGGGCTGCTTACTCACACTGTGCTCCCTTTCTCAATAACTAATAGCATGTCTAGGCTTTGATGTTGATGGGTAGGCAGAAGAGTGGCCTTGATTAAAAGCATTAATTTACCTCTCGCAGATAACAGATTCATATACACAGATCTAAATCAGGAGTAACTGCATCAAAATAAACAGCCCTTGGGTAAAACAGGTGTAAAAGAGAAGAGAACCAGACCCTGCATCTAGCAGATATATGACAAGGTAAATGGGCAAACACAAGAAAAGTGAATTATTGTTATTATATGTGCACGTTACATTCAGTACCATTAAAATCTAATGCTACAAAGAAAGTACCTTTCAAGCCTGCAAAGCATAGGCAATAGGGGCTGTCAAGAACTCATCAGAACCTGTGAATGTTTCCTTTGTTTATGTTGCTTTCATTGCAGCATTGATATAAATCAGGAGTAGCTTCAGTCACTGAAAACTGGCAGAAAAAATCAGGTCCTTTAGCTTTAAAGAAATTAACTGAGATGCATTGACTCAAGAAAACCTTTAAAATTTTTTTAATTACATCTTAAATGAACATTTAATTTTATAATTTGTCAGCTTAGATAATAATATTAAGAGATCTATGCTGATACAAACAATTGTGTTAATTACAGTAAAAGCCATCAAATTACATTCAGTTCCTGAAATCGATAGCATTTCTTCAAGTACCATTTCTAATTATGGCCATACCTTCCATTTGGGCTTTTATTAATGCATATGTTATATCTGTCACCTTCCTCAGCTGTGAGCAAACTCACTGTATGTTAATTCACACCTGATAACAATCGTTTTTCTGGTACTTACCTTCTAAACCTGATGATAGGATGTGTCAACACCTATAGGATTTTTTGTTTTCTTTGAGGACTTTGTGAAAGTTATGTTTTTATTTTAAATTTGCTGCTAAATGACAGTTTCCAATTCTAATTATAAAAATGGACAATAATAATGAAGAGTAAAAGGCTTTACTCTCTTTGATGCAGTCTAACCTCTAGACATGCTGGGAAGTAAGAAAATCTGACCAGATTATACTTTAGAAACTCTTACTTTAGAAATTTCTCTTCTCACTTCAAGGACAAGCTCTCTCTTGCTTCCACACAGATAAAGGATGCCAGTAGTTATTTAGTCACACTTCCCCCTGCTCCCAGTAATCTGTTGATATTAAATTTAGACCAAATACTCTAGGAAATTCCCCATCACACCTGCCTTCCTGTTCAACACCCATTTTCACGTTGTGTGTCACAGTCAAAGCATCACCATTCAAGACTCTCTCATGACAAACTGCCAGGACACACTAAAGATGATGTGAGTACATAATACCTCATGCTAATTTCCAGCATATTTCATCTCCACAGGCTTGCCTCCCTCTACCCACCATGTCACCAGTGAACTCCTCCAAAGTGACATAACCTTAATTACATTTCAACTTGATCCCAGAGGAAAGTGATAACTTGGTTAACTGTTGGGAGGCAATTTTCAGGCTGAGCTGCAGGTGTATTTTTTCACAGACTGTTCTCAGGCACAACTATGACAACATGTTAGAAAAATACAGTCTCTTCTCTTAGGCTCTCAGTCATCTTTTAACAGATTATGAAAACAGTGAGGTTTTTGTTGTTTGGAGGTTTTTGGGGGGGATAAAAGCACCTTTCTTGTGACAATAACTTTCAGGGGCAACCCACCATAGCCTAAATGAGACATTTTGGACAGCTTTTTTGGTCTCTCCGTGGCCCTTGAAAGACTCAGCCCAAGCATGAGAAACCCACCCTCAGTCTCCATGGTTTGTCCCACATCATCAGGGTCCCTAGGGAAACTCTTATTTTTACTGTGGGCCAAGAATTCTGTACAGGCCTAGTGAGATTTGACATTCCTAACACGTCCCTAAGCCCTAACATCACCCCAAAGAACAACAGTGCCACTAGTGGGAAAACAACCTGAGCAGAAAATATGGAGATGGGAAATGCTAACAAATGTGATCCTTAAAAAAAAAAAAAAAAAAAAAAAAAAAAAGTTACATTTGAGGCAGAAAGAAAATGACTAAGGTAAGTGGAAGTGTTACCAGAGTCAAAGGTCAAAGAAAGAACTGAAAAAAATTATGAGAGATAACAGGAAGAGGGAAAATCTAAGCCACATTGTGGCTCATGAAAATTTGGGGGTTAAGAAAGAGCAGGTTTCACTTTCAAATGCCAAAATCTGCCAGAACATCTGCCCAGCGGGCTGGGGAGGTCCTGGGCAGAGGGATTACACATCACTGCTCATCCTTGCAGTATTAAACACCACAAATAGTGCTCATTTGTTAGAGGAGAGACCATCTTTGTATCAGTTCCTGGCTGCTCATGTTTATCAGGTTGCCAGCATGAAAGCTATTTGTATATGCATATCTGATCACAGTGGAAAAATTATTATACCAAAACATCCAATTTTTCACCCTTTACATGTACTTGCATATAAAGCATTAGATAACTTTCTGGTTAGCGGTGCTGTTGTCATCAAAACACTTGCTGTCATGTTATTTTTACAGTAAAGGACCTAACTATAAATGTCTGCATGGACACTGCCTTCAGCACAAAGATACATTCTTCAAAGTATGTGCTTATGTATACTTGGAGCTAATCCTGCTTCCACTGAAAATGAAATTTAGAACTAGGCCCTCACATAGAAATTTCACTAGTAATAAATGGAGTTGTCAAGCATGCACAGCTTTAGCTGACTGGAGGTGAGCTGGGACAAACACTTCTACAGGTGACCTCAGTCAGCACCAGAATGAACAGACATCTGAACTCTCTGTTGAAAAATGTGATTTCAGTGAAGACATCCAACACCACACTGGCATGCTCTCAGGGGCCCTGGGTGACTATCTCAGAGCACTTGATGACCATTGTCAGTGTTCACCAGCAGCTCCTCTCTCTGCCCATGGGCTTCTGCAGGAGGGAGGAGGATGTAGGACTCTGCAGGCAGCTCTCTCCTTCACTCTGTGCTCTCATTCAATGCTAGTCACTCTCCACACTGGGATGCAAACCAGGGAGGGAGCCTATGTTAAAAATAGAGTATTACTGTGTAAAGCAATTCTATCTTCTGGTACACACAGCAGGACATCCGACTGGGAATTTTCAAAAAGTTACAATCCTAAGAGTGCAAGTCCCTTTATTGTGGCATTTTCTTCCTTCTAAGTGCTTAACTTTGCAACCTTAATTTTATTCTCATTTCATTACTTTATTACTGACTAATTTTAAGCTTTCTCATACAGCTAGAATCACCACCCAAAATTCATTCACAAAAAAACTTGGGATTTTATAAAATGCTACCAAGAAGGCAGTACAGAAAGGCCTGTGTACCTTTGTAAATATACATTTATATTTCTTATTTTATAGATATATTTTAATAAAAAAATCCTTCTTACTTGCTGAAAATCAATTTAATCTCATATTTTGTCTCTGACAATAGCCAAAAGCAGGTGCTTGGAGAAAAATGTAGGAACAGGAAAGCATAAAGTGGTACTGTCTCTCAATATTCTTTGGTGCTGTCTCTCTTTGTTCAGGCAATTTCTGAGTGGTGTCAATTTTATTTAATAGATTTAATAGATTGGCCTTTCCATCCATTCACTTTTGAACTCTTGCAAACAATCAGGAGATTGTGAAAGATGACGGAATGGGAGCGCTCACCTGGAGAGCAGGACATTCAGGGCTTCAGGCCATGCTCCAATGAGAGCTTATTGTTCCCATGAAATAGCCACTGAGTAGCTGTGTCCAGGGACTAGAGTTGAGACCACCTCTTCTGCAGAAATCTTTCCCCAGTTGCTCCTTTTTCTGCAACAAAAGAAATTTTGAAGAGTCTACACGAAGCAGCACCTTGCCAAAGGTGTGTGATGAGCAGCTCACGGGTCTAGGTGCTTCCAAGGCACATTGGGAGGAAGGAATGCAGGGGAGGAAGGGATGCAAGGTCCTCAATGGAATAACCAACGAGCTGCTGGGAAAATGAGTAGGGGCTGTTTCCAAGGAAAGCACCAGTACACCAAGTCCTGCAGGATGATGGGCTGAGGATCCCTGGGACCTGCATGGGGGCAGGAACACGGGACACTCAGCAGCTGCAGTCCTTCCCCACATGGCAATGTGGCACCTACAGCCTTCAGGCCAGGGTCAGACAGTCTCTGAGGGGCAGCTCTCACAGCTTGGAACTGAAGTGTCTGAGCCCCATGACTGCATCTCACCCAGAGCTGGATGCACACCCACAGTCACTGCTCTGCTGTTCCCACTGCTGGTGCTTTGCCTTAACTAAAAGCCCATGAAGAACCTTTAAAGCTGTTCTGACAAGACAATATAATAATACTAATATTTAAAAGATATAATGTCATTGAGCATGAATTAACTATTAACATTACTACTTCAACACACTAATAACATTTTAAAGTACCCTTAATAGTTTATTCATTTTAAGAGCAATAATCAGAAGAATCACCTGCCTCCCCTACCAGACATAAGGAAAAAACCATTTCCTTTTCTCATTACAAGACCCACTTAGAATGAGAAGAGGGCAGCCCAGTAATGGTTTCTAGCAGCTGCTGCTGAAGTGACTGAGAGGGAGAAAGATAACAGGTTAGCAGGAAAATACGTGGAGGAAGCAAGGCCAACAGCAGTGCTGGAGAATCCAAGTGATATTGACAGCATGGTAAGATGATCAAATGAGGGTCAACAACAGGTAGCATTGCCTCAACAGTCTTACCTGTCTCAGAAGAGAATGTGCAGCAAGGGGAGAGAGGTTTACTCTGAAACACAGTAGCATAAGGGCACAAGGTAATGATGCAATGCAGACAGGCCTGAAGGCTTGGGTCAGCAGGTCCTACACCTTACTCCTCCCAGGTGTTTGGTTTGGTTAACTGTGCACAGGAAAGGTTAAAAATATCTGCATCGAGCTTTCTAGCATTCACAGTCAATAGGCAGTGAGGAGCAGGCATGATGTTTGCTCAGAGTAACTCCAGGAAGGTGGGCACAGGGTTCCCCATCCTTGGGCAGGACACCCTGCAGGATTGCCCCACCTCTGGGCTGAAGCCAGCATGCTCCATATTGCTCTGAGCTGCTGCCATTAGGGATCTCTGCAATTCACTCACTGATGCCATTTATACTAGATCTAAGAGGAGCTGGAGGATCTAGCTACCCACCTGCAACTGCCTTGAGACATGGAATATTTTTCAAAGATACGTTCCTCAAAGTACGTGCTTATGTATACTATGAGCTAATCCTGCTTCCAGTGAAAAAGAAATTTAGAAAATTTACAAAATCCCATACCCTGCCCAGGATATCTTGAGAAAACTTTAAGGCCCTGCAAGTAGCTGTGGAGAAGGAGATTACTATATGTTCATGCAGTGGCTAAAGATTAAAAGTGGGACTCAATGATTCTTGTGGGTCACTTCCAACACAGAATATTCTGTGATAAACTGTGAATATCTCTGGACACTATTTGTGAAGAGTTTCTTATCCATACAAGGCTTTTTACTTCAGTTTTCATATGTGTAATGCTTTGTTTTCTGAAGACCTATATGTTTTCTGAAGACTTATGGCTGTTTTCAACAATTCTGCTGTTATTTTTACCAATTCCTGCCTGTTGCTTGTAATAGCAAAGCAGTGAGAAAGTCACACAGTCTGGCATGGACTTCCCAAAGAGGCATCAGGTAACCAGGGACAAGCTCGATGCTTCAGAACCTAACTCATGCAGGTACAGACTTCTGGAAACAAGCTTTTGAACTGTGCCGTGCATGCTGTGCCAAATGCCACCAGCCTTGGACTGCACCAAACAGTGCCGTCATGGAACAAGAGTGCAACAAGAACACTGACTCCACATGGTCAAGGAGAGAAGAGTCCTTCATACAAACATCCTTTGGGAGCCTGAGGAGGAGCACGGCTGTGCTGATTTAGCCGTACAGGCAGAGCCGTTCCCGTCTCCCCGGCCCGGTACCGCTGGACAGGTGAGCTCGGCGGCTCCGAGCCCAGCCATTCGTGCCGAGCACGACAGCCCCTTGGCAGGGACACGGTGTCCTTGTGCAGGCTCAGGCACCGCTAGAGGGAAACCCAGCACCGCCCTGAGCCCGCCCGCAGCTCCGCACGGGGAGGGCCGGGCGGGAGAGAGCGAGAGCGAGAGAGCGCTCCTCCCCGGGCTGCGGCCGCGGGAACGGGAGCCTTTCCCTCCCCTTCTCCTGCCCCTTTTCCTTTGTCCCACTCCCCTCCGCCTTCCTCTTGTTCCCTGCTCCACCATCGCGAAAGGAGCGGCACGGAGAGGGGTGTCGCACTAAAACCCTGGGGGAAGTAAATAGGAAAGGACGAGGGGGAAGTAATGCTAAACTACACTAAACTACACTACACTAAACTAAACTAAAATTTGTTAATTGAAATTAAATACCGTCATAGCAAACTGAGGAGCGGCTGCTGCGAGGGATGCTGGAGTTTCTGAGGATTCCTCATGTCTCTCAGACTGGTGGTCACAGCTCCTAATTTTAATTTAATATTAGCCAAAAATCGCTTCCTCCTGCTTCTCTTCACCTTACCAGTACAGACATCTCTCCTGCTGGCAGAAAGCCCTTGACCCATTTAGCTCCTAAGAAGATAGCACTGCTCCAAACAGCTATGAATTGTTTGTTAGCAACAAGATAACTATCAAAGCACAGCGCAATGACAAAAAAGGTTATGAGAATTATCATTAGCATAATCATGGTTACATACTTCACTAGCTTGTGTAACAGGCATGTTTCCTTCCCCAGATTTTAAAAGAAAATAATGCCAAGTCTTTTACCACATGATCTAAGAAAACAAAGTGAAGGGCAAAGTAGCAAAGGCTGCAGCTGATGAAGAATTATTCAAAAAATATTAAACTGTAGCTAAAAAGTACAGAAATATTTCATAATGTGATTTCATAATGCACAGCAATAAGAAGTTAGATTTTGCATTAAATTCCACATGAACATGTGCACTAAACAGTATCTGAGGGGGAAAATCTGTATGTGCCACAGACTTTAAATGAAGTAGTTTTACTAGGAAATGAATTTCAGAGCCAAGATGAATACTTGAGATCAGGGCTTCGTTTGGGCAAAAACACCCAGAATTAACAGAATTAATAGGACTAAAAAGAGAAAAAAAACCCCAGAAAACATCTCATTACCTTTCTATAAATCCTTCTTAACTATAGTTTGCATTCTATATTACAAAGATAGTCAGAAAAAAATAATACATTCTGTAAAAGGTAACCAGGTATGGAAATGTTCTCATTTGTGAAAAAACAACCAAGATAGAAGCAGAACTAGCTGAAGCTTGGAAAGGAGACAGCAGAGGGGGGTGACAGCTCAGTCACATCACAGGTGCCCTAAAAAAGTGAAGAACAAAATCTCATTCCCTGTTTTTCTGAACAGAAGTATTGATTTTTCTCAATTGAAATACCACCTAGTAGCTTTAAAACAAACACTGGAGATTTTTGGTGCAGTTTTCTGTTCAGCATCATTGTCACAGGATGTCATGGAGATCAAAGATGTGGCAAAGTCCAGCAAGGGATTCGGGAAATTCACTGCAGCTTCTAAACAAAGGTGCATGGGAAAGCTCCTAGAGCTCTGGAAGCCGGATGCACAGTCCAGGAGTGGGGCCACTACATATTTGCCTCCTTAAATTTTTCTTCTCCAAGTGTCTTCAGCGGGCCAGTGTCAGGGAGGGAGTGCTGGACTGCGTGACCCCGCATGGTGCAGACAAGTAGGAAAGCTGGATCACAGCAAGGCTGTGATTTTTGGAAGTTCATATGAAATTTAGCTTGGAGCTGGGAACTGACTTCACACCTACAAACCATCACATCAGGAATACAGCAATATATAACCACAGGGACAGTTTCCCTGCACAATTGTGTGCCAGAGTTTCACTTGCTGGTCTGGAAATGAACCAGGCAGTAAAAGCGATTAGCAGTGGAAAGACACTAGACAGCTATAATTATCTAAATGCCTTCCTATTAACCATGTGAGAAACTAAATCCTCACAATCACATTCATTAGTAAATGCTAAGGACAAACTAACTACATGAACTTTCATTTGATTAGGCAGAAGAATTCTACTCCAATATGATTATGTTACACAGAATGGCCCAAAAAAAAAAATAAACCAAGTCCGTTTCAGAGAGCAAATGAATGTTAATACTAGCAGGCAAGCAAAGAAGCCCAGTCCTTGTGGTACAAGGGCTGCTCCTACCAGCAGCATGGCCAGGCTCCCTCAGCTGACGGCAAAGGCTCCCAGCTCCCTGCTGTGGCTCCAGCTCCTGTTCCCTCTGCTGGAGCTGTGGATGGTGGGTACAGGAGGGACAGAGCCAGACCTGCAGCAGCACATTGTAGGGTCTCACCTGCATGTTAGCCCCACTTGGAAAACCCTTCAATGCCATAGCAAGAACGGATTGCAGGCAGCAGGAGAAATTCACCTTGTTGATGCCTGCACTGTTTTTCACCTGAGGTAAAATGTGGTTCAGTGGACAGAGCATCAGTGTGGGCAGCATGAGGGCAGCCTGGCCAGTGCTCACCTCAGAGGCGCTGGGGTTTAGCCACCCCTGGCACACCATGTTGCAAAAGTGTGTCACCCTGTGCCAGACACATCCATTCCTTCCTGTGTTAGCAGAGCATGAGGAGAGCTAAACATAATAATTTCTACAGACAAGTGGAAAAAGTATGGTAGGCATCAGTTTTCAGGGCAGGCTTCCTTCTTGGTATCTTTGCTGATTTCTTTCTTGAAAAACTGATAAAGAACAAACTTTTCTTAAGAATTAACCTCTTCCAAGAACTTACAAGTATGGACTAAGAAGGGTTGGCGTGCTGGCAGTGGGGATGGAGAAGCTCACTGCACCTTTAAGGGAAGTATGAGGGTAATTCCAGCACCAAGCTGAATCCCATGGATCTGTAACATCTATAATTTCTAGCTATTGAGGTGGCAAGGATCACACCAATGTCTAGACACAACAAAACAACATCCATGCATAAAAAAATGAATGATGATCACAGTCCATGCAGAGCATAAAGCACTTCAGGGAACACCTGTGTCTCCAGAGCCTAGGTACCAGTGACTGGAACAGGAGGAGAGAGTAAAACCCTGAGCCAGAAGGTCAGTTTCCAACATGAATTACAAGTGTGACTTGTTCTTGAAACTGTAATGGTCAGTTTAAGCATGAGTTCCCTCCATAGCCCTTTACTCCCAGGCAGAGCACATGGATACCTGGTGTTCATGTGACTTTATCCAGTCATCCAGCTAGGAGATTCAGAGCCCTGTGAGACCCTTCAGGCAAGGAGGCAGAAAGGAGAATGTAGCCTCTCCTGAGAGGCTTCACCACATTTCTGTGTGGGCATAAGTCTCTCTGAAGTCCACAAAAGCTGCCTGCCCAGATGAAGGGGACCTAGACATCATCTAAGCACTCTTCTATTGCTCCACAGGCTATGGAGGGGACACTGCTATGTGCTGCTGGCAGGTCAGGGATCACCCATCTACAGAGTCCACAGGACAGGCAGGTGACCAAGAATCTGGCTGGTCTGCCACCTCATCCTGTCCAAACACTGCAGGTGAATTCTTTATACATAATCAAATAAACCAGAACATTATTAGCTTTGAATTAGCATTCATTAACACAATTGATTGTGTTGATTTAGTCATCTAAATGGTCAATGCTAGGACATTTGGATAATTATTACTGTTTAGTGATATTTCCTCAGCTAATTGTTTTTATTGAATGACTCACTTTGATGATGCAGCTGAAACTAATGTGCGGCTGGGCTCCCAAGGAGAAGGCTTTTATCAGCCCAATCCACCTCCCAGGGGCTCCATCCTTCCTGTAAGACAATGCATTTTGGTGCCTCTGGATGGTCCATAGGGAAGAAACCATTTGGGAAATGTTCCTGCCTCTGCCAATGCATGCTTGATCATGTGTGGTGTGATTTCTCACAGCAGCTCACCCCAACAGGATTTTAAAAGCCTGAGCTAAACTGAGCTGAAATGGGTCCATTCCAAACTCTGCTTCTTCACCCTCTCAAGCACACCCCACCCCTGCCCCACGAGCCGAGACCCTGCTGATGCTGCCCAGAGAGGCTCCCCCACTCCCCCAGAGCCAGGCTGAGCCCTGCCCTGCAGCCCTGCCTGCCCTCATGGGGGGCTCCTGCAGTGCTCAGGCTCTGGGCTTGACCACAGGTGTCTGACCACAGGTGTCCCTCACCACATTCACATGGGCACAGGTAACGTTCTGCCTGCCCAGCACCACGACAATGGAGAGAGAGCAGAGCTGATGGGAAACTTTTCCCACCTGGAGCTCTCTGGAAAAGCCCAAATGGGCAGACCAGCTGCAGCAACAGGGGTTCCTGGCACACAAAGGACTCTGTGACTATGATGGCTTCTGTCTCCCAGGTGTGCAGGGCCAAAGGGCTGCCAGCTGGTGAGGATACAGGAGGGAGCAGCAAGGACCACAGTGGGATGCTGGGCTTTGGGAGGCAGAGGATGCAGACAAAAAAAGATTTGTGTCTGTGAATGCAGATAGAATAATTAAATAGTGTGACAGTCAAACAGTTGTTTCAAAGAGGGGTTGATATAGATTTTCTTTGATGCTCTGGGGAAAATCACTCCCTCCCACCTCACTTCCCTTGCTGGCTTTCCCACAACTGTGTTTCAGAGCCTCCACGGATCTTCCTGACTTAAACATAAAACCAAACCCGTGACCCTAAACCAGAGGTCAGTGTTTTCCCAAGCAAGTTATATTTTTGCCTGCTCAGAAATTTGGTCTGGGAAGAACTCAAGGACTAGTTTCCACCATTTGTACAGGATTCCTGGACATGTAGGGATGGCCAGTAACATGTGCCCTCAGGGCTATGCCATGGGCAGACCCTCCAAATGTCACCACAGCGTGTGCACAGGATGGGGAGTTCACAGAAGAACTGAATTTACTGCCCTGCATGAAGTGTCTATCCAAGAAATGCAGAGGCTGATCCTGGAGAGATATTTCTGTCTGGGAAACACCACAACCATAAGTTAGTACATAACTTCCGTGAAATCCAAACAAATCAAAGCCCTAAAAGGTGTACACTAAATGGATGTAGCCTTGGAGAGAGATGAATTTAAACTCCTTAGAGGCTAGAAAATCTCCATTGCCATCTCCATCTGCTCCCTCTTCCTTCCCAATACAGCTCAATAAAGAATCACTGATCCAAGCCCACTCTGTAAGATGCAGCATTGTTTCCAACTCCCATTTTTTACCTGCAGCTCGGGTACCTCAGGGCCGGCAGGAAGAGCCACCTTCCGACCACGGGCTGGGCAGCAGAGCTGGAGCCGCACCACAGGATGGCACTGCTCATTTCCTAGCTCCCACTTGTGGTGGTGGCCCCGAACTTACGGCCAGCCATCACCCGGGAGAGGTCATACTCACAGTTGGCTGCATGAAAATAAGAGAGAATGAGAGCTGTGTGAGAAAAAGAGGATTTTATCATAACCTGTGTCCTGGGATTGCAGGCAATACTCAGAGCATGCAGAACATGGGATGTATTTAACGTCTCTCAGCCTGCCTTTAGCCTCTCTGTGTGTAAATCAGAATTCACCTAGCAGCCCTCTAAATGCAGTCCAGCTCTTTGCTGTCCCTTGGAGATTTTCTCCCAGCTTGCTCTCCTGCAAAGAATGAATGTGATACCCCAGATGCTGCAGCCCCACCAGGACATGGCAGCAGGAGCACATCCAGCCCTGGGACAATGCTGCATGCTCCCTGCTGACACAGCCAATGATCCAGCTCTGAGCAGAGCTCACAGCTATGCCAGAAGAAACAGGTTAAAACGTTGGGATCTTTCTGAGCAGAGCACCAGAACACCCAGATGGGAGTTTTCCACTGAGGATCTAAAAGCCAAGCCCTTTAAGAGCTGCTTTAGCAGCAGCTGCTGCCGACACCCCTTGCCAGCCTCAGGAAAACTGTGGATGGCAGACTGGGGTTACCACACCCGGAGCCATGCAGTCTGCCGGGCTTTGTGACTCCAGAGGACTTTCACCAGGAGGAGCAGAGAGCAAAGAGCCTGCCTTCCTCCGAAGAGGGTGTGCACAGGAGGAGCTGACCTCGACAGTCCCTTGGCTGGCAGTCCCTGGGCTTTTTCAGGAAGAACACAGCCCAAAGTTCATCTTCTGTTCTTGTGGGTTTTTCCTCTCAGGGCTATGCCGTTAGCATTGTCTCGTATTTCCTGCTTCCTCTCCTGGCAGCTCCTCTGCTCGCTCTGACACACGGCTACAGCACTCAGCTCATTAGCCCTGCGTTTGCCACATCCGTCCCCAGGGAAATCCCTGCGCCCAAATGCAGCTGAGCTTCTAATTGAGGTTTGCTGTGTGCCTGTCTGCTGCACTGGGCTCCCACTGTGCACACAGGAGCCGTGTGCTGGCTTTTTCTGTTTATCCAGGATTACTTGCACCCACCAACACTAGGCACAGAGATTGCATGGGAGCATTAGAGGTTCAGAGGAAACTGTGGGCTGAAACAGACATCTCTCACTGCCCACAGGCAGCCAGGCTCTGACAGCCCCAGAGTCACTCAGTTAAGGTCCCTAGTTTGCTCAAAATATCCTCTAGTACCACAGAGAAATTTATATCCAGATCCAGTTTTGACTTTTCCTGTAATCCAAACAGAGAGAAAAGTAACTCCCTGCTTTGCACAGCCCTGTCCACTCTGCCAGGCTTAGCTATCTCTCCCAAATGCTCACCAGCTCAGTTTTCTGCATGGTCCCACTGTTCCACCCTTTCCACCTTTGCAATATCCCTACTTGCTGGGAAGAACTAGAGACTGCAACATTACCAAATGTCACAGCTGTCTGCAGGGGGAAAGTCCCTTTTTAATTATTAGCATGCTCCCAGTTCATATTTTCCCCATTAGGTGCTTCCACTCTGTCTGCAATCACACAGGGGCTGTACTGATGGGGAACAACGTTATTGCTGGGGGGAAAGTAGTAAAACAAGCTCAAGAGACCTGCCTTCTCCCTCCCCAAGATTCTTTTTTCCTACATGAAACAAGTGTTCTTTGCTGCATCAGGCAGTGAGCATCAGCTTAAAGCTTTTTGAGCAACATGCTTTAACAAAGCTTCCACATGAAAAATGGGAATGACACCAGAGAAAACTTGTCTTCCAAGTGGTAGCAAATTTCAAATTACTTGACTTATATTTACCCTTAAGGCATAACAATAAAAGCAGTTTAAATTGATATAGTACATCTCATCCCTAAGGATCCCCAGAAATGCAACCAATTGATAAACAGCCCACAGTTCATGCAGAGAAACACAGACCTTCCCAGATATGCAATGCATCAGTTTAAGACTTGCCAAAAATAAGCTGCAGTCAAAAAATAAAAGCAGACTAGTGTAGCCGACCAGAGCTCTAGATCCATTAGACTCTGGTCAGGACACTGCAGCTAATTATATTTTTGTGTCCATGGCACATGGGTAGAACTTTAAATGCCCTAATTTGGACCTTGGCTTTATGTGCCAAAAATTACCCTGCAAACTATTTCCTTGCATATGATACCAGCTTAAACAAGGTGCAGAAATGCTTGCTACTGCATCCACCATTCTGCTCTTTGGGGTATATGACCAACCCAAAAAAACCTCTGATGAAAAGGTTTGAGGAGGTAGGAATACAGGCCACATGGCACATGTGATTACCTTTGGCCTTCATCCTTGCTGACAAAAATGGACTTTGCATAACTTTCCTTTCTCTTATTTGGCTGTTTTTTTTAAGCTTTCAAATTAGTTACTTATATTATTATTAGAAAGCAGGAGGGAAATACATTTTCCTTGTTTACCACTGGACTAATTGTTTGGAGCTGCCTGGTTCTTATCTCTGTAGCAGCTGTAAACGGGAAGCTGAGATATGTGGATTTTAACTGCAAAATATTATCAAAATGACAATGTCAAGTGTCCCCTGGCTTCCCTTGCAGCAGCTAAGTCCATAGACTTTTGAAGCAATAAACCAGAATCCTATTCCAAGGGACATCTGCATGTACACATACCTGTACAGACAGCAGGTCTACTTCACTGCTTTGTTTTGCTTTTGGCTTTAACATCCTGGGCCAAGATCTTGCTGGATGTTGTTAACTGATATATTTCCTGATGTATTTCCTAGGAGCCAGGTACATTCTTCACAATTAAATGAGAGGAAACAGTTACTGAGGATCTGCAGCAGCAGCCACAAAAGGATGAAGATGTGGGACCAACTCTGGTAAATCAACAGCACTAGACAGTTGTCATGATCAGTGTGGCAATCAGGAAATTATAATTTAATGTGTTTACTGGAGGAAGCAGCACAAGAATTCTTCACGTACTTTTAAAACTGATGAAAACCCTACTGCCCCTTTTCAGTATTCAGACACTTGAGGCTGCTTCTAGGAGCCCTGCCAGTTGCTTTCTGCAAGGTAGAATAAAAACAAACATCACATCCCTACAGCACCACAGCCTTGCCAAGTGAGTGCTCAGGGTGCCTGAAGTGGAGGAGGCTTTTGCAAAACCTAGCTCTTAGGTATCAGGTGCAAAACCACCTCCCATGGTTAGTTTTTACATTGGTAAATAACTTTTAGGTAGTCCTTTGGCCTTGAAGTGCCTGCTGGACCAGGCAGCAGAGATGCTAACATAATCCCAATTAGAAATGCAGAGAATGTTGATCTCCTCTCAAAATGACAAGCACAGAAAACACTTCTGTGAAATCAATGCAGACATAGCAGAGGTATTAAACCAGAAGACACAAGCAGACAAAGAAGGTTCAGGTTGGCACAGATGACTGCAGGTTGATGAAGTTGTGCTCCTGTTTCAGCAGGGCCAGCCCCTGTCCCTGGATAGGTACAGCTGCTCCAGCCCCTGGGGGCCTGTCTGAGCTTCCCAGAACTGCAGCACTTGGCTGAGAGGCCACACAGGAAACTAGGGTTGTGACAGGCTCCACCCTATATCCAAAAAGCTGAGTTTGTTTCTTTCTATTCTTTTTCTCTTGGGGACCATATATAAAATTGCATAGAAAAACTGCTTGAATGTGATAATTAAATAAATAAATACAT
This sequence comes from Melozone crissalis, assembly GCF_028551555.1. Classification (NCBI taxonomy): domain Eukaryota; kingdom Metazoa; phylum Chordata; class Aves; order Passeriformes; family Passerellidae; genus Melozone; species Melozone crissalis. Next base: position 31,845,565 of record NW_026535796.1, on the reverse strand, counting down.
AAAAAGAAAAAGGACAGTACTTCAACAGCACAAAGCAGTGCCAATGACTTTCACCAGTCCAAGACCTTTGCTTTATGCTATCTTCTTTTGTGTCATCCCTTCAGGCAAATATTGTACCACTGTGCTAACTGTGAGGAGTTACAGCAAAGACAGCAGCCTTATTTGCTTAATGGTTAATGAGGGCTCCACTGGCCCCTGCATCTGCAGCTAGCTGCTGCTTTGTATATGGGTTTAGGGCTAAACCCCTTCTCCAGCCCTGCTTTTCGTGCCCTAACAGCCCGGGTTAGTGGCCCATGTGTGGGCCCCTCACCATGCCTAGGGCCAGGCCGCAGAGCAGCAGCGTCTCCCTGGGGCAGGAAGTGGGCTGGCCTCAGCATGACTTTCCATCCAGAAAACATTTTCCATCACCTTTCTGCCACCTACCACTGGCTGCAGTACTGCCAAGTTAAAACACACAAAATAAAAGCATCTTGTGTGCCTCTGAAAAGAGGCTGCTTGCAAACGCTTGCTAAAAATAGTTCTGTGATGGCCTGTGAGGGCAGCTGGAGGTCTCTCATAGAAGGAGGCAAAGAATTCCCTTTGCTGAAGCCAGTTTACAGCCATCACAGCTAGGACAGGAGTTTTCAAGTTTAATGTCTGTGTGGTTCTAGCAGAATCTCAACTGCAGAAAGCAAGGTCCTTGCTGGGCTCAATTCCCCTGCTAGTCAGAGCAGGAGCTTGCTTTTCAACTCCCATCTTCCTTTTTTTGAAGAGCTGCAGATAGGAGGAGATTAATTTGTTAATTAAATTTCCCCTGCCAATTTACATTAAAAAGGGGAAACTGTTTCAAAAAGCTCACGGAACTTTCATAACCTTTACCTTCAAAAAGACAGAGTTTTATGGCTTTTTTCTAAACCTGCCCAAAAGCACCACTGGATTGTCCCAGGCCAAGTAATGAATACTGAAAAAAAGTCCAGGAATGGCACAGCTGGGCTGAAAATTAAAAACATTTGCTAACAGAAAGCCAGGCGTTCTTCCTCTCCTCTGGCTCTTCCTTTTATCTTTGGATTTTCCCATAAGTTCTTGTTCAAAGGGATGCCATCCCATGGGAAAATGACAAAAGGAAAAAAAGTACAGACACTGTTACTCAGTGAAGCCAGCAATAGTTGCAAGAGAAGAAAAATTCTTCATGGGAATCCCCTACAACTGAGAAGCAGAAGCAAAAATTCACCAGGAAAAAATTCAGTGCTGTCAGCTCCACAGACAAACAATGCCTTTTATCCATGTGGGATCCTGCATTTATCCAGTTTTTAGTACCCACAGACGGCATGACAGCAGTAAAAAAAAAAAAAAAAGCAAAGAAGAGTCACTAGAAATGGCCAGAGAAAGTAAGAATAGTGGCTGAAGATGTAATTTCTTCTTTAAAAGATTTGTTCTGTTATGGAGTGAAAACTTGCACAGCAGAGATGAAAAATCCTCTAAACACTGAGGCAACAGCGGCACACTTGCAGGCATGGCAGTGTAACATCCATCATGTGCAATCCTGCCTGAGTGTCTCCAAGAAGTGACACTCCTCAAGCAGGGCAAATGCAGTGCACTGATCCAGCCTCAGCATTGCTCCAGTGGTGTTTGATTCCCTGACATTTTACCATGATTTTACTGCCCTGGGCTTGCTAAAAAGCCTGTTCCTAATCGTTAGATAAGCGCTGGTTAACGACTCCTAAGGTGGTCCCTCTCATCAGACTTCACAGGGATCCTCACAGCTCAGGGCTCTGTCACTGTGCAGACTGTGCTGCACTGCACCTCGGGGTGATGGAGCTCCTAAGGGCGTTCATGCTCACAGCCTGGCCCTCTGGCCAGAGACTGCTGGGGGACCACACTGCAGCCTTGCACAGCTTGAGGGCAGCCTGTAAAAACACATGGGCTTTGTAGCCCGACCTGCTGCCATAGGACAAAGGGTAAGGGTTTAAAACACAAGGAAGGTCAATTTAGATTAGATAAAAGGAAGAAGAATTTTTTACAATGAGGGTGGTGAACCCTCTGGGCAACCCAGAGGTTCCCAGAAAGGTGGTGGATGCCCATCCCTGGAAAAATTAAAGGTCGGGTTGGATGGGGGTCTTATCCAGTTGAAGATGTTCCTGCTCATGGCAGGGGGGTTGGTCTAGATGGGCCTTTATTTTCTCTTAAGTTCTTGTTCAAAGGAATGCCATCCCATGGGAAAAGGACAAAATGGGGGGAAAAAAAAACCAACACAGACATTCAGTGAGGTCAGAAATAGTTGCAAGATGGAAAAAACCCTTTTTTATAGAACCCTTCCAACCCAAATTATTCTATGATGCCGCAGCCCCTCTTCTGAAAGTGATGGAATGTCGGGGGGATGCACTCAGGGCCAGCAGTCCCCGCAGCGCGCCGGGACCCCGAGGCGCAGCGGGACCCGCCAGGGAGAAGGCACCGGGAGTCCCAGGACCGGGCAGGGTAGGGCAGGGAAATCCCCGCGGGGCGCGGCAGGGAAGTACCGCCGGGGACGCCGGAGAGGCGAGTACTTCCCCCCTGGAAAAACGCCAAGTTCCCTCTCGGCCCGGCCTCTTCCCTCCCCTCCGACGCCCCTTCTGGGCGGCCCTAGCCGCTCCGCCCTCCCTGCCAGCGCCGGCGGCGCCAAGCAGGACCGGACCCGTCGGTCGGGCTTTGACTGGCTGGAAATTCCCGTCCTCCGCGGCTCCTCCCCCGCAGAAATCCCCCGGCCGTGCTGTATATGCGAGGCGCTGCCGCCGCCGCCGCTCACTCGCAGCGCCCGCAGCTCCGCCGCCATGATCGCCGCCCGCCGCGCCACCGAGCCGCCCGCCATGGACGGCTACGAGCACCCCAAGAAGGAGCGCCAGGGCGCCTTCGCGCTCGACGACCGCCACGACAGCGGCCTGGACTCCATGAAGGAGGAGGAGTACCGGCAGCTGGTGAAGGAGCTGGAGGACATACGGCTGCAGCCCCGCGAGCCACCCGCCTGGGCACAGCAGCTGACGGAGGACGGGGACACGTAAGTGGGGGTCGGAGCCGGGGCAGGGGTGGCTCGGGCACGGCGGGGAGCTCGGCACGGCCAGTCCGGGACAGGATGTGCTTGCCGGCGGGGCGGCGCCGCTCTGGGCCGCGCCGGGAGGGAAGGGAGGGGGTGCGGAAAGTCCCTGGAGCGGCGCCAGGGAGAGGCGGCTCCCGCGGCCGCGGAAAGCCCCGGCCGCGCCGAAAGCCCCGGCTTGCGACACCGCGCGTGACCCGGCCCGGCCCGGCGGCTCAGCGTGGCGTCAGGGGGGTAACGCGTGTTGCTTCATTACTCCTTTTTCCCCCCCTGCAGTTTTCTCCACTTGGCCATTATTCACGAGGAAAAAGCCCTGAGCCTGGAGGTGATCCAGCAGGCAGCCGGTGACCGGGCTTTCCTGAACTTCCAGAACAACCTCAGCCAGGTACTTTCACCTCGATAGCCCCAAATCCGGATCAGCCCCTGCCACACCCACACACTCCCTCTGGGGAATTCCCCCCAAAAAGTCCCTTTAATTTTTTTTTTGTTTTAATTGATGGAATCAATTGAATCAAAGCCTACGTTCAGGAAAGTCCCCAGCTGGCTCCAGCCGGGGTTGGTACAGTGCTTCCTCTCCCCTGAGAGAGTGGCATTTGACGCCCACATTTTTCAAATATGATGCCATGGGTTGTATCCCTCTTTATGGAGATGTTAATGATACCCTTCATACCAGCTGGCGGTCGGTTTATCCAGAGAGCCCAAAGTTCATCACTTCCAGATGAATGGGCAGCCATACAACATTGGGAAGCATAAAGAGCTGAGTTTATGGGGTGTGCTTTCATGCTTCTATTTGTTGGCAGAAATCACCAAGTGAACAAGAGGTCTGCTTGCCTAGATGTTGGTGCCAAGTTTGTGGTGTAACTTACAGTGCTTTTGCTCTTATGCTTGCAGACTCCTCTTCACCTGGCAGTGATAACTGATCAGCCTGAAATTGCTGAGCATCTTCTGAAGGCCGGATGCGACCTGGAGATCAGGGATTTCCGAGGAAACACCCCCCTGCACATCGCCTGCCAGCAGGGCTCCCTCACGAGCGTCAGCGTGCTCACGCAGTACTGCCAGCCCCAGCACCTCCTGCCTGTCCTGCAGGCAGCCAACTACAACGGTACGGACACACTCCTCATCCTGGCTGCCTCAGGGCAGGGTCGGTCTCCTGTGGATCTCAGCGATCTCTGGAGAAGGATTATTTTGTCCCATTTGAGTGTTGAGGAGCTCAGAACATACAGCAGTGTCTGACTTTTTTGAAATGCGCTGTCTTGTAGGCCTTCTCACTGTTGATTATAGTCTCTCATGGCTTTGAACTTTGCATTTTTAGTGAGTGCCTTTGCCGTGCTCCTTTTTTTGTTTGTAATAAGTTGCACTCAAAGACTGGAATAAAGCCTCCAAGAAATCTTTTCAAAATCCAGCCCTTTTATTTATACTGGAAGCTGGAAAGCTTTTCTGGAAAACACCCTTTTGCCGTGAATGATTTAGACACCATCCTGGCCTATCATCTTGGCTTTTAAGTAATGATGAGGCATTGAATTAGACTTACTCAAGTTTTCCCTTTGCTTGTGTCTTCCAGGACATACGTGTCTTCATTTAGCATCTATCCAGGGATACCTGGCTATTGTGGAGTATCTGCTGTCCTTGGGAGCAGATGTGAACGCACAGGTATGTAATGTGTACCATCAATTTACCCAAGTAGGGCTCTTAAGAATCAGTAGATTAGAATCAACAGATCTGACAGTGGCTCTGTCTCTCCTAACATGCCAAACCTTTTGCTGTTTTCACACAGGAGCCATGCAATGGCAGAACAGCACTACATCTGGCAGTCGATCTGCAGAATTCAGAACTGGTGTCGCTTCTGGTGAAACATGGGGCAGACGTGAACAAAGTGACCTATCAGGGCTATTCCCCCTATCAGCTCACATGGGGAAGAGACAACTCAAGCATACAGGAACAGCTGAAGCAGCTGACCACAGCTGACCTGCAGATGTTGCCAGAAAGTGAGGATGAAGAGAGCAGTGAATCGGAGCCTGAGTTCACAGAGGATGAAGTAAGTAGCTGCTTTCATTTTTACGAGAGAAAGGGGAAAATCCTGTTCTGTGCAGGGTATTTTTTGGTGTCACTCTGATAGCAAGCCCCAGTGACCTCTTGCTGTGTAACAGATAGGTATACCAAAGATTATGCAATCAGTAAAATGGCAGATGAGGCAAACATATAAACAGAGTAAGAATAAAATGTAAAAAATAACATGAGGGAATGGAGGTTAACTTCAAACGACATGGTTCTCTGAACACAGTTCTGTTGCTGACACAGAACCTCATGAGAGAAAATTCAAGTTAGTGGGTGGTTTTCTCCTCCCTAGGATTTGTTTTTCTGACATTCCGAGTGCTGCATTAAATGGTGTGTGTAACCATTTTGGTGTAGAAATTTTATACACTGCTGAAGAATTTGTATGTAGAATTTGGCTGTTTTCCAGAGTGGATATGATACTTTATGTAAGATTTTTGCATTAACAGCATTTTGGGTTTTTTTTTTCCTGCAGCTTATATATGATGACTGCCTTATTGGAGGACGACAGCTGGCATTTTAAAGCAGAGCTTTCTGAAAAGAAGTGACTGTATACATATGTATAGAAAAAGGACTGACTTTCTTCACCTAAAAAGAAAGTCACAATGTGGAGAGAAAAAAAAGGAGGGAAATACTACACTGCCCAGTAAGGAGAAGGAGCACGTTATTGTAACAGGACAGTTCCAGGATCTCCCTTACGTTTAAATACAGGAGTGGGATGTGTAACATCAGTACAGATCTGTGATTATTCACACCACCTGATAAAGAGCCACATAGCCAATCTTCTCAGCCATGCAAAGGTAACAGACTACACATCCAGCATGCTCATTACAGGAGCTTTCTTGTGGCATCAAGTACTACAGGGAACAAGTGACCTTTCATGGCAAGGTGGACTCATGCCAACACCGCTTTTCAAAGACTCTACCGTTCATTTGTGCTGGGCTGGTGGCAGTCCCTGTCCTTTCTGACTGACCTCAGCTGCTCTCAGGTAGAGGAGTCAGAACAAGGGACTGCTGCTATCTTGGCTCTTAGGCAAAGTAGGAATAATGTTAACTGTGGGCATTGGAAAAGTGTGTTTCACACTGTGTGTGTCATAATTGCTACACTTTTTAGCAACTGTATATTGTGTAAATACTGTACATTTTTTGTTTATAATTATTTTGGTACATGTGAGATATGTATTTATTAAAAAAAGTCTGATTACCGTATGTAGTCTGTAAAACAGTTCATTGCCCACCTCCCTGAGATCATGGGAATCTACCTGGTTTGCTTTTTAAGAAACGTTTTGACACCTAGCAGCCCACTGGGGTAACATTCTCAGGGATTTTAGGTGATTCACCTCAGCAGTGGTAAGCCATCTAAGCAGCTTGCAGCTCTCAGCCCTTCTGCTGCAGCTAATTTTGGAAGCAGACGTAGGTGTTGTTTCCTGCACCCGCTGCAGCAGGCGGATGGTGGGGCTGGGATTCCCCCTCTCCTCCAGCTCTGGGCTGCCAGCCCACCAGAGAGGGGGCTTTAGGCTGCTTTTGGCAGCACCCGCCCACCTGCCCTCATGGCACCTTCTGTTCCAGCTCCAATACTTTGCAGCTCTTGCCAGGGGAAGCTGGAGGTTTGCAGCACAGCCCTGTGTCTGTTCACTTTTTTTTTTATCACCTGGCTCAGCTTCACTTTGAACTCTGACCCCTTTGGAATTTCCAAAGGGGATTTCCATGGGAAGAGGAAACACATCCTGGGAATGTGTGCTGCTGCCTTGCATCCCTGAAACTCAGGTGAGGCCCCCCCATCCCCACTGCTGGAGCTACAGTTCATAGCAATGAAGGATGTGGCTTTAATTGCTTCAGTTATTCCTCAAGTTCCTCTCCAGCATTCAGGCAAGCAGTCACTTTGCCAAAATCCTCTGGTCCCCCTCATTACCTGCTGGCAGTGCATCACAGCACTGGAATACTTTCAGCAGCAGACTTTCAGCCTGTTGTGTGTCCATGCAGAGGATGAGTTGTGTAAAAGGTGACCCTGCCCTGTTTGTGCTGTACCCCCTGATGGAAACAGGGAGCAGCAAAGCTGCTGACACAGGACCATGGAGCTCTGCCAAGAGCTGGCCAGGGAAATTCTGTGCTGCTGGCACCTGGCCCAGCTCAGGCTGTTGGAGAATGCTATGGCCCCCAGGTTGCACAGGGATACCCATTCCTTTTTCTGTCCTGCTCTTCCCAAAGGGTTCCTGACACACAACCTGCTGTAAGGAGAGTTTGCTGGTATGTGGAAAAACACCACAGCCGGCTGTGTGCTTCCTGATTCGTATGGGAGCCAAAGGCCACTGTGGAAAGGATCGTATAAAATTGTCATCCTGAGTCATTTTTATTTCCCTTCCACTCTCATTGCACAAGTATAACCCAGGTATATGCACTGAAACTTCCTTGTGGCACTCATGGCTACATCTGCAATGCAAGCCTGCATTTTCCAGGTGGGGGGCTGCATAAGAATCTGCCAAAACTTTTTCCTTGTTGGGAACTCACCCTGCACTCTTACCAACCATTATCTCTGAGCTGGGAGTGTTGACTGTGGGAGTTTGCTCACTTGCTGCTGCAGGTTTTTCACTAGCAAAGAACCCAAAGTGATTCCAAGCTGGAAATAGAAACAGCGGTGTTCCGCTTGCTGTGTTTCCATTCCCCCTTGCAAAATAGGAGCTGGAAATGCTGTCACGGCCCTGCAGAGGCATTCAGCTACAGCTATCAATGGTCTAAAAGTCCTTGGGTGCATGGCTGGGGCAGGTATGCAAATATTTAAATAGATACCATCTGAAGGCAAATACTTCTCATTTGAAGGCTAGAGGGATGGAGAAAAATGCAGTTATCAGTAGTACCAGGCTGGCTGAGAAGTTTCGGAGGCAGTGGTACATTCTCAGCTGCCCATTGCAATATTTAGACAAAGTATCTAGAAAGGTACTGCTATAATCTTACAATAATTCTGCAATGACTTAATAAATTAAGCAAATGTTTTACTGTACGAGGAAGTTTTGCAGCTAAACAAATCATTGTTGAAATACCACATGCTGGTTTTGCTACTGTTTGCCTCCACCTGTCATGCAAAAGTAACCATGCAACATATGCAGAGGAACCATGGGTAAAGCCAGTAGGACAGAGATTAATGTGAGAAAATGTGCTTGTTAGCAAAATAGGTTGGGACATGTTGTGTATTTGTGCATTGCTAATGCGGAATTACTCATTGGAAAGCTTTGCCTGTTCACTTGGTGATATGGGAAGATTGTCCACTGCAGGACATCCCCCTGCCCCCCCCAGTTTTGAATTGTATGCCCTTTAACTGCTGCATTTCCACCCTGTCTCTGCCCCTTCCACACCTATACCTTTAGAAAGATCTTCTGAGAGTGGTTTTGGTGACAAGCTGCCTTAATGCTGTCTTCTTGAATTCTGCCCAGATACATGGCATGGTCCCATAGGATATAGAGCAAGAACTCCTTATGCATTTATTCTTTCCAGCATCTCTTTTTCCTTATTCAGATAGCATGGCTGCTATTTGCAGAGCACACTAGCTCATTCTTGCTTCTACTGCCAGTGCCTCCCCTCACTGGTCCAGGGTTCAAAATTCTGTCCAGCACCTTTGCCACATGGCCTGTGTGGCTCTGCAAGCTTCAAAAGCATCCATGCCAGTGCAGATCGAGGTCCTGTGCAGTTCAGGTTTGGTTTCCTAATTGGCCCTGTCTCCATTAGCCTCCTCACTGTCCTCAGCCCGTGCCCTGCCTGTGTCCTCTGCTTTTATTGCCTTTGGCACTCATATCTGCCTCTGCCTGTTCTTTTTTCCCTTCCTCTCCTCCTGCATGGCCTCCTCCACCCTTTTTGCCTGCAACACCAGCTCATTCACCTGTCATTACATTACACAGCATGATATTTTTGTTTCCAGCCTTTCCCTGCTGCCCATTCTTGTAAATCTCTTTGGTAATCCCACAGGGATATTTCCCATACTTCCTTATATTCCCCACAAAGAACAAAACTCTTCATTTCCTCCCACACCCTCCTCTTCCTCCTTGCATTCCTGCTCACTGTAGGCCTTTCTCACCCAAACCACCACCAAGATGCCTCCTTCAGTGCCTTTCAGCTTTCTCAGCATCAGCCCTGGACTTCTCGAGAGCCTTACAGTGGTGACAAGTAAAGTACAGACTGCCAGGGTGGTGATGTTGGACAGCAGAGCCCAAGGCCTGATTTTCCCCCCAGTACTTTAGAGCCCTTTTCTTCCATTCCCTGAGCTTTGGAAAGCATAAAAAGCAGGGGCTAAAGGCAACTTTTCACCTAGAGACATGCACAGGGAGGCTTTGTGCTCCCGCAGGCTGCAGTGCCAGCCTGACATCTGCAGTGATGAGCAGACGCCTTTCACCATCCCCCAGCTGCCTGTTCTGCCACTCTCACATTTTGGGGCAGCACACTCCTTGCACACAGCTTGGGCTGTGTGAGCTGGCTGACATGCAGATGTGTGTCTCTGCTCCCCAAACAGACAGAGTCTAACTTAGAGGCCTTAGCCTCACTGTCTTCTCCTCCTTCAGCCTTTTTCGACATTAGGAAGGGGTCCCTATTGGCTGCTTAGCATTTTACAGACTGAGAACTACAGGTTGAAGCAGGGCCAACAGTGTTTACCAACCATGTGTCCTGCATGCAGCTGGTGGGCACATCTACCTGCCCTCCTGGCAAGGACTGGATGCACCAGAAGGCAGTGAGGCCACCAGGACCCTTAGCCTGCCCCAAAGAGCAGCAGCCTCACTGCTGCTGGCCTTGCCCCACAGCTTCAGTGCAGATTTGGATGAGCAAGATGGTTGAGTGAGTAAAGGAAAAGGTGAAACCAGAAAAAAAAAAAAAAAACAACCCAAGGAAAGACACTGTGATCTCCAGGGGGAGGACATAATTTGTGATTTGTTTTAAAGGGAAATCTTCAGTGATAGTGGACTCTGGGCCAGGCACATATTTTTCTGTGGAAGCTGAGCTTTGAAAATCATTAAGCATCTGGATGTTCCTAGAAGTAAGAATTGCAAAACAGAATGCAGGGGTGGCAGGGAGGAATCTCTCCCTGGACAAATGGCTAGCCTCATTTCAGGGGGTGGAGGGAGGGCTTTTCCCAGCATTGCTGTGCTCCCAGCACCAGTGCTTTGCTCAGGAGTGAGAAGTGCACAGTATCCCGAGGGATGGGGGAACAGGGAAGCCCTGTCCCCTCATGCCAACCTGGACAGCTGCTGCACAGCCTCTCCCCTTCTCCAGCAGCTGTCTGTCACACCTCTGGCATCTCTCCCCTCCTTGTCCCTTCTCTGAAGCATTAACAGGAACAGAAGGTTTCCTTTAAATGCTGGCACATTTATCAGGTCATAATCCAAGAAGTTTAAGTCCAGAGAGATGGGAACAGAAACTCCCCCTAATACCCTGGAGGTCTGCCTGCCCTTGCCATGATCCAGTGCTCAGATTTTCCCAGGACTGCCTCCTCGTCCAATTTTCCAAACAGGACTTTCCAGTCCTGTCAGAAGAGAGCTGGGATTTTCCCCGCTCACTCCTTTCTGCAGTTCTGCCTGTTACAGCAGCCATGGACACAGCACCAGGCTCCACTGCCTCTCCAGCTGTAGTGCAGCCTCTTACCTGCCCTCCACCAGCGCCAGGGGCTCCCTTGCTCTGAAGGAATAAGCCTGCACCCCTTTCATTTAAACTCTTTTCCCTTTCACAGCTTTAGCTAGTTCAGATTAATTTTCCTGCGCATCTTTCAAGGTAAGATTTTCGTCTCTCCAGCTGAAAGCACAATGTCAGTAAACGTATGGTTCAAGAAAGAGCCTTAAAACACAAATATCTTTAACATGTATGCACACCTTGAAGGGCACACAGCTACAATTACGGTGCAACACTTAGCTTGGTTAATTATTATTCCTGGATTTCAATAGCTTGAAGGAGAGGGAGTTTCCCAAGGCCCTGCAGAGCACTCTGAGTGCTGCTGCTCTGTTCTCACCGGGGAGTGCCCAGGGGTCAAGTGAGAGGCAGCCTCCCCCCTTAGGGAGCAGGGAGCAGTGGGAAAGGAGAGCCGGGCTGTGCTGCTTGCTCCTGCAGCGTGGGAGGCCCTGTGCGGTGTTTTTCCTCTCTGCATGGGAAAAGGCTGCCCAGCCTGTGAATAAAACCCCCTTCTTTCCATTTTTCCTAAGTGGATGGGCTTCTATTCCAGCGTGCATCGAGGGTGATGTTTCAGGATTTCTTCCAAAACCTTAGATCTGACCCCTGGCAGCACCTTCTCTGAGGTGTTTTGCCCTAGCAAACAAACAAACAAGCCCTCCCCCAAGCTGCATGGAGGCTCCTTACCCCAGGCTGTGCTGAGCCTAGCTTGGGGGAAACACTCCCAAGGCAGGGGATTCAAACTGAGCACACTTGATCTCTACCTCCTCTCTAACAGCCTATGAACCAGACTGCTGGAGTTAAAAAAAAAAAAAAAAATTCTAGACCATCCAACATCTTCCATCTGTCCATCCACCCCAGGCCTCCTAATGCTCCTGCCTGTGCAGCCCTGTCCCCTGGCAGTGGCAAGCTGAAGCACAGGGTGCTGGGCTACCCCACGGAGGCAGGGCCAGCTCCCAAACTGCCTCCTGCCTTGGTAACCTCTCCTGGGGCAGCACCCAAACCCATGGAAGCTGAAACCATGAGGGGGAAACAGGGCCACAGCTGTGTGGGAGCTGGCAGGCTGCAGCTGCAGTCAGCCAGCTCAAACAGGGGATCAAACAGAACAAGGGCGTGTTCAGCAACTGAAATGGCAAAAAGGCAGCAGTGCCACCAGGATGGAAAACCCAGGGGGGACCCACCAGGAGCAGCAGGTAAGATCCCTGCTGAGGGGGTCTCTGCCCTTCATAGCTCAGCCCACCTGTAACACTTCTCATGCAGAAATGCTTGGGGTTTGCCCACAGCATCCTCTCCTCTGACTCTGTCCCAGAGGAAGGGAGGTGAGGTCCAGGGAAGGCCAGGACTCCAGGATGTCTGCCTTCCTGCCCTGGGTGATGACACAAAAAGCCAGTTTCTCTTCTCCATACAGCTGGACTGCCACGGTGATCTGACCACCCACTTCCCTCCACAAGACACCCCTGTATCTGAGGGACTCAAAGTAAGGAACTGATAATCCTGTTTCCTTTTTCAGAGAAGTCCATGCAAAGCAGAAAAGGGAAACCACCATGTTTTTAATGTCTTTTTTTTTTTTTTTATTGTGGCACCCCAAACTGCCCCCAGCCATGGAGGTGAGGCTGCCCCAGTGCAGAGCAGAGCAGGACAATCCCCTCCCTTGCCTGGCTGCTGATGCTGTGCCTGATGCACCCAGGGCAGGGCTGGCCCTCCTGGCTGCCAGGGCACTGCTGGCTCAGATTGAATTTGCCCTTTCCAGATCCCTTTCCATGGCACTGCTCTCCAGTCTCTCATTCCCCAGTCTATACACACATCCAGGCTTGCCCCATCCCAGGTGCAAATCATGCACTCTCCCTTGTTATACTTCATTCAGGCGGTGATTGCCCAGCCCTCTGATTTGTCAAGGTCTCTCTGTGGGGCCTCCCTACCTTCAAGGGAGTTCAACAGCCCCTCCCAGTTTTGTATCATCTGCAAACTTGCTCAGTGTCCCTTCCAGTTCTGCATCCAAGTCATTTATGAAGATGTTGAAGAGCACAGGCTGAGGATAGAGTCCTATGGAACCCCCTGTCGGTCACCAGTCTGATGTCACCCCATTGACTGCCACCATTTGTGCCTGACCTGTGAGCCAGTTGCTCACCCATCCCATGATGTGTTTATCCAGCTGTGTGCTGGAAATTTGGTCCAGAAGGATCCTGTGAGAGACAGTATCAAAGCTTCACTGAAATCCAAAAGGATTACATCAGCTGGCTTCCCCTGATCAGCTGGGTGGGTTACCTCGTCATAAAAGGAAATCAGCTGTGACGAGCAGGACTTTCCTTTCACAAAGCCATACTGGCTGTGACCAATGACTGCATTGTCATTCAGGTGGTTTCCAATGGCTCCCAGAACAATCTCCATAACTTTGCCAGGCACTGGAGTGAGACTGACAGGTCTGTTTTTTACAGGGTCCTCCAAAATCAGGACAACATCCACCAGATTCCAGTCAGCTGGGACCTCTCCACATTCCCAAGGCTGCTCAAAAATCATTGAGAGGTTTTGTGATGACATCAGTCAGCTCTTTGAGGATTCTCGGGTAAATCCCATCAGGCCCCATAGATTTGTAGGGATCCAGCCAGAGCAGCAGATCCCACACAATTTCAGGGTTGACTGGGAGATGATCATTCTCACAGCCATGGTCCCCCAGCTCAGGACACTGAGACCCCTTAGTCTGTCATCTGTTTTGAAGGCAGAGGCAAAGAATGCATTAAACACCTCTGCTGTGTCCATGTCCCTGTTTGTGAGGTGCCCATCCTCATCCTAGAACAGGCTGATGTTATTTCTATGCTGCCTTTTGCCATTAACAGATTGAAAAAACTCTTTTCATTGTCCCCCACAGTTCTGGCTTCAACTCCAGCTGAACTTTTTTCTGCATGAATTTTTTCCCTACAGTGGCAAGCAATATCTCTGTATCCTTCCCACGTCACCTGACCTTGCTTCCACAGGGCATGCACCTTCCTTTGTTGCCTTCTTTTCAAGGGAAGATTCCTGTTCAGCCAAGCTGGACTTCTGCCTTGCCTCCTTAACTTCTGACATTGCCTGCTTCTGTGCCTTTAGGAGGTGATGTTTAAAAAGCATGGACCAGCAGTTATGGACCCTGGCATCTGCAAAAATATTTTCCATGGGGACTTGATTTGCTAATTCCCTGAGCAGCTCTGCTCATGTTGAGGTTCTGCTGGCACTTTTCCTCCTGTCAAATGTTTTGCTCTGCTTTGTTTCAGTTAGAAACAATTATTTTTAAAAAAAAATATGCAAGACTAAAACCATATTGAGAACTTCCCAAGTGAAACAGATTACTTCTTTACTCAGAAAACAAGAATTTATTTCACTTTTTTTTCTTACTCATTGGAAACTTCAGATGTTTGTTTTCTCACTCACCTGAAAAAATGTTTTCTCCCAAGCTTTTGTGATTGCGACATAATAGAATTTCCTTCCTCTCCCACTCTTCTCCTGAGTCATGTGAACTAGGCATACCTCCATCCTGGGGCTCAACATGCCAGCTCTGAGAAGGCAGCCCTCAAATTTGCATCCAATTATCCTCCATATAATAGCTGTTAAACTCCTCATGCTTGCACAGGGGCAGGTCTTCATCTAGCCTTAGAGTTAGCAGTTTTCCATGAGGTTTGCTTGGCTCTGCTTTCTCTCACCCTCACAGCACCTGGCCCCCTCCACACACACACATACACATTCTATTCCCTCTGACCATTGACTCCATCTTTTGCTGCTCTAAATACACCAGGAAGAAAACCCAGCCCTTTGGAGGTGATATTGTCAAAACTGATCCTGAGGACACCTTCATGCTGAAGGTTTTGGGGCTGCAATCTGTGTCAAGGGTACAGCTTGGGTGGGAAGCTGATGCTGATTCTGATACCAACCAGTGTCCTGCCACTGGATATTTTGGCCATGACTTTGACCATATCTGGAGACTGATTCAGCCCACGGTGTGATGCCAAGGTACATCACCCAGGGAGTGTTATGTATTTCCCATGCAGATGCTTTCATTCAGCAGCAAAGCAAACACAGCTCAGTGTGTCCTCTTCCTGGAGGCAAGTCCCTGGTGCTGTGAGCACATTCATCATGAAACACCACCACAGGTGGTTTCTCAACATGGCTGTATGAAAAATGTTCTCTCTGTAGCTATTCTGTTTCACTGAACCCACAGCTGGGCCCTTGAACGCTGTCAGGAGAAATTGCCTGTTCCTTGTAAGGATAAAGACATGTCTGTGTAGACTGATTAATAATTTTGCTAAATGGCACATGAAATATCATCTTCATCTCCAATCCCAGAGGTTCTGAGTCCTGTCTCTGAGGACACCAAGAAAACAACTTGGGAGCAGTGTCCCTTTAGGCTGTGGCTGGTCTTCCACCTGAGCTGAGCTGAGGTGAGTCAGTGAGGATGCTGCTGCTGCTGCTGGGCAGGGTGCTGGCAGTGGCACAGATGGTCCTGCCTCTCAGTGTCCCCTCCTTCTCCCAGGCCTGCTCACTGGGAGATGGAGAGCCTTTAGCCCAGGCTGGGTCTGACCCTGTGCCAGCCAGAGGTGGAGATGGAGGCGTGCTGCTGTGCCATCACAAAGGGGCCTCTTCAGAGCGAGCTGAGAAGCCAGTATGTCCTAGTGACAGGGCACATTTCAGTCACTGCTTGGCCCAAAGAGCAGTGCTGTGACACACGCTTCACTGAACTTACAGCTGGGCCCAGCTGCTCTTTGCTCCTGGTGGCAGCTGAGTCCTTATACAGGACCAGGCATTGGACACAAGTGCTCCTGACATCAAAGCCTGTGCTCAGGGCAGGATATGTCCCCTCCAGTGCCCTGTTCTATTAGCTGTTGAGTAGCAGCCTCAGCAAACCACAGTAGGAAATCAAAGAGAAGATGTGTGAGATCAGTGAAATATGCAGAGCATGGGCACACTTAGCCTCATCAGTCTGCCACTGGAATGTGGAAATCAAGAGTTCAGGGCACAATGCACCTACAGTGGGTGTAAGCAGTCACAGCATTCAGAAGCAAGTAAGCTACAAAACGAGAGCAAGCCCTGCAAAACATTCCTCCTTAAAGGGTTAAAGCAGAGAGGCTCCTTGTGCTTTGAACCTCCAGTGAGCAGAGTAGCTCACCTCCCCTGAACTGAGCCTCCAAGAGCTCTTCAGACAGGAAAGTGCAAGCTGGTGCAGTGATGGAGCTGCTTTGCATGGAATTTCATTTTAACTCTTTTTTTTTTTTTTAATGAAGTAGAGGTTAGAAAAAGAAGCAGTGGTGATACATGCAAATATCTGCAAGGCATCAAAGCTTCAGTGGGGAACATGCTTAGCCCTGTGGTCCCTGAAATGTATGGCTATGACTTGTGATTGACATAAATTTTGCTGCAACGACTGACTGCTCCCCTGGATGCAAAGTTAAGTGCCTTTATCCCATCAACACCAGCTGATTTGTTTGACTCCTGCTCAGAGAGGATTGAAATATGTACTGAAGATCTGTCCTTGAAAGTGAGAGCTCGACACGCCTGGCTGCCTTACAAGAAGTGTAGAAGCAAAAGGAAATTGTTTGAGCTGTGTGTGTGTGGCATGAGCTGCATCAAGCTGCACATAGGATCATATGTGGTGCAGCAGCTTCATCAGCGTCTCTCTCCCTCTTACAGCTGACAGCTAAACCATTTCTTGCAGAGCTGTAATCATGTAGTTAATGAACTAGCTCTGCACAAACCCAGAGCATCTCCCTCTTGCTAACTAGCAACCCGCTGTGCCCTATGTCCGTGCACAGCACCTCACAGAACTCGTGCAGAATGCCAGACACGCTGCTGGCACAGTTTTGAGAGTTCCCAGAAGGGGCCTCTGTGAGAGCTGCATGCCTCCAGCATCTGCCAACCAGGGCTGCAGAAGCCTCTAGAGAAAACCTCCCTTTGAGAAGCCAGGACAGAACAGGCTGATCAATACCAAAGGAACGAGGGAAAGAAATGTTTTTGCTAGCAAACAGGCAGTAATTTAAATTAGGAATTGCAATAACAGCAGTGAGTCTGGCTGAATGTGGTATTAGCCATTTAAAATACTCACAGTATGAATGTTCTAAGTCCCCAGTGGGAAAAATGAGGTACAGATAGTGATTTATGCTACAGCACGGGAGGATGCAATCTGCTCCTTAACACCCCTGAGGACAAAGAGAAACTAAAACACAACCTGTCCTCTGGAGCACCCTCTAGCACAGAGGGGCAGAGAGCAGCTCTGACTCCATCTCTGCTGCTCATCACGGGTGGGACTGGGGCAAAGCCCCTGAGCCCCATCCAGCTCTGCTGCTCCTCACCCTGGCAGGCTGCATCTGCATCTTAGGGCACCCCAAAGCAGCAGACACAGAATGTTGCTGTGGGACATGGAGTCACAGCCCACACAGGCTTCTGCCTGCAGCTTCTCTGCCCAGCTCTGGGCTGCAAACTCCCCAGGGCAGGGACTGCCTGTGAATGGGTGTTTGCAGAGGAGGTATTTCCCAGGGCAGGCTGCTTGAGTGTATGTGCTACCTGTCCTCCCCTCTGCAGAGCCATGAGGAACAGGAGCTGGTAAAACCATCAGCTACAGTGGGAAAGCAGCTGCAAACACACCTGCTTTGATTTCTGCTGGGACTGGCAAGATTTGGGCTGCTGCCTGTGCCCTGGGCCTCCCTCATGTGCTCTAGGCTCTACTGAACTAGCAGACTTCCACCAGCAGTGTGCAATAAGGCAAGGGGAAAGGCTGTGAACCAGAGCTATGTGGAAATTCAGGAGGATTTCTTGCTGGCAGGGGCCCTGTGGTATGATGGGTTTCACCTTTGCTCATCTTTGTTGGCAGAGGCACCCCATGCAAATGCTGCTCTCTGAGCTTTCACACACGGGACTTTCAAAGGGTTCATGCTCTTCAGAAAAAAATGTATAGGATCAGATTTTCCTATGGCCCCCCAAGTAATTTTATTAATCACCGGGACAAATCTCAAATGTCTTTCAACATTGAGAAATTCCACTTAATCACAATCTGCCCTGCTCCGACCTTCTCGGCATCAGATGGAGAAAGAAATGATGCAGCAAGGCCCTTAGTCACACAATGCTGCTTCAAGGCTGAGCTGGGGAATGGGACGTGAATCATCTCTGCCTTTCTTTCTTTTAAGGGAAGTACAGAAGTCGGCTGCTGCTCTGAGGGTAAAGCACATAAAGAGGTGACAGCTCTTCCTGTTTCCTTTCCATCTCAGGTCCCTGCTGTGCTCTCCTTCCCTGCTCTTAGCTGTATCAACTGAAAAAGCCCATCTCTCTTTCAGGCTACTCCTTGGAGATTTGTTTACCACATCCACATCTTAGCAAGTGCAGAGCCACACAGAGCACTGCTCAGAACCAACTGGCAGAGTGAATTGCAGGATATTTTCCAGACAATCCAGTTCCTTCTTACAGAGAACTCTTCTGTGTGTACAGAGCCAAAAGGGCAGTGGGATGTGGACTGGGAGATAAAAAGCAGTTCCTTGGACAGGTGTAAGCAATGATAAGCATTGCATCACCTCACTTCTGTGTGCCTGCCAGCTTGCAGGAGTTCACTGGGCATATCTGCTGCCCAGAAAATGGAGCAAGAGGCTGCCCACACAAGCAGAAGGGGATGTCAAGGCCAGAGTTACACACGCAAGCCTCAGGCTGGCCAGCACAGCAGGGCAAAAGAGGTCACTCAGAATCAGAGGTTATGACAGATCTGTTCTGTGAAAAATGTTCTCTGGCCTCTGCTTTTGTCCGCCTGATCTGAGGCACGCAGAAGGAAGCACGCAGAAGGAAGCACACCCTGGGACAGCAGTTATAACAGAATAACTGAGCAGGGCTTGCTCCAAGGTACTGCAATACAGGGAGCAGAAACCCATACTGCAGAGAGGGACAGAAAGCAGGGGAAGCAGGTGAAATACTTTGCCCCCCTCTTATCTACTGGGAAATGCATAACCACAATTGCCCATGTGTGCAGCCCCTTAGGAGAGGAATATACATCTTGCAGCATTTATAATCTAGATACGCTTTGAGCAGGACTTAGGTGACACACAGACGGAGAGCTGGAGCTGAGCTCTACCCTAACAGCCCCCAGCACTCAGCCTGCTGCTGCCTGAGGGAGCACGAGGCTCTGGCAGGGCAGGCTGCCCAGCACTCAGCCTGGCTCCGTGCCGAGGCCCCCGGGCTCCGCAGGCCCTGCCCGCAGCCGGCACCAGGCCGGGCCCGCCTCTGCAGGCTGCCGGAGGCTGATCCACCCAGGGCTCGGCCTCCGGGGCCAAGCACAGCTCCTGGCTTGCTGCAAGCAAGCTGGGTCATGGCTTGCTGCAAAAAGCCCACAGTGCGCTGCTGTGCAGAAATTCCAGCACGCTGCTCGGGCAGGCAGGGGTTGCCCTGCTTCTGTTTGGGGTCTCCTGGCCTGCCATAAAGGTTCCTGTGCTGAGAGAAGCCGCATGCATGTGTTAAGTCTGGCAGGTTGTACTCTTGGCATCCTGGCACACGAGGGGACAGTGTGCCCAGTACAGCCAGGGCACATCAGCTGTACTTTGTGCAATCCAGAGTCCAGGATTTCCAAACACTCAGGGACTGGACACAGCTGCTGTTTTGCTGGGGTTGCTCAATGTCAGCTCAGGGTTACTGGACTGAGCTCAGTGGATCTCATGCGGGGAAAAGGTCAGAGGAATCCTTCTCTGCAGATTGCCTACCAAGGATGGACTGAGCCCTGGTTTGGATAGAAACTTGCAACTAATTCAGCAGCATGGTCTGCATGTGGAATAGCTTGTCACTTATTTTGGCACAGCTTTCCTTGTTATCAAAAGCTTGCAGCCATCCAAACTCAGATAACATGAAAAGCTGGGAATTCCCCTGCCCCAAAACCTTTCTATCACCAGAATAAAGCACCTCCCGACTGCACAGCCCATCAGGCTAGTCACAGCTCTTAGAAGGACACCTGTAGGGACACCCTCCAGCCACAGAGTAATGCCAGTGCTTGGAGACAGGCATCCATCCAGCCTGCAGAGTTACCTACGAGGTAAGAGACACAGCTTCCAGGGTGTGCTTTTGCTGCTTCAGTCCCAGTGATCCTCTTTCTCCCAGCCCACTACCACCCTGGAGCAGCCAGTCACGTCCAGTCCTGGCTTCTGACAGCTGGCACTCTGATCACACAAGCTCCTGTGCAAAGCAGGTTTCCCAGCTCCCTGAACTCTTGTGTGTTGTTTGATTAGATTTAACAGCTTGGAGGTGCCAAACCAGTGTGTTTCCTTGCCTTGCCACAGGAGCTGGCAGCCTGCACTGCCCCCAGAGATGGCTCAGCAGGAAAGGGCTGCCAGAAGCTCCTGAGCAGGGGAGCCCTGGCAGGAGGCACAGCAACACCATGCTCAGCACCCAGGATGTGGTGACAGGCTCCAAGGTGGCTCACCATCAGCCCCAGCACACTTCCCTGTCAGGCAGTGCAGCAGCCACACATGCTCTCAGAGCCCTTGCTCAATGTGAGAATCAAAGCTGTGCTTGGGGCAATCTGAGCTCATGTGATTACACTGAAAAACAGAGGCCTCATCCTCGGGCTTGAGCAACCCATAATTAATGTCAGGGATGATCAACCTTGGGCACACATGGAGCCACTGAAGGTGCTGCCCACATTGCTCTCCGTGCTGCAATTGATTTTCTAGCCAGGCTATTGCAAGGTGTGTCAGGGTTACATGAAGAAAACACTGGGTTACATAAAGAAAACAGCTCCTTGAGGAGCAGGCTGAGTTTGACACTTAATAAGGTCACCCCAATCACCAGCCCAGAGGTCTTTCCAGTCTGTTGTGTTGTCTTCAGCCATGGCCAGTGCTGGAAAGGCTGGGCTATAAATAACCCGACCATCACTTGGGCTCTTTGCAATCAGTAGTTCAGGCCTGTGCAGGGTGATGCCTCTGCCCATGTTGGTGTCTATATTAACCACCCAACAGCAGGACAGCTAGGAGCAATATAATCCAGTCCCAGCTGGGCTCACACTGCAGGGCCTACAAAAGGGCATCCTAAAGTGCCACAGGAATACAGCAACCATCCATCCCTGCTTCAGGAGAAAATACTTTCTGTCCAGTAGTGGAAATCAGCACTTGGGCATGGATCCCAAAAGAGATTTCAAACCCTATATCAGGATACTGATATGCCTGTATCCAAGGGGAGCACCTGGAAAGCCTGTGCTCAGCAGCTCCCTACTCGTGCAGAATGTACAACTCACTAGAGGCTTCTCTTTTGGCTTGGAAGCACCTGAACAGCCAGGATTTTGCATGGGTGGATCAATGCAGGATGACCCCCAGCCAGGGAATAACATGCTATGACTCCAACGACTTCAGAGGGCTGAAGAAATGCTTTATTAAGCTATACTATGTTATACTATATTACTACTACTATACTAAACTGAAGAAAAACCCTGACCCTTTCAGACAGTCACGAGACAGCTTTTGACCTAATTGGTCAATCAATCAAAACAATTATCACCAGAGCCCAATTAACAAATCACTTTTGGTAAACAACCTCCATAACACATTCCACATGTGCCAAACAACAGGAGCAGCAAATAGAGATAAGAATTGTTTTCTCTTCTTTCTCTGAGCTTTCTCACTGCCTTCCCCAGGAGAAATCCTGGCAAGGTTGTGCCTGCTGCTCTCTGTGAAGAGAGCTGTGGCCACATGGGTGCATGCCTCACCCGGGTGGGACCCTTCAATGGCCCACTCAAGGACGGCTAGGGCTTTATTCCCTCCTGGCCAAGCAACCTGATCCCACACTCTTGCACTCTGTTCCTGCCCTGTGCCACTGTCCTGAATCTCTGGCATTAGGGCAGGAAAGGAGACAGCATGGCTCCTCTCTCACTCTCTCTCCTACATGGAGGTCAGGCCTCATGTCCATGGAAATGTGCCCTTTGCACTGCAGGACAGGACACCTCTTTCCCATGTGAATGCCCTAGCTGGAAGTTTATGATGTTCACCTGGAGGAGTGTTACCTTTGGCATGTTTCAGGAGGAAAAGAGGAAGGCTTTGAGAGCCAGTGCTGTTCACGCAGAGCTGAGGAAAGGGGCAGCACAGCCTCTCAGGAGGCTGGATGTGAGGACAGGCAGACCTTCCAGCAGCACCTGTGACCAGTGCTGCCAGCTCACCTCCTTGGCCAGCCAGCTCAGCCCCTCTGCTTAGCACACAGCCGCGTGGGTTTGGCCCCTTGTGGAGAAGCAGAACACAGGACACACCTTGCTGAGCCCCACTTTGCAGGGGAAGAGCTGATGACCCTGGTCTGCCTGGCTGCCACAGCACTCCTACCACGGCTGGAGAGAGGATTGCATGAGCTTTCCCCTGGTTCACTTCAGGCAGAACCAGCCAGGGTGTCATAATTTAACCTGTGTAATTTTGCCCAAAGCAAGCAGAGGGAACTGCTCTCTAATTACTCCACCAGCCATCCAAGGGGAATATTCCTCCAGTGGGAGGGGTAAGGGAGAGCAGGGAGACTGAAAACATCTTCCACAGCTGGGTCTGGAAGAATGAAAGTCCTTGTGGCCCAAACCATGCAGGAAAACCCTCCTAGAAATCCACCAAACTGCCAGGACAGGAAGGAGCAGCAAGCCTTACCAGCAGCAGGCAGAGGCTTTTGCTGAGCCTAGAAGAAAGGAGGGGTGGAGTTTGTGCGCTTTCCATTTAAAAAGACAGAGAGGGCCTTGAAGGCTTATAATGGGAATGAGCAAGAGAAGCCAGTTGAGAGCACAGAGCAGGCTGGAGGTAGAAGAGGGGCCCCCTCAGATGAGCAATCAAGGTCAGGACGACACCAGGGAAATAGATGCTGGCCATGCTGTGAGATGGAGCTGCCACGAGAAACTGTCGGGGAAAATGGCAACTTGCACCACCAAGTGTATGCCCTATTGAAATGGAAAAAATGAGAAGAAAAAATGAGAAGAGGTTGCTGGCTCTCAGTGCTTTACCACGGCAAACAAAAACATCAATTTTCAGTCCCCTGCAGGCTCTGAGGCCACCCAGCACCAGGGAGGAGAGAGGCAGAGCAGCAAAGCTGTCCCAGTGCAGGGGTGCTGCTTCTGCTCACGTACAGAGGCTCACCCTGCAAACAGGCACTGAGCTCCAGGGCTGGCCCTGAGCCACAGGAGCCACAGCTGCCCTCAGCCTGCAGGCAGGCAAGGCTGCAGAGGAGGAGGTGGGGCACTGTAAACAATGCCAGCTGCTTGATGGAAATGCAATCACTTGAACCTGCTGTCCTCACCTTGGGAAATTCCATGTTCCTTCCACAAATGAAATGTTCCTTTGGCAAGCTTGTTTTGGTGGGGTTCCTGCCTCCACCCAGGCTGTATAAACAAAACCAGCACTGAAAGTAAAAGTACCTGTCCTGCACTGTGTGCAGGGCTCCCTTCCCTGATGTTGACTGTGGTGTGACAGCCACCTTCCATCTCCTCAGTGACATGCACAGGTGAACTCTGCAACGTGAGTAGCACGTGCCATCCCACATGGGTCCTCTGGGAGATGGCAGGCATGTCCCCCATCACCTGCTGCTGACAGGTAGGTGTCTGGGTGACTCAGCTCCCAGGACCTGCTGCTGCTCATCAAGGAGAGCTTCAGCACTCCCACTCTACCTAGGCCAGCAAGGCAGGCGCTCAAGCTGATCTTTGTGCTTCATGGACACTTTGTGCCATAGCTGAGCTGCCAATGTCCTTCTTAATTCCATTGCCTTTGGATGCACAGAGCTGCAGGGTGGATGTGCTATGAAGTCACTGTAAATGTTAATGTGCTGAACTGAACACAGGCATGGCAGATGAGGAGGGAAGTCCAAATAGTGAAATGGGAGAGTGATCCCACTTTGAAGGACTAAAATCAAGTGTCAGTGTGGAATTGCCCACAACAGCTATAAGAACCCAGGAAAGCTTCCCAGTGAGGGTCAGGGCTGGGGGCAGAAACTGAGCATGGGGAAAGGCAATTGTCAGGCAGCCAGAGCAGAGCAGGGCAGAGAGGTACAGCTGAAGACTTTGCCTGAAATGGCTATCATCAGAGCAAAATTACATCTGGATCAAGCTGATGCAATTTCCAGCTGGATGTACTGCATTTCAGTGTGAACGTGTGTGCCACACAGATAATTTTTTTGTTTGTTTGGAGTTTTTTGTTGTTTGGGTGTTTGTTTGTTTGCTTGCTTTTGGTGGAGGTTGTGTTTGGTTTTCTTTGTTTTGTTTTGTTTTGTTTTGTTTTTTACTTGCTTGCTTTTAGGTATTTGGGCTTTTTTCTCAGAAAGTGGAGTATTTCCTATGGTCACTTGCAACTCCTGCTCTTCGGTTTGGAAGGAAGAGACGAGGGATAAGGCAGGACTTTCTCTTGGGCTTGGGAACAGCCAGAAGGATCATCTTTCTGTCTTCACTCTTTCTTTTTTTTTTTTTTTTTTTTTTTTTGCTTTGTGTGTGCCTGGCAGCTGCAGGAGCTGCTGTTGCAGCTCCCATGGAAGAATACAGCAGGGGAGCTGTGCCAGGGCCGGCGCCAGGCCACTCCTTTGGCCTGGCCTGTGGTTTTCTGGGGAATCACCCAGACCAAAGGAAACACAGTGCACCTGACAGCTCTTATTAAAGAGTTTCTCACTTCCCTAGTGCAGGCAGGCAGTGTCCTCCACTGCTCTCAGTCCAGGCTGGGCCCAAGCTGCCTGGGCAGGAGCAGGATGCTCCCGTGCCCACCACACTGAGGCGGGGAGAGGAAAATCCCTCACTGCTTAATAGGGCACATGAGGTGCCTTTTGCCATTTTCTGCTTCATATGAACTTTCCTAAGGCCGCTCTCATCCACTTTCATAGTGAATCAAGAGGAAAACACTGTTGGGACCCAAGTCCTACTGAGTGTGCAGCCTCAGAGGGCCACATGCTGTTTGGAGTCAGTGACAATCAGGGGCACTCCCCACCCTGGTCCATTTAACCCCCTGCAGCACTGGGCTGCTCTGAAGCACTGCAGAAACAGGAGGTTTGGTCCATGAGCTGAACTGAGCCGTCTTCTCCTAGTCCAAGTATCAGCTGGGATCTCCCACCCATTTGCCTGGAGAAGGAAACACTTGGGGATGTTTCCAACAAGCCTGCAGGACCTGGGCAGAAAACACACACATCTGTAAGTCAGATTGGTTATTTAGGAAAAAAGGATTAAAACCAATCCCATGGGAACTGCAGGACAGATGCTCTGCACTCCTTATGTGAAAACAAGGCACATTCCTCCCATTTTTTCAGCCAGCTTTGCCTTGCAGCTGAACACAGCACAACATAACATTTCCCTGGGCACATTTCCCTTCCCTTCCTTTTTTTTTTTTTTATTTTGGTTGGTTGGTTGGTTGCCTTTTTTGTCCTTTTTTTCCTCTGATTGGTTGTATGAGGCAACAGCTGCTTATGGAGGAAAATATTGCCATGGCCTCAGCATCCCCTGGTTCAGCTTAGTCAGCTTCTCCTCAGGGGGATTTCTAGAGGAAGGCAATCGGCTCTGTGGCTAAGGCAGCTTCCCTTCAGCAGCGAACAAATAATCCCTGACCTCCAAAGAGGGGCAAATGCACTTTGCTAGAATGAGCTATTTCACACACTGCTTGGTAATGCCTGGTCCCTGTCCTGCTGAAAGCAGGGGAGGAGAACCGGGGCTTCCAGTCCAATGTGTTCGTAGCCCCTAATTCTCCAGATCCCATCAGGCTTGAGGGGTTTTGTGGGATTTAAAGGGATTTTCCACTTTGTGAAAATTGTATTTCTACTAAAGTTAAAAACGCTGTTAAGTGCTGGTGGTACAGCACCTCTTTTCCATTTACATGCCGAGTTTGTTTTCCCTTGCCCATTGACTGCTTAAAATCAAGAATGTTTTGGCCAAAAAATTTGCAATTTTGTAGGTTGTACGAGCTGCCTGTGCCCAGAGGCACTGTCTGTTGTCCTGATGGAATGGTGGAGGATGAAAGGAGAATTCCTCCTCCTCCTCACACCAGAGGGGGAGTCTGCAGAGGCCATCATGAATGGAGCTCACAGCGAGCGCTGTCCCTGTGCTGCTCAGAGGGCACCGCGTGGTTGCGGGATGACAAAGGCACCGCGTTTCGGGAAGAAGAAAAGCGGAAGGAAACTGTGCAAGGCAGGGGGTTCCCAGCCCGTGACACTGCCTGAACACGGTGCTTTTGAATGGAGGCGAAGTTTGGGAACAGGGAAGCCAGGAGGGGGTTTTGGTGCCTTTCCTTCTTGCTGAGGCAGTAGCTGAGATAGATCCCCGCTGAGGCTGCGGCCATTTCCCCACCGCAGGCAGCCCGCGGCAATCCCTCACAGGCCGGGCGGGAGGCACAAAGGCACACAAACCCCTCCCCTGCCCCCTGCCCTCTCAGCTGGCACAATCCGCTGGCAGCTTTGCCATTATCTGCCCTGAGGTGTGTGAAACGCAATCGGGTCCGGGCCACGGGCGGAGGGACGGCATTGCCCGTCCGACCACGAGAGGCAAAGGCATGGACCAGACCGGCTTAGGCCTGTCTGAGGAAACCCATTATTCACTGTGCGGCAGGGGGGAAAAAAAGGAAATTTAAAAAAAATAAAAAAAAAAAAAAAAAAAAAAAGAAAAGAAAGAACAGAACCACTGTCTCAGGCAGCTGCAAAGGCCTTGATAGTTGTCTGCGCTGAGCAGGTACAGCTTGGCTGGGCTGCAGGAGAAAAGCACCAGCACAGAAAATCCTCGGTGGGGGAAGGACTGCGCAAAGGCCGTGGAGATTTTTCCTGTATTTACAGGATCTGGAGGCAAGCTGGCCCCGGAGGTTGCGGAATGTTTGGCGGCATTGCGCGCCCTGCAATTCCCGGCGTGGGAATTCCCTGCGGGGTGGAGCCGCTGCCCGGGTGCGGCACCATAAACACAAACCCAGCTTCTCCCTGCTCTGCCAGGGTGGGCCTCCCAGCCGCTGGGGCGGGGAAAATTACCTTCAAATGATTCTCCCCGGGTCCTTACAGGAGTAATTAACTGCTAAATAGATGGAAAATGAAGGGGACGGGATTAGGACTAGCAGTGATTTAACGAATGTCAAATTATCCTTCTTCCGATATTTTGTAACTTACTCCCAGCAGAACTTCTCATCGTTTTTGTCTCTAAAAAAAAGAGAACTGATCCATTCTCTCAGATCCAAAAATATGAGCACGAGAGGTTTTTAATGATAACTGAAAAGTGTTTATAGAAGTTGCTCAGTTTGCAGAGTCTGCTCCATAATCATGTTAAAAATTGTTGGAATAATCATAATTTATAATTAAGAAGAGGAAACAAGGAAAGGTGGCAATATTTCTCATTGTTAACAGTGGCAAAGGTCTCCACCTGAGACGAGAGGATGTAGCTGTAGGGGGGTTACCAAAGCACCAAGCCCTGTGGCCCCTCCTGCTGCAGGACACACCATTGCTGTCGTTAGCGAGACTGCACCATGCAAGGGCACCCACAATGAAAATTTCACAGCACAGATCCAGGAGGAACTAGCCAGGCAGGTTCTGCTGCAACTATATTTAATGCTGCTCTGAGTCCTCTCCCACAGCCTGTGGCAGAAAGCTCGTGAGAGCACAGCCGTGCTTGGGCTGGCTTCCTTTCTGCGAGCTATCCTCACATGACCCTGCTACTGAGGACAAGGCTGCTTTCTTTCCCAGCTCTAAAAATCAACAGATGTGCAAAACCGAGTGCCCGGGTTTTGATCACGGTTTCTGTAAATATTAGTTGTGTTAAATGCCTATCTTTCAGCCTTGATGTACTTTAGGAGTTGTGTTGTATTTTATTTATTTATTTTCAACAGACCTGAAGGTAAATCCGAGTCAGAACTTTGTGGAAGAGCAGAAAACAACACTCTAGCCAGCACAACTAACCTGTCTCAGCAGCTCCACGGTATTTGTCAAGACCGGAGGGAGGGAGCTGGAGCCTTTCAGCAGCTGGAGCAATTCCAGGCAGCAGCCACAGCTGTTGAATGCGGCCTTTTCAAACGCCCATTTTGTGCAAACTGAGCGAAGCACACACGCATAAGGAGTTTCAGGCTCTTTGTGTGGCTGTGAATGGGGCTAAAGGACCATCTGGAGGATTGCACTTCAGTGCTGGAGAGTGCCCTGAGCCTGCCATGTGCGTCGTCTTGGCAAAAGGCAGCTGTTTATTCTCCTAGGAGACGATCCATCTGAAAATGTTTCAAATACCAGCACAACACAGCCGTAGCAACCCACAGCGTGCGGCACAACCAAAGGCAGGGTGTGCTCTCTGCTCTCTGACAGGATGGTGAAACAGCAGCCTGTGCTCGCTGGGTGCCACCCCTCCCTGCTTCCTCAAGATCTTATCCCTCTCCACAAGCACTGCAGCCCATGCAAGTGTGCGATGAGCCAGCGAGCCGGGCCAGACAGAAGCTGATCCTTTTGCAGGATCCCTTTGCAGCAGAGGGATGAGCCTTTGGGCCCAGATGGGCTCCCTGCAGTCCCAGGGCTGCCAGTGCCAGCCCAGGGTGGCACCCAGCAGTGACTGAAGGCTGCTTCTGACCCTGGGGCTGTGCCCTCGCCTGCTCACACGGAGAGGAATGACGGGTTTGTCTTTACAAACAAGCTGTGAGTCTGTTGGTAGATAAAACTAGCACTGAGAGATAAGAGAAACAATGGGAAGGATTCCACTGATTGATGAATGGAAAAAGATATTTGCATTTACAAACAAACGGTAGGTTTGCTGATAAATGAAATTGGATATCGAAAGATGAAAGAAACAATGGGGAAGACCCTTAAATTCCATAAGAAGTAAAAATTAAAAAGGAGGGTTATACATTAGCGGGAAATCTTCGGTATCGGGGAAGTCTGTACCTCTCACGTACCTCAGTCAATGGGGAAAGAGAGAAGGGAAATGTGGCTGGGAAATCAGGATAAAAAGGAGGCTGCATCCTCCAAAAATCTGAGAGACCCCAGGGGAATGCCCCATGGCCTCTCCCTTTATTCAGATAAAGTAAAAGAACTCCTCTGTCTCCTTTTTGGACATAAACCTCTGATGTTTGTGCATTGATTTTCCTGGTAACACCAATGTCCTGCACCCGAGCCTAGAAGCTCCAACAAGGCCCTTTGCCCACTCTGCCCTCGCAGCACATCTCAATCTTTCAGTGCTTGCGAAAGCTCCAGTTCCAGCAGAGCGGGATTACAGCGTGGATCTATCCACACAAGTCGATTCTTGTCACAAAGCACAAGTGCTCAGGTACTGTTTGGTGTGCTTTGATTTGCCACCAAAGTGGAAAAGCATCACACACTTGTTATTATCTGTATTTGAAATAAACACTGTAACATCATTTTGCAAATACGCACTTCATCAACAGAAGCAGTTTCTCCTGCTGAACTCATTGCACATGCTTTTATTTATCAATATGTCCAGCATCAGTGAGCAGGAAAATCCAATCTATTCTCTTTTTCTCTATTAGTAACTAAATTCCCCTCTTGAGACTGACCTTTGCTACTTCATTCCTGTAATACAGACCACTTGTACTGTTACTTATCATTAATTTGTTATCTTCCTTTTTTTGACAACTCTGTTCTCTTTTCCTCACCTGCATGCCAGGACATTCACACCATCTGGGTCTGGTTTTGTTCTTCTCCCTCCAGAATTATTTTGCAGCTCATCTCTGTACTGTAACCTCTGACTTTGAACCTATGGACTACGAATGCACTTTATACAGATGTCCCTGATGAGCTACCTACACAAAAGCCCATGTCTGCTTCCTGCGTTGGAGTGAGAAAGATGTAGGTGTCAGTGCAAAGTACTCAAAGTAGGAAAAAAGTTTACAAAATTACTTCCTTGTAAGTACTCTTGTCACCCATGGATATAACTATTTTTGCACTTCCAAAGCCAATTCCACACTATTTAGTACTTTATTTACTTGCTTTGTTGCTAGGTAAGAGAGGTTAGTAATGGAAACTTCTCCTGGAGATAGGAATGGGGAACATCATCACCTAATCTCCTAACAAGTATTCAACAAACATTTCACGTGTGCAGACACCCACCAGGTGAAGAAATCGGGAGCTACAGGCTGAAAAAATCCACTGGAGACTGAGGTTTTGGGCAGCTTGCCACGACCTTGTGGCAAGTCAGGCAGCCTTCCTGGTCACCACTAAAAATCCTCCTTTCTCTCCCATCCTTTCTGCTAACAGCTTGGCTCCAGCAATCCTCAGCCTGCTTCCTGCTACCTTCAGGGGCAGTGAGTAACTAAGCTAACCTGGTAGCCGATTTTCAAGGTTCACCACATCCTTAGATGAGAAACGTTTTCTGTGTTTTTTTCTGTCAGCAGGCATTTCCAAATACTGTTAACTGAAACTAGGCTAACATTCAAGGCAAATAAATTTCTTCACAGTGCCCTAAAGGTATGCAAGGCTACAAGTGGTTTAAGAGACAGAAAAGGAAAAGAAAGAAAGGCTGCCCATCCCACTTGTGCTAAAACCCAATGCAAGGCAGCTGCTGTCCCCTCTGGCCGCCAACTTGCTGCAGGTTCTCTTGATACCTTGTTGAAAGTTCTGGGTTCCTAAAAGACCTCACGGTGCCCAGAGAGACCCCCCTGCCTAGCCCAGCACACCAGCCTACAGTTAGATCCCACGAAGGAGGTTTCCATGGATTATGACAACTAATTATCCCGTCTTTCCCGGAGGAAAATATTTACTCACAAGGGAGGATTTTGACTGTCACTCCTGTCAGGTGTGCCATCAGTTTAACCCGCCCCTCCTTCTGGATCCTGTGCTGCACTGCCCCCTGTGCTGGCACTACATTTGCAGCACCAGCAATAGGTTAAACCAGTGTCCACACCGAGCTGCTTTTCTGGCTGGGGTTTGTTGGTTTGGCTTTTTTTTTAAACACAAGCTTGTTTCTGTATCAGGTTCCCTGAGTAGCCTAGAAATTGCTGGGCTATGCAGTGGTAACGGGGACAGAGGAACTGAGGACGAGCTGCTATAAGAGCACTGTCCCCAAAGAAACCTTCCTCAGAGGAGATGGGAGCAGTCCTGATGCTGCCCAAGCAAAGGCTCGAGTCAGCTGCTGACAAAGGCAAACACAGCCCTGGTGAGCCAGGTGTCACCATAGAGGTTAAAGTCAAAGACTCGCCAAGGGGATAATGAGCTATGGAAACTCCTGCTCTTCGGTGATGCAGGCTGTGGTTTCACAGTGCATTAAAGCAGAGGCAGTGCAATCCCATTTCCCTCTCCCCTCTTGGACACCTGCACTACAGCCAGTTTGGACCCAGGGTAAGATGACTCAGGTCACTTATGCAACAGAGAACTGAACAAAAAGAACCCAATGTTTTCCATCAATTAAATAAAGAGAATGGCTCTTTACAAATACAAATAAGCACCGCTGCTTGCTGAAGGAGGAGCCAGGAAAAAGCCCAGGGAGACTGAGCACACCTGCAAACATCACAGCAACATCAGATGGCAATGAGTGGCATCCCTACTCCTGCTCATGCAATCCTGGTCCGTGCACATTCATGCTGTTTTTCTCCATCAGCTAGTAAATTTGACTAACTTGAGAGAGGGTTGCTTTCTAGCCTAAGGAATCTCAGAAAGGATTAAATACCTTATGTTCACAACTCTTCATGCCACTGGGTGTCACAAGAGTCAGTTTTCTGGAGGAGGAAACAAACACAATTTGCTGGCAAAAATTGGAAGTCTTGGCTTGTGTATGCTAATCTGCACTGCATACTACGCTGCTAGAGGCTCAGAGAGAAAACTTCATTCCAGAGGCTTGTGGTCCAATGAATGTATCAGTAAGCCCCAATGACAGGTAGGAGACAGCCATGAAATGCATCTGCAGTGCCAGGAAGCTCAGCCACAGCTGGCAGGTTCTAAAAAGAACCAGGAGAAAAACACTATCCCCAAAAAGTGGAAGCACACACTACTTGGAAGATGACTCAGTTCTGCCAAGCAGTTAGCTGGATTTTGATTTAGTGATATGCTGGCTCTATTTATTCAGTAGGTTTATATTGAAGTACCTAAGAGTTACCACATTTAACACTGCAGCACAGAATTTTCATGGAAGATGATGACGTGGGTAAGACCATTACTACAGAAAAGATGAGTATGCTAAGAACATCTTAGTGAAGAGGAGCAAATACTGCAAATAACTGAGGGGTTTGTCAGTCACTTAAAAATGCAAGTTTATCCATATAGATATACTACAAAGGACTGGTTAAAATGTTTCATGGGGTTTTCTAAAACATGAGAACCACAATAAACAAAGTCCAGACTATTTTAAACAGCTTTGCATAAGCATGTGATGATCCTTGTTTTAGTTTGGGCATGAGAGCTTTACTGTTCCAACAGATCCTGAACTACAGGATGTCTTGCATTGTTTCCAAGTAGTTTGGGTTACAGCAAAACAACAGAACAGAACAAAGTGTTACCAGCAAGAACTGGCTGGAACAAGCTGTGACAGTTCAAAAATTTCCCATCTGAAAAAGCAAAAATTCACTGATTATAAAATAAAAAGCAATGTCCCTACCATTACTATCCTGGTAGCTTTTTTTTCCTAGAAGAAAACATGAATACTGCTATGGATGTGCTTCACAAAACTTGATCTCATGACCCAGTAAGGCTACTGTTTTACAAAACTCAAGATAGTAGGCTTTGCTTCTGTGCCAGGGAGAAAAATGGGAAAGTTATGTACTTCTTTTTCTTCAGATGCTAGAAAACGACAGCTATAGTTCTTTGATCTTACTTCCAACAATGTGTGCTGAACCAAAATACTTCTTATTTGGTAAACCTGGACATTGATTTAATGCAAAACAGGACAGAGAAGGTAAAAAAGAATGCTGCATATAATTCCATGTATTAAAATTGCTGTGATCTGTCTGTATGTACTGGCCCTATCTGAACTACCCATCTACCCTTGCCCTCAGACTGTCATCAGCTTTACAGTGAAAAGGTACAGCCAAACATTGTGCATTACACAGTAGCACGTATTGCTCTTAAGATGTACCTGAAATCCTACAGAAGCTCACTACTGCCTGCCTTACCAGGATTGTGTGTAAAGAGAGACTCTTGTGAGTGGAGATTGGCCACAGTGATCACGAGGCGATCGAGTCTAAAATCTGTGCTGACAGGAGGAAAAGTGCCAGCAAAACTTCAGCTCTAGCCACGAGGAGAGCAGACTTCAGGCTGCTCAGGAAGCTAATGAGTAAAATGGGAAAATGCCTTTGAGCACCTAAAGAATGTGGTCATCAATCCCAGCCAGAACAGCTCTGTGAAGGGAAAGTCCTGCTTATCAAACCTGATTTCCTTTTATGACAAGCTAACCCACCCAGCTGATCAGGGGAAGCCAGCTGATCTAATCCTTCTGGATTTCAGTAAAGCTTTCCATACTGTCTCTCACAGGACCCTTCTGGACAAAATGTCCAGCACACAGCTGGATAAACACATCATGGGATGGGTGAGCAACTGGCTCCCCATTGAGCTACTTCTGTTTATAACACATACCATTACTGTCTTGGGGGCTCCATTTGCATGGAGGGAGGAAAATCATCAGAAATCCAGATGATTTTCAGAGTTAATAAACACTGATT
Organism: Melozone crissalis; assembly: GCF_028551555.1. Lineage (NCBI taxonomy): Eukaryota > Metazoa > Chordata > Aves > Passeriformes > Passerellidae > Melozone > Melozone crissalis. The sequence goes on along the minus strand of NW_026535796.1, from coordinate 31,812,311 downwards.
TACCTAAGCTGACTGCATGTACTTGGCACTTGCATCCCTACACTACACCAGAGATAAAGAGCACTGGTAATGTCATGTGGACAGTTACAAGGCCGTGCAGAGCCAGTACAGGCAGCACCATTGTGGGTCTGGTATGCAAATAAAACTCAGTCCTATTCCTGTTTAACTACTTGTGCATTCACACTGTAACCGCATCTGCCAGTCTTCAGCACTGGCACAACAAACCACAAACACATGGAGCAATCCCAAGTCTGGTCTCACTCTTTATAAGCTCTACACAAAGGAAGCACCAGGGTTGTACCACACATACTCCAGCTTCTTTTGAAGTGCCAGGTTTGGAACAGCAGGTGATGCTAGCTACAGCTCAGCACCAGCCACAGCTGTACAGCCTGGCTGCAGGTGATACTTGCTCCAGGGTGTGAAGAATGTAATTATGTGTTATGTGTAATACATGGGGGTTTCCCATTCAGTCAGGTAACCCACCTGCATTGCTGCCTTATCTTCAGAAGCAAAAAGCTTTGACTATAAAAGAAAAATCCCCATTATTAATATGAAAAAAGAACCACGAATTTTCTCAAGGAAAAATACTAGCAAAAATGCCATAAAAAAGGGAACATTCACCATTGCCTTTATAAAAAAATAGGCAACGTTCACAGTTAATATATTGTCGACAGCTTATTTCATCATCTCTGAATACAAGATGCGATGCTCTGCATTGCAAAACAGGCAAGGTATGAACAAACACCCACTGCTCTCAGAACCACCACCTGACCCATACAGGCTCCAAAATTTAGAATTAAAGGACTTGCTGGGAATTTTGGTACTGAATACTATGAAAATGTGCTCTAGTCACATGGGTCCCTGATTGCCATCTTCCCTTTAATTTTTGTTCAAGAAGCCATTAGTAATGTTTTCCATACATTATTAAAGCTGATCAAGAACAAACCATCAATGGATGATATTTTGTGGCAGACTAAATAATGACCCAAGCCTACTCAAATTCCAGGTTGTTGTACAACTGAAGTATTAGGAAGAAAGGCCCTAGGGGTTTTCAGAAACTGAGCTATCGCTGGCAGCTGAAATAACACAGACCTTTCTAAATGTGCCATTAGCTGCACAAACGTGCTGATTGTTGCACAAACCCACACAGAATTCTCAGATAACCAACCCAAAACTAAAAGCAGAGGTGCTTATCTTATCTACACTGCACTATCTGACATGAGGGAAGCTGAAATGTGGAGGCATGAACAGAAATTCAAGAAGCTTTGTGAGCTCCACAATTCACTATACATCTGATTCTCCTCAACTCAGTTATCACACAGGGTTAGCATTATCCTTTACTGAAGCCACCAAACACTGAACTGCAGCTTCTTTACTGCAATGAACTTGAAAAATACATATTCAAGGGGCTTTAACTGTAAAGCGCGAAGAAAAAAATTAACCCAATCTCAATTTCTGACAACTTATGAGGCCTTTCCCAAATGCCTTGAAAAAAATCAAAGAGAATTTTGGAATAATTAAAGCCAGTATGAGAAGTGCACAGCAGAGAATGAAGGTAAGGAGTTATGTTGCATTAACTTGGCATTCTTTCAAGAAGACTTGCGTGCAACAACTAAAACTGTCTGGTAATCTCCCCTTTCTCCTCAGTGCCTCCTCCCTCACAACTTCATCATCTCCCTGTTTACTGCTGATGCTGAAACCTCTTCAACTGAAGTAAAACAAAAAGGTTTTTTTTTCACCTTCAAGTTTTTGCAGTCTCACCTCCAAACCCAAAACCTCTGAAGGAATTGCTCCCCAGAGACCTTCCTGTTCAAGGACTTGGTCTATTGGCCTTTTCTAGCCCCAACACTGTCCAGAGCCTCAAAACCTGGTAGGTGACTAAGCCAAAATCCCAAAGTGCACTACACACAGAGTATTTTCCCTAAATAAATGTCAGCTTCAGAGCTGTTTAATTACAGAAGACATCTTTCAAATCCACTACATGCATCACAAATAAATCAGTCCAAAGGACTGGACTCAGACTCACAGCTCAAGCTTTTTCCTTCTGCTTTTGCCCTATATCCTCATATAAACCTGAGCAAATAAGGTCTTCCTAACTTCCCCACAATTAAACCAGTAATGTTGTAAGGCTTTCAACATCAGGCCATGGAGAGAATGAACATGAATGTAGGAATTATCTCAAGACACACACACCACAAAAACTGATATTAACTTTACGCAAAGAGCCAAATAGCTCAGATGGAAAATACAGCTCAGAGCATAAAATTTCTCTTAAAATACAATTAAAAGGCAGGCAATTACCACAGAAACACTAGAAGTCATCAAGCATTTTGATGACAATTTCATAGAATTGGAAGTTTAAAAAATAACATTGAAAGGAGACACCAAGAATTTCAAAAACCTCTGTTTTATTTGTACAGAGTAAAATACATCATATAGTGAACACTGTTTCCCACCCATAATCTAAAACCATTATTAAGTGTTTTCTTTTCACCAAACATCCTGGCCAGAAGCACAGACAATGGAAATGGGAATGCTAATTAGTCTCTCTCTGCCAGAGCTACAAGGTGCACATCAATCTCTGCTTCTGTAAGGATCCTGAAAGAACAAAAAGAAATCTTAAATAGCTTAAATGATTCTTCCCCTTAAGCTCCAATATTACAACCTAATATCTATACAAATAAGTTTTACAGCAATGCATCTTTCTGCCCTTTAAAGCCTTGCTGCCAGTGCCACAGGCTGACATCCCAATTCTCTTGAAAAATAAAGGAAGAATCAAAGGCACTAGAGAGCAAGGAGATAACAAATGATAGAAAAGTAACAGGTAATTCTTCATGAGTAATGCATTTGCAAGTTGAGACCTAGTGAGAAGGTAGCTTTATCCCTTGAGTGGCAGGAGAAAAGGGCTCATGCAGCTCCTGTGTGTTTTCTCACAAACACTGCTGCTCTGTTGTCCTCAGCACACACCACCAGATACAAAACCACCCACCATCACCATGTCCACCTTAAAAACATTAGGAAGGAAACATTTAAAAGACTGAACCTGTAGGACCCAAAGATTTGAAGACTCTCTTCAGTCCCACTTCCCAAGTAGCTAGACTGAAGTAACAGCAGCCTTTACTCCCAATTTTACTTTGTTCCTCTCTTCTTTTTAAATAAAAAACTCAAAAACCCCCTCAGTTAAAGACTAAAGCAGAAATAACTGAATCCCCTGCAGCAAGCCAGACTTACCTAAATTTTAGGTAAGCCATACCTGGAGGGTTCTTTTTGCATTATAAAAACTCCCCAAAGTTTTTCTCCCACATTTCATGCACACTCCTGCAGCTATACAGTGAGCTGTGAGCAGGTACACAAGTACACTGTATCCCAGTGAAACTTTCCTGCCCTTCCTGGCATTGCCTTGATGCACTGCCCAGCTGATGCTGGTGCACAGAGTGTGCTGCAGGCAATATGGAGGAGGGAAGAAATTGCAGGTGCCTTGCTCTCATGCTAGACGGGACTGCAGAGTACTCACAAAGTAGATAGCTCAGCCATTTTCAAATCACTAGTGATTTTTTTAAATCCATGATCTTTTAATCTTACCAAATTTAAATACAGTTTTTCAAACTGTACAAGTCCATAATCTATTAACTACATATTTTAGATGTTAAGAAATGCTAATAAATAAAAGATAAGCACGAATAATTTAAAGATTCATTTTAGAAAAAGAATAAAGAATTTAAGGGTCTTGTAAATATTCCATAATATAAACCAGACTTTACTGCATTAGTTAGTATGGCTATGATTTGGAAGTGGACTCCAGATACCATTACTATGAAAAATTTTTATAAAGCATGAAAGCATGAAAACATGTCTAGACCAGATGTAACTACATTTCAATCATCACAGAAAGCCATACCCTTTTAAGACATGAAAGAGATCACTTTTCTTTGCTAAATCCCTTAACCATGTCACACATTTTAAAACTGCATTATTCTTTTTACACAATGTTTTCTACCCCTACACATTTTGAAGAGTTACAAGTAAAAAGCCCTTCAAAACTTCAATCTCTTAAATTTATCTCTTTTTCTCAATTTACAATTACACAATAAGGTAAAACTAATTGCACATAATCAGAGAAACACACCAAGTTCTATCAACACTGATTGCTTACCTGAACTTAGGATTTTCCACTGTGACTACACCAACTTCTATTTCTGAAGGTTTGAAATCAATGGATAGTACAGTAGACAGGCATGTTATTGCTGTCTGAAAGATGAAAAAAAACCCTGTCATTAGAAAGAAAGCAAAATTTTTTTTTTTTTTTTCTCTTAATAGACATAGCATTAACAACTATCCTTCCTTCTGGTTTAAAGGTACTTCCTCTCACTTCAAAATCTCAGCTGAGAAATTCCAAATAGTTTCCCCTTGCTACAGAATACAGCCCCTCTCCAGTCCTCTCCCTAAAAGCCCAATCTACAAAAAGCAAAGGGACATGTTTTCATAGCAGAAAAAGACACAACAAAACCAAAACCTTTTATCATGCAAAGATACTGTTTGAAATACCTTCTAATATGAAGATTATTTTAAATGTCACTAAAAGTTAAGTCATACTGGTATCCCTAAAATCAAGCACTGTAGTAACCAAACACCAGCTACAGTGGGAGTGCTACAATTATAGAATCTGCTTCAACTAACATAAAGCAAAACAACAGATTCAAATACTTGCAGAATAGCTTCAAATGATCTTCTGGTTGGAACAGCTGTATTTGCTCTGGCAGCAATACAGAACTGTAGGGAAAGAGGAAATGCCTAACAACATTTCTCTGCATTGCAAGCCTACATGCAGCATATTCATTAAAAATACTTTAAACAAATTTTAATTTCCTTCTGCTGGCCTACCTCTACTGTTTGTTCATATGTCCAATCAAATTTCTTCTTTACTTTCTTTTCAAGGAAACTGGTTGACTCTGTCTGTTTAACTCCTGCAGCTGTGGCCTTGAATCCACAATAGTAACCTGCTGGGTCACACTTGTACACCTGAGGGCCGTGCTCCTCATCAATGCCAATCAAAATCATACCTGGAAGAGAAAATTTGTTAATTGATTTATTTTCCCCATTTTAGCAATTTAATTCAACTGAAGAGCAGAATGGATAGTCCTCTCTGTGACAAAACATGCATGTACAGCAGTACATCTTTGGGAATCAGTCCCCATACCTGGAGCTGTGATTTCCTTTTTATCTCTAATTTGCCATTTCTTGCCAGCATCTCCTTACCAGGTGTACAGCCCAGTTCAGCAGAAACTATATTTCTGTCATTCCCAAAGAAGGCGTTCTCATTGAACATACAAACATTTTTGCCATGCTCAGTGTGTAGAGAACCACAAAGTCAGGAAATACAAAAGTTTTATCCTGATAGAAAGTTTACCAAACCACAGCTCACATCCTGTGTTATGTGACACAAATGTGTAAACAATATTTCAATTACCATGTGCCTTTTACTAGAAAGCAACTTTACAAACATACTGAAATGAATGGAAATATTAAAAAGAAATTTAGATTTCTTGTTTGTAACCTTGAAAAACAGTGCATTACATACCTTTTCATCTTTAAATTAAAAAATAAAATCTGAAATGAAAAGTGGAAATATCAGGACATAACTGAGTCCTTGAAGATCATCTGACTAAGTATTGTGAAGCTGGACAGTTTTCAAGTAACACAAACTGACACATCACTGAAATTCATGTGTTCACCCTCACTTCTTGATTTACAGCTGCATTGTCTCAATATGCATATTAAAAAAAAAGTCAAAACCAATACTTGCAATAAAAACCCAAAACAGAACAAGGTCATGGTTTTCAATTATTTTCCCTTTACACTTGTGTAACTTTTAACTAGTAGTTAGAGATGATAAACTTCTGAGCAGCTATTACTAAAACAGAAAAAAAAGTCCCCTCATATTTTCAAAAAGACTAAGTGAAGTAAAGAAAAATGCATTTTTATTAATGCATTTTTAAAAAGGAATTTCCAGCAGTATCAAGGCATGGGAAATGCCAACGGAAGAAAGAAACAATCTTTCCTGAAAATTACAAGCACACAAGCAGAGGAGAATTGCCCCATCATGGAAACTGTGGTGCAACTCTGAATGCTGCTTCTTTAGTGAGAAGTCTTAGTGCCTACTATGATTACGAGAAGTGATTCATCAATTCTGAAACTATTCTCCTTAAAAAAAAAAAACAAAACCCAAAACCCAACCAATCAAAAAGAAACTCAGAATGTTTAATGAAAAAGTAACTGAGGAAACCTGTTAAGCGTTTTACCTCAGTTCCTGAACAGCCTAACAGTTTGTTTATAATTTGCTTACGGCCAAACGCAAGAGAAAACACAAGTCAGAACACAGAGATCACCAGGAGCATCTACAAAAAATGACTCAACACACAACTTCTTTTTAAGCTGCATTTGCTGTTATAAAACAAGACATGTAGAAATATTTGCAGGGGAAATATTTTAGACACTTTTTCCTCTACATTATAGATACAATAGCTAAGTTAGGAGAAAAATTTTTACCTACTACTTAGATAAAAAAGCCCACAAAACCTGCACAAAGACACCTGCACTCTCCATCTCTCTCTTTTACAGTGCTGTTTACCCAGACACAGTGCACTGGGCTTGCATGGCAAGGTTTTGGTGGTGAGAGGGCTGCAGGGCTGGCTGCTGTGAGAAGCTGCCAGAAGCTTCCCCTGTGTCCAAAGGAGCCCAAGCCAAGACCAACCTGCTGCTGGCTGAGGCCAAGCCCATCCACAGTGGTGGTAGTGCCTCTGGGATAACATATTCAAGAAAGAAAAAAAAAAGAAGGAAATTGCAGACAGAGAAGAGACGAGTGAGAATACGTGAGAGGAACAACTTTGCAGGCACTGAGGCAAATGACAGAGGGAAGGAGCTGCCAGAGCTGAGACTCCCCTGCAGCCTGTGGTGTGAGGCAGCTGTGGCCCTGCAGCCCATGGACATCCATGGTGGAGAGACATCCACCTGCAGCCCCTGGAGGAGCCCACCCTGGAGCATGTGGATGCCTGGAGGAGGCTGTGGCCCCACGTGGGGCCTGTCCTGGGACAGGCTTCTGGTAGGACCAGTGGTGCTGTGGAGAAAGGAGCCCACACTGGAGCAGCCTGTTCCTGCAGGACTGCACCCCACATAAGGTGGGCTCCTTGCTGGAGCAGTTTGTGAAGAACTGCAGCCTGTGAGAAGGACTCACTTTGGAGAAGTTCCTGGAGCACTGTCTCCTGTGGGAGACACACTGGAGCATGGGAGGAGTGTGAGGAGTCCTCCCTCTGAGGAAGATGTAGCAGCAGGAAAACAATGTACTATGTACTGACCACAGACCCCCTTCCTATCTCCCTGTGCCACTGTGGGAGAGGTAGAGAACCAGGAATAAAGTTAAATCTGAAGGAGGTAGGGGGCAAGTGTTTTGAAGATTTGGGTTTGCTTGTCAATAATTCAGGTAATCTCCCCAAGGTGAATCTGTTTTGCCATGGTGGTAATTGGTGAGTGATCCCTCCCTGCCCTTATCTTGACCCAAAGGCTTTCCATGGTATTTTTTCTCTTCTATGTGTAGCTGAGGAAAGGAGCGATGGAGAGACTTTGGCAGACCCTTGGCATCCATCCAGGGTCAAACCACCACAAACAGACACAGTTACAAAGAGCATCTCCTGCTCACAGATACCACTGCACAGTGCAAACACATCAGGACCCCCAAAATCTAAGGTGAAATAGTATCAGAGAGGCTACATTATTTCAAATGCTGAGTAAGTGGTAAAATCAGGGCTCCAGTTCAAGACCTACAGCACTGCTCTCTCATTCAGCTGCTCATCCCCCTTACACCCTCAGTTACCCATTTTGAAAATGGGTGAGGATTTCTTCCATACGAATTTGCAAACTTAGAGAAGAAACAGTAAAGATCATTCTCATACACTGTACTTACAGCAACCAAGGGGCCTCATTTCAGCATTCTGTGTATAGACCTGAGAAATATCTGCAATCCTTTTACACAGCATATCCACAGGGATGTCATATCCATACTTGTACTTCCAGTTAGCAGCCTCATAGCGGGCTCTCTGCACCTGGGATCTGCTGTCAGCTAGACAAAGAGAACTAATATTAATTCCACTGAATATGTGCCATCCTTATTTCTAGCACTGCCTGAGAATATAAATTCCAGGTCCAACTTTACATTGTCTTTAAATATATCCATGAGAACTAGGTAAGTTCTCCAAAACCAGATTGGTGAATGAAATACCTGTCATTCCTGTCATCACACAACCGATATTTTCAGTAATCTTGAATAAATGAGTCACTGTGTTGGAATCCAGTAACTTGTCCTAAAGAGGAAACAGAAATAATGCAATAGCAAACACTGTCCTCGAAGTAAAGAGAAAACAAGCAAACAAAAAAACCCCAAACTCTGAATCCTCTGGTTTTTACAGAAGAGCCCAAAAGGACCCATAACAGCTAAAAATTGTCTTTCAGGCTTCCCAATTTTTACTGCTGTAGGAATGCAAAGGAAGAAACTGGAGAACAGGGAAGAATAAAACCACAGATCTGCAGAAGGAGAACAACAAGAACATGATCAACATCACAGTCCTTTTCCCTCTGAAGAAACTCTGAGAACCCACATACAAAAGCTTGCTCTCTTATTGCATGCTGCCCTTCAAACATAAAAGAATTTCCCCCCTTTTTCAACAGTACATCACCACTGAGCTGAAACACTCTCAAAAACCTATGAAAAGCATGCTCTATGTGCTTTTGGTTTTCTCTCTCAGCAGAAATTCAAGGAATCAGGGAACTGCTTATGGACAACTCAGCCTTTACAAGCCAGAGCAATGAATGCATGCTCAATACAGCAGGGTCAACTTATATTTTAGATTTATCCCTTCAACAACTACAGAGAAAACCAATATAGCACTACTTAGTGAGAAAATGTACAGTTGAGCACTACATGGAGCTAGAACTTGTAATAAGCAGAATGATAATTATATATTCAGTTCAAATAACAATTTATGTCAGTGCTAATAAGAATAATATCAATATTGCTGAGTCTCACTCCATCTTTTTTTCTCCTCTCCTTTCAGCCCTCCCCTCAAAACCAGACTACTTACAGGTACTTTCTTCTGTGTTACAATTACTGCAGAGTCTTTCCCACGAACAGCTACAGATGTAAGTCCACCTTGGTTTATGGCCTTAAATGCATATTCTAGAAAAAGATACAAATGTTAATAAAAGACTTGTGTCAGAGACACTAGTACAAGTAACAATTCACCCCAACACATTATCCCACTAATTTCTGGCCTTTTAATACTTTAATACTTGTGCAACACTTTGTGTCCTTAAACTCTTTAGTACAATGTGCATTGACTCTCTTCACAAAACCACTGTCACTCCTTCCTTCAAATGCTTCTTCTAACTTGACTTTTTGTTCAGTTCAAGCTTAACAGCAACAGAATAAGTTTTAGAACAAAAAGGCTGTTCTGAACTTGACCAAAATTGTCCAACCTGAATCTACAGTAACCATAAACTCTTACAGAAGAATTCTTGACATGAATTTTAGTATTTTAAAGGATGTAAAGCTTCTTTTCTAATTTTTTACTGATATAGATGAAAAGTGGTAAGATGACACAGGAGACAGGTTTTAACTATCATATTTTCTGACTTGACATTCAAACACTGCAATGCTTTTCTTCACTTTTTATAGTGAAAGCTACACAGATGCAAGTTAAAGTGTTGTTCATGTAAGTACAATGGATTAAGAAGCAAACACTAAAGTAACAGTAATGAAATTATCCATGAAATAAATTTCTGCTGATTGATGGTTTCAAAAGCCTTAGGCACAAGAACTTTAAGAACCTGGCAATATTTGATAAACATTCAGAAACTCCTAATATCTGGCTGAGTGGCAAGTTTCACACAGCAGCTAAATGTAGGTGAGTTTTTGTGTTAGCCATGCGCGTGAACCCAGAATTCAGAACATGTCTACAAACAGCACAGTAAATTGCTAAAACTATCCTAAAATAACGGGAGCAAGAAACTTGGCTACTTTAAAAGCTTCAGATCTATAGAAGAGATTGCACAACAGAGGAGTAATAATCTGAAGATGAAAAAAACCCCTCAAACCTTGCACATTAATGCTCAATCTGCAGAGTCATTGCTAGGGAAGGGCTCACTGTGGTGTATTTATGGCACTGTATTTACTACTCTCAGACATCAGAGCATTTACTATTTACTTATTTACTATTTATTTATTTTAGCATTTACTATTTCCCTATTTACTGGTTACCCAAATGTGCCATAAGGGATGTTCCCCCTTTCCCCCTGCACAGCTGTGCCCCCCTGGGATGATGAGTGCCAGCCTGCAGCAGAGCACAAAGCCCAGAAGGCAGGAGCCAGCACTGCCTGCAAAAGGGCAATGCCCAAAGCCCCCACAGGCTCTGCACCACTTGTCTGTTTGTCTGTACAACCCCCTGAAGGCAGGGTGGAAAGCAGATGGACAGAGCCAGCCTTTCTGCACTGATGCCAGTGACAGGACCAAATCAGAGGTGACTGGAACAAACTGAAACAGGAGGGTCCACCCAAACACCTAAAACATGTTTTACTGTGATGGTGACTGAGCCCTGGAACAGGTTGCCTGTAAAACCCATCAGAAAACACTCCTGGGCACCCAGCTCTGGGTGGGCCTCCTTGGGCAGGGCTTGGGGCCAGACAATCTCCAGAGGGCCCACCCAATCTCTGTGCTTCTGTGACACTGAGGTGGCAGTAGGGATCGATGCCTATCACAAACTGGGTTTTGCTCACAACTCCCAACAACCAAGCCTGTGAAACTGCAGCCCCTGATTCCCACCTCCACCGCTCAGTTTTCAAGGAAACAAGCCAAAAGGTGAAGTGGCTCTTACAATGTAACAAATCCGTGCTGTTTTAACACTGTTTATTGCTAGGTAAGTATTTCAGCAGCACTGCAGACATTCCCTCTGAAAAGAGCAGTCCCTTTCTGTTCCCTGAGTACATGGCAACGGCCAGAAATTTTACTGTAGTAATTTTTCTTTTCTCCCAAAACTCCACTGAGAAGAAACATCACCTTTGAAGACTGAAATTAATAGGCAGCAATAGAACACTGATGTTTTGAGGGATTTTAACCACAGTAATGTGAAATAACTGTTAAGTTTTCTAATATGAGATCAAAGGCACACGAGTTTTCTGAGCTTTGGAAGCAGAAGACAGACCTAAGACGAAGTATAGGCATTTCAGTCCAATATCACTATGCTGGAAATCTCTGTTCCCATACTGCCAAATTCCAGAAAAAACTCAAGTTTTAAGGCCATCTTAGAGCAACACATGTTGCCCATCCTTGACAGCCCCTAGCTAACCTTAATCCAGCAAAGAGACAAAGACAAATCAAAACCACCTAGATGTGGACATTTGATTGCAAGCAAGCATGAGATTTCTGCCCCTGCTGTGGGTAGATGCTGGCAAACAGAGACACCCATGTGGCACCATGCCCAAGTTACCAGCCTGGCTCTGAGTAAAGTGAGCTCATTCTTGCTTGAAGTTAACATCTACATATTTTTCTTCCTATAGCACATAGCTCCTTAAAATAGCTTTAAGACAGCTTCAGGCTGTGTGCAGAAGCTCTCAAATACACATGCAGGTACTTGTTTCTAAGACACTGTTAAAAGGTATGGAGGTACCACACATTTCTCATACATCAACCTACTGGCTAAATACACCCCAGAGGCAGAAACCCAAGGCTCAGTTTCCTCTCTGCCACAGAATGCAGAAACCATTCCCAACAAGCAGCACTGTGACAGACAGTGGGAAGTGATGAGGACCAACCAGCCTGTTTTGGTGGCAGCTGAAGGTGGGAGCCCAGGAATCCTCTGCCACAGCACCACTGAAACCCTGTGTGAGGAAGCACTGTCCCTACCATCCCTATGTATAAAGGACAATAAACATTACACGTGCTCCAGATACAAGACAGCATTCACATGTAGGTATCTAGTACAGGCACCTTCCTCATTCTTCCTTGCAGAAGGGACTGCTCAAGACTGGGCCACCTGTCCATGAGGCCTAATCCATACAGGCTTCTTCCTGAGAAAAACCCAAGGGCAGTCACAAAAAAACTACATGGCTGCCACAGGCAATTAATGCAATCTGACCCCAGCAAGCTCCTTTCTGGAGAACAGAGGGATTTATGGACATAACATGCAGTGGATGTGCAGTGAAGGCGCTGCAGCTGGGGAAGGCAGGATCAGGATGATGCTGCAGAACAGTTCATGTGTCCCTGTTGAGAGGCTCCTCCAGGGGCACTCCCCAACTACTGTCCTGGCACACTGTGAGCTGACTGTATCCCGCACAATGGCACCAGGATGTGCTTCTGTACAAATCTGGTGCACTGCAAAAATAGGAATAACAGAACCAGTGGCTTACAGAAGAAGCTGAAGCTTGGCTTCAGGTTATTCCAAGAAACCTGAAAACAAAGGATGGTTCTGCTATCTCACAGGCCACAGAACAAGCGGCATTCAGGTGTAACAAGAAAGTGCATGAGTTACAACCAAGAACTGACTTTGTCACTCCGGCATGCAGGGTTGAGCTGTTCAAATCCCATTTCAAACAGCTATCACAGCTCTCAGATCCCAAAACGCAGCGCTCCGAGGCTTGGCAACATTCACTCAAAGAAACACTTAAGGGAGACCGAACAGCCTCTGGAGAGCGGCAGCTTTGGTGTCCAAGCATGGGAGATGGAACACCGGGGGCTGCGAGCAGGCCCTCCCGGCGGCAGGGGACACTCGACAGAGCCACCCTGGCCCGAGGTTTCCTTATCTCATGCGAGGATCCCCTCCCGGCTCCCCACGCCGGCACGACCGGGACCGCCGCCGCTCCACGCTCCCACCAGGTCTTCCCCCACACACGGCGGCACCAGGCCAGGCGGGAGCCGGGGCTCCCGAGCCGCGACAGGCGCCGCGTCCGCCCCTCCGCGCAGGCCGCCGGCCGCGGCCCCGCTCGGCGGGGAGCGCGGGCAGGCCGGGCCCGTGACGGGGCAGTTCGGCGGCGGCCCCGCGGCCGGACACGCACCGACTTGGTAGAGGCGCCCCTCGGGCGAGAAGATGGTGATGTGCCGGTCGAAGCCGGCGCTGGAGCCGCGGGACATGGCGGGAGCGGCGCGGGCCGGGGGGAGCTGTCCGCGTGCAGGGCCCCGCCGCAGCCGCAGCCTCCGCCGGAGCGCTTCCGGGGCACGCGCACACCCCGCGCAGGCGCGCGCCGCTCCCGCACCGTCACGGTTCGGCACCGGCGCTGCGCATGCGCGGGTCCCGCGGCTGCCGCGCAGCAACGCGTCACGGAGGGCGCGAGCGGAAGGCGGGGCTCTGCCGCGGCGGCGGCTGGGGCTGTGACAGTGGCTCTGACAGTGACCGTGAGGTGAGGCTCGGCACGGCTCGGCTCGGCTCGTGAAACCCTGGAAGCCCGCCGGACGTGCCTGAGGGAATGCGCAGGAAACGGAATAAAAGTATCATCGCGGCATCCATCAACGCTGGGTCAAAGTATCACCAGCCAGCCGCGAAAACAAAACCCCTCCTAAAATTCCGAACGAAGTATTTCCGCCTGTGCTCTTGAATGAGAATAATTTTAAAGCAAGTACCTAAAAAAACCATGTTTAAGGTATTCGTAGGTAATTGCTGCCGCCGCTGCAACAATTATAATGCGTTATAATGCGATGTTTAAAAGACTTTTCATCGGTGTCCAGTCCAAAGGGAAATTCCCCAAATTGAAACTCGTGATTATAAGTTTTTTGCCTTTTAACATCTTGGAATTCCCCTGCTCTTTGTGGGAAGGCATTTTTAAAAGCCGGTCATTAAAAGAGTTGGAAAAGCCGCATTCTGGTATCCACACCTCTACTTTGAAGTTATTATTAGGAGAGCTTATTCTTTGTTGAAATAGCAGAATAAAGGTGGGTTTTGTGTATGCCACGCATTAAAAGTCTGTATTCTCAAATTTTTCAAAATACTTCTTGCTCATTAATACTATGGGAGAATAATGTCCTGCTATGCATTACAAGACTCAGTTTGTCCCTTTTGTTAGGGACACACAGAACATGAACACATATAACTGTGTCTGCTGGCTCAGAAGGGAGCCAGTCCTATCCAGTGTCTGTCTCCAAATGTGGCCAAAAGGGGGATACCCGAGGATTTAAGACTAGAGAGCCTTTCATGATACACTCCCTGAATCCTCTCCCAGCCTCCAGCCATCTGGAGGGACTGCCCAAGGCAGGGATAGTGTCTGGTTATTTAGTAACCCTTGCTGCTTCTCTTTCATGAACTTTCTGGTTTCTCCTTGAACCCACCTGTACTTCTTGAATCCACAACGAGCCATGGCAAAGAGCTGGTCAGCAGAACAGCATGTTGTGTGGTTTTACCTGAAACCTCACCTTTTATCTGAACCTTCTATGTGCCACTTGATGCTTTTGCACTGACACAGCCAATGATAGATCCCTAGGCATTGCTTCCACAACATCATTTGTGATTCTCATGATCTCTGTAAGACCTGTTTCTACAAAATGATGATCCATATCTTTACAGTTCTTCCATCTACAGAACTCTTTGATTCTCTGGAATGATTTTTTTTCTCCTGAGATAAAGGGCATGAGAAAATCTAAGTAAATATCAAGTGTTCAGCCTGACTGCCAAACCAAGAAAATCCTTATGTTTGGAATCAAAGATTCAGTATTTGAATTAGATAAAGGGAAGAGTATAGTTGCTCAATACCATGGACATGATGGAGTGGAAGTTATGCTACTTTCAGGATACAGCTTCCAGAGTACAGCATTGTTCCAGAAGAGCAATCATGCTTTTGGTTTAATGTTAAATCTCTTCTGATGAGTTTGGCTATGGAGTCAAATCCTGTGTTGCTGGATCCTGAGGAAAGCTGTTCCCACTGTCATGTTTTTAACATAGTAAGCAGTAAGTGGGAGATCTTGGAGGTGAAAATAGCTGGAGTACAGGCTGAATCAGTTCTTTCTCAACTCTGTCTTGCCAGTGTGTCTGTCTCCATGTAGTATGCACCTGAAGAAGTCTGTAGGGTCATCACTAATGTTTCCCCTTTGGTTCCACAGAGGCCATTATTTCCTGTAAGGATCTACAGAGAAGTGTTTTAGCAGCAAACACAGAAAAAAGAAGTCACAAATCTGACATCAATGTTGTAATACCTTCCAATTGTAAATTCCATATTCTGTTCCATCATCCCCTAAATATACCAGTAATGTGTATTTAGGAAGTATTATTATTTAGAAGGCATTGCAGTATCTCTCTAAGAACAGTTTTTGAGGTGAAACCCGAGTGATTGATTAGGGACATGTCCTGATTAAAAAGGAAGTAGATAATGCATTTATTACAGTTATATGTGGATATTATGCATGCCTGTTAATGACCAGGGTGAGGTAAAATACAGAATTCAATGGCAATGAAATGGGTACCCACCCTGAAGGTGCAGTTTCTGCTCAGCTAGGGCTGACCTAAGGCAGAGCTGCTGCAGGGACCACCTTCTGCAGGCTGACACTTGAACCGCACCCCACACAGGTACCAGCACTTGTGCCGTGGTGCTAGTTGAGTGCAACAATGCCAGTTCTGACCTAGCCAAAACAGTTTTAAGACACATCTCTGCATTGCTTTGGGCTGCAGGACCATCAGAGCTAGGAGGGCTGTAACAGCACAGAGTGACACCAGCTCAGGCCATGCCCAGCTTCATACAGGGGTGTGGGAGCCTTGTACAGAGCAGCAGCTGCTAACTAAGCCCTCCTGCACAGGAGCAGACACCCAATTTAAAAGCACTATTTCCACTTTCAAGGTGATGTGGCAGTTCTCTAACTTAAAGAATTATAAAAGCAATCTTCTGACAAATTAGAAGTATTGGGGAATGAGAGAAGTATATCCAATCCCTCTGCTTTTGCAGCTGGACTCCATAGGAGCTGTCATGTTCTGTCAGGAAAAGGGTCTGTGATGAACACTACCAGCAATATGATGAATTTAAAGCCAAGGTTTTATGTTACCTTAAGAGGCACCCAGCTCCTCTACACTTTCTGCACAGTGTGAAGGACACTTCTGAAGGACATGACTGTATGCAAATCACACCTGCTGGTTTACAAACTCACACCAGAGGTAGAACATGTGTCAGGACTGTCCTGGAAAAAAATAGCAGGGAACATGCTTGAATGCTGAGTCCTGAGGGAGCCTGTCACGGGGCCCTGCAAGAACTCAGAACTGTGACTTCTATACAAAATATCTTAACATTCCATCTCAGTTTTGACCAGAGGATTTTTGTATGAGACAGATGTGACAAGCCCAGGATATTTCATCTGAGATTTATGTGGCATTTCTACATTTTGGGGGGAGAAAGGTTTGCATTAAAGTTGTAAGTGCAATAAACAAACACATTTACCACACACACACTTACAAATAACTCAGAACACTTTTACTGTAATTTATACTATTGGTTTGCTTTATAACTTAGGCCAGATTTTATAGAAATGTACAAGAATCAATTTTGTCCTATTATTGCCTTTAAGAATTTTTAGCTATCCATTTTCATTTAAAAAATCCACGCATTTCCATCAGGAAACTATTGCAGTAATGCCAAATCCTGTCAGAAATGGCAAATTTAGGAGTGTGGAAGAGCCACAAAAAAAAGCCCTACATTCCACTGGTTCTTTCCTTATTCTTCCAAACAAATGATTGCTATATGTTTCTCTAACCAATCTCTTGCATTCTATGTTATCAAACAAACTCTAATTAGAGTGATGAAGTCTTGAGTCTGTGTGTATCTGGTGAATGGTAAATGCACCATTTATCCCCCTTAGCTCCACTGAATAGAGGCAGACATTGTGCAACACTTGTGCAAGCTCAGCACCACAAACCCTGAAGGTACTTTGCAAGTCTTGCTTAATTTCTTTGATGAACAGAGTTTATTCCAATGTAGATGAAAAGCTTTAGAAAAAATAAAAGATAAAAATGCCCAAACTCTAATTCCAACAGGAAAAAGCAAGTTTTAATTCAAATCACAAAAATTGCCAAAAAAATAGAAATAATGGACATAATTCACCCCCACTGGACCACCACTGATGTTAAGAGATGTATGCAGGAATGATTTTGTCAAAAGCAGTCACTCAATCTTCTTTAGTAACACACCTCACCCCATAACTGTCCTGCTCAATTCTCCTAGCCAGCAACAGAGATAGAAAAAAAAAAAAAAAAAAGGCTGCTTCAGCTTATCCAATTACATTCTTCATCATTTCTGGTGAATGCAGAGCCATTTTCTTGGTATTTGATATGAATATTTTTCCTCAAAAACATCTTTATAGGGAATATGCCATGTATCACCTGTAGTCTGTACCACACAGTCATAACGCAAAGCTGGCTGTTGGGAAAAAACACAGGGAAAACATTTTTTTTAGACTTTGTACAAAGTATTACTGAAATATCACTTACAGGTAGTTAGTTACAACTTCCAATGCTTACCTTAGAAGTCTCCACAGTTTTATCTCTTAACAACTCTCATTTTATTTTCTTATACAAAACAAATTCTAAATTTTAGTACTGGAGGAAAAGCTAACCTATCTTCTAGTATTTTGTGGTCTAGGTGCCATTATAAATTCTGTCTTCAATCTGCACTAGATAATAATGATTTCAGGATAATGCACTCAATTACTAGAAATGACAAAATGATTGTTTTTCTGTTCAGTTAAATGAAATCATATGGGAATTACTCAGGATGTGGAGTTTACAGGCTTGAGTGTAGGATTTAATGACATTAATGACATCTTGCATTTGTTCTCCCAGTGTGTCTATTTACAGAGCTGACTTGCTCTGTCCCAAGGAGAAGTAAGAAAAGGGTTTATCACTAACACTTTCAGAAGCATCTGGTTGAACAAATAGAATAAACAATCTTTCAGGTCTATTACTTTGCAGGTACACTAATTCAACATATATAAGACAAATACAAAAGAAACATTACTGGTTGGTAATTATGGTTCCCAGGACATACTATCACTCTATATGTATAGTCTTGGAAGTCTACTTTACTGTGGTAGCTTCCAGAAAAACTTAGAAGACAGCTATGGCTGGGAATATCAATCACCCAAATCTCTTGTATAGGAATTAAGATTTGAAAATTAGTAGTCCCTTTGTACAAGAGAAAGAAACAGCTAAAGCTGTGTTAGCTTAGCTCAGGTGACCCACCATTCATTATTTGGCTTCATAAGAAGGAATGTATGTATGGCAACAAAGAATGAAAGGCTGTCATTCTTACAAACTGCTATCTCTGTTTGTAATCATGAATGTTATTTTACAATTTTAACCAGCAAAGGAAGAAAATTAATCTGCATAGCTGCAGTATTCCTTTAAGCAGGCAGTAACAATACAGACAGAGCAGATAACAAAAGAACTGCATGTGGAATGTCACATGATGGATTTTTCCCTAGAAAAATCTTAACAGCTGCATTCCTGTTACTGCACTGTTCACAAGGATACATATCTTGCTAGACAAAAGTAGTATTCTGCCAAAACATGACATTCCTGCAGTTTCTGTAGCTGAATACTAACTATAAACCTGACTGTTATGGGCTTTCCCTCATGAAACTTTACACCTACGTTAGGTTACTATTACAGTGAATACTGAAATGCCTGTATTTTCCAGCTTCTTTAAAATAAAGATGAAAGAAACTCTGTAATTGGAAGTACGATATTTTATAATAGTGCTGCAGAGGAGAACATGGGATTTCAAAGTGTAAAATAAATTAAAACATTGGCACTCAGGTTTTACTGAGGCCAGTAATGGTTTCCAGCACTGGAAATATTTGTATACATAAACTTTTATTTCCATTTTAAACATTTAGGCAGCATTTCTTGGCTCTCTTACAGTTTTCTGGTTTGTGGCATGCTTTGTGAATCCAGTGGGTTTTCAGTTAACATGGGAGTTTTGAGTGCACTGCTACAAATCCATTTCTTAGGCTTCAACATGATATTTCGGCTTCTAGGGTTTGAAATAATGTATCTTCAATGAATATGCTCTGTGTGTTTTCTGACTGCAGTGGGAAAACTTACCAAGAAATTGATGCTCCTTCCTGGTGCAGCAGGGAAGAACACAATCTGGTGGCCACGCTGCCACTTGCGGAACAGGTGGCGTGTCACGCTGTCGGACAGACAGGCCTTGTGGTCCCGCAGGAAGTCTCTGCTGACGAACCGGCAGTGCTTGCCCGAGCGGAGAGTGGCATACAGCAAGAAGGGGTCATCTTCAGAGCTTCACAAAACAAATGGAAAGGACAGACATCATTCACAAGGCAGTGAGTGCCTGCAGGAAGTGATTCAAATGCTGATCAAGATTTATTCATCAGCAACACTGAAAATTCCCACCACTACTCTAGTTCCCTGTAAAATAAAAAATGGTTTACCGCAGGGCACCAAAAGCTTGAGTGCAATAAAAATTAATCACGTGCTACTTAGAGCACTTTTTCCCTCTTCTCACAATCTGATAATAGAACAATATAATCTCCTGCCACAAAGTTTAACAATACTGTGCTGTGTAGAACAAAACTGCTAAAACTCAACAGTGTACCCCCACACAGCAGCAGACCACAACTGCACACTGATGCTACCAGAAATTCTGTAGTTCAGGGCACTGTGCTCTTGGCAGTGGTTTTATCAGTCATAAATCCTAATAAACCATACAGCTGTCAATATGATTCTAAGTGATGAAAGTCTTCCCAGTGTAACTTTTTATGTACTTTTAAAGCAAGTGTAGCAAGGGATATGTGTCTTTCACAGACACAGATAAAGATACTAGTAATGGTACTAAAAGCTGGAGAAAAATGTACATCAATCAGGCATTGGTCTCTATTTTTTTGAGCTGTTTTCTTCAACTTACATATTTTCAGCAAAGAAGAAGTCTGCCTTACTCTGCATCTCTTTCATAATTTCTCTTTTCCAATTTGAAGAGTTTGTCAGCATATGTTTGCGGCCCAGCACAAGCAACCGGGCATTCTCCTTTGCCAGGCAGTTGATGGCATCAAACAGCTGCAGAAAACAAAGCAAACCCAAAGATTTTCTTAGCTGTAAAAACTGAGTGACATGGAATACTTTCATGTGTCTCACCTAGAGGGACTTCTAGACTACTCTCATTTCACACAGTTCTTAACTGCAATGTGAATTAAGCAGATAAGTAATTAAATTCCCTAATCACAAAGGAAAAAAGACACAACAAATCAATTCATTGAAGGAAGCTGCTCAACCACACAGCAAATACAGTGCTTTCACACAGCTCTTGCAGTTCAAATGACATGAACGACCTCGGGCAGAGCTGTATGGAGATGTCAGAATTTCCAAGTCAGGCGAGGGAATGAATCACGCTGGATTTACGTGATACCCACGGCGATCACGAAGCCCTGAGCACACCGCCTCTCCAGCCCCACCTGCTGGAGCTGGAGACCTCCCCGGCCCTGCGGGGAGGAGGCAGGACATGGAAATCCGTGACCTCGGGACTAAGGCTTTATGAAAACCACATCCAGACCAGCCGCCCGCCTGTGAACCAACACAGCGGTGGTAAACTCAGAGGGACTTTCAGCGTCGCTCAGGGCTGTGCCTGTTCTGCATGAAGTGCCTCTCAGGACAGGCACTTGTGCCTGGGACTTTCCCTCCCTGCTTCACCCAGACTGAGCTCAGGGAGGGCAAAGGTTCTGCCTTTCAGCATCCACGTTATTGCCGTGGACTGCTCACAAAACAGTGGCATTTCAGTTTGACCCAGAAAGACAGAAGAATTGTTTCTTGAGATTCATGCATCTATTGTATTTGAAAGACTAGGACAGTATGCTCAACGACCAGGGAAAGGTATTTTCTAATTTTTACCTGCATTTGTTACCACTATTTGCCAACATACAATCTCCTGATCATTCTTTAATCATTCCTGCTTTTCTAGCTACTTCCCTCTTCCTTGTTACTTCTTCTCCCTTTAATACCTTCAATTGGCCTTCTCTTTCTCTTACTCTTTACCCTCCTTTCCTCCTATTTGTGATCCTTCTCATTTTTTGTTATAATTTGCTTTTGATTCAGGGGCTAGAAAAAATTATTCATGTAACTTTTGTGTGCCATTTTACAATATATTTAGTTTCATCTACCTGCAAGTACCAGCCCTATAACTACTTCTGTTGTGTCAGATCTATATCACAACTACACACGAGCTCACGGATCCAACAAAAGACTTTTGTAGGGCTGAGCACAACCCAGCAGACAGACTTGAGTCAAGGGTTCAATGACTGATGGGAACACATCGCTGGAGGAGGTAAGACGGGAAATGTGGGACTGCCCTTCACAGGAAAGGACCTGCAGATGGCTCAAATGAAACATGCCATGAATCTGGATCTGAGATCTGGGAGAGGAAGCCAGAAGATTTTCAACATTAATTTTAACTGTTGAGCTGTAAGTTGCTGTTGCCAGTATTGATTCTGAGGGACTAAAGGCTCTGTTTTCATACAGACACAGGACCTTGGTGCTAATGAAAAGCACAAACACCTAACAGTACCTATTGGAACTGACTTCCTGCTTCCAGGAGATCACACTGGATATTGGCTACACATGTGTACAATCTACTTTTCCCTGGTTAAAACAAACAAAACATAATGTGAGCAGGAAAAGGCCAAATGCAATAACTTCTCATGCACTGAACCAGTCCTGCAAATAGCTGGATTCAAATACCAAAGGAGAATTAAGCTGGTTAATCTGAGTTCATTAAAGATAATTAAAGTTAGGAATGTAACTACTGCATCCACATTTCTGCACATTTTCATGTACAGAAGTCAACAGTGAAGAAATAATAACAATGAGTAACTTTAGCAAACACTTAAAAATTCCAAATGAAAATATTTTTTCTTTTTGCCTAACATTTTGCTACATTAAGGAAAGGTTAGCAAAAAATCATGTGAAAAAAAATAAGATAAAAACCAGCAGCTCCACATACAGACTGGTCAATAGTAGCTATTCCCAAGTATTCTTGGATTCAGCTCCTGTAGGTCTTTCTTTCTGGAGGTTGTAACTAGTGGTACTTTGTACCTGTTAGTCATGTGGACTTTCTTGTCCTACATATTTTTAGCATATGAGGTTTCCTAGAGTGAAGTGCTTCTGGGAGAAAGTTGAGAGGTTGGTATAAATTAGCTACAGCAATGGAAAAATTCAAAGGCTTAAAATGTAGTGAAATTAAAGGGAGTCAGTACTTCAAAATTTTGAAACTGCTGCTTACATAACAACCCACTGCCCCTCCTCTACTTAACACACCTTACTTACACAACTAAAATACAAAAGATACAAATTACTTTTGTTTTCATAAGATAAAGATAATTTTGTTCTGCCCAAGTTCACTAAAGAGCCTTTTCTCTCATTTTAAGCTTGGGCATTTAATGGGGGCAGTGTACAAGGAGTCACAGAACTTACATGGGGGGTTTCCTAAGTGTGCCTACTCCCACACCTGGCTGCTTCTCAAGAAAGGAAGATGTGAGACACACTAACACTTGTTTCAGTCACACAGGAAAGTAACTGCACATCATGGTGTTAATACAAAAACAGCAGTAGTGATCTCTCATTTAAAAAGTCAAGGGTATTTTATTAATCTAGTATCTCCAGAAGTTGCATGAGTGTACAATGGAGCACAAGGAAGACAGGTTAATTACTCTAACTCATACCAGGAACTATGAGCAGAGAAGGATACAGATTTCCTAAGACTTCACTGCCAGTCCCTTTCTGATCACCAGATCACACTGCACCATGTGTCCCCAGTTTCAAAGCTTACCTTGAGGTAGCTTTCTCATGAGGTACTACTGGTAGATTCCCACTTGTGCAATGGGAAATCCCTACACACTGCTGCTGGGAGGCACACCATTCAGTGATTCAGCAAAAGGTGACTCACCCATTTACGCACAGAGCATGAAGAAGTAAGTAACCACCAAAAATATTTAAATCACATTTTTTATGAATAAATCATGTTTGACATTGCTTAAACATTTGGGTTCACTAAGTGCCATTTAAAAGCAAAACTCACCTACAGGTCATCTGCTAATAAGAGCAACAAACTGCTCTATTACTGCTCTTTTCACCTATTGTTAGTGCTGTCTCCCATCCAACCAAAGCCATAAAAATGCACAAGAAACCCCAACACAGACCACAGGTTCAGAGCTGCTATTGCTGTACTGTCAGGCAGGGCTGGCCATGATCACTGTCTCCAAAGTTTAGTCAGCAATTGGAGCCAGTCAAAAAAGGTGATTGTCCCACTTTACTTTTCACTAGTGTGGCCTCACCTTGAGTCCTGGGTACAGTTTTGGCTGCCACAATATTAAAAAAAATATTAAGCTGTTAGAGAGCATCCAAAAGAGAGCAATGAAGATGGTGGGCTGGAGGTGAAGCTACATGAGCAGCACGGAGGTCACTTGGTCTGTTCAGCCTGGAGGAGACAGAGAGGAGCCCTCACTGCAGCTACAGCTTCCATGGGAGAGGGGGAAGTGGAGGGGCAGACACTGATCTCTTTGGTGACCAGTGACAGGACCCAAGGAATGGCCTGAAACTGGGTAAGGGAGGTTAAGACTGGACATTGGGAAAAGCTTCTTCACCCAGAGGGTGGTTGAGCACTGGAACAGGCTCCCCACGGAAGTGGTCATAGCACCAAGCCTGACAGAGTCCAAAAAGCATTTGGGCTACACTGTCAGAGACAAGGTGCAGTTCTTGGGGTGTCCTGCACCGGGCCAGGAGTTGGGACTTCGATGATCCTTGTAGGTCCCTTCCAACTCAGGGCATTCTATGACTCTATGAATGAATTCCTGTCATGACTACATTTATTTGACTTAAGAGTTTCACCATTTTTGGTCACTTTTTCCATACTGTAGATCAAGAAAATAAGCTCAATAAAAAGCTGTTTACTTCAGTCCCACATACAGGAGAGAGACACGATGAGAAGCCAGAGATTTCTGCCCCAGCCAGCTACTCAAGGAAGGCATGTGTGCTGCTTGCAAGAAAGGCTGGACTTTCTCACTGAGCCTGGTAATTTCACCAATCCACATTCAAGATCATTACCACAGCACCAAACACAAATGCTTCTTATATTCTCTACATCATTATGGACGACACAGTGTAAATTAGTCTCAAGTCCTCTTAACTCAATACAGGGGCAGTATACATGCTTCTTGATTTCTCTGGAGTTTATCTGTCCCTTACTAGCATGGGCATAGCTACTTCAAAGGGAAAGCAGTGAAGGATGAATAAGTAACAGTCACAGAGATTAATCAGCCTGATTTACTTTCTGCTCTTTAGACAGTCAGCAGGTAACTCCTGGGAATTATCCCTTACAACACCAAGGATCTCTGCAATACTGCAGAAACAATATTGTAGGGAATATTTGTGTCCTGTGTCACAGTAAGAGTATTGAAATTGATGTAACACATCATCATGCAAAACTCTCCCAGTGACAGCTCTTCACACATCAGTGATGGCTATCACACAATGTTTAACATGTTTTAACCTGTCTGCATTGACTCTGCACCTGGAATTGACTTATCCTCTCTTGACACATTCACTAGAGATATGTCTTAACTCCCTATCACAATTCATTAAAATTTGCAGTTCACTTTTAGATGTTAGCTTTTACTCTGAACAGTCAGCACTATTAATCAAAGGCAGATTATTGATTGAGCACGAAAATTAAACCACAGAAGCAGATTCTCAAGTTGATTTAATATAGATTGAGGATGGTACAGTAGCCTCAATTTGCTCAGATGAGGCAATTCCCAACTACAGCTGTGCTACTTGCAGAGTAGTCTGTATTCAGAGACTGAAGATGCTTTTGCAGCCAGGTGCAAACTGACTGGTACCAAGTGTGTACCAAGACACCTGGTGCTCCTGCACAATCCAGTGTTCCCACTGCCTGGAGGACTTGGCTCAGTTGTAACACTGGCTGAATGTAAACACATTACTTTCAGGTCAAACTGACTAGAGCAATACTCCATGGACTGTGACCAAGCTAATGAACCATCTTGAATCCTGAGTAGTGGGGAGAATGAACCAAAGTAACTGCAAATATATTCAGGTCAGATACAGAAGCAATAGCACAATTTATATTTTTCTGTATTCATGATACCCTGGCTGTTATGCCAGTAATGGGGATATCTTTAATTACAATTCCATTTGAATTCAATTGAAAATGCAATTTGCTCAAGACAATCCCTGAAACAATTCTGAATGCAGGAGTAACATGTTTGTAAATAGTCCCTGACACTGCATTTTGCTATATTATAAACTGTAGGCAAAGTTTCCGATTTCAAACAATCTTGAAGAGCCACCCCTGTCTTTTACTCTACTCAGAGAACATCACAATACAAACCAAAACTGTGTAAATCAATCTCAGATTTGGTAGGAGTTTTATGAATTTCTCCTGTGCAGATAGGGCGGGATAGGTGCCTATCCTTCCCAGCAGAGCCATATAAAAAAGAAGGCTTTGAAATAGGTATTTTCTATTTAATTACAGTCATATTCTGCTCAGTCTTATTCCCAAAAGGCACAAGAAGTAATCTGATGGACAGTGAAGCAGTATTTCCTAAGAGAATTAACAGAATCACAGTGGGATGCATGCAGAGAGTGAAGACATATACACACAACTTTAACATGGAATTAAAGTGTGTGTATGATATGATGGATGGGGAGGTAGGCAGGGGATCATCATGTGGAAGAGCCATTGGATTTTTGGAATCTGGCATTTTAGAAAGGACTGTCATCTTAAAAAGATCTCAGCCACTATGTCAGACCTTACACCTGAGAAACCTTTTAGTGTGAATATTCTTGCTCACACTTTTTGAATGTCTCTGCTTTTGAATGGTAATATTTTTAACATCATGATGTACAGACAAATGAAGTTCATCCACAAATAAAAAAAGAAAAATGGGTAGTGACAATAGTTAGCATGCTGTTAAATGAATAATGCAAAGAGCTCTAGAAATGATGATTAAGAAGATATGGACATTTGAGGAATTGCTGAATTTCACAGTACAAGTTGCAAAAGAGAAGAACAAGTAATTTTTTCTGACTCTTACAATTCAAGAAATAAACAAATATTCTTCAGTTGAATACTGAAGAAGTTGAATACTGCATTTTTGGAAGTTGAATACTGCAAGTTACTTCAGTGCCAGTGAAGTTTCTAAATCCAAAAGTTTTGTTAAGCAACTACAATACCTTTTTCTTTCCCAATCACTGACTGAAAAAGGTAATGTTGATTTAAATGTACAAGCAGACCCTTTGATGCTGTGTCAGCAATTATGAAGTAGGAATAATGACGGAAGAGAAGGGTGAATCTGAAATCCAAAGCAGCATTTCTCTGGGGTAGCGAGTGGGAAATGTCCAATTCACCATTAACTACAGCCCAGTGCTAACAACTAACTTTTTATATTTTAATTAAAATTTAACTTTTTCTGTTGCAGTTGTGGGTTGGCACTAAAGCATTTTTGTTTATAAATTTGAATTTTCTGAATGTCTTCCTTTCTAGAGTCATGTAAAAGGACAAAGGTATTTGTCATTTTCTGATCTTTGAGATATTTTTTCTCCATAGCTGATTAACACTGTATATACTTTTACCTCTCCTTTTGCTCATCTTCTTTCTTGTAAAAAAGAATAAATACCAAGATCTTGACAATACATAAGGGGCAGCTTATGTGGATTTGATTTTACCCAGATATCTCCTGAGAGACGACTATTTTGTACCAAAACCTGAAGATTTACAAAATATTAAAAGGTCTTAACCCCCCCACACCAAGGAGAGGAGTTAGGTGATACTGCCTACCAGCGATTATACAAAAGTAGGAAAAGAAACATGTAAAACCTGAAAGTGTTCCCTTTGCATTTCCACATATCTATACTATCCTTTGTTCCCATCCTTGAATTCTTTCTGCTTGCACTGCTGTTTCTTTTACAGTATTTTCTTACTGATCACTACACATTGTTTCATTGCACCAATATTACACATACATCATCTCTATATTCTTGAAGAAGAAAGTCAAATAAAAATGAAAAGCTATGAGGTTTTACTTATTCTTGCGTAAGATTCAGATGTGGAACTTTACCTGTCAGAGCCACTGACTGTAAATGGAATAATTTTCCCAACTGAAGTCACAGCTTCAGGGGTCTGCCTTCTTTCACTGGAAATGCAGTGTTTGCAATGACATTGGTACTCTTGCTTTTCTACAATTATCAGAACAGTGTACACAAAGACTTTAAGGAAATAAGGGAGTTTCTCCCAGCATGTTTCATTTTAGAAACAATGTTAAAATGTAGCCATAGGAAATGAACTAGAAACAATGTAGATGTTTAAAGGAACGTTTGTAAGCCCAATGGAGCTGTGCCAGTTTTAAGATTTTCAGCGTGGGTCAGAAGCTGTATTTAAGTGCTGAAAATCCAAAATGTGAGCAGCATCTCTGGGTGGCGGTGGTGGCAGTGGTAATGGGATGTTGCAAAAATGAAAGCACAAGCTTGACTGATCCTTTCCATAGATAGGAAATAACTCGGGGCAGGACTGAAATGGCTTTGTCAGACTGAAACTGACAGTTTAAAAGGTACTAACACTGCAGCTCTCACCACTGTCCTATGCACATGTCTGTACAGAGTGACAGATCTTGTCTGATGCTAAGTGTTTTCCCCATGTCCTAAAGTCCCAGACAATACTTTTGTCCTTTGAGGAAAGTCCTGCAGCAGCTGGGGACATCGCTGTTACAGCAGGCACAGGCATGATGCTGTTATGGTATATTAAACCTGTGCTTCTGCAGAGACATCCCACATTTTAATAAACTTGACAGCTCCAGAAACACTGTAACATAAGGACTATTTCTAAGCTCACAGGACAACAGACATCCAGGTAGAATGACATGATAACCAAGGAAACATCAGTAAACTGACAAGTTGCAGTTGCAAAAAAGCATCAGAGTACAACATGCAGCAAATATTTATAACACAATTTTCACACTATCTTTCTGCTGTTTCTCAGTATTATTTTCCAGTTTCCTGCTGCTGATTATTATACAGAGGTTACCTTCAAAACTTCTATACACCTTTGAAAACAATTGTTTCAATAAGAACCTTTGCAGCTCTTAGCACATAAATACATTAACAAACACTACTGAAATGAGTGGTGATTTCTCTGTGAAGGTCAGAAAGAGGAAAATGTTCTTTAATATGAAAGAGAACATATAAAATGTTATTCTTCAACACTACAAAAATCAGCAGAAGCAAACTAAAGCACAAAGGTCTGAGATGGAGGAGCAGCTGCGTGGTCAGAGTCAGACCTATCTGTCCTGGGCCAACCACGAAAGCAAGGCTTTCAGCAAGGAGGAACCCAGGAGGGAATCTGTTTAATATTGCTGAGAGCATAACTGGTATTTAGCAGACTGGAAAAACCCCAGGGGACGTTCACATCCATCAGCACACCTTGCACTGCCAGTACCATGAGAGAGAAATTCAACTGTCTCAGCTGGATCAAGGCTTACCCTGGCAAGAAACTCACTGTTCCTACAAAACCAACAAAAATCTGATGCAGTGTAATGCAGCTGATGTAAAATGAGGGTCAGCATTATTTATCTTACACAGCCATTAATTTTGATCATTGCAGACTCATGCCATTTTACTACTAGTAGCACTGCCAGCAGTGTCCATGCCTGGACATCCTAGGCAGTGAAGTCTGTGAAAGCCCACCATGATAGCTAAAATTCACAAGATCTAATTTTTGTACTTTGATGCTTTTCATGTAAGTATATTGGCAGCAGTCTGCAATACTCAATAGCTAGACACTGGGCAGGTCACTGTTTTATCTGAAGCATTTTTTGTTAACTTTAAAGATACAGCAATTTGACAAATAGATGATATTGTCAGCTCCCATAAATTAATTATAGATTATCCTTGACATTTGTCAAAAGGCTTGGCCTCCTAGGAACAACGAATTATATGAAAAACTTTGTGTACTTATCCATTTTTTCCCCTTGTCAAGAGAAACAAGCTTGTGAATATGAAAATATGAAAGGCTTGGGCAACAGAAGCCAAGTAGGAACCACTCCCAAGCCCCAGCCCTATTTCATAAAAGGATCTATTTTTCAAAGCAACTTTTAGCTTGGGGACACAGAATTACAGTTTCCAGAATTGCAGTTTTCATCTATGTGACTATATCAGGCAGCACTTTTGAGGAATTATGTTGCATCTTGCCCTCTTTTGTCCATTTCCATGGAAAAGATGCAGATACCCAGCTAACAACTCTGGAGCATCCCCCCAGAACTGAACATCAGTGCTCAAGTTCAAAACAGAACTATAATTTCAGAAGTGTTTTGTTTACCAAATTTATCAGATGGCAAATGGTTAAAATTGTGTTTTATTACTGGTTATGTTAAGGTTATGTTAATTAGGCTGGTAGACTAAATAGGCTTGTGGAAATGAGAGTGGGTGGGATGACAAAAAAGAAATCCCTAACCTATAGCATTCAAATTTCTGAAAGCCCATTTGGGAATGCCCATTCAATGGAAAGTTAAGAGATTTCACTCTTAAAGGCATGATATGCAGATACATACATATAAACTAGAAGTGAAAATGTCAAAACCCTCCAATTCTTTAGGACACTTCCTCTCCCTATTGAGATGTATGGCCATTCCCCACCAACAGATTTACACAGCTCAGTGCAGTGTTTTACAGGGACATGGAGGATGTGACTTCTGATGATGAAAGCAGAGTAGTGACATTAATGATGGACGAGCCCAGGGTAACTGCTCCTCACAGGGAGCATGGCAAAACACCACCAAATCACCTCACTAGGACTGTCTGGTGCTGCTCTATGATTACTTGCAACCCTCTTACTACTACTTCATTTTATTTATCCAAATGTGTGACAACTTAGGGCTGTGGTGGAAGAAAACTCCTATCAACCAAACAATCAATCAATCAAGTAGTAGTACAGGCAGTAGTCAAGAAACAGGTATTCCAGTGTCCTTTTCTTAAGCTTGCACTGAGTGTAGAAGCTCAAACTCCAGAGAACCACAGCTTTAACAAACACCTGCATCATACTTCTTTTTTTTTAGTGTATAGTGTAAGCACTATCTGGTTTACCAAAGTATCACAGAATTAGGAAATAAAAAAGGAGAGAAGGCACCAACAAGATCAGTATTACCACACTGGTAAACCACATAAGTCAGGAAAAATTAATGAATAACAACTACTTCAGAAGCAGTGGAACTGAACAGGCTTTTAGCTGCTGTTAGAGAGCTTAAGGCACACACTGTACACAGCTTGCTCAGACATGTCAACTGGACTCCTTAAAAGCTCAAGAGTCAAAAATTCAAAATATTAGAGGCAGAAGAAATATTACTGCCAACTCACTGCTTCCTTTTTGCCAAGCATAGAAGCGAGCAGGTAAGTGGATAAATGCTGGACAATAAGGACAGGCAAAATCATCACTAATATTTTCTGATTTATCTAAGAGGTAAGTTGGTATTAACCATGTGACAAGCACAGGTTCAGTTTTAACAGTCACTACAGGAAGCACTGTGCAATGAGAGGACAATACAGCAGCTGGAAATGGTAGAAACTATTCAAAAAAATTAGAAGAAGGAATTAATTCTTCATTAAACTGGTTGGAAATAGAGTACCTAATGATTACATAATTTTGACAACCTCTTTAGCTTTTGACTCACTATAATTCAATGCATATATCCAGCTAGAACTGTGAAAAGAACTATTCAGATCATTAAAGAACTGACCAATGAATAACAAATCAGGAAGAAACAGCATCACAAGCTAGCATCTCTGGGTGGAAAGGAAAAATCAGTAGATGCATGTAAAGATTAGCAGTAAATATGTAAAATACTTGAAATAGAGAATTTCTCATTAAGAAAAAGGTTTCCTAACAATGATATGGGGCAAATAACTACAATGCCAGAGATAAAATATTCCAAATGATTTTAAAATGTAATTTTGGGGCATCATATTTAGGAAATAATAACAGTATTATTACTATTATCTTCTACAGAATAGAAGATTTGAATGTTTGCCTTATGGAGATCTACAGAAAAATGAGAACACCAACACAAATTATGCCTTAAAAGGTTGTTCCTTCATCTAATGGTTTTAAGATCTTCAGTTAGGCATTTTTCTTGAAGGATGGGAGTGAAGATTTCTATTGTACAAGAGTTACTTTGTGAAGAACAGCAGCAGCAAAGGTAGCCATAGTCATCTTACTATGTCCCTGGTACTGGTGCTCTTACTGCATCACTCCTGTTCCTCACATGATACCTAGCAACAACACTGTTTCAAGTCTCAGCATGTACAATACCAGTTTAATGGCACAGCTCTGGTAGCAGTCCTCAGAGAAGAGACAGATACCTGAATGAGATCTCCTCCTTATATTAGCACAAGTGAACATATGAGTTTAATCTCATTTGATCTAATTTAGATTAACACCACAGATAAAGGCATAAGCCTGAATTAGCATGGGGACTATTTTATTTTGACCCTAAGGTTTTTTGCCTTGCCTCGTTTCCCCTCCCTTATTTGGAAGAACTGCACAAATGTACCCTGAAACAAAATAAGTAAAAAGTAGAATAGGCATAGCCTCTTCCCTTTTATGTCTGTATCTGATGTACAAAATCAATACCAGCAAAAGGTGAGGTCTACATTAAGAAGTGTTTGATACAGAATGTCACCTCTAATGGGCAATGGTATTTTGAGTAAGAAGAGCTCTTACCATTTTTCAGAAATTGTTTGAAACAGGAATTCTTGTGAATTGGTTTCAAGCAAGAATACTGCCAGCACGATTGTCATCCCTAGAATGGAATTTTAATTCTGGTGAAATCAGTCTCCTAGATTCAAATAGGAGTTCCTATTTCCATGTTCCAGACAACACAAAACAATCAGTTTATGAAGAGATTTAGATTAAAAGCTGTTTACAATTGTACTTGATTTTCTATGAGTCTAGATTAAAAAAATAAAATTACTTTAACCGCAGTTTTAAACTTCATTGCAGGTTATAATAATTTAATAATCTCAATTTAAGTATATTTACTTATACATAAATGTCTCTTCCAATCCTGCTTTACAAATAGAATGTAACTAGAGAAAAAACAACAAATGTAGCTTAATGGAATGTTAGATCATTAAACATCATGTCAATATGTGAAGATCCTTTGGAATAACATACTGTTCAAAAAACTAGGCTTTCACAGCTTCATAGATAATTCCAAATGGACTTTAGGCTTTTGTACCTTTTCACTTTCAGATAACACAACTTTCAAATATGTTTTCTTTCCTACTTTTACTAGAAATAGCTTATTAAATGTGAAAGTCAAGTGTGTACCAAAATTGGTAGCTTTTCAAGTACACAAATAAACCCAGGTGTACATGAATGAACACAATCATCGTCCTGAGGATTACCTATGCTGCTTTTAAGATGACAGTGAAACCAGCACTTCTCACATTCAAATCAAATATTTGTTCTCACAGAGGACTGGACTATAGTAACTCAGCCTTTACATTTTCTGGCCTGCTTCCCATAGCCTCTCACTACTATGGAGATTTTTCATATGAAAATCACTTCTAAAGAAGCAGTTCAGTTCCCCAAAGATCAGGTTTCCAATTTGGAGGCCCAGCACACCTCTTACTGCCACACTAACAATTCATGATTATGTGAAGCAGTTGAGCTGCCCAGAGAAAAGCCCCATCTTGAGGTTTCTAAGGGACAAAGTGAAAACAGCAAGATAGAAACTCATCCAGTTCAGAAGACATGTTCATTTGATTTTATCATCCAGATTTTAGACTTCTCTACAACATACAACAACCAACCTGTTTGCCAGTTACTAAGTTCACTGGGACATGAATCATCAAGGCAGGTTCACTCTGCCCTGCTGAATTTCAAGTTTATATTCCTAGTGATTAGAAGAATCTTATTATGAAAGATGTGATGCAAATTCACTTGGTAAAAAAAGATATGATTGGTGCTTGGGTGCTCCTGTACTACCATTAACTTTTGATTTCTATTATCACCAAATACAAAGGTAAAAATCATAAACACCAGATGGAAACCAATAGAGATAATTAATTTAGCCACATGGGTTTTTATTAATCTTATAGACAGAAACAAATGCTGCAAATAGTAACAGGAGGCAACACCAAGAAGAATCTGACTCTGAGAGAAGGTAACAGGCAGAACCTGTCAAATTGTCTGATAGTCAGATTTCTTTAACTTGATCAATTTCTGCTGCTCTATTCTCACCAGGAAATGGAAAACTAGAGCAGAAACCTCTGAAAAGAAAAATAATTGTTTACAGCCAATTGATGAGGCATTTACTCAGGGAATCCTGTCAGCTTCCCCTCTCCCATTTCACAACGTTGGAAATTTAAAAGTTTTGAGAAAGTTTTCCCTGTATTCACAAGTCTGACCTTGTGTTTCCCTTCTTAAGATGTCCCACCTACCCCCTACTCTCCTGTGGCAGTGCTGCAGAGGCAGTGAGGGACAGTGCTATGGGAAGAGCCAGAGTTGGTGGCTCAAGGTGTGTGGGCAACACAGGCATTTCCTGGGTGGAAGCATCCATGCCAACCAACTGCAGGATACTTCTGGAACCTCTGACACCCTGATGTCCAATACATCTGCACTTACAGTGTACAGGTATACAAAGCTGAATATATTAAATGCCCTCTTATTTCTCTTCTAGCCACAACCAGGAGCTGCCAGGTTTCAGAAGAGCTGCAGGGAGAGGAGAACTTGCAGGCCAGGCCTTCCCTCGAGGTTCCACTGGCAACTGAGTCTATCTCCTTCAGCTCTCTTGGAACAGCCTTGTTCTTCTGCATCTGGTGACCCCAATTCTTGAGCTTGAGCTATGCTATTTTAGGATGGCCCCAACATAGAAGGGACAGATTTCAGCAGGTTAGTATTGATCTCTGAGACGTGCCTTCAGAGAAGAACTGATTTCTTCTGCTGGGATATCCAAGGAACCCTCAGAAAGTAACTGATGAGATATGGATGCAATGCTGAATATTTCACTCATGAATCTCCACCACTAAAAATAGGAGAAGTTTCAAGAATATCCCTTACTGCTTGATCTTCTTTCTCTTCTAAGATCATGTTACACAAACAGCGAAGGTGATTTTCAATGAAAACACCAAAACATCTTTATGGTTTGTGCAGTACTTACAGGAAATGAAAGTACAGGTCTAAAGAATGAAACACATGTTGCAAAGATAAAAATCTCTCCAGTCATGAACAACAGGCCAAATGTTTTGTTATCATGGAAATGCAAACTTGAACCACCAGTAGAAGACAGGGGGAAAAAAAAGAGATGGAAAAGGCAGAGAGCAAGTGAACAAACACGTCTGACTGCTTTGTTGAGTGGTAAGACAAGAGGTGGTCGGAGGCAGAATTGATGAACTGTCACAGTGTGACAAATAAGACCTCTGTTGGATGTATTGATTCTGAACAGAGAATGACTCATGGATCTACTTCATTCTTGCTTCATTTACAGACAGTAAAGTACTTGAACAAATCACAGATGCTGACAAAGGAGTCAGAGAAGAAAAAAATTCTTTCCCATGGATGAGTTTTTGGAGTTAAATTTATTAATAACTGCTTGTTTTGTAGGACAGCTCATGGAGTGGAGCTAATGTTTTGTACAAAGCATCACTCTCTCAATAACTGTACAGATGATTTTTTAGGCATGTTGCACAGTTAAGTCTGACTTGAAGACTCAAAGATTATCTCATGAAAACCTGAGCATACCAGTATGTGTATCTGTCAGCTATAGTTGTGTGCACAGGAGCTGATTTTTTTGCGTGTCTCACGGCCTCAAAAATGGTTTAGTAACTGGAACTCAGGAGAGAAAGTTGTATTCACTATTCTTCTCAAACACTACAAGCTCCAGTATGTTTTTTGTTGTCCTTGTTTCATCACATTATAGGCATTATGCAGAGATTTCAAAGAAGAAAAATTATGTTTTAAAATTGATCTGGGTTATTAAGCTAAGAGAATTTTAAGAGAATTGTGGGTCACAGATGTCCTGTTTTTATTTTTTTCTTCTTTTTAAAATTTTTGCCTTTATTTGAAGAGTTGAGGTTTTCTTGTATTAATAATTGTCCTTATACTTGGAAAATAAGCCTTGCAAATTGAATACAGTACATACCAGAGCAATGGCTCTGAGCTGAATTCACAAAGTGTAATTCATCAAGGTTCTTTAATTCTGTGGCCAAAGCTGGGTTTTTTCAAGAATTTAACAGGACCATTCACCATTTTCCTGTAGACTACTATCCTATGTCCTATTTTTCTTCCTTATCTTGATGGAACTTTTTTTCCACTACCAGCTTTCCTGTCAGAACTGCAACCTCTCTCTACCCACTCTCTTCTCTACTGCTAATGTAGCCAGGAGTCCAGCAATAACTACTACAGAACTACTAGAATAACTAAAAGTAGAATGTGAGTTTTAAACCTTGAATCCTCCTGTTAAATATAATTTTAGATCTTTAACATACAGAAAAAGAAAATGCAGTAATGTTTAGACACATGTATTATTACTGAAAAATTCCCTTCCCCAGTTCAGAGGGCAATCTCCACTCAACAAGCCTGCTGCTCTTTCCCAGGAGGAGACAAGAAAGAGGAACAAAACATGAGGTGTTCCCTGCCCCTGCCACAGAGCA
The DNA here is from genome assembly GCF_028551555.1 of Melozone crissalis. NCBI lineage: Eukaryota > Metazoa > Chordata > Aves > Passeriformes > Passerellidae > Melozone > Melozone crissalis. The sequence continues at coordinate 31,776,582 of NW_026535796.1, read as the reverse complement.
CTCCCATTCCAGCAGCCACAGCCTGGCTTTCTGTGCCAGCCTGTGAGGGGTGCAGGGGGCAGCTCTGGTGCCTTTCCTGGCAGGAGCTGACTGCTGCTTCAGGGCAGAGATGTGGAGTGCTGGCCGCTGCCAGCAGACTGGGATGGGAAGGAACAGCAAGGACCTGGCTTCCTCAGCTATTCTACAGGCCTATTGCAATTTATATGGGAATTATAAAAACTCATGTAGTCCATTTATAGATGTGCTGATTAAGTTTAGAAGAGATCACTTTAAATTATCTGGCAAGAGCAAAAACTATTCCTTTGTGCATTGTCAGCCTTGAGTAACTCAGTCTGGAACTATTTCACCAATCATTAGATGTCTGGATTTAATACAGAGATTAGAGAGGGTAAAGTTAGGACAGAGCTGACCCCAACTGCCAAACTGTTTGCAGAAGGGAATAGTGAGTTAGCTTTGATCCAACACACATTTGAAATAAATATTCAGTTACTTCTAACACCAGATGGGCACAGCTAAAAACAAGGGCCTGGCTGCATACTTAATTTAAAACATACCAAACTCATTGTAAATTAAGAATAGCAAAATGCTCTTCAGTCTGTTCCTGCAGATCATGCTCCCTCACCCCTCTTTCACCTCCCACCCTGCTCCTCCACAGCTCAGGGGTAGCTGAAGCAGAGCAAAATGTCTTCACTCCCCTCCTGCAATCCAAGAGCAGTCTCTAGAGCCTAGCTCTCCTGCTTGTACTGGGACTCCCTCTCATTTCAAAGGAATACTTCTGCAGAAAATTGTCATAAACAGGAAAACATCCACTTAAGAACTATGTAACAGTTTGTTCAGCAGGAGAAACGGACAGTTAGTGTGTGGAAATTCCCTCTCTTGACCTTTACAAGGTGAAAGGTGAGAGCACTACAGAGAGTACCAAATGTGATTGTGTTGGGTAAGGATTTATGTAATTAGATACATCTGGAGGAAAGGATAACACGTCATGACACAGCCTGAACCAACCTTGCTTACTTAAACTGCCAGGACAGCTCTGTTTACAAGCCACAAGTTTGCAGAACAGTGACTGACTCAGTCAGGCAAAACCCATCAGGTACAGCAGCAGCAGATGACAAGGCTGAACCATTTTAGACTTTAGGGAGATTTGGAATTTTTTTCTATTGACAATATGGCAAAAATACTTTCCATTCTACAATATCTTTTAATATGGAGTCAACTTTAATGTCTAATTTAAAATGCTATAGTAAGGAAGCAATGGATTGAAAGGAGGTGCTGTCTGGTGTTGCAGTTTTACAGTCACTATCTGTGCAGTGCCTTCAAATCAAATGGGCTCACCATTCCCTAGACCTCAAAAAAATCTTTCTTCTTATCTTCATGCTGCCTCCTTATTTATTTTTTTTTTCAGGAATTGAGTAATTTATGCAGCCACATCATAATTTCTACCAGGAAACAGGCCAAGAATAAAACCCACCTGGACAAAAGGGCAACTGGGGATTATATTTACAAACCAAGAGTGTCGTAAATCAGAGAAACTGCCACAGGATGTTCCAGTACATCTGTCAAGTCAATAATATTCGTAATTATTTGCTAAGTGCTGGCTATGAGGACTGAAGTTGCCTGGGAAGTCACATATCTAGCTTTCTAGAATGTCAGAACACTTTGGGAATTAAATGAGTAAAAATTTTACCTTCAACTTTTGCTTTTTTTTCTGTCTCCTCTTATCCCTCAAGATACCTGTGCCTTGCCACTCCCCAAGATGCCTAAGACATGGAATTACCAATGTTAGGCTGTTTGAAACAGAGAGGAAAATTTCATCAATGTATTCTTATTCTAATCATATGACTAAGAGTTAGCTAGAGTCTTGTTCTTCAGCAGAACAGCTGCAGTTCTGGAAGCTAAGTCATGAAGTTGAACAGCACTTTTTGTTACATTTAAATTTAGACCAGAATGCATTTAAATTACTGTGTTTTTGTCACATAAATCTTAGGCCTTCTCTTGTGTTCAACAACACCCTCTATTTTGCCATTCTCTCTAAATCCCATAAGGGACAGGTTTCAAAGAAACTAATAATTTGCAAATAGTAACACTTCAAAGTGTGTTAGAAACACAGCAACAATCTCATTTTCTCTTTCAACCACACTGCATACTAACTACATCCTCTAACAGAAAAGTTTATAAAACAATATCCTGACTGGGTCTAATAGATGCAGTAATCAACCCTTGAAAAGGACACAGACTGACCCACACTTGGAGACTCAAAATAATTTAGCTTTTTGACAAGTTAAATAATTCAGCTTCTGGCAGGCTGGACAGCTTTAACATAGGTCCTCAGAAACACTGCTCATTTACCACCTCTCTAGTCAAGCAGGAGAAGTCACAGCACACCTCTCTTCAAAATGTTACTCTCATGCTACCCCAGCCAGCTTGACCTCAGTAGCCTTCACTCTTGGCTTTTTCCATCCTTTGTGCTCTGCCTCCCACTTCTCTCACGTTATTTCTGTTCTCCATCTTCTCAGTTCAGCACTGTGCTTCCCTGTGCAGACTGAGGAGCCTCACAAGGCAGGCTGTAAATGCCCCATGTGTGCCACTCCACATTTTCCATCTGGCTGTCACGGTGTGAGGACAGGAGCCTCCAGAAAAGGATGTTTTGTGGCAGAGCCAGCCTCAAAGGACAGACTACAGCATTCAGGGAGGTCAGCATTCACAGAAGGGAGACTGCCTGGCAGCAACACCATAACCAGGAAAGCAACACATCAACAGATCACTGTGGCCTTCCCCTCCCTCGTCTGAAAAGAGTTTGGAGACAGAAGAAAGGATTGCTCTGCTCTGCTTTGTGGGTTTCTTTCTGTTTTTAGCAGTCTTGAAAAAAAAGTCAGAAAACAAGAATGCATGCTTCTTGTTAGAAGGATCCAAAATAAGAACAAAACCAGCCCTTTTTTGACATATTACAACAAAGAAGTTCAGAGTCATGAAGAAATAAAACAGGATCGGCCAGCATCCAGAATGATCTCGCATTTAAACTATGTTTCCACTTGGAAAAACTATAAACTCAGTAGTTAACACTGTTATTGTGTATAATGACATCTAGCATTAAAAAAATTAAAAAGATCCCAGTTAGTTGAGAGGATCAATGCAGGGAAAAGTCTTTAGTAGTCCATGTGTCTAGAAGATTATTTCTTTTGGGTAGTGAAGCAGCTATTTTGTTGTTTAGAGTGCAAATATAAACTTCCCATGCCAAAACAGGAACTATTCAGCCCGTGAGTATCTACAGGTCTATGGCAGAAATAATGGGCTTCTCCAATCTCTCATGTAATGACTCCATACTCCCAAAAAACAGGATCCAGAAAACAGGAGCAGAAAAAGACTGGCAGAAACCCTAATGATTAACATTTTTGGTGCATGACAAAATGTAATAATCATTCACAGCAACTTAACTCATAGGACAAGTAAATTTTAGCTAAGAGAACCCTCTTCTAGATAAGCTGGGGTGAGCCCAAGTTACTGTTCTTTGTGTAGGAAGGAAAGGCAGGTCTTCCCAAAATCCTCCTAATCAGTAAACAGCTGGGATTCAAGAGAAATTTGGCCTGCACCTATATGGAACAACCTAAATGAAAGCTGATGCCTCCACTGAATCCTCCTGGAGCTCTTTGGCATCATGGATCCCAAAGTGCTTCCACTGCAGCCCAAGTTAAGGAGAAACTGAAAGGCAATTTATGCTGTTCAGCATGCTAATACCTCCTAGCAAGATTTCTGATCAGAAATCAGGAGTAATTATCTGCCAAAATCAGGTTGGCTCTTTGTTTGATTGCCTCCAGTTTCCATTCAGAATCCTGTTTCAAGCTCCCACAGCGGGAAAGGCATGCACTGAGCAAGGACATTCTTTTCCCCTCCTCATCTTTGGCAGCACAGATCTGTCTTTCTACATGTTAAAACATTGTGCCACTATGTTCTGCCTGGAATTCTTCTCAGATAATTAAAACTTCCTCCCTGATCCCACCCGAACAAATTGTGAACTTTTTTTGCTATTTTTGTAGTAAGTAAAGTGCTCTCTTTGCGAGACAGTATCTCATGCAACTACACTGCCACTGTGACACACTTTTCAGCAAGTTTTATCTAACCTCCTCAGCTCACTTTTATCTACATAGATCAGTATATATTACTTCCTAACAATAGCTTTAAAGTAATTCTTAGAACTAAAATGTATTTCTTGTAATGAACAAAAGTGAATTTCTTCTTTTATTAACAAGCTCATCTATAAATTAATTTTAATTTTGAGAGTGTGAAAATTTAAATTCTTTGGCTTTGAAATATGTGTGAGCAGCTACTTTGCTACTCCTAATTTAGAGTAAATTTGATTGACAAAAAAACCCAATAATCTTAAGCCAATTCTTAGTGAAGTGCTACAAGGGAGTATCAAGAAGTCTCAAACATAGGTTTCTCACTGACAAAGGAGCAGGATTTTTCTTCTACAAATCAAATGGAAAGAATTGAAACCAGTTTGAGCCACCCTTGTTAAACAGGACTCAAGTCTCAAAGCAATAGGAAATGAAATAATTTTTAAATGTGTACAGGATGTGGTTTGAACTAAGCAAGGGGTTATTTTAATGACAACTTTTACCAGCATAACTATATTAGACTAAATTTTCTACACAGCAGATTTACCCAATTCCCCCAAATCCCTATTACTATGAAAACTTACACAATCACATAGTTTCTGTAATTATGTTATTATTGACACCTTAGCTGTAACTATAAACACTGAATATATGAGGAAATGTATGACATTTTACAGCTAATACAGGCAAATATCTAGAAGAACCATCTTCCCACTAGTAATTTTTAATTTGTGAAACTCAGATAACTCTTTGAACTTCATTGTGAATGTGCGACAAAGTATTTGCTCATTTTCTCTAGAGGATAACTAATAACGAGGCACTCACTGTTTTACAATCAGTATACACAAAACAATGAATATTTAATCAGCACTTACATTTTCACACTGCATCTTTCTGGGTTTTATGTGGGAAACATTGAGTCCATCAATAACAATATCAAACGGAAGTCGATTTTCAACAAATGTTTGAAAGGCCTCCAATTCCTGAAATAAATAAATAAATAAACACAAGGGAATAATATACTGAGTTTAATAGAAATAAATTCCATTCAATTTTTATTTAAAAAGGAAACAAAGCCCAAATGTCTCACTTTTCCTTTGTTGGCTACACTTCACATCATTAACAACCACACCAAAAAAAATCCACCCCATCTTTTAAGCCATAAGTCTTACATTGGATACGTCCCATAAAACCATTACAACCAAAAATTACATTACAACCGAAACCCAAAACCTTGCAGTTATCCAAATTTTCAAAATTACAATCTGAGCTGTGCACTTCCATAAAGTTACATGCTATAGTCACTGTCCCACAGCAGCTGCTGACAAAGCAACTTTACAGTCCAGTAGACAGCTTCACCACTACTAGCTCTTAACATATCCAAATGAAAAATAATGATCATACTTAGGTTCTCTGAAAGAATGATGAAATCTCTGAATGCCAGTCAATATTTAAATAAACATCCATTTAGAAAGACAGTACTCTATCTGTGAGAAACACGTGGCTTTAAGGCTAAAACCATGAACTTTCATACTAGGTCAGAAATGTAATGCACTGATTGAGCAAAACATCCAGTTTTTCCTTCATAAGGAAATCACAACTGCTTTAGGTTTGAGAGTCCATAAAAGAAGAACAGACTACAGAGCTATAATAAAATCCTCAGGAATTTCTCCCTTGATTTTTGGGGAAAGATTTAGTAGCTTTTTTGCAGACACTTGCATAGGAGTTGTACTGTTTGCTTCTGACTGTTTTTCATAAGACCAAGAACTCTGAATTATCCTGATGGGCAGTGACCTAATTGCATAAATTACCTTTCTAGTAACAAGTAAGATTTATTTATCACTGACAGAGCCTTCACAATCCAGGCTATAAATTAACTTTCACAGGAACTCAAGACAATATTTCATGCCTTCTGCAAAGGATTCAAGAAGTATTCTTCTAATCTTGCCTTCTTCCATGTAGCAATATGGCAACATACATCTAAATAAAAGCCACTGCCTCAGCACCCAAAAACATACAGAGCATATACAATTCTTCCTTGGAGAAAGAAATGAAAGAAAGCATTTTTCCAGATATACAATGCTGTCAGGCAGTAACAAATGATCACTTCAAATTTCGTTGGAATGCTTATGACAAATTATACTAGGAAAAGGGCTACTAGTACTAAGAGTACAAACCAAGCAAGATAAGATGGCTCACTCAGCTGATAAAATTTCAGGAATACTTTCCAGGTGAACAGAGGTGCACCAGTCAAAAGCACAGTGGTAAGAACATGGACAACACAGGCCTCAGTCTAGCACCCTGGAAATCAATCACCTGTTATGTATTCTTTCATTTCTCCACAGCTTAAATAAATGTTACTACTGAGAAAGTATAAAACACTGGACAAGGAAATTATCATCTAAAACAAAAATAAGTTGTTGGCACTTGTGAAGCATTTTCCCCACTCCTCTGCCCTAATCTCAATGTATTTTCCATAGATGAATAAAAATTCTCATTGCCATCTGACAGGGACACCAAGACATAGAAGGAAGTCACTAGGAAAGGCAGTGGCAGGGATAGCAAGTACAAACAAGTGCAAAACCAAACAACATGGATTCCTGACTTCTGGGCTTACACCACCCATGGAACTCCATGGTTCAAAATCTGGTGAGCCATCACTGCAATACTGGATGGCTGTCTGAAATGTGGGAGATGAAAAGAAGCAGAACACATGCAGCCTAAATGAAATTAAGATAGAAAAGCTCTGAGGCAAAGATGAGTGAAAACAGAAAAAACAAAAAGTGGAAGCAGGAGAAACATGTGGTAAACATTCCAACACAGCATTATTTTCTCAGTGCTAACAACTGGCAATATTATTTGAAGTAACATAGTTCCAGTCAAGACATTTTTAAGAAGCAAACTGTACAAGTAATCCTGTCTTTATGGACTCAGTTCAATACAAACCAAGCACTTTGCAGAGAGTTTTTCAGGTGGTATTTTGCTTCAAGTGACAATGGTTATAGAGCAGTTCCTGAAAAGGTGGTTTTCCCTGATGGGCAGAGTAGACTGTTTTGTTCAGGGAATACTACAGCATGAGCTGGGGAAGCAGCAGAGGGGTTCAGTAGGTCTGCACTCTCCTCTGCCCACTCTTGGCTTGGATCCCTCTCATCTTCCAGAAGAGCAGATGGTGCAGGGCTGCCAGAAGGGTCCTGCTGAGAGGCACCAGGATAGGCTCGGCACTCCCCAGAAAGCATCTCCGGGCTCTCTGGGGTTTACTCCTGGAGCTGGGTGATGCTGCAGCTTTTTCAGTGTCATTCCCTTGGCCACTGCATGTTCCTGCACCATCTCCTCCTGTCCATGTCTCCCAACATTCTGAACAGATGCCTGCCAGCCAGCGTGCCCTGGCAGCCTCCCAGATCAGCTCAATGCTTTGCTTCTCTAGGCACAATCTGTGCAAAACAGGCAGGGAAGGTTTGCTGGTGGCAAGGAGACTTAATCAGGCAGGGAAGTGAGGAGTTAATAGCAAAGTGCAGAAGACAAATGGCCAACTTTAATTCATGTCACCAACTACAGAAGACTCCAATAAAAAGCCTCAGACAGACTAAAACTCCCAAGGGTCAGTTTATTTTCTCCTCACCACCCATATTTCCCCAGCTGCGCGTGAGAGTGTGTTCTTTCTTTTTTCCAGAAAAAAAAAATACATCAAGAATGACAGAGAAGGTCTCCTCCCCTGAGAGACAGTTTTTGAGCTGCCTTATTTCTCATCCTCTCTGGACACAGGGAAGGAAAAGGGCAAAGCCTGGCAATAAGCAGCAGGCTACCTCATCCAGACACAATATAAATACCCAAAGACTTTCATGGTGTGAGTGTACTGGGTCTGGCTGAGCTGGAGTTAATGCTCCCCACAGCACTAAGGCTGTGTCTCCAACATTCCCCCTCATCAGTAGGCTGGTGGTGGGCAAAATCTTGGGAGGGGACATCCCCAGGACAGCTGACTCAACCTGACCAAAGGGATATTCCATCCATGTGACACCTCCTCAAGGAACACCCAGGAGAAAGAAGGGGGCAAGGGGGGGTGTTTATTATTATGACCATTGTTTTCTGGAGCAACTGCTATGCCTACTGAAGCTCTACTTCCCAGGGAGTGGCTGGACATCACCTGGAATGTGAAGTAGAGAACACATTTTTTTTTTTTTCACTTCTGCATGCAGCCTTTGCTCTTGCTTTAATAAACTGTCTCTATCCTGATTCACAAGTGTTTTTCCATCTCATTTTATACCCCTAACCTTGTCCTGTTGAGAGGAGTGATAGAGCAGCTTGGTGGGCACCTGGTGTCCAACCAAGACCAACCCACTACAAAGAGAGAAAGTAGACAATTCAAAGAATGCTGATCTTTTAAGGATTGGGATTTGTCTGGATTTTATGCATCCCTTACTTCAGGCACAGGAGTAAACAGATGATTCATCCACAGTTCCCTAAAGATATCCCCCCCATTAGCTAACTGCTGTAAGAAATTAAAGGCTTTCTTTCTGAGCAGTAAATGAAGTAGAGCACAGCTGCAGTTAGAGTAGAACTAATCAAGTGAACTCACACACAATGGCTATCAATGCAGTACAACGATGACATGCAGGTTGCAGAATCCTAGAATATGCTGAGTTGAAAGGGACTCACAGGGATCATTGAGCCCAACTCTCTTAGCCCTGCACAGGACCATCCCCAGGAGTCAGGTTGGTTTAGGCAAAAATAAACAAGCTATACACAAAGGCTGACCCTTCCAAATGGAGACTGCAATGTGTGATCTACATACACCCCACAGGTGGTGTATGCCACAGGAGCATTTACTGGAAACATCCTGCTCAACAGGACAGGGGCACTTCTGATGAACTCCTTCAATAAACCAACAAGTAACAAAACACATCTCCCTCTCTCCCTCCCTCCCGGCCCCTCCAGGTAACAGCACCAAAATAAACACAGCAAACCTTACTCTGATTTCGAACTTGGTCTGACTGGGTTCATCTCACAAAGTTTTTAAGGAAAAGTCCATTTTCCTTATGGACTCGAAAACATGACTCAAACTGAAGGAACTAAGCTAAAACCACATTTTGTATTGCTTATTGACATGACCCTCCATGAGGCTCAGGTTCTGCAGAGGAGCACTGCAATACATCAGGGCTGTTACCTCACTGCAGGGCTTCCCCCACACACACAGCACAATGGCTCCAGTGGTATCCTGTTTCACAACATGAACAAAAGAAAAGGGAATTTTAAAAAACCCACCTGATTTCATTCATTGCCTTACTGGGAAAACAGGGGAATGCCAACTATGTGACCTTTAAAAATTAATCACTGCGCCTTTTATTAAAAAATCTTTTCTTCACAAATGGATACACACTTGACCAAATCAACTAAAAGAAAAAGCCAGCTATAACCAAATCCATGATGGAATTTATACTGATGTAAAGAATTTAAGAGTTTTTAAATAATTTCTTGTTTAATCACTAGGGTGTGGGTGGCTCCAGTCCATTCATATCTTGGCAAAAGCACGAAGAGTTGCATTTTTCTGCATTCCACACCAGCTGGGTGGCTCATGCACTATTTCACCACCAGCTTATACTGGTATGTACTGGTGCTGCCCAGAAAGGGGTGTTTCCACCTTCTCCCTTTCCTCAGCCATTCATTCCTGCCTTTGTTCCCTCACCCACCCATGCACACATCTTAGCACATGGAGAAAGACCCAAGTGGATGAACTCAGCCCATACAACAGTTCTTAGGCTCCACCAGTCCCTCTGCTGAGGTTACAACACAGAGGACTGTCCTGGCATGAAAATGCAGCCAGGAAATGGAATGAGATTGGTAGCAGGTGGGAATACTGGGATCACCTCTTCCCACATGTAGCCCTGACTATGCTAACTGGCTAAATGATGAAACAACATTTTATGAAACTAACTCTTAGCCCGGAATATTACAGCAAAGCAAGAGAGGTTGGTTGTAAAAAACCAGAACATTAGGAATTATTGTTTGAAAAGGCAAGCAAGAAAAAAATTACTAGTTTTGCTACTTTAAATAATTAATTTAAAGTTCTTTTAAATAAGTGTACCTCCAGACTTCAAAAGTCTGGTTTACATAGCAAGAAGTATTTGAAAAAGCAGCTGTCATAAATATGAAAATAGTACTATTTGGCAAGACAATACTATTTCAGCTTCTGTAAATACATTTATAGATTTATAGAACAGAAATATAAGTTTTTCTTCCCATTCTAGTGTACATATAGATTACAAGTTCAAGACCACAACAAAAATGAGGGAAAGAATTCATTACTAGTATTTACAGATACTATGTTAAACATGATAACAGATATAAATATTTCAAAACACAGAAAATATAGCTAAACAAGCAGTAAGAGCAATGAGACTAATCCACATGAGTCTTTGGAAATAATTTTAATGTCTGTAACAGTCCTAAGTGCATGACAAGTTTAAAATCACAGAAAAATTGAATCTCTTGAATATTTTTCTTCTTAAGTCTAAATAAGAAATATGTTGGCAACTAGAAATAAAAATCATGGCATTAGCTAAATTCTCAAACCAAAAAGGTCTACTACCTAAATGCCAAAACCCAAAGTAATCTAACACACAAAGGAGATACATGAGCAAATTCACAGAGGACTTACAAATACAAAAAAGGCTATTATATTCCTGCCAATGTACAGAGCTCAGAAATAAGAATTAAAAAACCCCACATTAAAATGTATTCAAATCACTGCAGAAAAGGCTGTTTGTCACTTCCCCTGAACAATAAAGTTTTTGTTCACTTCAGGAATGATGGAGAGACACTAGTTAAATTAAAAAAAGTAAAACTACAATGTTCAACATGTATTTTTTCCAGAAGAAGTTACAATACTTTAAGCTTTGTACAGCAGAAAAAGCAGTGCTTCCTCTCTTGTTTAATGACAACATCCTCAAGTGCAAGAAAACAGCAAATTCTGATTAACAGAATATTATGCTGCACTTAATTATAATGTAACTACCCCTATTATCAAACAGGGTGTATTTTAGAGAAGTGAAAACATTTTAACAGTTTCATAAAATACAATGTTATGGGGATTGCTTTGTTTTTGGCAATGCTTCTTGGTATCAGCAGAAAAACACAGGAATGAATATTAAGTGTGAAATAAAATTCAGCTGTCCAGCTGAAATCCAGCCAGTTCTTTTTTTAAAGGCATCTTGGTGGATCACTCTTAAATCTATCTGTTGCTATGCCTGATGGGTTTGAATATTTCCCCTGCAGTTTCAAAGATTGGAAATCCCCTTGAAACCCTTCTAAACAGGACAGCCTTTCTCAGTATTGTGTCTGGTATCTCTGTGTACTCTGGATTGCACACAATTTGTTTGGCCTCTGAGTTTACAAATAACCCCTGAGCCAGGAACTGCTGTGGCTGCAGCCTTGGGAGGCACTGTGAGGAACAGGAAGGTGCTTGCAGGCGCTCACTGTGACTGTGAGGAACAGGAAGGTGCTTGCAGGTGCTCACTGTGACTGTGAGGAACAGGAAGGTGCTTGCAGGCGCTCACTGTGACTGTGAGGAACAGGAAGGTGCTTGCAGGCACTCACTGTGACTGTGAGGAACAGGAAGGTGCTTGCAGGCACTCACTGTGACTGTGAGGAACAGGAAGGTGCTTGCAGGCGCTCACTGTGACTGTGAGGAACAGGAAGGTGCTTGCAGGCACTCACTGTGATGTGCATGTGCAGCGCTGCCCGCTCACAGCCTGTGCCCACAGCGGGCACTGCTGGCAGGACTCAGCCAACACCCATGGGAACAGAGGTAGAGGAGGGAGATGGCACACTCATCCTGGGCTGACAGAACAGGACTGACACATACCCAAAGCCCCCTTTGGGTCACTTAGGCCTTTGGGGCAAATCATGGAGTTGGAAGGAGAGCCAGAGCTGTACAGAAAAAAAAAGTATCAATCTAAAAGATAAGAGTTAGAGCCCAATGTTCAAGGTTCCTTCCAAATAGCACTGCCTCATTCAGCTGCATAAGAACACTGAGATGAATGGGCTACTTCCTCTTTGTTGTCCCCTATGTGCTAGAAGAATATGAAAAATCCCTGCTTAGCCCAGACCTAGTGTGGGAATTCACATGAGCACAAACCCATCTCTTCCTGCCTTCTTGACAGCACGTACACACCTCCCCTGAGCTTCCCTCCCACTGCACAACAGCCCTTTCAGGCTTATCAGAGGTAAGTGGGAGCCACAAAGGGAATGAAATTACAGCATTTGTGTAAACACCCAGGAGCAGCTGCAACATGAAAGTCATCACAGCAAAAGTTGATTCTGCCTCTCAGCACACCAATTATATCCTCTCAGGCTCAATGGCACAGCTCCCAATTAAATGCAGCCAGGGTAAACAAGCATCTGACAGAAAATACCACACAGAAATTTGGTACAGAAGGTGACAATCTTATTGTAGCTGTCTCCTTTCTATGGCAGCCTGCAAGGTTACAGCTCACTGCATTAGACCATCATATGATATCCTAATAGACCTTCCAGAAGCTATTCATAAGGATCTGAATTGTTTTCAATGTATAACAATTCCTTATCACAGATAATCAGTTTTATAGTTCATGCAAGTCATCTTTTCAACATATTTGTAAATAGTGTTCACTACCATTCTGATGTACAAATCTATGTTTGATTTTTTTTCCTAAAACTAATTACAAAAAAGACTTACTTGTTTTTAATCTCTGCACAACAAATTACTTTTGGGGGATCCTCAACAAACCAATCTTTGCTCCTCATTTTCTACTCTGATCACATTTATTCTTAAGTGACAGAAATAAAATAAAGCAACAATGCTGTTGCAAAAGTAAGACAAATAACTATCCCTTAGTGAAGAAAAAATACAGATTCCAAAAGCATTCATATATTCAATTTGAAACGCTGTTGGAAAATAATATTTAAAGCTCAAAGCAACTCAAACTGTTTCCCTGATTAATCATTTCATTGCAGGAAATATAGATCCACTAAAGAAAACCAGTTAGGAGAAAAGAAGGAATACAAAGCTAAAATTTCCTATTTGAATTACAGCCACTATAAAAAAAGTGACTGACTGGAAAATCCCCTCCACCTTCTCAGATGTATTTACTTACATCCTTATTTAAGCCTCATCACCCAGTTCCCCTCTGGAAGCCCCTGGCTGCAGAAGAAATCCCACAGTCTGACATACCTAAAATGGGCAGCATATTTTCATCACCACATGTCTGCTTTCATAGCACAAAGGCAACTAAAAAGTCCCAATTTTATTTCTGGAAACATCATGATAGATCATGACACTGTTTTGCCACTACCCCTACATCCATGTCCCAATTTCACTGAGGAAGCAGACTTTAAGCTGTACAAACAACAGTAAACACCAAGTTCATCTCCACTCAGGGACTACCTGCTGATACAGAACTGGAATGAGATCAATTTGAAACTAACAAGTAGCTGGCCCCAGAGTGATAAATGATGGAATTTCAGCTATCACACAGTCTAACAGAATCTACTGACATCAAAATTTAATGTAGTGTATTGAGTTTTTGTTTCATTAGATTGTATGCATTTATTCAATCAGGCTCTCCCACAGGGGGAACATAATTTCTACTTCTCTTCAGATTGTGTGTGAAGGTCCTGTTACCCAGAACTCCCTAAATCTCTCCACCTTCAACTGGTACTGCCAATCTAGCTAGCCCTGTCTACTTGACACATTTGAAATTTTCAAGCCATACAGGGTTCAATAAAACACAGCCTTTTGTTTATTTTCTGATATTACAGAACACCAGTACCTATTACATACTTAAAATGACTGCTACATTTTTAAGGAGAATTTTATTCTCCTATACAATTAGCAGCTAGATCAGATCAAAAGTCCTGACCTGATAATAAGATCTGTGTGGAAATCAGATGTCTGCACAATAGGCTGCATGTACTACAAATACCCCAAGACTTTCAAGTATCAAGTTTCTGTAACTGATGAACATGCTCACTGTCTGTGCCTGCAGAAAGCCTGAAGAATAAATCTTGTGTCCTCTTCCATACTTTCAAAGCTGGTGAAGAACTGAGGTGCCAGCTGCAGCAAACAATACTCAAAGATAAAGCAAAGCTGCCCCGAGATGTGGTGTGGGCTCCATCTAGTGGGGCTCAGCTTTGGTCCGTATCTCTACCACCAAATCTGTTATCTCCACTCAAAACACGTCAGAAATAGAACCATGGAATCATTAGAGTTGGAAAAAACCTCCACAATCATCGAGTCCAACCTGTGACTGATCACCACCTTGTCAACTAGGCCAGCACTCAGTGCCCCATCCAGTGGTTTCCTGAACACCTCCAGGGACAGTGACTCTACCACCTCCCCACATTACAAGTTTTACCACCCTTTCAGTCAAGAAATTCTTCCTCATGTCCAACTTCAACCACTGCTGGCACAGCTTGATGCTATGTCCTCTTGCCCTTTTGCCGGTTGCCTGGGAGAAGAGACCAGCCCCCCCTGGCAGCAGGCTCCTTTCAGGCACTGGTAGAGAGCAGTAAGGTCTCCCCTGAGTCTCATTTTCTCCAGGCTGAACAACCCCAGCTCCCTCAGCTATGACTGACTCTCCAGACCCTTGACCAGTTCCACTGTCCTTCTCTGGACATGCTCCAGCACCTCAATGTCCTTCTCATGGTCAGGGACCCAGAGTTGCATGCAGGATTAGGGGTGGGGCCTCACCGGTGCCCAGCACAGGGGGACAATCACTGTCCTGCTCCTGCTGGCCACACTATTTCTGACACAGAATGCCAATGGCATCCTGGCCACCTGGGCACACACTGGATCATGTCCAGCTGCTGTCAAGCAGCACCCCCAGGTCCTTTTCCACTGGGCAGTTTTCCAGCCACTTTGTCCCCAGCCTGTAGCACTGCCTGGGGTTATTGTGACAGAAGTCCAGGACCTGACATTTTGCCTTGTTGAGTTGGCCTTGACCCACTGATCCAGTCTATCCAGATCCATCAGCTGAACCTTTCTGCTTTCCAGCCCATAAACACTCCCACACAACTTGGTGTTGTCTGTGACCTTGCTGAGGGTGCATTTGATCCCCTTGCCCAGATCATGAGCAAAGGTGTCAAACAGGACTGGTCCCACACAGCCCTGGGGAAGCCCTGGTGCCCGGCTGCCAGCTGGGTGCAGCTCCTTGCACAGCCACTCCTGGGCCTGGGCACCCAGACATGTTTTCACCCAGGGGAGAACACACCTGTCCAAGCCATGGGCCACCAGCTTCCCCAGGAGAATGCTTGGGGAGGCAGAGTCAAAAGCTTCACTGAACTGACAGAACTGCAATATACTGCAGTGTCTGAAATTGTGCCCTCTCGTATGTCTACCATGACCTTTGAAAAGCCTGATACTGTAAACTGTATTTATAAATATGAAAGTATATCTTTAAAATTGAGGAGCAGTTGATAGGTTGGTGGGTTATCTTCTGTCAAGATAAGTTGACAGAACGAAACTATAACCAGTTCTTTTACTTTTTTGCAAGCTCAAAGCCTTATTTTGTTCTATTCACTGGGTTTTATTCCATATTTAAAATTTAGCCTTCGGAACATCAAAAGATTTTAATTATTAATGTAAAAACCCCCCATATTTTAATTATCTCAGCATCCATTAACAGTTGGCTGAAAATGTAAGAAAATAAAATATGAAAGATGTTGAGATATAGATGCAAATTATAAACACAACTGAATACTTCACAGGATAAACACAGGATATATAAACACACAGGATACGTCATGGCCTATCTAATGACCTACCAATGTTTAAAGCAAAGGAAAAAATTTCCGGTGTTCTCAAAGTGCCTGAACATTACTTGCATATTATCCTTCTAGCCCATGCACCTGAGAGTGTACAAGACCTACCTGTGGGCTTGTCTTTCTAAAAGTGTCAGCTCCATGTATCACGTCCTTTATTATTCTCTCACTGAGATGACTGTATTCCTCTTCAGTGAGGTTACTGTCCTCCAGCTGATGGTTGCAAACTGGGCATTGTCCACTGCAATAACAGTGAAACAAGAAAATAGAAGGAAAAATGCTATTAAATAAGAAATTCCTTAAATATTACTAACCTATCAAGTGTCTGTATATGAGCACAATTCTTTAAAAGAAGCCCAACACAGTACAATCATCAGCAAATTAGTTGTAGTCTTTCTGTGATACCTGTTAAAATTCACTAAAACCTGTTAAATTCACTAGCTATTATATTCTTTTTATTTTCTTGAAACCATTTCAATTCTATTCAAATACTTATCCAAGTAGGCTACCTCAAACTGATTTAGTTCAAAATAAAGTGTTCTTACTGTTCTAGAAAAATTACTACGGAACCACTTGGCACCATTTTGTTCACAGGTTCTTAACCCATGATAAAATGTGAGGTGATTTAAGTTAGTTTATTTCTCAAAGTCTTTAACTGTTTACAAACAGTATAACAGAAAACAGACTTATCTCTCAGTCAAGACAATTGACTTTAGAATTTTAAAACTCTTTAAGGCTGGAAAAAGCTGTCTAAAATATGATGAATTATTATAACAGAGTACAGTACCACACACATTCTTACATAATAATAATTTATTTTATAGCAAACAACTCTTAAAAGAGTGAGCTATCCTGTTCTTTCAAGGGTTTCAAAAACTGTGGGCTCTACATGTGCTTTTACTTCACAGTATGCAACACAGAGTATTTTTATAAACCACCTAAAACTCCCATAACCCATTGGAGGCATTCTCATAATTAATACATTTATAATTGCCAAACTGCTACAAAAGCATAAAACAAGGTTTCAAATAGAATAACATTTAAAACAGCAATTTACAGAAGTTAAGAAAACTGCACTGTGATAGAAACACACACCAAAATATACCTGTGAAAATCTAAGAAACATTTTGTCTACACTGAAAATAAGATAGGGAGAAATCTTTCATCTGTACAAATTAACTGCAGTTTGCAAATACTATCAGTTTTCAAAAAGAGAAGCTTTTACACACTGCTCTACTATAGATCTTGTTAAACAACAGTATCATAAAGTCAACAAAAAAGAAAGTATTTAAATCCTAAACAGGAGACAAATAAGCCACACAGTAAAATGGCACCTCTTATTTTTTACTGTGTTTTTCTGTCTTGGCTCTGCTAAGCATAATTCTTTTTCAAATGTACATGCTGGGTCTTGATTATTGTACGAGTTGGAAACTGGAGTTTGTGAAATCATATGTCACAACAAAGGTTCATATTCTCAAGGACTGAAATACTTTTGTATATAAGGAAAGCCATTTTTTTATATTTTTGAAGGAAGAGATCAATACAGACTAATCAAGACCTCACTTACAAACAGAATGTTGCATTTACCTGTCTTTAATTTTGGTCAGGCGTCCTCTCCAGTTCCCTCCTGGTAAACTAATATGTACAGAGGGAAAGATAAATAAAAAAATTAGCTAGGCTCTTATTTAACAATATCCAAATTACATGTAAAAATAATTATAGTTTGGTCAAATTTAGAAATAAAAAATCCAGTCAATCATCCACCTTACAAAGAAATTATATAAAAATCCATATTAATTTAGTAACACCTGGAATATTTTCTAAAGAACCAGCATTTAACAACATGCAAAAAACTAACACTGTCACCCTCAGCAGTTTATGCTGTCCTCAAATTTTAAGAGCCACACAAACAATCAGTGTGCACTGACAACTTCTAAGTGACTGCCCTACACATTCATAAGCCATTCCAATAATGGTAGTGCATTCCCACTGCCACATTTTCCATCCAGAAAGACTAACAAGTAAAATGGCTCTGGAGCTCACATGAATGAAAGCCAAAAAATCACAGATGGGCTCACACCCAACCTCATGACAAATATGGAATGGGGGAATGGGGTCAGGTGAACCCCACTGTGCATGTGCACTGTAACTAGCTGTAATCTGTAGAGTCTGACAATCACTACTCATGACAACAAACTGTGTGACCAGCTAAATACTGTGCTAAAACATAGAGCCTCCTATGCAGATTGTACAGAACACTAGGAGATGAACAAAGTCAATGCATTTAATCTTCATTTTACCTAGTGGAATTTGCTGCCTCTTTCCTTTAAAGAAAGAAACTATTTACCTTCCAATTAGCTTACTACATCTACACTCCAATAAATTATAAGAAAAGCCCTCAAACACCAGTCAATATTCCTTATCTAGCACCCCAGAAAGAGATGAAGTCAGCTATTTTGAATTGTTACGACCCAACATAATTTCCTAATTTTTGTACCAAGGAACAATATTTAACAGGTAAAAGAAAAGGTGAAAACAGTAAAAATTTTAAACTTTCACAGTAATTTGTGAGCAAAAATAAAATGCATCTTTTCATGGCAACATGTCTCTTGTGAAGAAGCAAAAATCAAAATGAGATGTTGAGGGATCTCAGAGCTGATCTGTGGGATAATCTGGATCCCTTCTCCTCATGAACTGCATCTTGCAATTGAAACTTTATTTACCTTTCAAACCACAGCTTTATACTCTGCATAAATGTTCTGTGGGGGTATATTTGGTTCTCTCTCAAATATAAGAGGACACCAAAGAGCTCTTTTTGTAGCTCAGCACCTTTCATACCCCTGCTGAAGTCAAAAAACGACTGCAGGACGTGCAAGGTTGGGACCACATCTTTAGCCAACATCTCACTGTACAGTTCAAAGGCCAGTTTCATCTCTTGGTGACGGCTGGCTGCTTTGATACAAGCTTCATAGCACGTCCGTGAGGGAATCATAATCTTTTTTACTTCTTCCAAAACACTCAAGGCCATTCTCCACTGATCTGAATTGCTCAAGCCCCTGATTAGAAGGCTGTAAGCCCCACTTTCTAACATCTTGAACCTGGCCTTCATGATGTCGTACACGTCACGGATCTCTGACACCTGTCCCTGCTGCACGCACAGGGTCAGGTACTTGACCAGCATGTTGTAGGCAATGTCACCGTTGCGCTTTGCCAGGTGCGTCAGCAAGGACTTGGCCACGTCAATGGGGCTGTTGCACCTGATCATACTGTTCAGCATCACCTCTTCAAATATTTCAGGGGATTGGAAATCTCCCTTTAGTTTGTTCCATTCCTCAGCCGGCAAAGGTTTTTCTGGAGGTTGTACATTGCTAAAGCGATGCCTTGACACAACAGGACTCATTGACCATTTCTTTGCAGCTCCAACAGAGGAAGAAAAGAGGAATTTCCCTTCAGGTATTTCTTTAGGCTCCTCATCCCATCCTTTTCCTTCTTTGCAATCAATTTCAGACCTTTTCTTGGCAGGTAAGGCATCAGTTTCTTTGGGGTCCACTGGTAAAGCAGTGCTGGAAGTTGTCATAGAACTGAAAGAGTTAATTTTTTCCCTATTAGGGGTGCTGAAAGAGGCAGCAAACAGTTGTCGGCATCTTGAGATGGGCCAGAACATGTGACATTTCCACAGCAAAGCCTGAAAACCCTGACTTGTTTGAGAAAAGAGTGCCATCACAAGATCAAACTGTCTCACTATTAGCTCACTGTATCTGATGAAGTTATGAAATTAAAAATACAGTTTGCATGGGGATGGTTATTAATAGAAGCCCAAGGGCTGTCAAGCTGTATAAGCTTCTGTTTCCAGATGCTTGTTCTGTGAGTCCTTTTTGTCTCTTATGGACACAAACAATGGTGAAATCTTTTCTCATGAAAGTCAATCTCTTAGACTGTGAGAGCAATCATGCAAAATGAGGGCATCTTTCTTTCTAGAGAAGTTGTTTCACATATTCCTGTTTGTTGGTTACAGCAGTGATGTGTACCGTCAATGTTGTACGCAGAGAGGCAACGTTGATGCAGCCACACAAAAAGCACGGGGTTTTTCTTTCTGCCTTTGTCCAAGTTAAGTCGGGAGATTTCCTAAAAATAAAAATAACACTACAACATCATGACCTGCTCCGTGGTTTCCTGTGATATTTCCACCTGCATGCTAGCAAACACGAAACTCTGGGTAGCTCAGGTGATGATTTCAGGTGAGAAATCCCAACCCCGATCCTTCAGGCAGCCCCAGGACGGGGTTCCTACATTGCTTCCCTCACGTTTTCCACCTGGTGACAAACTTCCATTTAACTTGTTTTCCCAATCCCAAATCCTTGGTAACGCAGCTGCCAAAGAGGCAGAGCAACAGGCAAATTACAGAGGCAGTAATTACACTGAAATGCCAGGGACACGTAAGATTATACAGGTAAATACCGGGAGGTCCGCAGGCTGATCCGCCTTGCGGGGAGACTCCGCAGGATCCCCCGTCCCTCACTCGGTACCCCGCAGGGTCCCCCGTCCCTCACTCGGTGCTCCGCGGGCCGGGCCCGGCCGTACGGCAGAACTCCCGGCTTTCGGGACAGCCATTCCCGCTCGCCCCTCTCTCCCTCATCCCGTCTCTCCCTCAGCCCCGCGCGGGTCCCACCTGACGCAGCGCGCGGCGGCCATGCGCGGCAGGCGCGTGCCCCACGGCAGTGCGGGCCAGCTTCCCATTGGCCCGGAAGCGCGTGGCGGGCCCGTGCCCGCGCGTGGAGCCAATCGCGTCCCAGCGGGAGGGGCGACACGTGATCCGCGCAACCCGTTAGGAGGGACGGGGCCGCTCCGCCATGTCGGATGTGGGCAAAAAAAGCTTCGAAGGGCAGGGGCGCGTCGTGAAGGGCAGCGCGCATGCGCGGGGAGGCGGTGGCGGCGGGCTCGTGCCGATGGAGTGGGAGCGGAGGCTGCGGGCCCGCCTGGCCGCACGCCGTGCGCGTGAGTGCCCGGGAGCGGGATCGGGAGCGGGCGGGGAAGCGCCCCGGGCTGCCCGCAGTCACCGGCGGGACCGGGCGGGACACGGCCGGCGGGGCGAGCGTCGGCCTCTGCGGTGCTGCCGTGCTTCGCCGTGTCCGCGCTGCTGGAGGGGCCGGGCGGGTCCCGGAGTTGCCCTGCGGAGAACCAAACTCCCGCGGTTCAGGGTCCGGGAGCGGTGCGGGCGGTGAGGGCTGGGCTCACGGCCCCGCCGCGGCTGGAAGCGCTTGGCTCGCGGGGCAGCGCGGCCGGCGCAGGTGCGCAGCGGCGGCCCCGAGCCGGTCTGAGGGGGCCCGCAGCTCGCAGCTGTGTCTGAGACAGCGCTGCTGCTCTGCCGGGCAGCCTCACCGAGCTGCTCCGTGAGCTGCTGCACACCTGCAGCGAATCGGGTGTGTGCGGTCATTGAAAGAGAGATGTGCCCATACTCAACATACTTACGGGGCGTATTCTTGTGTAATTTATGAAATTGGTCTGTGTTCCGCTCATTTCCACCTCATATTTGTGTTACCAAACAGCACAACCAGATAAGCCCCAGTATTAACTCTGCTATTCGAGCCCCTGTTTACATTAGAACTCTCTCTGGAGTACAGCGTGAACATTCTTTTCTATGTCAATCAGCCAAAAAGAGCGAACAAGAGCTAAAAGATGAAGAAATGGAATTGTTCACAAAATATTATATGGAATGGAAAGGAGGGAAAAAAAGTGACAACATGTCATATGCAAACATACCGCGATTTTACTACAGGGTAAGTGAAGTGTCTGGATAAACTTTTAACAAGAGGCTGTGTTACAACAAAAAGTTATGCTCACTCACAGGCACCCTGCAGCTTCAGAAGCTAAAGTAGGTTGAAGTCTGAGTGATGTGAATTGCTTAGTCTAATTTTTTGTTTTGTACAATTGGGAATTTCAGCAGTTTTAAATAAGTACTGAGAATCTTATCAGGGTCAGTGAAATATTTTGCTAATCAGTCTGCTTGGTAAAGATAGCAAGCTGTCTTTCAGAGGCACTTAAAGTTCTAAATAAATTTTGATGTACTGGTGTTACATGTGTGCATCTTCTATTTCCTCCTGCTTAGAGGTGGGATGCTGCCTCATGAAAATGGTGGGGCACTGGTCTTGCAGACTAGAGATGGATCTGTTGCTTGCACCATCCATCAGAAATGCTTGGTCCAGCAGCCTAATTGTGAGCATGAATCAGATTGGGATGGGAGCACTTGTTGACATCTTGGTATTGCTGGTACTCATCAACGTGACTGCTCAGCTGCTGCCAAACCTCTCATGGTCACGTATTCCTTAGGGTCTCACATTTCTGCCAGTGCAGTTCTCAAGTACCTGTGTTTCAGCTGATGGGTACATGTGCAACTCTCCAAGTTCCAGTGGTGCTGTACAGTTTGGCATGTAAATATTGGCAGAACTTTCACACTAGGTGTTCTTTCATCTTATTTGTTGGCCAAACAAGTCTAGTAGACTTCCACTCTTTGGAAAGTTTGGTAGACTGGCTATTTCCTGTTAAGTGAGCAACTTCAATTAGAGTGTGTGACTCAAGACTACCTAAGAATACTTGCTGGATGTGTAGTTTTTGAATGCTCCTGTGCTGAAAATTAAAATGCCACAATGTTTGCAGCTGCCAGCTGAAGATGAGGTCTTGCTTCAGAAATTAAGAGAAGAATCTCGAGCTGTCTTTCTGCAAAGAAAAAGTAGAGAACTGTTGGATAATGAAGAGCTGCAGGTAGGAGAGTAATTTCTGTATGTCTTGTAATGGCTTCTGAATGGATTTAGATTATCTCCTGTCTGCCCACAGAATCTTGTGGTAAGGTGCTTTGAATTTGGGCACACAGTACTTGGTAAAGCTGAGGTGCTCCCTAGCCTTGGGCTGGTAATGCCAGTGTGAAGCTTCCTTGTTATGGTGTATGTGAAGACTAAACGGATGGTTTCCAGTTCTCCAGCGTGTTGCATTGATTTCTTGGTGGGCCCAGATGATAAGTTCTGTTTATGTGTCACTGAGAGAGACTCCTAAGATGGATGATTTTATTACACTGCAAAGACAAAAGGGGTGGGACCCTAGAAATGCTAGTGAGGGAGGGAGAGTGTGCATGTGGAGAGTGTGTGTGTGTTTAGCAGCATTTAAGGGAGTGGAAGTAGCACACACTGACTTTTCTGGCTGAATGACCATGTGTCCCGATTAACTGAGAAGCCCTTGCATCAAGCCCACATTTTTGCTGATTTTCTTAAATACTATACCTTAAGCATGTTAACATCTCTGGAGATATCTTCTTAACCAAATATAAATACCTTTTAAGAATCTATGGTTTCTACTGGACAAACATCAGACATCACCAATGATTGGGGAAGAAGCAATGATTAATTATGAGAACTTCTTAAAAGTTGGTGAAAAAGCTGGACCAAAATGCAAGTAAGGCTTTCTTCTCTTGTATGTGCTCATTTTGGCTAAACCTAAGTGCTACTGTAGCTTTCAGTTGCTAAAATAGATGGGAACAGTTTTAAGGTGAGAAAAAAATCATATCCATGTAGTTACTGATGAACTGGTTCCTTTACATCCTTGCCAAGTTGTACTCTGCCTCTCTGAGGTGACTTGTAATAGAGGTAGCTGAAAGAATGGTAGTGCATCCTTTTGAAGAAAAGTTATCATCAACATGAACATTTTTAGATGTCAGTGGTCAGCAAACAGCACGTTATGTAAATGAACTGGAAATCATGTCTCCAGTGGTATTGCCCAACCTTCCCTAATATCTTCTGATGCAGAATTTCCTACCAGATGTGCACAGCATGCAGTGAATGGTAGTTCTTTCTGCTCCTTTTGGAGATGGCTGTTGTGCACATAGCTTTGTGATTGAAATTTGGGCAGAAGCCAGTTATTTGTCAGTACTGGCAATTTCTTTTATGTGCATATTGTTGTAGAAGGTTGGAAGCTACCAAACACATTGTACTAAAGAGAAATTGAATAGAAGCTCTCAAAAGTTCTACATCACTGAAGAGTCTCATGAGCAGAAGAAGTGGCTGCTTTTTATGTTGTTACTTGGTAGGATTCCACCTGATGACTGTAATGTAGCATATTAACACACTCTGTGTTAAAACATTATTTTTCAGGATCTGTAAATGTCAAATACTATAACTGGATCTGTCAGTGCAGTGTAATCAGGTGTGTGGTTTTTTTGCAGGCAATTCTTTACAGCAAAGATCTTTGCTAAATTGCTGCATAATGATCCTTATGGGAGAATCTCTATCATGCAGTTCTTCAATTATGTCATGCGAAAAGGTTAGTGAGGGCTTCTTCTGTGTTAGAAGTTGTTTCATTTTAAGGCTTTTTCAGCTTTATTTGTTACTTGATGTTCCCTTCAACAGCAGTGAGATCTGTCCTTAACTACAAATGCTGTTTATTTTGAGGCTTGGGATGTTTTTCTTGTTACTAGAAGGTGGGAGTCCATCTTACCTCTGAAATCCACCTCTCCCCAGTCAGAGATATGCTTGATCTATTTGTTATATATATTGTCATTCTTTCCTTTTTTCCTTTATTCAGGCAATACTGTGAAGTGCAAAGCAATACAGTTCCATGGCAGGTGTGATCTCAACCACTGTGATCAGGCAGATAGCTTTGTTTGCTGTTTGTCCTTCCACATTGATGTCTATATTTTTTAACTGTGTGTCAGATATGTCAGTATGTTTCTGTGCTTGTCACTTACCATGCTTGCAGCTATTTTTTATTATCAATAGTCACTTGGGCTGAAAAATGCCCTTTTTTTGTTTTAATATGTATTAGATGTTGTTTAAAAATACTGGGCTGGCTAGCAGAATGGAAGATTGTCTCATTGTCTTTTGCCCTGGCTACTGTGTTCTCAGTTCTGCTAAAGCAGATCTAAGAGAACAGCACCTTTCTCAGCCTGCCTAAGTTAAAATCTTGTGGCGCAGGGGATGAGAAATGTGTTGAGCAGGAAGCATGATGTGCAGGTGTGCAGAATATGCAAGGAATGAGTAATAGACCCATTTCCAGCCACAAACCCAAAAGCTGCAGGATAGGAGACTTGTGGCAAAGTCTGTTAGGATTGTATGCATTTCAGAAAGGCCCACCCAGATGGACAGAGGTTTTTCAGGGCTTGTTTCACCCAGAAGTTTTGGGTCCTGTGTATTTAGGATGATGCCTTTCTTCTAAGCAAACAAAGAAAATAGTAATTAAAAAAAAGCCAGCACCGCCAAATCACTTCACGTGTGATATATTTACCTTTAAACTTAAGCCGACAGTGAAACAGCCTCACTGTATAATGCCTGCTCTCTGACTCTCAGCACACCATGAGAAACACTTACCTTGAGGAGTGAATGTTGTGAAGGACAGCTCATATTGCATAAGAGGAACTTTTGAGCTGTTTCGTCAGAAAATGGGAGTTAAATTTAATGTTGAGTATGTGAATAATAGTTTTTATTAATCTAATTTATTAATTTTAATGATTCTTATACTCCATCACTGTTACAGTGTTTTGACAATGGAAGCACATTGTCCTGTAGATTTTCCAGTTAATGTGCCTTCTCATTACAAAGACAGATGCTTGTATGATTCTAATTCTTGTCTTGTAACTCAGAAGTGAGGGCCTGACCTTTGGCTGTAGCTGCAGTGTCTGGTGTTATACAAGGGGTTGTAGCGGTCTATCTGTATATGACATAGTGCAGGTGTTTAGTGCAGTGAAAATGCACTGCTACACATTTCTCAGTCAGTGACAGAGAAGAATCCATATGATTCCATGTCACTAACTGTGTGTGCTTGCAGCCTGGAAAGCCTGAGCTTCATCAAAAGCAGCATGGCCAGCAGGTCAGGGGAGATGATTCTCTCTCTCTGCTCTGAGACTCTTGAGACCCCATCTGGAGTCAGCACAGAAGAGATGTGAGCCTCTCCTGTGGCCACAGGCTGAGAGAGTTGGGGTTGTCCAGCCTGCAGAAGAGAAGGCTTTGGGGGAGCCCTCATTGTGGCCTTTCAGTACTTAAAGGGAGTGTATAAAATGGAGAGAGTGACTTCTCAGCCAGGCAGTGATAGGACAAGGAGAATACAAATTTGCAATAGGTAAGACAGTTCAGTTTTGCAGTAGGTAGGACAACAGTTTTATATTAAAAGAGGAGACATTTAGAGGAGATGTTAGGAAGAAATACTTTACTTAGAGGGGGGTGAGGCACTGGAACAGATTGTCCAGAGAAGTTGTGGATGCTCCATCCCTGGAAGTGTTCAAGGCCAGGCTGGATGGGACTTTGAGCAATCTGGTCTAGTGGGTGGCATCCCTGCCTGTGGCAGGGAGAGGTTGGAACTAGATGGTCTTTAAAGTTGTTTCTAATCCTAGCCATTCTGTGATACACCAAATAAAATGTGGTGTCTGCTCAGCCATTTTTCACATCTAGTTATTATAAGGCAGTCGTGGCAATGGTGTATATTTATATTATAAATAGTATATATTTATGAAGTGTATATTTATAGTACATTGCAAATGACTTAAAAATTTAAAGACTGAAACAGTGTTTCTAAGCAGGACATGACATGGCTTTGCTTAAGGCTGAGAAAAATGGGAAGAAGCACTTAAAATCCAGCTGTGCCTGGCCTCGAGAATAACATCAAATTTTGGCATAAACTCAAAAGCCCCATAGGTTTCTTGCATTGTAATTTTGTTTTCTGTTTCACAGTATGGCTTCATCAGACAAGAATAGGTCTCAGTTTATATGATGTGGCAGGACAAGGCTACCTCAGAGAATCAGTAAGTGAATTTTTGATAAAGTTAATGTCTCTCTTTAAATCAAATGATAGAGCATCAGAAAGATGCCAATTTTTTTCTAGCCTTATCTTGTAAAAGTTTATATCATAACATAGATTTGGGGTGGGCACGTTTGGATAAATTGCAATTCATGTATTCAAGAGATGTGGTGGTGAGAGTGGTGCTAGCCTTTTAAACTTATGGGTAGTTTTCTGAAAAAAGGATTGTACCTACAAAGATTTTGTCATTAGCACTAGATTTAGTAGGATATGATAAAAATCACAAATTATTCTTCAGTGAATTATTCTCCTGTTCTAAAATGAGGTAAATATTACAAAGTAAATAAAAATGTCCTAGTTACCACTCAAAGAAAAAAGATTTATTGAAGAATATTAAGCAATGGGATAATCCAGTGAGGACTTATGCTCCTGATATTTGAAAAAGGTACAGTGGAATGCATTTATATTTACATATAAATATTATGTACTTTGTTAAATTCTGATTCATTAATAGGTTGTTTCAGCCCTACAATAACATCTGCATGTATATGATCTACAATTTCTTGCACATAGACAGAAGCTTTTTTACCTGCTTTCATGCTCTTTTCTGCATTGTTGCAGGACTGTATTTTTAACAAAATACACTTGAAAGCCAGGGAGGAATATAGCAAACATGGAACAATTGTAATGTTCTATGCTTGTTTCCTTTTCTTAATTCTGCAGGATTTAGAAAACTATATTTTGGAACTCATCCCTACTTTGCCACAACTGGATGGCTTAGAAAAATCTTTTTACTCCTTTTATGTCTGCACAGCAGTTAGAAAGTTCTTCTTCTTTCTGGATCCTCTCAGAACAGGTAGGTCTCTTAAAATACTTCCACTGAAGCTACTTGTATTTTCAAAGCAATGTGTAGTTGTCCTGGTAGGCTTTTGTCCAGCATTGAAGGATATTCTCCACTGAAGACCATGACTTGATTGTAGTCTAGTAATCTCCTTTTAGAGCTACTGAATTTCTGTGTGATACCTATCAGCTGAGGTGCTATAGAATTATCTCTCACACACTGACAAATCAGATTCTGTTTCACCACAATGAGCCATTAGCAGTAGCTAATTTTTTAAGTGTTTAGGGTGAATAGAAAACGCAGCAACCAACACAACTGCTTGTCAGAACATCCACAGAGTTGTGGAAATGCTCAGGATGGTTAGAGTGATGTGCTTTTCCTGTGATTAAATCTGTGTGCACCATGTGCACCCACTAGAAGAGGTGTGCAGCTAGGTCTGATAGTGCTTGTTACAAGTGTAGCTCCCTCCTAGGCCCTCGATTTAAGTCACAAACTGCACCTGTTTTCAAGGTCCAGCTGTGCCCCTTGTAAAGGTCAGGATTGTGTGGGCAGCAGCCTCTGGCAGAGGTAATTGCACACGTTTGGAGAGGTGGGTGGGAAGTTTTAAGTGCCATTATTGTGCACAGCTGTTAGCACAGTGTCTGTGCACCAGTCAGAGCTGCACCAGCACAAGTGCATTCTGCTGCCTTAGCTTTGTGTCACAGCTGGAGTTTTGAAGGTGTAAAAATACCTTGTCACTTAGGAGATTACTATTTCATCAAATGATTTAAGCATGCTTTCCTTGAATTTTCATTTTACATTTTGAGTAGTTGATATTGAACACTCACATTTATTTTAATCTAGTTTTCTGGCATTTAAGGCTTCAGGATAGCTCCTGCCAATATCAGTAGTTTTGTCCAAACATTTTAAAAGGTATTTTATTTTATCTCTGAAATTAGAGCCTTAACCTTGATGTTAGACATGGGTTTTGTTTAGCTTTTGTTCCTTAAAAAGACATCTTTTTCTGCTCCAAATAATTCTTTCTTAAGTAGAACCTAAATGAGAATAGTGAAATGGATGTGTTGGCTGAGCAACTGTTAAAATGTATTTTCTTTTTCTTGCTGCAGGGAAGATAAAGATACAGGATATCTTAGCTTGCAGCTTCCTGGATGATTTACTGGAGGTAAAGGTCTCTAACATATACTGTTGTATTTTAATTTACTCTTTCTGAATTCTAACTTTATGTTTCACTTAGTTAAGGGATGAAGAACTTTCTAAAGAAAGTCAGGAAACAAATTGGTTTTCTGCTCCTTCTGCATTAAGAGTTTATGGTAGGTTCCTTTATATGCCAACACTTTTCTTCTCCTCTTTCTTGTATGACTTAGTCACATTATTACTGCTATATTTCCTCTGCTTTTGTCATGTTAAATCCTCCTGCTAACTTGTCTTTTCAAATCCTCTATTCACCCTTTCAGTTTATCTTCCTGACTTGCTTTATAATTTTGGTTCTCTGCTGTTGCTCTTTATTGTGGTGTTAAAATCTGTCACTTTGTTGCACAAGGTACAAGTTTCCTCTGTAACCTTCTCTTCTGGCTCTGTTCATGCCTTTGCATCCTCCTTAGCTCTTTATTAATGCTTACAGCATATTTCTATAAAGTAATATGCTCTTAGCCTTCTGCTCCTCTCTCAGTATCCACAGCTATTAACTTATATCAGAACTGCTAACACCTCATTATGCGAATCCCACTTCTCTCCCTCCATGTTCTATACTTATTTCTGATGCTTTATGAATATTATTGTGAATCTAGTAAATTCTCACTTAACTGCATTAATTTTATCATGGAAATTGGAAAATTTAGCATTTCATTGTTTATTTTTCTCTGTTGAAAGAATTCTTTTCTGATAGAGATCTATTATGGTTGGCTTTTTTTATCTCCTTGCTAGGTCAGTACTTAAACCTTGACAAAGATCACAATGGCATGCTCAGCAAAGAAGAGCTGTCCCGCTATGGAACAGGCACTCTGACCAACATATTCTTGGATCGTGTCTTTCAGGAATGCTTAACTTATGATGGTGAAATGGTAATTACATGTTTTCCCTTTGTCCACAGCATCACATCTTTGGCTTATTGAGTTGAGAAATGTCTAATAGACAGTATCTTTAAAGAGTAGCTTGAGGTGAAGAAACCTGTTTATCATTGTGCACTCAAATGATCATGCAATATATTAGCAAGTTAATTTTCTTAACACCAAAGGGATTGTAGAATGGCCTAAAAAAACTTGGTTATTTGAAAAAGCAGAGGTGATAGAGAATCCAGACAGCCTAGGATAAAGCCACTTGTAGATTCAGTTATAAAAGTGCATGTTGAAAAAATGTATAGATCCAGCAATACTTTTTAGTTAAATGTAATGCTTTAAAGAGAAGCAAAGACAGGTGGCACACTTGTGACTAGTGCAAGTTAGCTAAGCTGTCAGCTTTTTCATGAAGACAACTATGTTTTTCATCTTAAGCTTTCCATAGCTATGAAAAATGAGAAGTCTAACTAATTTAAAGTAACACCTTATATCTATATTGTTTGAAGCTTTACTTAATGTTCAGCCACAATTCTTGTCTGCATCCAGATGACTGGAATGTGAAGTGATAAGTTACAAATTCACCATACAGTCCTTTTGCCACCTGTGCAGTTTTTTTGTTAGAATCACATAATCACTGAGGTCATGAGGGATCCTCTTGGTTGTCCTGTTGTGGACTTGCAGCAGTAGGTTCATCTCTCTTGTATGGGGGAGGCCAGGGCAGGGCCCAGTGCCTGGATGTAGCACCAGCAGTGCTGAGTAGAGAAGGATCCCCTTCCTCAGCTTGCACCAAAGCATTTCCTAGTGCAGCTGAGGGTGCTGGCAGCAGCCTTTGCTGCAGGGGGCTGTTGCAAAGCTGCTTCCTGACAGTGAGCCCCCAGCTCTGCAGGTACAGGGGCTTATTCCTGCCCAGATGCAGGAGTTTGCCTCCCTCTGTTGAACTCGGTGAGGCTCTTGCTAGCCCATTTTTCCAGGCTGACTCTGAATGACAGCACAACTCCCTGGTGTTACAGGTAAACAGGGTAATTATACACACAGGGCTGGAGGAGTTCTGTCCTTGTCACAGCTGTGTCTTGATTGGGAAACCAAGAATCCATACTAATGAAAAAAGAAAGTGTGATACTTATTTGGAGCATTAAATAATGTTTCTTGCATGTAATTTGCCAGACCACTGACTCTGGTTTAAGGATCATGTAATTGGCCATATAGTTCATTATTTGGTACCAGTAGGCTTACTGCCACCAGACATTTAATTTATGGTAATGAAAACATTTTGTGTTTTTTCTTCATTAGTTGGGTATATTCAGCAGTTTAAATATATAGTAAACATTGTGTAAAAGCATATATATGCCATGTTTCATTTGGATTTATACTTGGAATGCTATTCTGCCTCTAAAATGGCAGGATTTCCTGTTATCAGCAGACATTAAAAACTAACTTTTCTGTGCACATTAGTGGTAGCAGCCATTTTCTATTTCATGTTGTCTTTTTCAGAAAATAAACTGATCCCCTAGAATGAAATAGCTGCCAATTATAGAGTTCCTGCTTGCAAAATCAATTTAGAAAGAAGACTGTAATAAACATGATTGTATCTCCTTCTAGGACTATAAAACCTACCTGGACTTTGTGCTTGCATTAGAAAACAGAAAGGAGCCTGCAGCTCTGCAATATATTTTCAAACTGCTTGATATAGAGAACAAAGGACACCTGAATGTCTTTTCCCTTAATTATTTCTTTAGGGTAAGTCTCTTTATAAGTAGGCCATTTTCTGTGTTTATAGTGTTACAGCCTATGTGCTTCTGCATGCAGATCTGCAGGAAATCACTTTAAATTACCAATAGCCACAGGCAGGCTAGTAATGATTTCTAAGAAGATTTAATTTTTTTTTTTAAGACTAAAATTGGAAAGATTTCAAAAGGTATTTTCAGTAGTTTATCTGCAGTTGAAATTAACTGGTTTGATTTTGAGTAGGGAAACTATTTTCTATTGATTTGGGGTTTTTTTTTTAAATTGAAAATTGTCCTAAGATTATGTGATGATTACCTGTTAAAATCTTTTCTCATAGTTCTAATTGATTATTGCCCATGGTTTTAATTTCAACTGTAATACTGAAATTCACTAAAAGAGATGAACATAATGAAATTTATTGATAGGCCTATACAGCTGTGGGATTTTTTCATTCAGTGCTTTGCTTGCAAAAAGCTTATTGCATTTTTCATAGTCTGCGTTTGTACCTATTGCTTCTGAAATAGATTTAAACTAAGCCTAATTTTTTTTTAGTTGCTGTTAAAATTAACTTAAGATTGTCAAATCTTTCTCCAAACTGTGGTTTGTGTGTGATGGTTTTTGTTGTTTTGGGGTTTTTTTCTTCTGACTAGTGGTGATTTTGGTTGGGAAAGGGGGCAGGTGTTTTGTTGTTCCATATTGTTTTTCTCATCGATACCTGAGATATCTTGGGAAGTGCTCTGCAGTAAAACAGTGTTTTTGCTGTGGATGGTTCCAGCTGAGTTATGAGCTTGGTGCTTTATTCATGTGCAGGATTCCCTCAGTAGTATCTATTCAGACACAGGGACAAGCACTCCAAATTTTGTTATATGGATCTTTGTATTATAAAATAATAATGTCCTTGTGCTTAGCTGTCTGCTTGAAGGATGAAGAACAAGGTACAGATTTCATAGAGTCAGTAAAGCATTCAGCTCAAGGCAGGATCCTATACACACCTTATTTCTGTGTTATAACAAGTCTCCTTTTGGACATGGCACATTCAAAGTTTTCCTTGAAATCAGAGCAGTTCCTCTTGGCTCTGTGAATGATTGATTGCTTTTCTGCCAGCATTAAGTGTCAATAGGTCTGCACCTACAGAGGCTGAGCAGCTTGTGCTAGTGAAACAGTTTGCTTTGCAGATGTAGGTTTGGTGATGCAGGTGTGTAAATAGTACCACATTAAAATAACTGATTTGTCTTTCTGCTCATTGGTCATTTTCCTTCTCTCTTTCCCTAGCCTGTAATTCATACTGTGTCAGAAATGGAACCTTATGGTTCAAGTGTATTAATGTCTTAAGTTTTGAGTGTTGAGGGATAATATGCAAATTGCTCAAACACTGGTCATAATAAAAGTGAGATTCATATCATATTCATTAAGAACTGTGAACTTAGAGATGTGTACCATTGATAGTGCCTTAACTCACCCTTGCCTCACATATGGAAGAAAAATTATTGCAAGCTGTACCATGGATGCTTTGTTAGAGGGCAATACAGCTTAAAATGCAGAAGCATTTAATAACTTTTGTACAGTGTCAGTATAACACTGCACTAGCCATTCCTAACTTCTCTTTTTTTCTAGGCTATTCAGGAACAAATGAAAATTCATGGGCAAGAACCAGTTTCTTTTCAGGATGTCAAGGTTAGCTTTACCAAATGGACTACTGTGTAAAATCTGTGAATAAGCATTTAATAATTTAATTGTGTTACATCATAATTTCTAGGTTGCTGTATGTTTACTTGGAGAGTATTAGAAATGAGCTGACTTGTCCTACTCCTAGGTTTGAAAATGCCTTTCTAGTCAGCAGTTGCTCTGTAAAGTAACTGATGTGTTCTAGTAGTTTCCTTAGTAATACACAAATTACCTGTTAAATACATGTTGTTGTTTCTTACACAACATGTGTAAGAAAGGCACTTGCTAAGTCCATTTTACAGTTCTGGGGATCATTCCTTGGGGGGACAGGGGACAGACTGCTGACTGAAACAAACAGCCTATAAAACTGATCACTGCCTACTGCTTATTTAGTTTCAGTACTTAAAAAAAAGTACAAGAGCTTGTACAAAACTTAGCTCATGCAAAATGAATCTCAGTTCACTTGTCACTTTGAGGCTGAAGCCTCCCCAGAAAAGCAAATTCTTACTTGAGATGTGGGAGCTGAGGACACTGCTCTGAACTGTAGCCAGTCAGTCAGTGTGCTTTGTGTCTTAAATGCTTTGGGACTTAACAGCTGCTTTTTGTGAATTGGTGTGGGTGGCACTAGTTACCCAAAGATCATTCTGTATATGGTATGAAATAGCCATTATTCTGCTCATTAATGTGTGGGGCTTTTCTCCCAATTTTGACTTGTCTTTCATAGGATGAAATCTTTGATATGGTGAAGCCTAAGGACCCTTACAAAATCTCCCTTCAAGACTTGATCAATAGCAGCCAAGGAGACACTGTTACCAGCATTCTGATTGATCTCAATGGGTTCTGGACCTACGAGAACAGAGAGGTCCTTGTGGCCAGCGACAGTGACAGCACTGCTGATGGTGATGAAACGTGACTGCCAGTGGGAGCAACTATCCACAGAGATCTCCATTGGATGGGCCAACTGCTGGAAGCTGGAAATGTTCATTATCTGAATTAATTCCTCTTCCATTTTACTTCTCTCCCTTCCTCCTCTGCCCCACATATGATATAAAATGTGGTACATAAACAAATCACAGAACTAATTTCTGAAACCAAAAAAGCAAGTGCTGTTTAAGGGCAAAAAGAACCTTTTTTTTTAATAAATATTTTTGGACTTTTTTCATGTGTACCAAGCCCTGTTTTTATTCAAATACCTTATTCTACATGTGAATTTAACCTGAAAGTAAGAATGTGGTTCTTGGTATCTTCAGCACTGGCCTGTATCCAGTCACCCATCCCAAGCCTCCCTTTCCATCCTGCATGGCTTCCTCTAATGACAGCACTGTTGAGCATTCTGTTGTGAAGGCAAAAGTTTTCAGTAAGAAGTAAAGAATTGAGGCCTTTTTCTTCTATGCATGACCAGCTTTAAAACAGGGAGGATAAGTAAATTATTGAACTGGATAGTTACCTAATTTTAAGAGGTTCATTGACAGAAATAAAACTGCACTAGCTTTAGATCTAGTTAAAACTAAACTACACCTGTACACAGGCTTTCACCAAGTTAACCTCCTGTGCAAGTATTTTATGTAATCTATCTTAATTGTATGACTGAGCTACAGCAGTAGCAGTTACAGCTGTGAAACTCTCTTAATCCTTAAGTAAGCCACAGAAATGTTTCAGCTTTCAGATAGAATTACAATAGCTCCAGGCCAGAAGTGTTTACAATCCTGCATTATTTATTAGTTTGAGGTAGTGCTGAACATGAGAGTCTAAGGAAGGGGTGGGAGTAAAATGATATTTTGAAATCTGGTGTCTGAGTATTCCACTAGGATGTGTGACTTAGTAAAGATGAAAACACTAACCAGGCACACACACCTGTGCACAGGGATAAAGTTTCAAAGACCACACAGTTTTAAAGGAAAATCCATAGCCAACTTCCAGTTCAAAAATTATATTAAATATAAAATAACCAATTAATGCATTTACAGAAAAATTAAACCAATATGAAAGTGACCACTTTCATACAGTTTGGAAAAAAGGAAAGATTAAGTTAAGGCACAGTGAGTAATACAGTATTTCATACAAAGAAGGCAGTGAGAGCATTTGTTATGCAACAAATAGTAGGGAAAGGAAGTAAAAAAAAAACCAAACTGACATTAATTTATTGGAAAAAAAGCAAAGTATCCTTCAGCTGTCAAAGTATTACTCAAGCTATCTGATGTTTTCTTTCTTTGATGCTATATGAACTAACAAGCTGATTTTCTGTGTATTCCCTTGGTGTTGAATCAGGCTCTCCCTTGCAGACATCCAGGGCAAAGGAGTGATTTTACACTATGGTCAGCATCCTCTGTCTTACAATTCAGAAAAGGCAAAGAATGGAGTATCAAAGCAGATGGACTAGAGCTGATGATTGAATCTTCCTCCTTCGATTTTCTGTAGTACTGGAGAGCTACAGACAGATGAGAGGAAGCATTTGTGCTGTACAGGACATTAGTTCAGGCAGAGGGTCATCTGAAATACATGATTAATTCCAGAAACTAAGAGCCAAGGTACCTGGCCTGTGGTGTTACATCAGGCTCCTCAGCTGGCAGTGGGAGCAAGGCCAGGGACATGTCATGATACCCAACAACCCAATTTCATTAAGGACTATTTTAAACATTTTTTTATAAATCTCAAAGACAGAAGTAATGTTCTATATGGTAAATAGTGCAGGTTCTCTGCTCCTTTACCTACAACAGTTGTCCACAGAAAATGACTGAAGCAATGACACCTGATTGTTGCAAAGTAAACTCTTCACCTTTTACAAGCTACAGGTACAGTCACTGCAGTAAAACAGCTTAATTGGTATTAGATGTGGAGCTGCACTTCATTTAGACAAAAATAAAAATTTCTGGTTTTGTAAGTGCAGTATCACAACACATTTATTTAAGAGAAGGAAAGAGTCCTAAGTTTGGTTTTGTTGTTTCTAGTTATGTATGTGTTCTGTGCTAATAGGATGAAAATTATCTGCAGTGGCACATCCCTTACTGGCAATTTAACATTCAACACACAATTTGTTCAGGTTACTCAAGTACACGGACTTGTGTAATCAATGTCCAAAAAAGTTCATAGTTCCAGACTGGTACTACATAGAGTGTACCATGCACTTGATATCATTTAGCAAGACTTTAGTTTCTTTTCCAGACCACTGAGAGCATGCATTCAAGCACATGGGCCTCTTAATTCTTGGGTTTGAGAACATCCTAGACTGATGTTAGTTCTGAACTTTGCTACAACAGCACTGGATGGAGCAGCTGAGCACTACTGGCCTCCAGGAGTGCTGGTACTTGTTAGTAAGTTCTTAAGGATGCTTATAGCCTCCTGGAAGTTGGGATTTTTTTTACTTAATTAACAAAAAGTCAGTGGACCCTTTGATTAACATTAAATCTAACATTATTCTTTTGTGTTAACAACAGAAAAAATACATGCATAC
Source organism: Melozone crissalis (assembly GCF_028551555.1). Lineage (NCBI taxonomy): Eukaryota > Metazoa > Chordata > Aves > Passeriformes > Passerellidae > Melozone > Melozone crissalis. Next base: position 31,740,165 of record NW_026535796.1, on the reverse strand, counting down.
AACAGTGACAATAAATAGGGAGAATAAGACTATTATAATTACCTTTGAGTTACAGGATATTAATTCCTATTAATCTATTCATAGAGAGCCAAGTTGCAAACAATGTGCAAATCAGGTTTTTAGAAGTAGGAAACAGCACTGCCTCTGCAATTCACAGGTGTTAGAGACACAGCAATTCAAAGAAAAGACATTTCTACTTACTTTACACAGAAATTAGCTCACACATTCAATTTTAGACCAAATGTTTGTAGTGCAATTTTCATTTTAACTGAAGTGCCAATTTGGCAGAATGCCTCAGCCTTTATTAGGCAGACTGACTGAACAGACATTGCCTAGCTCTCTCCTGATCAATAAGAATGGTAGGAGTTGTATTTCACTGAACAAGCATGATCCTATTTTTCCTGTTTATAGGCAGATTGTGACACCTGACAGTTCTTATTTCCTACATTATACAAAGCTTTGCACTTAAGGAGGGACAGGAACTACATCTTTGTTATTTTCCACAGTGGGTGGGCAATCTGCCTCATTTTCAAAGTTTACATTCACAAATGAAGAGCATGCTGTTGCTCCAGGCTGGTCTGTCTGGACAGGAGCCTCAGCTTGTGGCTTGTTCTGCTGTTCCTGATGCTGCCTTTCTGCTTCTTCTGACATCTTGTTTTCCTGTTCCTCCTCTTCTGCCTAGAAAGAGATAATCAGATTCATATGCTACTATTTACCACTTAGATTAAGTCTTTCCATAAGAGCATAATAGTTACAAGGTAAGGACATTTGTTCCACTAGAAAACAGTCACTAGTTGATCATAAGACCAGGTACATTCCAGAACTCCACTCCCATTATGAAAAAAAAAAAATCCCCAAAAGTGAAGGATTAAACTGTGTTAAACACAGAAAAAAGACACATATCTAAATAAGCAATTTTAGTTAACAGCAACAGTGATAGGTCTACCTCCTCTAAAGTTTTTTCAGCTCTCAATTAAAAAAAAAGTAATAAAGCTTTAAATATGTTTTCAATCTCTTCTAAAGGAAGATTATTAAGGGTTAGGTTATTTTGCCCAAAGCACTGGCTATTTATCAGTATTGCCCCTTTATGCTTTAGAACAAACAGTAACCTCATGTTCAATTTACCCTTGAGACTGTGTTGAACAAGTTTTAGAGCTGGAAAGTGTATTGCTGGCAGCAATACCCCTTTTTCAGTGTTCAGCAGCTGTCCATCCAACTTTCTCACAGTGCTGACTTAAAGAATGCATGGTACAAGAGAAACAGAGCAGAGGTCAGCACCCACCCATTTCTAAGACTGATGAGCTGGAGAGAAAAGGCTGATGGATAAGAAAGCATTAATCATGCATCAAATGAAAACTGGAGGCAAGCTGAAATTGAGGGTCTAAAGCTTCATTTTAATGCTAGAATATAAATTTTATTTTTTAGAGTACCAGGGAAGACATGTTGGGAGAGAAGGAGTGCAAGAACCCTAGCTCCCACACATACCTCTCTCTTCATTCTGTAATACTCATCAATGGCATATTGGTATTTTGGTGTGCTTATTCCCAGAACAGATGCAATCTTTTCCCCCAGGAAATCACACACTAAAAAATAAAGGGAGGTTTACATAGGATTAGTATCTAGAAGAGAATTCTTGTACAACATTTTAGTATAAAAATTATCACCATATTTCCTGAATGGTTTTCTCTAGTCCTACTTCACTCACAAAATACCACAAAAACCTGTGAGGTTAATCTCCTATTAGCTGAATATACTAATAATTGCTTTTTAGGATAAAGAATGAACAAAAGGAGAAGAACATGAAATTCAGTGAAAATATATATGGTGATAGGGTTTGAATTCTTCTAGTTTCAGCTTTGGATCTTTGTTTTGCTAGGAATCAGTGAAAGGGTAAGCCTTGAGCTGAACTGAAACTGAAAATTAAGGTTAGACAAAAGTACATGGGTACCAACTGTACTGGCAGTTCAGTCTGCTGGTAGTAGAAAACCGGACAGGATTTACTGACACAAGCATACCCCAAGTCAGTTTTAACAATGTTCTGTGTTATATAATACTATATAATACTAACAGATTAATAAAATATTTGTTTCAGCTGTCTCAATTTTCAAGCTGTAGGCTACATTCAGTGCTACTTTGCTAAAACACATAGGGCGCAGTCAGAAGCATGGAGCAGAGGTAAGCTTGTGTCAGTCAGTTTCTTTACCATGGTGATGGCTGCAGATAACACTGGTTGAGTAAAGGCAAGCAAGAAGTCAAATATTCTGCACTTCAAATTGTAAATCTGCCCCAAGGATGCAAATGACTTAGTCATCTTCAGGGAAAAAAAACAGAAGTCAGTCACTGACTGCTTCAATGAACATTCAGAAAAATGAACTCTATAGATATCCTGGCAATCCTGAGTGCTGTGCAAAAGACAAGTTCAAATTACAGAGGTAGGAGCCAAAATTGAAATGCTAAGAAGAAAGGACTGATGCTCAAATTCATAAAGGACTTCTAAAAAAGGAAAAGCAGCATCTACCCTTGCATATGAAGAACAGATGCATCAAGGAATATAATTACACTGTATATTAGAGAAAAGGCATTTCTAAAAATAAGGATAGGTTAACTAATACAACAGACTGCCAAAAAATATAAAAATATTCAAAATTATATGTACAATGACAGAAACTCCAAAATAATTGTGGAAGAAACCCAATAAAGATACTTTACCTTGGAAAGAACACAGACTATGACAAGCATTTTTAAAACTTGGCAAAATTTTAAGAGATCCATGAGTCAAATAAATGTCTGTGCAGCACCCTTGACAACAGTCCTGTTTATTTTGTAACCTCAGAAGTTCACAGTATGGCATGCAACCAGATGTGTTCTTGGGATACATTCTCACTGTCTTCAGAAAAACTGTCAGTTTAGTTACACCAGCCAGCATTCTTTACAGGTAACAGCACACAAAATGGTTCCATACAAAATCTAATAGAAAACTGATATATTCCCTTGCCAACATCAATCTATCTCCATATGAAGAAAAAGGGGGGAAAGTGTTCATCAAAAGAGTACTTTCTGTTCATTTTTCCATGCAAGAATTGTTTATTAAAAGTAAAAAGAAAAAAAAATCTATAAATGCCTAAGGCAGGAGAGTACATCTCCACAGATTAAATACAGTTCAATTCCTACTTCTGAAAAAGCAACAAGTAGAAACCAAAGATGATTTACAGTCTGTCAACATGACTTTGTGACTTTCAGTATTCCCCTTCTGGTTTACCCAAGAATTAAATAAAGCAATACCTGATAAGGTGGATGTGGCGACTCGCAGCATGTGAAACCACAAGTAGGGTCCCCATGTGAGTGTTGTCTGCAGGAACAAGAGCAGTGTGAGTATGTACAGCTGTGTGGCCACGGCACAAAACAACACATGCAGAACTGAAAATGGCTGGAGAAGAAAGACCTGCAATGTTTTCTGTTTTCCAGCTACTACCATGTTTTTGCTTTAAAATAAGTATAGACCAGGCAAGTGAAGCAAAGTATCACCATAAGATATAACCATGGTTTACCTCTGGGAAAATTTCTTTCACTGCTTTTTGTTTCCTGCTTCCAGACTTGGGAAATGACAAGCAGCCAACTAAATTCTCGGCTAGAAAAGGCTTTCCACAACGTTCTGCATTCCATCAGGCCAAGAGGAGAAGTGAGGTAACAAAGTAGTCCCTCATTACAATAATGAGTGAACTGCAAAAGATTGTTTAAAATCAAACCAATCCTTCAAACATCTGAGGAAGAGGCTGCCTTAAAACATTTACAACCAAACAGGAATTATCCCTTGAAATCCCACCTGGAAAACAAAGCCAGGAGCCCTGAGGGAGGGGGGAGTTAGAGCAGCTCTGAGGGAGCGATGGAGCCAAGCAAAGCGCCTGGGCTGCTGTGAACCACGAGGAACACAATGGGAATAAACTGGGCTCAGCTGGGGCCACCTCAAACGTTTGCACGTGAGTGAGGAAGTTTCTGTGAGGAGCCTGCACACCAGGGCACACAACATGGGACACAAACATGAGGAACTGGAGATCTGTGTGCAGCTGCAGGGGTAGGATCTCATCAGGATCCAAGGGATGCAGCGAATGCACCGAGTGCTGCTGTGGAGGGATACAGGCTGCTCAGGAAGGGCTGGCCAGGAAGACAAAAGGAATTGCTCTTTGCGTGACTGCTACAGCAAAAATACTGCAGCCCCCACACGAACTCATACATAGATATATACGCAGTAAATTAAAGATTTATAATTAAATTAATTATAAAATAATGGGTGTGCACAGGCTATGCTTTTCATCTAAGGAAGAGACTGTATCTGTTTGAAAAAAAAACAAAACAAACCATGTAATAAAAAGGAAAAAGGGAAAAGCAGATTCCAAGCAAATGGGGAAAAATTGTAGGCTTTCCCATTTGTGAAAAGGCAAATTCAACTTTCACAGTGAACTAAAATATGTCTATAGTTAACAGGCTGTTGTATTCAGGTGAGCTCTTTGATCCATATTTCCCCTCAGAAAAGATCTCTGTAGAAGTACCTTTCTTCTGGAAAGTAGCAATTTAAAGTGTTAGCTTTTATTAAATAAAACACATGAGCTCTACTCAGTTATGTAAGTATTTATAACTTGCTGCTAAGAACTGTTTGGTAGTAACTTTTTTCTATGATCTTCTTTAACAGATATGTGTACAGCAACAACCAATATTATTTTAAATAATACAGCTACAGAAACTATCTGGGATAGCCTCAGTATATATGTACACAAGCACTAGGCTTTGGTGCTTTCCAAGCATCATCTCTACAAATCAGTACAACAAGAAATTGTCTGTCAAGCCACAAACTCAAGTTGGGCAGGCTGACAAAAAGCCAGATGCTATATATTTTTGGCAGTGGATATGGAAAATGTCCTGCCAAGGTAAAAGTGTAAGCAAAACCAGCTGCTATCCTACTTACACAAAAGCACCTCCAGCTCATTGATTATGTGCTCAGTTGGCAGAAAGGCTAACGAGGAGTTTGTTCAGTTGAAGAAGTCAAAAAAAGTGCTGGAAAAGCTTGTTGCCACAGGTGCAAATAATGGCACTGACAGGGCTCTGCACAATCCTTCATGATGAGGTGACAGGGTTAGAAAGCATTCATGCAGGGCACAGGACAAACAAGGGCCTGCTGTGTGCTGTAAGAAAGAACTTACAAGAGCCCTCACAATATTTCAGAGTGAAAGGACAAGCTGAGCTTCAATGTGACAGAAGTAAGTCACACCCAGAACATTCTAACAAGTTTGTGGTAACACAAACGTGGGTAACAGCTGAGGCTCAGCAGACACAGAGGTTCTATTGCCACTCTTCCCCCTCCACAGCTAAAAATCAGTTTGGTACGCTGGAAGCACTTCTAAGTTCAGCTTTGTGGGAGCCTCTGCTTCCTGACAAAGCCCAACCAGACATTTCCTCATCCCTGACAAGCAAGGCTTTGCCAGACTCCTCAGTTCAAAAAGTAACTTTCTTTCCAGCATCTCAAAAGGCAATATAAAGCCATGAGAGAGGCTACTTCACAGGAAATGAAGAGGAGAAAGGAATGGTTTGGAGAGTAAACCACCAGGAACAAGGGAACACATCCAAGGCATCACCTTTTCCTACACATTCCCCCTTTATCTCTCCAGGGTAAATTTGGGTGCCTTCCCAGAGCACCTTGGAGAGGGAAGCGCAAACGGCTGATGTCAGGCAAGAACTGGTACTGGTGAAACTGGAGCCATTCAAGTGACATGAACAGGGCTCTTAAGCAATGGCCCAGTACAAATTAATCAAATTAATCCCTGTCAGTGAAGTAGCTTTAATACACTGAGCTGGAAACTGGAAAACCATACCCAAGTCAGCTCCTGCAGACCCACATACCCAGACACTGCATGTCAGCTTCCTCTGGCCAGCCAGAGAAGCCTTCATCTTCAGTCTTTAATCAGCTCAAGGATGCAGTAATATTGTGTTTCTTGACAGGAAACAAGGGGCAGTATGAAACATATACACTGTTTATAGTATTGCTCCTGCAATCAGTCTCTTCAGTAGATATTTCTACAATGTTTAATTATATTACTCAACTATCCTGACTTTATTTTGTTGTCAAAATGGAAACCATAATGGTTTTTACAACTGATTTTTAAATTACAAAAAATCTTAATGTATCATTTTAATTTAAATAGGAATGCACATAATGGATTCGATCACTGATAAAACCAAGGGGCCTCTGGTTCAATAACAGAACAGGATTTTGTTTCCTAGTGTGGGACTGCTGAAGGGAGCACACATGTTCTCTTGAATTTCCGAGTGCACCAAGTCCCTGAACAACCCACATACGTATTTATGTTTGGCAGATTTCAGCCCTAATAACACTTAAACTTTCAAAGGTATGTAGGGTTTCTTTTAGTCAGAGAAAATGGCAAAATGAGAAAAATAATAATATCCTGATTTAGGAAAAACCAAATCCTGTATTTAATAGTTAATATACACCACCAAATACACACTTTTTCATTTTTTACTGTGCCAAGATAAAGTTTTAATTAATTTGTTAATTAGTTTAATCAATGACTGTTCAATGCTATAATAGGTCTTTTGTGTAAGACCATGTAAAACTGTGGTATCTAAGACAAGCCAGTGAAAACAAGATCAGGAACACACACACCAAACTCCATCAAGAGCTTCTACCATATTATGAGTTACTTGGTCAGTGATTATTTTTCTCCTTCATCCTCAAATTCTTAAAAGAAAACCAGAGTTCGATGGTTCTCAAGAGAGAAATTTTTGCTATTTGAAGTTAAAGCCCTTTTAACTACAGGATATCAAGATAACCTTCCTGCAAGGATGTGTTTCAATCTTTCTGAGCATTGAAGGCCAACAAAATCAAATCCCTCCTGGAGCTTTGTTGCAGATGTCTTCTTGGGATGGATTCCAAAGTTGTCACACCAAAGTCATGCTGGTCACAGTCCCTCTGTGCTGATTTACACTCCACCTTCTGCCCACTCATCTAACAGGTGAACGCAGCAAAGAGTTTACACCAATAAACAGAAGGATTATCTTCTTAATTAATACAAAATAAAGTTTTGGTGGACAAAACCAAAAGAAAATATATATATATAGAGTGCAAATATCTACATTTTAGGACAAAAGAATCAAAAACACATCTATACTATTAAAACATTTGAATTTCAGTGTGAGAACATTCAGATATTACTGAATGCTACTATCTAAAAAATAATATCCTGTGTTCTGGATTAAAAAACCACAAAAGACAATAGAATGGGCACCCCAGTCCAACAATGTTAATGAACTGAGTACTGACCTATTGAAGCACTAGAAGTTCTTTCAAAGAAAATTTAAAACCCAGTTCTTTTTGAGACTTGTTTTGTTGAGAGTAACAGGAATCCACCACACCAAGTGCTCTGGTTATGGTATTACCAGGATATATACATATTACTTTGTTAGTAAGAAACACATTAGTATTGTCTGCTTAGCTGTAAAACACAATTAAACCAAGGTACTTACTGAAGACATTTCTTTACAACACAGCAAAATATTTGTTTCCCTTATACTCCTTCAAAAACTGCCAGGAGGCTAATACCAGCAGAGCTTTGATATTTCATGAAGGAAAGTTTCTATTCAAAATACTGAATGTGCTTTTTCTGAAAGTAAACTGGTCCAGAAACAGCTATTACCTGAAACATACTTTTCTGTATCCCAACTGAGATAACAAGTTTTAGACATGCTGGTCTCAGCAAACTGACTATTTAATTGCTTTTATAGAAATCCTAAAAAAAAAAAACCATTTTAAAAGCAGCTGTTGGCTAAAACACCAAAGCTCAGCTTGGACTAGCATTTCTTCAATTGTCTGGCTCAGCTGGGATACACAAAGCATGCAGGAGATAAAGTAAACCTCACTTAATGGCAACCCCTGCTCTAATCAAGTTCATTCTGTCCGAGGTAAAAGGCAATACATAATAAGGCATAGAGTGCTCCACAATAAACTACCCTGGTTTGGGGGGTGCTTTTATTAAAAAATGTATTCAAAATTAAGGACTTAATAAACTATAAAAGGAGAATAACGCAATCTTAACTCCACCATACAATATGGGTTTTGGCACTCAGAAAAGAAATCTGTGTTGGGAAAGGAGGGGAACAATCATGCAGCATTCCTGGCCGCTGTGCACACTTGAGGGCTCTTTAGTGAAGTGTGCATGTGCACAGCAGCATGCATGTCTCTGTCCCCACAACACCTGCACCAAGGCTTGTGAGCCTTCTGCCACTGCACCACCATGGAACTCTGCTACTGTCAGGAAATGGCACAAAAAATACACACATCTTGTTCCCTGATCATTGTAATTGGGAACAAAAATCTCTCAGACATCCACAGATATGTGACATGACTGCCTAGTGGGGAACAGACCTCACTCTGAAGACACCTGAACATTACCATAACAGTCAGTAAGTTCACAGTTCCTGCTTTGATTTGAGAAGGAGCAAAAACCCACCCTAGTACCCAGCAAGGCAGCTTAACATCTCACTCATTGTTTGTGATTACAGTACAGTTCTTTTCCAACTATATACTTTGTGTGTATTTAATGCTGATAATATCCCACCTGCTATCAAGCTAATGTTATTTTTTTGTTGTATACAATAACTGCCTACCAAGAAAGAGGGCAATGCCATCCATCCATGTAAAATCCATTGCAATAGCTTCACCTATTGGTGGAAACCCCAGTCCCACGTGAATTCCCACAATCTCACTGGAGCTTAGTCCTCAACTCACCTTTTTTCTTCTTCAGAATAAACTAATTTTACAGAGGGGAAGAGAGGTACTGCTTGGCAGTCAAAGCAAAGCTCTTATGGTTCACCAGTTCTTCAGAAGAGCACAAGCAGAAAGTCAAAACCTTCAGTCCCTTCAAGAAAGCCAAGCTCTCCCAGGATGGATACACATCCTAATAAATACAGGGTCTCCTACTCTAGAGTAAATAGAAAGCCTCAATCACAACATTTCTTAATTATGGATTCCCAAACAAGGGTGCAAGAGTCATTTCAGCAGCAGTGTCAGGTAGAAAGCAGGGCACTGTTGTCCATGCATGCAAGGTCTCTTCTCTGAAGTGTGGGAACAAGCATCTCCACAGCAGTGCCTGCCTCCATTCACAGGCTGAGCAACATCCATCAACACAAATGAACATTACTTACATGGACTAGGCAGGTCCTTCAAAATCTGGTCTTTATGTATCATGAATTACACAAGTCTTCCTTTATTTCTGCGAGTCATCTGTTTCTTTCCCTCCTTTACTCTTTTAATTATATAAAATTGTTGTTATGGTGACCCTAAATTACAGGTTTAATTCTTCAGTGTCAACAAACATAAGGAAAAAATGTCTCCTTTGCAAATTTTTTTTTTAAGCAACAGTATAAATAAAGGTATCTACTTGTATCAACACAGCAAGTATTATTAGAAGGGAAATGCAGGAGAGGACAAACTATAACTGTGAAGAAATTAAACCCATTTCTAATTAATAAGGCTACTTTAGTGGAAGTGAACTCCAGGACAAAACTTCCCAGTAATACTTTTCACAGATTTCTGAGTCTGTTAAGCCAATCAAATTATTAGAATATATAATACTAAAGGCTGTATCAGATTTGTGACGCAAAAATTAAGTATAAAATGTTTATAGCTGCCCAGTAAACCAGAAGTAGTTATTTATCAAGTAAAATACCTACAGGATCCACAGGTGGCAACAGGTCTTTTTTCTCTTGTTCATCTTCCTCTTCATCTGTGCTATATTCTTCCATCGTTTCTCCACTTGCAAAATGAATAACCCTCCTTGGAATTTTCTTTTTCTTTCCTATGACACCCAGCTCCACATTCTCAAAGCCACTTTCTCCCTTTGAAAGTTGCTATAAAGGAAAAAAAAATCATTATCTCAAGTGCATGCTTCTGGAACTGGAAAGTTCCCCCTTAACAAACTTCATGAGATATTTAAAATATCTTAGATTAATTAGCATTTACAGTGGACACTTATTAGAGCTTGTCTGTCGATAAAAGACTGAAACATTCTTGTTTGCAGATATGTAAAAACCAATCCCTTCTCTAAAAGTAACAACCAAGTTTCTTCTGAGGGGTTACGTTTCATTAAATAATTGGATAAGCACAGAAATATCAATATTTATTGAATAAATATTTAATATGTACTGTTGGGTTTGGAATGAATACCTAATGAAATTAATGAAGTAGTTCATAGGCTGTAGCTGCCTCTTTGCAAGTTCAGACAGACACCTCTAGCACAAAAGAGAACTGAAAAACCAAGCAGCCAGGCTCAAGCCTTAAAAAGATGCACGGAGGAATCCGCCCCTCTGGGCCTTCATCAGCAACCATGAGTAGTGCAAGGGACCAGGGTAAAAGGACAACACTTGGTTTTGTGGCTAAGAACTTACAAAGTGAGGAGTCTGGCTGTGCCCTCCAACTGCTGAATGCTACAATGCAGCCTTTGGGTCACAAGAATTAAGAATATATACTTCTAGTTCAGAAGCCTGCCGATAAATCCTGAGGCTAGTCACTCCTGCAGGCAGAGAATTTTAGCAAGGTTTTGTATTGCAGCTATCAAAACAGAGCCTTCATCTTGGTAGAGCTTTTAGATGCTGGTGCACCAAATGCACAAAACTGTGCTGGAAACATTCTGCCCTATAGAGAAGGCCAGAAAGGTTAGGAAATGCCAACCACATGTTTTTAACGTACCATGAAGGTTCTTAAAAATGCATGAGCTCAAGTAATTTGAAACTGTATCACAAGGAATGACAGGCACAGTGCGTGCAGAATCCAGGTTGCATAAAATGCATTCCAGTTTCCAGCTTCTTCCCTACACAAACCTAATGATCTCCACAGAGCACAGTTCAAAATTATAAATAAAAATACACATTTTATCACACAGCTGAAAGACATCCCTTTATCACTGCAAGTGCAGCATCACCATCCTCATCCTCATGCTAGATTACACAACACAGCTCTGGAAGGCAAGCAGCTTGGTTAGCCAGGAAAGACTGGGCACGGGGGAGAGAGGCAGCAGAGGGTCCTGGGGAGCAGAGCTGCTTCCTTCATTGCAGCCACGGATCCTTCCCGTGCCCACGGCGAGGAGGGAGGCGGGCAGAGATCACGGGCTGAGCTCCACAGCCGCAGAGGGAGCGCGCCCATCCACCAGAGTGGCTGACTGCCTGCAGCACCGCTCCGCAAATCTGCAAGTCATCTCAGCTCCCCAGCACCTCTCTGGCCAGCCTCGCACGTTCCAGGCATTTTCCTGGAGGAGCACAGCAGAAACCAGCAGCAAGTTTTCAATGGGGTAATTCGGCTGAAACAGTATTTTCAGGCAGAATCACATTTTCACGCAGAAAGACTAAAACTGACTATCTGGGGCCCAGTGCAACCTCTCTGCTATCAGTCTTGGGAACAGAGCAAAGCTACAAAAACACAAATGCTGAAAACAGCGAAGCAACCTGAGCCCAGGGAGCGCTGCTTGCTGCCATTATAAAAGTGCCACTTCCCGGGACTCCGTTCTGTACCTTTTTGTGCAAAAAGCACCACAGAATCAGCTTTTCATGAACATTCCACAATCCTTTATTGGCATCATACAATGACACTGTTTTTATATTTAGGCACAGTACTGAAGAGCACTGTTTCTTGCAAACACATCATAAATATCACTGTGATTAATAATAGCAAGCAATGTGAGCCCCTCCTTAAGAGGTCTTCTAAAAGCACAGTCTCTTAATCTGATTTTGGCTCATTTAGTGCAAATGCTTCAAATATTTTAACTTTAAAAAAATGTGGTTTAATATTTCAAGTTTTAAAAGCAAGCTTTAGTTCTCTAACACCCCTCCCACACTCACACTACCTACAGTAAGCAACTCCACATAGCTGGTACTGGTAGAACATTTCAGACAAATGCAGTAGCTCAAAGCAGTAAGGATTCACTAAGGAACAGTGAATCTGCTTCCCTTAGTAATCTGGCTCAAAGTCCTACATCATTAAATAAAATAATGCATGTCATCTGTTGTTTTGGTTATTACCTAGTCAACAAACCTGTGTGGGTTTTAGTCATCACTGGCCTTTTAAGTTTCATCTGCACAGCAATAAAAACCATCTCTCTCCCAGGTGTGAGCAGAACGTTCAGCACCAATAAATTTTATCTTTCCAAAACTGTGGTAATGCAAATTTATTCTAGAGTTATCAACTAGATTCACTTTATAGCTCAAAGGTTACGGTATTTCTTATTTGACAATTTATACTTTTGATCCTCCTTTACGAATTTGATCTTCTTTTCCAATTTAGGAAATTTTCACAAAGACCTTTCTTCTAGCGCATGGCTTTAGTCAGGTTTCTGACCTCATTTTTTTTCCACAGGCTCCTCCTTCTCTAACACATTATATGGTCTTGAAAGACTCAGCATTTGTGGCCATGTCACAAATGAAGTATTTACTTTGGCTTCTATTCTGGCAATTGTTAGACACCAAGGCTGGTCACTCTTGTGCTTTTGCCACTCTTAAGGCACTCGGTAAACACTGTGAGGCAACTTCCCCTTTCTTTTAAATGTCGCCTTGGAATTTTTCTTGGCTTTATGGCACACATACAAACCTTACCTGCCAGGCAGTCAGGATCTGAAGCTCCTGTTCCTTGTTTACCCTCTTTACACCTACTCTACCTCAGCCTTTGTCCAGAAACAGAGACAGAGCAGGGAACCTTGACAGTGCTGATAAAATACCCAGCACAACAGAATTTTAGTCCACATATAAAATGCCAAAATAAATAAACTACTGTTAAGGATAAGGTGTGCCTGGACACCTGCAGGCAAGCTGGGGGAGCTGACACAAGTAGTATTAGGTGATGCAATAACATAAAGTTTCATGAAGGAGACAAAGAAGAAAAGTAAAATTAAATAGGGAGACTAGGCTATAGACTTTGGCATCTTTTAACCCTGCATTTGACATTTAACCTGTCAAATGCAGAAATCCTTGTAAGAGCTTATGAACCAAAGCACCAAAGTGTGTGATGCCCACTTTCCCAGAGAAAGACGAGTAATTCAATTTGCACAGATCTACAGACCAGATACTGCTAGTCACTAGAAGGCTGGTAACAGCTAATGAAAAATATTTCTACTATGCTATCTTGGCTGTCTTACTGATTTTTTTGATAATTTTTTAGGCTAGGGTTGGGGAGGAGGAGGGTTGTTTAGGCTTGAGCGATTTGGGTGTTTTCATACTGCTGGTTTGACTTTCCACCCTTGTGTTTTAACTGAAATTAAACAGCATAAGTCTTTCAGAAACAAAAGACAAGATGACAGAGCCGGAGGAGGGCTATGAGAAAAGACACCCTCCCAGCAAGGCTCGGAAAGGCACCACGAGCGGGGAAGGGGCAGCGGCAGCGCCCACAGCACCGGGGCGCCGCCGAGGCCGGAGCGAGGAGCGGCAGGACCGGAGCTCGCCGGGCTGCGCTGTAATTAACAGCTGCTGTCCCCGATCGCCTCCCACGCCTTGGCCAACTTGACAGCACGGAGGGAAGTGGAAACCTGTCTCACTCTAATATTTATCAGGCTCGTTTGTCAGAGCCATTGTCCGCTGGCGAGGGAGACACCGGAGACACGCGTGCCCGCCGCGCTGTCTGTAATTACAGCGCGCTGGACGGAAGGGCAGACGGCTGACAGACAGACAGACAGACAGACAGACCTCCTCTCCCGCGGGCGCGCCACGGCAGGGACCGGGGGCTGCCCCAGCCCCGCGCACCCCAGGCCGCGGCCGCCACCCCCGCCCCGGCCGGAGCCGCCGCGCCCTCGCCCCGCTCCGGAAGCGGCTGCGCCCGGTCCCGCCGCCCGCCCGGAGCGGCCGGGGAGCCGCCCGCGGCCCCGCTCACCTGCTCGGGCTCCATGGCGCCGGCGGCGGGCGCGCAGTAGAGGGTGATGGCGGCCAGCCCCTGTTCCATGCTCCCGCCCGCCGCGGCGCCGGGGGAGGGCGGCAGCGGGCCCGCCGCGGCCCGGGGAGGCGAGCGCGGCCGGGCGGCACCGCCCGCCACACCGCCCGCCGGGGCGGTGCCTGCGGCCCGCGGGGCCGGCCGCGAACAGGAGCCGGCGCCCGGCCGGCAGAGACTGGGGCACCGCCGCCACCGGCTTCCGTCATTTCGCTTCTCCCCGCAGCCCGGCATTAACCGGAGCCGGGAGGGAGGCACGGGAGAGCCCAGGGGTGGCCGGGCTGCCGGGGACAGCCGTACCGGCACGGAGGCGGAAACGTACCCTCACTGCGCTGAGGGAAAGGCGCCGTTCTGGGGCAACACGCACATCATCTCCCCAAAACAGCGTGAAAACCTGTAAAATAATAGAATAATATTTTAAGAAGCAGATGGAGTCTCTTGCCAGTAGTTAGGGGGCTTACTGGCCCAGGACCACCCTTGCTCAGCCTTGCAGGACTGGGTGATGGTTCAGGCAAGACGAACGAACCCTTGAATAAGAAAGAAATTCAGACCAAGAGGGCCCTGGCCACTGGGCTGCGGCTGGGTGAGAAAATAACATGTATGCCCAGGAGGGTGGGAGAAGTGCTTGCCAGGTGAGAGATTTGCTCAGCTGCTCCTGGAGAGAGGTGGGAACCCTTCTGCCTCCAGTGTGCGCTGATCCCGGCAAAATGTACATTAGTAAATGTCAGCTACCAGTGAAAAGAGCTGGAGGTGGAAGCATCTGAAACATTCTTTTTATGGGATTGAGAAGGGAGCAGTTTTAAATTTTTTTGGAGGGGGAGGGGGTTGAACCAATGGCTGTAACATGCACTTACATGACAGCAAGAGCCGTCTTTCAATCCTGCATCATTAAGAACAGTTTCCAAAAAATTACACTCTATAGCACAATATGGGCTCTTAGACACTTTCTTAGTCATATCATCAAAGCATAATCCAGAGCCCATGACAAAAGCCCAGGTAAAGCACAGACACCTCAGACTTACACTTATACCAGCATAGGGCAGAAAATGTTCCTTGTGAAAAGGGCTGACATAAAATATATGATTAAGAAACAGAATGATTACAGAATGAAAGGTTAGACTGTTATTTTAGACACTACAGGGCTGAATATCTGCTTAAGGGATTACAACAAACATACATCTCCTAAAGTTCCAAAGAAACAAACTAATGTTAGGATACACAAATATTTCTTACCCTCGACAGAGTATACATTCTGTTTAGTGAAGGACTGGTTGGATACAGTAACAGCTCCTCAAGAGCAGCATTAAATCATCACCCAACCAACTTGCTTTCTTCCACCTCTGCTGTGGTTATAGCAGCTGTACAGTCATATTGAACTTAATCTTTCACCTCCCAGAACAACTGGCATTTGCAACTTGGACAAGTTTAATAAATTTAGCACATTAATGTTGAAAGTCCTATGGAAAGGTAAAGAGTTACCAAATAAAGCCATAGCTGTTTGTGTGTGTGAATAGTTAATTGTCCAGCTTCCATCACACAGCTATCCATGGACCATCATAGCCATTTCCTCTTAGCAGGCTGCTCAGCAGCAGCCTGAGCTCAAACAGCTCAGACAAAAGCTTGTCTGACAGCAGCAACAGCTTTCAGCAGGATATACACAGGAAGACAGACCTCAGTCTTCTAAGCACTTCTAGTGAATTTCGCTTGACCCTAGCTCTTCAAGGTTCTTGTATGCTAGACAAAACTTTTCTGCAGACTTTTCTGAGATGCCATAGAGGGTGAGGACAAAAACCCTAATGCAAGAAAATGGTGCTGGGAGTGTTACACGTTTGCCAGGAAAGTGTTATTTGCATCAAGCTATGAAAGGCCATGTAAGTCACCAATCCATTTAGATGTGCTCCTATATAGCTGAACTCTTGTTCTCAGTGCCTCCATCATGGATGTGTTTTTTTTCCCAGGCTTGAGATCCTCAGGCAATTTTTCTAAGCAGACTCCAAAGTATTTTCTACCCGGCTTCCTAATGTAAGAGCAATATATATACACTTTGTTAATTCCAGCATATATCTCAGAAATACCAATAACACATACTTTAAAGGAAATGCATTCTCAACTTGCCCTTGTCTCTGCCAACACTCAGCTAGTGACAGCTCTCCTTGTATCTGGTTGCAGTTTAGGTACTTTGGAAATGGTGAACTAAAAGTTAAAACTAAATGTAGGCCACAAGCTGAAAATAAGAGTTAAATTGTTGGTAACTTGACAGTCTGACTGAGCCTATCCTGGAGCACAGTGCTTCACTGTTCATCCTCAATATCCCTATTCATGGTTGATTTCCATCAAAAGCATTAACCATCCACTCTCCCCTAGGGACAGCATTTCAAACCAAGATTTCATACTCTTTCCTGCATGGTTTTGCATATTGCTTTGGTTTATACTGCTCAAGAACTGAAAATAGTATAAAAAAGAAAAATCAGGTTTTAGTAAGCACACCACTATCAGCAGCTTGTTGTTCACACACCAACAAGCTGGTGATATGCAAGGACTCATTATTTTGTTATATTTAAAAGACAAAGATTCAAATTAACTGATCATTGTGCAGATTAATGCAGTGCACTTAGGTAGATGGCATATTTGAAGATTTTTCAGCATCCTCCACACCATTAATACACATACCATTAATCAAGCAGGAGACAGTTTCACATTATAAACTACATTACAGCATAGCTCATGTTTTATTAGTGCAAGAGTCTAGTGTCATATATGAGACATTCCCTGTTAGCTGCCATCTCAGAGAACTGGCTGACAGAGGGACCAACTTGTTTTAACTACTGCATTTAACTTTTATCTAGACAGCAGAAATAGGTGTCCATTTACACACTAAACACTGCAGTATATTAAAATTTATAATACACCCTCTTACCCTAAGATAAGGGTACAAGAACTATGCTGGATTTCAAGGTTCATCTTGGTCTACCTAGTTTCTGAATTGTGCCTGTGGATTCTACCCTTTTTATATCAACAGAGTAAACTGAAATAATAAACTGCTATAGGAAATTAAGATTAGAATGTAGCTGAGTTGGGGCAATATGCTCTGATAAATAGAGCTATCTCTGTTTAAAGTTCAGTACCAGCACAGAATTCCACCTAATATGCTTTAGAAATTACCTCCAGAAAAAAGGAACTGCTTAACTGGCAGCCTGGCATGAAGATTATCTTCATTATACAAGACAGTTTGGTATCTGCACACCTGTATTTTTTCAGTCCCTTGATTCTCTGTGTATAGGGGAAGAACGATGAAATTCTATATGACAAAGTCTTGTACAAACCTGAGCACAGCACATCCACATTCTAAAAATGCTCCACAGATGAGCACCAACAGCACATTTTTAGGTACTGAGCTATTCTTATTGTATTTATGCCAAACATGAGTTACAACAGTCTTTAAAAAAAAAAAAACTAACTAAGAAAATCTCATTACACACTAAAAGGACAGTTAAAAGGAACTGAAGAGACAGGCCATTCCCTTGTTTATAACCACTTAAATTTTATTTTACAGTATATTTGTGACATTTTATGTTACTATAACCAAAGATCAGGGTTGTTTACAAATATAATGGCTGCCATTTGATGTAAACAATTAAAAAGTGTCTCTAAATATTAAAATTTTACATCATGATTTTGTTTTATTAAATTGAATTGCTCTTTGTGCCATCAGTTATTAGTGGAGAGGAACTAATTTAAGCAAAAATAGTTTTCAGAAATTAGATGTAGAAACTGAGAAGCCTGGGTAAGATTTCAAAAGACCACTCTCTCATCACTGTAAAAAGGAAGAAAGCAAATTCATTCACTGAAGTTGCAATGAAGAGTCAACCAAGTCCATTTGTATTAAGGCTTCTTTACATATTATTGAATCCCATCATGCCTTTCATATTCCCAGCAGCACCTTGTTGAAATTGTCTCATCATTGACTGCAAACCAGCCATGCCACCTGCAGAAAATAAGTGAGAACATGAAAGTGTTAATGAACTCTGAGGCACAGCTCTCTTGCTTGAGGCATCATTCCTGTACACACACTCTTCCAGTAATATACAAAGGCAGAAGCCCAAACTGTCAAACCAGGTTTAAACAGCTATTGAATATAAAGAATGGAGTGAGTAGCTACAGAAAGGTCTGCAAAACATCAGGCTTTAAGATGATTTGTGCATTAAGAACTAGACAGAAGAAAAAACTTGCTGGAATGACTATTATCAGTCAGTAAGATTCAGTTATGGGAGGCCTTATTTAAAGTTGCTCTTGTAAAATTTAATCACTTGAGCAAATCTTAGAAGAGAAGGGAAGTCTAGGAAGATTTGCTTTACCACAGACATCCTTCACTATTCCAAGTAGTCATTTTGAGAGCTGAATCCAAATGAAAAGCTAGATTAAGCACTGCTAAGTGCAAAGTATTTGGACTCAACTTTCTGATTCTTGTTAGAAAACCCCGGAAATACTTAATACTGATATATACTGCACATAGTCTCTCATCCCCTTCCTCACTTCTGTATCTCAAATGCTCCACTATAACTGACAGTCCTCTCTTGAAGCTATAAAAAGTCAGCACATACCCATATGATGAAGAACTCTTGGATCCATCATCTTTGCCATCTGCTGATTCAGTTTGGCCAGCTGAGATGGGTTTACGTTCTTGGACATATCACCACCTAAATAAAAAGAAAAGAGCAATCATAAGAAAGTGGATTAACAAATGGTGCTAGAAACAAAATAAATCCAAATGTTACCTCCTAATTCTAGATTCATATCCATGAGCCCATTATTAGAAGTTACTACATCAGCCACTAAAAGTCCATTTAGGATGAACACTCCCTGTGCTCCACAAACCAGACTGAAGTGTTAGCATTGTAGTAGCAATCAAGTCTGCATTGACAGAAATACAGTAGCTTTCCTTGCTAAGCTACACACTGGTGTCATGAAGAACAGTGCAGCTCTTACCAGTGAAATAAAAGAAATTTCAAACATTGTGAAAATGAGCAAGCTACAACTCACTTTCTCCCCTCTGTAATCAGTGTTTTCTCATTTCCTCTGTGTACACACCTCAAGTGAACTCCCCCCTTAGTTAATAAATTTTAGAGTGGGGTTTTTGGTATTGGTTTGGAGGTTTTTTTACCTTTGAAAAGCCCTTTGATGCCTCCCATCTTTTTCACCATCTGTGCAAACTTAGTGTATTGGGTCAATAGCTCCTGAACATCTCTGGTAGAAACACCAGAGCCTCTTGCTACTCTTTGGATTCTTCCTGGCTGCTTACTGAAAACTTTGGCACCATCTGTACTGTCAAGTTCTGCAATTACAGTGTGGAAAAGAAAAATCCATTTAGTCACTGACATTAAAAACTGTTACAATTGGTAACAAACAGCAAACCTGTTTTCACTGTTGAGAATTTAATTTTGAGACAGAGAATAAAAACTTAAGTTTTAAAAGTGACAATGCAAAATTTTACATAAATCACTGAGGCATAATATTCTACAAAGTAATACTAAGAAGCTCTTCATATGTTAATCACTGTGATAGAAAAAAAGCTGTATGAATAAATTATGCTCTTGGGATACTTGGTATAAAGCCATATTGACGGTTTTCACACAAGCATAAGAGCATACTGCTAAAGGAATTCTAGGTGGAATAGAAACAACACTGAATTCCAGAGACCAGGCTATGTCACCAAGTAAATTTGAGGGTGAGTAGGAAAAAGACAGCAATGCCAGATTAAAGATTAACATACCTTATCAATTTGCAAGTATAGCATTTATAATTTATGAACAGTTACAATACAATGAATAAAAGTACACTGATTTCCAACAGAATGGAAATTATCTGAAATCCCACCTACTCTGCACAAGACAGAGCAGCAACCGGAAAAGTATCTCTAGATATTTAGATTTATTAAGAAATTTGGAGACACGTGTACTCCTTGCAATTCCCAAGAACATGAAATATTTCTTGTCATTTTCTGTCATTGTACATGCTGCAATATGAATTTTTCCAGAAACATCTCTCTAAATAAGCTTGTTCAACAATCAAGAAAAAAACAGAGGGTGAAATTTGTATTACCTTGATCATTCATACTGTCCATTATAGTCATGAGTTTCTTTAGCCTTGCCATTGATTCCTGTTCATTACCTTTACTCATGAAGTCAGTTCCAAAACCAGGGATCATGCCCTTGTTTCAAGAAAGGAAAACAAAAGCTGTGTCAGAATAGGCAAAGCTAACTTTGTTAAGCAGAAAGAAATATAGACAGCAAGTGTTAATTCAGTAGTTGCATGCTGCAGTAGGCAAATAATTTCACCTTTTTAAAAACAGAACACAGATTATAACAAATTTCAATTAAGAGTTTTAAAACAAAATTATTTTGGGGATAACTAACCAAGATCTGACTGAATGGTCCCATTTTCATGATGTTTTGGAATTGTTCATACATATCTCTTAATGTAAATTGACCTGAAGCACAACAACAAAAGAAAAGTTAGCAGAAGTCACACCAGCATTTTGCTCTTACTCTCCTTTTTTAATTACTCTTTATTCATAAGGTAAATATTATACTACATAGATAAGTAGATAAATAAATCTCTTCACATGGCTAAACAGTTTCAGATGGCACACGCTGAACCATTAAGCTAGTTTTTCTGCAGTTGTAATCTGACAGACTTTTGTTTGAAAAACACAACCCAATTTACTTGGCTGCCACATTTACTGGAGAAAGAAAAACTGTTCTTCACTGAGCATGAACAAGTTGTTTGTGTCCACACATAGCACAAATGAACTCAGTGATCTCTGCCACAGAGCACCTGCCATGGTCAGGTCACTGTAATGCTCCTGCAATTCAGACCTTGGGAATAACTTACCATGTTTTAGCTTTTCTATGAGTGCTTCATTATCATCCAACTTCAACTCATTTACTTTATCTATCAATCCTTCAATATCACCCATACCTGGATAAAGAAAATAGATCTGAAATTAGCATTAAAAAAATACACTTTGACTTTCCATTATCCAATTCTAAGTGTCTTTTAAGTACAGTTGTACACTGGACATACCAAGCAGCTTGCTGATGAAAGGCTGTGTTTTAAAGGGCTCAAAGTCATCTATGTGCTCGCCAGTTCCAATAAAAATAATAGGACTCTTTGTGGCAGCAACTCTGCAATGAAATATATTTTATGAAATGGCCTCTCAAACACCATCCATCTTTTATACTATAATCAGCTAGGTATCATCAACACCATGCATTGTGTCTCAAGGATCTGCCCTACTCCTCACACCATTAAGAAAAAACACCCTGCACTTGGATGTTTAGCTCAGAGTAGTTAAAAAGATTTTTCTCTAATTAGTACTTTATAAAATACAAACTCTGTTTGGAAAAAATCAGAAACAGAATTTGCTAATTTTCATTGCTGACTTTAAGAAACTTGAAAGGAAAGAAAAAAATAAATAATCTCCAGTTTATCCTAATACTGGGCTATTACTGATACTAATGACAATACCGTCAGATGACAGGCACTGATTACAATTTCTTCAAGGTACCTCATACAAAAGACAATCTCATTTTCAACACAGGAAAAAGCTCAAACATAAGAAAACTCAGAACCTTTCCACCACACTGGCATTACCTTTTAAATAAAATTTAGTTTCCAGTCCACAGACAGTACAGGGCAAACACAGCACACTTAAAGCACACAAGCATATGACAACTCAAACAAGAGCAAAATGAAAATACCAAAGGCTTTAGTCTTCCAACATTGTGCTACAGATAAAGCAAAATACATATGGCAGTTTAGGAACTCTAACACTTCAGGTCAAAGACAGACAGGGATTTAGCAAGTCAGGGGCAGTTATTTTGACTGTTTTAACAAAACATCTCAGCTCCAGACAAGCTGTATCATTGAAAGACAGTTGAAACAATCACATAAGGCTGAAGATAAAATGTAGCATTTTTTGGTCAAAACTCTGCCAAGATACAGGACATGGAAGGTCCAACAAGAATGGAATTTGGGTAAGTATGACCGCAGACAACTTTTCATCAAGTTTCTGGACACTGCCACTCCAGAAGTTTGCTCTGCATTATAGTTTTAAGGTCACATAAGATGAGGTACAGTTTTTCCCCTTTTGGAAAAAATCTCTTGAGATGCAAAACTCTTCATTTAAGTCATATCTATTGAGCCCAAATTTATCTTTCTGGAAAAATGCCTAATACACAATAGGCAATGAATACTGCTTCATGCTGACTTCAGAAGACAAAAGTCTGATCTGTGACAATACAAACTACTGTACTGAAAACACATCCTATCACTGAATGCTGATGTTAAGCATCATGAGCAGGTGATCCTGCCCACCAGAAGAAGGATAAGAATCTAAGTGTGACTGTGACTGACTTAGGTTCTGTGCAGTGTGCCAGTGACACTCCCCAGGACAGGTCTCTGTGGGACACTAACACATTTCACAGCTGGCTGTGCACAGCCAAATGTTGGACACTGTTATACCCTATTGGTACTTACGCACTGAGGGCTCCACCTCCTTTGGCATGTCCATCCAGCTTAGTGACAATAACAGAAGCTACATCTACTTTGTCTTTGAAAGCTTTAGCTTGAGCTTCACAAGCTTGGCCAATGGAAGCATCCATCACATAAACGATGTTATCTGGTTGCTAGGAGAAATGAGATACACAAAAGAATAATTTCCTGCTTTACTAAACAATATTCATGCATTATTATTATTATTATATAGGTTCAGTAGCAGAACTTCCTGCAATAACAGTATACTAGAGCTGTACGCTAGGGTTTAAAACAGGACCACTGTTTTATGAACAGTATTATCTAAGAACCATTTAAAAATTCTGATGCTGAATGACTATATGATTCATCTACAACACAAAACATTACAATTTAATAGGTTTGTGTTTATTAGTTATGATTCAAGTGATTTTAGCCAGTATCTTGAGCCAATAAGACAATTAGTATCTACAAGCGCTTATTAGCTAACGTCTTCAATTTGGTTTTACATTCAGATATTTAAGACATCCATTCCTCTAAAAATAAGTAAGCATTACCAGGATTTGTGTGGGAAGTGTCATATTGTTATGCAAGACCACAGAGTCAAACAAATAGCCAGACTTTTTAAACCCATAGAAACAACAGCTTCATTTACATATCAAAACTCTTGAAAGTTATCCAATCATCTTCTCTGTCTCAGTGCAACTATTTGTGACAATCACAGAAAGTTTAGTATTCATAGTTAAAGAAAACCAGACCAGACTGGTTCTTTCATCTAGTTTTTCAATGCAAAGATCCTGAAAAGGAAAAGTTAAAGCAGGAATGGCAGTCTGATTATATGCAAGCATCCTTGAACAGAAGAATAGAAGAATTAAACCATCACAACAGTAACAAGCACTGGTCATTTAGCCTTTGCTTATTCATATCTGTTTGTATATTCTAATATCATCTAGGAGTTAAAGTAAAATGCACACAGAACATTAGGATAAAGATTAATCAACTGCCATCAAATGCCAAATTACTGCATTTCTCAAAACTACTCACTATAGCATTAGCAACTTGTAACATTTCTTCAAACAAAGAGTCTTCTTGTTTGTGACGTCCACTTGTATCAACAATGATGATTTCAAAGTTTTCATTCTTAAATTTCTCAACACCTTCTGAGGCAATTATTACAGGATCCATTTCTGTATAACTGATCACAAAGAGAAACAAAGATTCAGAATTTCATCATTTGACTATAAACTTGTTAACTATAAGTCTATGTGGATTTCAAGAGGGAACTCCTCTTATGTAAAGCAAAAATTGGTTACAAATACGTCTTCCTAAGCCATTTACCCTTACTGCTCAGTGAACTGAAGCACAAAGCCTGAAGTCTGTCTCACCTGCTGGTAGCTGCAGTAAGTTCTACAAGACCCTCTCTCAAACAGGATTTAGCTGAGCACCTAGACAGTTCACCTTCAGTGAATCTTAGGGGAAAGTTATTTACTGCTTTATAAGAAGACATTTCAGGTCCACCTCTGTCTCTATTTGATAATAAAAATTAAGCATCCAAAAATCATATCCTTTGATCTGTGAGATACTTCTCAAAAATCTGGCCATGTCTGGTAAAAGTCTGTGAACTGCTATACATCAATTAAGCACCATAGGGAATTATTCCTGGACACCTGATCTCTTTGTACACTGTCCTACCTGCTATTCCTGGCAATATACTGAACTGGACAGAATTTTCATCTGATCAGAGCAAGTATTACCCAGAATATATTATTAAAATGAAAGCAATTATACCATGCTAGATGGGGTTTAGTGCAAAACGTTCAGAACAGAACAATACATAACTGGAGTTGAATTGTTCTCCAAAGTGTTTCTGGAAGATGCTTACCTCCCATAAAAGGGAATTCTTGCTTTTGTGGCATTCTGCTTTAACTGGTCAAAAGCACCTGTAAGACAGGTATAGTCAAGGGACTACTTAAGGAAATCTTCAAATATTATAGATAGAGAACTACATCATTAAAGTCTGTGTTACCTGCTCTGTATGTGTCTGCACATATTAGACAAGTCTTCCAGCCTTTCCTCTGATAGAAGTATGCTAACTGAAATGAAACCCAAAACAAGTAGTTACACCAAAGTCCCATTGACACGACACTTTTAACAGCCTCAAGTCACACACAGAGGATAAAAACTCAAGCCAGCCCTTCTATAAGTGAGGCCACAGAGTAAGACTGTTCATGCTTAGCATGGCCATTATTTAGGGAAGCATATCATAAATAATTACTAATGGCAAGATGAAAACACCTGCTTGACTCTGCTTCTGATTTTGATTTCTTGAAATGGCAATCTCTAGGAATGACTACAAATAACTTAAGCCCCCATTTTACTAACTCCTGAATTCTTCTTAGTGTTAATACTGCAGATTGGAGTAGCATGTAGAAACTACCCAATGCAATACTTCAATATCCAGTACCATAATGGCTACAACTTGTACAGCTCTATATTTTTGTACTTTCAGAGGAACAAAGATATTTCCATTGAAAGGACATGTTTTAAAGCAGTGGACAGAATCCTAAACCTTCCTACAACACTCAGCTTCATAGCTGCTACATATATTCACAAAACATTGACCAAATACAAACATTCAAAATAAAGTTCACCTACATAAGCACTAAGAAAGTCTTCTGAAATCAGAGCAGGCTATGCTGAATATTTCACTATATGTGCATCTCAAAAGGAGATGACAAAAAACAATGAAGATGTGTCTTTTTTCCACAGGATAATTTTTCCTCACAACTTGGAATGTACCAAGCTCTGTCCTGGGGTGAATGAGTGAGTCAAGAGCTTATGGTTTAAGATAAAAGGGCAGATTGGCGAGGGTGATGCTGTTGTGGGTGTTTGTTACAGGCCACCTGATCAGAAGGAGCAAGTGGATGAGGCTTTCTATGGGCAGCTTGAAGCAGCCTCAAAGTCACAGGCCCTGGTTCTTGAAGGGGACTTTAACTACCCTGACATCTGCTGGAGAAGCACAAACAGTCCAGGAGGTTCCTGGAAAATGGAAAGCAGGGATTATAACCTCCTGTCACAGGAAGGGGGACAATCCCACAAGGAATGGTGTGCTGTTTGACCTCACACCAACAAACAGGGAAGGCCTTGTTGCAGATGTGAACGTATGTGGATTCAGAGCATTCTTTTTTTTAGCCTTAAAAAAATACAAACAAATTTCCTCAACAAATCTGGGGCTGGAACAGGTTTCACATCAACTTACACTTAATTGATACCTTGTATCTAATACAAAGGCCAAATTCCACTGTTTTTCTAAATAAGTAATGGCATTAACACCCATTCTTAGTATTTAGTCTTAAACCTGGAAAGTGAACTACAGTGCTGTGGTTTAACTAAGTACAAGGACAAATAAAGACTCTTATAGGGTACTGTTTCATCAAGAGTTCAGTTTAAAAATCTTTGAAGGAAGTCCTACAAGTCATAAATTGTCCCAAAAGAATTTTACTTTCAACATTCATCTCAGAAATCCCTCTGCAAACGTATCTCTACATGGTAGTGAGTTAGAACTTTCATACTAACAAAACCAGCACAGATCACAAGCCAAACCTACCTAAGGAGCCCAATGACTACCAGCTTCCCCAAGCAAAAACAAAACCAAACCAAAACCAACAAACAAATCAAAAACCATGCAAAGAGATCCACTGCACTTACCTTTGAACAAGTTGTTGTTTTACCACTTCCTTGCAAACCAACAAACATTATAATATTCTGTTTTCCTTTGGTAGGTGTCCATGCCTTGACTCCAGGATCTACAAGCTGAAGAACAAAGCACAGAAAGCACAGAACAGTTGTGTCACAGTAATGCTAGGTGCCTGCTTTCATATTCAAAGGAGAAAAACAGCTTTTGCGCAGTTTCATCTTGGCTTAGATTTTTGCTGATTTACAGTGAACAACAACAGTCCTTACAAGGTATCTATAATATATAAGGTTCTGCATAATAATTCTGCAACAACAACATTGTTAATTTCTTTGTAACACCCAGCACAGTCAGGCTGTGGCCTGTATACATGGCACAAGGGTAACAAGCACCACAGAAAGGTGACCTCCACCCCTCTTGTCACTGCTCAGGATGGGCTTCTTCCAGTGGGAATCCTACAGCACAGAAGGCTTTGTAGGGTTGCTGCCTCACTTGTGAAATGAGTAGAAGGTAGATACATTCCTGAGAGCCACCATATTTGTGGGCACAGACACAGACTACAGAAGAACAAATGACTACACTGTAAATTGGAAAGAGGGCAGAATACACATACTCAAGTCCTGATTTGACCAAGCAGGCAGATTAATGAGAAATGTTGCATTGAGCTGCTGGGTTGTTGTTTATCACTTCTCCAAAGGCTTATCTGTAGTTGGAACATTAGGGTAGCAAAGCTGTATTCTGGGCTAACCAGAAGCAGTCTAGAAGCTAGCAGTACTTCAATCTTGTCTTTACATTTCAGTTGAAGAATAAGAACAATTGAACTCAAAGCTTAAACTGAAGTTAGTTTGAGAAATGCCCAGGATTTCTCAATGCAGTTTCAATGAGAATACTGCTGTTTGCAGTACTGCAGTTGTGCTTTCACATCAGAAGGCCTGACTGCAGGTACCACATAACCACCTAAAAGCTTGCCTTGCTACTGCACTACTGCCAAGCCCAGACTGTTCAAGGAAAGTGATGCAATGCAGAATTTTGAAGTCCTACCTTAACAAGCTCTTTAAAGACCGCATGCTGGATCATTTTTCTTTTGTTAAGGCCAGATGCCATTTCTTCAAGATCAATTGCAGACCTGAGTTTGAGAAAAGCATGGAACACTAGCATAACTTAAAGCATCACTTGAACCTAGTAATAGAGTTTTTGGAACTGCAACAGCACCCTGATTTGTCCTGAGTTTTCAGATAGGATGTACTTAAGAAGTGACATGCATTGGAGACATTCTTATGCAGAGCACAAAAACAGGTTTCTAAAATGCATCTTTCAGACTTGTATTTACTTAAATTAATCTGAAAATAGGCAAAGTAACTGTGCTAGTCACATACACAGATTTATTTATAGCCAGCACAGAACATGTGAAGATTATGTGTCTAGGAAGTAATGAAGAACTTGTTTATCAGACGACTCAACTGATGACAGCAAAAGATTTTTGAAACAAGCCTGCAACACCAATAAATGGCTAAATTTGACCAAAGACTCTTTTGATGGAACTGGCTAAACATTTGGTTCAAACAGCTGTTTTCCTGTTCAAAGTAAACTGTGTGCTTCTAAAAAAACCCCAACATATTAAGTTATAAATTAGCTGTTCTTTTGTAACCTCAAATTACAACTTTTAGAAATATCAAAAGTTAAATGCATTTTGATTATTTCACTTACTTGACATTTTCTCTAAGTTGCTTCACAAGTTTGATATTAACATCAGCTTCCAGTAATGCTGTACATACTTCTTTTAACATAGCATTTAAAACCTTTGGAATATAAAAGAAAAATCAGAAAAATTGTTTTACAATACACAGAGATTAACTAGGCCACTATTAGATCAAAATAAGAATGTGAAAGTCTATTTATGGTATAACCATGGTTTTCACAAATTAAATGCATGTAGTCCTATCATGAAATAAACTGTCACAAAAAAATGTCTGTGCATTTGTTCCTACGTAAAAACAATTTAAATCTGAGAGGGAAAGGTTCTCAATTGTAACAACTGCACACTATAGAACACTAGCACAAAACACTTCCTACTGCATTATGGGCCACAGCTCATATGGCAGCAAGAGTTCCTGAACTCCCCTCTGGGTACTCCTTAGAGAGTACACCAACAAAACCTCAGATCACAACATTCTGTAACAGCATTCCTTAACCAAAGATGGACACCCTGCTACTTGAATTTTCAGACACTGGACTGCTGCTCTGACTGTATGCCTTTTAGGCAAGCAGGTGCCTCAGCTAGAAACCCTGTCTACTCTGAGTTAAGATTTTTCTGAAAGTAACACCTGCATAAATGGCCTCATTTTCACATCTTGAACTCTTGCAGGATGAAAATTTCCATTGCTGAAAAAATTAATTGGGCTGTATTTGATTCAATTAAGGATTTTTTTCCTCCTGGCAGAAGATACATTAAAACATTTTCTCTATGCATAAGTTCTACCACTACAGCTCTCAATTAGCCTATTTTTTAGTTACTTTAAGCCACACATCTTTCCACCTGAAAATAATTTCTAGCAATCTGTGTATTCAGAGACATTTTGAAACCATCACATTAGGTAGTTTTCCATCTTGCATTGAACTCCTATGACAGAACACACTGAGTTCTATTTCCAAACTCTTACTTAGAGAAAATACAGGCCATTCTAAGCCAAACAAAATTCCAGAACCACACACTGGTTTTAACGTAAAGGCAGCAAACACAACACATTCCTCACAATTCAGACAGCAAAGCTTACATTTGTTCTTCCACACTTCAGCTTCTAGCACCTAATACACATCTGCATAGTCTGCCTGTGCCCACACACAAATCAGAGCAGGCACCTACCTTCCATCCACACTTAGGCACTCACTGCCTCCACAGGACACTCATCTCCCTAAACACAGCACCAGGCTCAAGGACCCTTTGACCATGGGACCCACTATGTCTGAGGTGATGACCCACATATAAATCTAGTTTTTAAAACCTTTAGTAGAAATTTTACTTGAAGATAAAGAAAGTCTAGGTAAGCCACTTCAATCTTCTCATCAGCCTGTGAGAACTTTTTCCCAGAACTTTCCCAGTGCTGGTGCCATGACATCTGTACACTACACACCTCTTCATTGATGATTGTGGCATTGCTCAGGGAGCGCAATGCTG
The DNA here is from genome assembly GCF_028551555.1 of Melozone crissalis. Lineage (NCBI taxonomy): Eukaryota > Metazoa > Chordata > Aves > Passeriformes > Passerellidae > Melozone > Melozone crissalis. Next base: position 31,710,795 of record NW_026535796.1, on the reverse strand, counting down.
AAGTTATTTTTCTTCCAAGATCTGCCAGAACCATTTTGGCGGCTTCAAGTACGACTCAGAAGGATCTGGAAAAAAATTTTTAAATAACATTTTAAACTAGTTGAAGCCATGCTTTCACAAATTAATTATTCAAGTAACTTTTGGGTAAGAATCCTGCTTTGCATCCCAGAAAGTGCATAAGTTTTACCTTTTAAAGTTATTTTTAGGAAATATTGGCCTGAAGTTAATTTTAGGCAATCCTCATGGCCTACTTAAAAACAGAGATACCACACTTCAATTAGGAAGGATTTCACTGTGTAGAATAAATGTGCATTGAATTCACCATGGAAAAACAAACAAAACAGTCCAGACAGACTTCCAGAAAGAATGCCAGCTGCTTTTTATCCTCTTATCAGCAATATGCTACATAACAAAATAAAATCAAGCAGAACAGTCTAGAAACACTGCATCTTGCAAGAACAGTATGACCAGAAGCAAAATATTTTGCTAGCAAAATTCAACATTATTAATCAGTTGCATTTTATCCAGCTTTCATTAATCAAGCTGAATTTCCCATTTCAGTAACCCTAGAAACATACTTGCATTTTAATAAGGAAAATTAATACTGCAGTTTTTAATGGCTGTATTGGAAAAACAGACTATTTTTGTTCACTAGAAACACAAATCTCACATATAAGACTAAATCATACCAAAATTTACACTTAGAAAACAATAAAAAGTTAATTTCTGAAGGGTACATATTCTAGTCAACATGCTAAACCACTCCACCCCCTACATTAGGTGGCAAGATATTCAGGAGCACAAAGGGTAGAATCAGCAATCTAAAATTCTGATTAAGGGCAAATCAAAACTTCTCTGAAGAGCAAAAATTTGGAACACCACAGCTACTGCTGAAATGAAGCACTTCAAATACTTCATGTTTATCTTCCACTTTCAGTGTTGCTTTCCTGTACTCAGCTGAAACTACTTCCTAGCTGATAGCCCAAACTGGAATCTCACATTTGAGCTCCTCCTTTCAGTACTGAAGGCCAAATTCTCAATAATGGGAGTCTCTGTAATCAAAACAGATGAGAGTTTCAAAGACTTTTGGGACTTCCCCCTGCCTCAAGTGAGAAGAAAACAGAGAAGAAAGTCCAGTCCATTTATTGAAATGAAGAATGCACCAGTAGCTATATTCTGATTTTATTTAATATACAGGCCAATGTGGCTAACAAAGCAGCTCAGTGTATACACACATTGAGATTTATCAGCTGCACAAACCCCAAAAAGCACAATTTAAAATGTTTTAAAATGTGAAAATGTTTTATTATTTGTAAATAGTAAAATATATATTCCAAAATAGCTAAACCAAGGCTCCCATGTAAGCCAACCTCCAGATTGCTTTGTCTAATTGAGAGTTACTATTGTTACCAACTTGGTAGGTTAAACCAGCAACAAAACCCCAAAAATACCTGCCAGTCTAACCCACACTCCCCTGACACTAAGGTCACAATGCAGAAAAAAGTCTGCAGGAGCTTCAGAAGATGTAGGATAAATAAATCCAGTGTAAGTACAGGAGTTGGGTATGGCAAATGACACAAATAAATATATTTAATGTACATTTTAGATTTAATGTACATTGAACGTTCAAGCAATAATATCCATTACAATGCTATCTCAATATTCATTTAAAAAACAAGTCTGTGTTTCTTAAGGAGCTCAATGATATCCATTACAATGCCATCTCAAACTCATTTAAAAAACAAGTCTGTGTTTCTTAAGGAGCTCTGCCAGCAGAGTATTTGCAATTACTCTACTGTTCTATTGGTGTACTCTACAGTACACTAATAGAAATTGATGTCCATCTTCTTACATTGCTGGAAGGGGCCTTCTCCATGTTATCTGAAGTGGTAAAACTCCAAGGTTTCCTTACAAGGCATACAAGTCATATTATTGCAGAGTAATTCGAAAAAAGCATTTTAATCATCAATAGGTTCTACCAAACAGTCTCAGCAAAACAGATGTTCAAAACGTTTTCCAGATAATTTTCTGTGATAATCACAATGTGTAAGAAAAAACAAAGCCTCCAAACCTTTAAAAACAGTGCTGCACCTCAGTAAGCTTTGAGCTGCTAAAACAGCAACCAGTGACAGCACTTAACTATAAAACTTGGATATATTAGCTAAGAAATTTGATAGCATGACCAACATACAGTCATGTTAATACTCAATATTTAAAATTAGTTTCCAGAGTTCTACAGATCTCCAAATACAGAAGGTTAATTACATTCTAATACATGAATGTTTCCTCTGCAGAATTCCAAAAGCTTCTTCTGACAGCCTTACAACAGGAATAATTCAAATCCTTTGCTAAGGAGATGAGTTTAAGCATTTTTATATAAACTGCTCTTACTAGCACATTAAAAAATTCTAAGTCATCAGAATTTCTAAGGGCTGCCAAATACAGAAATTAACAGAACTTGTGACAGTCCATCCAAGTTGAGAGACACACTCCAGACAAAAAGACACACAAGATGTTTTAGCAGGTAGCCAGCCTGGGCCGGCAGACAGCCATACGGGCATCAGCAGTACTGCAGTGCAGAAGGTGTGTGTGCTGGGCAGCTGCAGCTCTGGGCAGCTCACCCTGAATGCAGCACCCACAGACACACAGAGCAGGGCAGCACCCACAGGCACACACAGAGCAGGGCTGAGCAGGGCAGCACCCACAGACACACACAGAGCAGGGCTGAGCAGGGCAGCACCCACAGGCACACACAGAGCAGGGCTGAGCAGGGCAGCACCCACAGACACACAGAGCAGGGCTGAGCAGGGCCATGAGCTCTGTGCAGCCTGATCCCCTCCACCAGCAGCAGCCTGGCACCGCCACACTGAGCTCCCAGGCCATGCTCTGCTGCAGCCCCAAGTCCCTGGGCATTCCAGGGACAAAGGCACAGCAGGAATAGCGCATGTCTTACAATGGCACAGCAAGCCAGCAGCGAAGCGATTCTGAGGAGACAGACTGCCCACCCCTGCCCACACACCCAGCATAAACCTCCAACCAGATCACTCTACCTAAACTAGCAATATCTAATGTACACGGTTTTGGAAAAAAATATAGGCTTAACAGGTAACAGCAGTTTAAACAGCTGCTTTAAAAGACGGCAGCTGTTTAAAAAGATACGAAGCAAAAGGAACACTTAAAAACTGTACAATGAACTTGTATTCATGAGTCAAGACATACAACACATAAATGGATCAAGACCAACTGCAAGTCTAACACTGTAAGGGAGAAGCGGCTGTTTCACAGTCGGGAATGCCCTGAGCTACGGCAGCTCCGCTCAACCTCAACTTACGAGTTTCCACCTTCTAAAATTACCCGGCTGACGACGGGAAGGCGCCCCCAAGGCAGCAGCCGGGAGCGGCTGTCTCACTTGCGGCCCAATGCCCTCGTTTTCTCGGGAAAAGTGATGAAGGCAGAGCCCGGATGGACGGGCCCGGCCGCTGCCTTTGCCCTGGGCTGGCCCGGACAGCGGGCGGACCCCGGCTGGGCGCGTCCCGTCCCGGTGCTGTGGGCGGCAGCGGCCGGGTCCGTGAGGCCCAGAACTGCTCCCGCGGAGCCCCGGTGGGCTGAGGGCACCTCTCGGCCCGGGCTGCCGCAGGACAGGCCACTGCCGCTCCCCGGGGTCGGCAGGCACGGGTGCCTCCTCCTTCCCCGCCGGGACCGGGCCGGGGGCTCTCCGCGTCACGAAACACCGCGGCGGGTGGCGGTCCCGCTTACGGAGTGGCTACGGCGGTAGCGCGAGCACTCACCGGGAGCGCGGCGCGGGGCCCGCGGCGGAGCCGTGCGCAGCCCAGCCCGCCGGGGCGAGGCTGCCCAACGAGACTCCCTCCGCTGGATCGCGAGGAGTGGCGGCCGCCGCCGACCAGGGAAACGTCAGCACTGGCCGTCGCCCCACAGGCCTCCGTTGGCTTCCGTTTCCGGGGCGCGCGCGGGACCGCTGCGTCGTTAAGGTGGCGCCGTGTAAACGTGCCTCGCGCACCCCGCGCGGCACAGGCGGGAATTGCGCCGGGCCGCCTTAGGGCGGTGCGGGAGGGGCGGCCGTGGGCGGGGCAGGGAGGGCGGAGCTCGGAGGGCGGAGCTCGGAGGGCGGAGCTCCTCGCCCGCGGCCGCGCCTTCAGCGGGGGGCGGGGGGCGGGGCCGGGCGCGGAGCCAAGCGGTCGCGCGAGCACGCGCCGGGAGGGTGCGGCGAAGGGCGGGGCCGAGCATGCGCACAGTGCCTCTTCCGGTCGGTGTCGCCCTCCCGCATGCGCGCGTGCGGGTGGGCGGGCACGCGGAGGGCGCGGTTCGTCCCGCGGCGCGCACGTGCGTGGTTCGGCGCGCGTGGCGCCCCCCCGCGGCGGCGCGCGATGGAGCTGGCGGCAGCGCGGCGCGCGGTGCTGGCGGCCGTGCGGGGCACGCGCGCCGCCGACCTGCCGCGCCTGCTGCACTGGATGCGCAACACCCGTAAGCGCCGCACAGCGGGGCCGCGACCGCACCGCACAGCGGGCCTGGATCGCCCCGCCGTGCGGCAGCCGGGGCCGGGGGAGGGGGGAGCGGACCCTGGGCGAGGGGCGGCGTGCCCGGACCGGGGTACCGCCCCCTTCCGGGGGCACGCGGCTCTCTGGGTACCGGCGGGTGCCGGCCCGGCGGCTCGGCTGGAGCAGAGCGCGGCCGGGGCCGCCCGCCCTGCTCGGCTCCCATCGGGGGCGGCCGCGCTCGCCCGTCCGGGGCTGCCGTGCCCTGCCGTGCCACGGGTGCCGTGCCACGGGTGCCGTGCCACGGGTGCCGTGCCACGGGTGCCGTGCCACGGGTGCCGTGCCGTTGCACGGTGCCGTGGCGGCGCGGGCGCGGCCGGCAGCGGGGCAGGACGGGCTGCCCCTCAGAGCCCGCGGCGCACCGGGCGTGCGGAGCCAGCCTGCTCCTGCTGCTGCCGCGCCGAGACGGCTTTGGGTCCTAGGCTTGTGTTCTGCAGCAGCTTCACACGCGTACACAGCAGCCTTTCAGGAGTTTGGATATAGCGGTTTGAGCTCTTTTACAAACGCTGCTTTCCGCACTTGATGTCACCTTAAGTGAACATAGCTTTCTGTTTACTCCCTTGTTTATGCCTGGATGTACTTTCATCAGGGTACTGCAGTCAAGCGTTCTGTGGCAGATGAAGAAAGGAAATATGGGTCAGTGCAGAAGCTGTAAATTTGCAACTGAACCCAAAGGATGACACGGAAAACCTCATCATAGGCAGTGCGTTAAAGCGATAGTCACATAGTGCTCTGCTGAATAAAGTCTAAACCCTGCTTAGTCTCAGGAGGTATGTGCATTTTTCCATTGCAGACAGGAATCTGGAAGACCCCTCCAATTTTGTGGCCCAGTCTCAAGATCCAGTATGTGTGTGTCCTGTTTATTAATGATTGTCTCCTGGGGTGGTAAACCTCCCCTGATGATCGTGTGTTGGCAGAAATTCATCATATTATTCAGTACTTCCCCTGCTTTGCTCAGGTTATGCTTCTTGTTTGGGTCTTTGCTCCAGCACGTCCACCTTTGGGCGAAAACAACTTCCTAAGACAGCCTAGGGACCGTGGCACAAAGGGCAGCTCTGACACCCAGGACTTGTCCAGCTGTCCGGGTACTTGGAGCTGCAAGCTCACTCCGTGTTGCCCTGTGGTTTGTGGCTCCCGCGGTCACTCGGATGGAGAGGCAGGACAGATCCTTCTCAGGGGGAGCAGGCCCTCTGCTGGATTTGCGGGAAGAGAAGCGGCTGGGAACAGCCTTTGCTGCCTGTGACAGGCACGCAGCCCTCCCACCCCAGGCGGGCTCTTTCCTAGGAGAGACATTGCCAAATGTTCCAGAGCATCTGGGAGTCAGCCTCCACGACTAGAGCAGACATGGGCCTCCCTACAACGTGAAGGCTGAATTTTGATGGAAGTAGTTAGTGTTACTTGCAATTAAACATTCTTACTTTCTGTGTGTGTATGTTCACATACCTATGTGTATATCTATCTACACGTGCATATGTTTGCATGTGTATAGACATAATGCTAGAGCAGTCTGCTATAAGCAGTACTGCATCCTTCCAGTTCTCAGGTCTTCTCTGGACACTTCCTTAACAGTGCTTGGGTTACTGTAAATAATCTTGTTAGAAATGGTTTTCTTCTATCCCATATACTCTAATATATAAAAATCTCGTTGAATTTCTCATGCAATCATTCATATTGATTATTCACTTAACATAAATCATTGCAGCTCCTACACACTGTATTAGTTTGTGTGGTGGTGTGCATATAGAGCTTTCTCAGCTTCCTGACCCCTTTACAGATACAGCAAAGCACATGCGAGCTTACTAGTGAAACTTGAAATTGCTAAACTGTTTCAGTTAGGAAACTAATACTTATTATTTTCTCTGTTTCAGTTCTATGATCGTGTTTTACTTCTGCCATAGGAATTTTTAGCCAATGTTTGAGAATAGTTTATGTAGACTCCAAAATCCTTTGTCAGTGAACACATTTTAATATTTTTTTTAATGTTACAGCTTCCAAACTTTCTATAGATGGTTTCTGTGAAAGATGATATGCTATGGTCACTAGCCTTTATTATGATCTCTCAAATATTTTTTCTGAATTTTAATGATTTAGCTTTTTGCCTAGGTCTTTCAGTGAAAGGATTCATGTATTCGTGCCTCATATTTGCTCTTCATAATTAAGATGCAACCTAAAGAGCAGATTAGGTTCCAAATCTTGAACTACTCTGTGTGTGTGGTAGATCTGAGCAATCTGTGTCCTTCTATTTTTATACTGTTTGCATCAATAGTGATGGCTGCTGCTTCACTATCTGCATCATCTTTAAACATAATTAGCTTTACAGTTGCCATTCAATGGCTTTTCAGCTCATATGCTGCAGATCAGGGAACAGTGGACAGGGCAGTCAGGATCAAGCAGCTGGAGTAATGAATATAATTTCATTTCTGTAGTCTCCTTGTCAGGCCATCTTCAGAATCTTTTTTGGTTTAGGATTCTTTGCTTACAGGCTTGTGCTCTGATAATATTTTATGCTAATTTTCTCTTCAAAAAATGCTCATTGTTAATATCCTGGCTGTATGCTATTAATTAGTATTCTGAGAAATCAAGTTGTACTTTAGTAATCTGCATCCTCGGCATTTGCTTACATGTTGCGATTGTATTTTGTGAATTGCTGATGCAGTATAGAACTGTAGGCAACCACATTTGTTGCAATTGTAATTTAGAATGTGTGACTTAAGCTAATCTTGTTTCCCTGATTGCCACATTTGTGGAGACATTTCGAGCCTGTAGAATTTGGCCTCATGCTAATGCTTGTAGAAGTTGCCAGTGGAAAAATATCAATGTTTACCCAGTTCTTGTGCTCTCTCAAGGTGCTGCAGTCTCCCTCTCTAACACACATATATGTTTACATGTAGATATATGATAAAAGAGTGGAAATTAGAAAGCTTTATCCCTATGTGTAAAAACTTTTCATTGTTAAACAATCAATATATGTTTCACTGCCTCTTTGGGTCATTAACCTGTTCCTGTTTTTCTGATCTCTTTTGTCTGGATGGCTATGTCCTGCTTTATTTCTAGCTTTCATCCTGATGACAGGACTAGAATGCAAGATCAGTATCTGTACCTAACTGGTTTTATTTTCTTGCAGCATTGGACAGTAAGTGAGCATTTGTCCTGCAGGTCACATTCCTTTAGCTTTTTTGCATTTTCCTCAGAGATGCAAATATTTTCTGTGATGTCCCTAGCATAGCACTCTTGATGATGCTTCTCTTAGTATTGTTTGTCTGAGCTGCTTCTGTGGCTGCATACTGGCAGTAACTTTTAGTGTGGCTTTTTTTTCCCTCTCAGAATTGTTGCATTTGAATAATTATACTGCCCATTTTAATGCCTAGCTAGTCCTGTGATAATTAATAGTGCTTGGACTGGGGCTAGTGAGGAGCTGGTAGAGGTTTCTGTTGCTGGACCCTGAATACAGCTAGGGAATGTGGTGTTCTGTCTGTGCATAAAGAGGACTGTTTTATGGGAGACATAAAAAGTTAGCAGATCTCTGTGCCACACAGAAATAAAAGCCTAGTCTTTGGTGATACAGATAGGAAGGAAACAAACCTCTGATGAGCAAAAGAAAAAAAAAAAGTGGCAGGGATGGGGAGATAATATTGTGAATGAAAACTAGGATAGGATAAATGGAAATAAAAATGGTATCTCCACAGACAAACTGTTTTTCTGAGAGGTGTCAGTTCCCTGCCTTTTCCTCCTGTATCCCATTCCTGTTTCTGTCAAGATGTTGAGCTTATACTTTTACCTCCAGCTGAGGAGAACTGGGCATAATTCCAGTGTTGGCTGGAGTCAGGCTTTTTCCTTCTTCACACCTCTCTCTAATTAAAGTGTACATGCACCCTTAGAGTAAAGTCCTGCATGAGGTGGATGACCTTTAAGATCAGTGTTGTTGCAAAGACAGCCTTAGTTATTACTGTAACTTGGTTGGTGTTTTCTGACTCACACACTGAAGGCATGAAATGCTACTGACAAACTTGCATGGAAGATGTGAATTGTTTATAGTAAAGTGAGTTATCTTACCTAAAGTAAAGCCTTACATATTTTGAACTGAAAGAACATTGAACATATTCTCACTCCAATGATTTTTGACTAACCTTACTTGGTAATTACAGGAATGTAAGTGAATGAAATATTCTATTCGGTTTTTTTTTCTTTTCTATTTGGGTTTTTTTTTCTTTTCTTATGAATGTGGGGTTTTTTTTTATTGAGAATTTTAGAAATTCCAAATCTTTATGTGTGATGGAAGAAGACGTTAGTGTTTTAAGGCAGCTGCTTAGCAACACTGCTTGGCTGTTTCACAATCAGCCAGCTCTTCCCACACACTGCAGTGAGATGTACGTCATTTCACGGTGACTTGCATTCCAGCTTTTCTTTTGAGTTTGTCTTAGATCTTAAAGAAAATTAAATAATAAGAGCTGGAAAAAGGAACAGGAACCTTTCGTGTTTTAGCTTTTTTATAATAGCATGATTAATGCTTTAATATCCTTTTGCAATAACCGTGTTCCAGAAGTTCCGGCTAAGAAAACCTGGGTGAAGCCCAAGAGCTAATTCAAACCACTTGGGAAACCCCCCTGACAATCCCCCTCAGCTGGGTCCCAGCATTTGATGTAGAGCTGGGGCAAATTCCCACGTGAGCCTCCACTGCCCAGATTTCTAAAATTTTCAGTAGCAGAAAAGGTTACATTTGGTAAGAATGAATGCTGGAGAAGATAACCAGTGAATTGACCAAGCTATCTGTTTACATGAGCAGCACCACAGGAATCAGGGGAAGGAAATACAGGAATCTGAATCTTGAGTTTGAGATTGAAGTCACCAAACCACTCTACCTACTGGCACCCACTGAATGCTTTTGCTGTACTTAGCGCTTGAATGCAGATTACAAAGCTGTCCCTCAGTCAGTGTCAGTGAAGCACAGATAAGGTGGTAAGACCCTTTACACTTTTTGTGTTCTGTCATGGGGTCTAAGGTTGAAATATTTTTCCATCATGGGTAAATATTACTGTTGTGATACTAACTTCTAAATTTTTTTCAGTTCATGCAACAGTGTAATAAAACACTCTACAAACCGTTTCCAGTCTAAGCATTTCCTGAGAGAATATGAAGCTAAGATTTCAAAGTGATATACTGGTCTGAATTGTTGATTGTTCCTGCAGTACTCAAAATATTCAATATCAAGAGTATCACTCAAAATAGTAATTGAATAATAATCATTGCAAATCTTCTGATTTAAGGATAAACAACATATAATTAAGTACCATTTTTTTTAATGGATTCACTTGTACTGGGAGCAAACCAGCTTTTTAAGAGGTTGGAGTACAATTTAGTCTTGTAACTTGAAAGTTGAGGGCAGTTAGTGCTGTAAATTCAGGTTGTTAACAGGCAGTGAGGGAAGAGTATCTGATAAAGTCAACCTAACTGATACTGGAGGATGTGCTGCTTTAGTACAGTGTTCTGCATACAGAGAAGAAACTTTTCATCATACTCTTAGGAGCAGACCAAGTGTGTCCAGCATTTTCTTGTACTTTATTATCTAGGAATTGTCATATTCTCTGACCTGCTAGGTAAAGTTATCAGATGATAATTTTCACAAGACAAGAATAGGAAACAGGATAAGAAAAAACTTGATTCTTTAAATGTTTCCTTTCAGTCTGCAGATGAAACTAAAGTGGAACGAGTATCTTTAAAAAGGATGAAAATGTGGGTTTCTGCGATGTGACAAGTATAGTCTGTGGTTTTGTGTTTGTGTGAAAAAGTAATTTAGTAAAAGGCTTCATATCCAAATTTGTAGAAGTGATTTATTCAACTGAAATATCCTTTCAGAAGAGATAAAAATAGCATTGCATTTTCACATTGACATTTATTTGTTGAAATGATACCATACCAAAAATCTTTTCCACTGTTCTGTTTGATAAACTAAAATGGGATGTTACCTATAATTGGATGAATCATCAACTGTGGGAATTGGCATTAATTTCCTTTGTTGTGACAAGTGATACTGGTGTGAGAGAGGTCTCAAGAAGAATACCAAATACTTCTAAGTTGTTAGTCATTGAAACGTAATAATGGTGGGGGAAACTAGGGATTGTGAAACAGTATGAGACTTACCTTGTTTAAAATTGAACTTCAAAGCTTCTTTCAATTAACCAGTGCAAAAGACTTAAACTAATAAAATGAACTCTGGTTATATTTCTGTTGGAAAAAGCCAATTACTTTCTACCACTAACTATGTATGCTTTGGGACAGAAATAATATTTAGAGTTCCTGAGGTACTTGGTATACTGAGGTCACATATTGCTTCTCAAATTATTTAGCAAAAAAGGGCAATACTAAATTTTATGGATGTGGTGCTTCTTCCTTGACTTGGTTCTCCAGTATTATTAAAAATGCTGAATTACTAAATCAACCTTGTTTTAAGTAACAAAGCTGTTAATATGTGCTTTTCTCTTCTGTGAGTTGGAGTATATATCTAGAAGACCATAAGGTGCTTGCTGCTATGGTTGCCTTTGCTAAATTCTCTTCTTTCCTTCAGGGACATGTAATCTTCTGTTGTCATTTGGAAATCACACATTGCTTGTCTTCAATCCTGTATTTTGCAGTGCCAGGGTGTTCAGATGTTGGTGTAGCGGTGCTCTCTATCTGGTGTGAGGCTTTATGATGTTTTCTTAGCTTCTGTAGAAAGGCTGACTAGCACCAGGGTGATAATGAGGCTTTTTGCAACGTGTTAATTAAATTTTATAAATGCATGTTGAGTAAATCCAGTGGAACCGGTTTTTGAAGTAAAATACAAACACTACACACTCAGACTTCCTCCATAAACAAATGATTGTGATTCATCTTGCAGTGTTTCATGAACTGTACATTTCTTTCCTCGTTAGTTGTCCGTGCAATGAACACAGGTTGGCTTGCACACTCTCCATTTCATGTTGTATACATTTCAGGTATGTTCGTGTATGTAACAGGTACTAAAATGATATATAAAATACTTTTCTAGTTTTGTTTCTTCTTTGAAGATTCCTTTTAAGGCGATACTGAGATTTTCAAGAGTGAACAATTTGTTAAACACGAGGGTGGAGTTGATAAAACTGTACCAGCAGAGATGCATATTTTCATATTTGGCACTGGTGTTTCCTACTTGATGGCAATCTACAAATATTTACATACTGCAAAAGCAAATGAGTTATTGTGGTAGCTGTTGCTGTTTCGTGCTTTGACAGGAAGGAGTCCTGACTCTGTGTGTCAGAGTTCAGTCACAGACTATACACACAGGTGTGGAGTGTTGCACACACAGCTTCTGCTCCAGCTGCCATTTTGTCATCTCAGATGAAGTCTGTTCAGATCTCCTTCTCCTTTTTTCTTCCTGCTTATTGTGCTTTAGAGTATTAACTGCTAGTTAGAAAGGAGCACTTCCATTTGTCATTTATTTTTCAGGGTCAGTGTTTCAACATTTTTTTCTTTGAGATGCATATGTGTTGTCCTTAGGACTTGTTTTGTACAGAGCATACAAGAACTCGTGTGTGTCATACTTTGTGTCACAAGGAGAGATCAGAGGGCCCTATGCAAGGTGGTCAGCATTGTGCCAGGTACTGCACAGATTGAACTCAGGGCAGGGAAGGATATTCTGGGTTAGAGGAAGATGGATGTGCTGCCTGTGTCCCACTGAAGGTGTGTGTTTCTGTTCTGTGGAGCTGGAACACTGAATGCTCTGGAGAGCTCTCCATCACTAATGTTGGCCAGGAAAGGTCACCCAGGGCATGAGGGAGCAGATCCTATTGACACACTAGATCTGGGAGCAAGAGAGTTGAAGTTCTGTATTTGCAGTGTGATGTGGCTGGTCTGGTGGTCTAGGAACACTTCCTGCATTTCATTAAATGCTATATATGAATTTGATACTCTTAACAGGCACTATAACAGCTGGATGAGCTCTCTTGCATAGTAATAGTATTGTTTTAAAGCAAGTGCCAGATGTAGAGGCTTATTGCCCACAGGCACTGATCTGTTCAGCTGCCAATATCAGCTTTCTACTCTCTTGTTCTGTCTGTAGCATGACTTTTCCCCTTGCTCTTTCAGAGGTTATCCACCTCAGCAAACTGGTGCCTTGGCACTCTGAGGGCATGTCGGGGTGCTGATGGTGTCAGTTAAGCTACAGTTAGATTTGCCCACCTTCCCTTCCCATAAAATCTGGGTTTACTTCTGTGCTGTGTCACATCCATAGAAATCTTCCCTGAGCTGGTTGGAAAGATCTCTGTGCTTCTGGGATGTTCATAACAAATCTGCAAATTGTTGGATGGGCTGTGTGTTTAACAGAATGGGTGCTCATTAGAGGTTTCAAATTAAAATGCTGCCAAGCTGGAGCTGCTGCATTGCACCTGTTGTGTTGGTGTTGCTGCTGTTGCAGCTGCTGCCTCTGTCTGTGTTCCTTGCTGCAAAGTGTGCATCTCTCTAGGAGCTGAAGTTCTGGAGAACCGAACTGTGAGCACTTTGGAGCAGTAAATTGCCTTCCTGAAGCATAACAACTGCCAGTGGTAATGGCCCATCAGGGCTTTGGAGCATTACTACTGTACGTTTAATAAATTATAAACCAAATAGATCTTAGGGAAATACAGATAATTTAAAGTTTCTGCCGCTTACTACAGGGGATTCAGGATTGTCTGTTTGGGTCCATTTTTGGATGTGTTGAAAGAACCATTTACATTTGCAGTCTAAAGAAGAGAGCCTTTTGCTCCAATGAATGATGCTTTCTTTAATCATATTGTTCTCACTACAGTGCTTAAGCAAAAACCATTTCAGAAGCATTTAGTTTAAAGTATCATAGTTTAAAGGTTTGCAGGTTTCTGATTCCTATACTAGCCTTAAAATTTCTCAGTCTTTCTAGCATTTCCTGTGATCCACAGGAAAGAGTAAATATATTAGCATAGAGAAACTTGTAGTGTGTTCTGTAGATTTATTTTGAACCTGTTTTCCATCAAGCTTTTCTGTACTATTATTCCCACCTGGAACAGCAATGCTAGCAAACATTGCCTTTTTTTAAAACACCTGTAAAAGCTGTCAGATTTTCTTTTTGTGAGTGATGCAGCAGTCTAAATAAAACAAGAAGCAAACCAGAAGGGGTGGAGAAGAGGGGACATACATACTCGTCTCACTTTTAGACAAGACTCAATGGATGGGTTTGGTATATTTTTTCAGGATTAGATTAGTGGCTGCTTTTTGGTGGTGGTGGTTGTCTTTGACAGGTTTGTAGCTTTGAGCTGAGATGTGCCTTTGTTTAGAACCAGTTGAACATCCTTCAAGCAGTGAGATATCCAGACAAAAAGGAATTTCATCTAATCCTTCTTTTGAGGAAAACATAACAAGAAAAGAGCAGAGTACAGGCATAAAGCATATCTTGTGCTAATGCCAGTTAGGAACATCATACTCTTAACAAGAAATTGGGGGATATAAGCAGGATGTTGGCTGCAAGATGTGAAAACTCTGGTATGAGCAAGTAAACCTTTAGCTGGAGTTCTCAATACTGCAGGGCAGAAAGGATGGGAGTCCAGGAGATCCAGAGGGAAGTGTTGAGAATCCTCACACACTAGGAAAGAAAAAAAAACCCAGGAACAGTCTGGGTAGGCAAATCTTGGTTTTTCTTGGAAAGGAGACTGATGTGACATGTGATGAGTCTTCAGGGAAGTAAATAGTTACTGTATAATAGAAAGCAACAAAGTTTGCTATTTCCATTGTGAGTGGGGCAGAAAATACTAGGTAGTGGGTGGCAGAGGACATGAAAATCAGTAATTAAGAAGGGTTTTCCTTTCTAATATTAAGGGTAGTCAAGCACTGGAATAGATGGCTAAGGGTGGTTGTAGAGTCCCCAGCATTACCAGTCATTTTTAAAAGAGCAGTTTGAAGAAGTAATGACACTTACTATTGATTGAGCCTTGGAAGAAAAAAGGATTAGTGTCTTCACATGGTTTCCTTCTGAATCTTTTTTCTAGATGTCTTTTAAAAAAATGAGCTAAAGTAATGTAGGAATATCCTGGGAAAATAGCAAAAAAATTACTCTGTGGCTTTGCAAAATTGTGTTGGTTTACATTTATTCCTATTTTCCTTCTCATTTGAAATATTTTGATAGTTTAGGTGATGTAAAATGTATTGTGAGTTGCACTGTTGAACTGTGCATTATCCCCAATTTTTTGTACGTTTATTAGAAAGATCATACATATAAAAAGAAACTTGTATTAAAAAAAAAGCCTGCATTCAGGCAACTATTGAGTTTTGTAATTTCTCCAATAGTTCAAAAACATCTTTGATGTTTTTTATATCTTAAACTGAAACAATATCACTTTGGTGGCAGCCCAGACCATCATATGTGAGTTATAAATTTATAAATATGAAAATAATTTGAGATCTCAGAAAAGCAGTGCATTTATTTTACGTGGCAAAGTTATTACAATCCAAATCAGTCATTGGCTGGAAAAGCTAACAAAAATGCATGTGAATAAAAAACCTTATCCATCTGGTGTTGTTTATGTCTTGCAACTGTATTGTACTGGTCATCACTTAGTCCACATGATCTGCATATGATTGTTCAGGGGTTTTTGTTTGTCTTGATTTATAGATGACTTTGATGAGCTTGTGGTGAGTAACAATGATGTTGTGCTCAGAAATATCGCTGAAGATTTGCGGAATCGTTTACCCATTGAGGCAATGTTCACTTCAGAACATCAAGCTGTTCAGAAAGTAAGCTAATTGTTATGGTCTGATTTTACTGAACCACATCATTTATTCTGATGGCATTTTAGCAGTAGTTTATAATAGAAAATGAGCATGGATTGAAGTATAGGAAATCTCAGTTTGGTTCTCAGGTCTGTTGCTCTATGTTTGCATGACTCCAAGAAAGTTGTTTCATAGTTTTTAATGCCTTGATCATGTGTTATTTGGGATAGCTTTCATTCTGTGTGGTATGGCACCTGTCACAGTGATTCTTCAGTGCTAGCTCCATAATAGACTCTTAACAGCCCCCTTAAAGACAGCAGGAACACAAGGCCAGTGTTTGCTGTTGCCATAATGTGGGCAGCCCTGAGATGATATCCAGCTCTTTTCAGATTCTCATGGCTCAGAAACAGGTGGGCTGTGAGTCCTGTGGGAGGAGAGTGCACCTTTCCTACTTGACCTGTCAGTGTGCAAGGAAAGTTAATGCATTTCCCAGAAAAGTGATGTGTGGCTCTTCAGTGGGAGAAGTGGATTGGCCACATGCAGAAAGCCTGGAAAAGGGAGGAAAGATAAGTAGGAGGATGAAGATTATGCCTCTTGAAATGATGAGAGGGCAGGCATCTCAACTGGTATACTTTTGATTAAAAGTGACACCCATGTTAATTAGGGGTGCTTCTAGATAGAGGCATAAGGCACAATGATGAAAACAGTCAGTTGAGGCTGAGAAGCAGAATTGACCTTTCTGCTAAGTTTAAGTTACATTCTCCTCATTAAAAGAGGAGGAAAAGCTTCTTTTACCCTGTATGTTCTCTAGCCAAGCAAGCACTAAAGAGACAAAATTCACATAGGGCTCCCTACTCAGATATCAAAACCAGCTTGCTTTTGTTTGTTGACCACCACTTACTGGTTATCTCAGTGGAATTTGATAACCCAGTTTACATGCAGGATTTCTGTAGCTTAATTTTTTTTTTTTTTTTTTTGGTAATTGTTGCATAGGGAAAAGCGTGGATCTCGGGGATTTTGGGAAAGGTAGGATGGTGGGACAGTTAACATGTGACAGTGTAACTGAAGTTAAGAGACTTGGTTATGCCTTTCTAAAGTTTTGTTCCTCTTCTCAGATACACCAGCATCCACTGCCCATGATTCATGTTGATGCATTCCTTTATGATGATGATGATGTTGATTCATTGTGTGAGGAGGGGAAAATGAGTAGGAGCTACTGCACAGAGTGTGGCTCATACAAAACTGCATCTTTAGGTAAGTGTTCTTTCGGGAACATGAGAAACAAATTGAGTTTAACTAAACTGGTTTGTGCAGTGACTCAGCTGGACATGACAACATTCAGCTGATGGGGGACTTTGTCCAGACTGCTGCAATATACAGGCCAGAATTATTTCTCATAACCAGTGGAAGGAGGCTCCTACACATGTAAGTTGAATTAATTTGCAGTGTGAGTGACAACTGTTGCCCACAAAAACTGGGCAGGTTAGAGGCAGGCTATGTACCACTGGAGAGGAAGATGCAAGAGGAAGACAATACTGTAGAGTCCATGCAGTAGCCTGCATCTCCTCTCACATGCTGAAGAACAGTGGAAAGCACCATCTGTCTTGGAGCTTGTGTGTGGTGGTACAGATAAGTGCTGTTGCCAGTAGAGCACAGCCATTGAAGGAATGGTTTATATGGAGAACATTCCATTCATTAAAACTTTGGAGTTGAAATTAAAGCTTAATATGTCTGCCCACAAAAAGTTTTGCACAAATTGTGTTTGCTACGTTTCCTTTTTCAGTTAAACAGTTCCAAGATACTTTGTTTTGTATTCTTTAACATACTGTGCAGAAAAAGGTAATTCAGTTTCATGAAGGATTTCAAAATTCTCTATGTAAGGCAAGGAATCCTCAGACTTGGGACAGGCTTCTTGGCTGATTACCTCTGATCTGCAAACCCTGCCCTAGTGCACTAGTGCAGGCAAGAAACCACACAAGTTTTCAGTGAAGATAATACTTCAGGTTACTATTTCAGTGGTTAATTACACAGTAGTTAGTACTGCCCACCCAACACCTTTGTTCTGTTCTTATTTCCCAGAGTTTATTTCGCATTCCTTTTCCCTCATGGAACTGAAGTTTCTTTATCACCATGTACTGCCTGACCTGACAGGAAAGGTAGTGGTTGACGTTGGCTCCAGGCTTGGTGCAGTGCTATTTGCGGTAACTTCCAGCACAGGAATTCATATTTTATTACTGTGACAAACATTTTCCCTCTTTTCTGACTGCCTACTCTCATTACTCAATATTGGATGGGTCATTCTGAGAGGCACCTCTGATCTGCCTCTCTGAATAGTGTAAGGTGCTGTTTACTAGCAATTTCAGTTCTTCCTCTGTTCCTCACAAGAGGGAATAGAAATGATCCTGCTTATGGAGAGGAAAAGTCTGTTGTCCAACAGAGTAGCATATTGCTGTCACACATGCTGCTCTTTTGCTCATTCCTGCTGTCTCTTTCATAAGTCAGTTTGTCCTCTTATGTCTTGACCATGCCTATATATAGATTAGTTATGTTAAATTCCTTTATGAAGCTGATAAACTGTTAAAATATACAAAGGAAGACTTTGATATGAATTTGTCTCCAAAAACATATTGTCCTGCTCTGCATTTTAAAATGCACATAAAATCCTTCATCAAGAAACTTGAGTGCAATTTTGATTGCTTTTGGCATGGCTGGTACAACATATGGCCAACAGCAATGCAAAACACACATTACTACTTTCTTAAAAAAGTCAATGTGTGTTTAGGGCTCAATCTTGCAAACACTTGAGCATGTGATTTTACTCATTTGAATAGTCTAATTTTGGGATCACTCAAATGAGGAAAGTTACTCCCATTTGTAAATATTTGCAGCATTGGGTCCTTAAATGGTAACACTTTGGCTAGGCTGATTTTTATTTGAAGTATTCAAATGCTTGTATTATTATAGTAGAAGATACTTTCAAAGCACTCTTTCACAAAAAGAGTTCTGCTTTGTAATATGGTCTTGCCTTGGAGGAGGGTGACTTCACAGGTTGCTTTTCTACTCTCTGAGTAGAATGGTTTCAGAAAACCTTAATAATGAAGTTGTAGTACATGTGGATCTCCCATATTCTGTATCTTCAGCATTGTTTGTCTTTGCCATTGTTGGCAAAGTGTAATTATTCTGCTCAATGGAGACAGTGGCACCTAAAGCAGTATCTTTGTTAGGGCACTGTACACTCAAGTATTTGTACGTTTTTTCTCTAACATTTCCAATGGCTTCCCCAAATCTAATCCCCAAATCTTAGCCCAAAACTGAACCATTTTTTGGGCTTAATATTGAGTGATAATTTAGCTTTTTGTTTTTTGCATATATACCTGTATGAAGCATCTGAAAATGTCAGTAATACAGTAACTTAGAAAAGCTGACAAAGACTTGGTATCAAAATATCCCACTATATTATTGGTATATTGTCCTCCATTTTCACTGATTTTGGCTCTGTTATGTCTCATGTTTTTTTTCTTTTCTCTTGATATTTTCTTCTTCAATTCCCCCAAGTAACAAAAATGACATGTAGAGTCTTTTCCCTTCACACTATTTTCGTAATTTATTTTGTACACCTTTTTTCTTTCTTAGACTATTTTCCATCTGTTTTGCAGTTCAAGTGAACTTGGAGCTTTCCCTTTCTTGTTTTTTTGATGTGTCATTTTGGATCTCTTACTAACATTTGTGAGGCTTAAGTAGGAATTGCCAAATCAGGAGCTTAGCTTTGAAAAATATTTCACATCCATTGAAAGACATTTCTCAACTCACTATTTTAAAATGTTTCTCTAATCTTAACTCGTGTTTAATTCTCTTCTTTTTAAATGACAAATTTGAACTTGTTTTAAAGGAATCACAGTTACTAAATTTCCTTTTCCTAATGTAGGGTTATCTTTATAGCTCAGCTTCCCAGCTGTATGGAGTAGAAATGAATGCAGACTTTTGCCAGTTGCAAGAAATTATGATTACAAAGTACGAGTTCATTGACAGAATAAAGGTAACCAAATATATGTTTTAGTTTTTGTATTTTTAACCACTGGGTACAAGGTATTTGGTCTAAGTGAGTGGCTGGTAAATCAGCATTTTGAGAAGTTTCTGCCTTTGCTTGTTTTGATCCTAAACAAAGGCTTTGCATTAGGAAATAAAAACCTTATAGTAAAGAGGAAGAGGGAAATTATCAAAATGTCAATCACTTAGCCTTTTTCCTGACTGGACTTACCCGTTGGCTCACACAAAACAGATAAATCTTAGCCAATTCTCCCAGTGAAATCAATGACATCATTGCCACTCACTTCTGTGAAACTGAGTGTATAAAGAATTTCTGTCACAAACACTAAAGTAAATGTCTGTGATTCACTTTTGTTAGCAGAAAAATGTTTGTAGGATTTGCAAATTTGCATCTAAGGATACCTAAAGGAACTTAGAATTATTCATATTTCCTTTCATAGAATGCCAGTGTATATGCACCTTTCACAAACAAAATGGGTTTCAAAGAAAGTGCTATCATTATGGGAATCACTTCTATAGTTTCATTATGGAATAGCTACTAATATTTTAAAGAGGAAAAAAAAATTCCTTTCTGGACCAGACCCATGATTTTATTACCAGCCAAAGTTGGTAAGTAGAGTATGCTGAATAGAATACTGGCTTTAATCCTGTGTTGTATGCATGTGCTCTTGAATGGAGTCACACAAACTGCTGAGTATGGTAATTTCTTGGGTATTAAGGTAACCCAATTTTAACCTAGAAATAAATAATAGACATATTTAACACAGGGTAAGCAGTAGCAGTGGGTTGCTCAATTCAGTCACAGTTGCTGACAGTTTATCCATAACCTTTGGGTTTTGTGTATGTTTTATGTTCATAACACTTTACTGTGATGAAACCGAAAGTCAAGTTAATTCAGTGGAGCTGGAGATCTGTAGGCATGCTTTTCAGCCCTGTATATTTTTTATTATAAGCTTTTATGTATTTTCTTCACACCTTGTAATTCTGCTGAAGTATTCATTTTGGAGCATAAAGATAAGATAATAGGTTTTCAAAGCAGTGCTGGAGGACTTAGCTATTTAAGTCTCATTAAATGCTAATTTAGTCATGTGACTCCTGCTTTGAACATTTCAATCTTATATTTTTATTTCACCCCCAAATGAATTCTCTCTAGAGGTACATATCAGGTTGAAAAATTGTGAGAATCCAGATGCTGGTCATAATTCATGGCACAAGTTTGAAAAACATTTTAGAGGCTCTTCTAAATAGAGATTTTTTTTTTCAAGATATTCTGAATTTTTATTAGAATATGCTCCTAAAGGATAGCAAAGTGAAATGGTATCTTTAGTGGCTAAATCTCTGAGTGAACCTTGTGTTTCTTTGGTCAACACTTGGTTTGTTAAAGTACATAGAGGGTTGCTCAGCATCTTTTGCCATTTGGGGAAACATTCAGCTACTGGGAGGAAAGTAAACAGTTCAACAGATCTTAGGAAACTTGAGACCTCAATTCAGAAATTGACTGTAGTCATGAAAGGCTTGGTGTGTATTCCACTGGATGACAGGGCAGTTTTAAAATCAGTTGCTGCCTCCTCTGTTGTGCCAGCACACAGCCAAGCAGATCAGAGAGCTGGTTCAGCTGAAACCAAACCCAGCAATATTGGGGTTTTGAGTGGAGCAGTATCTGGGTCTGGCTCACTGTGCAGCCAGACATGCTTATGTGGTCCCAAAGTCCCCAAGAGGAATGAGGATATGGGCAGAATGAGGTGCTTAGGTCACTTTGGTCAGTATGGTCACCTACTCTGTAAATGCAGAGTAATTTTAGGTCAAGTCTTAAGTCAATCATTCAGGTCAAGGAAACATCGACATATGTTGAAAGTTTTCCAGTAGTTTAAGCATCTTTCTGAATTGTGGTTTAAAATAGTAGGACTGCCATCAGTATCCTATCCTGTGCATGGGGTTATTCTTCCCCAGATGTAGGACCCTGCATTTGCCTTTGCTGAATTTCAGAAGGTTCCTCTCTGCCCATCCCTCCATAGTATCAGCCACACCTCCCAGCTCTGTGTCATCAGTGAACTTACAGGGGAGGCATCTCCCCTTCATCCCAGTCATGTGTGGATAAATTAAACAATACTGGACCCAGTACTGAGCCTTGGGGGACACCGGTAGTGACAGGCTTCCAAGTAGACTCTGTGCCAGTGTTTATGACCCTCTGGGATCTGCCATTCAGTCAATTCTCAGTCCTCTCTGTCCATTCATCCAGCCCTCACACCCTGACTGTGCCTGTGAGGATGTTGTGAGAAACAGAGCTGAGAGCCTTGCTGAAGTCAAAATAGACAGAATCCACTGATCTCCCCTCACCCATGCAGGTAGTTGGTTCATCACACAAGTCAATCAGATTTGGTAAGCAGGACTTTAGTGAATCCATGCTGACTACTACTTATCCCTTCAAAAGATATTGCAGTTTGCATTTCTCATTAGATTTGGGATGCATAATAATAGAATATCCTGAGTTGAAAAGGACCCACATGGATCATTGAGTCAGATTGATAAGATTTCTCCGTCTTTAAGAGGAAATCAAACACATCAGAGTGTTAATGAGCATCCATATTCTCCTGTCTCACTTGTTTTGAAAAATGACATGATGTGCTAATATCCTTTTTGGTAGGTGAAAGTAGATGAAATCAAAACAGTCAGCTCCTCTTGTGCTGACTGGAGAGGCAGTTGATTAGTAGGATCCTGCAGTGCCACTGAGCATCCTGCCTTTCCAACATTCCCAGTCCCAATATGCATTGTGAGAATTCAGCTGTCAAATCTGGGTCTGTAGTGTCTTTTCTAGCTATAATCCTTCAGTAACCCACTGACCCTGTGAGATGCCTTTTATTATCCTCAAAATAGCTTCACCTAGCTTAACTTCTTTCCTGAAGTCACTGGACATTTGTGATAAAATATAGGGAAGTTGAATGTAACAGCCATCTCCTCTTTTATGGCACACAGTTCTAAACCAAAATTCAGATGTACTTTATTTTACTTAGCATAATGGATTGAGTATCTTAATTAGAAGAGTTAAATCTGATTTAAAAAAAAAATTGAAGGGTTATTATGGTTGTATATGTCAGTTTTATCTACTGTGAAGCCAGTGAAATACCTGGTTTTGTGACTGGTTCAAAAGGGTGGTAGCAGCTGCTGTATTAGGCTGACAGGCTTCATGACTTCTCAAAGGCTGTATTTGTCTCTTAATTTATGCCTTGGGAAATTTCTCTCCTTCAGGTGGTTCATGCAGACATCTGTACTCAGCCCTCACTTCTGCAGAAGGCTGATGTTGTTGTAATGAATAATGTCTTTGAATATTTTCTTGACAGACAGGAACAGGCCAGGTAAGCTCTGTGTCCAAACAAGTTACCTATTTCTTTGTAAATATCTGTGTTACCTTGTGAATAATGGAAAACCTTAAGGTTGTGCTTTTTGAAGGCATATACATAATTTATATAAGGAAATTGTTTCATACTGTCTACTTCTAATTGTTATACTTAACTGCTAAGGTGTTCTGGCAGTTGTTTATTGTTGAACCCACTGAACACTGCTGCTTTGTTTACCCAAACCTTGGCTTGAATCCTTGCCCTGATATGTTAAAATAGTATCTTGCTGCTAAAGAACCTGAGACTACTGTATCAGCATAAAGCTTAATCTTCAGAAGTAAGAGTCACTGACTCGCTGATGTCAGAGCTTTAATATATACAGACAACAAAGCATGGTTCTGAATGATACTGCTAAGAGATATTTGTAAGGATGTGGTAGCAAACAAACATGTGGCTGAGGTTCTCTTTCAGGTACAAGGCACTCACAGATGAGCTTTTGCTAAGCCAGCAGCATCCGTTTAAAGTGTAAATAACTTGATCATCCTAAGTTTAGAATGGGCAGTCAGAAAAAAGGAGTACCTGTGTCTCCACTTGGTCCCAGCCAAGTCTGTCATTCCGTACCAGCTTCAGCTAAGGCTTGCCCTGCTGCCCTGGATCCCAGGTGATAATACCAACCAGATGGGCACAGAGTGGATGGGTGAAGGACAGTGGGGGTTTCAAAATGCCAGGAGATATATTTCTAGGCACAGGACTGAGAATTCATTTGATTCTGTCATAACTTGGGAATAGTGGTTTAGTGTTGCATTAGTAGCATGAAGACAAATGACATTTGAAGAATGCTGGAAATTAAATTCTTTTTAGTCTGAATTGCTGTGCTGCGATAAATGATCTTACTTGCAAAATCAAAAAAAAAAAATTAAAAAAGGGAATGCTGGAGGCTATATTTAAGTACTCTGACTACTGATGCCTTAAGAGAAGTACTTTGTCACGACTGTGCACGAACTTTGTGTATAAAGAGAAGCTTGTTGTGAAGGTTAATAAAGGACTGCACTTCAGGACTGGATTTTCTTCAAACCAAAGGGGCCAAATGTCAATGTTTAATCCTTGTTCATAGTGAAAATCTTGACAATACCAAATGATATGCATGTATGTATGAGAATTATAAAGTTACAAAATCTAACATTGTAAGACCGTATATGTCCTGTGTTTTTGATCCAAAGCTTGATTTTATTCCTGCAAATACATTTGCTTAGTTATTAATAATGACTGATAAGCATGTATTGCAAGTCTTTAAGCTTAGACTACCTCTAGCCAATAAACTGCAAGTGTTAGATTCACTGTATATCAAATATGTGTGTTTTTTCCCAAAAAAACCTGGTCACCTGCCTTTAAATATGTTTCAGAGCTTGGGAATTTATTGCTTGTAATGTAAGGAAAAGAGGGTCCTTATTAGTGACAGTTCCAAGTCTTGAGGAATCACTTTCAAAGCTCCAGGTAAGTTCCCTCACCCTATTTCAGCTGACACATTTTGTTATTTTCTGTTAAAGTGGCATTTCTGTAGTTGAAGTTAGCTGCTTGCCAGTATTGCTGTAAGGAAGGATAAGTAATTTTGTGCAGAGATTAAAAGGTGGAAGACTCAGGATTCCGTTTTGAGGTTGACCACCAGCACATCTCCCTGTATGTAGATTGTCCTCAAGTGAAAAGGAAAATCCCAGCCTCTATCAGTAGGCTGCATGAATCATTCTATTAACATGTGTATTAATATGGCACTGTGAGCTTTTGGAAGTACAGATTAGTGAGAGATGTGGTCTCTCAACTAGCCAAGTGACTGCCATCAGGCATCTTGGATCAGTTACACGGCTTTAAATTGCAGCTGGAAGCAAACATAACAGCAGTGCCTCTTTCAGAGATGTTGAATGCTCTGTTCTGGGCCATGCTCTGCCCTCTGTCTGTGCTGCCATCAGTCATCTTAGAGCATGTGTGTGATACCTGGGCAAATTATGTGGCCTAGCTTTAGTTAGGAAACAAAACACTGATCAGACATGACAAGGTTATGTATATAGTGATTTTCTCACAACAGTAGTTAGTTTTGGAGAAATTGAATCATTTGTTGCCTGGATGCTGATGGGTGAAGTAGATCCTCAGCCTCAAAACCAGCAGTGGTGTCATTTGAACTTTTCTTGGAGCAGGCTGTAGTCACAGAGCAGCTGAGAAGCCCTTTGTAGCCTTAATACAATGCTCCCTGTGTGTAAAACAAGAAAATACCTGTGATTCTTCCATGATACTATTAGCTGTTCCCTCAGCACATCTGTCAGAATGTCACCCTTTGAATTAGGATGCTTGAGGCTTACACAAATGCATAAAGAAAGGCAGTTGTAATATGCTGACAAAATATCTAGACTATTGACTGAGATAATTTTTAAAGTTATCTTTATTATGTCCTATTTGAGTTAAAATGGCTTTTCCAGAAATAAATTTACCATTGCCATATAATTTGGAATGACTAATCTCTCATATTATGTCTTGCCTTCTTAATGTTGAAACTCCTTAACCTTGAAACTCCTGCTGTTTCTTAACATGGTGTTGATTTAAGGATCTGCTTTCCTTGTTTCAGGCAGATGTACATCTCAGTCAATGGGTTGAAGAGGTGCAGCTGAACTATGATGTGTATATGGAAAAGGATGTTGACAGAGAAGCGCTCGAACAGATTCATTTATACAAGATTCTCTAGTACCTGGAAAAATTTACTAGTATTCTAATGATATATATTTTGGGCCTAAAATTAACTTGGATTGATTTGTGTGAATAAATCAGGTCAAAATTAATATTGTGGTTAATTTGAGTGATGTATGTGGTTTTTAATGAAAAAGAGTCTTTTGAAACAGGTTTTCTTACTGAGGCATTTTGTCTCAACAGGATATTTTGACTTTTAATTTAGGAGATATCCTCATGGTTTATTTTTTTGCAGAAATGTTAAAAAGAGCATCTATATAGCAAAGCTAAAAGAACTTTTGGTCATCGGTAGCATTATGCACTGCCAATATTTGCTAAATATATCAAACCTAGGAGCAGTGAATCCTTATTGATGTGAATGATAAGAACGCATTTAGCGTAATGTTACATAAAAGCTGTAGTGCTGTTTCATTTTGATATAAAGTATTTATTCTTATCAGTAACAATATTTATTAACAGCATTATCTTTGCTGTTCCTCCTGTGGAATTTTTAGGTTTTCTCTCCAGGTTCTGCTTGATAACCAGATTATCTACTGGCATATGTTATGAGGAAGACAAGTTCATCCATTTAGTTAGTTGTCCTTAAGGTGGGTATTAATATAAAGCACTGAAGGACACCGAGGAGCCATGGAGAATTAATACAGCAAATCCAGGATGATGGAACTCTTTTCCTGCACTTCTTCTGTGGATGGTAGGAAGTGTAATAAGGGGTTAAGAAACTGAAAATTCTGAACAGGTGTCATGGCTTAGCAGAGGCTTGGTGGTGGCGTAAAACAGTGGAAATTCGTAACAGAGCCTCCTCAGAGAGAAAAGATCCACATACGCCCACCACATTTATATTTAGATTTTACGTTCTAAGGATGTAAAGCTTTTAGTCAGCTGAAGAATGTTTTGGGTTTTAGCAAACATTAACAATCCCAAGTGCAAAAATACTGTCTTCAGGAGTTTTGGACTAAGCATGTTGTGAATTTAGAAGCATTGTTAAAAAGTTTGCTGCACAACTTAAGTCTATTGCAAATGGGGAAACATTAAATTGGATTTCAGTCTTCAAGTGATGTACAGGTCTGTTACTTTGATAATATGTGCTGTAAGCAAAAAGGATCAGTGGCCTTTAGGCACTCACCAACTCAGTAAATAAATGGGACTGTAGAAAGGATAGTGAGTTTTAAGAAGTCTTACTTTCATGTCCTATTCAGAGTGGCAGAGGATGTTTTAACTTGAGTGATGCTGAACTGCTGCTCAAATACTGTGTTGAATCTATTCTTCATGTGTTTAAAAACATAAAAAGATGGAAAGCTTTTCTTAAAACATTTATTTTATTGGTTACTTGGTTGTCAGTGAGACAAGTGCCCCTAGAATAGAAGTCTAGGAGAGGCCAAGCAGCAGCATGGAGGGGTAATGCAAGGCTAACAGATCTGATAAGGAGAGAATAAAAAAGAAGAAAAGAAATGCATGCACAGTTCAGAATGAGGAAATGAGCACTGTAGTAATCAGTACAGTGGAAGCTGTGACTGAATTGGAGTATATAAATAGGCTGCTATAAAAGGAAAACTGAATGGGTCATGAAAAGCTACTTCATAACCCTACTACCATGTGAGAAGAAAACACCATGTTGGAATGTTTTTTACTTTTTCCAGAGGTCCTGAAAGATCTCTTGAATCAATTGTCAGGACTTGGGGCTCGTGGTACTGGGTATGATCTGTGCCCTGCACCTTGTTTTAGTAATATGGGAACTACAACTTTCATTGCAGTTGTTTCTCCTCTTCATGCTGAGTTTTCAAATACTTTTTTTGGGTGTTGATCTCAGATTAAAAGAATTTCAATAGACTGGAGCAGATCACCAGCATATTTAATGACATCTGTATCCTCTGACTGAAAATAGCATGCACACATCTGGAGCTCATATGCAGCAGAGGGAGCAAAAGGGAAGCTCCCCCTGTCTTTTTTAGACATCAGGAGAAACTCAAGAGGTGAGTTCAAGCTGCTGAAATACATGTTTTCATCTCCTGCCCTTGATGGGTCCTCGGTGAAAACCCTCACATTGACACGTTCACTGAGAAGAGGTGGTGGTAATTCAGTTTGGTTTTATCAAACTCATATTAAGAGATATATCTCCTCTGTCCTTTTAGAAGCCTCTTCTTAACGTGACTTCCTAGGGCCAGAGATCACAGGGCCATTCTTCGGGATGTTATGAGCTGCCTAACTCCCCTACTGAAGAGCTAGAAACAACGAGTGTATCAACAAGGTGGTAATCGTCTCTTTTCCAGCTGGCCCCTTTCAGTCCTGTTACACATTCCCACACACAAGGGCAGCAAAGGTAAATTGTGATGTAGTTTGCAAAACCTCATGTGAAAGGGGGCAAATCAGTCCTCCCTATGCAGGCTCAGAGGACCTCAGACATCAGCAGAAATCCTCTCAAGGGTGTGTGTATTGCCTCAACTAAGGTTTTGCTGTTTCAGCTTGAGGAAGCTGCCAGAGTATATT
The DNA here is from genome assembly GCF_028551555.1 of Melozone crissalis. Taxonomy (NCBI): domain Eukaryota; kingdom Metazoa; phylum Chordata; class Aves; order Passeriformes; family Passerellidae; genus Melozone; species Melozone crissalis. The sequence goes on along the minus strand of NW_026535796.1, from coordinate 31,682,915 downwards.
CAGCATGTTGAGTCCTTGTTCTTAGTTCTGCTACTGCTGAATTGGTATTTGGCCAGTGATTGAACTTTTCTCTTCCTTGGTGTCTACAGTGAAAATGAGAACAACTAATCGAAAATCAGAGCAAGGTTGTGAATTAATTGAGTATCAGTTGCTTTGAGATTGTCATATAAAAAATGTTAAACAGCAGAGCTCTTCTTTGTAAAGTGACCTAATTTAAAAAAACTGAAAGGCAAAGATAATACCAGTACCTCTCTGAGATACTTTCTGGCTCTTTCCTTCACCTTACAGCACTGAAAAGGAAGCACAGCTTAACCACAGTCCAGTGTTGAAAATGCATAAATAATTGTTTCCTAGAGCTCTGTTTTTACGCTGCCCTTGCTGTTAGCTGGCCCCTGATGTTGGGAGGAAGGGAGAGGGGAGTATCTGGCACCCAGATTTGTGGGCCTGCGTGCAGGGCAGCCCTGTGACAGCTGCTGGAGATGTCACGGTGGCTGCCACAAGCTGCCAGCCCTCGCTGCCCCGCACAGCTCTGGGGCTACACAGCTGGTGTGTGCTGCCACTGCCTGTGAAACACAGCTCTGTATGGCCTGACAGAGGTCCCAACCCCTGCTGCAGCAGCAGTACACTGAGCAACTGTAAATCCAAAAATTTCACTTTTGTAGGCCTGAATTAAAAAAAATTAATAAGGGAGATGAATATCTGCAGCACTTATAATAGCCAGGAGTTCCTGTCACACATGGAAAGCAGCTTTGCTATTCCCCAGTAGCATAACTTCCCATGCAGTACCCTGGTTTCTGTAGAAAGAGACATCTGAAATTTGAACCCATCAAGAACTAGTAGTAAAAGAAGTACTCTCTAGTAGTAAAAGAAGGAAAAAAATACTCTGGATCCACTGTAGTAGTACAAAAAAATGTTGAGCTATAAGAATGATAGATTCACTTTGCAGACAGGACATGTTGCAAATATCTTTACTTGAGATTGTTTTCAAAAAATCACCAAATGCCTAGTGAGAACAGCCTGGCTCTCATTTTCCATGTGCCTTTTTTCACAGTAAGCAATACTGGAAGGGGCTAATGGCCCATGCTTAGGAAAACTTGACAGTGGAACAAGCTTGAAAAAACCCAAATCCAGCTCCTTCATTCCTCACCATCTGTATCCTCCTCTCTTTCCTAGGTTTTCCTGTCTCTTGTCTCTTCTCAGCTGTCTTTTCTCTCGCTGCTGCTAGTGCCAGGACCAGCCATGGTGCAGCAGGAGTGTGCCTGAGTGTGGCTGCAGCCTGCACGTTTTCTCTGTTACTGGAAGACAATTATAGAAAATATGACTGGTAACTTCAGCTGAACAGCTTCTAGGACTCGCTGCAGGCTGGAAAAATGACAGAAACATTTTTAAGGGGTTGCTTTGGACTCTCCAGGAATTCCTGGTGGGGACTCCAGTGAAAAGAGCAGACTCTGCTCCATCTCATCTCTGAGGCCTCACAACAGACTCAGACTCTGGCTGCCCCCTGCCCACCCTTGGTAAAGCAGGAATTGACATGCACAATGCCAGTACTCTTTGCCAGCATTTTAACAAATGGCCTCTCATATGCCCTTGGGCTGTCACAAGCCCTCTGCAGTAGAGGGAATTGTATTTGTAGAAATAAGTGGGAGAAGAAGGGAGTGCTGCTTTTCCAACAAATGCATGTTAAATGCTCCTGGAAATGTCTATACTTCCACACATTCATTATTTGAGAGCAGATTAATGTGGCACAGTGTTTTGGGGAAGGAAGAGAGATGGAACATCATGCTTAAGTGCACATGTTTTTTAAATACCTTTGCAGAAACTCAGTGCAGCTTGTATATCTTAAAAAATTGACATGTTTGTGTCACCCTAGGGGTGAGTCTTTTCCAACAGGAACAAGGTAGCAGTATGTTGGAAGGCTTAGTTAGAACTGATCACCTCCAGTATCCCTTGTAGCTTGTAATGTAGGAGTTCTCTATGTGAAAACATGCTGGAGTCATTCCCCATGCAAGAAAGAGATATTAAAACCCCGAACCCAGAAGTTCACTATTAGTTGTAAGTCTTTTGTACTAAGTTTTTGCTTCCCCCCTTTATTTCTGCTGCATGACTTGTGTGATGTCCCAGCTCCTCTGGCAGTTGTGGTTCCACTTTACCTGGACACCCTGTCTTGGGGATTTTTGCATTCATGCTTCTCTGGAGACTCCTCTTCTTCCACTTGGTGGGACAGGAGAACAAAAGAGTTTTCATTCTTCATCACAGGGTGCATCAGAGGTCCGGGTTCTCCTGACCTGCCCCTCTCTGTGAAAGAGGCTGTGATGGCTTACTTTCCATCACCTGGCTCAAGCCCCACCAAACACCTATGGGGCAGGGGGGGAGAGGGAAGGTTCTGAATCTTTGCTCAGCTGTGCTTCCAGGGGTTTACCCAAGCAGGGAAGGCAGCCAGCCAAAACTGTCAGCCTGAGCTGGAAGTAGCAAGGATGGGCAAAGTAGGCAAGAAATTTCATGCCAAAATTTGCAGTACAATAACTGACCAGAGTTGCTAGCAGCTCCAACAGAAATCAGGCCCCAATTATCTGCAGCATTGTGTGAGCATATGTATTGTGTATGTGTGTATATATATCCACCAACATAGTGAGACTCTGCTTATCCTTGAGAGTCAGCCATGTACGCAGACAAAGGTAGAAGAAAGGAAATAATATTTCCTATCTTCCAGATGGGGCATTGAATTTTGTGTGGTTATTGTGATTGTGTAAATGAGGTAATTGCACACACATGGTCTGCTGTAGGATTGCTGAGTGCACTCTTTGTGGTCAGTATTTTTAAGGACTTAACGAGCATGAAAATACATAGCCGTTAAATAATCTCTATTTTAAAAATGACATTAAGAAGATAAGTAGTACACAGTTTACTGTGGGGGGGCAGTGGTAAAGGAGGGGAACAGAACATTACTGATGGCTTCCTGGCAAAACAATTTAAGACACAAGCACCAAGCTGACACACAGATAAACATTTTAAGGGCACTGGTGTAATGAAGAATTTGGGTGGAGCTGCCTGCTTCCATTTGCTTGAACAAAGAAACTAACAAAGAAAAAATTACTAATTTTGATAGTAAGCTAAACAGAAAGTTAACAAAACATCAGGCTTAGCATCTTAAAATGAGACTAAGCATGAAGTATTTGCTGACTAACTAGGGTTGGATGCTGAGGAGCAGTATTCTCTACTAGAGATCACAGATGCCTACATGTTTTCTTTCAGCCCTGTGTAAGGTGTTCATGCTGAGAATGTAAATAAACAAGTATATCAGCTTTGTCATTTTGAAAGCATTTTGAATAGTAAGTACATTTCAGTTAGGAGCTGTGGCAATTAGGGAAAACAATTATTTGAGCTAGTAAGCTCAAGTAATCTTGACCTACTATGCTACACATATGCACTAGGGGTGTCACTCTCAGAGGCCTACACAGGAGCATCTTGGACATTGCCACTGATTCTTTCCCACTTGTGTATGTTAGAAAGACTGAACCAGTGACTGGTAGGTCATTGTCAGCTCTCCATTTTTGCCAGGGCAATAACCCAAAAGGTCATCAGCAAAAACATCCAAACCAGAGCCAGGCAATGAGGGGGTTGCCAAGCATTCAAGGATTTTATGGTCAAAACTGCCGCATGTGTGAGCACAGCATGGGGTGTTGCAATGCTGTGAGTCTGTGTTTCTTAATGCACTTACTGAAATTAGTAAGGACCACCACTGTCTGTTTAAAATCTCTGTGTCATAGTCTGACTCTCTATTTCAGTGTCATCAAGGTGTCAGCCAAAAATTCTGAGGTGGCAGTAAGATTTGCTATGGAGGAATCCAAAATATGTATAGCTTTTGGCCTCCTTTTGGGAAGGGGCTGATTGAGGAGTACGGTACATGTTGTTGGCCTTTATTTCTTTTTAATGACTCATATTTTGGACCTTATTCCTGTTTGTCTTTCAATGCCAAACAGAAATTACTATTTAGGTCAAGCTGCTGTGTGGTACTAATAGAAGCAGACATCAGTTTTGTCGATGGATTTCACAGCTATGCGTTTTGCAGAATGAAGTTCTCTCTCTAGGCTACTTCTGACATTTAGCTGTGATGCTGTTAATACCAGCTTCCAGTGCTACTTCTGCTATTTTACTTGCACATGCTCAGCTGGGGAATATAGCTGGGAAGTTACCTTTCACCTATAGCTTTTTTTTTCCATGCAGACTCTGAGTACAGCATCTTCTGCTCCCAGATCCAGCTTTCAGGCCACTTCATGCTGCTGCTGCATGGTCCCAGCTCTTCCCTTTTCAGCTCTTCCTCTGCACTGCTGTGATCTGTGATCCTCTTGGCCTGCCCGTGGGCTGCTGCCAACTTTGCTGTGTTCTGCTTCTTTTACAGGGTTGTTTTCTAACTCTGACTCCCCTGGCTCTTGCTTAATGCTTCCTGATTAGTGACAGCTTTGGAGAGGAGCCTCAGCTCATGCCCTGAGGTTTTCAGCCTGTGTTCTGGTCCATGCCTCGACTCAGATGCTGGTGTGTCTCTGCAGTGAGGTTTGCTGCACTGCTGCCCTGGAACCAGTGCCTTGGGCATGCATGGAAACAGAAGACCTGCTAGCTCAGGTGCCAGAAGGCTGGCACCAGCAAATGGGGGTGCTGCAGGCCTCTCATCCCTTCCCATCAGGTAACAGAGTCAATTGAAGTATCTCTGCAGTACAAAGCTGACACAACTTAAGAGCCACCATGACCCATTAGATGGTCCATGGGAATTGTTAGATAAAATTAAAGAGGGGTGGTTTGGCTGACTGCTGGTGTAACTCTCTGTGTGCAAGACTTCACTGAATTTCCTCCAGTTCTCATCATCTGAGTATTGATCTTCAACTTTGAGCATCAGGATTTCTGAAGACGGATCTTTAAACCAATTTATGCACAGAGCTACAGCCAAAGATATGAGTTGAGAGAGAAAGTATAAAAATGGATCTAAGGTACCTTTGAATTTCTGCATTATCTGTATTACTTTGCTTGCTCTGATTAAATGATACATTAACTTGCAGAATAGCCAAACATGAACTGGTTAGCAGTCCTGGGGCCTCTACTACCAGCTAATGTCTAGAAGGCTGAATGTACCTCTTAAGGCTATTTTCTTCCTTTCCATCCTCAGATTTTTCTGCAGGTAAGAGGAAGCCTAAAATCACTTGATTTTTATTCACTTTCTGAGAGGGCTGTGCTAACAGGAACAGCATGACTGAGCACAGCCTGATAATTAGGTCTGGTTTTACTTGCATAGATAACAAGATGGTTTGTGTGAAATTTCCCAATCCCTTTCAAACAGATCCTCTTTTACAGTACATGTATGATATAAAATCCAACACTGCATTAATTTTCTCTTCCTGGTTTTGTCTCTTGTTTTTGTATTTGGTTTTGTTCAGTGGAGTTTTCTTTCCTGGTCAATTGTTTCACCCAAACTTTGCATGCAAAGTTGATGCCACCCTGAAACTCTCATAACAGAAGGATGTTCTTACCACTCACTGCTTTGAGTTGATAGTCCTGCTCTGAACTAACAGAAGTTAGTTGCAGCACCCACATTTAATCATAACTGTGCATATGGTTCAGCTCTCACAGATAATAGGGATGAGTAGCTAGAAAGATGTATTTTACTGCGACTTCAAAGCAGACCATTCAACCCAGAGCTAATGGCCTTTCAGAAATAAGGATTTATTTTATTTTACTGTTTTGTAGCTACAGTGATAACGTATCCAGACTTGGGATTATCCCTTCATCCTTCCTGCAAGTGGCTGCAAAGGACATGGAGGGAGTGGAGAAGACAGAGCTGGTCAGAAACTAATTCTGTCCCCTCCCCATGTAGGCCTTAATAGTAATGAAGGACCTTGGCAGAGAGGAGAGCAGACAAACATCCTGGATTTGTGGATGACATCCCTGCTCACAGCCTAAATTAACTGTCAGAGATACCTAGGCTCCAAGACAAGTATTTCCAGTGCATGGGAATGGGCTCACCTTACTGCCGTGATCACAGCACAGGAGAAACAAGGTGCAAACTTCTCAGCATGACCAGAGCAGGCTCGTGGCTGTCTGGTGGGAAAAGTAGTCATACACTGCTCTGTGCCCCAGAGAGGAGGTAAAGCCTCCAGACCCAGCAATGACCTGAGCCTGGTGCTAAACCCTTTCTAAACAGGGTGCACTGCACCACACCTGAGCCCTTTCCATCACTCCCAGCCCTGAGCAGCCATCTGTCTGTTCCTGCAGCCATTGGGTTTGCTAAGTCAGTGAGGACTTCTCCCCATAAATTCCCACTTTGCTTCTGGCATGACCTGGACTGTTTTCTCTGCCCTGCCTTGCAGAACCATCCCACCTCTCCCAGTCATGTTTCCTTTATTCTTCCTACAATGTTTTGAGAAATGTATATGAGCTATCCAATTACCTCACCCCTTGGTGAGGGAAGTTGGAGAGTACAGAGGTCAATAGACTGGGATCTCTTTCTGCCCAAACTGGTTCACCTCGATATTGGTTCCCAACCAGTCTTCCTCTGAGGTGGGAAAGGGGCAAGGCAAGAGGAAAGAAGGAGAAATCAGGAGCAGAAGGGCTTGTTCTGAAAGAATTAGGGGAAGATTGCTCCAGGAAAGAAGTCTACCTATCTGTCCCTGGGAACTGGGGTGATGCACAGCTGATGGACAGCCATCCCTTTCTCCTCTGCGTGCTCCACATTTCCAGGACAGTTTTAGGGCACTGGGCATCCAGTCAAGAGGAAGAGGTGGATTTGGGGGAAGAGGAAGCAAGGAGCCAGCAAAGGACTGGCAGCACCTAAGGAGTGTGTAGCATGGGATATCAGTTAACACTCCTTCCATGGGGAACAGCTCTCTATGAAGTTCTGGTCTTCCACTGCTATGCTCATTGCCCATAGAAGATCCTGAGCTGGAAGAGACCCATAAGAACCCTTGGATGCACTTGTCACCTGTGTTTTCCAGAGAAAGGCTTTTCAGACTGGCTGTCAAGAAGGCTCTTTCCCATCTACACTGCACTCAGACCCTGGTTTTTGAAGGAGCTCTCTCTGCAAAGCCAAGGCTCAGCCTAATACTTTGAACCACTCCTTTTAACCACTCAGCATTTTTTTCAGAAGCCATATTTATGACAATGTATACATTAGATACAGATTGCTTAATTTGCATAGGTGCCAGACACAGAGTTGCACGAAATTTGGCAGGTAAGCCCAGACACAGAGGGTGTGAGTGTTGCAAGAGGGAGGAGACAGGGCCCTTGTTTGTGTTCCTGTGAGGATTGCTGCTGGCAGAGCAAAATGGGTTTAACTGGAAACCAAAAGGTTTCAGATCAAAGCTGTGAAAAGGCTTTAAAAAACATTCTGCTCTCCTCCTGCACTGCACCAGCACTCTCTTATTCTTTGCTTTAAGCAAAAACTTCGACTGTGGTCAAATTATTATGCGTGTGAAGAAGGTGCCACACGAGGCAGCTGCAGCAGGTTTTGGCAAATCAGGGAAGTGTGAGACATCCTGGTGGAACCTTGTCAGGTTTAGCAGTGATGGTTTCACATTGCCTGCCATCTCCCCCACCTCCCTGCCGGGGTCCTTGCCCGGGCAGTGGCCAAAGCAGGGGCTTGCTGCCTCAGCCTGTGGAGAAATTGCCCTTCTCAGCATCTGCTCGCTTCCCCGGCCGCTGGGACAGACGGCACTGGAGAGGGCACTGCAGACACGGGGGAGCTAAAGCGTTACAGATTGCTGCTGTTCAGGCCGGCAGAGCCCATCTGTCAGGGCCTTTAAAATGCATCAGTCCCAAGATGGAGCTTTCCAGTTCAAATCAAGCGGCTTTACTTTGATGCTATTTAGTAGGATCTGCTCATAATGAACCAAAACCTTGGATAGGCACCACTGCCTAATCTAGCCAGGCAGTTCTGTGCATTAGCACAGGCAGCTTGCTGCTCTTCCCTGCAGAGTGGAGCAAGGTGGGGAACACACCTCATCCCTTCCTGTTCACAGCCCTGGGCTTTGTCTTAAGCCAATAACAATGGTGGGCTTGTGCAAAAACACCCAGCTGTAAATGAGAATATCCCTCGCAAATGCTCAAATCTTGCTCTGCTACCTGGCAAAAGAGATTAATATTCTGTGACTATGATACCTCAAGAAGGGGAGATATGTTAGAGTTTTGCAGACCCTTTGCTCATGAAGGAGAGGATCTATGTAGAGTTTAAGATGTCTCAAATTGTACACATTTTATGAGTTTTCCAAGTGGAGACATGGCAGAAATTTGCTAAAAAGCTAATTGAAATTTTGCTTGTTGGCAAAAGGCCAACTACAAGTAATTATATTGAAGGCACCTGTTGACAAGTGAGGTTACTTAAACCCTCTTTGATTTGATCACTTGTCTTTGGTAAGCAGAAGGCACATCATTGGACATTCTGCTGTCTGAGGATGACAGCAGATTGGAGATGTGGTTATCCGCCTTCACTTACTCCACTCTGAACGCTCCCTCTCAGAGGCTGAGGGATGGCCAGAAAATAGGGAGGATGTGGTTTCTGAATTCTGAATCATGACAGTTTTCCCCCAATACTCTTATCTGTAGTAATGTAAAAATTACAGCCTGGTAATTAGACTGCACTTGGTCTCAGGCTCTATGGGCCTTGACACTAGCTTTTGAAATTTCAGGACTAACCAGACTAATCAAATTTAATTTTTTAATTAAAAGTTCTCCTAAACTGATACTCAATTGGAGGTCAAGCTGAGCAACAGCGTTTTGGAAGTCATTCTGTTACTTACACTTCTGTTTGCATGATTCAGCTGGTGCTTGGGTCACTTCTCTTCTGCATCTGGGTAACAAGATGCAGTTCACAAGCAAGTGAACAAGTGGTTCGTGCAGGACCCCAAGAGGTGGCTTTTAGAGATCTCTCAGCAGACTTCAGTTCTGCCCGGTGACAGGATTGATTGTCTTGGTCCCTGATCAGGACAAAACAGGGATGTAGTACATGCCACAGATATTCCCCATGAGAACTTGTGCTTACAGCCTGAATTCTGCTGCACTAAGCACCAACTCCAGTAGTACGTACAGGATTAGATATTGGTGTAGTACCTGACCCTCTATGTAGTTTAACACCAAACTCAAATTCATTCATATATTCAAGCTTCACTTGATTTTATGATCACCTCTTCTAGTCTTTTCCCAAGTTAGCTGACTCATATAAACCTGTTACTACTGTGATATTAACCTTTTTCCTGGCTACTTTTCAGTTTATCTCTGAAATTCATCTTCAGGCTTTAGACCACTCTTGCTGTGAAACCTGAGCAATACTAAAATGCAGAAATCTGACCATCACAGTACATCATAAAGTGCCTACACCTCATGGAAAAATCTGACAGATGCCTTACTTAGAAATGCTTTGGTTTAGGTGTGTCATTCTATTTGGTTTCCTTAATATGTTGCTATGAAAACAGGGTCATGGTTTAGAATTTAATCTTCTCTCTATTCCTGACTTCAATTGTAACCTCTGTCCACGTCAAAATTAGCTGGAACTTCATCTTTACAACACACACACCAGGTTTGAAAGAGATCTTTTAATCTTTTTTTTCCCTGTAAAGATCTGAAACCTAAGCAGAAAAATAATCAAAGTTTTCTCATCCTTTTAAATTATTCTTAGTGTGAATTGATTTTGTGGTATTGATTTTAGGACTACTATCTGTAAGCAGTTATATTTTGTGCAATATACTAAATAGTAAAAAAATGGAGTGCATGCATTTATAAAAAATAGAATACTTCATTTATACATATAACACATGCTCCTGTGTACACAGACGTAATCATAGAAATTCTGTAAATCAATGTAGCTGCTGGTTACATTATTTCATTTATTTACTATTCTATGTTCTCATGAGAAAAGATGATAATAACCTTGCAGTTGTTTTTTTCAGTGTAGAACAGCATATACATTTGAAACTTACTGGGAAAAAACACCCCATGAATTTCCATGCACAGCTGAAAAGGTGAGTAAGAAAATCAGTGAAAGATGCATTGCAGCATCACACAGAATAAACCAGGCAGCACTTTAAAGTTCCATATTCACTACAGGAAGGTGGATTTAAATTCAATGTCACAATGCCATCACCTCCCCTAGCAGAAATGATGCCTTGTTTTGTTTTAAGGTGGTTGCATTTAAGCTATTAAAAAAAGAATCCCCAAAAAAGCAAACTTTCCCTGGAAATTTTCTGCTTCTTCCTTGCTTCAAAAGGATCCAGGAAATGGTAGACATAGACATACTTCAAATCCAAGTTCAGAATAGGCTGCTGCCCTTTGCCAGGGAGACACAGCAGGGAGGGCTGGACAGGGCTGGTGCAGGGATTAAGGGCTCCTCGGGGCTCTCCCTGGTTGGGGCAAGAGCTGCATTTATGCATAATCATTTCTGAACTGCATATTTTACACTCTTTTATCAGTTGTCTGCTATTGCTTAAGGGTTCACCTACATGCTGGTTTTGGGATTCATTTACCTGTAGATAGGTTCAGAAAGAGGTATTGATATAATTCTGTGGGTATAAGCTATAGTGCTAAAAGCACTGTTAGCCTAGCAGAACTATGTTCACCCTAGCAGGGCAGGCAGTCACTTTATTTATATTCTTAAGTTTAAAACATTACAAAAACATTACAAAAAATTAAAGCATTGCTGAGAGCAAAGAGATCAGATGAATGAGCTATATTGCAAAACCTGGTTGGTATACTTTAGTGTTTATAGTGCTAATGTTGGTACTTTAGAATACTCTGCTTTGTAACTTAAAAATAAATTCATAAATATTTCTGTTTATTTTAATTGTGATTATTTTGTCTTCAGCTCCCTTGTCAATGTGTGGCTGCTTAACAATAATTAAACTGCACCTTATGAAATGCATTCATCCAAGATGGTTTCTTAGAAATCTTAACTTGCCATGAATTGCTTTAGTCCACTTGGTATTGCAGGTTGGGACTCATTTGCCTCACCATAGCAAGGAGAACAATTTAAGTAATTTCACTTGAGGTCTTGGTTAGCATTTTTACCACCGTGAAATGATGTAAGAATTAAAGGATAACAGGAAACTCCCTCAAATCACATTTTCAAAGGCATTTTCCAAAAGTGGCCATGTTAGTAGACTTTATTGTCACCAGAAAGCCTCTGGTAATCTTACAAAGCATCTGCAATGAATAATCTTCTCCTCCCCCATCCTTATTTGTTGCCAGAAACAGCTTATAAATGCTCAGTTGAAGACGGTGCCAAATTTTGCTTTTAGGCACACTTGTAAATAGAAAATATTTCCATTGATTTTGGTAGAATTATTCCAGATTTACGCAGATGCAAGTGGAAGCCAAATTTTGCCTCAAAAGGTCTTCCCTCATGGGTGCCACTTGGTGCCCTGATCAGCTCCAGAGCTGCTGCCTCTGGTGTCAGTGGAAGGCAAGTGCTTCAGCTGAATCTGACAATAATCTGACAAATTATTATAAACAGATTTGAACAAATATTTCTTTACAAAACAAACTGGTCAGCAGGCTCCAGGCTTTAGTCTCCTGATGCATTTTACAGGAAATAATATCAAGTTAGCTATTATGAAACTACCCCCTCCTCACACACGCATAATTGCTTCCAGCTTGCTGATTATTACCCTTTCTTTAACTGATAGAGTGAGAAGAGAAATAAAAATATCTCCATACAGTAGGCCAAATCCTCATCTGGTATAAATCCACATAGCTCCATCAAAGTCAATAAAACCATCTTGATTTACACCAGTCAAAGAGCTGATGCACTATAATTTTTTTACTTGCTTTTAAAAATAAAACCTTATGTGATTGTGTAACCAACATTACAACAGAAACCAGCATTTTCTTTTGTGAAGTTAAACGTGCCCTCCCATTGACTTGCAAACATTTTCACTTAGATAGTCCTTCTATAGCTTTTTTTTCTTTTGCCTTCTGGCAGAATGCTCCTACCACCCTTGTGTCACGAGTGAGGTACAAACCGGACTGAAAGATAATCACATACAGAATAATCATTTCATGGAGTAATGAGGACAAAGAATGAAATGCTACCACTACTCTTTCACCCAAAAGAGGAAAGACAGCTAAGCGAAGCACAAGAATTTAAAAAAATTTTTTCTGACATTCTCTCTGATCACCGTTCTCCAATTAACAAACATATATTAACAGCACCAAGAAATTAGTAATTCTTACTCAGGAATGACAGTACTGTAAACTACTATTATAGATTAAGTTTCTTAAATAATCTTTAAAATAATACAATGAGACTTATTACAAGGTTTACTGAAGCTGACAGAAACTCTCTATGTGCTCTCTCTGGACAAACATTTCTAAAGTCTTTTTTTGGTGTTCTCTAGGGGCTGTGAAACACATGGTGATTTTTTTAGGAATACTCTTTGTCTCTTGTACTTCTCAAAAGCAAAGCAAGCTGTTCAAGCAAATCTTTTACATGCATTTCAGAGAGTTCTAAGCATTTCCGTGAAGTATATTGTCAAATAAAGGTCTGGTCTTTCCCAAGGCCTCATTTTTTTGGCTGGTTGTTTTGATTGATGTGTATATTCAGAAATTCATGATAATTTCAACAACATCCTGAAAATTTTGGAATGATTTCATTGTTAATGCTGACACAGTTTTGTACTGCTTCAGCAAAGACTTTTAAGAAAATGTACATTTATTAATTCTTGGTATTTAGCAGCCCCTAACAGCATGCTGGTAGTTTTATTAAAGTTAATGGTGATATTTGCAGGATTGCAGCCTTTAATTTCCAATTGGTTTTTTGAATACTGTAAAAAATTAAAGTGTAATAAAAAAATGCATTAGCATGAATTTCCAAATGTTTCCATTCAAAATGCAGTCAAGATTAAGCTTGCTTTTAAATACATATTCCATTGCTTTGAATAACATCTTGAAAATCATTCTATGATGTCTGGAATTCAGTTGCAAAGACTGAATTGGAATTCAGTCACACATTCTAGTCTCTGTTTTAATACATATTTTTTGATTCATAGACCAGTCTGAAACACATTCAGAACTGACTGGAAAAGTTTTTATAGTAAGACTTGAAAATCTGCATATCATATTTGGTGGATATCACTACACTACTTATTTGGATTTTGAAAAGATTGCTTATCTCCATTACACTGTGAGCCCTTTAGCTTTGGGATCCTGCTTTCTCTGAAACCATCACTTTAGACTGCAACCCTTATTTTGTGATGAGGCTTTTCCACCTGGTGAAATGAATGAATGACTGAGAGGCTGATGCAGAAAAATTAAATTCAGGTCCTTCATTCCCCCTCTGTAAAATATGACTTGAAACATGATCCCTGTAGAAGACAGGAGTTTCCCAAGTTCTCTATAAGCAGGTATTTATAGGCAGGGACTCTCCAGATCTGTGCAGAGGAAGTTAAAAGAAAACAGAAATTGACAGTTGGCATTGAAAGAGTGGCCCTGATGGAAAGAAAGGTGGTGGTAGTTCTTGGCAGACAATTCTGTCACATGCAGGGTAGGCCAGCCTTGGGTATATGGGCAAGGAGTATCAAGGCTGTTGGGGACAAACAAAAGCTGTTCAAAAAGTCAGGTCCTGTCCTCCCTGGTACTGATGCAGACAAGTTGCTACAAAATGTAGACAATGATTCAAAAATATTTTACTTAGCTAGAAAGTGCAGTCTTTCACAGGGCCACGGTTCAGGCTTGCAGGCTCTCAGGACATTTCTGGGGCTGTGGGAGCTTGGCTTTCAAGCTGATGGTTCAATGACCCAAAGCAGGAAAGAGGCTGCTCTCTACAAAGCTGGTCCCATTTCCTACGTAACCATGGAGCAACAGTCTCATGCCAGTATGGGCACTGGCAAGGGTGGAGCTTTTCCTAGAAAAATCATAATTATTCTTTGAGGAAGTTATGCCTGCTGATATTGATATGGATGCTCTATGCACAGGCCATTTTCCAGCAGGTTGAAGACCAGAGACCTGGTGGTTGTGGTGCCCCATTTTGGGGAGACTTCAGTCAGACTTCAGCTCTGATTGCTGAAAATTTGTCAGAGCAGGGTGCTTCCAATGACGTGCTTCAAGTTCAGAACTTGTTTCAGCAGAAAACACAAATGTAACCAGTTCCAACTCAGGGTTCTTTCCTCTAAGCATAAATCACATAGGAAATAAGTGTAGGGGATTTAGGTAACATCTTAGACTGCTTTTATTTTATACACTATGGCAAAACTTTTATTTTATTCCAAAGTGTAGCAACAAAGATTGAAAAAGAACACAGCACCGTCTTGCCTTAAGCATGCTGAAGCTTTGTGGCATCTTTAGACTGGATTCTTGGCTTTGGAGACTAGAGAAACCAGAAAGTGTACTGGAAGTGAAGTCAAAACAGCTTGTTACCCAACTTGCTTTTTCCACAAAGTATTGAAATATTAAGAACTCAGGCAAATAATGCTTGGATGCAACTCTGTTTGTGTTGAGTTCCATTTGTTTGTCTGAAGCCAAACTGGGTGAATAATTTTCCATTCTTTATCTTAGCAGTCAATTGTGTGGTTCTGAAATTTGAGTAAGATAAGATCACAAACAAGTAAAAGCATGTGTAGGCTGAAAAATCAATATGTTTCAAAGTAACAATTGAGAAACAAATTATTCCTGTACTAATAGGCTGAAAACTGGGCTTAGAGATTCTGCTAGAGCTGATAGTATTGCTAACAGTAAAGCAGTTTAAAATAAATTTGAGCTGCCTCCATAGCTATGTTAATCATGCCATCACCTATCAATAAGGTGGCCAGAAGACTAAAAATGGTAACTGTAGCATTAAGGATTGTTTAAGCTTCTCAGTTTTTGCATAATAATCAAATCTTGACAACTGTAGTTCTTTTTAACTACTCATCCTGAGGTCTGCCCTTCCCATTTATCCTGAAATTTTCTAATATTTTACTTCATTTATTCAGAGTACTCTCTTGCTAAGATGTTCTTATCTTTCAGTTCTGGACTCAAGGTCATTGTCAGCAAAGAGTGGCAGAATTCCTGCTAACTTAATCACATTCAGATCTATACCATGCCCAACGTCAGAAAGCCATTAATAACTAGCTTATACCAACCCAAGTTCTCTGAGTGATGATACATCTCAAAAATAGTTTCCTGTAAATGAAATCTACATTTCTGTACTTAATTGTTACTTTCTAGGAGTCACACTTTTGGTAACCTTTACACTTTGCTGAAACAAAACACTCATTGCCCTTGAGAACCACCTGAATAAGCAATACCTAATATACAATTCAAGAATAATCAAAGGCAATAAGTGAAAACTGTAGGCTAGCAGCAATATAAAGGTTCCCTTTGTCACCAGAATCTGCCTTTTCCAGCCCCTGCTTCATCTACAGCATTTAAAATGGTGTAGAATTCAAACACCTGTTCAAAAATAGAACTTCCAGTCTGGTACATAATTCACCAGGACAGGACTAACATCACCTGTTTGTATTTCTATCTATATGCTGAAGTCTCCTGAGTGCTGACTTTGTCTACAAGCAAGCCATACAAGTATGTACTGTAAACATCCGTGTATTTATAACACAGAACCCCCAAATTCTCATCACCTCAGCAAATGACTGACTTTTTAAAAAAGCTACACATGCAATAGCAGTCTCATCCTCTTTGAAGGTATTTGTTTGGATAACAGCATTTTTGAGAGAAAAGCTGTGTTGACAGGAAAAAGGACAGGCTGTTGAGTTATGGGCCTGTGGAATGGTTGCGGTAGGGAGGACTCAGCAGCAACAAGTAGAACTGTAAACTAAGATGAGTGTCAATTCAGTGCTTTGATTAAGCCAACTGACTCAAGTGGCATGTTGAGGCAACCACACAGAGTCTTATCTGCTTAGTTCTACATAAATGTATTAAAATAAAAAAAAACCAAACCAACAAACAAACAAGCCAAAAAAAAAAAATCAAGGAAAAAACCCCTCAGAAATCAGCAGAGCTACATCTTCCCAGTGTGGATCCTACTAACAGTGCTTAAGATGGAGTTTGGACTAGAGGCCTCATCATGTCAGAAGCTCCCAGTCCAGACTCTTTGATTTTTATGAGAGGGGGAGAACTGCTGATAAAGGGATCTGTGTAACTTAGAAAAATCAAAATCCTCTCATGTGATGTTAAATGGCTGAGGAAAGAGTAGAAATGAAAGAAGACTGATCTATTTTTTTAACCTGTTTAACAATGACTGTAAATAGTTTGATCTACATGCCCCTGAAGTTCTGAATTTATTTTCTTGGAAGTTTTTCAACAGTTGTGAAACCACTCATTACTTGCCAATTACAGTGTAACTTAGAATAATGAATGACCACAGACATTCTAGAAGAAAAGCTGGCCATTGAGTGTACATATTTAAAGGGAAGATTATGACTGGATGGTGAGAAGCAGAAGTTGGGAGGGATCAGGACTGGCAGAAAAGGTAAGGCCAGGCAGGGACAGCAAGTGGGACAGGTGCATACAGGACAAAAATGTGTTGTGTGAAGATGAAAACCCTTGTAGTAGTACTAGGAGCCTCACACATACTGTGTGAGAAGCCACTGCCATTTCCAAGGGAGCCGGGCTTGCTGATCTGGAGAAACCAGAATGAAATGTCCAATCTTACCAAACTTGGCAATTTCTGTTAGAATGTGGCCTACTCCTGTTCTAGGAAGAGTTGTGGTGTTGTGAATTGATCCTATCACTTACAGGTTAGTAATTTCTAACTTTGTCTTTCTAGCACATTGAAAACTTTTAACTCCGTGACTGGGATCCTTCTGGACCAGTGACTGGAGCTTGTTTAGATTCTAGAACTGGTATCCCAGCCCTTCTGAGGTCCCAATGGTCCTTCAAGTCCCTCTCGCTTTTCCAATCCAAGCCAGGTTGCACTGTATCCCTCTCAGTGTTTGCAGGGGCAGCAATCCCCAGCCACATACCCTGGGGGAAGAGAATGGGGAGAGGCTGTGGGTAGAGATAGCAGGAGGCACCTGTGGAAGGAAGATGGGAGCCAGCACTGGGAAGAGCAGGACTCTTCCTCTGCAGGCCTGCTGCCCGAGCCATCCAAGGGTCAGTTCTGTGTAACAAGCCCATTATCTACCTGATGGGAACACCATTTAGCCTGTGCCATTGGTACCTGGGTTGGAGCTTTAGGTCTAGTCCAATGAAACCATCATGAAGTCCCTACAATCAAATTGATGGCTAAAAACCCCTCTTTGGAGCTGTATTCAAAACAAAAAACACAACATGGCATTAACAAGATCCAAATGGAATTCTTACAGTAATACAGACATGGTCTTTATTTTTTCTACCAAGTTTAATGTGGGCCTGGTTTGAAATGTACTACAATATGCATTACTTGTTCTGAATAAGGAAACCATTTATGACAGAGTACCCAATGGCATCTGCCATTACAAGTGACTTAAAAGCATTCTTAAATACTATAAATATCCCAAGGAATTGTGAATTCTGTCTCCCACAAAAACTTTTTATAACATCAGAGCAAGCTAACTTTTGATGTACACTACTGCTGTGAAGCTGGATATGACAGTTCAATGCCAAACTGTGTTTCTAATTGATAAGGATGCAGTTAAAGTAACATTAACAATTGATTTTTCCTCATGATCTAAACTATTCTGGAACTATATGTTCTAGGCAACTGTAACAAGTTCAGAGATAAAAGAAAACAAAACCAAAACCAAGCTGAAAAGGGTGACATTAACAGAAATGTTATAAATCTATAACTTTTGAAATTAAGTGATGAAAGGCAAGGTGAAGTTCACCTTGTACAGATAACATCTATACACCACTTTCTTTGCAAGGTGTCAGAATAGGGAGTCATCTGAATCATCTGGTGTGTAACACTTTTCTTATCTTTTTCTGAGACAAGGTGCACATCAAGTGATAAAAAGATGGAGCAAATTAGAAGGTGAATGTTGAAACACTGAAAAGAGTAATTTCAAACAGGCACCTGTGTTGCCTTTTAATTTTTTGGTTGTCGTGTGTTCGTCCCTGTTGCTACCTAACCTTCCAAAACAGGATACAGAGGAAAATCTTTCTTTGACCCAGGGTTTCATGCACCTGCAGAAAAAGAGGACAGAATGTGATCATTTACAGCAGTGAAGCAGCTTTGAACAGGCTGAAATCAGCATCTTTCTCAGGTGTCTTTGATCAGTTTCCTTCCCAGTCAAACACAGAAAGAGACAAGCCTGAGTCTGGAGAACCTTAGCCATCATTTCATTTTGCTAAGCGTGCCATACAAGTTTATGGTGTCTCTAGATAAGGGGTTTTATGTATTACCTACTACACTCCAAATTATTATAATCCTATCCCTGCACTGTTCAGGCTGCTTACTGCACTGGCAACCAAACAGGTTTAGTTTGAGGGTGTGAAGTCCTCTTTTTCTCATAACTGGCATCACCTATCTCTTGGATGCACATTGACCGTTCCTCCCACTAAACATCTGATTGTTGTAAAAGGAAAAATAACATTTTCTTCCTGGCATAAGAAGTTTTTATTGGAATGTTTGAATTAATTTGTCTATTGGGAGGATAATAAGGCAGTATGAACTCTATACCTTCATTTCAAGTTTTTTAAATAAACAGATGGTAAGAAATGTCTTCTTCTCAAACCCTGTGCTTGGTCCTCAGGTCCATTCACTGCCCCAAAGGACTCTTTCTCTCTTTTCTTTCTTCTTCCTTCTCACACAGTGTAATACACAGTCAGCCCCAGGATTTGTTGCTAGTTATAAAAGGGCAAAGGTTTTACATAACTCTAGGCAACAAGAACACAAAACCAAAATTTCCATCCCCTGCTCTAGGCAACTGCTAGACAGAGGGTTGGAGTTTTTGTTCTGTTTTGTTTTGGGACTGGTGGGGTTTTTTGCTCCTCGAGGCAGTGTCTTTGCTCTTAATTCATTCACATCAACCTGGGAAAATCACAGGTATTGCCTGGACTACTTCTTGCTCAGGCCTTCAGCAATGGCTCAGCCCCTTGCTTTGGAGAGCTGCTACCTCCATGTTTCCAGAGTAAGCACTGTACAAAGACACACAGCTCAGAGCAGACTCCAGTTAGCCTGAAAGAAGAGATAGAAGGGCAGCCAGATGCATAAACAAGTAGATGACTGTCAACAGATTAAAACTTTTTGATATTGATTATTAACAATTTTCAACATTGTAAAATGTTGACTCCTTTTTATTACTCCACAAATTGTCATTACTTCCTCATCAGACAGAAGCTTGAGAGCATGTTTGTATAAAACAAGCAACAGGAATTCTAAAATTATATCTTGGAGAAAAGCAAACATGCCCCAACCTATTAGCTATCCTTAAATAGTTTTTCAATGCTTATTCTATCCTATCTCCAAAGATGAAGAATTAAAAAATACAAACCAAAACAAAAACCAAAATAAAACAAAATGGAGGCTAGGAGAAGAAAGATATGACAAACATTTTCTTTAATTATCTTGGAGTTTGTTTTGTTGTTTAAAGAATTAATCAGCTGTTCTTAGCCCAGGGGGAGCATTCTGGTGGCAGATACACTGCAGAGCAGGTCCCTGCTTCCCATGCTTTTTGTTTCTACGTTCTGGGAGTCAGAGTTCAGAAGCAGGGAAGTGCACCCTGTCTCAACAGGCCTTAGCCTGGCAGAGCTGTTTCTGGAGAAGTGAAAATACTTATGGCTGGGGCAGTTAAGCTGGCTCTAGACCTGTTTTGAACTATTGGAGTTGTGCCAAGGACCTGGCTCAACTGATAGATTTTGTTTTGAAGTTGCATAAGCACAAACCTGCAAGACTTGATTATTTTTTTTTTGTACAGTGGTGCAGTTCAGATAGGATTATTTAAATAGCAACTACAATGGAACCCATATAACCACCTTTTATTTTACCTTAATTACATTCCTGGGTGCTGCATGCATCCTTGCTTGTTGGCCTTTGTGTTCTGATCTTACAGCTGCTCCAGTGGTTTGACATACTGAGCACCACTGAATCTTTAAAGATTCTGCCCATGTTCCTTCAGAAAAATTGTAGATTTTAATAATCCATATTATTTTTATTGGGAAAAGATAATCAGGTTTCATAATGAACACAAGGGAAATTTTAGTATGATTGAACTTATGTGGGTAGCATTCCATCCTTCTGAATACTTTTTCATCTTACTGTGGACTCTTCATTCAATTTCTTTAGAAGTTCTAACATTTTCCCCCTTGTAGACAAAGTTCAAAGCTTTTCCCTTTGCAGACATTTTGCAAAGGCTTTAAAACATACTCATCTGGAGAAAATAATTATCTCTTGAAATACATAGTTATTGATTGCCAAAGGAATTAATACATTACATTAGTGTAAAGGAAACAGCGTGAAAGTCAGCTGACAGAGATGGATTTTTATCTTCACTACTACTGTAGGAGGGAAACATACTAGGACACATATTTCAGATACTTCAAGGCAAATCTTCCTTTGGTGGGACAGGCATATACTTATACCAGTCATCTGATGCAGAATTAAGCAAAGTTCCTACACAAGCCAAATCTAGATAAAAGGAAAAAGCAGTCTATGCACAAAGCTTTCTCTGGCTCATCTAGACCCCTTTTTACTCCTACTTAACTAAATACCTTTAAAACTCTGTGTTAATGTGCTAATGTAGTGTTTACACCTTGTTTCTCAATGTGTCCACCTGACAGTTCTCAGCAGAGCCACTAAACTGATGCCAGAATAACTCTAGTTAAACAAGTTCATGGTCTGGTCTGCATGCAAAGCTTATGATACATCTAAGAGTAGGATTTAGGAGTAGAATGTGTTAAAAAAATCAAGAAAGTTCTGTTCTGCGTTCCCTAACACTGTGAAACCGTAACAATTTACAGGAGCTTTTATCTTTCCCTAAATCCTTATGAACTGATAGTTTACAAAATAAAGAGAGAGAAGGGACAGACTTAATTTTAGAACAAAGGATGGTTACATGCACAAGGTCTATACCCCATTGAAATATGAATCACTAGTAGATTCATTCTGGTTAACTGAAGAAACAAAGTCCAAATTATTCCCAGGAGCATTTTGTTGTTTGACCCCCACTGGAACTGATTACATTTTATGACTCCCAGCAGAAGGACCTCTTAATTTCCGTGAGGTTTTATATATAGCACGCAGCGATGCGAGCGCTGGACACGATCTGGCTGGTGCAGGGGAGCAGCAGAGCCGGCAGCGCTGAACCCAGCGCTGTTTCTTACCCTGTTGGCTAAAGGGGTGGCCAAACCCAGCACCCACAACCCACAGGCTTCAAAGCTTTTACCTGGCTTGGAGCCAAGAGACACTTCCTACCCAATTTTGGCCATGAAGTTGGGGAGGGCCGTGGGCCTCCCTGGAGCAGGTGGTGAGCTGTTCCATGGTGTGCTGGTGGCGCAGGCCTGCTGTGCAGGGGCCAGCAGCAGCCCCAGCGCTGCCTGGGCTCCCGACACACCATCTGGGGACATGCTGGACAGACGGACCTGTGGAGGAGGCCAAGGGGATGGACTTCCCATGGCAGCCACAGCGCCGAGCCTGCTCTTCAGGCAGCAGGCCTGGGCAATGGTGGCCTCCAGCCCTGCATACCCCTGTGAGATGGTGAGTGAGCTGTGGGGCTGTCCCTGCTCCTCAGCCCGCTCTGGTTAAGCTCCAACTGTCCTCCTCACCCAGGGGTGAGCGAGTGGGTGCTCCACTCCACCTGCCACGAGGCCAGCCCTAATGGGCAGCTTGAGGGCCTTCCCCTGTATGGCTGCCATGGCTCACTACAGCCCTGCCATGGATGTCACAGACCACTAGAGACCCCCAAACTGCTCCTGGTTTAGGCACAAAATATGTAGCTCCTGAAAGTGTTTTTTTTCCAGATCTCACCATTAGTACCAAAGTCCATCCAAATCCCACTGACAGGCCAGCCTGTGGAACGGTGCCCGCCAGGGTGGCAACGTCAGCCTAACAGAAACAAATTAATGGCAGCAAACAAAACTCCTCTGGCAGCATTTCCTCATTCACACAGTTGGACTGAGCTTCACCAGATGAAGAGCACTGCTTCTGTTTGATTCTACAAAGCTGTTTGGAAAGCCACCACTTTTTGTAACCAGGTTTTACATGAACGTTAGAAGAATCCATATGTGTTGGACTCAGAGATGGGCTATACCCACAGCCTGTTGTGGAACTCATTGAGAATCCCACCACGGACACAGACAGGAGCTGTGTTTCCTGGCATACCTTTCCCTTTCCTCCTCCTGACTTTTTGACAAACTGTCCTCCTGCCAAGGATATTCTTTTAGACGGTGTGAAAGAATTATTATTGGGGGCGGGGGGAGGAAGTGTTTTATTTCAACTTGTGTCAGCTGCTAAACATTTTTATCCAAGCATGTGTGCATGCAATATGCACAAGTATTAGATAATGCTGAGGGTTGTAACTCCTTTTGCTGCTAAGCTCTCAGTTGCACAACAGACAAGAAATGGAGAATTGAGGTCATGCATATACCTTGCATGGTTGAAAACCTATCTCTGAAGCAGGAAATTCTCTCACTGAACTTCACTTTTGTCACAGAGGCACAACACAACCACTCATAAACATTAGAAAATAAAAATCAAGGCAATTCAGGGCAGTAATGGGAAGGCATGGGCATTTTTAAACTTCATCTGACCTTTTAAACCTTTCTTCTTGGTACTGATTTAGTGGGGATACTTACTGGTATAAGGTGTAAAAGAAATATCTTGCACATTTTCTCCTTTTTTCTCATTATCAGCTGCACTTACTTCACTGTACCTCAAATGAGTCAGTGGTACGGAGCGTAAGTGAAAGTTATTTTAAGGAGGGGCCTTGTCCATTGCATCCAATAAGGACTAGACAGAGCTGTAGATGACTCTTTCTTTTTGCACTAAAGGAAGATTGCAGTTATAACTAACTTTCTGATTTCTGGGGACAACACAGTGGTTAATATGCTGGTTTAAGTGTTCTTGTCTCTGTAAATCTGGATTTACATGCAATGTTTTCCAACATCCTGTAATTATAACAAGGATGAAAACTTTTAAAATGTATTTTAGGCTGAGATATTTATGCCAATTTAACCTTAAACATGCATACATTTAGAGATATATTATGATACATTGAATCACTAGAAAGTGTTCCTATAGAACAATAAACTGTGTGGATATAAGCATTTTTGCAACTTTATATCTATGTCCACACTGTAGTCTATAAGTTCTATGTGTGAAGGCAATCTTAGGATTGCCCTTGTCTTTGCTTTTTGTCTAAGAGCTTCTTGGATGACTGGAAATTACAACTGAAATAATTGTTGCTTCTTAATTCATAAGTTTCTGAAACTAGCAATTTCATTCTTTCAATGTTTACATTTTCCTCCTTGCTATGAATGCTTAGCAACTGTATGGTAACAATCCAAATAACTTTCCAGCTGTCCTAAGTCTGCCAAAGAGAGCAAGACTAACGTATGCACTGGATTTACCACCTTTAAATTTGTTTCCTTTAGTTCTGCTCTACATGCACGCTTTATATAAAACATATTTATGAGTGCTTGACTTTTAAGAAATTTAGAAATTCTGTCAGTATCTCACTTTCCCTTGGGTGTGAGGCACCAGCATGGGTATTGTGGGCGGTGGTGTCCACCTAAAACATGTCCATCCCTGGATCTGTGGGAGAAGGGAGAATGATCATTTGGGTTGAGCCTGAGGAGCTTTTCTTTCAGAGGATTTCCATGGAGTATAGCATTCCCCAAGGACTATATTCTGTGGCTGTGATGTAGTATGGTTGGCTTCCCTCAAGGTATAGGACTCAGCAGGCTTGGAGCATCCTGTAAAAGCTCAAAACCAAAACTGAAGCTTGCTTTGTATGCAGAGCAAGCTACCAGCTAACTCCAGCCCCCATCTGCCTTGGCTGAAGTGCTCTGAGCATCAGCAGAAGCATCGTGGTAGGGCTGTTCCACCTGTACACACCCTGACTCACTGTGTGTGGTCAACTGGGGAGACATCCAGAGTCTTTTTCAGCCAGCTACTCTCTCCTTCCAATTCTGCTCTTGTCTGGGATCTACCATCAGAAGAGTGCCTGGATAGTTAACCTCTTTGCCTTACCTTTGAAGGTCTTCTGTTAGAGATGAGTAGCAGGACAGAAGAAAATAAGGTGGAGGCCAAAGGAGTCTCATATTAAAGGGATAAGTCAGAATACTGGTCACGGTTGTGAGTCATCACATTTGTCAAATGAATGACTCAAAGAAAATCCAGCATGGTCTGTATTTGATTGAGCAGATGTATATGCTTCAGATTGACTCATCACTGTACACTCTGACTAAATAACCCAGATCAGCTACTGGGCCAACTTCTCTTCATGTGCTCCTCAACAGAAATTGCACTGCATGGCATCATTTCAATGTGCAAGAGGGTTTGTCTAATCTCAGTATTAGTGACCAAAAACCCCACAAAAACTAAAAGCAAACAAACTAAAAAGTTGGGACTGTACAGTCATATAATAAAATCATAAAGCAACATCCTTGAAATTATTTGTTCTACTCATCAACTAGACAGAGAGGTGTTCAATGTAAGAAATTCAAATAAGATTAATGCAAACTTAGTAAAGGGTAGGTTAGAATTATTCAGCTTGAGAGATTCCAATCTTAAATTTGATTGTACAAAGAATATCTTAATCATACAGATCCAGGTTTCAAGCACACTGATTCAGGATATTTAAGTCTATTGTAAAATTGCTCCAGTAGTGACAATGTACGTATGTAGCAAAAATTAACAAATCTGCCCATCATTCATTCATTCAAAATCCTTAATCAGCCATCATTCATTCTAAATATTAGTTAGCAATAGAAATTCAGCATATTTTAGTGTAAGAAAATTACAGTAGTGTCAATGCTCTGTGTCAATCCAGTGCACTACAACTGTAAGAGAGAAAACGCGGTAGCAATCCTCTCAGAGCTTAAGCTGGTTTCAGAGACACTATTAGGAAACGAATAGTGGTTTCACAACTTCATTTTATCATTTTGTAACCAGGTTAGAGGCCAATCATACATGGTCATTGCTGTAAAGCAGATAAGGTCAGAGTTCCTCCCACTAGTATAAAGTTATCAGCTTAAATACCTTTAATAGTATTTTCTGAGAGAGAAAAAATAGGATGTGATTAAAATTTAAAGGAACGTATCTCTTAATTTCTAGAGTTGCACAGATATTAAACATGCAATATCTGTTAAAAGCAGTGAGAACCATATGTCTAAATCCTATTAAACTGTGAAAAAAAAAATAAGAATGTGGAATGCCTTTTCACAGAATGAATCCAATGACATGAGAAACATCCCAGTGCTCCCCAGGGCTTTGTGGAAGGATGGGCTCTGCTGTACTGGGTGTTATTTAAGCTTAACAAGAGCCAAAGCAGATTCTGGCCATGACTTACTGCCCTCTATGATAGCAACAGACCCAACAATTATGCCTGCATTTGCAACTGTGGAATGCCTGTCTTAAGGTTATTAAGAAACTACCAAAAATTGTGACCACACCAAAAATCCACTGTCAACAGATTTTGGTTCTTTACCTTTATTTGTGGCTCATGAAAGCAACAAAGTAATGAATGCATCCAGCAGCTGCAGAATAAGGAACCTCCTGTTCTTGTGATTACAGAACTACTTTAAAAGTATGTTGAAATATAACTGCACCAGAATGACAGAAAGATTAAATGTGTTGTGAAAAATCATGTGTACTTCTTCCATGGCTTCTTTTTTTGACTGAAGAATGTTATTTATAAGTGAGTATGATATTAAACACTGAACATAGTGCTTTACAGCCAGTAAAAGACAATAGACCAAATGTTACTGCTACCCACAGCTGGAGTGGATTGATAAAACCAGCACATTGTCTTTGTTCACATAGTTTAAAGTCTAAATAAAGATATATGATCAAAAGAGTGAATTGACTTAGCAAGGTGACAGAGAAAGGGCAAAAGGTGAAAAAAAAGCTGTATCAGTAAGTTATAAAATGAATAAATGGGTAAATATTTTGCTGGCTGCCCTAAGCTTTAAAAAAGTGATCTAGGGTTAATGTTTACATTACAGAAATTAAGCATTTTCAAAACAGCATTTGGAATGGGAAGGGGTGGCACTAGTCCCCCAAAATCTACTCAGTGCATTAAAAAGAGTCAATGCTTGCATATATGTTATACTTCTCCCTTTATATATGATCCAGTAAACTGTGAAAAAGGTAGGTGTCATTGCTATCATGTCATTTGACAGAAGAACCTACTAGCAATCTATCATTTACACATTTTCACATTTATCTTTTCAACCATATGGTTTTTTACCAAAATTATAGTTGAGAACCTAGCATACCATTCAAGGTCCAAGGATATTCTTCATTAAGAAATCCAATTATTTTTTTCTCTAAATTCAGCAAAACCTTGAGAGAACTAAGTGGCAACTTTGGGGAAAAAATTAAAAAGAACAAAAAAGCAAGAGAGCTAGTGGTTAAACACACTGCAGAATATACTCTCCCAGTTGCATGATAATATAAATAAAACTGAGTAAAAATTCTCCTTTTGCACTGTTCCAAATATATGATTTGGACAAGTATTAGTTATTCCAACATAAATTCAAGTGTGATTTTTAAACTGACAACCCTTTTGTAAAATATTGCATGGGCTCTACTTTCTTTCAGAATAACAACAGTCACATATGGAATTATTTTGTAATGGACATAGTTGAATAAAAATTTTGGAGCATCTTTGTGCAAAGCAGCTCCTGGTAGTTTAAAGAGGGGAAGAAATAGGATAAGGAAATGAATCTGTAATACTGGAAAGATCCAGTGAAAAGAAATTTTAAAAAATTTAAAATTGTGGGCACTTTGAAGGAGCAGCAGGGCAGGGGTGGGGGAGGCTGCCCCAAGCCTGGGTTGACTCTGTCCCTAGGAAATTGTTCTACCCTTGTAAAGCATAGAGACCAAGTGCTTTATAAGATTTTATGTTTCAAACACAACTAAAGTTCTGTGAGTGAGAACTGCAATCTCCCTGACTAGGGAACTATGTTTAATATATCTGTTAGTGTATAAGTCATCTTCTAAAAGGAAAGCAGCTTCATTTTTGCTGTTTTGTGGTAAAATCCACATCAACAACCCCACTGAATGTTACCAATCATCCCATTCCTGCATCTTGAATTAAAGCTACTTTCAGTGATTTGTAAAAGAGTGCCAAATTATTGTAAAGACTAAGCATTGTGTTAAAATAGAAGAAATATTCCTGAGGAAGGAAACTAAGCTTTTTCTGATGTTTCAGAATTATTTTATGTTGATTTCTCAATGCCCACTTAGTAGACATTTAGCTGGCATCATAAAAACCTGTTCTAGGTCCTGCTGACCTTATTGGAAGAAGATCCAGAGCCTGGATTTGTAGATTTCAAAGAACAAAGGTGAAAACTAAATTAACTGCTCCTCTCTGTCCTAAGAACATGAAAACACAGTGCAACCCTATTACTCAGTGAGGATCTGTTCACTGGAAAATCACTGAGGGAATAATGAGGGGGGAAGAACATGAGGAGGAGGAAAAGGTGAGAAGAAAAGAGAAAGAGGGCAAGAGAGAGTGAAGAGGAAAGGGGAATTTGCTTTTGATGTCACAGTTCTATCAGCTCATGCATTTTTCATGGATACCAACTAGTGCTAAAATAATGCTGTGCTGACAATACAAGCATGAAAAAAAGCAGCCAGGTTCCCAAATATCAGGACATTGGCTTAAAAAAATTTACAAAAATTTGTAACTCAAAGCTTTCTTTCCCTTCTAATTCGTAAGCCTTTTGGGGCTGCCTATTACAGCATTTCTCTCAAACTTGAGATTTATTATTTTTAAGGTGACCTGAGGTTCCAATTTAATTGCAGTTGCTGAAGAGCTTAAAACAAAGCTAAGTGTTGCAAAATCGCTGCAACCCTGAGCTGGCAACACTAAATGTCATAAGCATGGTGTACTATACAGTTTTGAGCAAAGTTGACTAAAAATTACCAGATGTTAGATACAAGTGCATTAATTAAAGTAGCATTTGTGCCCTTTGCTAGAAAGAAAATAAAAACTGAAAGGGAAGCCAGCTGGTAAAGGAAAATAAACTGGTAGGACTCAGGAGTTAACCTGGTTTGCAGTTCAAGCTTTGTAAACTTAATTTGAGGAAGTGAACATTAACATTTTTCAGTGTTTTTGATTAAAACCCGACCTTTTAAAATAAAGTAATTAATGGATTGCATGTATACATTCTTTTAGGTTTTAGTCACACATGCTACAGCAGCACCGATTGCTGCCTTTACTTGCAGAAGAAGAAAAACCATGCACAGGTGCGGGAAACAGCACCGGACCTTTATTTGCAGGAACGGCATTTTCAGTTGAATTATTTAGGTATCAGCCTTCAGATATTAACCTCCTCAATAGTTCTAGGGACTTTCTGCAGTTACTCTGTAGATTTTTTTAATATAAACACTTCACTTAGTTCTGGTTAATTACAATGGATGTGGACTTTCTGTGGTTTTTGTCTCCCAACCTGGAGAGCACTCTTAGGAACGCAATTAATTTAATACTCCAGTTTTAATTACCAGTGACACTGTAAATGCATTAGTGTTTTAAAAAAAGGTAATGAAAAATGAATACATTAATGAAACCATTTAATGATATTTCTGGTGAACTGGAAGGAAAAGCGATCTTAGGGGGCCAACGTACAACCCTCACGCTCATCTTAATTATACACAATCGCACTTTCTGCAAAATACACCCGCACGCCCCCGCCCGCGCCGATAGCACCGTGGCTCGGGGGCTGTAACTGAGAGCAACGTGCCCGGCCCTGCGCTGTCAAACGCCGAAATCCGCCGGGATCGGCCCCGCAGGAGACGCGCCGGGGCCCCGCTCGCAGGGCAGGTACGAAGGGCAGAGAGGGGTGGCTCCGGGTCCCTCTGGGGCCGGCGGTTTCACAGCTGCTCGGCGGCCCCTCGGCACCGGCTGCTGCCGCCGCGGGCGGAGGCGCGGGCGGGCAGCACCGCCCGCCGCAGGCTCGGCCGCCCCGCCGAGCCGTGACCGCCGTGCCGGGGTCGCCGCGCTAAAGCCGCCCGCAGCCCGGCCCGGCCCGGCCCGGCCCGGCCGCAGCGCCGCGCCGAGAGAGCCGCCTTCCCCCCCGGCAGCGGGGCTGCGCGCACCCCCCGCACCGGAGGTCTCCGCTGATAATTCAAAAATGGAGGATGCGCCCTCTCAGCCATTAATTAATAATGTAGCTCGCTGTCTTCCTGTGTGACACACGCTGGAAGGCACCGAGCGGCCAATAAAGATGTAGGGGAGAGCAGGGGAAGGCTCCTCCCCGCAGCTCTTCCTGATTGAGGGCTTGAAGAAGTAGATCAAAAACTTCCCAGGAGCCGGCAGGGGGGGGCGGGGGGGGGCTGAGGAAAGGGAAGAAACGCGGCGAGGGGGACCGCGCTCCGCACCGACCGAGCAGCGAGCAGAGCCTGCGGCCGCACCAGGTAGGCAGGGGGGGAGAGAGCCCCGCAGCCCCCGCCGGACAGGCCGGAGGCCGGGCTGCCCCCCGCGCCGCGGCCGCGCTGTCCCGCGGCGGCGCAGCCCGGCAGGCGGCGGGCCGGGGCGAGGCGCGGGGCGGGAAGGGCGAGGACCCTAGTTGGGCAGCGACCCGGCAGGAAGGGAAGGAGGGAAATAAGTGGTCGGCGCTGCCCCTCCTGGGTGTTTGCTTTGCGGAGAGGAGGAGGAGGAGGCGGAGGCGGCGGGGGAGTGG
Organism: Melozone crissalis; assembly: GCF_028551555.1. NCBI lineage: Eukaryota > Metazoa > Chordata > Aves > Passeriformes > Passerellidae > Melozone > Melozone crissalis. The sequence continues at coordinate 31,653,182 of NW_026535796.1, read as the reverse complement.
AAGTTGGTGTCCGGCCCGGCGTGTGTGGGTCAGAGGCGGGGGAAGGGGGTGACCCGAAGGCAGGGGCGCCGCAGGAGACAAAGCGCGGCCGGGGTATCCCCGAGCCGAGCACGTTGCGCGGCTGGCGCGGGGGTTGCCGCCTCCGCCCGCCGCTCGGCGTCATGGCCCCATTGTGAGGCGGGCGGAGGCGGAGGAAGGTGCCGCCGTTGGTCCGCGCGCAGTCCCAGGCAGGCAACGGCGTGTCGGGCACACAAAAGGCTCCGCCGAGCCGCCACCGCCGCTCCTGCTCGCTCCTGCCTTGGCTCCCCCGGGAGGAGGGACACGCCGGGCCCGTTCCCTCCTCCCCGGGCTGGTGGGCGCCTCTGCCTCGCTTAATCCCTCTGTGTTTTTTATTCTCCCCCGTACCCTCTGAAGCCGATCCTGGGGCAGGAAGAGAGCCGGGAGCAGGGCAATGCCGCTGCTGCACCGAAAGCCCTTCGTGAGGGTGAAGCCCCCCGCCGACCTCCGGCCGGACGAGCGTGTTTTCTACTGCAGGGTCACTAACGAGATCTTCAGGAACTACGAGTAAGAAACAGCCCCGCGTCGGTGTCCGCGTCCCTATGTCCGTCCTGCACTCCCCCGCCAACCCCCCCGCGCTCCGGCGGCGGCGGGCAGGGAGCGGCTGGAGCCCCCAACGCTCTGACACCTGGGCGGGCAGGGAGGGAGGAGAGGGGATTCCCCGGCTCGCTGCGGGGAGCCTTGCCGGGGGGTGTGAGTGGGGGACCGCGGCTGGCGCCGAGCCTGTGCCCTCGCGAGGGGGATGGGAGAAGAGAGGGCGGATCTCTCGCCTGGGGCAGGGATTCCCCTGCCCCTCCTCGCCGGGGGTACCCCGCAGCCCCCTTCGCCCTCGGGGAAGGAAGACAGTCGGCTCCTTCCCCCTTCCTTCTCTCGCTCCTTCCGCGGTGTCGCCCCTGCCCCCGCCGGGGAAGTGAAAGTTGCGCGTGTGGGAGGCGGCGGGCGGCAACGAGCGTCTGCCGGGCTCGGGCTCTCCCTCCCGTCCGCCCCCGCCGGCAGCCGCGTGTCGGCGGCGCTCGGCGCTAGGCCGCCTGCGGAAGGGGCCGCGCCGGGCCCGCGTTCAGCCGGCGCAGCGGGGCCGCCCGCCCGGCGTGTGCCGGTGCCCTATTGTTGTGCTGACGGCCGGGCGGGGGTCACTGGCTGCCGGGCCCGCCGGGCTGCTCCGGGCTGGGCTCCCCGGCCGGCTCCCGCCGCGGTTAACCCCTTGCTGGCGGCCCTCGCCGCGCCGCCCAGGGCCGCGCTCGCCCCGCCTCCGCGGGGAGCTGCCGGCTGCTCCGGTTGGAAATGGCCGGCGGGCAGCGCGGCGCGGCGCGGGGTCGCTGCACCTGTCCGGCGGGGCAGGGGTCCCGCCGCCGGAGCTCTCCAGTGCGGCACAGCCGAGGGTTAAACCCCGCCTGAAGCCCAGCGAGCGCACCTGTCGCCTTAGGAGCTTTTTTCCTAGCGAGGCTTTTATCGCTTCTTCTATCGCTCTCATATCCTTTATATATTTTTCTTCTTTTTTTTTTTTTTTTCCCCCGCGTGTACAAAATTGAACAGGATAGGTAAAATTCCCGTTAACGAGTGAAGGCGGATGGCACGGGTAGTCCCGAACTTGCAGCCACTCACTTCACCGCTTGTAAGAACAATGGACAGAAAGTATTAGCAAGACGTTTTTCAAAAGCCGATAAATTACAGGTTTTCACCACCGGTCTGATCCAGCAACATTCCCACCTACAAAAGGCCCCCACATCCAAACTATAATTTTTTAAAGATGTGCAGACTAACGAGGTTAAATCTAAAATGCTTTTAGTTTGCACATATGAAATAAAAGCACACCTAAATCTTTTTCATGTTTAGACTTGTTTTTGTTGTTCAAATACACTCAGCTTAATAAAATTTTAAAGAAGCTGGATTAGGTAACTTTGAAGGGTAATGCCTTACTTTTCCCTGAACTATATACTCTCAGGGTCCTGATTATGTTTTTGGGAGTTCTGTAAGGAGTATTTTCCTTATAGGGTGTATAAGAACCCAACAAGGGAGAGGTGACAGCCTCCTGTTTCTGTAGGAATTAAGTCACCCTCCCCCAGCTTCTGATATTGCTTTGCTTATATTGATATTGATTTGTTTATTCTGATAAGCTACTTTTCTGGATACAATTATTATCACATCATTAGATGACACTAATGTATTTGTTGACACAGGGAAATATGTTTCAGGTACATGTAGTTTTACTACAATTTCGGTTATGAAAAGTATCCTTTTAAAATGGCTCAAAATGTTTGGTGACTATTTGAAGTATTCTGACAGGCATATTTATACTGCAGAGGTGTTGTCAATAAGTATGAAAGACCAAATTCCTTGCTTAACCAAAGTTCAGGAATTAAGGAGTAAATTTAGATGTGTTCACACAGGCAATCCCTAGAAATGTCAGGAGGTGGTTAGCTGAGAGGTCAGGCCTTAGAATGTGGTATTTGGGAAGACTCCACAGAAAACTCTGCTGTGCTTGTTTTTTGTGTATGGGGGTGTGTGTGTTTTTGGTAATGGGTTTGTTTTTGTTGGTTTTGTTTTCTGACCCTTTTGTTAGGTTGGATAAAATTGGTGCATTGGTTTGAAAAACGTAGTACTTTCTTTACCTAGCAAAGTGTTCTGGCACAGATGGGTTGTACGTTTAGGTTACTGTTAGTTATGGCATAATCTGCTGGAGAACATAAGGTTGGTCATCTTTTAGACAGCTTTAAAGGTTCTGATCCTTTAAAACATCAGCTTTCTCTGCTGATTGATAATGCCTTCTGAAAATAATATTACCTATTTCTTTGCCTAAGCAAGGGCAAGTAGATTAATAGGGATAGGGAGGGCCCACTTCTTTAAAATTGTATTAGCTGTTTCATGAAAGAAAGCCATTGTCTAAGTCAGACTTCTCTGAATCTACTATTTGAGGGGAGAATTTAAAAATTCCATAGTCCAACTAGATGAAGAGTGCTGTACAGATATATATATATGATAATCTGAATTCACCCCCTACATCAACTGTATGAATGCTTTTAACTATTACAAACAGTTAAGACTCAAGCTGGTTTTGTGTTTGTTTTTTGTTGGGTTGTCTGGTGGGTTTTTGGCAGAGCACAAACTTAGTGGTGCAAAGCTGCTTTCATGCATGTGTCAGCTTTAGTAGAGTTGATTAGAAATCACACATTAGTATTACTCTTTTCTATATAAGAAATGGTTATACTAATATGAGAAAAATTTGGCAAGACTAGTATTTTGTAAAGTGACTTTCCTGTAAAGAATGTATTTCCTCTTTAATTCGAAATACAATCACATAATTTTGTAATCCTTTCAGAAGGGAGAGCCACGTCCAGTTGTATTTATCCTCAGTAACAGAAACTGGGAAAGCTGATGTTTTCCATGCTTGGTTACATTCCTGGTTAGAGGGACAGACCAGCAAGGAGAGTCTGTGGGGTCAGAGTAGGAAAATCAAGTACGGATGTGCATGAGATATATGGAATGCATGAAAAACATATTGAACCAGTGGGATGCTACCACCAGTCTTTGACACCTTGTCTGTGACAGTTAATAGCTGATAGAAATGTGCAGAGAAAGCTACTGCTAAAGTGTGGGAAATCTTGTATATGAAGATAGTTTGAAAAAGACAATGATGAGTAGTATAGACACAGTGGTGGGAACGTTTCTCATTCTAGAATGTGAGAGCAGGGGAAGAGCAGTTTCTCCTTACCTTCAAAACTTAGTGAAACTTCTTTAGAGGCTGACCTGTAGAGCTCTTGGTTACAGTCAAATAGAGATCTTTCAAAAGGCTTTTTAAAAGCCCTTAGTTAAATTAGGTGAATTTTCCTCTTTTCTTGGAGAGAAATTCATCACTTAAAATGTATTCCTTAATGCATAATTAACCTACAAATGTTAAGGAATAAATGCATTTATGATGGGTTTTTGTTTGTTTTGTGCATTATTTGTAATGCTAGTTCTTGACTGCTTCTGAGACCAAAAGTATAAGAAAACTCTGATCCAGAATGGCAGTTAGTCTTCTCTGATTACCCTCCTGTTATACACTACATTACTTGTTCTAACATATGCTAAGAAAATGAATGGAAGTAAATATTAGCAATAAATGCTCTCGAAGCACACTAAAAATATAGTCAGTCTTAAAATCAAGAGGAATATTTGGTTAGTTCAAGAAAAAGCTGTAATTACGAGGCTGATTTTTATATCCATTGCAAATGCAGTCAGCACAGAGGTTGCCAGTAATTTATTTCTTGCTTCTGTTAATGACCTGCCTCCTATCAAATACCTACTGAGTAGTGGCATTAAACTACTACTCAATGATTTGATGATAATTTTACAGTTTGCCTTACCTTGCATAGAAAACTAACTAATTAAATGAAAAGAGGCATCCAGCTGAGAAGTTGGTGTTAATTACAACTACAAAGACAAATTAGTTTTTAGTCCATGCTGCTCGAGTAGTTGAGTTGGTGTGGACATCACCAGGGTGCTGCAGTTGCATTGGACATCTCGAATGCAGATGCATCCATGCAAGTGACCTTTGTGGATGTGTTTTGTATGAACTTCTCCCTCCATGTTGCCAAGAGCCACAGAGATCTTGAACCAGCAAGGAAGCCCCAGAAACCATAATACCCTAGATAAAGACATAGGTAACGCTTGAGATGTGATGTAGCAGCAGATGCTCTTGCTGTTGTGAGGTTAAGTTGGGTGTAGAATATGATCAAGGGCATTATCACCCTTCAAGTAAAGGGAAAGAGTATCACTGCTGCTGCTGCTTCCTTGGTTTGGTAGATGTTGTGTCTTTGTCAAGTGTTTTGTGATAACTGATGTCCCCTGGAGAGAGACAGGGACAGAAGGAGTATATTTAGTGGTATACTGTGGGATTTTGTTTTCTTTCAAACCAAGTTAAAGTGAGATCCTTAAAACATTGCAGTGAAACTCTCCTAACAGACTAAGCCACAGATGGTTTTGATGTACTGTAGGTAAAGATAGCTAAATAATGCTTTCAAAATGGAATGTAGCTGTTTTTCACACTATTTTTTTTCTTCCCTGTAAACTCACAGGGGAAAAATCTACACAAAACAAAAGAGGAAATGAGGGAGAATGAAACTAGATACACAAAATATGCTCATGTGTAAATGGAACATATTTACTTCAAATATGTTTCAGTTCAAGTAATCTTAGCATTTTGTACTTGTAATAATCATGGATCAGGAATTTTTAGAAAGAGGTTTGTTGACTGGGATTTTTAAATTTTTTTTTCATTGTTTTTTTAATTTTTTTTCTCCTTTAAGTTCAGTGCTGCTGCTTTAAATAGCATGACTGCCTGGTGTCCCCTCACAAAGAATAACAGCAGCTCTTAAAGGGACACTGTCTCTGTCTCTCCCTTGCTCTCTGATGCTCCCTTGCCTTTTTTTTTTAGTTTTACTTTTGTAGTTTTAAAAAAATTATATTCTGGTACATTTTTAGTAACTCTTTAGAGTGTTTTTCTATTTCCTGGCTAAAGATAGTTATCAAGAGCCTCTTGGGTAAGTGAGACACAAAAATATATTTAGAAATACAGCTGAATGAAGATTGAAGTAGGTGCTACTTTATCCATTGAATATCCATCCATAAAAATTACTTCATTCTAATACAGAAATATTGAAATGTAGGGCAAGACAAGACCTGAAGAGATCACATTTCATCTATTCTGTCACCTCACAGAAAAACCCATCTAAATCTAAACTCATGAAACAGATTTTTGTCTAACCTGTTCTTTAATATGTTTAAATAAGTATAATACACAATAAAGATGCACAAAGAATGACTGACAGCCATCTGTTCTTCATATCTTGAAGAATAGTTTATCTAATTCTCTCTCCTTTGTTCTTGTCCTTTTTGTCTTTAGAGTAAACAGCCCCACATTATCCATATACTGTCAAATATATTAAATAGATAGCAGGATAGCAGATGATACAAAAATCTGAAATTCTGTAGCTATTAAATATTATTCAGATAATTTATCTATCCCTTCCTCTTCTGTCCTTCTTGCAGCTGATGGTTCTTCCTAAAGCATATCTTGCTCAGAGGAATCCTGTGCTCATACAGAAAGGATTATCTGAGCCAAGACCCTTCATTGTCCTCAATCTGAAATTTCCATTTTCATTTACAAAATGTTATGGTTCATCTGTCCATCTGCAGTGAACACTGTCATCTGCATCAGTGTCACCGATGAACATTTGCCAGCTTGAGTTTGCAGGGAGACTGCAAGAAAAAACTGACTGTGAACTGTCCAATTCTCTTAACCTCATTACTAGAAATTATTTGAACAGGTCTATCCTTTTAAAAATGGGAACAGTGTGGTTTAGTTTTGGTTTTTTTGTGAAGGGAATGAAATGAAACTTCAGTATAGGCATCTGATGTAGCATGCAATTGACTGAAAGTACTGTGTGCTTTGAAATAGCTATGTTGGACTGATAAAGCTTTCTGAGCTTGGTTTGTCATGGGTATTCAGTAGTTATCAATACTAGTCCATTAATATTTGTAAAGGCACCTAAAAGCATTGTCTGAACTGGGGCATATTGAAAGATTGCTTTGCTGTCTGATCACTGATCCATAGTATATGATATGTTTTAACATGGCTTTGTGAGTTGATGCATCATCTACTTCATTTAGAAAATGTTTTAATAAGCTGCTGTTCTTCTGACACCTGTCAAAAATGGGCAGATTTTGACTAATGAAAGCTCTTCATTCTTGATTCCAATATAATAGCTAGTAAGCAAGCAGTAACAACAATGCAATTTTAGCCTTAATTGGAAATGTGTGGAAGGAGGAGAATCAATATTTACTAACGGAACTAGGGAGGAAAAGAATCTGTAGGAAAAAATATTTCAGTGCTTTTTTGTAAGAGCTATGCAAACAGTGAAGGAATAAAAACTATTTAGAGAACTACTTGACATTAATTTTTTGCCTCTCCCATCTTTTAGTTTGTGAGTTAAGGCACTCAAAATCTGGAACTTATTCAAGTTGCAACATGTTTCTGTGATCTTAAAGTTATTTCGTGTTTGAACAGTTTTAGGCGCTCGTCTTACAAATATTTGTGGAAATGGGGGATATGCAAGTATGATATGACACCTATTAAACCCAGTGTGCTGATTATTATGCAAAAGGCTTCTTGTACACGAATATTTGTCTGCAGCATGTCTAAGTCTTGATTCTCTTACTGTAGTCTGTAATGAGAGGAGACTTTGGTTGTACAATAGCAATTTACCATGCCTGAAAAACGTCAAATACCCCTTGATATCTACAAACTGTAGAGGAGTAGAGCTGCTTTTGCATTTCATGCTGTAAAAGATATTTGCAATTTGCTGCTATATTAACTGTGAGCAAGTTTAAAATATTAGTCAGAACTCAACTGGTTTCTTTTTTTCTTCCCCCTCCGACCTTTCTTCCTTTCCAGTGATTTTTTTGAACGCACCATTCTGTGCAACAGCCTTGTGTGGAGCTGTGCTGTCACAGGTAAACCAGGACTCACATATCAGGAAGCTCTGGAATCAGAGAAGAAAGCCAGACATAATCTTCAAAGTTTTCCAGAAGCACTCATCATTCCAGTTCTCTACTTGGCCACCCTTACCCATCGCACCCGCCTGCATGAGATCTGTGATGAAATCTTTGCTTATGTCAAGGATCGGTATTTTGTGGATGAAATAGTGGAAGTACTTAGAAATAATGGTGCAAGGTAAGTATATTTAAAAACACTAATTTTTGTTTGTGTGTGCATTTTTGAACCCAAACCCCAGGGTAATAAACTCCATCAAACAAATACATCCAAGCGAGGTGTGATGCTTCAGTTGGCGATACTATTACTGCGCTTCCCTAGTTTAATTAAGGGCAGGATTGCGTTGCTTGCTTGATACCTTCCCTCAGCTTTGAAGCAGCTGTGGAGACATGACAGTGTTCTCAGGTCTTGACACTGCATGTTTTTTGGTCTGTGTGGTGGATTTGCAAAGGAATGTTGGTTTTTGTGAAAGGTGGTTTGTTTGTAGAATAAGATTTAGTGAGAAATTAGGGGAAGATACAAATTTAAAAAGCACACAACAATTTTGATGAATCATTCAGAATTAATGGCCAAACTACTGAAAGCTTAAAATAACTGATAAATGTTGGATTTTTACTTCTTAGGTAGTGCAAAAATTGTGATTGCATTTTCAGTGAAGTTGGGAATTAATTGTATAATATTTATAATAGTTGATTATCTGGAATTTTGGTTGATAGGAGTTTCTTCCCACTCATAGTTAATGTTATTCTTACTGTTATACTGGTGTATTTACTGCAAATGTTTTTATTGCTGTCTTGGACCGATTAAAACCTTGGAAGAATTTTAAGCTTCAGATGCATTCTTTCTCATATCATTGGTACATATGCTCTATAGCAGAAATAAGCTTGAGTCTTTGTTTAAAGCAGCTTCTAGGGGAGGTCTAGAAAAGGTTCATATTTTGTCTAAATGAGTTTACTGTTTTACCTGATTGAGGCTTAAGATGTGAAAAAACATGCTTAGCTTGGATGTACCTGCAGAATGGGTGCTAAAGCCTTTGTGGGTTCAGCTGTTGCTGCTGGGGTTTTTGTTGTTTGTAGGGTCATTGTATTTTGCTTTTTTTCAGGAGGTAGGTGACAGCTTACACTTCAGAGTAGAAGGCACTCCTCTGGGTAACCTGATACTTAGTGCATAGACTGGTGTTTGTTGGGTGACAGGAGCAGGCTGCTTCAAAGGGATCATTGGAGAACAGTTATTCTCAGTTTTTGTAGTGGCTGATCCAGATATTATTTATGGCAAATTTTGTACTACATCAGGGAGAAAAATCTCAATGCACTGCAGGAGATAAGTTGTAAGGGAATTGGTATGGTTATGTACATAAGGTCAGTGCTTAGAGAAAAGCTTTCCTTCTCTTCACTGCTCTATTCTTTTCAACCAGTGAAGTGCCAGTCTGCAAAGCCAGGATGAGAGCAGCTTCAGTAGAGTTACTGCCTTCTGTATGGAAAACCTATATCCAAAGTTTCTTTCTCTCTTTCTCATCTTTATACTTGTCAAATGACTAGACTCAGGATACCACTGGTATTGCAGTATTTTGCTTAGAGAATAAGGTGTTTGTTTGTTTCATTTGTTTATTTAGGAACCCAAATATTATGAACTGTCAGTATTGTTCAGCTGTTCTTTTTCTTTTGCTCAATGAAATGCCTTAATATCTTCAAATGTAGAAAACAGTTAGTTTCCAAAACAACAGCAAAAAAATTATTGTTCTTCTAAAAGGTTTTTCCCCTCAAGAATAACTCTTTCTGTTACTTTTCTAAAATATTTGCATGTGTGCATTGTAGCTTTCCAAAGATGTTTCCAAAGGTATAGCTGTGATATCACCTTAAGAGAGTGCTGCGGGTTTTTTACCAGCTTTTAATTCAAACATCTTGTTTACTTGAACTTGTGTTGAGATAAACACAAAATTGTTAGATGTGTATGTTCTACTTTCACTGATCAGTGCATGTATAGGATATAAGTTAAATTTCTTGAGCCTCTGAGATGGATACCTTTCAAAAGATTTAAAGTTTCAAATAAAATTTATTTCCATCACAAATTAGCCTGCTAGAGATTGTATGTTTTAAACTACATAAGTATAAATTGGTGTAAAATGAAGAATAAAAAGCTTTCCTTAGCTGATTGTATGCCACTGATATTGCAGACAAAGGTATAGCAGGGAACTAGTTCCGACCTTTAATACTAAATCCAGGAAACACTGCAAATAGCATGGTAATGCAGAGGGACTTTCATGCTCAGAGGTACATAATTAAAGAATACCAAGTGGGAGGAGGTGAGGTGTAGTTATTTGTGTGCCAATTAACAGTTGACTTTGCCCTGCATGTTGGAGTACTGCATTGGGGATTAAGTGTACCAGCTCACGTTACTTGTACATAAGACGGCTTTCAGCAGAGCTGTTAGCATGCATTTGTCATTTGCAGCTACGGTTTTGGGATCTTTTCTAGAAAAAGTTACCACAGTCCATCTGTATTGTAATAGCATCCTATGAGAGCAACAGAATTTGGCAGATCATGAAAACCCAGTTGTTTTGTGGTGTTGTAAATTCTTCCGCTGCTTTTAAAGTTTTTTGCACATGTAATGTCAGCGGGATTTTTTGGTTTTCTGAGATCTGTGCATCATTTAATTCCAAGCCTGCTACATAATGCATATGTAACTAAAGCTTGTTCAAACAATTTAAATATTGATATTTTATAACTCCTGACTTTGCATGTGTAATATACTCATAAGATAGACTGCAGCTTTCTAGATTTTGAACGAAATAAGCATTAGGGAGCCCAATCACTAGAAGGCTTAGCATTTTGGCTTATTATAAATGTTTTTTATCCTTGAGCATATGAAGTTGTCTATAACACTGCAAGACATGACAGCTGATTTGCAAAGAGAGGACAAGTTCTTTGTTCAGAGTCTAGAAAGATGATGGGTTTTTTGATTGTATGAAACCTGTGTGTTCTGGTTTTTGCAGAGTCTAATGCTCCATTATTTTTTCTGGTCTTATGTCTCTTCTGGTTTCTAGCCTTTTGCTATGGTGCTCAGTTTTGAATTTGGCTAATTCTGCCTTGTTACTGAGGTCTGGTAAGAGGAACTCAGGAGAGTTTGGGATATACTGTCCTCTTCTTGTTTTGGTATGTCTGGTGTCTCCAGCAGCTGTTGTCAACCAGAAACAAATTGCAGAGAAAGCCCCCCCAATCCTGCCTTGTTCAGGTGGTCTCTAAAAATTATGGGTGCATTTTGGTAATCTGTTAGAAGCAACAAGGAGATAATTCTGCTTGCTCTTTAACCCTTTCAAGTGATGCATTGATTAAAAATGGCCATCTTTCTTGGTTTGTGTCTGACTTTTCTGGCCAAACTGTGGCTGACTTTTCTCCAAAGTGTGCTATGCTTTCAAACACAAGGTGCTCAGATTTCCAGTTAAAGAAACTTAGGAATTGAGTAACAACATTTTCCTAATACTACCTTCACAAAAGACAAAATTACTATTTGAAATATTGGTCAGAAACATTATAGAATAAAAAGACAAAACTTCATCTAAAATAAAGTTTGAGTTGCTAAAGAATTGAAACTAGTTGATATTGCAGAATATTGTTCATTAGAATGTCACATGGCAGTTTATGGAAAGTAGTTTATTGAAAAAGACATGGAAATTATTTGAGATTTTATTGGGGGGAGGTTTAGAGCAATATTTCATATTAGCCATAGTCAATTAAGATGTAAAATAAGCAGCAAATGTTTTAGCTCACACTGTATTGAAGGAGAGGAAATATGTTGATCACATTACTGGAATTGCTTCCTATGTTTGACATTCAAAACTGGAAGTTCAAGACCCATCATGTACCTGTTGGTCTTTTGGTTTTCCACAAGGAATAGTGTCTCTTGCAGGAACCTGTCCATTTGTTGCTGTCTCAGTACTGTGTTTTATTATTGATACTTGAAACTTGTGAAATTGATTTTCAGCATTTTGACATCTGAAGACAGTTACCTGAAAGCTGAAACTATGTGATATGGAAGGCCCACCTGAAAATAGTAACCTCAGCTAATGCCTCAGACATACTAAAAAAAAACCAACTCTTGAACAGCTTAACTTGCTCAGCAGTAAGACCTGTTCTTTTCTGCCTGAAGTCAGCAGCACGCTTTTTGGATTTTACAACTGTTTTAATTTGTTGGAGGAAAAACTTCATTTACAGCCCATGTAAACAACATATTGTCATTTATCACCAGTATTCTGAGTCTGGGTGCTATCACAAGAAGTAATGTCCTGCTTTATGAGGATATATAAGTGAGCAGTTTGATAATTAGTTAATTAAACTATAAGCTTTTGGTCTGACTTGAGCAGTGAGGAGATGTGACAACTCTACCTCCACTCTTGAAAATAGCTTATGTGGTGATGTCTTCCCTTCCCCATGGGGAGGCTGGAGCACAACCAGTTCTTGTCCATCAGTTAGTTTGGCACTTAAGTAAAAAGTCAGCCACTTACAGACTGAAATAGATGGCTTAAAGGTCAGTGTGTAAGAAGGAAGAAAATAATACAGAAAGGAATATCTTTTTTTCATTGAATTTGACCACTAGATGACACCACTGCAAAAGAATACTTGCCTAATGTCTGTGACCAAGCAGCACCAGAATGCTTTTAAAAATGAGCGTACTTGCAGAAGTAAGTAGTAGATGATGTTCTGTTAGGAAGATTGCTGCATCTGATCATACATTTGAATAGGTTAAGATCCTTTCTCTGCTTTGAATGATCTGATGCTGACAATTGTCAGGCTGCAGGAAACAGATAATCAGAGATCAAACTTCTTTTCACTCATCAGTTGTTTTCACTGGTGTCCCAGTGCTTTAGGAGTGCTCATTTAGGAGTGGATTAACCATTGCATTAGGCCAATTAAAAGATTTGCATACTGTTTTCATCTCTGTAAGTCTTAACTGGGGCACAGGAAGCATGTTGCTGGTCAAGACTGTAGCTGATAAGGAGTTAGGATGGTGGAAGATAATCCTTGCAAGAGATAAAGTTATAGCTAATTTTCCAACTTTTCTATTCAAACTGGCAAGTTGCTTATATCTATCTGTCTATATCTCTATATCTGTAGTTGTCTTCTGAGTGCTAGGATGAGTTATTATATAATAAGACCGCTAGGTAGTGAGTGACAGTGTCTTGCCTGTTTAGACTAATGAGTTACAGAGAATTTAAATTATTTAAATTATAATTACTAATTGTGTGGCTTTTTAGTGGTAATGCTTAAATGTAAGTTCCTGTATACAAAGGAAGTTTACTACTTTATTTTGAAAGGTGAATTTGAAATTCCAGAAAGTATCAAAACTAGCATGGTGTCTGTGAAACAGCATCTCTGATAGTACTGGAGAGCAGCTTACCTATTCATAAAGGAAATACAATATGCATTTTCTCAGCATAGCTGTTTAAGGATCAGTCACCTTCTGGCCTGGAAAAATCACGTGTAAGGAATTTACTTTCCACTACCCTTAAATCCTTTGGGATGTAAATGTAAATTTTTTGACTAATAAATATATTTGTATTTGAGTCGTGGAAGCTATGAGAAGATGATTTATGGGAAAGAACCTGCAGCTCCTTTCTTATGGGTTGTTAAAACAGCTGTTACAACAATTGGCACTGCCAGTCTCTGTTAGCTCTCATTCTCACACTCTGTATTTTATAAGTATAAATTCAAAGGTAAAGGTTTTGGTTTGTTTTATTGCTTACTTGTTTTTAATGCTATGAAACAAATGCTGGGCAGTCAAAATGATACATATACCAGTGTAGTACTGTCCTAATTCTGCAGGAGACAGCTGATACAGCTAGTCTGTACTTGCTCTTTTCCTAAGCAAAACCGTGTTTCCTACTAGTTTCTTGGAAACATACAATCTTAATTATAACTTGAATAAAGATGCTAAAACCCAAAAGCAGAAGCTCTTTCTGTACTTTAGGAAGCTGTTATTTGCATAAAACCTGTCTCTTTGTTGTGTGCTTTTGTTTGTGTGTGCATTAAACAGTATCAGTTAGCTTAGTAAAAGATGTCACTTATTCCTTCAGATCTTGTCTTTTACCTCCTTAATTACTCTCAAGCGTATGAAAACTGTTAGGACGAGGATATGAGTGACTGCACTTACTTGACATTTGCTTCTTAAAAACTTCCTTAAAGCTGACAAAACAGAATGGTGCTATAGCTTTTTTTTTGGTGCTTTTTAGCACTTGCTACTACAGCTTCTTGTATTACTCTTATGGGGGTTTCTGTATTCAACTAACTTTATATATTGTTAGAAAAAGTGTGCTTTTTTAATTTTGGCATTTGAAAAACATTACTTTCATTCGTGTGTCTTAAAAAGTGAATTTGCTTCTGATTCACTGATCATTGTGGGTTTTATTTTAAAAGCTGACTTCAAAGTATTGCAGTGTTCCCCCACTGTCTCATTTGAAACAGCCATGTGCCATCCAAGGGATAGTTTTTGTCTGCTTATCATAAAGCATAAAGAGACACATTTACAACTCATCTGAGCCTTCAGGGTATCTTGTTTTTTTGACTTGAAATGGGGACATAGCTGAATACCAGACTATTATTTCTGTCAGAGTAATTAGTGCCAGCCAGATCAGAAGCTGGTGTGCAGAATGCTCAATTGAGGAGCTGTGAGAAGTGGTCTCTCCTCTCAGAGCCTCTCTAATGGCAGCCTTGGTTGGATGTAAAGGCCTGCTTGGCATTTGGGAAGAACTTTACTGGGAAGCAAAAGTGCTGATAGTTGCAGGGTTTTTCAGTTGGTATCCTGTAATGGTTTGGGCCTGTTACATAGTAGAGTGCAGATACTCTTCTCTTGTTTAAACTGTGTTCTTCTACTTCTCCAGCAGCAGTAGTTGGAGGTACCTGGCCTGTTGCAACTCCTTATAGCTTGTACGTGTATGTGTCTTTGAGTTGCTGAGATGAAGGAAAGAATTTGTTCTGGTTTGTTTCATTCTAAAGAGGAAGGGAAAAGGCTGAGGAGTACCAGGAAGTGTGAGAGAAAACAGACTGGTGGAGTCACATCCTCCAGTCCCTGAGAGAAAGAGAAATGCAGTGGATGGAAGCTTGGCAAGAGTCAGAGAAACTCTGATCCTCTCACCATCAGGGAGAAGGGGGGACCTAAAAGGTGTGGGTCAATGGAAACAGGTCCTTGCCCAGGGAGATAGGACAACTCCCCCCAGCCTCCCTTTCCTTTCCAAGTGGCCTTGCAGAAAATGTATGAAGGTCTGCAGTATCAGGGTCAGACAGAAAATAGTGTGGATGAAGTTCTCTCTTGGAGCTTGCCCAGAACAAGTCAGTCAGCCAGATGGATCAAAACTTTGGGTGTTAAGAAAGAAAGAAAGGTGATTGTAGGTGATTCCCTTTGCAGGGAAACTGAGGGCACCATATGCCAGCTGGATCCATTCCACAGGCAAGTCTGCTGCATCCTTGGGACTTGGGTAAGGGATGTCATCAGGAGACTCCCAGGACTAATTGAGCCCTCTGATTATTACTGACTTCTAGTTGTGCAGGTTGGCAGTGACAAGGTTGAGGAGAGAAATCTCATGGCAGTCAAAAAGAACTTCAGGGCACTGGGGCAACAGATTGAAAGAACAAGAGCACAGGTGGTGTTTTCCTCAAATCCTTTGATAGCAGGGAGGAAAATGGTGAAAGGAACAGGAGAACTCACCTGATCAATATGTGGCTTAAAGGCCATCAGTGGTGTTCTGGCTTTTGCAATCATGGGACAGTTTCTATGGCACCAGGCCTGCTGTAGACAAATGGGGCTTGCCTGTCTAAAAGTCCATGAGTTGGCAGGGATGATTGAAAAGGCTTAAAATTAGGTTTGAAGGAGGAAAGGGATAAGACCAGGCTTGCCAGCGTTGGGGGTGAAATCAGTAGCCCAGCTGAAGTGCATCTATATTATACTGACTCTGAAATGTGTGAGCCATGTTGGAACATGCAGTGTTAGGGAGATGAGCCAGGGTCTCCTAAGGTATTATAAACCAAAAGGGAAACCACTGGAGAATTATCTCTAAGGAATTCAGGGGTGTGCTCCTCCAGGAAGGTGACACAGCTGACAGCCCAGCTGAGGGTGCCTTTGCATCAAAGCACACAGCATCAGCAACAAACAGTAGTTGGAAAGCATTTTGCTGCTAGAAAGCTATGACCTTGTTGCCATTACTGAAATATGGTGGGGCAAATCCCATGACTGGACTGTGACCATTGATGGCTACAGGCTGTTCAGAAGAGATGGGAGGAAGAGAGGAGGAGGGGTTGCCCCCTACATCAAGAGGTGCAATGAGTGTAAAGAGTTGTCTCTGAAGAACAGCCATGAGCAGGTTGAAAGCCTGTGGGTAAAAATCAGACACTGAGGCAACAAAAGGAAGCAATGTTGGTAACAAAGGTTGGTAACTGCTACAGACATCCCGATCAAGGTGTCTGTATTGACAAAGCCTTATTGCTTTGTCAGGAACTATTGCTGACTACAGGAACCATTGCACTCACGGGCTCTTGTCCTTCTTGGTGTCTTCAACCACCCTGACATCTGCTGGAAAATAGCACAGTGGCCTGGCTGAGTAGGGACCTGATGTTCAAACTAAAGAGAAAGAAGCAAATACACAGACAGATGAAGACAGGACTGACAGGTGACCTGGGAAGAGCAAGGCAAAGCTGGAATTGAACCTTGCAGGGGATGCAAAGAATAACAGAAAGAGTTTTAACACGTGCATTAACCAGAAAAGGAAGGTCAAGAGGGTGTAACCCCCTGATAAACAGTGCTGGAAAACTGGTGACAATGGATGAGTAGAAGGCTGAGGTAATCAAAAACTTATTTGCCTTGGTCTTCAATGGCAGCCCCTCTTCTCCCATCTCTTGAGTAGATGGACAGCTCTCCAGCCTCCTCTGCATTTATTTATCTGTGGTCAGTGTTTGTAACTTGCCTATGCCCTAGTTCTCATCCATCCTTCAGTGAGCTGCTTGAAGTAGGTAATAATGACACAAGTTTACCCAGCATTTCACATTGGTTTAGGGATTTTTGGTTTTTTTTTTTTTTTAATACATATTCTTTTGTTTAGTTTTTTATTAGGTAGTTGAATCCAGTTTCATGACAATTAATAAATGAAAGTGATTGCCAGAGCTGCAAAAAGCAAGCACCATGTATGTGGCTGGAAAGAGGAGCGGCAAAGGAAGATCTCCCCATTTGACAGGAGCTGTTAAGTCATCTCTGTATCTTGTGGAGCAGCAGCCTAGGCTGCAAGTGCAGTTTGCTTTTGTGTAACTTCAATCTACTTCAACTTCCTTAGAGTCCCGGGAGGGACAAGGTTCGGTCAGACTTTAGTTTTCTGTTAGATGTAGGCTCTTCTAAGCACAGCCCAGAATAGTTTCTGCAGAAGGAGACTGAGTTTGGGTTTCCTAGGAGCTGTCCTGTGCCCCAGTCTGTAGTCCCTAGCCCTTGGGTTGCTGGAGTTAATTCTGTTCTTTTGCTTGTGCAGCTGACCAACCCTACATAACATTCATGGAAATCAGTGGGAGTTCTCAGACTTCTTCATTTGAGAGAGAAGATACATTTTAAAAATAAATTATGTTTGTGATACTGAACTCTGGCTTTGTGTTGAAAACCTTTGGACTCCTGTGTTGTTCTTTGTTGTTTTGGGTTTTTTTAAAGAATAAAGATAAAACCATAAGGCTAAGCGTTTATTGGAGCCCTTACCATAACAGACCTCAAAGATCTTAGTTTCTGAGCCTAACAAAAATTAGATCTGTAAGCACGAGGCCATCCTTTCAATGAGCCAGAAGACTCCACTGTGGATAACAGCCTGTAGTGCAGAAATAGGTAAGCAAAATTGTTTTAAGTAGTGTCTGAGCTAGAGTTGCTGGGACTGTTGTGTGCAAGTTCCTAATGGTTCTATTCTCAATTTATTTTGAAAGCCTTTGAGATTCACTCAGTGTGACTGTAATCTTTATTGTAATTTGAAGAAAGTGCTTCCTGACTGATGGGGATAGTTGGGGTACATATTTATGTTGATGCTGCTGTCTTTTTAGATTGAGTTGCCCCCAAATGTTATTTTATGGGAATAGTGAGCATGGTTTGACATAAGCTGGGTAAAGATCTTGAAGTATCTTTTTTAGGAAGTAATTCAAGTAGTATGCTTCATTTAAATGTCTTGCTTCAGCTTTCAGCTATGTTGTTTTATGTGCCTTATATTATAAAATAGGAGTTGTAGTGAGTGAACTCAGGGAATTGTTAAGTTATTGAGAAGAGCAGAACACTTGCACTAGAAACTGTGTTTTTGCCACTTAGTCCAGGGAATTGATGCTATTAGCCATGACTTGACTACAAGCTAAAAAAATCATTCATAGATTATTTCTTTAATGCCAGAAGGAATGGTTGCATCACTGTCTTTAATCTCCTGTCCATCAGTAAGCATTAAATTGCACAGGATTGTGCTTTTATTGCACCAGGTAATGTGTTTCACTTGATTCCTTCCCCAAAGGTTTCTGGTAATGATTTGAACGGCATAGAAGATGGAGTATCACTTCCTTTCTGAGATAGCTTAGTCTGTTAGTCATTCTTCCTGCTGAAAAATAAAGGGGAAAGGGGCGGGAGTGGAATGCAGCTGTTATTGGGGATTTGGCTGCTTATTGAATCAAGCGTATAGAATATGTAATTTCCATTCTTAGAAAAAGAGATGCGATGCCCTGTAAATGACGGGGCGCTCGATGGATGAGCAGGTAAAGCCAGAGCTGGAAAGCCCCTCGGTGAGTGGAACGTGAAGTGTTTTTGTGCGGGAGCACGGCCCGGGCCGGGCGTGCGCTGAGGCCGCTTTGTCAGCGGGGGCCGCGCCGTGTGCGCCCCCCCTGGTGGGGAGCGCCGGAACTGCACCAGCGTGTGGCAGCCTCCGCTGGGTTCCCTGAGAAGCTGAGGTGTGTCTTCATCTGAGTTGGACTCATTGGAAATGTATTTCATAATCTCAAACAAAACTAATTCTACTGAGAACTTTGTTTAGGAGACGATCTTTATTGGATTTTAAAAAACCCAGCCTAATAATACACATTCTGTCATGCAGTTGGTTCCATATTATTTAATATGAAGAGGTAACTGTGATGTTCCAAATATTGGAAAACCAAGTTACTAGTAATAGACTTTACTTATAGGGCTCAGAGTCTGGTGTGGACCAGGCCTTAATAAGCCTTGTTGGACTTGCACTGACTTTGTGAGCAGTCACCAGGTTCTACCTCCACCATACTTGGACACTCTCGGTTCTTCACACAGAATCCATTTAGATTTTTTACAGTTAATGAGCTTGGTCTCCACTGTCTGGGAGGACGTGTCTTCCAGGCCAGCCAGCTTTGGAAACATACAGGCTGCATTGGAATGGCAGTGTGCCTGTGGCCAGCAATTCCAAGGGGGCTCAGGCTGCCTCTGCATGCAAGCAGCTCTCATGTCCCCATGGACGCTGTAAGCATTGGTCATATTGTTGTCTCTAGGAGTATATAAGGATGTAAATAGTCTTGATGGTTTTTTAAAATTAGATTATTTTCATATTTTTTAAATAACGTGCTGGAGCATCCTGGACCTTCCTTCCTATTGGAGGGAGCAGCTACAGAGTCTAACTGCATTACTGATCCCTGATAATGTCACAGGAATACTACCTAGGATATTTTAAAGTCATTACATTATTTTAATTCTTTGGGGTTTTCTCAGGCTACCAGCATCTTATCTTTCCCTTTTCTCTATCCCCAGTCTTTTCCATGTGTGCAAGTTTTCAGCAGTACTGTCTGCTTGCAGAAAGATGTGTTCAAGAAATATTTTGACATTGCTTCCTTTTTGCCAATGTTCCATTCAGAAAGAAGAACTTTTAGATTTTGTCATGGATTTTGTGAGGTTTATTTGTTTTTAGCCTAAGTGTGACACCACTAGTTCAAGCCCAGAACTTGATGTATTCTTCATTTTACATATTTCAAGTGGGACTACTTGGTGCCCTGAGGAGAAAATTATTATGTGTTCTTTTCCTCCATGCTTTGAGCTTTTAGTGGTAGAATGTGACAACATCCATTGGCTACAGCAGTTAATTTTCATGAATCAGACAAAGCTTTTGGATGTTAAACTAAATAATAGGAACCATGGAATTCTGGAAAGGGGTGGAAGTTAGTGGTTAAGAACCAGCTACAGTACAGTTACCCAGCATGAAGTGTTGATTAATCATACTTTTTGATGTGTAGTTAATTCTCCCTTTTATAACTAGCATTCAGGATGGCAAAGGAATAGGCTTGTTTTGTCAATTGTGTGCATGCCAGATGGAGCCTTAATATGTGTCAGCAGATAAATGGGCCATTATTAAGATTAGATGCATAATGATCATTTCAGCCTTGTTTATTTAGGTCATCAACAGTAGTAGATGATGATCTCTTACAAGTAAAAATACTTTGGGATCTCAAAATCTTTTGCTTTTCTTAGACTACTATGAAAATAACATAGGAGTTTTGTTGTCTAGTTTTAAAGTAATACATTAAGTTAACTTTTTAGTTTACTTAAATGAGAACTGAAGAAAAACCTCAGAACCACAAGTAACTTGATTTGTTTCCTGAGAAGTGAAGCTGATGGCTGTGTAAGCAGATGAATTTGTCCATTTATTAGGTGGTGCTTACAAAATTAATATTTTACCTAGTATTTCCGTTCAAGGCTCTTGGTTGCTTACTTAGTAGACGGTACAATTTTCAGTTATGTATGTATTCTTAAAATAACATCCGCTACAATTTTAGGCTCCTTGTACTAGTGAAAGACTTTTGCCATTAATAAATGTCTGTGTTTTATTGCAGGTTGCAGTGTAAGGTTTTGGAAGTCATAGCTCCAGCTCATCACAATGGAATGGCGAATGGGCACACCAGCAGTGCTGATGGGGACACCATTGTCATCAGCGACAGTGACGACTCAGAAACGCACAACAGCTCTGCACAAAACGGGTACAGGATGCTTTTACTGTGTGTCATTCTGACTGGCTGGAAGGAGATTAAAGCCAGATGTGTCAGAGTCTGACTGAAACAAATTACTTGATCTGTATGTATTGTGAGCGTTCAGACAGCTGAAGGTGACAAGCTGAACCTTCAGGGGTGCAGGCTCTGCTAACGCACCAGAAAACTGCATTATGAGAAGTGCAATACCTACAGGTTAATCATTGTTTATCACTTTGCAGTGGCTGGTTTTGCTGAGCGATGGTGGAAGAGCTGTGTGTACCTCTTGGTGGTTTTCTGTGCTGGCACATCTATGCTGCTGTAGCAGAAAGTGCAGCCTGTGCTGCAGTTGTGCAGTTTGGTATCACTTCACTTCCATTGTGGGGCTCAGAGTTGAGATTACTGTATGACAGGAGGACACGCTGTTACTGGAGCTCTCTGAAAAGTTTTCCCGGAGACTTGTTGTGTCAAAAAACCCAAAAACATAACAAGCTTTCTTCATTGTGCATGTGTCCATATAAATACATTGTCGTATTTGATGGATTTGGTTATGATGTTAGGTGCAGTGAAACTGTGTGTCTTGTCTTGAGGAACTTTCTGTGGGCTGGAGTAGCCTAATAACATTGAATAGGAGAGCTTCTTGCTTGTAACTGTGTTGTTTATTGTGTTGGACTGTCCCCTTACTGAGCAGTAATTGAGCCTATCCTAGCAGTATAATGAGAAGAAAGACTTCTATGTTTCATAGGCATGATGATGAAAGAGGAGTGTTTGAAGTGGGCCCTAATCTAGCATCTAGCAACATAGAGGCTTTGCATGAACTGTTACTGACTTTAAGATGTCACATGGATGCAGAAGTTAATCTTGTTGATTGCTTTATGATGAAGTCGTGTCCTGACATGCCTAGAATAACTAGGGTAGAGCTCCTCACTTGGTTAAGAAAATAACATGGGATAAATAATTTTTAAATTTCTTTGCTGTCTCTTGAAGGCAGTGTCTAAGTTGTTCATGAAAATGTCCTATGTATTTGAAAAAATAAATGCATTTTCAGTATTCCAAAAGGCATGTGGCATTTGAAAGGAGGCTATTGGAATTAGGCAAGCATGCACAGAGCTGACTGCAGGGTTGATCCATTATAGTGCTGTCACTTCCATGCATGCAGAGCTGGTGGTAAGACTAAGTCTTGCACTCCCAGTCAATCTGTTGTTCTCCCCAGCTGATTACTTATTTTGACAGTGCAGAGAAGGGAGGGAAAATAATTTCTTTCTCTTAGAAGGGGAGTTCTTGTGAGAATATACAGGCTTTTGAAGCAGTGTTCTGGGACATATCTAACATGCTGCAAGTTAAATTGCAAACCTCTTGTGTCTTTAAAATGCTTGCTGTAACTTTTAAGTGAGTCTGTTTATAACAAATGTGAGAGTGTAGTAACAGTAATTTTCTGGATATATTCTGGGTATATGCAGACTTGAAAAGTATAATTTGCAGTATGTGTAAAACCTATCTGTAAGTAGAGCATTGTCATGAATTTTCGTATGCTAGCATATAAGATTCTTTGTACCATTGCTCAAAACAATGAAATCCCACTGAACTGAATGACATGGTTTTGCATCCCTAGTCTTTCAGAGACTATATTTTGCTGTTTATAGAGAGACTTGCATGTGGAGAGTATGGATGTTAGTCACCTTGGGACCAATGTCAAATTGATGTGTGCAGGACAGCTCTGCCTCAGCCTGCACACAAATCTGCAGGTTTTGAGACCGTCTTTGTGCAAAGCTGCAGTGCTGTTAAACAATGGTACAGCAGATGCTCAGGGTGTTTGTGAGGGAGGGGGAGGGGAGCACAGCACAGATTGATGGGCCATCTGCAAATATTTTTCCTAAAGAATCTGTAAGGCTGGAGAATCTTAACTGAAAATAGATGTCATTAGAGATCTCAGCCTTTCTGTGACCCTACTCCTCCTGTCTGTGTGGGGCAGAAATAGCTGTGTAGTCTGTACAAATGTTGCTGCTGACCTTTTCTGTTGTGTTCTTCAGTAAAAGTTGGGGTGGTACAGGAAGAAAGAGGCTATGATGCTCTTACTTTCCCTCAGAAAAACGGGCTGTGCTCTAAGGCCTGGCTTACATAGCAAAAGGTAGCAAATCTGAGTTCTTAAAACATTTCTGTGCCCTGGGAGCCTCTGGTACCATAGGATAGTGGTCACATGGAATAGTAATGTTCACACCTTAAACTGATAGACTTTTAAAGGTAAGGTTGAACTCTTGCATTGGCTTCAGCACTCAGCAGCAGCCTGGAGGTTGGGGGGCTTTTGCTGCCAAATGCAGACAATTCAGCTGCAACTTAATTATTCATGTCATTCCTTTTGTCAGGCCTGTGAGTAGTGTGAATCATCAAGCATCATCAGAAATACTAGAAAAAAAGTTATTGGTTTGCTGGCTGGTTTATGGCAGTAAATTTGGGTGTTTGTTCAGTTGGAATTGAAGATTAATTTTGGGGAAGGGCTAATTGTTTCTGCAAGTTTTGGGATATAAGAGGTAACAGTTTTTGGAAATAATGTCAGTGTAACCTTACCATCCAGGCCTTTTACCATCTTCAAATGAGTTTTTAAATTTATTTGGAGGAAAAAAATTATTAACTGGATACATTAAAATGTGGGCATAGCTTGTCATTAAAGCTATATAATATCTTCAGTACAGTAAAATCTTTCTTCATCTGTAATTCTTATCTTTCCTTTCTTCCTCTCTCATTCCTACACTGCTTGAATCCAAGAATAATGATGATGGGTAGTCCTCTTTTTATGTTATAAGGAAAAACCAAAGTACCTGGATCAAAGGCACCTTAAAATCTGCACCAAAAAGTTAAAAGTCAGTTGTCTTGTCCCTAGAATGTTCTTAACAGTCTTCAAGTTGCTCTGTTTTGTTGTTGAAAATACTTGCAGAAAATATTTGCAATTCCAAGTGGGCAGTTGTTGTTATTGCTCAGTACAGAGTTCCTTGTCAGTGGCACCCTTCAGAGATGTCAGAGGCAGCCGTGCCTTGGGGATCAGTTTGCTGACAGGTTACCTGTGCAAGGCTTGCACTGGAGCGTGATGAGACCACAAATGATTGTGTTATTTACCTAGCATTCTTCAAGGGATTTTTGTCCATTCCCAAATTGAGTGAAAGAGAAAAAAAGCCACTGCCTTTTTTGGGAAAAGTGGGACAGCAGTCATTTTAGCACTTCAGGACAACATTCTGGATCCTCCAACTTCAGTATTTTTTGGTGCAGTTTTTCGATTTCTGTTAAATACAGTAAGATACAGGTAGCTGTGGCAAGACTCAGACCAGATGGTGCAGATAGGTGTCCTGGACAAGGTAATTCAGGAGGATAAGGTTGAAGGAGCAGGGTTTATTTAGCCTGGAGAAGAGGAGGAGGTTCAAGGGGGGACCTTAGCACCCCGTACAACCACCTGAAATGAGGGTGTAGTTGGTCTCTTCTCACAGCTTGCAGGTGACAGGATGAAGTGGCCTCAGATTGTGCCAGGGAAGGTTTATATTGGATAGTAGGAAAAATTTCTCCACTGAAACATCAGGCATTGGAATAGGCTGCCCAGGGATATCATGAAATCATCATCCCTGGGAGTGTTCAAAAGGCCATGTGGATGTGGCACTTGAAAATGTGATTTAGTGATGAGCATGATGGGGCCAGGTTGGTAGCTGGACTCAGTCCTAGAGGCCTTTTCCAACATTAACAATTCCATGCTTCTGAGGTCTCAGGGGTTACTTGGTACTGCTCCCTTAGTACTGTGCTGTCAGAGTGTAGCATAGCTGCAGTGTAAGAAGAAATTCACGTTCAGGTCATGTGGGCAACGTGCCAAAGTAATTGAAGGCCTGGTGAGATTATTACCTGTCAGTGGTTCACTATAAGCTTATTAAAAATGCAAGATTCTCACACAAGTACTAACCACATTCACTTGACTGCAGTAGAAACTAGTGTGATATGGGTGAGTCAGTTGTAGTTTTTACCTACTAAGTTACAAAATACTCTGTATTTTTTCCTGGATTTGTGTGTCAGAGCTGTGCTGAGAAGATTTTTTGTAAGGGATCTCTGCAGTGAAGTGGATCTAACCCTTGCGAACTCCAATGTGTTTTATATAATGCTTTACAAAATAAAATATAAGCAAAAATAACAATATTTTTGTGCTAAAGCTGCTAGATAATCTATATAATTTTTAAAGCTTGCTTTGTGTATTGAATTACCTTTTTCTTCCTCTTTTGTGCTAAGCAAAATTTTTACTCTAAATTTGGCTAGGGTTTTCAGGAATATATTTACTTCTTTGGATAATAATTAGAAACTCAGAAACTAAGCAGAAAAATTTAGTGTTTTGAAATTACATTTGGGCTATTATATATGATCCACTGAAATTGAGAAAGATTTACACAAACTAAGAAGAAAAGATTAATGATAAAGAGTTGAAAATTTTATTATTCTTTGGGCCCTGAATTTGATTGCAGACAGTATTGAAGCTTAGAACCTATTCAATATGTATAAATAAGCTGATATACTTTTGGTTTCATATTGGTACTCTGATGCCTTTTATTTTGTATCTGAACATTATCTGTTTGGGCTGTTCTTCAGCTTACTAGATCAAAGGCCTGGAGAGGCAATGGTGTGTGATGAGGTGCAAGTTTGTCTTTCATACTATCCAAAAATTCCTGGGGACAGCCTTCATTACTTTAGCTTTCCTGTCTTGAGACTGAAGGTGGTCATGGAAGACCAAGTCATGGTATGAGCAGAATATGAAGGCTCTTCTAACAAACTTATGTAAATATGTTAAAATCTTGTTCTCTGTTTTGCTAATAGGAATGGCTGGGTGGACTTTTTTCTGTTATATTTCTTAAACTGTGTTTGGTCTGACTGACTTAACTTTAGACTTCAGCTGTGATGTGCATGAAGTATCGTGCAAGACACTGCATGCAAATCACAGCACTTACCTGTAGGTCTGTTGCTGTTTCCAAGTCTGTCTTTTTTTTTTTGTCAGTCCATTTATTATTAACTATGCTGATAATTTAATAATTATAAACTATTTTTCTTGAGAACTTCGCGAATTATTCTCATCTGAAATGATACTAATGGTGAATAAGTACTGTTTTGTTTAATCTGTAGTTAATAATGTATTTATTAGACATTGGAAGGTTAACATTTCTTGTATTTCTCTTTCACAGAGTTAGTGGGGAAAAACAAGAATTGTAGCAAATTTTCTTTTCAGAGCATTGCAAAGTACAGTTTTCAACATCATGTGCATGTTTTTCACAAGGCTGAAGAACATCAAGTGATGTACTGGTTTATTTTTTCAAACTCCACCTGAAAGCATTTTGTAAATGCTGGAAGGAGTGACAATGATGAAATGCATAGTTTTAAATCTCCTAGTTCATCTACATAGCTGCTTCAACTTTCCTTCTTGATGAAATAAGACGATGACTGAATTCTTCCTTACAAAGCAGTACAAGTCTTGATTACAAATTCTCACCTCAGGAGAAATTAGTTCTGTTGTTTAATGCCAAAATGCAACATTATTTAAATAAAGTCTTATTAGTTCAGCTCTGTTCATAAATACACTACTCTTCTTAAAGCATAAAGAGCCCCTCTCTTTCTTGTAAAGGAGTGGATTTTGGTAGCACACCAGACCTGGGTGTTATCCACCTAGGAAGAGGTGTAACAAAACAGTTAATGTTATGTTAAAACTGAAGAAATATTTTTCTATGGGGGGGAAAAATCCAGGTCTCTGTAGGAATACCTGCAAAAGGGAAGTGCACTTTGGCTAATAAAGCATGTAACCTGATGAGCATTTATTTTGAAGTGTAGATATGTTATGGTTTCTGTTACTTCCTGGTATTTTATGCTGTTGGTAAAGTGTTTGATTTGTTTTTTTTTTTCCTAAAGTGTTATTTTTGAAAAATATTTTAGGTGTTTTTTACTTGTTTCGTAACACAATTGGTAGATCAAGGACTACTGGTTTTATTAATTTTATTTATTTCTGTCCTTTGGTCTCCTTTCTCACCATCTTTTTCTCCTTTTTCCTGTCTTCCTGTTACCATCATGAGTACTTAAGAGTATTAAGGAGACAATTTTCTGAAGTGTAGGGATGTATCATTACTTCTCTCTCTCTCTCTCTCTCTCTTCCTTCCCTTCTTATCTTCCATTTCCTTACTAAGAAAAGATCCCTCATTGTTGTTCCTGTTCCTTGCAGGAACTGCTTTTAATGCAGATTTAAATATATTAGCACAAAAGTTGGCATAAATTAATGGGCTCTCTTTGGTCCTGGAGGAAGTTACAAGTTGGCTATTTTTAAGAAGTCCATTGTATAGGCATAGAAATATATTAAATGTGTAAAATATGAGGCTGATGATATGTGAATGTAAACTTTTAATTTTTAATTTTTTTTCCCTAGGGAGAAGAAAGCCATAATTGATCCTTCTTTGTTCAAATACAAAGTCCAACCTATTAAAAAACACCTATATGAAGCTGTTATTGTTAAAGCATCTCAACTAAGGTAAAAATTAGTGTGTGGAAGTTAAAACTATACTTTATAACTGTGAATTGTTGAAGATTTTTGATATAAAATGACATTTTAAAACAATGTTAGAGCTGTTAATTAAAAGCACTGGAACAGAATACTGTAATACAGACCTTCTGTATCAAGGAGCCCAAGCTTTGCTAGCATTAACACAGGTACCAACTCCTTGCAGGTCTCTGCTTTCATTGGCACACAGATGAGACCTGCTGTTGTTGTCTGCAAAAATCAGATTAGTTACCCAGTGTGCACTGAGCCAATAATTACACACTCGAGAGAGACAGAGGTTTTTATTTCACAAGCCTAGGTGATCAATGGTATTCCATAAATCAAACATGTTTTAGCAAGAAAAGGAATGAGTGTTCATTGGCTATAAGTTACATAAGTTGTCCTACTAATTACTTTTCTATTTTCTATTTGTTAATGATTCCAATTAATTTATTAATTCCTACATCTTATGGTAATTAGTCCACTTGCTCAGTCTTTCTCTTTTGAGTCAGTGAGTTTCTTGTGTCAGTGGTCCTGAGTCGGTGGCCACAGATTTTCCCCTGCAGAATTACTTTTACCCAGTTGGAGCTGGTTTGGTATAGTTGCTTGGTTGGGTTTCCTAACCCTGGGAATTCTGCTAGATGTCTTTGTCTGTGTTCTTGTCTGTAAATTCTGTGTTCTTTGTGACCACTGTCAGTGGGCATTCTTATTCCCAAGCTTTGTTAACCTCCCTGCAGGTCTGAGACCACTGAAGTATGTCCAGCCCTAAACCTTAACATGGCAATTCTACCAGCAAATAATTTATTTTTCTAACACCTGGACATCACTTACAGTGGCCAACAACCAAGCTCTCTGTTTCATGCATTAAATTTCCATTTGTGTTGATTAGGCTTGAAAGTATACAAAGATCAAACATCAAAGAACGTCCTTTCTTAAGGAAATTTTTATATATTCCACATTTTGCAAGACTGTGACTTCTGATACCTTGGCTACTGTTGTCATTGATGGAGTAGATGGAAAAGAGTGTGTGAACTCTAATAATGATAATAATGAGCTATTGGTGTTGTGAGCACTCTGGTAGCGTTGCTGGTTTGAAATGTTAGAGCAGACACGGGCAATCAGATTAATTTAAAATAGAAAGCTGTAGAGGTTTTGCTTCTTAAGTAGCAATTTTGTCTTAAATTTAGTTAAAATATCTGTTCAGAGTAGATTGTTTGAAGCATCCCGTTTATATAAAGTTTTGATGCACAAACTTCAGTTTATGTGATTGCAAGTAATTTAGTTCCAGCACAAATCAGGATTTATTTTTCCATTAGCTACTCCTATGCAATGAAGCCTTTTCCTTCCCATGAAGTAATGCAGGTTCCCTGGAATGCCAGGAGCCAGTAGAGTGCACACTGTCCTGTAGGGAGAAGTGTGTGAATTCACCTTGTCACTTGTTGGCTTGCCTCCCTGCTTGAGAGATGTGAATGCTGCTTTCCTGCTGTCCCTGTTTGTTGTCCTCCCTCTCTTCTGACACAGTCAGACTTGAGTTTTAGTTAGGAATTTTAAGAACTATTTGGAGGATCTACTGTGGATCAAAGGGTGTTTATAAAAGAGGACATAACAGAATCTTCAAAATTAAAATTGCAGATGCATAAACCAACTCTTTATAAACTACTTGTGTTTTGTTTTATTCATAAGGAAAATTTTAATTCAGTTGTGCTTTCAAAGAAATATAATGAAGAAAATAAGAAAAAGTTCAATCACATGATCTATCACATGTATTCTTGCACATACTTTTGGCTGTACTTAAATACTAATTAAAGATGTTAGTTGATAATACTACCTTTCTTTCCTAATCCAGCCGGAGGAAACATCTCTTTTCTCGTGATAGACTTAAACTTTTTCTGAAACAACACTGTGAACCACATGATGGAGTCATTAAAGCTAAGGTAAGCAAGAAGACATAATTTATGGGATAGAATATTGACACTCTTTGGTATTTTTTTGCTCTTCTCTACTAGCTGCTCAGAGCTCCTTTTAAATACTACATCACATTTAGGTTTTTGTAAGTATAATATACTTTTGATTAGTCAAGCACATGAGTTGTTTTCATTCTTCAAGGTATGCAGCTGATACTTCTAAGTTGAATAAAAATGAACTGGTTTTGTGTTGGTACAGTAAACCAATATTACTCTGTTCTAATTCTTTTAACTGGAAAATATTTTATAATAGATGGAATTCAGTCTCCATATCTTCAGTGAGACCAGAGTTTAGGTGGCTGGAATGGATTTTTGATAAGGTTTTAGTTTTTGATTGTGCATGTGTTTGCAATTTTAGATATACAGTGATACTTAGAACAACTCAGACTGAGTTCACATCTAAGTAGGCACCAGAGGACTGAGAATTTGAGCAGCTTTTTCCACAAGGCAGCAATTTCCCTTGTTTTGCTTGCTGAACCACAAGAGATCCTGGACACCTTCCCTGTGTATTGCAGCCTTGACCCTGAAATCCTTGCTATCTTCTTGTTTTTAGAAAGTAGCAGGGATTTTTATCGTGTCTGTTATTTTCTCATACAGCTGTGTAACTGCTCATTCTGCACAGGAAAGCTCGGAGAGATGAGAGTCAGTGAGTCTTGCCTCTGAAAATAACAAAGGCAATGAATTTCTAAATAAATTTGTAACTCCTAAGAGTCTGTCTCTTCTAAAGAAATGGAAATAGAAGAAAATAGAGCTGAAAGGGATAAACCACCCCATTCCTTGGGCTTATTAGTGGTCATTTTGACCCAGCTCACTGTATCACATTAAGGACTAGTCATCTATTAGTGATGCTTTCTGAAGCTTCAGGAAAATTGTTATATTCTATATATGTTTATTTGTCATCTTGTCTTTATTTGGGCTTTCTGTGGAGTGTCTTCTTGTCCTCTTGCTGATTGCCTTGCATTTCAGTTACGTGAACATGTCCTATTTGGAATGTCTCCTTTGTATCCTCATCTGTATTGTCCAGTAAGGGTGAATTTCCTGAAGTCATGGTTGAGAAAGTAGACTTGAAAAGAACTTTTGACAATTTGGAAAAATCTTCCTCTAGAAATAAGTACCTGTGTAATAGAGAATTATATAACTCTTCAATAAGTTAAGTTTCTGCTTATATCTGTCAAAATTTATTCTTCACACACTTCAGTAACGTGCTAGGAAGACACCGATGAGCTGTGTTTGCTGAAAGGCATATACCAAATGAAGCCAAATTGTAATTTCAGATGGGTGCTGCATACATTGCTATCATAACATGGTAGATTAACTCTTCACTTACACTATTTCAGAGTTGTATTTCTTATCCTCAGTTAAGTAGTTGTGGATATGGTTGCTCTTACTGTCTTCTTTTGTGAATTAATGATTGATTAGTTAGCTTATATTTAGATTATTTAGCTTATATTTATAAAAAGGTTAAGAATTTCACCATGAATATCTATCTTCATCTTTCTTACTAAGGCAACATCAATTGAAAAATATAATCTAGCAGAACAAAACTTCTCCTATTTCTTTCCTGATGAACCGCCCACGTTTATCTTCAGTCCTGCAAGCAGACGGCGAGGGCGACCTCCAAAGAGGGCATCTGCAAGTCTTGTAAGTAATAACATTTCTGATCCCAGATAAGGACACCTCAGCATAGTCTAGGAAGTACTTCTGTTTGTCTGACTCTTCAGATCATTTGAAATACAGGGTTGACATTGTGCTTCTTTTATTTTGAGGGCAATTGGGATATATTCCACAATTGCTTTAAAGTAATTGCTTTATAGTCAAGCTGGTAAAAGGGATCATAATTGATATGTTATCATCTTATTTTTGTTATTATTTCTGGGATCCTATCAAGAAACTAGTTTCTCAGTGTGTTGTGATGACAAACAGAGAACTTTTCCATTCTGGGATTAATAAATAATTTACTAAAAAGCTTTAATTTGAACTCTCATATAAAATGATGTCACTTGCCCTCAGATACAGGCATGTCACTTGCCTGTATTTAAACACTGAGACTCTTAGTCACTATAGTACTTCATTATGTTCTACAGAACAGTTGAAAAATTTGGAATATCTTTTGCTGGTCATTTCACTGTAGTTATTATGCTCTTTTTTTTCCTCTCTACCTCCAAATTCTCTATCAGGAGGACAATATTAAACCTAAACAAAACACCGCAGGAAATAAAAGTAAAGTATCAAGGGAAAGAGCAAGGTTCCAGAAGCAAAAAGAAGATGTGCAGGCCATAGGTAAGTTGAAGTTTACTCATATGACCAGTAGAACTAGTTTTTGCAGATTTGAGAGCATAGCCATAATTAGGGTGCTTTTGGGGTTGTACCTTTCAAAGGGAAAATGTATTAAGAGTGTACTGCCACACCACTGTGGCCAAGTGCTCCTTTCAATAGTTAGCATGCTTGTTTCCTGGTTTTATTTTTTTTTCCATGTTAGACGATTAAACTGGGGAAATGTAGGAAGCTTGTGGTCCAACTGTGTTGATTTCTCTCTCAGATAAATAAAGAGCTAAATAATTTTTTGTATAAGCTTGGCTGGTGAAGTCATGTGTAAATTTTACCAGCTGAAGGTGTATCAAAGCACGAATGTGTAACACAAATCTGTTAGTTTTTCCATTTATGCATTTTCCTCATACAACAATCTCAAAATTCAAAAGAACTGAAATATATTTTGATTTTTTGGGGGTTTAAAAGATCCAGAGATTTTTAGTTTGGACTGATTGAATTATTTTGGCTTAGTTTTAACCTATTCCTGATCAATTTAAATTTGATTTTAAATGAAGTAAGGGGATCCATATGCCTTTTCTTTGTGTTTAACTAGATAAATTGGTGTGCCTTCTTGAGGACAAAGGTCAGACAGGGACATATTCTTCTGGATTGTAAGGATTGTTTTTCCTAAGGAAAGGCTTTCATCTGTGGAAGTATTTCAGTGAACTTTTGGTTCCAGCCTCTCATCTTCTTGAAGACAGAATTTTTTAAGATGCCAAGGATATTTAGAAATTACCTAATCTAATATCTGCTTAAATAACAGACAGTTGTCTGACACTGCTTTGGGCCTTTCCTTTATAGGAGATGGGGACACTAGAATTTCATGGGTTCCATTAAACTTGTTCTTCCGTGTTCTTACACAACAAGCATCTATTTGTTTATGTGCTGGGAATGACAGCACAGACCAAGCTAACAGCTGATCAGTGTCCAAGCTGCTTCCTCTCTTGTGTGGACAGAAACTGCAGCTTCTAGAAGGGTAGTTAAGACACATTTTCACAATGTGAAAAGGTAGCAAGTTACCAAGTACCTTGACAATTTAACCTTCTGAGTGTGTAGCCAGATTCATATATTGCTGCTGTGTGCAGTAGCTATCTGTAGAAGGAACCTAGCCCATTTTCAGAATGTTATAGGAAAATATAATATAAGTTTTTCTTGTTAGTACTATCCACTTGGTAAGAGTGAGGATCTTTTTTCATTTCATTCACATATGATTCTAGCTTTCCTGTTTATTCAGTTAAAACAGTAAGACCCCCTTTTATTTGTTAGCCTGTGTGTGGGTTGATGGCCGCTGTCTGCCCACAGAAAGTGGAAATTTGTATCCTGTTCTTCTTTTACACATGCCTGCAAAGAAACCTGCATCTCTTCAGACAGTAGCATTTATTATTATTTAAAGTTCAGCTTAAATTGTGTAACTGAAGTAAAATTTGAGCAAAACACACTGAAATACTACATAGATTTCAAATGTATGAAATGTAATTACTGAAGTAATTACAAATGTAATTACTGAAGTAATTCAGTAAGAACTAAATATTTAAAGATCGCTTATTTAAAGGGTTTTACTATCACAGATATTTCATGGTTGTGTGCCACACCTGGTTGTGACATGCTTTTATTAACCAGTCGTTACTAAATATGTTGCTGTAATTATATGTTCGAATCAGTTCTCATCTTTATATGTCAATTGATGGAAACCAATAAACAAGTAATAACCTTCTGTATCCTCATAAAACTAGATATATTTAACTTTATTACCTGTTGACAACTTCGTAAAACATGTCTAATACATAGGCTTGAAACTCTGATTCTGTAAAGAACTTCCAAGTGTTTGAATTTCTGGTTGGTGTGGAAACAGTTCAGCTTTCAAAACCATATTTTTCTGATATGATAATTATAAAATTACAGTCTATTTATTGGTTAAAACTAACGTTTTACAAAAGAAAAATAACTCAGGTTTGTCATTTTCCTTTATAGCTTTTGAAAAAGCTAAATTAAAACAAGAGAAGGCGAATGCTATAGAAGCTAGGAAAAAGGAGAAAGAAGATAAGGAAAAGAAGAGAGAAGAATTAAAGAAAATTGTGGAGGAAGAAAGGATGAAAAAGAAAGAAGAGAAAGAGAGACTCAAAATAGAAAAGGAAAAAGTAATGCTTTTGAAGTATCTGTGTTTCATATAGGAACAGTATAATGGCTTTCTAGTATTAATGGAACAGTATAATGGCTTTTTGTTTCTTAGTCTCTGTTTGAAGTTATTTTCCATAATCATTTTCATTTTCTAGAAATGCACTTTAGAAAAATAGGCAGTTACAAGATTTGATGATGGATTGTATTTCTGGTTAACATTCTCTATAATTTTAGTTTACCAAAAGTTCATTTTGAATTTGAATTTACTTAGGAAGTTATGTGGTGGGTTTAGCGTTTTTTTTTTTTGCCAATAATGCATAAAACTATTTGATTTAATGGTTGTCTTCTTTTTGAAGTATCTGTTCTGCATCAGATTGACAGCATATCTAATGGTTGTGGATTTCTGTGTGGATTTTTTTTGGATGTAAATTGTTAAATAACTTTTTTGTCAAGTTGAATATGAAGAAATTATAGATTCCACTATATTTTACCACAGCCATATTCACTGTGGTTGAATGGATGTTGGAGATGGTCTTTTTTGAGGCAACGTTCATCAATGCTGTCTAATTTTTGATATTTTTTCTTTAGCCATTTCCATTAAAAAGAAAACAAAACACAAAACACCCCCCAGCAAAAGCAACAACTAATCCAACAATGTATCACCTCATTTAAATATTTTTGCTAGTATCATTTTATACAAAATAAAATTAATAGATTACTCTCTTCTCATGAAATGTGATGTTTTACTTTTCAGTGTGATTGAGTAGTAAATGATGCAGTTTTAGAAACTGCAGTAAGACCATGTAACAATATTTATATACAATTGTGACTGTTTTTTTCAGGAAAGAGAGAAACTGCGTGAGGAAAAAAGGAAATATGTGGAATACCTCAAACAGTGGAGTAAGCCTAGAGAAGATATGGAGTGTGATGACCTTAAGGTATGATTGAATTTGGGATAGCTCAAGATTGTAGTTTGCAGAGTTCCCAGATGGATTAGATTCCCTAATGCAGGGACAAATCTAGATCTGATTGGAATGCTAGAGGCTGTGAGTCACATGCAGTGTGTAATACATATTTCCCAGTGGCAATGCTAATGGGATCATCTGCATCTGCATTCTCAACCTCCAGAAAAGCTTTACAGCCTGTGCTCAGTCTGCAGTGGAGTATGTTCAATTTTCTGGCATTACTGAGTGAGGGGTATTGAGTATACCTGATTTTTCTGTGAAGAATACAAAATGAACTCACTTATAAAAATGTGAGTTACATAAAAGATTTGAGTAATGAAAAAAACTAAAGTTTTGGCTGCAAAAGTTAGAGAAGACATTGACTTGTTACTTCCTGAGACATTCTTTTGATTTAAACTGTAGTAATATAATATAAATATCATGTTTAATTAACATCTTTCATGATGATATTGGAAACCTGTAGAAAGTAGCAAGAATTTGCTTCTCAAAGAACTTAGGATTCACACAAGAGTATAATGTGGCTGTGTACCACAGAAGATTTTCAAGTGTTATATGTTTATGTATGCTTTACTGGGATTCATTCTGGCAGGGGATTGCAAAAGGAGGCAAATAGTCAGAAATGCAAGGTTGAGAGTTTGAGGTACACAGGGAATTGTAACAAGTGCAAGGAGGGCGAGTGGAAATAAAGGAGAGTGTTAAATTAATTCAAGTGAAATCGCGGATTGGGAGGAATATGAGAGCTGAACATATTTGCAAGGAGAGCTGTATGGCCATTGAAGATGGGAGTGAAAACTCCTAGCTATGTAGAAAGGGAAAAAAAGCTGAGGAAAGGGAAAAAGGCCATTGCTGAAAGGGGAGAGCAAGCTGTGAAAACAGTTCTGCTGTATTTCTACTGGAAAGAAAAAGGAGGGGTGGAAAAGCAGTGTCATCACTACACTTGAGACTCTGCTACTCACTCTGTGCCTGGTGCAGCCTCACCTGGAGTACTGTGTGAGTCTTTGGTCACTGCAATAAAACAAAGACATTAAGCTATTAGAGAGTGTTCAAAGGAGGGAAAAAAGGATGGTGAAGGACCTGGAGAAGAAACCGTATCAGGAGTGGCTGAGATCACTTGGTCTGTTCAGCCTGGAGGAGACTGAGGGGACACCTCATCACAGTCTACAGCATCCTTGTGAGAGGAAGAGGAGGGGCAGGCACTGAACTCTGCTCTGTGGTGACAGTGACAGGACCCAAGGGAATGGCCTGAAGCTGGGCCAGGGAAGGGTTTGGTTGGATGTTAGCAAAAGCTTCTTCACCAAGAGAGTGGTTGGGCACTGCAACTGGCTTCCAGGGGAAGTGGTCAAAGCACCAAGTCTGATGGAGTTCAAGAACCTTTTGGACAATGCTCTCAGGCACAGGATGGTTCACATGGGTGGTTCTGTGCAGGGCCTGGAGCTGGAAGTGAAGGTCCTTGTGGTTCCCTTAGAACTTAAAATAACCTGTTAAGTTGTAATTCTGTGATTCTGTGAATTGACAAGAATATAAATAAAGATGAATTTAGGTGGGGACTGCTTTTGAAAAGATTCCCATCTCTGGAAATTTATTGTGTCCTTTTGAAGCACAATATTTGGCTTTCTTCTTTATAATATTTGTGAACTACCACATTTGTGGAAAATAGACATAATTCTGAAAATTATTCAACTATGTGTGCTAAGAAACAGTAAATGAAGACAAATCTTGAAGGATTACATGAAAATAGTAATTTCAAAATCAATCTTGATGTTAGGTACCGTTATCTGTGGTTTGGAGGTGGTGTCTCTGTTAAGTGGTCTTGTTATGTGGTTACATCAGCTCCCTTTAATGTCTTCAGCTACCATAAATGCCTTAAAAATGCAAAAAACTCAGTGCCAGAACACACAGTTGTTAGACATGATCTTGCATATCCTAGTATTAGAAGGGTGCATTTTATGTCAACGTGTTGGGGTTCTGGTTTACTTGTCTTTGCAAGCAATCATAAGTAACTTCTAAGAGTATGTTTATTTTGGCTTGTTTGGATAGTTCAGGAAACTGAAATTCAAAACTCTTGTGAAATAATACAGGTATAAAGGAAAAAGCTTGACAGCCAATGTTTTTAACTTGTAGTGGGATTAACTTCATTTAATAAAGATACAAACTTCATGGACATGAGTAAACTTTTCTCAAAAATTTTACATTCAAGTTGCATGCTCTTTGGTTTCCAAAGTTAATACTATCATCAGTGTTACCATGATAACTGGTCATGTGTCCTGTGGGACTCATTTTAGTAAAACACATGGTAATTCAACTAATACATTCCTTAGAATAACATCTCTTTGGTTTTAATGACTTGTGTACTTTGCACAAATCAAATACTGTATTAAGTGGTCCCATTTGGTTTGCAGGAACTTCCCATTCCGGTGCCAGTGAAGACAAGACTTCCTCCTGAGATCTTTGGTGATGCTCTGATGGTTTTGGAGTTTTTACATGCTTTTGGGGAACTTTTTGATCTTCAAGATGAATTTCCTGAAGGAGTGACTTTAGGCAAGTTGTGGCTTATGTGTCAAGGTGCCCCACTTCAGTGGTTTCCCTTCTACCAAACAACCAACATCTTAAGTGTGCACAAGTGTGCACCACTGCTTCAGAATTTTCTGTGTGGCTTTAACCTGTCAGTGCCAACACGTGTATCAATCCAATTTTCAGTTCGCGGTCAACTCCAAGGACTTGTAAAATCAAAATTAGTTTTGGTGTACAAGTTGTTATTCTGCTTATCAAAAGATCTAAAAAAGAACTGTACTTTTTTCTTGCAGTTCTCTATTAAGAAAACAATGTTTGGTCAACACTTTTTCTGACACCATCATTCTAGGAATCTATGCAGTAAATTATGGAAACGTAATTTAATTATCATACCTGAAGGGAAAAAAATGTTTTCATTCTTCAGTACATAATTTTTTTTCCAACTTTGCGGCAAAAGTGACGCTTCTTAAACTTTATTCACAGAGGTTTTAGAGGAAGCTCTTGTAGGAAATGACACTGAAGGCCCACTATGTGAATTGCTGTTTTTCTTCCTGACTGCCATCTTTCAGGCAATGGCCGAAGAGGAAGAGGAAGTGGCCAAAGATCAAATAGCTGATGCTGAGACCAAAGGTCAGATCTTTAATTTTACTGCTGAAAAGCTGAAGTTGCACTGGAATTAACTTTAAGCTGCATGATTTATGGCACTCCTTTGTTTAACCTTGTCTTATTATGCATGGATATTTTATATAAATGGGCTTGGTTTTTCTCTTTTATATGAAATTAAAGCCTTAAACTGGGCACGGACCACAGGGTCTGGGGGGAATAGAGAAAAAGGAAGCTCATTGTTACTATGATTGTATCCAGCAAAGCATAATAAGTTCTTAACAGCATTGCTTGTGTTTTGGAGGTACAGGAAGCGTCTTTACCTTCCTCCTCTTCCTCCAGCACTGTTACATGTTTCTCCTGAGGGTCAGGAAACAAGTCATATTCCTAAGTCTTCTCCAAGATAGCTGTATCTATAAAAAAAGCTGTACCTAACTAGATGAAAAACTAAAACTCCCCAGCACAACTGTAATGGTGAATTGAATATTCATTGTCCTCCAAGGCTTGAAGTTATGCATCCACATCTCCTGGATACTACTGTGTGTGTTCTTTCACTAAAGACTCTCACAGTCACTCTGACTTTGGTCTTTGCTCTAAAGCTGATGTCCCCATTTTTAGAGGCATTCAGTATATACTAACCACTGATCAGAAGGAAGTGCAGGCTTTGTTACAAATTTGTAGTCCTGTGTTTATGGACTGCCAAATTTGCTGGCTAAAGGAGAAGCTTTGGCCCATCCTACTAGCCTTCATTTTATTAGAGGTAGGTACATAAGAGCACTCCCTCTTTGAGGTCAAGTGAATTCCATGGTGCCCCTCCAAGCCAGGTATGTGAGTTAAACAAAAGTTCCTTTAACCCCTCTCTTGAACATTGTTTATTTTCATGCTTAAGATTGATGTCCAGTCTATAAATTATCTTTATATAAAGCATGGGCACTGTTTTCAATAACAGTGGCTGCTCTTGTTAATTGAATAGAGATTTGAGAGAGTGTTAATAAATTTAGACTGTATTTTAATTACTGTTGAATTTAGCTATTAAACTGTATTTGTTAACTACTGAGAGTATTGCTTTGGCAATACAAACAAGGATTATCAGGTAATAATGGAATAGTTGATTAGAGTCTATATTATTTGTATGGCTGATCAGAAAAAACATAATGTAACTTTCATATTTTAATTTGACATAATGGGGCTGATAATTGCAAAAGTCTGCCATTTTGTTTCTAGTTTAGCAGAGTTGTGGGTAAGGCACTTCATTTATTGTGTTTTACTTGCCTCAGAACTTTCATTTCTTGTCACACTTGTTTAGACATCTTTCCCATAAAAGATCTACAGTCTTGCCTTTGTAATTCTGGCTAACCAAACTAGCACTAGTCAGCATGTTTGCTCAGTTAAATTCTGTGCAGGCAGCGTTTCTGCAACAGAGAACACCACAGATATGTGGTTTGGGGGTGTACAGTTCTTTCTCAAAGTGTGTTATATAGTTAAAGTGAAAGGGGAGGTGCAGAGATTCATTTTGCTGTGTCTGGGTGACAGTTTTCAAACAACATCCTAGAGGACTGTTGTGGATTTGCATTTATGTATTGTTTGTACAGTTTGTGGTTTTATTTTGACTTGGTGACTTTAAGTGCTTAATAATTTGGATTTGAATAAAGTGAAATTGTTGAAACAGCATACATTGCTGAAAATACTCTGCCAACCCTCTGGAGAAATACCTGTAAGTGCTGAGGAAACCTTTGTTTAAGAAACAGGAACTTGCTGTTTCTGCCTTTCACTTGCCTGCTTTCCTGGTCAGTTTGCTTATGTTTGATGGTCATTAAGTGCAGGTGCTTGATTTGGTGAAATATGATCTATTTGTAATGTCTTAGTAATTGTGTTTGTGCAGAACAGGCTGTATGTGAGTTATAGATAGAAAGTATAAAGTGAATGGTGATAGCCAGTATCAAAGTACCTTATTGGTTTGAGTTATGCTTCCTAAAAACAAAATTATGATAAGAAAAACAGTTTGTTTGAGGAAAGGAAATACAGGTGTTCTTGCATTGCTACTTGTCTGCACTTTCAAGTGTGTTCCTAGATTTGTCCTTGCTGCCTTTTATGTTGCTGTTGTGCATGTTCTGCGTGTTGCGGTTGCTTTAACAGCTTAGATGGTGTTCTCCCTATATAGCATGTGGTGCATGTCCTTAGCTTTTAGTTGGATTTTTTTAGTTGCATTTCAAGATCTGTAAATTTTTGTCTGGATGTTGAATTGAGTTTTGAATACATTGATGCATCTGTAAATACCATCCCTCTTTTTGCTTTGTCTGCAATTCTCAAAACGCAGCTTCCTTTCCTCCCCTCCACAGTACAAGTTTTAATTTGCACTAGAATAAAGTGTTTATTTCCTTAAAGATTTAACAGAGGCTTTGGATGAAGATGCAGACCCCACAAAATCTGCACTGTCTGCAGTTGCAACTTTGGCAGCTGCATGGCCCCAGTTACATCAGGGTATGTGTGGGTTTCACTTCTTGTTTTGTTACTGTTATTATTTTGCTCTGTATTTTAAAGAACTATTTTTATATTTATGTACATTTAAATATCTGTACAACATAACTGTTCATTCTTCTCAACTGTAGGCTGCAATTTGAAAAACTTGGACCTTGATAGCTGCACTCTTTCTGAGATTCTCAGACTTCACATTCTAGCATCAGGTGCTGATATAACATCAGCCAATGCAAAATACCGTTACCAGAAACGAGGAGGGTTTGATACTACTGATGATGCTTGCATGGAGCTGAGATTAAGTAATCCTGGTCTCTTGAAGAAGCTTTCAAGTACCTCAGTATATGATTTGTTGCCAGGTAATAAAAGAATACATGTTAGGGATTATTAGATTGCTCAATAAGTGATTAATTTTGCAGCTGCTTTACACCAATAATACAATTTATTGTATCATAGAATAATTGAGTTTGGAAAGGATCTCTGGGGGTTTTATGTAGACCAACGCTCACTCCCTATGCTTCAGTCCTCACAAGCACATCCCGCCACATCAGAGATTGCAGAGCTAGGCAGTTTCATTACTTCTGAGTAGCTTTTCTTTCATCTCATTAAAAACGTTAGTGTTACTTGAATAAGGGGATCTCTCTGGAAGAAGCATTGGTGTGTTTGATTCAGCCCCTGCTTTTTTTTCTCTCTGTTTGTATTTGGGTCTTTTGTTCATTACTTGGAAATGGAGAAAAATTTCTGTCAATTCTTCCTTTGTCTCTACTTTGAAGATAATACTGCATTTTACTAATTTTGGTGGTAAAAGTTAATAAATTAAAAATAAAGGCTCGCGTGTCTGAACAAAGCAGATACGCTTTTAGGAAGTGTCTCTGCGAGTCCACCTAGTGTGCTACAAATGTTTGTTCACTTGTTCTTAAGTGAGAACAAATTCCAGTTTGGAGTCTGTAAGACTTAGGCTTATTATCAGTTACATAGTGAAATATAAACATTGGTCCAAATTTTATTAGGAGAAAAGATGAAGATCCTTCATGCTCTCTGTGGGAAACTTCTGACTCTGGTCTCCACTCGAGATTTCATTGAGGACTCTGTTGATGTGCTACGACAAGCAAAACAGGAGTTCCGGGAGCTAAAGGCAGAACAGCATCGCAAGGAACGAGAGGCAGCAGCAGCCAGGTAGAACTAGGATGTGGAAAACCAAATTTTGGTGCTACGATTGAGATTCATGTCTCAGCTGCAGAAGGCATATGAGAAACAGTAGTAATGTTTCTGTTCTGTGCTGGTGTCCTGGGACAGTGGACAGGACTGAAACTTAGTTCTGCTATATGTTGTTTTCCCATGTTTATGCTATTTTTGGATGATCTTTTAGTATAAAAGAAAACTATCTGGTGGACAGACTAGATAGTAGATTAATTGTAACTGGTTTTTTATATCCTTCTTCCTATTAGGATACGTAAGAGAAGAGAAGAAAGGTTAAAAGAACAAGAGTTAAAAATGAAAGAGAAACAAGAAAAGCTGAAAGAAGAGGAGCAAAGAATTCCTGCTGTAGAAATATCTGTTGGGTATGATACATATTACTGTGATGTATAGCATAGAGCACTTTTCAGCTTTGTGGTCAGACCTCACATGTGTAGTTTCATTGACTAGATCATATGCAAAGCTGTATTTTAAGAATATTATCCTTAATGTTGATTTTATTTTTTTTTCATAGTGGTGTAGAATTGGTAAAAAAGTTACTTGTAAAAACTGCCTGTTTTTCTGTAGGGAATTAATTATATTTGCTAGATGAGGCAAAAATGTATAACAAGCATTTTACAGAATGGTACATACCTTCTGGGAAGGAAACTTTACTTAGACATGAAAAAAACTCACAGAAATAGAACTACACTAAGATGTCTCCAAAAATGGTCTGAATATTATAATAATGCTCTTCAAATGAAAGTGTGGGCACCAAAGAACAGGTTTTAGTCCTTAATATAGAACTTCACATTTACAGTTCAGTGAGTTTCTTTTGGGCTTTAATATAGTCTGTGATTTACAGTTGATTTTTTTATGAGCATTATAGGTATTTTACTAGTTAAGTACTTGGTAGATAAAAGTACTCTTTGTGTCAAAGATGCCATGTTTCATTGTGTATTTCTTATGGTTGGTTAGTCACAGTTTGTTTATTTTGCTGTGTCAGGGAGGAGGAACGGGAAGAGCTTGATACTAGCACAGAGAGCAAGGAGATGGAACGTAAAGAGCAAGACGTGGACACAGTCACAGAGGATGAAGAAGAGCTGGGACCAAACAAAAAACGCCGGAGAGGTAAAGCTAGAATGGATTTGTTTGTGTACCTGTGCACCTGCATGCATGCACCTGGCAAGCTCCTGTGTTTTCTAGTAAAAACATCAATCTTTGCTGTAATTTTATTTTAAGGAAACAAACCCGCACTACAATATGATCATAATGGGCTCTTAAGTACATTGAGCCGGTCTGGTGTAGTTCTAGTCAGCTGTATGTTCTTTCACACTTCTGTTTCTTCTTGTTTTCCATACATGGATTCCTCTGTTGTCTAAAAAATGTTATGGTGTTGCCATTACAAGTACTTGCCCTCATAGAGAGAGTTGTAGGAGTTTCATCTAATAGGAAGTGGTATGGGTTTGATATTTTTAATTTTTTTTTAGTAAAATGCAAAACCAGCTGATATTTCAGAAGAAGATGTTAGATCATGCAATTAGGTATAGTTTTCCTTTGTTAATGA
The DNA here is from genome assembly GCF_028551555.1 of Melozone crissalis. NCBI lineage: Eukaryota > Metazoa > Chordata > Aves > Passeriformes > Passerellidae > Melozone > Melozone crissalis. Next base: position 31,610,408 of record NW_026535796.1, on the reverse strand, counting down.
AGCAGCATGCCTCCTATACAAGAATAAAACCAGACTTATGCCTAGATTTAATTTCCTCAGCAGTGTGCTAGTAGGAACTGGAGTGCAGTAAATGGTGCTGCCTGCTGTTCCTAACTAAACATAGATGGCACCACAGGAGGAAGAATGGTTGATGGCTTTGGGCTGCTAGATCATCTTTTTCTTTCTGCTGGGAAGGCTTCATGCTGGTGTCTGTGCCAGTGAAAGTCCTGGATGATTGTGGTCTTAAGTTGCAAACTTGTACAGTTCCTAACAGTACCTGGGAATTCAGAGTCATTCAATAATACAGATTTACATGTTTGTTAGAGCTTTGCCATGAAAAAGCAATGAGATCTTAAAACAGAATTTCAGGTTTCTCAAATACCCATGTGTGAAACATTGTGACTGGATGACAAACTAGTGTTATTATTTCATTCATGCAGCTAGGGAACTGAAGGTCACACTGGAAACATGCAGAACTTGATTGTTGACTGCACCTTTCAGGTTGCATGCATCAATTATGAGACATACTGGTCTAGATGACAACCAGGACTTTAATACTTTGGTGTAAACGAAAGATGTGAACTGAAATGTTTTCAGCTGGTACAAATTGAGTGGGGAAAATAATAGTAAATACTTGATCACTTTAATTTTTAAATGTGAGATACCTGAGTTTGCCATAGAAGCTGCTATGTAGGGATTGTGGTCTTTCTTCAGACCTTTGGTGGTTTAAGATCATCATTTTGAGTATAGTAAATAAAGTCTGGATCATAGTTTGTATTCAGTACTGAAATTTCTAGAATTCTACTTTATATAAGATGTTTCTATTATACATTTTTGCATTTTTAAAATTTTGGTTCTTTTTGTATGATATTGAAGATGACAGTGTCAGTAAGGGAGACTTAGTCTAGTTTCTGCAAAGTGAGGGTGTATTTAAAGTGGTTACCTGTTCAAGGGAATGGGGGTTAATCACTTGAGTTTTTCTTTAATAAAGCCAGTATTGTCTCTTGACTGAGCTGATGGTCTTTGACAGTGTAAGTTTGGATAACCAAAAAAGAACAGAACTAAAACCTGCCCTTTACTTGAGTTTTTGGTTTAAAAAATATGTAAATTAATTGCTATCATACTTCTTTTGACTTTAGGAAGGAGAGGGCAAAATGGATTTAAAGAGTTTACAAGACAAGAAGAGACCACTTGTGAAAAGAGCGAACCTCTTACTGCTGAAGATGAAGAAGCTTTAAAACAGGAACAACAAAAGAAAGAGAAGGAACTGTTAGAAAAGATTCAGAATGCAACAGCCTGCACAAATATCACCCCGTTGGGTCGTGACCGCCTGTACCGACGTTACTGGATTTTCCCTTCTGTTCCTGGATTGTTTGTCGAGGAGGACTATTCTGGTCTCACAGAAGACATGTTGTTGCCTCGAACCTCTTCCTTTCAGAATAGTGGACAGTCTTGCACAAATGAACCTCAGGTATTCAGTAAAACTGGAGAGTCTTTGAAATCCTCTGAATCTACCTCCAATGTTGACCAAGATTCACGTACCAGTGTTGTCGTAGAGGTGCCAAGGCCAGTATACAAACCAAACCGTTGGTGCTTTTACAGTTCTCGGGAACAACTGGACCAACTCCTCGAGGCTCTCAATTCCCGAGGACATAGGGAGAGTGCCTTAAAAGAAACTCTTTTACAAGAGAAAAGTAGAATATATGAACAACTAAGCAGTTTTCCTGTGGAGAAATTCCATATTCCAGGTAAATGAAAGGCTCTTGCTCTTAATTTGATTCTATGGATTAAACTTCTATATAAGATTATAGAAACATTGGTTTTAATTTAACTGTAATTTCTAAGATCTAAGAATTCTCCTTAAGCTTTTTTTTCACTCAATGGAAGACAAGTTTGGTTTTTTCCCTGCCTTCCATTTCTTTTTTCTTCCTGCTTGACAGACCTTTGTGGTATTTTCTGGTGTTTCATGCTAAAAAAAAACCCAATAATTTTTCTGTGATCTTACTGCTCAGTAAACCGGGATTGGCTTTTAAACAGACAACTTTAGGAAGTAATTTTAGCTTTGGAAAAAGATTAACTGAGGAATAGAAGTTAATACATGCTAAAAAGCCTTGTAGCTGGGTTGGTTGTTAGATGGATTTACATCAGTGCAGTGGCATTTTGTGATATTATTCTTTCCTGAGTTTTGTTTCCCTTTTCTTCCTTTGGCAGACACTCAGTGCAGAAGGAAGCAGCAGGATAGCAGATGTTTTTATAGCTTTTTAAACACAGAAGTGTACTGAACACCATCCTAGACCTAGGGTTTGGGGCTTTTTCTCCTAGCCAAGTATTTTGGCATTTATTGGCAAGGCATTGGCTCCAATCACTGATAAAATTCTGCACATACAGACTTACAGCTGGCTTGTTTATAGCGTGTTGGTGGGTAGACAGTGTTACCAAAGTGAGACTCCCTAGGGTGATGTTTAAGAAATTGCATTTTATTTTTAATTATGACAAATTACCTTGAGGATTTGGGGTTATCTGTATTGGGGCAAGGGAATATTATTCACAGCAGACACAAATCCTGTTTTCCTGGAGTGGGTATGCTAGGACACACTGTGAGCACATCAGATACTGCTAAATTTATGACTGATCTACCATCTCTTTCGGTGGAAACTAGCACAGGACAGAGTTTTTGCATAGTCATTAAGCTTTTTTTTGAGGCCATTTTTCTATATTGGATTCTTTTTTGTGCAAAAATCTCTATCATCTTCTGATATGTTTGAGTTTGTATGTGTGGTTCCCTATTTTCTTGATCGCTGCACCTTTATTTGTATTTTGTGTGTTGCTTTCTGCTCTGAAGCAACTTGATGACCATAGTCACAGATTTTTCTTCTGTTTTAATTAAGTTAGAACTGTTGAATAATATTGATTTTCGTTTTAAAAAAAGAGAGGCAGCTTTGAACTTCACTTTGTTAGAGATCAAGAAAATTCAAATGCCAGCAGTCCAATACCGATGGTGCCACACCACTGTGTGATAAGCAGGGATAAACAGCCTCGTGTAGCTGTACTGGGTTGGGAGCTTTTCTGCTGTGGACTCCAGATGCTGCCCCATTGCCTTCACTCAAATGACTTGTAGGACAAGAGGGATTCTCCTGCAGTGTGGGCTGCTCTTCTGCCTTTTCAAGTTCCTGCTCAAAAGAGCATGGAAATAAAATTGGTATATGCTATTACTTGATTTTATTCCAGTATCCACTAAATGCTCCTTGTCAATTATTTGAAAAGCAGTTGCTGCTTTTCTACTTCTGCTCAAGAAAAAATATTATATTTTATTTCTGCTTTTAAACCAAAAAGGACTTTTCCCACACCCAGGCAGTAGAGTTGCTAGTCTACATTTTGAGAGTATTTGCATGATTGCTTTCAGTTTCAGGGAATTCTTTTAGCAATTGAGAGTGCCTTAGAAATTCATCCTGTGCTTTCTTAGCAGCTGCTTTATTTATATTATTTATTAAATACCTCTTAAATTGTTGCATGTACCTTCTTATCACTGCACTCAAAGGTTTTAAGGTAAATCCTGTGAACAAAAATGTTCACCACCTATGCAGACTTGCAAGCATTAATTTAGGATTTGGGCAGACTTTCTGCTCTTTCCTGTGGCTTTTGAGTTTTTGCATGAACTTTGAGTTCTCTTGGGAGTAGGTTTTTACTTGAAAGCCCATCATCATCAGCTCTCACCTTGTTTTCATAAATTAGCATGTTGTCTTGCTCCTTTTTCCCTGCCTTTAATTAGAGGACACAGTCAGTCTTGTCTGTGCCTGCATCATCTTATCTTTTTGTTTTGTTCTAAGGTTAGGTTTTTGAGAGATTTTATCTTGTCTTGTTCTGTTAGGTTTTATGTTTTTCAATTGCACATGCTTATTTTAAGTGTTTCTATTATAAAGATACATGCAGGAAGGACAGTTGAAGAGTTCTCTTGTAAAGTAAGAGCAATCAAATAACAGAAATGTGACTTTATTCTCTTTCTTTTTGTTCTCCTCCTAAAGTAAGGTTGATGTTACTTATCTACTACTTTTGAAAGAATTTTAAGACAAAAGAACTACTTTTAAATTAGCAAAGGTTTCTCTCATGAGTTGTTCTGAGTGGATGCCAATCATCTATTGGCCATCTCTTGGTCATCATTACCCTGCCTGGCTGAATCAGATTCCTTAGCTGGCACAGATGTTGGTGTTGGCACCTAGTTACAAGAAGGGAATTTTGAACCCATGCGTTCAGCTTGTTCTGTCTTGTACTATTGTTCCCTCTCCCAACAGCTGCTTTAAAGGAACAAGGTCTGCTAACACCAAATTACTTGCTGTTCTTGCAGAAAAACCTCAAAGTGATGTCAGACCTCCTGTAGGAAGGGGAAGGATGCAGAATGTCCATGATGGATCTCACCCATCTGCAGAGAAGCAACTTGAACTGAGACTTAGGGACTTTCTTTTGGACATTGAAGACAGGATCTATCAAGGAACATTGGGGGCCATTAAGGTATTTGTAAATGGTAGAATGTGGGAACTTCATGGTGCCATCAAGTCTGTAACTTAAATGAGAACTCTTGCATGCAATGGTTTTAGTGAAAGCATAATTAAATTAAATGCAGATTGTAATGGGTACTAAAAGCTTGTGTCCTTTGATTCTTTAGAAACCTCAAATTTGTATATTTGCTTCAGGTTACAGACAGACAGGCTTGGAGAGCAGCCCTAGAACATGGGCGATATGAGTTTCTGAATGATGAAAATAAAGAAAATGGCATTATTAAAACTGTGAATGAAGAATCTGAAGAAATGGAAACTGATGATCATGATAAGTTTATTGTGAAAGACAGGTAAGAGCTATAGTTTAAATAATGGTTCTTCTCTCTGAGTTTTATCGCAGTGCTCTGGCTTTGTTTGGCTGGGGACTTTTTCACCTTCAAGTTATTGTTACCCTCAAATTCTTCCACATGGTGATTTTTAAAACTGTGGATCTTAAAATGCAGGATTTTACTTTGGCTTATAGTCTGTAAATGATGCTGTTCTATTACCATGTAAGACTAAGGCACCAATTTTTACATCTTTCAGTATTCAGATATTACACTGCTCAAAGTAAACATTAATTATCAAAGAAGGAACATGTGGATTCATTTTGAAGTAATTTTAAATGCAGGGAAAAAATTACACTGGCAATTGATGATGTGTTTCCCAGAAGAACCTACCCCCCCAAAAAAAACCTAAACCAAAAAAACCTCACACAAACAAAAAACCTCCAATAAGACACAAAACCAAAACCCACCAAACAAAACAACAAAATCAAACCACTTCAATTTCTGAGAAGAGTATAGGGGTATTGAAAAGGAAAAATGGTAATAGTAACAAATCTCTGGTTGAACTGGCTGTTCACTTACCTGTGAGTCATGGTAAAGACCACTGGGGCAGCAGGCCATGGTCTGGATTAACTTTAAGCTTAGCAGCAAAATGGAGATGTGATCTTACAACTTTGGGAATGATAATACTTCTGTGGAGCAAGCTGCAACATAATGAAAGGGAGGAAACCTCAAATCCTACAGTGTTGTAGCTGTAAAGTGTTTTGTGGTGTTTAGTTTTTAAACATTTGAGACAGATGTGGCTCTCTGATAGCAGTTCTTGTTGTAAATCCAACTTGAGAAATCACAGAAATGGTGAAGATTTCCAAATTTTTAATTCTCCAAAGTTGCATACTTGTCAAAAATAAATGTCTACCTTAATATAGTTAATGCATATGAAATGTTATCTCTTGATAGGATGTGAATATTGAAATACATCAGGAAAAAAGATTCATTTGAGACAGTCATTGTACTAACATATTGTTTGACTTACATATTTTGTGAGGCATTTCTGCTGTTAGACTTCTATAAAAGCTGTATTTCTGAGTGGACTAATGAATGCTGTGTTAGATGTTAGGAATTTGAAGTTCTTCAGGTATTTTTCTCATTTTATTTCAGTTCTCATTCATCACTCTGAATTAGAATTTTCCTGTTAGACTGTCCTTTGAGTCAGAGTTCTCTAGTTCCATGCAAAATGGATGGGATCATCCTTTATATTAATTATGCAATATACAGACATTTAGTTCCTGAAAACCACAATATAGAAGTATTCCACTGTTTTAACTAAGAAGCTGAAATTTATCTGTTTCCACTTAATGTTGGGTACTTGTTCCATTGCCAACTCTTAATTCAACTGCAGAACTCTGTAGCTTAATTTTTTTTCCATTTGATACTGACTCCATCATAGTTTCTGCATAAAGTCTACTCTAATACAGTCTTGCATATTAAATCAGTGTATGGGATTCTGAAATCATGTGACAGATTGCTTTTGATGTGGGGCTTTTTATCCACCTCAGAGCAAGTGACATCTCATTAAGACCTTGGAGTTTGACTAGTGAAATGTAAATAACTCTGCAGCTTTCTTTCTGTTTGCTTTCAGGCTCTCAAAATGTGTGTGACTGCAAAATATAATGAACAGCTTTTAAGTGTGAAAAAAGAACAGGGACAACCAAAAGCATTGCTTATTCACGAGAATAAGGCTGAATCCAGACAGTTTTAATTAGTTAATTTTTTATAAACCCCAAGTAGAAATGGAATTTTACTTTCAGTAGTGTGAGGTGCTCTCCTACGCATTATTTAATGTTTGTGGTTCAGAAAGATTAGCTACATTTTGAAATGATTACTTAGTGTTTTGGTCCTGTTTTGTTGGAAAACTGCCTCTTTGGTGGTCTGCTTGTTTGTTTGTGGGGTTTCTGTGGTTGGTTTCAGGGGTTTTTGGGGTTGTTTTTTATTGTTTGGGAGGTTATAAAAGTTAGTATTTTATAAAGATCCTCCAAGCATGAGGACATACAAGTTAACAATTCTTGATTTACATTTAAAATTACTTTGGTTTTATTTTTTATTTTCTTTTCAAAAATCTTTTGAATTGTAGGGATCTATGTAATTGAACTTCTGCAGGTGGATGTGTTCTAAAAGACTACATTTTGCCACTGGAAGTGTCTTCACTGAAGAATTGTTGGGACTACATTCTTCACAGAAATCTATCATAAACTAGCTGATGGATGTCACATCAGATTTTCTGGAAATCTTAATTGTTTGGAAATTTGTCATCCATATTTCTTACAATTTATCATTATTTATCTGTTACCTAAAGATGAATTGTCTAGATCAGCCAGGCTAGCTGAGCAAACATAAGCATTAGGATAGCTCATCACACTGTGTACTATCTGTTCATGTCAGTAGCTTCTGTCGATAGATTTGCAAGAATCTCTGGTATTAGCTTCAGAGACTTTAAAAGATAATTTAATACATTTCTCTTTTAGACTTGTTGGGTTAAAAACCGAAGCTCCAAGTGCTGCATCAACAAGCACAAGTACTCCTCAGCCAGTCAGTAATGTGGTCCACTACTTGGCATCTGCACTGCTTCAGATAGAACAAGGAATTGAACGCAGGTTCCTCAAAGCGCCTCTTGGTAAGTCTCAGAATTGAAACTCTGTCTCTAGTCTTGTGTGAGATTTTGTAACTAACAAACCAAACACATCCACCCCAGCACTGCAGTAATACCCCTGACCCCAAACCCACTTGCTTGTTTTGTAAGACTGGATGCTTTAGAAGGACATCTTGGGGAAAAGAACAAAAAGTTAACACACCCACATATATATTGATATATATATAAAATGTATTAATTAACAAGCAAATTCTTAAATTCATGCTTATTGAACATAGATTTTTTTTTTCCAGTGACCTTGTTTATGTGGTGCTACAGTTACACTGATGCATTGGCAGACAAATTGTACCCTTAGGCAGAAATGATCAAGCTTTCTGGGGGAACACTATAGTTCAGAATTACTGTTGAGGCCAGTATATCATGCAGCTCTTCTGTTTTGTTTTGTTTGCTTCTTTTTATACTGTTTCAATGAAAGCAATATAGACCTAGTTTACCTGGATCACCCTGTTCAGCAATAACAGAATACTTACAGTAAAGTGTAGGAAATACTTAGATTGCAAACATTAAGATTCCCTGGTTTTGTGTTTGTGCTGTAAAACTTGAAAATAAAAAGTTGCAAGAAAAATTTAAACCAAAGCAGGATTGCAGCTTGACTTTGACACGTATTTCTTACTTGGCTTCCTCTGATGAGGCTCCAGAGGTGAGAGAGAGGATCCAAAGTGCATGAAGTCAGTTTGTTTGCCCGTGATCCCTCAGGTCTGGATTCCTTAGGATCCTTTTGCAATTCAGAAGTGGACTTTGATCTTAGAGAAATATGTAAAGGTAGTTCCTGCTTCCCAAGGTGGCTGTCTTGGTCAGACTTTTGTCTTGATGGCACACTGGGGATGTGCTGTGCTCTGTGCTTGCTGACCTGCTTTACCTTTCAATTCTGGTTTGCCAGTGCAGCACATTCCAGAGCAGCAACTGCTACACTCTGGTAGACTGATACTCTTCTGAAAGTCACTGTGTATAAAATCCTTCTGCTCTGGCAGACTCTGCTGTAGTAGTTGAAAACAAAAGTGCAGGTTTTGGTGTTATAACACAAAATGATTTCAGGTCAACTGTGCAACCCTGTTGCACAGTTGACCTGAAATTTTTTCTGCATCTTGGCTGCTCCTGTATGGAGCCTGCTGTCTGGGTATCAGTTGCCACTGAAGATGGCTTTGAGCTAGATTTGTGCCAGAGACTGACTCATGGGCATGGGTTCCCTTCCACAAGCTTTAGATATCAGTGTGATGACCTCTAGAAGAGGGAAGTGCAGCAAATGATTGAGATGCAAGGGGAGAGCACAGGAATAGTTGAAACCGCAGCTGTTTAAAAGCTTTACTTGGCTGAGTGTTTGGTCAACTCAAATATGTCTGCACTTTCCAAGCCAGGCATGATACAGCTTATTTCCTGCTATATGACTAGATTGCAACCTGTGCAACAGTTAATTGACAGTGTCTCTAGCATTTGTCCTACTTTTCATGTACAAGTTGTAAATACATTGTGCATTATATGCCTCCATTTCCATACAAGGTCTGTGAGTATTTTGCTGACAGCCCCTTGCTGACAGTTGTAAGTTTACTATTCTCCAAGGGGAAAAATGTGGTTATTAGCAGGCTGTGGCCATTGATCGTGCATCCTGAGTTAGAGGAAAAAGACTAAAAGAAGAAAAATGCCCCAGAAGTATTGGAGAGAAAGTTTTTTAGCAGTCTTCTGTCTTCTTTTTGGTGGTTTCAACTCTGCCATAATCTTATGTTGGTTCATGTTTTTGCCTTACCTTTGGAATGATGGTGGGTTGGCTTTTTTTTAACTTGGAAATCCTGTTCTCATAGGTGTTTTATACTGAGTGGCAAAGGGAGTATATAAGGAAAGCAAATAGATGTGTTTTGCATGTCTTAAATCTCTGATGTTTGTTTACTGTAATGTGCCCGTGCATCTCTTCTGCTGTGAAAAATGCTACTGCTCTAAAATGACAGTAATGTATAGAATAACCTACATTGCTGAGGAGCAGGAAAGATCCCAGGTGTCCTCTGGCCTGGCTTGCTGCCCTGATCATTAAGTGACAGTGTCAGGTTCCCTCTTGCTTTTTGGTGCCAAATGTCTCATGTTTTCAGTTGTGTAATGGGCTGCTTTTAACAGGAGGTGAATCTGAATGAAGGCAAGATTGTAGATGTACGACAGACATAGAAAAGTTCTCTACTCAGCTTGACAAGGAGATGTTTGTAGTGCTTTTAATGACAAGTGGAACACTTGTTTTTCAGGACTGCTCTGTGCTCAGAGCTGTGATGCATTTTTTCCCCGACCCCTCTAAAGTGTGACCAACAGTTTTGTGATGATAGAAATTAACTCAAAGTTTGTAACCACTGGGGTTTAGTTTGAGGAGTTTTTAGTTTTGTTTTACTGTTCTTATATAGATTCTGTGTCTCTGCACTCATTTGTTTTGGGTTTTTTTCCTAACAGGAGGAATTTTTTTTTTAATAGTTGTTCCAATTATTGAAGGGACCTCCCCCCCCCCCCCCCCCGAACAAAATGCCTTGCATATCTGTTTCTCATGTTAAATCTGATAATTGGCTAATTGAGTTACCATTGAAGTAAAAATATTGGAAGTCGAGCAAGTGCTTGGGAGTTCTGTTTTTGTAGCAGTACAGGGGGAACACTTGCAGTAAAAAGAGTGCCCTTGCATTTCTGCTTTAAACCACACTGAAAATGCTCTTTGTCATTATTTCAGTTCTTGCTTTCACTGCAAAGTTTATTTGCCCTCTCTATCCCTCCCTTTACTTTGCTCTGTTCCTATTAGGGAATGGAGCTATACTTAACAATTTTTAGTTTTCATTTATGGCTGCTAGTCCTAAAGCCAGCACGCTGAAATTCCCTGCAGTCACTGGCAGGTTTATGCTGGTGGCCTCCAGGGTGCAGAGCAGACAAAGGGACCCAGCACAGCAATAAAAGGACCAGCTGCTCCTCTCAGCTCCGTTTTTGTTTGAGGCTCTATCAGGCTGCCAAGAGCCTTGCTGGTGATTCTGATAGGTTTAGAGTTGAGGTGCATACCAAATGTTCAAGTGGAAGAGCAAGAAAAGACTGACAGAGAAGATAGCGATGTGAAAAGAGATCTGGAAACCCCAGAAATGGCCCCCTCAGCCTCACAGAGCTGCTAGATGCCCACTAATCTTCTGTTGTCTGGTGATGAAATGTCACATGATTTAAATTGTATGCATTTCTTAATTATGAACTGTCTTTTTAAAATCTTTTCATTAAATATTACTATGAAAATTTGGTTTTTCTTCCTTCAGTGCAGCCCAAGGTAATGTTACAGGAGACTTATGGAAAGGAGGGAGTGCAGTTGCAGTACATTGTTTTCTTGCAAAATTTTCAGAGTTAAGATGTAAAAAAGCCTTTTTCTTTTTTGAATAGTTGTTTGAAGGAAGCTCTGAAGTCCTGCTTCTCAGAAAAAAAATTGTTTGAGAAGGAAGAAATACAAGCGGTTTTTATTATGAATTTTGCTTCTTTTTTGATATAAATTTACTCTTCCTTGCATTTCAAAATACTTCGCAGTGCAGTAATAGGTCTCATCATTCCTTTTACAGAGATGTGAAAGTTGAGGTATAAAATGATGAAGTGATTTGGTTGCCCTGGAGTTCAGTGAGGCATCCACAAAAAAGTCTGCCTTCTGCACTAGTTCAGGACTTCAGTCATTTAAGCATCCTTCAGATTTCCATGCAAAAGGTTGGATTCTAATTCATGGGAGCACCTTTGAGACTGATGGAGGGAACCATTTGCCTGCTTTGTAACTTGTGCCGTGCACTTCTTGCATGACAAAAAAAACCCAAACCAACTTTTTTGTTCCTTTTTGCTTGTCTTTATTCAGTTCCTTTCTTTTTAGATTTTATCTTTGTTTCCTGTACTCCCATAGCTGTTTCCTTTCCTATTTATAATTGTCCTCATAATAGCATCAGACATCTTCCAACAGTATCCTGGATATGATAGGTATATACACATACTTTTTTCTTATGCTTCCATTACTTCCCTGCAGAGTTTCATGAGCAGAGGCAGCAAAGGTGGAAATGGGCTTTTTTTATGATACAGAATTTTTGTTTGCTCTTCAGAGAAGACAGTCAAAGGTGCTTTGTAATTGGAGTAGATGAGGTTGACCATGGCTCTTCCTTCCTGAGAGGTTAATTTGATCATTTTAATACTCCAGAACACACCTGCACAAAACCATCCAAAATACATTGTTTCAAGTGGACAGATGAACTAATTCTCTTGGTCCTTGAGAACTGTGCCCATAACCTGGCTACATTTTTTGAGCTGTGAGGAGGTTTGTGGTACCACAGACCAAACAAATTGTTTGCTGAGAAAAACCTGTGGTCAGTATCTGCTCCTGTGGCCATTTGCACCAGAGTTGGACAGAAAGGTAAGGCAGGGTAGGATTCAGAGCTTTTAGTTCAAGCATTCTGTTTGTAGTGGGAGTCAGATTAAACACTGGGATGTGCAATTCCTCCATGCACAGCATTCCCCTACCCTTCACTGTCTGCACATATTGAGAACCACTGTTCACTGTTCAAGTCATGTTTTTAGACTACACATTTATGGAATATAAAAATTAATTAAAAAATAATCTGCCATGCTTCAAAAAGGTATTTGAAATAACTCTATGAATTTAATGTTAGGTAATGCAGAAGATGATGAAAGGCACCACTGGGGGTATAAAAGGAGGAAGAGAGTGAAAGACAAGACTAGTCAGAGAGATGGTAAATTTTAAATGTTACTTGTATTGCTAAGAATTAGAAAGCACTGAATATTTTATCAAGTTTTCTTTTTTCGTTGGTTTTTGCTTAATTAATTTTGTAGCCAGTTCCTTACATTGAAGGTATTGAAGCCAAAGGTTTAAGCATGAAACAAATACAGCTCAAATATTTAAAACTAAGAAAAAGGTTTCTGCAACCAGAAATAAAGAACTGTATTTTTTTTTTCACTTTGGGACCAAAATCTGCCTCTTCACATAATCCTGGGATTTTTTCCCCCTTTCTTTTAATGTCCCCATTTTTTTCTAAAACTTCACACCATTGTGCAACTCCATATCCTTTCTAGAAAAACTAAAATGGAAAACCCTTCCCTGAACTCAATTAGCTATTGATAGATGAGTGCATAGATCTGTCAAATGACTTCATTTGCATTGTAGCAAGGCTTGGAGGACTTAGCTGACAGAAGGGTATCCCACTGCGCAGTGTAGAGCTGCTCAGACACAAAGAAAGAGGCCATTTCTCCCTCTGAGTTAACAATATAAATGAGAAAGATGATGGATGGAAGAAAAAAGTGTTATTCTTATTTTACAAATTGGGATCTGAAACAGTGAGTGTTGTTTGGCTTGCTTGTTTCAGCAGCAGGACATGCTGAAGCAGGTTGTGGTCAGGAATTTTCATCTCTACTTGCTCTGCAAATTCACAGTTGCAATATATTTGTTGTGCTGTGTGATGAGCTATATTGGTAAGCCAATCCAGGCTGAAAATAACCTCCAAATAAAAGTAATAATGCTCAAGCTGTCATTGTTAGCCAAAGAAATGCTTGCCAGACTTATATATATGCCTAAGATAAAGTGTCTTTAAGAGTAAGAGTTATAGTACAAATCTGATTTAAGCAATTTTAACTTTCTTACTGAATTAAAAAAAATACAGGGAGATATACTACAGTACTGTGAAAAGGACCTTGTCCACTGTCTTCAGAAGACTGAATTTAACACAGCAAGCCTAAGGCCTAAGTAATAGGAAATGTTAGGAAATACAGGTTTGCAGTTCAGGAGTGGCTGTATTTTATTTATGAAGCTGTGTTGCCTGTTTATCCTCTGCCTTCTCCCATCACTTCTCTTGTGCTGCTTGCTGCTAATGCAAATGTATGCAAGATTAGACAAATCCTGGCAGCCAGTTGATGAGAAGGCAGAAGGGCTTTGCCAGGAGAGCAATTAGTCTCATTTTTGTTCTTTCATTTTATTTGTTATTAGATATTTTCTCTTCCTAGTCCTGGGAATAAATCATTTGGCAGCCAGGTGCATCACAGGCCATTCATGTGCCCGCTGTCAGTATTCCAGCAGGCAGGGCGGCATTATGTACTGGAGTGCATCATTAATCAACTGAGATCACACAGTAGTAGCTGGACTATCACTTTTAGAAAGGAAGTCTGCAGACATCTCCATAACCACAAGCGCTGTGGTATGGTCTCTTCCTGTCCTCAAACCCTCTTACTTTAAAATGCAAGAAATAACTTTCGGCTTCAATAAAGAAATCAGCTTTCTGCTCAGGAGCAGCAGTGCAGGCTATCATTCATACCTTCTATTTTCTCTCAGGTTCTCAAACAGCCTATTTGCTTCTCTAGTTCCCAGCTGCCCACTCCCATTCAGTACTGTCCCCCTCATTACTCAGTGTGTGTCTTTGTGTAGCTGCTTTCATGGCCTGGATTGCAAACCAAAACTATTTGAAAATACCATCTAATTTCTCACCCTTGTTCCCTCCCGCGTTTATTTTTAACTTAATTAGAGACTCAGGTGTTACTTGGTTTGACACTTGATGTGTACCACGGGTCCCTCCTGTGTGTTACATTGCTTAAAAGGTATTAAGGAAACAGTTACATTTCATCCAGGTCAGTCATCCAACCTGGTCAGCCACACAGGGATGCAGGTGCTTGTGAAGGCAGAGTGCAGGGCAGGAATGAAGGCAGTGAGGCATGGGCAGAGGGCTGAAAGGCTCTCTGGTAGACTGTACTGGAGCAAGTGTGGGTGAAAAGTGCCCTTCAAGCTGTTCTTTGCCTGTGAAGTTTCAGGTACTTTCTTTAAACATTTTGGGATTTCCAGATGTAAATACAAAGGAAGGTAAATTGGATATGTGATCCTTTTTTCATGATCTTAAGTTATGTTTTATACTTTATAAATTGAATCAAATTAGGTTTCCGGGTTTAGATCTGAGTTTACTGTCTTATTAATGACCTATGTATGTGCAAGTTCTAAGCTTAATAGGTATTGAAGAGTAAAATATTAAAGCTCCGGCACCTTAGAAACTATGTAGAAAATACTTCAGTACTGAAGAGATAAGACAAAGGTTGAATTATTATTTCGGTTTGCTGCTTGCTGTCTGTTTGAAAGAGTATTACCTCTGACTCTAGAATAACCTGGATCTTTGAAAAAGAAGTTTGATAATTCTGTGGGGGTTTGTCATTTTTCTTATTTTTTTAAATCCCCTTCTCCAATGGAAGATGCCAGTGATGGTGGACGGTCCTACAAAACAGTTCTGGATCGCTGGAGAGAGTCACTTCTTTCTTCTACCAGCTTGTCCCAAGTCTTCCTTCACCTGTCGACGTTGGACCGCAGCGTCATCTGGTCCAAGTCCATCCTCAATGCTCGCTGCAAGGTGTGCCGGAAGAAAGGCGACGCGGAAAGCATGGTGCTGTGCGATGGCTGCGACCGAGGCTATCACACCTACTGCATCAGGCCCAAGCTGAAGGTACCTTGGGAGAAAGGACTGCTTCCTTCTCACACACAGCTTGAATAGTTCTTATAATGCTAATGCTTTTTCATTTCCCCTTCTGTTCCTAGGTCATTCCTGAAGGAGATTGGTTTTGCCCAGAGTGCCGACCAAAACAGCGCTCTAGACGCCTCTCCTCCAGACAGAGACCTTCTGTGGAAAGTGATGAGGAGACTGCTGAGCAACTAGAAGGGGAAGAAGAGGCAAACTATGATGAGATGGGACAAAGTGACGAGGAGCATTATGAAGAAGAGCAAGATGAGGAGGATGAATCGCAAGAGGAGGAAGAGATAAGGTAAACAGACTTGTTAAAATTTCGCCTTGATCGTTATTTGGAGTAGTTGTTCACATAAGCATGTATCTTGAAACTCTAGTTTAAAAAAAATGTTTATTTCTAGAAAAATGGCAGCTTGTTGCAAATTTGGCTCTTACCAAAATATTTAATACTGAATACAAAAGCTAGGGCCTCTGGACTTGGGTTCATTTTCAGGATAAAAATTCCAGCTTTGAATGTATGGGTGAGAGAAGGCCATCAGAGCTTCAGTTCTGTACAGCTGATGTGTGAATGTGAAGTGGAAAGAGTTTCAAACAGTAAAGGTTTTCTGGAGAAAATCTAGAGTTATTTTTGTCCACTTTTGAATTTTGGAGGACTAGATGCTTACACTATTAGAACATTAGAGAAAACAATCCGTTGAAGGCCACTTGGACATCACAGGACATTGGGAATCCCTGAGGACTAATGCAGTAGCTGTTCAAAAAGGCCAACAAACAAACCAAACCACCCTTACCCCCTGAAAAAGCCCCCCAAAACCATAACAACACCAAAACAAACAAAACCCAAACAAACAACCCAAGAAAATATCTTTGAAAAACAGCCAACCAAAAAACGCTATACAATCAACTAAATAATACAAAGTGGTAATTTCAATAAAAATTTTATTTGATGCACATGTCAGCAACATAAAAATTGAAGGAAATTTTTCTGATCTCAGAGTATTTTTCGTCTCTTTTTTGTACAGTCTTTTGAATTGACTAAAGCAAGCAGCTCTGACAGTTGAGATTCAGTAGTTGGAGAGAATTGGCCTGTCCTTGGGAAATGAATTTATTTCTGGGATCTTGTCTCTTCCGTGTACAGGAAGGGCAGTCTTAAATATTAGTTACAAAACCTGACCAGAGCCTAACTCTTATAAGTAGCATTTTACAACTGTGCTTTATTTATCTGGCTGATAATGATGTTCAGAAATCTTAGTAGTTAACACTTGCTGTGAGAAATAAGGTATTTAAAGAAATAGATAGCTGGTGCTCCAGTTAATGTATTCTTATTGCATAAGCTGCAAAGGTGATCAGAATTCTGAAAATTTCTTTAAGGTATGTACTCCACATAATATTTCACTAAGAGACCCCAGAGGAGTATTTAAGATAATGGTAATTTTGGGTGACTGACTGCATCAAGTTGTAAGCCAGCTGCTTACCAGTTCAACCTTGAATGGCTGGGTTTTTTAAATGCTGAATTAGAAAACAGGGAAGAGAGACGAATGGAATTTTGGAATAAATAAACATAACTGTTCACTTTGTAGCCCATCAAAACAAGGAAGATCTCAGGTCAAGTTTCCATTAAAAATGAGAGCAGCCAAGCTCAACAATCCATTCTCAAGTCAGAACAGCCAGCGTCAGGCAAGATACGCTTCTCGGAGCCAGCCAATTGAATCTTCATCAAAAATGACCAGAAGGGGTTTAAGAAACATAAAATCAGCCTCCTCAGCAGTGACTAAGCCCACTTTAAGGCTCCATAGCCGGACCACTCGTCAGAGCCAAAGTTCATTGCCAGCAGATGTTTTTGTGGAGCTGCTCGGTCCTCGAAGAAGACGAAGAGGGCGGAAGAGCGCCGGGAGCTCACTGGGAAGCAGCTCCTCCAACTCACTCAGGTTCCGAGTTGTGGATACTGCAGAGCCCGCCGAGCGCCTCAGGAAACTGCCAGTTGCTGCTTCAAAGCTTTCCCTTCCTGTTGCTGAACCCAAGAGAAGAGGCAGAAAACGACAATCTACAGGTTAGAGAAATGTGTTTACCACAGCAAAATCCACATTCTGTTCCTTGATAAAATAATTGTGTGGTAGAGCATGGAGATCATGAGTAGTGGTTGAAGGCAGTTTTGCCACTTCCAATGAGACAGTTTTTCTTTCACACTGACAGAACCTTAAAATTGTCAGCCATCTGAGATTTATTGTATCCATATTTGAAATTTCATATTTGCACACAATATGCTCTATACTAAGTGGATTGAAAGTTTGGAAGTGCCTTAACCCACACAAATGGAAATGTTTACTTGTAGCTTTTATTATTTTATTTTACTAAAGAATTAAACAGTGAAGAGCACAGATAGAGGGAACATAGTGAAATTGGGAATATACACACAGAACAAGAAACTGCTTCCAGAAGAAAAATGTAGTCTGCCTGGTATAGGGCTAACAGTGTCTGTGCTTGTTAAGGTAATACTTTGATGGTAAGGAAATACTTGGAAAGGTACAATAACTTTTAAAAACAAAAAGGACCCAGTGTGAGACTGAAGAGTGTAAAAGAGTTTGCACTCCAGTGTAGCAGCCTTGTATTCTTCACCATTTCTGTCTGTCACTATTCAGAATGTCTGAGCTTTTCCTTTAACTACCCTGCTGACTACTGTTGAAAGCAGATATAACCAATCTGAATAGAGGTTTTTGTGAAAGTAAAAGTTAGAAGCAGGCAGCTTATTCTTGTTTTTCTCTAACAGGGCTTTTCTTCAAGTGTTTAACAAATTGTTTTAATATTGAAATCAGTGAAAAAAATCACGTCCAAAATTAATGCAATGGAGGAGGCACCCAGCTAAGGCCTGGTACTTGGCATTCTGTATGACAAGAGAGACATTTTGGTAGTAAATGACAAGACTGGAGTATAGTTACTACTGTAGCTCACAAACTACATGCCTTGTGCTTTTAAACTACAGTTTTAGTACCCCAAAATAATGGTGTTTCAGCTTTTTATTAATTTAAAAAAATATTTTATTTGTCAGGCTTTTAATCTTTATCTGGGGGGATGTTGGGTTGGTTTTCTTTCCAGAATCATCTCCTCCAGTATTGAGCAGGAGAAGTTCAGGACGTCAGGGCGGAGTCCATGAACTCTCAGCTTTTGAGCAGCTGATAGTGGAGCTGGTGCGGCACGATGACAGCTGGCCTTTCATGAAACTGGTTTCCAAAATCCAGGTAACTGACACAACTCTACAGGCAGCAGGAATGGCTGAGAGCCCTGCTTGCTGCTGGCGAACCAGGGGAATTTACAGCATGGTGCAAACAGCAGGATAGAGCCAAGCAGTGGGATTCAGGAGAACTCTTGCATTTCAGCTCAGATATTTGGTGTCAGAAATAACTTCCACGATTGATGTAGTATTGGCAAAATTTTACATAAACTTTTCACTGGGCATTTTAAAATGTGAAATGCTTTGGTTTTAAAAAACCCAACCAAATAAGTAGAGCACAGGACTGCTAAAGGTAAGCTTGTGATTATTAATTAATTAGTTGAATTAATGTTTCATTTATGCACAGACATTCTGAGACGAGACCTGTGATAAATAATAAGATAGAAACCAACTTCATGCTGATCTTAATTATAATGCAGTAAAAAGATGATTCTGTAGCTTCATTCTTAATTTCCCTCTTGTTCAAATTTCAAAATACTGGATGATAATGTGGATACCCAAAGTAAGTGCTGCTCTAGAGGTTTTTATTACAATAAAACTTGCCAAAGCTGCTTTCTACAGGCTGCACTGGCTTGTCCACTGTAAGGCACTGCTGGCCCTATCTGACCCTGCCAAAGTGCCTGTCCTTTCCAAGCAACTCTGCACAGGCATTCTTGGGGATCTAGAGTTTGGTGTTTAAGGCTTTGCTAAAATTAGCAATGATAGCTGTTTAATAAAGACCTGAAATGCTGAATTCAGAGTCTCAAATAGTTGGAAGGCTAATCTGTCTGGACAAAGAGAATGATGTACAAATGTGAATGAACAAAGTAAGCGTAGAGGAGGAGAGGAATATTGAATGAAATGGAGAATAGTGACTGGCTAATAATAGAGTATTGGAATTATGTTGGGAAGGGCAAGAATCTGGTGAATGCAAAGAAAGATGGAGAATTCAGCTTAGTTTTGGTGCTGAAACTAAACTGCTAGAATTCAGTGCATTCTGGTTTGCCTGAATCAATCACTAAGGGATAGTCTCTATATAGTTGAAAGGAGAAATCCATACCTGACCCAGATTTTCTTCATCATGATGAATATTTTGGTTTAAACTTTTAGCTGCCTTTAAGACAATGTAAAGGATACATTGAATGGTCAGTGCACAGCAAGCTAGAAAGAGAAAAATACTTTTCTTTTTAGTAATTACACAAACAGCACTCCTAAAGGAAAAGGAATGAAAAATATGTCAGTTTAATTCTGTTTCTTTACTGATTCTTCCTTTAGGTTTGTTTGCAGGTTGCACTTGATCTAGAGTAAAATTGCAGGCCATAACCAAAACCTAGTTTTTAAAATATCCAGGATAGTGCATGTGGGTATCTTTCTTTGGAGGAGAGAAAGGCATGTTTGGATCAGATACCTTTTTCTTTTGCTTCCCCCACCCCACTTTGTGAGACAGGCACCCTAGGCTTGGTGCTTACTGGAATTCAAAACTGGATCCAAATGATCAGTACACTTAAGGGTTAGGCAGTCCTTTTCCTCCCCTTGATCCCATAGTACTTTGTAGAGTCTCCTGCTTGCTGCTCTTACACAAGTGAATGGAATCTCTGCATTTTAAATGAATAGTGGTGGAGTCAAAATGATTATTACTCATGATTAAAGAGCTTTTAACATTGTAATATATTGCAGGAAAAATAAAAAATTTAAAATATTGCAAATAATTTTTGTACTTGACAGATGGGAATAGCTGGAACAGCACAATGCTTATCTGCTCATGCAATTTTCTTATAGTTGTTCACAGGACATTTAGGAGTAGATTTATTTATTAAATTGCTGGCTAATGTTTGTTGTAATCTGCTACTTGAATGATAGAAAAAAAAAAGCAGTGCCTGAAAACTAGTATTCAGTTCAGGGAATGAAGGTAGTTGTTTATTTAAAAGCAAAACATAAATGCCTTTTGCTGTTACATTATTTGTTTTAATGTTTTACATAGACAGAATTTAAGCTTCCCTTTGTTTGTCCATTAATCTTTTTGTTTGGATTTTTTTTTTTTAGGTACCAGACTACTATGATATAATCAAAAAACCTATTGCCTTAAATATAATCCGTGAAAAAGTGAATAAATGTGAATATAAGTTAGCATGTAAGTATTGTTTATTGAAAGGGGTATATTGTACCATCTTCTCTCACTTTAAATCCTTGTCCTAAAATAGAACTGTGTTGGATGATTAGAAAGCTGAAATTGTGTTTGCTTTGGGGTTTTGTGGTGTTTTGGGTTTTTTAAAAGAGCAATTACTAATATTTTTTTAAAATAAAATCTGTTGAACATAGTTCCTTTCCTACTAACATACATGATGCATAGATGAGAAATGGGCAGCTATGAAACTTCTGGTAGTTCTTAAGCCTTTAATATCAAAGAGTGACACTGATGGAATAATTAGAAAAGGTACTGTTGTTCTTGTTTCTGATTTGTATTTCCTGTATTGATAATCAGAGAAACTGAAGAATGTTGACATGGAACAGCACCGATACAAGGATAGAAACTCGATACACGTAAAGACATTTTTGTGTTGCGGCTCTGCATAGGATCACTGTACTGATTTATTGGTGTCAAACTGTTTGTCAGACTGCTGATGACTTGAAACGTGCTAATTTTATTTATTTTATGCCCTAGCTGAATTCATTGAAGATATTGAGCTGATGTTTTCGAACTGCTTTGAATACAACCCTCGTAACACAAGTGAAGCAAAAGCTGGAACTAGACTTCAGGCTTTCTTCCACATTCAGGCTCAAAAGCTTGGACTTCCCATCACATCTGGTAACGTGGACCACAGCGCTCCCGCAGCGAAGAAGTCTCGAATCTAACCTCTGCCTTCCAAAGGAGTTCTTGAGGGAATTTATTACATTCATTAAAATGGATTGTTAAATTACCCAGTCGTCATGTCTATTTAAAGCAATAACAACTGTTTAACCACCTTGAAGTGTGGCCTGCACTATATTCTCAATATAATATTAAGCACTCAGGAGAATGTAGGAAAGATTACCTTTGCTACAGTTTTATTCAGTGTCTAATAATTTTGATAGATGTACTGGATACAGTACTGGTTTACAGAGGTTTTGTACATTTTTAATACATTCATGTGTCCAGATATCTTCCAGAAGTACTTTGTTTTTTCCTGCACAAAATAACGTTGTTTCATCCTCTAGATTTTGTAGGAGCTGTGGTATTGAGGGCTTTATCAACTCAGAGAAAATCTTCTGCTGTAGCACAGTTGAAGAAACTGTGTGTGTTGTTAAAACTTGTTTGAGCATATCTTCTCAACACTAATGAGTACAACTGCATATCTTTTCAAGTACTGTACCAGTGCTGGCTGGAGGTATTCAGTCTGAGTTTATTAAGTAGATATTTATTTAGCATTCAAAGTAATTTGTGAATTTGTTTTGTATTTATAAAATTTGTACTTGGGGCAAAAAAAAAAGTCCCATAACTTTTTAAATTTTGGAGGGTGGGGTTTTGTTTGTTTGTTTGTTTTTTCCCCTCTGACTTGATGATCAATCAATAAATACCTTCTTGTGTCCCTGGCAGTTATTCTAGCAATGAGTAAATTTGCAGGACTGTACTCTTAAATTTCTACATTCAACTTTGGAAGTGTACAAATAAAATGACACATTTTTTCAAAGTATGTTGAGCTTGGACTTCCTCTTGAGTTGTACTGCTGCACCACCTTTCCAATAATTTCTGAGGACAGTGTGCTGGAGGCAACACAGCAGAATGTGGTTCCAGTATGAGTACCCAGCCAGCACTCTGGGCAGCTGCAGCCACTGTGGTTCCTGGTCTCAGAGGGATGTCCATCAGTTTGTCTGGAGTAATGTGAGTAGTGTAAGTTGTATGGATCTTTAATTTGCATCTCTACTGTGTAAAACCTCACAGATTTGTTCAGTTGATCAGCAGCTTCTTTAAAGTATCCTTAGTATGCTTGATAGTTTTATTTTCAATATTTATTAATGTAAATTTATTAAGCTCAGTTTGAGTTAATAGGTTTAAATCAGTCCTGTCCTCTTGGAGATATGCCATAATCTGAGAAAAAACTATAGAGTGCAAGTCTGGGGATAGGAAGCGGCTGTAGGAAAAACGAACATGAGGCTTGCTGCTGCAGTAGCATCTTTCCCCTGTGTTCATGCAGCTTGTGTTAAAGGGTTTTTAAAATTATTTAAAAATTTAAATAATTCTAAAAATTATTTTAAAATAATTTTTAAAAATTATAAGAATGAGAAGGGGGAGGGATGTTGTTCAGAAATGTCTGCTAATACTTCTGAGTTTCTGTGAAAGCTTTCCACAGAAAGCTGTCAGTTCAGAGCTGACATCTCTGCCTAGATTTAAGACACATTTTTTGTTCCCACGAAAGAAATGCTCCCAGTAAAGAATGCTAAATTCTGCAAGGAATATGAGCAAGCAGAAGACTTGGTTGCAGGGTGTAAGCTGTACTTGATACCCCTGCATCTGTCCAGTCCTGAGAGGCTGTCAAAGTCCTGACTAGTAGGTTGCACAACAGTTGTGTTCATTCTTGTTCACATGAATAATCCCCATTGACTTGAGTGTGAATACTTTTTGAGGAGGGGCACAGTGAGCTGAGTAAGTCTATGTGTGGCAGATGTAAGTTAAATAATTTCTGTTCCAAACCTACTCCCAGCTGTTCATTCCTATCACTCTTTTTCCAGGGTTATTTCCTTCAGTAGCATCCCCTTAACAATGCAGCTATAATTTTGGGTTTGGATAGAGCAAGTGGGAATAGTCCAACCCAAATCTCTGCTTGACAGTGGTGTTTGTAGCTTGTGCTCGGCAAAGTTACTCATTTCCCTTTAAGTCTGCAAGCCTGAGGCCTCACTTACATACACTGAAGGTGAGATACAGGAGGTGCTATTCTGCTTTGAACAGCTGTGCTTAAAATACTCCTGTCTGCCATATGTGCAGTTTAGCTCTGACTGTCCTTGGCTTTAGTGGTAATTGTGAGGCATGAACCAAGTCCTCAGAGCAGACTGCCTGATCTGGTACTTTCTTTGTTGCTTTTTCAGACTTCAGTGATGCTTTTTCTTAGCTGTGTCAGGATATCTTTTTTATGGCCTTTCGGAAAAGGGAAGTTACTTCTATCTCCCTCCTTGTCTTAGGGGCTGAAATATTCATGCTCCTCATCCATCTTTTCTCCCTGAAAGTGTGTTACCATGATCAGCCATCCCACCTGATGTTACCATCAGAGTAAGATCTGTACAGTATCTGTCAGGGCTTCAGGCAAGTTTTTCACAAAGGTGTCAAAATGGAGAGGGTGAACAGCTTCGTTTTGGATTCAGACTGATGAGGCTGTACCAGACTCTTACAGAAAAGAGGCAGTAGGCTTAGTTGAGTGTAAGTGTAGCATCTAGTGTAGCATCTGTGCTCCAAGCATTTTAACAAGATGCAACAGTGAAAGTCTTGCCCTTCTTGGTAGCTTCCATAGATCTTAGCCCTGGCATGTATCCAGATACTGCAACACCAGCTGCTTTTCCTGCTGTGCAAATTCTGCCCCTTTCATTCATTTCAGAGCTGAGTAACTACCCTAGGCAATTTCTTCTGATGGTTTTTTTTTTTTTGTACATTACTCTTCAGTAGCCAAGGGACCAGTTGCTTTGGGCTCCCAACCCAAAGGATTCTCTTGTCCAGGAAACACCAGCATTTCCTCAAAGAAAGCTTGCTCACCTCCTGGCCACCACAGGCTGCCAAAGATGCCGAAGACCAATTCCCACAGTGACTGCTGGTACTAGAAGCAGCTCTTCCACCCATGCAGGATGAGGTCACAAGGTGAAGGCCACTTCAAATGCTGGCTGTAGCCTTCTGTGATGATTGCAGTCAAGCTGATACTGGCTGTTTAGGTGTCAACACCAGGGACTTGTTGTATCAAGTCCCTTCACCTGTATTAGGAGGCAGGTGATGACCTTGACTGGCATATCCAGTGTCAGATTCAATTGTTGGAAGTCTGATTTCTGGAAGCCTGTAACAATACTGGAAAGCTTGTGTTGCTTTGCTGTGGCAGCCATGACAGATGTGAGCTAGCACTCTTCTTTGTGAAGGGTATGAGTTGGGGCCAGTGCCCCAGCAGCCACTACTGGATGCCTCTTTTGTGGAGGATGAGGTTTAAACACTTAGCACGGAGCACTTAAACTAGTATTAACAATAAAAATATTATCTTAGCATAATCTTAGCAAATATGGGCATTAGAAACTGGTACGTAGCAGCTGAAAACCAGCTTGAATGTGCATATATAGCTTTAGGGAGGCAGGCCCTGAACAGCCCCACTGCAGTCACCAGCTGCCCCAGAAGCAGCTGTCCCTGCATCTGTCACAGTGCAGAAGGGAAGAGCCTTCAAGGGACATGTGCAGGGAGCAGGTCTCTGGGGACAGCGGGCCCTGCCAGAGTCCTACCCAGCACCATGTTTGTGCTGCACTGGTAATCTGGTGCTTTAGGATTTAGGAGATTACATTTGTGGTTTATGAATCATTGATGTAACCACTGAGTTAACCCTTACCCTGCAGTGATCTTGTCTCTTCCAAGTTTTATCTGTTTGTATTCAATAAATAACATCTAACACAAGTCACGTTACCTATTGGGGATCCCTGTTGTAACTGATCACAGTGATTCTAGATAACACTTCTTGAGGCTAGCAAGGACTATTTCTGTCCTCCAAGAGCCTTCTCACTCTAAAGAAGTTGTCAGTGTCCAGACAACTGCAGGAAGTTTCTTGTACAGCATTTGGCTGTAACTCTGAGGGATCTTTCTTTCCCTTGCACTGCTCAAGTGCTTTGATCTTCCCAACATGACACAGTCTAGTTCTGCAGGGCTGCTCCTGGTGCTTTACCCAGCCTGCTGCAAGGGCATATTCTGAGATTTCTCAGCCTGCTACCAAGTGATGAATTCTTCCTCCTGCCCTTCATCAGCCACCCACTTCCCTTAGTTTGGTGCTTCCTTAGGCAGTGCTATTAAAAGCTTGCCTTTGAAGTGCTCAATTGAGTATATGTCCAGTATTAGGCCTGTGTAAAAACTCCTCATCTCCAACTACCACCAATAAGAAACTTCCCATTTCAGGGCGCTCAGGTTTGAAGACGATGTCTGGATGAAGACTGATGCAAAAGGTAAAATAACTTGTGCTGCAAATCAGAATTACAAAGGCAGGTAAGTAAATGATTACCTTGTTTTCCAATAGGGAATGCTGATGTAGCTCCATCCCTAAAACACGTTTGTATATTTGTGGATGTATTTGTATATACTTAGGCAAAGTTTGGGATTTTTAACTGCTCTAAGTCACTGACTATTAAAACAATGGTTATCATTCATGAATCCTAGAACTTAGAAAATGGCTTGGGTTAGAAGGGACCTCAAAAAACCATCTTGTTCCAACCCTGTGGCCATAGGCAGGGACACCTTCTATTCGACCAGGATGCTCACAGACCCATCCAACATGGCCTTGAACTCTGCCACAACTTTTCTGGACAAGCTGTTCCAGTGCCTCACCAACCTCACAGTGAAGAATTTCTTCCTCTTACATAATCTAAACCTGCTCTCTGGTAGTGGGAAGCCATTCTCCCTTGTCCTGTCACTCCATGTCCTTGTAAAAAGAGCCTCTCTAGCTTTCTTGTAAGCTTCCTTCAGGTATTGGAAGGCATTTTTTGGAGTGCATTAAAATGCACATCAATACAAGCTACACCTGAAATGTTCTTGGGGCAGAAAGCCACAGATTGCATGTGTTTTCCAAAAAGTGCACTGAGACAAACTTTAGGTTTGTTTCTTTACCGTAATATATCAGGTTCCTGGGTTTGTAGTGCTTCTTTCCTGGAAAACTGCTGAAATTATTTTGAATATATATTTTTAAGGTGCAAATCAACCTTTAAAATTTTTTTAGGGGTGAAAGAAGGGAAAAAAGTGTTCCTGGGTCTCCAAAGACAGGGCTGTATCAGCGGCTGCCCTGCGAGCGGCTCTGGGTACGCAGCAGCCGGCCAGGCTGGAGGTGCTCAGCCCACACCATGTCCTGCAGCCTTTGCCAGAGGGGGGAGAAGGCAGCAAAGCTCCAGCATTCTGCCTGAGCCTCCCTGCTTGCTCACAACGTTTATCCAGCTGTTCAGGTCACTCGCTTTTGATGAGAGAAATGTTTGATTGGGCCAAGTTTCCTACAAGGATGTTACATGACAGCATACTCTCCAAAACGCTGGCCCATGGCCATGGAAGATCAGCTTTCACTTCTGTCTTCTCTGCTGTTGTTCATCTCTTTCCTTAGATTGATTTCAAAGAACCACGAAAGAAAGGGTCTTTATTTGAATAACACAGAGCTGCTGCACCAGCACTGTGTCACAGCATCGTGGTCTGGCGTTATTCTGGTGCTTGTGCTGCCTGGTTTAACCATGCCGTGTGGAGGGACTGAAAACGGCATGCTTGTCCCAGAATTTCCCTGTAACAAGGTTAGAAGGAATCCTCTACAAGGATTACCTTGCTCTGCTAGGATAGCACACAGTCCAACTTCAGCTTTATCAATTTGCTAGTCTTGTCTTACCAACATATTTAGGATTTATATTGATAGTTCCTAGGTTAACAGTCCTACAAGAATGTGTATTATAATCTACGTGGTTTCCAATTTTTCTCCTTCGAGCACTCTACAGATAAAATTAGCTTGGAGAGGAAAGGACTTTGAAGAGACAGGCAGTGCTGTGGCTCAGCTGCTGTGAATTCTGTGTTCAGAATGGCAGAAATGGGAGCCAGGACGTTAAAATGCTTGGGGTTTGGATGGCAGTTCTGCATTCGACACTGGACAGTGTGGGGCTTCATAGTTGCTTTTCATGAGCATTCCTGTGCAGATCCCACCATCAGTCACATGCTGGGCTCTGCAATCCTGGCACAGCTTGTGAATGCTGCTGTCACCAGAGGACACTTCTGCACTGACCGACAGGCCCCACGATCCAGCAATGGTTATAAATATTCCTGGGCCTCAGTCATCCTAAAGCCCATCCTCAACCACCAGAAAGTGATCTCAACTCATGTATTTAGCATGTTAGGCTGAGCTAAAGTTCTATTTTTAGATTGCTGTCTGAAAAAGAAAAACTTTGTGGTTTTAAAAGGCACTATCAACTTTTTAAGCACTGTATCTTGTGCAGGGTCTTTGAAATACTTGAATACATTTAGAGACGGTGCATCTTCTGTTTCCATAGTTGTTGCTTTTAAGAGGTTTCTTAGAACCAACCCTTAAGGTCAACCTTCATCAAACAGAATTTCCTTTCATTCAGATGCAATGCTGCAAACTGGATGTGAGATCTGTCTGGAGTAACTTTAAGAGTATTAAAACTCCAGAACCAAAAATGTCTGTCCTCCTTTTTGTCTGACCTTTAAAACTTCCAATCAAAACAAGCCATTTGAATTAACCTCTGCCATCTTCACACTTTAGTCGTGGCTTTATCTATCTCCTGAAGAGTATTTGATCCTATACTAGTGATTCTTTTTTTGTATTTAAAAGATGTCTCCTTAAATCAGACCTGCAATGCCATAGAAGTGCTGATCATGACTAGAAACAGTCCATTTTCCAAGGACTTTAACCAACGTGATGACATAACCCCAGCAGGAAAAGAGGCACAGAGCAATGAAGGTCAGTAGCAGAATCAGGCCAAACCTGGAAGACTCCTTTAATGCCTGAAAGATCTGTACAATCTGTGTACAGTGCTGCTTTGCACTTGTCCAGGCACAGAAGAACAAGGATTCCTTGTCCTACCAGGAACCCTGTCTCAGGGGGGGCTCTCCTGTAAAAAAGAACCTAACAAAATTGAATCATTACACAGGTTATGTGCCAGCCAGCCCCAGCAACTCAAAGGTCTGCACGCACCTATCCTAAAGGAAAAGAGCTTTTGGAAACCATTGCCACTTTTTCCTGGAGGTGCACCAGTTTAAACTGTGCCATCTGCTGAGATGGCTGGCTGTATCCTAACTTTTGGCAGTTGTCCTGCAAACCAGGCTGAGGCTGTTCAAGAAATGACCCTTTCCAGCTGTCATGCTCGTCTGCTGAGAGGAGTCACTGCTCTGTGGCTCAACAGGTTTTCAGAAACATAAACAAGATGAACTCACTGCTAAGAGAATTGTAGATGTGCACTTCAGTAACACTACTGCTGTCCTTACTCCTTCTTTGTGTAAGATCTATTATATTTAGATACTAAATATAATATAATATGTAATAGAATATAATTAATATAATATTGTGAGCAAAGAACCAACTGTTGAGCCACAATACAGAGTAAGGAAAGAAACCACACTTTTATCTCTCATCTGATTTTAAAAAGAAACAAAAACTTCTGCTTCTGTGCTGTGGTAAGTCTACTAAAATCCTAGCATAAGAGGCAGCAGAATTTGACTTTCTAAGCTTGAGGATAGAAACTTGGAGACTGCCAGCATATGGACTATCACTCATTTTGTAAGACATGGGGAAACTGTAAAAATTGCTGAGTGCTGTTTATGCATGTGCATAGCAAAAGGGCACTGCAGCATTTGGAGACACATTTTGTAGGGCATACAGGAATTACAAAGGCTAGCAGGATAAACAGTAGCAATTTCTTCTAGTGCTACAAATGTGTAAACCCTTATAGAAGTCGAATATGTGCTAATTATGTAAAGGTGATTTTTATCTTCTGTTTTTATTAATAAGGCTGAGTGAAGTTTCCCTGTATTTTAAACTGTAGAGGAATTTTTTGTTCTGTTCTGCCATTATTTTTCATGTTTCTCTCACAGGACGAATTTTTATTTCGTTTTTTTTGCTGTGCTTAAATACCATCCTTAACACCACGTCATTACAAGACATAACATTTTAATTAAATCTCTCTTTTGCTGTCCATTGCCAGGCCCGTGGCTGCCCGGCGTTGTGATTCAGTGACACGTGTGAGAGGGGGAATTCCACCGTGCCCCTAACAACGTGTGGCTGCTGCTCCTCGAGCATCCCTGCCGGGCTCACGCTGGTGCCGCTCCCTGCTGCCTCCTCCCGCCTGCCCTGCTGGCATCCGGCATCAGGTCAGCTCCTCCAGGGACCGCGGGTGGCTGACGAGCTTTACAAGCGAGGAGGGGAAAAAGGAGCTTTTCCTCGGCCGCATCCCTACACGGGCTGGAAAGGGCCTTCCCCACCTGGCAGGGGAAGAGGCTGCTTAACCCCAGTGAGGCATCGCAGCTCTCGGCCGGCATCACCGCCCGGGACCGCGCTCGCCGCCCCTCCCGGGCACCCCGCGCCGCAGCCAGCGCTGGGGCGGCGGGAAAGGCTCCGGGAGCCGCGGGCAAGGCGGCGGCAGGGCGGGCAGCGCTCCCAGCCCTGGGGCAGCAGCTGGCAGGCCGCGCTGCGAGGCGGCGGCGGCGGGAGCAGCCGGGCCGTGACTCAGCCCGGGAATGTCCTGGCACGGGCGGCCGCGGCTCCCGGTGAGGGTGACGCAAGGGGCTCGGCCGAGAGCAGAGCCCCCGGGCGTGACCGGCCCCGGCAGGAGCCGCTGCGCTGCCCGCTGCCCTGCCCGCTGCCCTGCCCGCTGCCCTGCCCGCTGTCCTGCCCGCTGCCCTGCCCGCTGCCCTGCCCTGCCCGCTGCCCTGCCCGCTGTCCTGCCCGGTGCCCTGCCCGCTGCCCTGTCCTCTGCCCTGCCCCGCCCTGCCCGCTCCCTGCCCGCTGTCCTGTCCGCTGCCCTGCCCTGCCCGCTGCGCTGCCCGCTGCCCTGCCCGCTGCCCGCTGTCCTGCCCGCTGCCCGCTGCCCTGCCCGCTGCCCTGCCCGCTGCGCTGCCCTGCCCTGCCCGCTGCCCGGTGCGCTGGGAGCTCGGGGAGCCCGAGGGGGATTTGGGGATCGCTCCGCTGGACGAGGCTGCTTAAACCTGCAGAAGTGTGAAAAGGGATAGTGGAGTCTGGAGCTGCCCTGATGGGGCTGGCTGCGGATCCGCGCCTCACACCAGCACACGCACACTGCCCCTCGCTTCAGGCTCCGCAATTAGCTCACAGGGAGGCATTGCAGGTCTTCCTAACTTGCCGCAAAATCGTGCCAGGATCCACAACTTAAGAGACAAATATATTTAGTGTTGGTTTTTTGCTTGTGTGTTTGTTTGTTTGTTTGTCTGTTTTGGGGGGTTTTTTTGTTTTTGTTTTTTTTTTGTGTGTGTATTTTTTTTGGGGTGGTTTTTTATGTTTTTTTTTTTTTTTGAGTAATGTATCTGCAATGTAAGGAGAGAGAAAAACTCAGTGTTAGCATTTCACAGCTTTTCTCTAATGCTCTCTTACATTACCAAAAGTTAGACTTTGTCTGGCTTTCTTTGCACTCCCACTGAAAATACAGAATTGTTAGAGGAAAATTTGGTATTTTGCATGGGTACACAGGACAGCAAAGGAAAAAAAGAAGTGTCCTGAGCAAAAGATCACATCAGATGCAGTTTCCTATGCATTTCTCTTCCTTGACAGGTTGATTTTTTGAACTGAATGGTATTAAGACTCTCTGTCATTTCAGTGTGCACCTATGCAAGCTCCTCTGCTTTTCCTTTCCCTCTGCTCAGTCCTCTTGAAGGTAATCTGGCTACACTGTAACAGCTCCAATGCCCCCAGCAGAAACCAACAGGTTCCTGAATTGGACTGGTAGACATATAGCCTCACTTTCTTCTATCTCAAATGGATTATTTTATAAAATTTAATTACTTAATTATGGATCTTAATTACTTTTGTGACCTCTATTCTTGTGTCAGATTTAACTCAAACAAGCTAACAAGTCAAAAAGTCACTGAGATAAGGACTAGCCCAGGTCAGAGAGGATGCCTGAGGAAGCCAAGCAGAGGCCTTGCTTCCACGGGAAATGAAGCTGAAGTTGCAACACTGAGCTCAGCGAGGACCACAGAAAAACAAATAGGATGCACAGAGCACTAAAGGAAAGGACTGTGATACCAAAGAGCTTCAGTGCAGAAGGCAGCTCAGTCGATTCTAATAATTTCTCACTAATGAGCATCCAGGAGCTGAATCCAAACAAAGAGTGCCTCCTGCTCCACGGTGAGTCATTGCTTCCATCCACAGAGGGTGAAGGGAGCCTTGGAGGGCTTCCTCAGAGGCATGTGCTCCACAGAGGGTATCATTCACAAAGCTTTTAGTGCTGCTGCTGCTGCTGCTGCTGCTGCTGCTGGGCTCTCTGAATCATTGGGCTATTTCGGTGGTGCCTGGTGGGATGCAGGTCTTGTGGCACAGGGTGGTGAAACTCGATGCTTCCCGATGCAGTGAGATGCCGAAGCAAGGAAACAGCTTTGTCTGGGTGTGCTTCAGCAGTAAGATTTGCTTGGTCATTACTGCTTTTGGCTGGATACTGGCCATTTCTGTGGCCTCCAAAGTTCACCAGTGGGCTCTGTCACAAATTCCTTCTCTGATCACTGCAGTCACCGGGAGTTCAAAATTAATTTCCTTGAAAATGAGAAGCCCCTTTCTGTTTACCTGTGACATGTTTTTCACCTCTAAGAAATGCTCTCAAATTCTGGCAAACTCATTTCTGTCTCAGAGATTTCTGTAAAGTCACACTCCTCCAGTCTGTGCTGCTTCTGTACTCTGGTGACTGCCAAGTATCAGTCAGTGATGTGCAGCAGCAGAAGCAGCAGCCCTTGGTGCCTGGGTACCTCAAGTATGCACCTTGTGAGATGAAGAGAGTATCAAGCACTCCTGATTCATTATTCAGTTTCCATGGTGTTAAAAACGGAGGGTGAGTCATGCACAGTGTTGCAGTTGTCATCCCTGGAGCACCTATCCAGCCACACAACTCTGGAGCTGGTAACTCCACACCTTTCATTTTAGGAGCCTGGAACATGCAGTGCAGAGGCCCCATGTAGGTGGCTCAGGGTGCTCTGCAAGGACACAAGACTAGGGCACTCACACACAGCAGATTCCTGCTCCTGTGCACATGTTAGAAGTTTGCTGAGCCCATGGCAGCAAGTGTGGTCAGCAGCACCAGAGGATGTAGTGCACATGAGCACAGCTACACCTGCTTGCCAAATACACAATAAAGGTACTCCTTCCAGAGTCCCACATTGCTGGCTCTTACACAGGCAGTAAAAGTAATCGAGTAATCAGGAAAAAAAGACTTGAGTCAAACAGAGCTCAGTGGCAGCAGGAAGTCCGGAATGTGTGGCTGTAAGGAGTTGAGGGGTAAATACAGCTCCAGATTAGTGATTTCAAGGCTGATGAATCTAATTTTGAATATTGATTATGCAAATCAGTCTTGAATTCTGCATCCAGAGGGCAGGATATACCCAGAGGGTCGGGTGTAACTCAAAAAGGATATTGGAAACATAGTGTCTCAGCTGATCAACAAGGTAATGTATAGTAATGGAGAATGGGGGCAGAAATGTCAACACATCCCTCACACAATGCAGTATGAAGATACGAATATATATGTATCTAAAACACATAGAGGAACCTAATACACATTCACACGCGCTGACAAACACTGGCTTGTCGGTTTCTGCCACCATGCTGGTAGCAGTTCAAGTGTTTGGGGGAGAGAGAGCTGGCTGGTCACAGCACAGGTTGGAGGCTCACAGGTACAGCTCCTTGAGGTACTCAATGTTTAGGATTCCTTGGTGTTCAAACACACCAGTTCAGGGCGAAGAGTCACACAGGACTGAGAATCCTCTTGTCCAGTTGGAAGGGCTAGAGATAAAATGCTCTGTGTTTGTTGCCCTGCGCCTGAAGCCCTGTCCAGCTTAGTATGGAACAGTAAAACACTGTCGGGAGAGCTGTCCTTGTCATTTTTTCATCTTTTCATGCACCTTCCACCCTACGTGCTGCGTCCCGCCCCACTGTCTGAGCAGCTCTGCCAAGACGGCAGAAAGAGCACTCTTTGTGCCCAGGGCCTTTCGCTGCACAGCCCGGGGCGGCCGCAGCACAGATCCCTTCCAGCGGGGACAGGGCGGCGTGGCACACGGCAGCGGCACAATGCCGCCCGTGCCGCCTGCTGGGGCAGCCTGGCAGCGCCGAGCCGTGAGCAGGGGGCAAACCCTTCGGAGCAGCACAGAGCGCCTCGGCCCAGGGAGCGGCGCCGGGCGGTGCGGGGCAGGGCGGGCAGGGCGGCTGGCTCCGAGCGGCCGCGCCGCCATCGTGCCCCGGCCTGACGCTGCTGCTCCGGGCCCAGCCGAGGGGCCGCCTCTCCCCTCGCAGCCAGCCGGCCGCTGCCGGGGCCCGCTGAAGGGGCCGCCCGGGCCTGCGGGGCCCAGGCCAAGCACCCGCAGTCCGGCGTTGGCGCTGCCTCGACCGGGCGGCGAGCGGGCCCCGCCGCCTGCGGGCCCTTCCCGGCGGGGGCCGGCCCAGCGCGGCCCGGCGGCGGCACGTGGTGGCGGCGCGGCCCATGTGACCGGCCCTCCCCGGCCGCTGCGGCTCATCCCCCGCCCGGCCGAGTCCCCGCCCGCCTCGCCCCCAGCGCAGCGCAGCGCTCTCTGCGTGCAGCAGCCCCGCACCGCAGGCAGCCGCCGCCGCCCCGGGACCCGGCGCCATGGTAAGGGCGGCGCGGCGCGGACGGGCGGGGAGGGCGGTGCGGGCGGCTGGCGCGGCCCGGAGGAGCCGAGCGAGGCTGAGCGGAGCAGGCCCGGCCCGGCGCGGCCCCGCGGCCTCCGGCGGCCATTTTAGTCTAATTTTAGCCGGGTGCGGGGGGAAGGGGACGCGGGAGCGGCCGCGGGGCAGCTGCGGGCGGCGGGGCTGGGGCCGGGCCCGGGGCCTGGCCGGGCGGGCGGCGCAGCGCTCCCTGCGGCACCGCCCGGGCGTGCGATACCCGACGGGGCGGTGAGGGGCGGTGGGCGCGGAGAGAGGGGTCCCGCACTCCTCCCGAGGAGCCGCCCGGTGCCCGGGCCCGAGGGGCGGCCGGGAGCGGCCGCGGGGGAGCGCTGGGGCCGGGCGGGGCTGCCGGCGCGCGCGGACGGGGGCGCGGGGCGGCGGGGCTCCTCCGGCCCCGCGAACAAAGCGGGGAGAGGGGCCCGCGGCTCTGCCCCCGGGGACAAAGCCGGCGGCTCCCTGCGAGCACCTGCCTTCCCTCCCGGCAGCCTGCGCTGGCAGCGCTGCCTCGGCAGATGTAGTTGCTGGACCGAGAGCAAGGGCGCTGCAGATGGGCTGAGCTCGCTTGCTCACTCGCAGCGGGGTTTGCTAAATTATTTTCATTTTGCCTGGAGCTGCCCGTTTGCCCTGCCGGTGTTTTGTTTCCTTGCTGTTTTAGGCTCTTATTTTGAGCGGCTTGCGAGCCTGATGGGGAGCTGTACAGTTGTAATCGGTGTTTTTATATGAACGAAGAGCAGTCAAACAATACTCCCGCAGCAGTATGAAGTAAAATTCGGGAGTTCTTAAGGCGCGGTGTTGAAGCTGACACAATGCAGAAAACATTTGTGCTGCTTGTAGAGCCTTACCTCACGCAACAAAATGAGAGTCATGACACTGCTGGATGTGAGCTGCTGCTGTAGTGTTTGCTCTACTAGAAAAAAAAAAGCCAACAAAAATCTATCCCCCAAAACCCCACCCCCTCCCATCCCAACCGAAAATTACAAACTCCTCTCCTGTGTTCAGTTCCTACCCCCCCATCCTCCCTCTTCCCCTCCCCCCAAGTAAGCCAAATGCATAAGGTAAAGAAAACTGTTTGAGCAGTACAGTTGTGTGACTAGTTGGATGAAACTGCTATCCAGAACTGCTGAGCTGAAAATGCTGAGATCTACAACAAGAAACTACTGAATTCACGCCTCCTTTGTATCCTCTGCTCCAGTCCTACAAATATTACTAAATCCATAGTGTGTTCAGGTTGAGTATAGTATTTATATTCTTACGGGGGCAGGCAGACTTCTTTATCTAGCACTGTGGGCTATCATCTTCTTCTAGTGAGTGTTAATTTTTGCTGTTTAAATTATTCCTTTGATCTCATTTTACAGGCTTCTGGAGTAACAGTGAATGATGAAGTCATAAAGGTTTTTAATGACATGAAAGTAAGGAAATCTTCAACCCCTGAAGAGATTAAAAAAAGAAAGAAAGCTGTTCTCTTCTGCTTAAGTGATGACAAAAAACAAATAATTGTAGAGGAGGCAAAGCAGATATTGGTTGGTGACATTGGTGATACTGTGGAGGACCCCTACACAGCCTTTGTGAAGTTGCTACCTTTGAATGATTGCCGATACGCTTTGTACGATGCCACATACGAGACAAAGGAATCTAAGAAAGAAGACCTGGTATTTATATTCTGGTGTGTGAAAGCAAAGCTCGCTGTCAAAATTGAATATTCTGGAGCTACCACTGGATGACTTAGTAACTGTTTGTTGTTGGCTTTTTTCTTTAAAGGGCTCCTGAAAGTGCACCTTTAAAAAGCAAGATGATCTACGCAAGCTCTAAAGATGCCATTAAAAAGAAATTTACAGGTATGGACCTAAAAATGCTTTTCTCATTAACCACTGTACCATTTAGATGTTGAGGTTCTCATAAGTACATTGTTGTCCATCTGTCTTTCAGGTATTAAACATGAGTGGCAAGTAAATGGTTTGGATGATATTAAGGACCGTTCAACACTTGGAGAGAAATTGGGAGGCAACGTGGTAGTTTCACTTGAAGGAAAACCCTTATAAAAAGACAGACAAGTGCCATCTGGATCTAAGGAGCTTCCATTTCTGCAGCTCGTTCAATTGGAATAGTATTAGTCTCCCCATCCCCTCCCCTCCTCAAAAAATAAGCCCCTTCCCCACCGCCCTGAAGGAGATGTCATTGTTAAGCAGTCTACCAGTGATTGCCATTAGACTGTTTGATCCTGGTAGTTTTATGTAGGATCCAAGGAATGCTTTCACGTCATACTCTTGGCCAAAACTGACGTTGCAGGCATTCCTTGCAACATGTTCAATGAATGTGATAGTTAATGTAAATAGTCTAGCAGACAGCAAAGGGTAAGCTAATCGAATGCCTTGAAAGTATTGTCCACTGGTCGGATGGTAGACTCTCTACAGTATTACTTACAGTTGCACTTGATTGCAGTTCCATGAGGCTCTTGTGCATTCATACACCTCACCTGCCTTGACAAGCCTATTTTTGTGACATGGCAGCACACAACACTATGCATTTAAAGCACTTTTTTGTAATATGTTTGACCCGCCCCCTCCCCAAGGAATGCCAATTAAGTTGCTGTAACTGTGTCATCAAATTATTGTAGTACCTCAGTTTCATTCCTGTTACATGCATATCTTTATAAATGAAGTAGCTGTTACGATGCCTTTCGTTTTCCATTGAATGTACACTACTGAACAGGAGTAGAAGTTATCTGTTTACCATGAGTCTTGAAACACTAAAGTTTTGTGAAACATCAGTCATGGTGGCAATTTCTGTATTAAAAAGAGCCTTAAATGGAACATTGTTCTTTGAGATCAAAAACTGGCCACGTTGCAATAAAACTTGTGGCTTATTACAGAACGTTGCCTTGTTTTCATTGGAAAATATAGTTTTTAAGTGTTTAAGCATATTTCAAATAACTTCTGTGGAAAGTATTGTAAAGGTAAACAATCATTAATCTCATATTGAATAATGCAAGTTTTTAATACTGATTTAGGCACTGCTTTACAATACTTTGTGGCTCTGTTCTGGCCGTTCTATAAAGGACCTGCTCCTAGTTTACCGTAAAGTAAAGAAGCTACCACTATTGGAGACCATTAGTTCCATGAAACACGTGTGTCAGAAACTCAAAAATACAAAGTAATTAACCATGCAGTGTATTTTTGTACCTGAATGTTCTTAAAGTTCTACATGCCAGAGTAAAACCTTGCAGGAGTTTTTACAGCTCGCCGTCTTTCTGGGTAAGATGATGTGTAATAACAGCTACATGCAGAGTTCGAAGCGGGCAAAGAGTTTTTGTTTCTTGTGGGTTATAGTTAGACCGACCCAGTACAAGAATTAGCCTAAATGAACTGTTCTACTTGTTAGCTTCTATGTAAATAGAACTGGAAAGTGTTTGCCACTACTGAGGCTTGCATAGGGGACGTGTTTTGGCTGGGAGCCAAATAATGCTCTCCTTATAGAGAATTTGATCTGCTCT
The DNA here is from genome assembly GCF_028551555.1 of Melozone crissalis. Lineage (NCBI taxonomy): Eukaryota > Metazoa > Chordata > Aves > Passeriformes > Passerellidae > Melozone > Melozone crissalis. Next base: position 31,573,140 of record NW_026535796.1, on the reverse strand, counting down.
GTGTGAGCAATCCTCCGTTAGCCAGAGCTATTTATGGCAAACACATGCTTTTGTATCTTGTCATCGTTATCCACAAATGGCAAAACTGGACATGATTCTCCTGGTATGCATAAAGGAGCGCTGTTAGGCAGCCACTGGCAGCTGAACTGTACATGCTGCTGAAGGAATGCTCTTTTATCATTACCTTATTTTAAAAAGTTGGTAGAGTTGAACTGTGGAGCTTTTAAATGCAGGCTCTTTATGTTCAGTTCATAGCCCTTTTTCAACAAGGAAGCAGATAATAATCCAAATACTTTCTGTCTTTTTTTCCCCCCTCCAATAGTTTAAGTAACCTAGTGGTACTGTGTTTAGGCTCTCTTGTCCTGTAGAACTTTAAGACTTTATTTCAGGCTTCTGGCTATCCCTATGACTTGCACACTTCCTTGTGTTTGCTGTTCTAGGTAGACTAAACTTTACTAGAATTTAAGTAAAAAGGCATGATGACCACTGACTTACTAAGTGTATTAATGAGTCTTGGTTTTGTTCTACAAAACTCTCCTTTCAGGTACCTTTTAAGATTGCAAAATAACTGATGGTATGCATGTTGTCTAGGTGAAAAAAAAAACCCCACAACTTCTTATTCCTCAAAATAGTCTATTTCTGATCATTCATATTGTATGCAAAGCCCAGTTTAATGTAAAGATATCTGTGCTTTATGTTTAACTTGACTTCAGTACAGTAAAATGAAGTTATCTTTTAACTGATTTTTCACAAGGAATAAATTGTTTCTTTAGAAAAAGCCAAAATGGAAAATGTTAAATTTTAATAAACCATTTGAATTTTCATTTTAGACAGTAAACTTTTTTAAGGAGTATTGTGTTTAAATTTATTGTTTGTTTTTGCTGCAGTCCGGAAAAAATGTCTGTGGCTTTTTAGTTTAATATTATAGGTTGTTTTTTTTTTCTTTTTTTTTAACTAGCTTAGGTGTATATTCACTCAGTCCAACTAGCTATGAAATTGAAGCACAAACTGTCTTTATGTAAGATTCCTACCAAATTTAAGTTTTGGATCCAAAAGGATCAGCCTGCCTTCAGTTTGTTCTTGAAATGAATGACTGACTGACTGATGTGAGGTCCAATTCAGATGGCTTGCTTTTTAAAAAAACAAAAACAAAAAAACAAAAACCAATAAAGTGCTACAGAACTGTTACTGTTTGAATTATAAAACAAATGAGAGACAGCTGGCATCTGTTCCAAAATGGTTTGTCAGCTGTTGTTTTCTGTCATTATGCAAAACGGTGAGGGCCTCATTGTAATCGAGAAATGGAGGAAAATCCTCTCAAGTTGAGTATCTTCTGTGTATTTCTGTGTAGACGTGACTTTTGGATATCTTGGCTATTGATAAATGTTAAATTTTTCATGAGAGTAGCTTGTGCAGAAATGGCATTTTTCTTCTAAAATAATGTTTCAAAGCCAGCGGTTTTGTTTGATTTGGTAAATCCTGGAAGAGGTATAGATAGATGGGTTTGATTTCTCTGAGAAGGGAAACCAATCCAAGACTAGAGTGTGCAAGTGAGGTTTATGCTTGTGGTGAATTTAGAAGTGCAAAGCTTAAATTTGTATGGACTTGACTGTAAAAATGACTCCTGGCCAGATCATGAAGCAGAGTTTGAGTATGCTCTGTTAAACCCAAAGTGTTTCGCTAAGGGGAAGACTTTTCCTTCTCTACCATTCCCTCAGAACAAGTGATGGAATACAGCAATTGCCACAATTTGATAATAAGCTTTACTCTCTTATGCCAATTCCAGTATAAACCAAATTTTCATGTCTGCCTATTTTTTATAAACTTCTGTAAGTCCCCTTTAGTTTGTGGTGGCGAGTTAATGATTGTAGAGTGAAAACACGGCACTAATGGTGGATCAAAGATCATCAATGTAGCACCTGTCTATTGAACTTCTTTGAAATATTTCTGATTTTGAAAACCTGGTATAAATAAAATTAATTTAAATGTCTTCAGTTGTTGAGTTTGTTTGTGTGCTAGACATCACCTGCGTTAATCCCTTTGTTGTCTTTGTACTGGGAGCAGTCCAGATACTGTGAAAGTTGTGGAATACCTGGAATTTTTGTAACAGGTTTGTTCTGCTGCCCACTCAGATCAATATCCAACTATAGCAAAAGCCAGCGCTACTGGCTCTGGAGATGGATATAAAGAAATTTTTAGTGAGCTGGTTCTAGATAGCCTTTTTCTTTTGTTGGATCCCAGCTCGTGTGTTCAGAAAATTAGATGGCTTTCATATAGAAAATGTAAAATGTATGTTTACACTGGCAAATCATTTCTAGTACAGGGAAGGAAGTGAACTGATGTGTGAAAAAACTGACTCCATGAAGAAAGATCAAAATATTACCATTTTGGTATCAGTGGCCTGTCTCTTGTTAATATAAGATTCCTTGGATCTAGGAATATGTTATCTGGAAGAGTTAATTTTGTAAACAAAGCTGTGAAGAAACAGCTTCATTGAATTCTCTGGAGAAGGCAGACTTTAACAATGTGCATTAAAAAACCCTTTACTGTTTATCTAACACAAGCCTTCTCTATGGCTGTGGGGAACATACATAAGAATCTGCATTAAAGAAGAATGAAAGGTCTCTGAAGTTTTTTGAATAAAAATTACTGTTTAGCTTAAAAATGTTCTATTTTTACTAAATTCATATCCAGTGCTTGACCCTATTGAATTTGGACATTTTTCTGCCTCACCTTCCATGCTGTTGAATCTACAATAATCCCCATACATCTTACTCTTTCTTGCATTTCTTATCTATGCATTCTACTAGTAACCTCTGAAAAATAAATACAACAGTAAAAATTAAATCTTTTCATAGGAAGTTCAAACAGGTGACATAATTTATGTTCATTTAATGATTTCATAGAATTGTCTTTTTACATTATAAAGCTTAGGGAAAAAATGTGCTAATTGGAGGTACTGAAAGTAATTTTTACATTCCTAAGATTCTGTGACTGTCTTTTTAATAACTCATTGTAGAATAATGTTTCTGTTGTCAGCTTTGCTTCATAGATATTTAGAAAACTAATGATTGGAAAATAAACTTGAGGATGCTGCTGATTATTTTTAGAAGTTTCTAAATGTCAATTTGGATTATAAAATAATATACAAACTTCAATTTCCCACTGCTAGCCTAATTTTTATTCTTGTGTGTACAGGCTTAGAAATGTATGTGTAATCATGCCTCTCCTCTTCCACCTCTTTATTTTTAAAAACAGCTGTGTCACTGCAAATCCCTGCCATCTGCCCACTGTCTTCTGTAAAGGTTTACGGACAATCTCCACTTGTACCTTTCAGTATCTATTTTCCCCTTTTCTCGTTTGTGATTGTAGGAGTTTGGTTTAGAAAAACTAACCGCTGTAACACTGTGCTCCTCGAAACCTTTTCTATTATGCAGCAAGTTAAAAGCATCAGTTAATCTCTGGTGAGCGCAGCTGCAGGGTGTACGTTGGCTTGGAAAAAGAGATGTCATTTTGAGAACCAGTTTAGAGAGCCTTATTTGTGTCTGCTTCCTCACAGTGGCAGCACTGCTTTCATCTGTGACCTTCTATTAAAGCTGATGTGAGAGCTAAGCTTTTCTTCCATTTTGGCTGTTTCAACAGAAAATGGAATGTGCTTGTAGCAAACAAGGTGCAGGGAAGCAGAGAAGGTTTAGAAGCAGCAGTTTTTCATAGAGACCTGTACATCTGGTGGGGGGGAAAGGGTTACAGCAGAGGATTTGTTTCCTTTTAATTTCAGTAGGAGCTTGCAGCTGTAATGACTGGGCTTATGTTATCTTTTGCTCTGCCTGAACAAACTGATTCCACAGTCTCAACTGTCTCAATGCTTTCATGCAATGAAATGTGAACACACAGCTCTTTATCAGTGAAATGTGGTTTACTCCTACAAAAGTGAAGCCCTGCTACAGCAGTGCTCTTGGTTAGCCATGTCATGTGGAGAGATGCACCTAAGCTGCATTTGAATGATCCTTAAAAAATGTGTGGGTTTTGATTACACCAAATACAATAATTATGCTATTACACGGGCACTGAAGAGACAAACGGATATAGTTCTTAATTAGGTGACTGCAAGTGACAAATATAATTCATGGTCATATTTTTGAAGCTTAGTCCTGTTATTTAAGCATGACTTAAAGATGAAACACTTCCCAGTCCACAGAATTCATTGCCTGCATAAATTCTTTTAAGCAGCAGTAGCGTAATTTTAGCTCTTCACTGAATATACTGATGCAGAATCTGTCACCTGAGGGTTTTTAGTCGTCTGCTTGACAAATTCCTTTTGTAGTGCTGCATTATTTCTCTGCATCCACACTTCAAATTCAGTTCCCAGAACTCTCCTTCCAAGTAACCAGAATTCCTAAACAATATTTATTCAGTGTGACTAAAGTAGAAAGGCATCTTGTAGAACACCCATAGGAAACAAATGCACGGTATTAGCCTGTGTGGCCACTGAGCATGTTTGGCCCTGCGTGCCATCTCTGCCTGTTGGGTTATTCTGATGAAAGGTCACCTCATTCAGGTTTCTGTGGAATAGCCCAACACACAAAATTTGTGGAAACGGGAAAGAATGTTTTAATTCTGAGCAAATGTTTTTGCTCAGATAAAGACTTTGCAAGCTGGGTGTGATAACAACTTTTTAATTTTTTCTTTTTACCTGTCCTGACAAAAACACCTGGCTTTGATTCTAGCCAGTTTTATCGATTTAGTTCGACAGGTGCACTGGTTGGAAGTATCTTCAGGACAAGCTATATTTAGATATATAACCTTTTGATAATTCTGGCAGTTGCTTTGATCTCATTATTTTAATTCACTCACTTCACCTCCATTACAATTTTAACTGCCTAGTGTTCAGCACTGCCAATGTAATCTTGCAACACAGCTTGAGGAACATTTAAAAGTAGTCATCATCAAAACTAGTAATAATATCAATCAATTTTTAAAGTTTATTTTATTGAGCTAGTCTCAGTTTTGCAAGGACAATGACAACTCTCTTAGAAAGTTAGGTGGTCTTGCAGGGAGTTCCTGACTGACACCTGCCATAGATCTCTGTGATAAGATGGAAGAAGTGTTGGAGCATTCGTATCAGAGCAGTTTGCTTTGCTTTCTTGCATAGCTGGATGCATTTCCTCACCTGGAAGATGCTGAGGTCACTGTGGTATCAATATTTAAAGTATTTCACCTTCTGCTTCTGAATAGAATGGACAGACTGCAATTACAGTGGAGTATGCTCCGTTTTTCTTAGGATAATACAGTCAAGGATCTCAGCTATGAATTTCATTTTTTTCCTGATTACCACAAGGGAGAAAAGAATGTGTCTCATCCCACTGTGCAGCATGAGGCCAAAACACAGCATGGCAATCATATGCAGGCATCATAATTGTTTTCAGCTATTGTACCTGTTTGCAGCTATTGTACCCAGCAGGTACAAAATGTGACCTTGTCAAGTGAGTTGTGCATGGTCTTGGAAAACCCCAGAAAATACAAAGTTGAGACACTTCCAGTAATTGCTTTGTGCACACCAGATTCAAGAAGCATGTGGCTGGCTCTGTGTTTATCTGCAGTTATTTTGTGCACAAAGTAATAATAGCACATAAATATATATTTAATACTAATAGTAATTCAGAATCTTATGTTAATTTAACAGCTGTCTTCTATGGAAGATAGTGAAGGTAAGATTTTACCTTTTTTTTGATTTTTTTTTTTTTAGCAATGGTGTTAATAACCAGATTTTCTGCTGTAACAGCAAACTGTGGAAATGTGAGAAGAGTTACTTCTCTTTGCATCAGCATCTTACATTCTGTGCAAATACAGACCCTCTCAGTTTCTTCTTAAAATAGTGTTTGGATCACATTCAGTGCTTAACAGACAAGGATATAGGATTTTTGTAAGTCACATTTTACAGTATTAATGTGAGCATGCATATGTTTTTTGAGCTGTGAGATAAAACCTTTTAATTACATTTTGGGAGAAAAAATTAATAACTTTTTAAAGCTTATAGTTTCCTCTGCTAGCACTTTACTTTTTATTCCTGAAGTTACCCATTAGGATCTGTTTTTTCCTTTTTGTTAGTTTTTTGGTTTTAGTGTTCCCACTTTCCCCACACTGCATCATGTTTCAGCCTAATATGGACTGGATAAAATTGTTATCGAAGGAAGAAGGTATTATGTAGATAACATATACAGTTTCTGTAGGAAAGAATAAACTGTTTGCTTGACCCAGTTTTATGGAGCTATTTCTTTCTACAGAGATGGGATTCAGTCAAGGAAGAGGGACAAATGGGTTTGCTGAGAGTATTTAGCAGCACTCAGTGGGAATGAGATTATTACTGTAGTGCTTAATCCTGAAATAATCATATACCATCTCATCAACATTACATCAGCATCTGAGAGACATAAATATTCCAGCTACTTTGTGATATTAGTCTGAGATAATTTTCTATATTATAAAATTGGAGCTCTCCAGATGAATATAGAATATTTCTACCTGTGATCAATGTTTTGATGTTTTTGCAAACATCTGTTGTGTCTTTTAAAAGATGATTTCCAACGAGTGGAAATTTATTTCTGAAGAAATACATCTTTTATGGGTCTGAAAATTAAAGTGAAGGTTATAGAAGCAACCAGTTCCCTTAATCTTTTTGGGGGAATTCCTATAATGTTATCAGGCTTGATTTTCCATCTGTTGGGCACAGTATGAAAGAATGCACAGAAAAGCTGCTATGGTAACATAGTATCTGTTATCACTAACATTAAATTCATTTAATGGTACTCAAGTTACAGGCCATGCTGTGTGCAAAAGGAGTAAAAAATATTCTCAGATTAGAGTTTGTCATTTTCACAGACAGTAACATTTAGTTCCCTGTGAACAGGTGTGTGTCCTGCTGTGTCTTTGTGTCGCTGAGGATGGAAATGACAAACCCAAGCCTTTCCCCTGCCTTTGGTTTTCTCTGTGTCCTATCTCCTCCAAAGCACTTTCCCCTTCCTCCAAAGCTTTATCCCTGAGATATTGCTCACCTGCTTCCTCTAACCCTCTTATTTACCTCACTTACCTCAGTTTCACTTCCTTTCATCCCTTTTTTACTCCCTGCTAGTTCTGATTTTCCTCTGGTCCTGCTCCTTCATATTAGACGTGTCCTTTAGTCTTCATCATAAACAGAGAGCAAACAATTAAAAAAACCCCCACAAACCAAACCACTTTTTATGTGTTTACTATTTTCTTTTATTAAAAATAGGAATCCTTAGAAGAAATTATTCAAATTGTAAACCTGACTACCAAAGTTTACCAAAGTGTCAGACAGTTTGAAATAATCTCTTGAGATGTTTGAACAGTTCCATTTTGTCCACAGGGTTTAACTCAGAAATCCAGACTTCACCATTTAGATGGGAAATTGCCATATTGGGTTATTTTATGCTCTCCTCAGTGCCAGAAGCATGAACTCTCCTTTTTTTGCAATCATTAAAGCATCTGATTTCAGTTGTTAACTTCCATGAAAGTGGTTAAGTTCTTAGAGTGTGAGGAACTGCATCAGATGCATGAATTTATGATATATTGAAAACTGAAGCTGTAGAAATAGTGTGAAATAAACTGTGTATCAACACAGAAGCTCCAAGTTAATTGCATGGATCACTGGTTCATTGCCAAATGCTCTGGTTCCTAGTAAAATTGAGAAAATCTCAGTATTATAAAATGTATAGAAAACTGCTACAAGCATTAGAGGCCATATTACAATACTACATGGTAAAAAAGTTGGATTCAATAAATCTTGAAGTAACCTTTTGTATAATCAGAAATTATATTAATACAATACCTTTTAAGTGTTTTTATCTGCTTCCTTTTTTGGAACCCTGTATTAGGCTTCTTCATATCCTTGGGCTTTTCTCTGCAGTCAGAGGCACCAGGAATTGACAGCATTGCAATAAGGGTGTATGTCCTTCTCCTGATTTTAAAAAGAAAAGAAAAAAAATCTGATGAAGAGATATATGAAGTGGGGCCATCTGAGGGTGCTGTTTGACAGCCTACTGAAGGCACTCCAATGACACCAGTGGGATAAGAGTGGGATTCCTGCACATGCTGGGCTGAATGCCCCCCCTAATTTCTGGTGCTCATATCTGCCTGATCAGGCAGTGAATTTGTCAATTTCTTGTTCTCAGTTGCTTTGGAAAAGTTTGGTTTTTTTTTTTTTTAATTAATTTTTGCTTGTTTAGGGAGGCATGATGCCTGAAATGTTTCAGGTGTTTCAGAGAATTGCCTTGGTCAGCATTTGGTATGCAGGGTGTCTGTGGGGGAGCTAAACTTAGTGTTCATTGTGGGGCTGGAGCGTGGCCAGAGAAGGGCCACGGAGCTGGGGAAGGGTCTGGAGCACAGGGCTCCAGGGTGAGGAGCTGCTGAGGGAGCTGGGGGTGTTCAGCCTGGGGAAAAGGAGGCTCAGGGGAGACCTTATCACTCTCTACAAGTGCCTGAAGGAGGAGTTTATAGCCAGGCAGGGGTTGGTCTCTTCCCCCAAATACCCAGGGCTAGGGGAAATGACCTCAGGTTGCACCAGGGGAGGTTTAGATTGGATATTATGAAAACTTCCTTCACTAAAGGGGTTATCAAGCATTTGAACACACTGCCCAGGAAAGTGGTGGGGTCACCATCCCTGCAGGTGTTTGAAAGATGTGTAGATTTGGTACTTGGGGATGTGGTTTAGTGGTAGACTTGACATTGCTGGGTTAAGAGCTGGAATCAATGATCAACTCAGCATATGCCATGATTCTATGATTTTATAAATGATTTTATGATTCATGACAGCCACCATGCTCCTCCATGTTGCTCAGTGTATTTCCAGGTGATGCTGGGCTCCTGTATCTTGTACAGTAAATCCAGCACTTCCAGGAAGAATTGGACATTCTCTGTCAATGTATCACACAGCTGATGTGTATACTGTGTATACTATGTTAAATACAGTGTATTTAACAAAGATCAGAACAATCAGATGTTTGGGTCTCTGGTAGGTAATGAAAGATTCTGAGATCATCATGTTGTGTCTTATCTGGCAAACCTGGGGCAAAAATCTGGAAAGCCCAATGATCATTGGCATCTCAGCCTCCTCTTCTGCACATGCTTTAAAGTGTGTATTCTTCAGCACTCTGACTCCTGTAGTTCCCTGATGAAATTCAGTCCATCAGCACTCAGCTGCTGATCGTGCAGCACAGGACATGTGAAGGATTTCAGTGTTCAGGGTGAAGTTGGGAGTTGCACTGCATCAGCCATGTGCATGCCTGACCCCAGCTTGCCTCCTCCCTTCCCTCCCTGGAACAGTGAACTTCCAACCACCCTTCCCCCATGAAATCCGTGATATGAATTAGCTGAATTCCTCAGATTCTGAAGTTCTGACTCCAAGCTTTCAGGGACTGGGAATGCTGCCATGCCATGGTATTCTGAAGGGTGTAGGCAAGCATGCTCCATGTACAGCACAGTCACTGAGCTTTGACTATCTAAGGGCCAGAACTTCTACAGAGTTTGGGTTTCGCTTTGTTCACTTCATTAGCAAGAAAAACTTTGTTTTTTCAGCTTCACGTTCCTGTTAGCATTCCAGGTGAATTGTATCTAGTGGTGTTTTAAGTGGGAAAGTAAAGTAGGATTTACTATAGACTAGTTAGAAAACAAATTTATAGGCAAAATAGCTCACCTGATGTGTATTTGGAATACAAGCAGTGCACGTATATGCTAAAAATAAATGAAGTTGGAGGGGGTTTTTGTCAGGATTGATGCAATCCAAGCATTATTAGGTGCAGTTCTATTAAAATCAGCAGAAGTTAGAAATGCTTATTAGAAGTTCATTGCTCTCTGGAATCATGAGAACAGTGTGGTGTGATGTTAATGGCAGCAGGGAAATGCACTGGGTGTACCATAGATGAAGCCAAACATTTTGCCAGCATTATACATATTTCAGAGCATGCTACACAGATTTGGAGTTTTAGGCTACAAAGAGTCCAGACTGAAAAGTGATGGGTCTCAATATATACAAGAAATGCAGGCATGATCCTTTTAATCAAATTTCTTTTAATTTAACCTAATAGCTCTCACTTTTTAAATGTACCAAAAGCAATGATAAATGCTGTTACCATGTGGCCATTTATATCTATTATATAGATAATATATAATATTATCTTTGATACTGCCAAGGTACAAATCAGTGCTTTAACACACCCTCACACTGACTGCAGTGTAACTTTGCATCTTGAAGGACATTGGTTACTGGTCAGGATCGTGTTTCCCTGGTTTCTGCCTCCAGAACTCTACAAATATTCTGTTTTTTAGTGATAAGGGAGCAGACATTTAGAAACCAGATACAGTGATGTCTGTATCATTGTGGTGATGATATATCATCCTATCTAACTCACTTGGCACTTCAAGATTCAGCTCTTAGAGATCATAACATGAACATCTCCACATCTAACACATGCCTTACTTGTGTTATTTGTCTGTTTAGTACTTCTCTTTAATAAGCCAGGTGAACTTTTTTGAAAAATCATATTCAGTTGTCAGAACAATTCTTTATTTGTTTTGATGGCTTAACATCACCGTGAGCTTAATTTCATTCCTTCAGGAATCATCTTCTGGTCGCTGTCTTTGATCAGAGGTAAGTAAACGTGTTTTTCTCAGCCTAAGCTCCAGTGCTGAGATGCCAGGAAATATTTCCATGCACTCACAATCTGGGAAGTGAGATAGGCATCCCTGTAAGTTATTGCTATAAAAATCAGTTACTGCTGTGAATTCAGCACTTCACATGTTGCCAGGGTGGGCTCACTGAACAGGTCACACTTTCTCACACGGGAATTTCTTGGTGCTTTGCATTGCTGAAGGACAGGGCTGCCAAAGATACAGCCAAAGGCACACAGGCTCACAAAGGTACCCAGATTCCAGCTCTGTGCTGTTCCACAGCACCCAAAATGCCTGCAAGCCTGGCCACAGAGCCCCATACCTGCAGATGTGCTACAGATCAGGACTCCATGCAGCACATGGGAAAGCTCACGCATTGTTTTTCTGTGCAAATCTGACAGGAATAGAGAACCTGGGCCCACCCAATGGAGCTTTCACTCCAGTCATTGGCTATTGCCTGCAATCAGGCCATATTGCCGCTCTTCCTTCCCCCTCCCTCGAATGTAACAAGTGCAACTTAATTTTTTTTCCCTAGTACTATGATGAGGATGATGTTTCAGAATCCTGCATTGGTGCCTTGAGGCCTTATCTAAATACTAGCCAAAATATATTCTTGGGCATTGCATTTTGTACCCGTACCATTCTTTATTTAGAGTAGCCTTCCCTCCCCTCCCTGTTTTTTATTCTCTGATGTTATATTCCCTTTTTTCATCTGTTCACACCAAGATATTTCTAGTAAGATAGCCTCCTTCATCCCCTTCAATGCTCTAGCAGCACCTCTTGATGCCTGGTCCAGTCTGAATCTATCTTTTCAGGACACATTTGACCATGCTTTACCACTACAGATTATGAAGATATTAATGCATTGCTTTCTCTGCATCACAGGATCCTCTGCCTTCTTGCACAGAAGTCTGATTATATCACATGACTAGTATATCTAATTCTTTTTTCTCCTCTGCTTTTACAGAAATTTCTTTTGGCCTGTTCAGATGATCACTTTGCAATATTTGCTAAAAATTGCATCCTATTTCTGTTGCTGCAGTCCTTGAGGTCGTGAAGGTGTTCCTGCATGATACTCCAATCCTCTTCTCTATCAGAAGTACCTGCCAGTTTTTTGTTTTAGCAGATTTCACTTGCTCATTTACCTCTTATTTTTTGCGCCAAGATCATTAATGAGAAGATTAAATAAGACTGTTCCCAAAGTGAATCTAGGAAACTCCATTAATAATTCCCTTTCTCCTGACAGAAGACTACTCTTCAGTCAGTTTATTATATGCTTTACAGTTCATATGTTAGTCTTGATTTTCATCTTAATTAATATTATAAAAAATACCTTCAGGAGTCCAGCAGGATTAGGTCTAGAATCTATTTCTATAAAGAACACAAAAATATTTTATCAAATAAATGTATCAAACAAGTCTAGAATTTAGAATTTATCCATGACAGTGGTGTACTTTTATCCTATTTCTGATCCTTCTTTATCTTTTATGATGTTTCCCTTCCAAATGTGTCATAAAATCCTGATCATTATTCAGCTATTCAGCTCACAGATACATACTTTGGCAGCTACCTAGTAATTTACTCTCTTTCTTTGTTAAATCTAAAAACTAATATTAAGACATTGAGATCTCAATTTTATTGTTAATAAATTAAACCCCAAATATTTGATTGTTCATTCAAAATTAAAATGCTAAAGCAAGTAAAAATTAAGTTATTTTCTAACATTTTGTCAATAATTATTACACAGTGTTTCAGAAATGTGTAAAGGGGGAAATATGAAAACAATGAAACAGTTATAAATGTTATTGTGGATGGCATTCATAAATTCTGTGAACGGCATTTAGCCAAATTTCAATTAAGGAGCATGCTGTTATCTCACTGTGGGGCCCTCCATGACTGCCTTGTCACCCAATATGAATCAATCAGACTCAGCTGTGACATAGCACATCCTTAAAATAAATTTCAGCATTGATGTGTTTTAGATTCAGAACCAGATGTAAAGAGCAGGTGACCCAAAGGGGAGGGGGTTACAAGAATTGGTAGAGCATTGGGATGGGACTTAAGCTGAAAATGTGTTGATTTAACAAAGAGCCTTACTGAATCTGATTGAACCTTACTTGCTCTTCTAATTTGATTTAGTTCATACAAAGTTTATAGGTCACACACCATGATATCTCAAAAGCAGCCAAACCATTTTATGATTCATGTGGAAATCAGAGAGCTGTGTACCTTAGGACATTGGGTCAGAGGCATTGCAGAGGGATGTGTGAGCTCATGAATCATGAGGATGGCACATTTAGAGCTCCTTCCCATAAGTCTGTCCCACAGGTACTGACGTGGTGTAACTCAGTTTTGGTTTGTCTGCAGGATTTGATACAATCTTGTACCACTACAGAACACTGGCGTGTTTTATGGATCAGAAATTAATGTACACACTGAGATACAGTAATCAATTAAGTAAAATTCTTAGCTGTTGGTGGCTCAGAGCTGATTTTTTGACTATATGCCTGGGACACAGAATTACATGAAGTCCAGAGCTAAGAAAAATCAGCCCAGACTGGAGGGAGAATCCATTGCCAGAACATATTACTGTAACTCCTCAGTCTTCAGTGCTACAGCTGGGTGATTATTTGAGATTTAAAATAAGAAATACAGCAAATAAAATGTTTTTTGTGAGAAGTGAAAGGCAAAATTTAGCAAAGACCTTTATTAGGTGCATTGGCAATTGAAGGTTACACTGTTTTGTAAAGGCCTTTCTTTGTCCTAAGCGCTGATTCTCTGGGTGGGGAAATTTCAAAGTCTGAATTCCAAAAATAGCATTGCCTTAAATGCTGGGAAATAAGCTGCACTGCAGGTTTGGTAAATCTGAAGGTTTTGTTCAGCCACTTAGTCATAGCTGCCCCCTCAAGCAAGAGATAGCAAAAGGATATTTTTTGAGAAGGTGGGACTAGAACAAACATAATGACCTGAAACTGCAGGGGTCCTTTGTATCTTATAAAAGAAGCAGAGATAAAAGATTTCCTATTGTAGAGTATTATAAAATGGCTAGAGCCAGTAAACTGTATGTAATGATTTTGACTTCATGTAATCAGCAAAGCTCCATTGACTTTAATAGAAAAACATTGATTTGCACTAGCAGAAGAGCTGAGTGGAAGGAGGTGCATTACTGATTGCCTTGTTAATGTGGGTAATATTCCTGAAATAATTATCAAAAATAGAGATTATTAAGGGTTTGTGTTTCTTTTGTAGCTCCATTCTGCAGGTCCTTACACTTCCAGTGACAAAGCTGTAACAGTAATACTGCACAAAGGGCAAAGAACACTTTCCAGAGGGGAGCCTGAATTTATTGTCGTTTTTCCCCCTGATTTGGATGAGGATCCCTCACCAGTCCTGAGGCACAGCTCCCCTCTCCAACTGCTGGTATGCATTACTTTGTGCACTTGTACAGCATCTACCACAGGGGCAGAGGGGGGTACCTGAGAATTCAGCAGCAAAGAACAGGATACTCAACTCCCTGCCCTTTGCATAGAGTCAAACATTGCCCTCATTGAAGATTTTTTTTTTAGTCCATATTATTCCATGTATCAGCAGGATTTGGCCCTACATGTCATGGTTACTGTGATAATTGTGGACAGATCTGGACACGGCAGTTAGGATAACAGAGCTGAGATTCCCAAACCCAAACTAATGTTCTGGATTTGGTTTTGTAGCTTGGGAATGAGAAACTTTCATCCCAGTGTGAGGACTAGCAACATTTTCTAGGCTGGCTCAGTCTCTGTTTGCAGAGCCACCCATGTGTGTAGGGGGATAGAACATAAGTAAATAAAGGTAATATAGAAAGTAAACTTACCCCCTGAAGAGTTGCAGCTGGGTTAATGATAAAAGATTAGGAGGAGGCCTGATGTTAACAGGCACAGCTGTAGGCAATCAGAAGAGTGCTATAGAAGAGTGGATTGGTTGGTTGGGGGGAACTGGAGTCAGTTGGCTGCTGTGAGGACAAGGATGAGTCAGTGCCTGGAGGAGCTGTCTGTAAGAAACATCAAGGAGGTATGAAACTCTAGCAATATGGAACCCTTGCAATGTAATGACAATAGAACTCTTGCACTATAATGACAACACATGTGGCTTTGGCCACATGTAAAATTCTCACTTAGGCTGGTTCACCTGCTCACCATCAAATCTACCCACTCAGATGCAAAAATCTGTAAATCAAAAGGCATTAATGTGGAAAAAGAACAAAAGGAACTCAAAACACCAATGCTTTCTTTCCTTCCCTCCAACACACATTTTCCAGCTGGGACACAAAGCATCTTTAACACTGCTTGGTTCTTCACGGAAGAGCTGACCCTGGACCTGTTCATGAACATTACCAGTACCTCTCTGTCTGACCACACGCAGTGCATGTCAGGGGCTTAACTACCAAACATTTCAGTTCCCCACATTGCAATACAAGGCTTGTTTGTGCTCAAGTACACAATTACAGTTTTGATTTCTACATACAAGTATATAGCCTCTCACAGTATCATATTATCTTTGCCTTGACCGTGGGACTATTGCAACTCAATGAAGTGCTAATGGAAACCCAAATGTTATTTCATTAACTTTCATTCCAGATTATAGCCTGGCCTGGAGAACATCATAAAGTTGTGCTGCCTAGAGGCTGATGGGCAAGTGCTTTTGTTATCTTTAGCCATGCATGCTCTGTGCAGACCTCTCTGTCATACAAGCTCTCCCAGCTGAATTTGTGCTTAGATGGGCTCAGTGTTTGCCTGATGGCATGTCCTGTCGTCCATCAGTGAAAACCACTGCACTACTCTAAAACATCACAGCAGAAGCCGCACAAATTTTTCCTGCTGAGCTCACTGGATTTTCACAGTAGGATGCTTTACTGTAATGTACCTGAAGGGCAGGATGAAGTAATGTACTAGCAATGCCACAAGAGGTTTCCTGATTGGTTTGAGCCAACCTAAAACTGTACTGCTGCTAAAAAGCATTGTGCTACCCTTAATACCCTCCCTATGTTCTTATTATGATGGCCTAAATGAAAGTGATCCTGCAAGAAAAACAGGTAACTTGGATTAGCTCCCTCATCTCTCTGCCCCTGGGGCTGCACTGAGGGAGCACTGGGACAGCAGAGACAGTAAAGGCATGACATGGAGAGACATGACTTCCCCCTTAGTGGGAGCATGGCCTTTGATGTGTGTCCTGGCCTCAGCTGAGATAGGGTAAATTTCCTGCCTCGTAGCTGGCACAGGGCTGTGTTGCAGATTCTGTATGACAATAATGTTGGTTACACACTCATATCTTAGATGTTGCTGAGTGGTGCTTGCCCCAAGTCAAGGACTTTTCACTGTTTCATGCTCTGCCAGTGAGGAGGTACACAAAAAGCTGGGAGGGAGCATGGTGAGGACAACTGACCAAACTGGCCAAAGGGGTGTTCCATACCACAGAACACCCAGTATATAAAGTGGAAGGGATACCTGGAAGGGCACAGAGTGCAGCTTGGTATGGGTTGGGCATCGGCCAGTGGGTAGTGAGCAATTATATTGTGCATCACTTTTTAAAAGAAATTTGAGTTCTGTTTATATTTTATTTTATTTCAAGTATTCAGCTGCTCTTATCTCAACCCTGTTGTTTTACCTTTTTCTGATTCTGCTCCTGAGCTCACTGGGCTGGGGAGTGAGTGAGCAGCTGTGTGGTACTTAGTTGCCAGCTGGAGTTCAGTGATGACAATGAGCTTAATCCAAACTACACCCTTGGTTGTTTTCCATTCATCATCTCCAGATGGAGGGAACTGGCCTGTCTGGAAGCATGGGCTGCAGCTCAAGTGCTGGTGGTCACACTGTGGGAATCAGTTATAAGTGTAGCTATTATGATAAACCTGCACATCTTGGCTGCTTGCAGTGAGCACCATCAGTTGAGTCAAGCTGTCTCAGAAGATGTTAACTCAAAAGCAGACAGCTGGAAATAAAACTGCAGTGAAGCTAAACAGTGAGTGCTTTCTGTGGCTGCACTTTAGCCCATGCCTCTTATTGCAACTGGCTGTCCAACACAATTTAAAATTAACAAGCATCTGCATCTCCATAGCTGTTAAGTCAGAAAAAGAGAACCAAGAAAGTGATTGTTTGCCCAGATAATGTCTCCATGGCCCAATTTTTTTTTCTGACTACCCCTCAAGTCCTAATGCCTCTGGCTCTGCAGATACTACATAGAAAGGAACACATCTGGATGCAGCGTAGAATTTTTTTTTTTACTGGACCTTTGAGCAAGCAGGAGTTTGAGACCATAAACAAAACATAGGATGTGTCTTAGGTGCAGCTGTGCTATAATTTGAATGTCACAACAGATTTACCTGGAGATGGAAGCAGCTTTGCTTTTGGGTCAGATATCGTCACATTTGAAGAGCTGTTCCTGGCCATTAAATAATGCCTCAGATGATTGCTGGTTTAATGCTGCTCGATGGCATCTATCAAACAAAGCTTTTCTCTGGTAAACATGTCAGAAGTAAGATGTTTGGCGTTTTTCTTATCTTTGATCATTTTGAATGAGATCACTTTGGTCAGAAAATTGTTAGAATGTTGGTCAGGTAAGGCTCACCTGATATGTGCAGGAAGACAAAGAACACCCAGTTAGTGTTGGCTGGCTTGTGAATGTTGCCTCAAGCAGAACATGTTAGTGGTCATCACATCCTCTCACACTGCAAGTGATGTCCTACTAATATTGGCATTCAGAGGAAGCACTGGGAGACATCTAAGGTTTTCAGAGGAGAAGAGTGTCTCTTCCCAGAGCACAACAGCAAAAAACAGTGACCAAGAAGCCGGTGAGGAGCAGAATAGGAGAAGACTGAATCTAAGACTGAGGTTAAGAAGAGAGAAAAATGGAATGAGCTGATTACACAGAGGACCTAAAGATTTGTGAGTGAGGGGAAAGCAGCAATTTTGCAATAAGCTGGAGAGAACAGACAGCTGCCCTCAGTCAAAACCAAAGGAAATTGGGTATGGAATGGGGTGGTCCAACAAAGAGAAAGGAAGAGACAGACTGGAAGGAGAATAAGATATTAGGAAGGTAAAATGCTAAATATTAAAAAAAGAGGGGAAAAAGAAAACAAATATTAGCATAAAAGGCAATACGATAACAGGGAGCAAAAGACTACTAGTCCCCAACAATACTGATATATACTGAATTAGGCAGAAAGTGTCATTCAGTCTGTTCTGACAACATAAGCAGCACTGTGCAGTCCTTCCTGATACCCACTATTGTACCAGTGACAAGACATGACAAGAGCTGCTTTGTCTTCCCTGCCTGGTGCTGCCCTGCTGGGGAGAGCTGGCCTTTGAGGAATGACGTGCATGAGGTCAGTCTTAGCAAATCTGCTCCTTATCCTTCTTGGTTGCACTTTCATCAACAAGGCCTTGTTTATACTGAGGGCTCTTTTCAATTTTACTACACCCTAGCTGTGACAAGCATTACTGTAAATGGTCTTCTGGTATTTTTACCTCAGACTCACCTCAACATCTTAAACAAAAAGAGTAATAACACTGCTTTGGAGAAGTCTCCCATAATGCTCTTACCATTGCAGCTACTGACTGACAGAGTTAAGACTGCTGTGAAGCTGATATCCTAAACATTCTTATTGCCCTCCAAGCACATGGATTAAACCAGGCAGCTCTAAAACTAAAAACCTGATAACTGACATGGCAAAAAAATCTCCCTGTTTTCAGCTGTCATGTCACCAAAATGGTTTTTCTTTTTCTGTTATAATAATAAATTTTGCTACAATAAAGAACTAAAGAATTTTGTGCTGTGCTTGGTACAAGTAAAACCCTTAGTCTGGAGCAAAGGTGAGGCAGGAAATTTTGGCTTTCTCTTAAAAAAAGGACATTAAGTACTGGGAAGAATGATTAAAAAGAATTCTCCCAGAATGTTCTCTGAAATATTCCATGTTTCAACTGGTTTATAAAGAAGGGACTGGAGTTTAGGAAAAGAGATGAGTTCAAATGCTTTAAAACCAGAGTAGGCAGCTGATGCTGATCCGTATGTGCGTTGTTTATAAACATTTCTCTGCATCCCTGTGAACCAGGGAGGAGAGAACTTCTTTATAGGCTCCTTCCCAGACAATCCAAATGCATGCAATACGAGACTGCATCTCCCAGCTGTGGGAGTCTCCTTTTGCATGTTTTTGTAATGAAGAATTTCAGATCAGTGCAGATCAGTGATTGCCTACAATCTGTTATAGAAATATGATGATTAGGTTAATAACAGCATGCAATCCAAAGGAGAAGAAGAAAACTGTCAATATGTTCAGAGCTGAGAATAAGTGAATTTTACCTGTGTGTACTGCATACTATATTCTTCCCCTTACAGCTTCTTGGTGTTAGTTCATGGCACTGGTGAAAAATTAGGCTTTAGATAGTTCAACTTTCTGCATCAGTGTAGTGCATATTGGCATTAGGTCATTCATGGCAGACAGTGTCTATAATGCCATGTCAATGAATTTTAAAAAGAAAGAATTTGATTCTTTCCTAGGAAGAAGTGTATTGAATTGCATTACAATATAACTTCATACATGCAGTCAGCATCTTGCACAAGGAGGCCAGGATTTTTAAAACTGCAGAGCGAGCCTTTTCTGGGTCCCTGCAGTCTGAATAGAAACCCACACATCCTTACTATTTGCATATGTCCCCATTATGCTTTGGAATTCACAGAAGACTATTCTACACTGAGGAACAGATATTTCTTTTCTTTTCTTATGGAAATTACTGCTCCTCAGAGTGTCTAGAAGTTACTGAGCAGTACTAAGCTATGTTTCTCTTTCTTCTGTATAATATTATACAATTTTCCCTGTCTGTTCTTTTAATCCTACATATCACATCCTATTTGTGTTTCTAAGGAAATATGATCCATTTGACAGTATTTTTTTGCTATAAAGTGATCTATCTCCATAACAGGTAAAAAGCCTCTATTGCTAACTGAGCTTTTTAGACAGATTTTATAAGGTTTTGCATCCCTTTTCTCATTCAGCCTTTAACTTCTGAGATCAGTACACTCAGAAGTCTAGTTTTCCACAGAAATAAAAGGTAAATATTGATTAATCTTTTACAAACTGTAATTATCTGCTCTGTCATTAAAAAAAGAAAAAAGCACCACCATCAAGCTTTAATGATATTGGTCCTTAATGCAGTTTCAGTTAGTATCAGTAGAGAAAATTGAAGTATGTAAGGGTATAAAGTGTTTTTATCTCAAAACAAAAGGAGGAATCAATCTGTTACTGAGATACAGGAAAGCTGGTCCTTACAACCACAGCAAGAGGCTCTTTTTGAGCTTCACGTGAACAGTAGTGCATGAGGTAGTTTGAATGAAATTTTGAGTAATTAGATTTAGAAAGTCGAGAAACTTCTCAAAAAGAAAAAAGTGCATGAAGAATAGTTCCTCATACTTAAAAAAACCCCAACCAAACAAACATATCAGCTAATGAAATATCAGAACTACAGTTCCTGCCTATATCAAACGCTTGCATCCATTGAATCACTCCACGGTGAGTCATCCAATGCAGACAGTACTATATGACATGATACTGTGGAGTGGGAAGACTGAAGATCTCCCCAGTGATTCTCTGATAAAAGCCAAATATTTCTTAAATTGTATGGCTTCTGATTTTCCAGGGATAACACGCTCAAACACAAAGGAAATGCTACTGGTTGGACAAACCTCGGCCGAAAAGAATTCCGAAAAATATGGATGTAGCACCATCTACTGACATTATGGGTCTTTGCGGGTGGATGTTTTTTCAAAATCGGGAGACCTACGGGTTACAATAGCGCGGCAGCGTTCCTTCCCCCATCTAGCACGGGTTTGGTTCCTCCTTGTATTTACAGCTCTGTAAACTCAAGATAATGCTGATCTTTGCCCCAAGGGTTTAGCATCTGAAATGAGACTAAGAAAACATGGTATCTGAATAGAAAAAATGAGGAAAAAAGGGAGGAAAAATGAGACAAAAAATGAGTAGCTGAGTGAGTCAAAGTGTGTCCTGGAGCTAAAGGAGGATGTTGCTACTAAAGGGAATAAGTTCTTCTCAAGATGTCATTTGAAAACCCCAACACTTTCCTTTCCTTTTGGTTTTGAACTGCCTTTATATGGTCCATCCATACAGTTTACCAGAGTGGAACTCACTGTTGAAAGAGTTTCCCTCTCCTCTGTCCCATGTAATTTTCCTGCTGGTGAGATAGGTTGACAGGAGTAAGGGCCTGCTTGAAGACCAGAGTTGGTGTAGACAGCCAGGTGTGTGGAGGAGGGTGGGAATGCAGTCATACGAAAGGACTGTCAGATTGTCTCAGTTGCAACTTGTAATTCTTCCTGTGTTATATTTAGTTCATTGACTTGATTTATTCTTGTTATATAGACATAGAAAAGAGTGTGCAAACAGTCAAGATGGGAACTCGTTAGGTAGGGTGAGCTCAGCTGTCAAAGGAAACTGCTCCTGCAGCTGCAGAGCAGGTTTATTAAAGTGAGTCTTGAGAGAAGAGCAGTGAGAAGAGGTAATGCTCTTCTCCCACCTCCTGGCCAGGGTGTCCCCATGGCACATACCATCTGTCCTGGCTGCTGCAGCAGGAACAGCAGGCAGCATGCGCTGCTCCGCCAGTGGGGAGGAGCATGGGGAGAAAAGTGGGGCAAGACATGGGCCTGGGATAAGCTGATCAGGACAGGATGAAAGATTCATATTTGTTTTAATCATCTTTTGGTATCAAATTTTAGAGCCATAGTACCACTGCTGTTATGGAATACCATAGAATCACAGAATCATAGAATAGGCTGGGTTGGAAGGGACCTTAAAGATGACCTGTTTGAATGCCTCTGAATGCAGGGACACTTTTTACCAGACCAGGTCCCTTATGAGCCTCTGTGCCAAGCAAAACATGACCAGCCCATGCTCCCATGGCTTTCCACACTGGAAAGCTATATAACCTTTGGTCATCCTGCTAGATTCATACTAGTCAGCTGATCCACTTAGCTCTCCCCTATAAGAAAAAATCGTGTCATTGTTCCACGTGAAGCACTTCCTCAACTTTTTGACCTGGATTCTTTGGTTCTAATAAATTGTATCAGCAGTAAATAATAAATATTAAGAAAGCAAACTTAATCTGTCCCAAATTTTTTTTTCCCCATAAAAATAGATGTTTGCTGAATGGAATGGCATATGATACTGAACCCAGAACGTGAACAGATACAGGCGAATCCCCAGAAATCAGTTTCCTGTGTGCTTTTGTCTTTACCTCTTCAGAATGACAAAGTTGGTGTTTAACCAGAGGTCTTTCATACTTTCTCCATACTTCATAAAATATTTTTATTTCTCACGACCTCAGAAGTAAGTCAGTATTTTGGATGATGTTGCACACGTCTGTATCAAGACAGAAACAGGCTGCATACTTGAAAATTGTTTAAAGAACAGCTTTTAAAATTATTTACAAAATGCATACTCATATACATTTCTCCATATTAAGAACAATTTTCAAGAGACAATTTCCTTTTCTGAGTCCTAAAGCAGCCTTCTAAGCAGTTTGCAGTTCAGAAAGCATTATCTTCACTTATCTTGAGGCTACTCAAACACCATTCTCAAGGTGCAGTTTCCTGATGGGCTTAACTCCACTTAAATACATGGTGCTGCTGTGGCAAGCGGTGCTCCTGCCCCACTCGTGCTTGTAACTAACGATGGACTTGGCTAGGGAGCCAGCTAGGATGGAAACCACGAATTTCTTGCAGTCATAATTTGCAGGCGGGCTGGTGCCCGCACTCCTCCGTGTGAGTGTAGGCCCACGGGAGCGCTGATGTCCACACCGGCCCGCATCTCTCGGCAACACCCAGATGGAGTGTGCTGATCATGAAACCGCACCCTGGGGCCGCTTCTTGGCCGCTCTAGCTCTGATTCACACAAAAACGCAACCTCGGGCATAGAGCCCCTCCACGCTTAACATCCGCTTTAGTGTGCGGATGCTGACCTTTCCCACTGCCATTAGACAAAGCAGGATTTAAAGGCTCCACTCCACGGTGTGAAAGAGGCAGCTGTCAATCTTAAGTCATGTAACTGCCTAAAGATCAAAGCCTCTTAATTTCTCGCTGTCATCGCACAGTTTCACACCCAGGTTTGCACACACGTGCGCGGCCGGGGAGCGGCGCAGGGCAGCGCGGAGGCCCGGCCGGCGCCCGGAGCTGCGGGTTCGGCAATGCGGGGCTCGGCGCTGCCCGCACCGAACGGAGCCGCTCCCCGCTCGGGGCACGCCCAGCGCCCTCAGCAGCCGCGTCCCGGCAGCCGCCAGCCCCAGCAGCGCACGGTAACACCGCGCGGCCGCCACACAAGCAACCACCGCCCTGGTTGCAACCGGCCCCGCTCCCCTCCCTCGCCCGGAGCCGTCGCCGAAGCGCCGCCCGGCGCCCTCCCCTCACGGCCGCTCCCTCGCGAGAGGCGCCGCTCGCCGCCGCCGCCGCCCCGCCCCGGCCCGCCCCGCACGCCGCAGCCCCGCCCGGCCGCGGCTCCGGCGGGCGCAGAGCGCCGCGAGCAGCCATGATGGTGGGTCCGGGGCGGCCGCGGAGCCAGGCCGGGGCGGGGCAGGGCGGGCGGCGCGGCCGGGCACTCGCTAACCTGTGCGCTTTGTCTCCCCTCACCCTCCCCGCCGCCGGCCGTGCCCCTCCGTGCCCCCTGCCTGCGCCGTCGCCTCGCCCCCAAGCAGGAAGGCTCGGACGACGGCCCAGATTTCCTCTCGGAGGAGGACCGAGGTGTAAGTGCCGCGGGGAGGCGTCGGGACCCGGCGCCTGGGGCTGGGCGTGGGGGAAACGGGGTCGGCCCCTCTTCGGGGGCCTCCGGGCGCTGCTGGCCCGAGCCCGCCGCGTGGGTGTCGGACGGAGGCGGGATGCTGGGCTGCGAGCGTCCGGGCTGTCCGTCTGTCCGTCCGTCCGTCCGTCCGTCCGCCCGCCCGCCGGGATCTGCTACTGGCACAGCCTCCCAATGATATCGGCGTCTGTGTGCGTGTGCCCTTCATTGTTGTGTCACCCAAGTTTTGGAAGGGCAGTTGTTGGATGCTGTGGTTGGAATGGCTGAGAGGGGGTTGTGGCCGGAGATGCATGCTCTCCCTGCGGCCCCCGCTCCCCGCTGCACACGCCCGGCGGGGCCGGTCCTGCCCGGGCTGCCCAGCCCCGGGGTGCGCCAGCTTCCATCGCCAGCCGCGATCCAGGGCCTGGGTGATGCACTCCTGCCCTCCCTTCTCCCTTCAGGCCCACGGGGCTCTCCCATAGATAACAATGGGACATTTACATTGCAGACACATGCTGCATAATAAATTCTTTATTGAAGAGAAGTTCTGTTGTTGGGACAGGATGCCACAATTGCGTTTCTTACTGAGAAAACCCTTTTCTCTGCCCTTCTGTTTCTGGCCTTAGTTTCTCTTCTGACCGCTGTGTCCATCTTTATTTAACTTGCCTGCCTCACTTAAGCAACAAATCAGCTAACCCAGTATAATTTAGTCAGACTGATTATCCCTGTCACTTAGTATCTTGAGAAAGACCAACTGTGAGCAAGGTAGGAGAGCAGCTTCAGGGTCGCTTGGGTTCCCTTGGCTGTTGGTGGTTATTGAAGTGACTGCATACAGTATATTACTAAAAATACTAAAATCTGTGAGACACGCTGTGTTGGTGTGATGTTTTATCATGCACACCATCGTCAGACGGTAAATTCAGTGCATCTTGTGTTCCAGTTTTTGGCCAGAAATTTAAAAAGGTATTCTAATATTGTATCAGCCCAATCCTGGCCACTATAAAGCTCTTGCCTTTATGGGTTCAACTGCTTTACTAAGAACATCGGATAAAAGAGAGAGGAGGTTGTCGTTGTTGTCCTTTGAGTGTCTTCAGAGCAAGGATCGAAGAGCTTAATAACTGTGAAATTTTATTTACGTAGGTATTTTACACAGGTTCTCCCTGTACTTAGGAACAGCCTTTGATGTGCACAGTTAAGTTGCCTGTATCTGAAGGTGCAGGTAGAACATAACAATGTGGATCTGACCTCCTGTGAAACTTGTTTGGCTGATTATTAGTTTTCCCTCTAAGGCTAAAGGTTGTAAAGAGTTCACAAGGTAATTTGAAAACCTTAAGAAATCTCTTAGCAGTTTTGTTTGCACTGTTGTAAGACTTACCATCTCAGCTGGCCAAATGCAGTAGGTTTTTTTTTTATCTCCTGCATCTTCATCCAGTACTGAGGAATTAAACTAGAACAGTGGCTTTCTCGTTTCCCTGGTTTTTTAAGGGTTTCTTGTTTTCAATTACCGATCACTGTGGGGGTTTAATTTTTTCTCTTCTGTCTAAATGCCTGGAGTTAAAACACAGGTTGTTATCTACATGATTTTGTTTGTAGTACAGCAAGTTAATCAAAAGCAATATGGCAGTCTATTCATGAATGGATTTGCTATGCTTTAATCTTCAAAACTGTAATACTTTTTTCTAAGTAGAAGTAGTAAAAATAAGCATCTTTTCATAAAGTGATTCCCTAGTTCTGATTTGTTGCCTTTCTCTGCAATTAAATAATGAGTCGGTCAAGCCTTTACTTGAAAGCATGGATGGTGACTTCTAGTTGGAGTAATTGAGCTTTTAGTTTTGAAAATCAATACTCTTGCCTCTGTTGAATTCAGATATTGCTGTGACAACTGTACTTCTACTGCTGCAGGAACATGTCTGTTGGCTCCAGTTGTGTTAAGTTTAAACTTGGGGTGGTGGGATGAAAGAGGGCTGGAATTTATGCTGATGCCACACAGAACAGTAATTCTCAGACAATGGTGTTACACCATATGGAGCCTTTTCTGGAGAACTGTAAAACAGAGCACTGAGAATCCTCTTTGAGGAAGTAGCAGTGGGTGGTCTGTAGAAGGAACTTATTATAAATGGTCTGCATAAAATGAACTTGTGAGAATTGCTTTTCTGAATTTCACTTAGGAAATAGGATAGGATTGAGTTTGCTTGGTGTAACTTGGGTGCTGTTGGGATTTTTGTGCTCTCTCTAACATAAACAACACATCTTTGTAAAGTGGTGTAGTATTGCTCCATTAGTACTGCCTTGTGTATTTTATATCTGTATAATCTTTAGGTAACACTCATTCAGTGGAAATGAGCTATCCTTTAGAACAGGTCTGCTGGAAGCTTAATGCTGTGAAAACACTTCAAAAGCTTTTGTTGTGTAAAGGTATTCTTTGTCCCCTTGTTTTGTGTATTTGCCTGTAAAGAAGCAGCTGAAGATAGGGTCCTTTTTACTCTTAACATTTTTGAAAGAGCTTAGAGCAGGGAAGTTACTGTTAATGGATGACATTACCTAGGAATGTAACACTTGGTTGTTTTCTCTTGTCTGTACCAGATTCCCTCCATTATCATTTGAAGTATAATTGATCCTTAAGCGAGAGCTTAGATGTTAAACCCTCTCCTTGCATTGTGTTCTCAGTTAGTACTGTAACATCCCTTGGCCTGCGTTTTGGCTTCTGCTGTTTCCTAGACCCTTTGAAGAGAACTAGGACATTCTTGGTATAGCTTTGGCATAGTGTAGGAAACTGTAATGTAATTAAATCATGTTTTGTTTTGCAAGTTGTTCAGCATGGATGTAGATAACATATGTAAGCATAAAATTATTTTGCATTGTTGTATGTATTAGACTTGATGGGGCAAGATTACCCATCTCTATTTTTTCCTTACTCTAATGTACTTTGATTTCAGTTTTCGTCTGTATCAGACTTCTTTTATGTTTTCATTTTCTACTTCCTTTATCAGTAAAAAACCATCCATTGGTGGCAGTTTTATTTTGGAAGTAGTGATGCAGAGTTTGTTTAAGTTTGTGGTATGGTGATGTTGTTTGTGAATTCAGTTTCTAGTAATGCAATGTGATTCATTGTGTCACATGAATATATTTAAAGTCCTTCAACTTTCTGATTGTCTTTGACACCTTTCATAAATGCTTCATTACCATTGCAGATGAAAACATTCCCTGTTGGCAGTCAGACTACATGGCATGACTTAACGTGTGATTAAACTCTTCAAGACTGTTACAAACTTAACTTGGTATAAATCAAACAAATAGTCCTTTACAGCTGTATGTCATGGGTGAAGTTGTCATATTTAGTTCTTAATTTTCTCAGCACTGATAGGACTTTTGTATATGCAGTTGGGAACAGTGCATAGGATCAGGCTGCACTGCACTGGATGTGCTCTAATGGCAAACTTGATCAGCTGTTACACTGAATTCTGGAATTTTGTATAGTACCACTTTGAAAAAAAAAAACGGAGGTGCAAAAGTATTTTGGTAGAAATATTTGTGACCTGTGAAAGATTTAAAAAATACCATTTAGATAATCCAGATTATTTGCTGAGAGTACTCAGTCTGTTAATGTATTCTGGGGGGACCAGAAGAAAACAAACAGTACCCCCGACAGGGTAACCACAAAAACCTTTTTACACGCTGAAAAATGTGGTGTCATGACATAAGAGAGACATTGGTATGTCATTATATTTTTCTTTCCTAAATTAGATGGTAAGCACTTTGGAAGCTCAGTAGGAGCTAGGAGATTGTGCCTCTGAGAAGTGATCTGCAAGAAACCATGGCATGATAATATGCCTTTGTGTGAGGCAGTGACCCTCTAAACCTTGGGAAAACAAAACAAAAGGCAGTGCCTGAATCACGTGTGTGAATATGTTACTGTGCAGTCATTTTAATGATTTCCAACTTCACTGTAAGGAAAAGCTGTGTGTCAGAGCTTTTGAACAGTTACATTTTGCTAGCCTTAGCAGAAAATGCTGGACTGCACAATTCTGGTTTGCTTTAACACACTAATTCTGAGATCCATGAGTCTGTGCTGCTGCATAGGCAAGAGTTGTGCATGCATTGAGGTTAACAGCAACACTGGATTGGGACCTGACCACTGTGATTTAATGTAAAGGTAGCTTATGGAAAACAAGATGTGGCAGTTGATGCTTCTGTCCTAGAGCTTTTCCAGTGCCTCACAGTGTTACCTTCAAAATCTGCTCGTGTGTAACTTCCCTACTGTGTGTTGAGAATACTTAAAGCATTTTTGTACTTAAGTATTGACTTAAAAATGCAATCCTGGAGAAAATTATGGAGAAAAGTCCAAATCTCTGTTTGGTAAAGCATTTTTATACTATAGAATGGGATACTTGTAGAGAAAAAGCAGCATCAGAGAAAACACCATGTCTCAGTAACAGGTATGCCTTGTGAGCATGATGTTGAAATATTTTTTGACAATGTGATTGGAAAAGATTTCAGGGTTAGCGTTAGTGCTTGTAAAAACATTCCAAATGTCTGTTGGCCATGATGATGAAATTGTCATGGGACAAATTCCTCTAGAACAACAAGGGTGCAAGGGTGAGGGGACTTGAATTTCCAGCTGGGCTCTAGATGAGGTTACACCAAGTACTGAAGCCTTTGGTCCAGTTACTGCCAAATATTGTGGTGCTCAGATAACATTTCAGTTTTGCTATATTTTATCATTGTCTCTTTTTTTTTTTTTCAATGTGACTGGAATTATTTTGTGAAAAAGTTCAGGTTTCATGTCTTGTAGAAAAAAACACATGTATTCCTTGCACTTTTGCCATTTCTCATGCTCATTTTGAAGACATCAAAGTCTTGGGTTTGAGTGTTTTGCTTTGGGGTTCTTCAGAAAAACAATATTTCCAAGAAGACTTAGCTCTGTGAAGTTCAGGATATTCTTTTAAGCTTTTTCATTGTATGATGAGATATGTTGAACAGAATAGTGTAAGACAGTGTGAGTAAATGAGGTCTTTAACTGCTTTTGCTTCTTTGAAATATAGAACCACTTTTCCCCTTAAAAGGACTTTTCCAATTGTTAATATCTTTATAATTGCCTTTGCAAGTATATTTACAGTAGCTTGTCAGTTCAGAGGAATGGGGACAATAAAGAGAAAAACTTAGCAAACTTGTTGCTATTTGGAAATGTACTTTGTCCTGAGTATCTCAATTACTAGCAAGTTAACAATCTACAGAAATGAAAATAGTGCACTATCAAGGCATACTGTAAAGGTGATTATTATTTGTATGGCTGTTCATAAGGAGTACTACTGGAATTTCTTTTTCTGTTGGAAATAATCTTTTAATGTTGGGGGGTTTTGTGACCTGTCTTCAGCATTGTAGGATCAGGGTTCATTTCAAAGGAAGAATAATGGAAATTTAGTTTACCTTTTATTTAAAAAAATTTAAGCTAAATATATTTTTCTGCAGCTAAGAGCAATAAATGTAGATCTCCAGACTGATGCTGCTCTGCAAGTGGATATCTCAGATGCACTGAGTGAGAGGGATAAAGTGAAATTCACAGTCCATACAAAGGTAAACCTGGGTTTGTACATGCAAAAATTCTTAATTATGTACAAAAGAGAGTTTTCTTAAACTGTTTGTTGAAACAAAGTGTAACACAATCCAGAGGAAATGAGAAAGTAGAATTATCTCATGTTTATGAGACTGTGTAGCTGCAGTGCATAAGAAAAAAGTGACAAAGAATTGGAAAACTGTTTAGAAGAAAGTTATGTTCACTTTTTTTTGTATTGATGTGTTGTTATGCCATTCCCATGCCTATTAATTAGCCTGTTTGCAGGTAGAATCTGTAATATACATGAATATACTTCAGTATAGTTTTTTAATTTGATTAGATCTTATAGTTTCAGATTCTAAAAGCTTATTTTGTAATTGTATTACATTCAGGGATCATTTTTAATTACTGTTGTTTATGGCTTTTTTTTAGATTTGAATGTTTATTGATTGCAGAGTGACAGAATAATTGAAGTTGAATAAAATGTCTGGACATCATTTAAACCTATCTCCTCTCTCACTCTCACCATTAAATTAGAGTGCACAAGAGCACAGTGCTCAGCATTTGGGTTTCAATTACAGAATCATAGAATCACTTAGGTTGGAAAAGACCTCTAAGATTGAATCCAGCCATTATTCCAGCACTGCTGAGTCCACCATTAAACCATGTAGGGACAAGTGCCACATCTCCATGTTTTTTAAGTACCTCCAGGGATGGTTGCTCAACTATTACCCTGGGCAGCCCCTTCTAGAACTTGACAGCCCTTTTGGTGAAGAAATTTTTTTTAATATCCAATCTAAACCTCCCCTGGTGGAGCTTGAGGCCATTTCCTCTTATCCTCTCACCTATGACTTGAGAGAGGAGACCAGCCCCCACCTGGCTACGGCCTCATATCGGATACTTGCAGAGAGTGATAAGGTCTACCCCTGATTTTTATTCAGCCTGAACACCTCCAGCTCCCTCAGCCCCTCCTCATCAGGTTTGTGCTCCAGAGCTGCCACCAGCTCTGTTGCCCTTCTCTGGACACGCTCCAGCCCCTCAGTGTCTGTCCTGTCAGGAGGGGCCCAGGACTGACCACAGCACTCGAGGTGTGGCCTCACCAGTGCCCAGCACAGTCACTTTCTTGGTCCTGCTGGCCATGTTATTTCTGAGACAGGTCAGGATGCCATTGGCCTTCTTGGCCACCTGGGCACACGCTGGATCATGCCCAGCCGCTGTGGACCAGGTTCTTTTCCACTGGGCAGCTTTCCAGCTGCTCTGTCCCCAGCCTGTAGCACTGTCTGGGGTTGTGACACCCAAGTGTGGACCTGGCTCCTCACCTTGTTGAACCTCCTACAGTTGGCCTCAGCCCATGGATCCAGCTGGTCCAGATCCCTCTGCAGATCCTTCCTGTCTTCTGGCAGATCAACACCTCCACCCAACTTGGTGTCATCTACAAACTGACTGAGGGGCACTTGGTCCCCTCATCCAGATCATCAATAAAGATACTAAATGGAACTCCAGGATTAAGTTGATAACGATGCTCTCATCAACACATACTAGATGTGTTGATGAGAGCAGGCACTCCACAACCTCTTATGGCAACCCATGCCAGTTGATTGCTGCACTAATTAAGATGAGGGTAGTTACTGTGGTATGAACATTTGTTGTTCCCTCAAGGTTTTTTCTCATGTAGTAATGAAAAACCTTGTTTTTTGTTGAGCTTTTCTTCCTCCGTATCTCCTTCCCCCCCATAATTCTACCTCCTTTTACCCTTCTAGAGTTCCTTACCAAATTTCAAACAAAATGAATTTTCTGTTGTCCGGCAACACGAAGAGTTTATTTGGCTTCATGACTCTTTTGTTGAGAACGAGGACTATGCTGGCTATATTGTAAGTACTGGTATTCTTTTGGTTTATATGTGCCATTTTCTGTGGGCTGGATCAAAACTACTTGAGACTGCTTTTAAATGCAGTGGAAACAGCAGGTATTCACTCCTTATAAAATCAGATAAGCTTCTCTAATACGTCATTTTATGCAATTACACAAAATTAATGGTTGAAGCGAGCTTGGAAGAAAGCTACAGTAGCTGTCATACTTTCTTGCCCTTTACTCCTAAGAAGTGAGTAGTTTAATTTGTCTCCAAGTGTATTTTTATGCCACTGTGTTAAAAGTGTGGGAGAGTATATCTGAACTGTATAACTTGGTGGTATTGTTTCTGCAAGCTAATGTTTAATCAAGTTACATGGGGAACCTCAACATACAATAACTTACAGTTTGAAGTTAATTTCAGGCATTCCAGGAACAGAGGTCTCTAAACAGGCACCATATGATACTGCATATTAAAAATGGTGCTGCTTTTCATATGTTAATTGCAAATAGGAATATTTTTCATCTTGGTGTGAAAGTTTGGTATTCATTTTGTGTTTGGGGGGTATTTGCTGATTCAGAGGGTAAACAGGTATTTCTAATTGATTACTGGGTAAATTATAATGAGTATAATCTGTGATGGTCATACCATTATTGAGCTGGTCTTTTCTTAGTCAGAAAAGCTATTTGAAGTGACTAGACCTTCAGTGTGGTAATAACTAGTTCCAGACAGTTGACTGTCTAGATGGATTTTTCTTTTTTTTTTTTTGTAATATGTTATTGTAATGGGCCCATGTCAGTAAATTAAAATTTAAACATATTTGGTTCTGTGTTCCTTTCCCAGCACCAATTCAGGTTTAGTTTGACTCTGATGTTTCCTCTTTCAGTGTTAATATACTGTATTACAAAATTAACCTAGAGCCTTGTTGACTGGGGGCTTTGTTACTTCAACACATATGTCTTTAATGTCAGCAGTGCTGCAAGAAAGAGCTAGTGCCTGCAAACAATAGGGAATGATTTTCTTGGTTTCAAGTTTTGGGAGTTAGAAATGGATGGTGTGAAAACAATTCTGGAATTCTTTTTTCTTCTTTCTTTAAATGAGAAATAATCCTTACCAAATAAGCTAAACCAAAATAAATTAAAAATATTTTTTTCAAGTTTTAAGTCATTGTCATGGGAAATGAAGTATTATTTGACTTCTGTTGTAATTAAACTGAAGCCATTACTTTATACTTTAGTAATCTTCAAGGACACTTGACTGAAATTGGTGTAGTAATGCAGCACAAATAACTCATGAAAAAGAGACTTTATCCAGAAATGCTGTAATGAATGATGAAAGAGAGAAACATGTATTAAAAAGCTGCAGGCAGTCTACAGTTCCTGTACTGTGAATGGGTGTTGTTTCACTGAGAAAATGAGAACTTAAAAAAAATTGGATTAAATTCCAGATTCCACCAGCACCACCCAGGCCTGACTTTGATGCCTCCAGGGAGAAACTGCAGAAACTTGGAGAAGGGGAAGGATCAATGACTAAAGAAGAATTCACCAAGATGAAACAAGAACTGGAAGCGTATGTAGACTTGATTACTACTTTATTAATTTATTTATATTCCAGAACTTTTAGTGCTGTTTGCTGTCCCATGTTTCTGATCTCACTGTAATGGTTCTCTGTGAAACATAGACTTGAGAATCCAGCTGTTGTATAACCAAGGTTACTCTTAGTGATCATGATCAGTGCCATTAGGAAAATTGTAGAAATAATTTCATGGAAGATCTTCTGAAACAGGAAATAAATTAGCTTGTTCTGGAGCATTCTTTCATAAGAAGGAAAGTGCTTAGATCCTGTTCTTCACAGAACATCTGCAAAGGGAGGAGATAACCTCTATCTTTTTTAGTTCTGGTATTCCACATTTGATAAGTATAATTAGACTTCAGGGTAATACACGCAGTGATTGGGAGTAGGGATTTGTGCATGTGGTTGGTACTGTAAACATAGATGCCAACCTTCTGTTCCCCAAGAAATACAAAGATTCCTTTTTTGACACTTTTTTTTTTAAATTTTTGCACAAGGAGAATATACTTCCTGAAAATACTATTTTCCCTTACTATGAATTTAATTTATATTGAAATAACTGCTCTGAAGCTTCTTGTTCCATATTGAGTTACACAGTGAAGTTTCTCCTTGCTTCGTCCATTTTCTTTATCATGCATTCACTTCTTTGATCTTTTTCCTGTCATTGGTTTCAGTTTTCAAGTGTATATTTACGCTGCTTCTAGACTGCTTCTATCAAGAGCTCTGAATTGGCAAGAAAAGTACATAGAACTCTTACAACTGCTGCTTTCTCTCCGAACTTCAGCTGCTGTGAGCAAATGTCTTAAAAAGCTCTGTATTAGTGATATGTACAACATAATTTATAGCAGAGTAGATATACACTTCATATGCAGAAAACTGGAAATGAGCAGAACACTATAGATTTTAAAGAATCTGGTTTTCCAGCGGCCCTGATCATGATTCTCTTGTGGTCTGGTTAGGGGTTGGATAACACAGAAAACTTTGGGTTTCTTCTACTGCCACCTCCATCCTCTGCATCCTCCTTTTTTGTCTTCACTGAATGACTACTACTCTCACTGAGATCAAACATCTCCCAACACTGGCCCTGCTGGTTTGCTGGTATGTAAATCTTAACCTCCTTGCACATAGTGGAAGGAAAAGCACTGATTTTAATTTCACTGTTTGACCTCAGAATGGGAAAAAGAGCCCTTTCCTCATTTTTAGATGAGTTGCATCTTACTCATTGAATTTGCAAAGCACAATGAAGTCTAGCAAACTTGTATTGATAAGAGTGCCTTCCTCTTAATTAAATTGCAAGTGAGTGATTGCATTGAAGTTGAGTTGGCTGAACTGGGCAACTATGTGATTGTTATGGTTAAATGGGGTTTTTTTGTTGTACCTACCAAAAACAGCTCTTAATTTCACTTCTAGAACCACTATGAAGTGAGACATCAATGTAAGCTTTGGCTCAAAAAGACTAGGTGCTTTAACATGAAATAAAAGACTGTCTAAACAGCTAACAAAACTACATAAACATATAAATAAGTAAGGAGGGTGCAAATGGGCAAGGGGATGGAGATGGGGAGGAAGGAATTTGCACATCAATACACAGTGCTGAGGGACTGTAGTCTGTACCTTAGTTTCTTGAATTTTGGGGTGCTTGGAAAAGGACAATGAAATGAGGTTACACTTTCAGCAAACCAGTGTCTGTTAGCTAACCATAAAAATTAGAGTGTATTTGTTGAATCTTCATGAAAAGTCTCTCTGTAATGTGTTTGGGCTTCAAATTTCTCCCTAGTATTAACACTGCAGTATTTATTTATGTCTATATCAAACATTGGAGTGATAAACTCCAATATATTGGCTTGTAATTTTGTACCCTTACTAAGGATCTCTTAAAGCTGTTCACTAGGTTTATCTCAATCTAAATTGCTTCATATGAAATTCTTATGTCTGTCTTATTTCTTGTTTTTAGTGAATATTTGGCAATATTCAAGAAGACAGTTGCAATGCATGAAGTGTTTTTGTGTCGTGTGGCAGCACATCCTATTTTGAGAAAGGACTTAAATTTCCATGTATTCTTGGAATATAATCAGGATGTGAGTATTGAAAACTGAATTGCTGGCAAGAGAAATCAAGATGTGCTTTTATGGTGGGATGGAAAACTGATTAAGAGGGAATTACCTCCTGGAGCAAATTACATCAATTCCTTCATGCCAGACATACTTGTGTCATAAAAGTTAGAAATTCATTTAGTCTGTAGGAGTTCATTTTCTGCCACCTGGGGAACCAAATGCACTCTGTGCTTTAACCTCAGCATCAAAAAGATTACTGGAAATCTAGTATATTTTGGATTAAAAAGATTAGCTTTTGGTGGTGATTTCACTTGATAGTATACTTTTCCACTCTTTGAATTATTTTTATTTGCTGTGGAGAAGAATGATGTAACAAAATGGAACACTAATTTTTTAGCATTTGGAACTTCGGTGTAAATTCTGTTGCTAACAAAACTAGAGAGAATTTCTGATGAAATATTTTGATAATGCTAACGATGTGAGTGAAAATGGGGTTAATTTTTTTCTGAATATTGGACTAGTGTGGCTATCCACATGTAACAATGAATTGAGATAATGGAGAGTACTTTTGGATTCATAAGCTTTTGTTGTTGGAGACAGTGTTTGCTCTTATTCTGCAAAGAGTTTCAGTTACTTTTTAAAATTGCAGGAATCAACATTAAGTGGAAGAAATTATTACACAGACTGGCTCAACTGCATGCATACTTAATTCAAAATATGTTACAGAGGTTCCTCTGTTGCTTGATGTAGAAATGCTTACAGGTTCAGGCACTCAGTTTACTTAAACTGGGAGTAGTTAGATGGACAGGAAGAGAGAGTGTGAGGAGGCTTAAACCAGCACGATCCTCTGGAAGTCAGAGATCTGTCATTCACCAGAGAGTAAAACATGGTTGTGTTAACTCAACTATTGTTACAGCAACTCAGCTATACTGTGCATGATAAAAACTGTGTTATTGGTAACTGAAATGTGCACTCTGTACAGCAGGTGCTAGAATGGTGCTGATCTCTTTTTTTTCTTTTTTTTTTCCCTAGAATGGTGTTTTAGGTGATAAACAATCTAGTGAATGAGGTAGTCTTCATTCTGTATGCAAGGTGCCCTGTCCCCATTAGTGCAGAGTATAAGAATAAACAGAGAACAGTAGAACTATTTTAGTACAGCTGGTAGGGGTATGTAGTTCTATTTGATTTTTTAAAGCTTGTATTACCTCCAGAATATGAATTAACATAAATTAATTTGTTTTTCAGTTGAGTGTTCGTGGGAAAAATAAGAAAGAGAAACTTGAAGACTTCTTCAAAAATATGGTTAAATCAGCAGATGGTGTCATTGTTTCAGGAGTAAAGGTGAATACTGCTTCACATAGCAAGATTTAAAATGTATTAACATTTGTCACCTTCTTTAATGAAGCAGAATTTTACATAGGTACAAAAATGGATTTTTATCGTGATATCTAACTTAAGGATTAGTGGCAAACCATGGGTGAGAACTTGTGGTCTGGATAGAAATGAACTGAGAGCTTTCTTATGGCCTTTCAGTACTCTATGAAATTAATCACCTTTTTAATACATAGATAACTGATAATCTTGTTGGGTTTTTTTTTGTTGAGCCCTGCCATTTTATATAGTGGAAAGAAGAACTAGGTCTGACAACTGCTTCTGTTCAGAAGTTACTAATGGAGTGAATTTTCCCAGTCTTTTAGAATCTGTCTGCTGTTTCAAAGAGAAGCAGTAGAGGTTATATGATTTTTCCCATCTCCTAGATGTAAGAATGTAACTGAGGAAAAAAAAAGTAATGAAAATTCGATTTCATTTATACTTTTCCAAAAGCTACAAGATACTTTTATAGCAAGCAGAAATTCTGCAGAGAATGATTTTTAATCTCTTTTCTTTCTAGTAGTGACCTTCCATTTGGTAGCAATTTTTACAAGAGTCAAAAATGTCTAGGTTAATTTTTTTTTTTTTTTTGAAACTGCTGGAAAGTGGATGTGACCATGGATTAATTATGACTTGGAGAAAAATATGAAGTCCAAATAACTTCCAGTTTCATGATACTGTTCAAAGCCCAATTTGTAGGCTATTCCATGGTATTGAGCATCTGTGTTATTTTAGAGGGTTTTTAAAAATAAGTATAAGCCAGTTATCTCAAATTATAATACGGAAAATATTAACATTTACCTTTGTTTACCAAATTGAAAGAAGTCTGTCATTAGGATCAGTGTTCTGAGCTAGGAGTTCAAATCATCTTGTCTGAGACCTCAGCCTCTGTGCTGCTGGGTGACTTTCATCCCTTCTCCCCTTTTCTGAGTAGATTGCATGGATTCTATTTGTCTGTCACCCTTGGTGATCCTTTGCTATTCCTTCATGTTTAGTTATATAGACCTTTAGGATACTTGTTGCAGATTCTTAATTCTTACTAAACTCTTAATAAAACTTAAGGTCATGATATAAGTGGAGAAGAAATCAGTTCATATAAATGGTGTTTTAGAGAATGAAACCAGATGCATTTCCTGTCACAGCAGCAGTGAAATGTGCAACTTTACTCTGCAATTGCTCTGTGGAGAGTGGGTGAAATCCTTTTTCTTAAATGTTCCCTTTTTTTGTAGGATGTGGATGACTTCTTTGAACATGAGAGAACATTCCTTGTAGAATATCACAACCGAGTCAAAGATGCCTCTGCCAAATCTGATAAAATGACAAGATCACATAAAAGTGAGTTTTTCAGGGTGAAAATAGTACTGGTTAAAGTGTACAGAAGTTGTTAGTGAGGAAAAGTCATTTTTAGTTTACTTTTTGCATATAAAAAGTGAATTCATTTCTCCAAGTGTAGCCTTCCCTATCTAAAGAAGTTCAGTCTGAATTTCTGAGTTTAGGCTTTGCTGCAGTAGAGTAGATGGAGTAAGAAGAGCCTACTATTCTTCCTGCTGTCTGCTTGAAAAGAATTACACTTTAAGTATTAATAGTTTTTTGAAGTCTGACTCAGTCATTTAGGTGTAGAGATGGGTAATATGGCAGTACAGGTGATTTTACTCCTAGTGCAGTTGTTCTGGATTGGATGTGGTTGATTCCATTGAGGGCAATCTCTTGGCAAACTGAGCATTGCATTACCTTACTAACAAAGTTACCTTTGCTTGTAGCAAACTCCTGTTTGGGCCATTGGTTCTGACTAGGTTTCCATTTTTAAGTCATTTAGAGTGGAGACAGCAATGTGTACGTTGAGTAGTCTGGTTGGCAGGATCCCTTTTCTTCCTGAGACAAGATTTACCACTTGCCTGTGATTTGTCTTTGTGAGCTGAGTGCTAGCCATTGTGATTTCTGAAAGCTCTAGATGGCCTTCTCAAGTGCAATTCATTTTTTTGAGAAAATGAAAAATCTTTGGGTTAGGACTATTGTGTTTGATTTAGGATTACTGTGCTTTGAGATGCTCAGAATAAATTGGCCTGTGTTGCCTTTGATTTTAAGTTTTTCTGCCCAGATAAATCAAAATTGATCTTCCAGATTCTGTCTGTTCCTTGAAGTTTGGGTCTGATTTACAGATACTGTCTTTGCTGTCTACAGTAATATAGTTCATACAAAACCAGGTCACAAACCCTTCATGAATCTCCATTGATAAGATCTCTAAAATGGATATTGGATGAGATGTTAAACCAAGCATTTACTGAGTTCTTCAGATGCTTCTCTTGCTGTTAGATGAATGCTGAGACTTTTGTAGTTTTAGTATCTGTGCTAGAAGATGGAAGGAGTCAGATATGGCTCAATGAGCTAAGGGCCCTGTATCTGCATTCAGTTCCCACCTGAAGTGGTTTCTGGTGGTTTTGGTTGCTTTCTTAAAATGAGAACTGAACTTCATTCATGGTAATGAAGTGCCAAGATTTATTTACAGAATGAGAAAGGCTTTAACATTGGCTGTAGAAGTGGGAAAATCCTTTGAAATTAGGTTGTAGAGGATCTGATGGGAAAGGATTGATCAAACTCATGACAAAGCTTCATTGGTTTCCAGGCTCAAATCACATACAGTGTTTACTGTCAACTTCTGCCAAACTGTGAATTGGGACAAATGGCACCTTTTGGAATTCTGGCTAGAGGAGTAGAGCAATGACCTGGGGAACCTGTTTTGGAAATGGGCAATCTGTAGTTTATGGATAACATGATCAACAGAAAGCTGCAGGTCTTGCAAAGACACCAACTTGCTATTTCCAGCAGAAAAATCAATTTTTATGTTGAAATTGGAGGAATAGAAGGGGAGATTAATTGCTTCCTAATACCATTCTTCACTGTAACCAGCTGCATTGATAACGTATTGAGTAATGAATTATGTGCAAGCTGACCCACTCAATCTGTTAAGGTTGTGTTATTAGGAAAAAATAATTCTGCTTAAAGGCATATAAACTTCAGAAATAACAAACAAATGTATTTTCCTGTTCATTGCTTGGATCTGTTAGTTTTCATCATCCATTGAGTTAATATTTAAAGCTTTTTTAAAAAGGTCTGTATGCAAAGAATTGGTTTTTATGTTTTTTATATTATATAGCAATACCTCACTAGTGAAATTATGCAGCCTTCTTACAAATGTTGCTTCTAATTTATTGTTTAAAGTGATTTAACACGAATGCTACTTTAACCAGTAACTGGTTATTGAAGAGGTAAAGGTTTTCCAAAAACAGAGATGTGCTAGAAAATGTGTTGTGTATATAGTGCTGTATTTTTTGTAGTTTGGGGTTTGTAGTCAATTAACTGCTCTCAAGCACACAGGCTTTGTTACTGTTAAACTGTGATTTTTTTCCCAAATGGTTTTAAAATAATATTTAAATTCAGACTTTAACCATTAAGTTTGTACATCTTCCACCAAAATAAAACATAAAAAATTGCACAATTAATTCCCCCAGCAGGTTGTAATTGCATAAAATACTCCTAGATAAATTACAGACTGCACAATTTGGTGAAACCGCTGTTTTTATTGTGTGAAGTTATCCTTCCTATTAAGTGATGAGATTGCAGTTTTATTTCTACTTCTGTGTTAAAGCATGTTCTTTTGGAAAAATACCTATTTTTGAAGAAAGGAATTTCAAGGCTTTCAGAAAGAAGAGGAATGAGGTAGTAAAACAAGTGCTTGTTTGTTTTTCTAGATGTGGCGGATGACTACAATAGAATTGGTTCTTCGTTATACGCATTAGGAACGCAGGACTCCACAGATATATGCAAGTAAGATATTGTTAATAACCTATGGGGCAGTTTGCTGTGTAGCAGTCTTAATGGTGGCCTGTGAGATTGGTAACTCTTGTTAGGAGGAAACCAGAACTTATTACAGCTGTATGACATTAAATCATTTTCTCCTCTAGTATTTCATTGCTTTAGCAGGCTGCATTTAACAGTTTTGTTTTAATATTCGTCTGTAAAAAAATGCCAATTTCTAAAGTCTGTAGAAAATTGGATAGTTGAGATGGGAAAGTCCTCATCAAATAAGGAAAAAAACCCACAATTCTTTCACCATTTAAAAAAAATGTTCCAAATTCTTTGATATATGCAGCAGCACAGGTCTCAGTCTGAGTATATGGATTTTTTTTTGAGTGTACCAACATCCTGAAAAATAGTTCTGCTGTTCTGGTAAGTTTACTGCCCTTAGGAAAACAAAGGAATCTTCAGGGATCCCCAGAACTTTAGAAGAGTATCTCTATGTAGAGATGTTTGTCCTTTAGTCTTTCAGTGATTTGCTTGAAGATGAAACCTGGTGTATCTGACTATTAAACTTAGTTACTAGCTTAAAGAAGTCAGTGCTTGTCAACATACACACATAGTTAGTGTGATGTTGGTGTCAGTGTGATGACAGGTAGGACATGAAAGTTAACTTTCTAATATACCTGAGATGTGGTGATAGCTTATATACCAGGTACTTTGATGATGGTATTGATGTTTGTTGTAGTCCATTAGGGTGTGTCAGAAATCACATCTGTCCTCTGTCAAAATAGTATCATTTGACTGTAATTCAGTCTCCTCTAGGACTGAAGCCCTGTATTGTCTCTGCAGTGGAGATGTTGCCACACTGTTGCTCAGCATCCCTGAATTCCTAGTAGGACATATGTCAGGTTTACTGGGTGAAGAAAAGTACATTCAGATTTCTGTAAAGGACACTTGATAATAGTGTAAGACCATTGACCATGGTGCTGGTGTTAGGGGTTTAATTCACAGAAGCATAAAGAATCCTTGAGGAGCTGAGCAATTATTCTTTACTTGAAAATATCCATCTGTTATGCTTTGTTTGTCCCTTACCTTTCTTACATTGCCCAGTTCCCACATGTTTGAAGTTTGATACTAGTATGTTTTCTGAGTTCTGTGAATTATAATTGTAAGCAATGCCTTTGCAATCTTTATTGCCAGACACAGGCTATAGTGTGAGTTCTGGAACTTAGACTGTTCAAAACAATGTTGTAATATGAGCTGTTTCCTTTGCACAGGTTTTTTCTGAAGGTGTCAGAGTTATTTGACAAAACAAGGGTATGTACTGTGAAATGGACTCATGTCTCAACAAGGCATTAATATGTGAATTAATATGGGTGCTTCTAGATGGAGCATTTAAGCAATGTGTGGTATGGAATGAGAAAGTGTAAGATTTCAGTTATGTTTTGTAAAATGAACCTTTGGACTCCTCAGTCCAAACATTTCTAGGCAGTCTGCTGTAATACCCTTCTGTTCCTCTAAAATGCATTGAGGTCTTCCATACTTGTTACTGGGAGTCACATGGATAAAAGAAATGAAGACATTGAATCCAAAACAATGGTGGTCATGCTGCTTTTTTTCTGGAGGCAAGATCTGTTTCTGCAGTTATTTGACTCAAAAGTAATATTGCTTATGCTTGTAACCAGTTTTTCATATATCTTCTCTTTTGCCTTACTTATTTGGCTTGGTAGAGAGAAGATGTATGCCGTGTATCAGGAAAACTTCTAAATGAAAAATATGTGCATTTCCTAAACTGGCAATTGTATCTGCATTAACACATACTTTAAAGAAAATTGACAGAATTACTTGTGCTTTGACTCAAAATGTTGCATTTCAGAATTTATCTTTTTTAAATTAGAGTTTAAAAAATGCACTTGAAGACTCTTTCTAATCTGTTTCAAATGCAAGCAAATTAGTTTATTGGTTTTTAGACCACTTAGCACATGCAGTCACACAATTAGTCTGCCAAGGTGCCTTAAAAATTTGTTTTCCTTTGATTTCAACAATATAAAACTGCTTATGCAAGTCTTAACATAAGTTTATTTCTCTACATCTTTTCTAGCATATGATAAATATAATTACTATTGGGAAAAAAAAGCAGTTTTTAATACAGAAAGCCAGTTGCCAATTACTGCTCGCAGAGTAGCTTATTCCTTACATTTTAATACAAAATCCTAATACTGCTTCTTTGCATCTTTAAGTATCTGATCATTAAAGCCTGATCTTAGTTTTTGAAAAAGACCATCTGTTGTGTACTGCATATTGTACATTTAATTTGTATCATACAAATGAATACCCAAAGTCTGGTTGTTTTTAGGTTGATCCTTTTGCTTACTGGTTTTTTTGTTTGTTTGTTTTATGGTGGTGTTTTGTTTTGTTTTTCCAGAAAATAGAGGCTCGAGTATCTGCTGATGAAGATCTTAAGCTTTCTGATCTTCTGAAATATTACCTTAGGGAATCTCAAGCTGCTAAGGTGAATCTATGGGTTTTTGTTCAGTGAAACTGGGGGTTTTTAACATTAAAAAGAAAAAAAATAAAGGAGAGAAAGTGATACGGGCTCATCAACTCACAACACAGATAGATTAAAATGCTGCCTCCTCTAGCCTGCAATTTTCCCCTTGGCTGTAAAACCTGTTTCTGTTGAATATAAGGAGTAACAAAGTAGTTGCTGATGTGGGACTGACTGTGTGGAACTGAGTAAGCCACTTGTCAAGGCCAAATCATGCAGTAACAAGAAACACTGGAAGGGCTGTTCTCGTGTTTGCAGTGTGTTTGGTGTTTGTAATTGCAAGCAATTCTGCTTTTTTTTAAATATTAAAATTGGATATTCCATATAATCTACTAGTGCTGATACGAAAACACGTGGGCTGAATTTGATATTCTGTGCTTGCAGAAAATTTCATTCTTACTGTTGTTTGATGTGAGATGATTAAATTATATCACAGAATGAGCAAGCATTTGACAGTAAACATCTGTAGTTACAAGATCACAAACTGTTGCACAAAAAATGTTACTACTGCTTCTTGGGCTCTGTGTGTATTTCAGATACATAATCTAAATGTAGTTTGTTTCTAATCTGAGAAGCTGTGAAATTTCCCATGGTTTGCCTTCTTTGGCTTTTTGGAGTTTGATCTAAGCCATCTGTTGCTAGCCTCTGTCAGACAAGATGGAGACCAAACAGTATTATGTTGTGGATCTATCTAGTATGGACATTCCTGTGACTTGGAGGATGAAGTACAGTGAATGCAAATAATTTACTAAGAACTAAAATACAGCAACAAGGACTAAAATTAATTTGATTTTTTAAATTACTTGGAATATAATAAAATCCTTGGGTAGAGTCTTATAAACTCCATACAACCTTTGTTTTTTTAATAGGATCTCCTATATAGACGATCTAGGTCACTGGTGGATTATGAAAATGCTAATAAGGCATTGGATAAAGCAAGAGCAAAAAATAAAGATGTGCTGCAAGCTGAAACTACTCAGCAAATATGCTGTCAGAAGTTTGAGAAAATTTCTGAATCAGCAAAACAAGGTATTTGGGTGGTCCTTGATCCTATGTTACTACTTGAAATTAACATTATAGTATGTTACTAATGAGAATTAATGTAATTAATAAGAATATATTTTTGTACTGTTTCCTAAGCAGGAATATTATTTTTTAATTATTATTTACTTATTTTAGAAAGTTCAAATTTTATTTTTCTTTGGCTTCTTATAGCTCTGATAGGTAGAGCAAAGTCTAGGTGCAAATTGCTTGTTAAGCTTTTTTCCCCACATACATAAGCTAGGATATAAAATGATAACAGTTAGCAGTAATAGCAAACAAATATTTTAGTGTTAAAATTCCCCTTTTGGGGGGAATTATGCTTTCTTCTGTGAAGGCACCAGTCTGACCAGTCTGTCACAGATACAATACTACATTAGAGGAGGGAGAAATAATGAAATGAGATTTCACTGAATTACAGAGTTAGTAGAGAAAACGAACCTTATTTACATGTTACTTTTCTGGAAACTTACTGTCTTTTTTAGGCTAAACTTCAGTGAGTTAGTAGGTGTCTGAGTCATCATTTGTGGCAGATCTGTTCAAGGTTTAAACACTATGCTCTCCTGTTTTTATCATTGAAGAGTTGTTTGAGCCTGTAAACCTGGTTAATGATTCCTGTAAATGAGACAGTGGAGAATGAGTGATCCTGTTAGCCACAATGGTATATGCAGAAGGCATACTGTTGTTCACCCTAGTTTTAGCTTAGCTATTCCCTGAAGACTTTCAAGTAGCAGCCTTGAAAGAACAGTGCAGTGGAATAAGAGAAATAAACGTTAAAAGCACCCACTTGGCAGTCTTTTTTTCCAAAGAGCTTAGTGTCCACAAAAGGTTATCTAGAGGTGAGGAGCTGCCGTGGTGGTTTCCTTTCTTCCAACTGAGTGGCAGCATTTGTGAGCCCAGAATGTGCTGAGATTAAACCTGAGGTTTTTCTTTGTTCCTTCTCTCACCCTTTACCTCTTCCATCCTGAAGGAATATCTATCTGTTAATAGCTGAGGTCACTAGCAGGGATACTGTTAATGAGTCCATTTTTATTTTCTGTAGAACTGATAGACTTTAAGACAAGAAGAGTTGCAGCATTCAGAAAAAATCTGGTGGAACTAGCAGAACTGGAATTAAAGCATGCTAAGGTAACTGTGATCCTTTTTGGCCTAT
Organism: Melozone crissalis; assembly: GCF_028551555.1. Classification (NCBI taxonomy): domain Eukaryota; kingdom Metazoa; phylum Chordata; class Aves; order Passeriformes; family Passerellidae; genus Melozone; species Melozone crissalis. The sequence continues at coordinate 31,528,715 of NW_026535796.1, read as the reverse complement.
ATTTCAAGTGATTTTGAATATTTGATTAACCAAAATGGCTACAGTTGTTGTATGATACACACTTCACATTCAGGAGGGAGAATTTTAAGTTTTGTCCGGAAAGATTAATTTCTTTAATAAAGAGAAAATGAAGTATAGGTGAAGTGTCTCAGAGATTGATATGCTTGAGGCGCCTTTGGAAAACTCATATCCTGGAAGAGAATTTTGCCTTCAGTTTTGTGTTTGTCTGATGATATTTACATCTACAGAATTTGAAAACTTACCTATTTTTAAAACTTCATCTCTCCATTTCACTATAAGAAACAAAGTGGTTTCTCCTGTTAGCCAGATTTTGGGACTTGATATATAGGATATTAAGCATGAGATCACACTGGCCTCTCTGGTATGATGAATATGCTTTTTCAACCTTTTTGCCTTTAAGCTCTAAACCATTAACAAAAGAGGCATGTTGCAGATAGCCTTTTCAGGAACAAAAATTTTTGTGGGAAAATAACTTTAGGAGGCCTGTACTGCCCTTAAGTTTCACAATGTATTTGGTTTCATGGATGACTACAACAGTCTCTTATTTGAACAGTCTTACAGCTGGAGGCAGCTTTCTTTTAAAAATCATTTCTTTAGCATTTCTCTTCAAATCTGAAACTGCATTGGTTAGGAAGCTGTGAATTAACTCAGAATATATCTGTTGAAAGGACTTGTTAAGAGGTGTATTGCTGCTTTACTTTCTTTTCAGTAGTGTTGATGGTGTCATTCTTCCTTCTGCTAAACCCATTGCTTGTAAAACCCATGTGCAGTAATAAGAGTTGTTTGGGGAACTTTTTTTTAAAGATCTTTGTAGGTGTAAGTTCAGCTAATTGAGATATTTATGTATTGCTGGTAAAGCAATCAGTAATGTATGGAACACAGCACTCTTTTTTTCAGATGAACAGTCCTTACTTTAAATTATCCTAGCAATCTTCCTTGAACATTTTTTATTGATTTGCCATATTGTGCTTTAGTAAGGGAGTGCTTCTGTCCTGCTTCAGTCATTGACTCTTCATCATCTCTTGTAACTGACTCTTGCTGAAGTCTCCACATGCCTTGAAGTGGAATGCTTAGACAATGTCTCTGTCTTCTATTAAAGAATCACTTCTTTTAACTATGCAAGTCACAATGTTGGAATAATATTCTCTTTAATTTTGACAGCTAATAACTGTGGAATGCAGGGGGAAGATGCTTAAATTATGTAGCTTTCAACTTGATACATGTTTCCTGTGTCCTCAGTACCTGGAAGTTCTTGAAGATTTTTAGCTTTAGTTTGTTGTCACAGCTTGTGTTTATGAATAGTCTCTCTGTGACTTACCTTGTCTTAGTAAATTTAATAACAAGGAGTCCATGAACTGGATATAGAACCTCTGAATTGTAGTTCTGCTTTTGAAGATGAATTTTTTTTGCTGACCCTTTTCACCTACTTTATCATGGAGCACACCATTCACCAGACAGTTTTTAATCTTTAAAGCTTTACAATAATAAAAGGTCATTTTGACTAAGAATGATAAGTCTTGAAACATTAACAAATGCTGTAACTTGTTGAATGAAAGATGTTTCATTTCTCACTAGGTTTGAAGATTCTCTTTTTCAATGCCACTGTTTCAAATTTAAAAACAAGCAAAGCTACAGATGGATCAGTTTGGTTGCAATGTTTTTCTTTCTGTGAATTCTGAGTTTGATTATTGCAAAATTTACAAGTACAGTGGGTTGTACTTTTCAACATTATATAATGGGAAATGTTCTTATTAATGCAGTAACCAAGGTATTTGAAGAGGGACTTATGGATAAATTTTTAATTTTTATTAGTCTATAAGAGTATTGAAGGATGAAATGGTTTGATGGACACTTTCTAGGTTAGTTCCATAAAAGAAGATAATAAGATATTAAAAGACTTGTTTGTTGGGTTGGGTTGTGTTTTGTTTTGTTTTTATATAGTATTGTGCCCTGATGTGGGAAGAGCAGTGCTAGAGGAATATGAAATGCAAATCATGAGCAATGCTTCCATTTCAAGGACTAGGTAACCCTGGTTTTGACTGGGCTAAGCTGGGCTGTTTCTAGACACCTAATTGCTCTGGAAGACTAATGGAAGTATAAAAGAAAGCTGTGTTTTTCATGTAGGCAGTCAATTAATTACATCAGCCTAAAAGCCTCCTGCTTCTTGGTTTTTGGCAAAATACTTTGCCTGATGCTGGCAGTCTCTGTCTCTGTGCTTTTGCACTTCCTGGAGGCAGACATGTGAAGTTTTAGCAGCAGCAAAATGGCAATTGCTTGGTCAATGGAGTGTGGAGCACAGTGCTGACAAACTTTGCAACATGAGCTATTGCCCAAGTGTATGTACGTGTGTGCTTCCAGCAAAAATGCCAAGTAGGGAGGAGGTCTGGGGACAGTGGATATACTGCTGCAGCCTTTTGCTAGAAGTCTTCTATTATGGGCTGTCTTTTTCAGCAGTGAGTGCCTCCAGACTAGATGCCATGCAGATGCATCTGTTTCTGAATCAGTCTTAGCTGTGTATCTTCTGGACTTGGAGCTGCCTCACACAAAAAACATAGAGCTGAAATATGATGTAGCAGTTGTGTGTTGAACTCACCTGAGAGGCTCTTTTGGAGGAATTTGGACACAATGAAGGCTGCTGCTTGACTTGCAGTTTAAAGTTACTTGCTCTGTGTGGAAAGAAAAACACAAATCCTAAAATACAGAGGTTGCTGCACAGAAGAAGTCAAGAGTGACCAAAGAATTGAGAGAAGGTTCTGAGGCACAGCTTGCATTTTGTGAACTATACCTGCTTGTAGCTCTAGAAGACTTGAGGGCCATAGGGAAATAAACTCAGTAAATCAGGGACACTGTACATACAAATTCTAAGTAAACCCTCCCTGCCCAGTTATGTTCATACTACTTCCCTATAACATACTTCTTGGAAGTATTAATATCCTCTTCTCCTTTTGAATAACAACTCAAGACTTTTGAAAAAGCTAAAAATCAGACTGTGGGTTGGGTTTGCTTTAAGATGATGAAAAGGCAGACTGCTGCCAGGAAGGATGATGATGCATGATTCTTCCTTTCCCTTATGTTGGCACAGTTATGTGTGCAGCTGCATAGTAAGAAGGGCTGAAGGTTGCTCTGGGTTTTCCTAAGCTTTCTTTGTCTTGTTTTCACAACATCCCTTGTATCAAAACACACAGTTTTGTCTGGGAGGGTCTGGTAATAAAAGAGAGCTGCTTTCTTAGCAGCAGCATGTACACTAGATCTATTTAGAACAGCTGCCAAACTGAAGCTTTAGATTATCATTGGTCAGTGACCTACTCTAAACATGCTGATATTTCTTTTTCTGTGGCCATTCTGGCTGATCACCCCCGCTAGGTAGTGCTTAGCTTCTCTTTTGCTAGTTCTGTGTTTCTTCTTGACTTAATGCAGCTGTAGCTCATGTAAGACCTGAGTCAGTGTTTGGTCATTTTGGTGCAAAAGCTGAATTTGGTGTACACAGTTCAGCATTTTAAATGGTTGGATTTTGAGGTATTCCTGTGCTGGACTTTGTGTTCAGGAAGGGAGGTTTGATAGCTGCTGAAACTGCTACAGTTACAATCAAATAGCATTCATAGCCTTGGCTATACATTTGGAGTCTTTTGACATTGAATTGTAACTGAGTAACACAGCCACTTCCTTCATGTAAACAAACAGAAACATTTATTTTCCACAAATACTAACATATATACTCTTGCCTCTCTGCGTTTTTTGGAAAAAGAATTTCTTGTGTACTAGCAACAGATGTCTGTTTGGAGCCAATAGAAGAAGGAAGTAAGCAAAATGCAGTGCTAAGGGATTTGCTGAAATGTTTTGTCAGTAATTCTTTCTTTCCTGAAAAGGATGTTTGTGTCACTGTGATTCTGCCAATAATTTTAGTATCTACAGCTTAGGAGTGTGAGCTGGCAAGAAACACTTTTCTGAATCTGAATGTATTGGACTTTCTCAAGCTGTAGTGATGTAAGTCAAGTATGTCATATACTGCAGCCACAAGGAGTAATGGTTCACAGTTTCTATTGTCCTTGATTTATTATAATTTAAATAAGGTGGTTCTTGTGAACTTTGTAAATTTGATCTAATGACAATGAATTATGTGCCTGTTTGGAAAATTTGAGTAGACTGGCTGGCTTAGTCTGGAAATGACTGAGGTGTAAAAGATGTTGTGATGGTTTAACCTCAGCTGGCAAGTAAAACTCAGGAAAGTGAGAAAACTGGTGGGTTGAGTTAAAGACAGTTTAACAGGGAATGCAAAAGCCATGCACACAAGCAGAGCTAAGCAAGGACTTTATTCACTGCTTCCCATGGGCAGGCAGATGTTCATCCATCTCCAGGAGAGCAGGGCCCCATTATGTGTGACAGTGACTTGAGAGGACAACAGTCTGAATGCCTCCCTCTTCCTTCTTATTTCCCCCACATGATATACTAAGCATGATGTCATATGGTCTGGAATATCCCTGTGGTCACTTGGGGTCAGCTGTCCTAGCTGTGTCCCCTCCCATCTGTGCACCCCCAGCCACTTCTCCAGCGTGCCAGTACAAGAAGCAGGAAAGGCAGAGTCAGAGCTCCTTGGGAATGATTATGTCATCTCTATTTTATCAACATAATTTTCAGCACAAATCCAAAATATATCCCCATATTAGCCACTGAGAAGAAAATTAATTCTACCCCAGCCCAGCACAGATGTTCTGGTAACTGTTTTTTTTAGAGTGCTACATAATGGTCTGTAAATTACAAATCTGCTTCATGCTTCTGTAAGAAGATGGCCAAAAGGTTATTGTCACACTTTAGTTACAGGTGATGTGTGCAGCCCATAAGTGTACTTCAGATTGAATGCCATTTGAAGACTGAAGACTTCAGATTGAAGTATTCTTTTCAATTCATTAGATCATTATAGTCAAGAATCAGCTTTTCAGTAGCAGAGACCTTACATTTATGAATCCTGTACACCACAAAGATGGGTACATGTCCTCATGTATCTTGCTTATATAGAATTTATTCATTTCACCAAATTACAGGCATTCTGAAAAATACCTTGTCACTGTCCTCTGCCAGTCTAGACATAAAGAGACAAAAAAGCTGTTGAAGCTGTAACTGATATTGCTGCCTTCTAGATAAGACTGAGAAGGATTTAGTAGGCATAACTGGGAATCTGTTTTTAAGCCTTTAAATCAGTTAATTGCTTAATCTGGATTATAAGAACCTGAAGTGGGCATAGAATTATGATTTTAGCTTTTGGGGGTGAAAGATGAATGTCCTGCTTATCTATCACAAGTCATTGGAGCACTTTTAACTGAAGGAGTATTTACAAATTCTTAAGGACTTCTGTGGACTGTTTATGAAAGGCGTGGAAATCACAGATACTTACATGCTTTTGTGTGTCTGAATTTTTTATACGTTTCTTTTTTGTTCCAGAAATTATTTTAGAAGTCAGCAGTTTCTTCCATGTTCATAACTGGGCATTCAGACTGCTTTGTTCCTGCGTTTTATCTGAACCTGATAGGAATTACTCTTATCACTGTCAACAGCCCAACATTTTTTTCTTACATAGAGATTTCAGATTTGGGAACAAATGTAGTACAGGTATTTCATAGTGAATAGCTAGTTGTTTAAAGTGATCTAAGCATACATGAATGAACATACGAATACTGAGTTGTTTTGGTGGTGTTTTTTTCCTGCAAAGTAAATTCTGGCTTATTAATCACATCTGCTTAAATCAAAACAGTATCAGTTCTCTAAATTCATTCAGATACCTGAAAACCAGTGTGTATATTTTTATGGTAGAGCCAGAATGCTTTAAATAAGATTAAAAACTGTGTTTGGAAAGGCGGCCAGAGCTTGGCTTAGAGTTGAGTTAATGTTCTGATAATCACTGCTGTAGCTCCAGCTGTAATGGCTAAACTCGATGGCTGAATCACCTGGCTAAGCATGTCAGTCAGTCTGCTGTCTTTCTAACAGGGCCTCCTCCTTGAACAAAGCTGTCAGCTCAAATGGCTGCTGTAAGTGAGGAGATCCCGAGTGCTATGAATTGTTTAATATTTGCTGATGAATACAGTATTCACAGTATTCAGTAACACGTGAATACTTAGACTTAGGGGATCTCATTCTAGAAACAGAGCAATGGCCCTGCTATATAAAATATTTTAAACTTTGCAACTGTGAATTTCATTGCTGAGAGAGTGCTCTGCAGTGAATAGATTTTGTGGCCAGACTAGACCTCTAGGAAGAAATGTGAAAGGGTGTTAAGTGCTTATTTTTGAATCTCAGATTGGCTCTCTTTATTTCCATGACACTATATTCCTACATTCAAAAAAACTTTCAATAAAAAAGTTACACATATTTTTCCATAAGTTCAAAACCTGTCCATTCTTCTTTAGTTGTCATTGCTATTTAAAAAACATTGTTATGTCACAAGCTTAAAAGAAAGAAGACAAATGTGGTGATATTTTTCTTTATTTTTACAGGGTAACTTACAGCTTCTGCAGAGCTGCCTGGCAGTGTTAAATGGTGACACATAAGCTACGGTCCGTCCTCCCACTAACAAGGGCTGCCCTCCTCTGGATTTTGTTTTCATGACTTTAAATAGGCATTTACAATTCCCTGGAGAAAACATTTGATAAAGTGCACATAAGCAAGCTTCTTCTTTCAAAAGAATTAAACATGTGAAAGTAGCTCCAGACTATATGAACAGCATACTTGTTATACATACATATTCATGTTTATTTAATCATTATACGCTTTCATTGTTCAGAAACCAAATGCTCGGGTTTTGTGAAAATAGCCAATATAATAATGTTCATGTTATGAATACTATGATACGGCTGCAATCTTATTTACCTTTGTAAGTAATTTCTGAAGATCACCATTTGAAGCACATTGTTCAAATGGCCTAAATATTACCATTAGATATTTGAATATTGTTACTATAATGGCATTGTATACACTGTCTTAGTTTTTTTTCCATGTACTTATATCAAAAAACTTATCTTTTTTTCAATTGTGAACATTTCTTAGAAATTTTGGAGAACTTTGTGTAACCTTTATAACTATGATTTAAAAAGAAAAGCAGATGCATTAGTATGTTTGCCTTAACTTGTAGACTAATCCAATTATTGTAAAATAAACCATGAAATCAGTGATTTTTCTAAAATGATGCAGACACTGTATCATATATAAGCTTAGTATTTTCTAGTAAATTAGATTAATTTGTTTTTTTCTCTATTCATCGTGTAAAAACCATTGATTAAGTATTGGATTGGTCTGACACTACTCGCCCAGTACTTTTCACTTGCATTCTCAGGTTTTATCTGTTTGTCTGTGACTTTCCTACCCAGTGTTGTACTTAAATTGTTTTGAGCTTGGTGGCTGACTCTGCAATTTCTTTGGCAGAAATAGATTTGAGAGAACTTCCTGGGTTTCTTCTGAGAAAGGGGAAATAAAGTAGCAGAAGGGAGTTCAGAAGGTGCATAAAAAAATCAGTGAAAAGTAATACTGCCCCACTGTCACACAGATAAAATGTTTTGCTTCAGGAAAAAAGTGAAGGTATCCCCTGTAAAGGAGTGTGTTAAGAGGATCTCATTCTGCTAACTGGACTTAAGACTTAGAGCTATGAATCCAGTATTGTTAGTTGTCTTGATTGGTCTCTCTTCCTTGAACTATGACCCTTTTCCAAGAGGTGCTGCTATGTTGTGTGATTTCACAATGTCATAAAATGAGGCTTTACTTGATGAATCACTCTTCACAGTGGGATTTCTGCTTTATCAGCAATATATGCTGTTTGCAGGCCTTCAGTGGAGCAGCAAAGTTTGGGTGAATGGTATGGTTGAAAATGCAGATCATTGTAAGTCAATTACAGATGCCCTGTACTGCCACACAGAGGCGTGTGGTTTGTTTTGTTTCTCTCAGATAGGGTAAATTGCACAGTGTTGTATACTTACCTTGCTGCCTTGCACATCAAAACATTGCACTGGCAGAGAAGTTTGCATTGTGCTTTGATTCATGTACCCATCACGTCAGGCTTCGATGCCCAGTGCCCAGTGGGTCTTGGCAACTTAGCTAGTACAGAGAGTATTCCCAGCAATGCCTACTGCACCAATACTGTGCTGTTCATCTTCTAGATATAACAGGTATAATTCCTAAGGAACTCATCTATAAATAGACTACAAGGGACAACGATGACAATGTATATATAGTTAACAATACTGTAAATATTTTAAGTAGGATGTGGGAACAGTTTTTAGATTAGTCCTCGCTGTTGAGTGTTACTAGCTCATTAAATTTTTTCCAAGCCTCTTGGTATTGGGTGTGTCTCTTAAAGCTCTAACTGTGGCTCGGTAACTCTGGTAAAAAGTGCTTCAAGCGTGACTCGAGGACCTGCAGCTCGGTGGAGTAAAGGGAAGGAGCCTGCCCGCTCCTCGCCGCGGGGCGGCCCGGGAGCCGCCGGGCGCCGCTCTGGGCCGGCGGGGGCGCCTTTCCCCGCGGGGCGGGGCGGGGCTCGGCCGCCGGAAGCTGCCGGCCTCCCGGAAGGGGCCGGGCAGGGCCGAGCTCAGCGGTGGCGCCATGAGCCGCCTGCGGGAGGAGGATGATCCGTACGTGGTGGAGGAGCCCAGCGACGAGGAGCGAGCGCTCAGCAGGTGCCTGGAGCTGCCGGTCGGGGGTGGGCTCGGGCCGGCGGCGGCGGGCCCCGCTCCCCGCCTGGCTTGTGCTGGCCCGGGCGCGCAGTGACGCTGGCGTGGGCAGCGAGCCCGGGCGGCCCGCTGAGTGCAGGAGGACCGGCCTCGGCCTCGCTCCATCATCCGCGGCGATTTCCATGAAACCGGCGTATTTATATTTCTGACTGCACTGCTCCCTGCGCGGAGCGAGAGCTGCCGGGGCGTTGTGGCAGGCCGCGCGCCGTCGGCTTTAGCTCCTTTGCGTTTAAACCAGAGTTTTAATAATCCTAAGCTGATAAAGTGTTTCAATATGTACATTGCCCATAAGCATAGGAGTAAGGGCTTTCCCGTGCACCCACACAATTCGGATGTTCATTCCCCAGTGACTATGTCCACGTTTTAGCCTGTTTGTAATAATTGGGTGTGTACCGCTTGGCTGTTCGTAGCTCCGAGGATGAGGTGGACGTGCTCCTGCACGGCACTCCTGACCAGAAGCGGAAGCTGATACGGGAGTGCCTGACTGGCGAGAGCGAGTCTTCCAGCGACGATGAGTTCCAAAAGGAGATGGAAGCAGAACTAAACACCACCATGAAGACTATGGAAGGCAAATGGAAATCACCCGAAATGGGTAGATCAAGCTTAACTTCTGCTTATATATGAAATACTGAATTTTGTGTTAGTGGCCAAATAATCTTTAGGTTTTGGTTGTATAGTTAAGATTATGTAGCAGTATTTACATCACCACATCCATATAGCACAGAATAGGAATTGTGATGCAGAGTGGCTGTGACTGCTTGGCAGTTCATGTTGGCATTTTTGAATTCCTGTGGCCTTGAAATTTTGGGGGACTTTTTTAGTGAATTTTATTGTAATCAAAGTTTGTGAAACAATGTGCCACACCTGTATTTCTTTCACATGACTAAAAATGTCTTGTGTATTCTGTAGGGCACAGACAGGCCCTACAGAATGATGGTGGTGCTCTCTGTGTCTAAAAGAAGTGTTGGGAGAAACTGTCCTTCAGATGGTACCTGAGGTCATCTTTGAGGGAGAAGGGAGTAGCTTTGCTCTGAGAATGCCTGTAAATGAAGTAACACAAGTGATGTGAGTGATAGGGGTGTGGGAATAACCTGGGAGCGCTGTTACTTAACACACCCAGGTAGAACAGAGCACTCTGAACAGAGTAACTTGAAAGTAAGGGTTTGTTGTGGCTATATGCTTGCTGTCCTTTTAGCAGGGTGTTCTTACCACTTCTAATTTCACCTGTAGGTACTTCCTCAAGTACTGGATCTGCCAGCACTTCAAAATACTATGATGACATTTACTTTGATTCTGATTCAGAGGATGAAGATAAAATAGGTAAATGACAGAGGCAAGGGGAGGGCATCTTTATCCTGCCGCGTACTCTCTCAGATCCTGTAAAATTCTCTGAGGGGATGAGGGGTCAGGAGGCTGTTTTTGAAGGCAGCATTTTTGAGGTTATTATCAGCCTATATCATCTCAGCATAGCTCCTGCAATTTTATGATGTATCCCAGTGTAATGCTTTGGGGTCATGCACTTGGAGGAGAGGTGAGCCAGGCATGTAAGTTTCAGTTTAGATTTATTGCAAGGATGGAAATTGAAAATCGGAAATTGTATATTTTGATAATCTGTGTCTGATGGATGGAATATGTTCTTGCACATTTTTTCCAGATACACAGGATGTCCGGAAAAACAGAAAACATCAGCAACGGCGGATTCTCTCCAATGATGAGCTGCTGTATGACCCAGAGGAAGACAGTAGAGACCAAGAGTGGGTAGACTCACAGAGGAGAGGGTAAGCAACCATAAATATTTGAATTGTAAGATACTTAATATCAACTGAAAATTTTAAAATGAACATGGTAAATGTAGAGAAAAAGCCAATGCTGTAAAATCCATTATATGAAACTATTTTTTATATATAAACTTAAAGCATAAGAAACTTAAAAGCCTGTAAAATGTTTTGGGTGTATGTAATAGAACTTGAGTCTTCAAAACGACACAAAACTTTAAAATTTTTAAAATCAAGATTTCAAAATTCTCTAAGCCAGTTTTTTCTGTAGACCTCATCTAAACAACCATGCTATGAATTAAACTGTTGCAAGATAATTTGATTGCCGATTAATATTTGTTCCTGATAAATAGTGAATTTCTGGTTTTGGAAAACTTTGAACTTAGCAAGCCACAAAATGTGCAGAGAAAACAGGAACAATACAAAGGTACTTTGTTGAGGGTTTTTTGAAGGTTGAAGTAGAAAAATGACTGCTGCAGCAGAAGTAAAATTTTCCATCTAAATTTATTGATTAAGATAATGAATGTTGCCTGCAGAGATGGTACTTGAGATACCTGCTTTTTCAGAGGAGAGGGCTGTTAGGCACAAATTCTCATTCTAGATGTATTTGCCTCACCAAATGAAAATACTCTGTAAATCAAAAGATACTGGTGTGTGTTTTCCCCTCACCTTCTCATTTATGTTGACTTAATGCAAAAGGTGTCCAGAATGAGCCAAGTATTAATTGGTGAATTTTAATGCAAAGAGAGGTTTGACATTGAATTATTATGACCAACAGCAAGGGCATGTAATTTCACTTTTTGTCTCTGCTTCCTCCTCTCTCGAATTGGTAGGTACCGGAACCAGAGAAGAGCACCCCAGCAGAGGCAGGCAAAGCCTGCAGCTGTTCCAAACAGTGATGCTGTTCTGAACTGCCCTGCCTGCATGACAACACTATGCCTGGACTGCCAGAGGTAACAGTGAACAATAAGGGGTCTTTTTGTCATTTCTTTTTCTCCGTCAGTAGTATTGTTAGCATCTTCAGTTTGATCTGTGGATTTTTATCAACTCTGTCTCACAAGGTAGCCCTAACAACGAGAAGGCAGGTAGATGTGAGTCAGATTTAGGGTTAGATGCTGGTTTGTAAGAGTGATGATCAGTTTAACCTGCAGTGTGGAGATGGGGAAGAATAGGGTAGAACGTTAGCATAGTGGAGTAGGTAAATTTTTAAAAAAAACAATAATTGTGAAGACTCAACAGGCATTTCAGGAAGATTGGGGATTTTAGAGATACCTATCTAATATATATTTTGGCTTGATGTTTGGAGGCATAAAACTATTCTAGGTTATTTTTGTCTAAAAATGTCTTGTTAAAGGAGGATTAAGCAAAATAAAGATAGTGTATTCTGGCTTGGTTTGAGTCTCAGCAGTTAGGTTTTGAGTGCAGTTACATTTAAAAGTGCCAGGAAGGTATTTAGGTGAGAGTCCACAGTATGGTTTGCTGCTATTCAGTATCTGACTGCACTGTAGTTAGTGCTGCTGACTTGTGCTAAGTAAAGGACTCTAGAAGTGGAAGTAAAGTAGAAAGAAATCTTCTGAAATGAGGAATAAAATACCTGTCATTTACTGAGTATTTTTGGTGATAGAGGATGAAATTCCACAGCAGCCTGAAATCATCTAAGTACTGACTGCTGTTTTTCTCTGTTTTGGCTTTGCTGGCTCTGGTACTCCTTGACCATTTTCTGTAGTTAAGCATTTCAATTTGCTAAGCTAACAGAAAACTGTATTTTTATTGTCAGACTGGTCTTTCCTGGGTTTAATCCACTGCAATAGCTCAGCACAGTGTCATACTAGCAATAAGCCAGCAGAATTCCGGATTGGACTTCTGCAGCCACTGTTGTATTCATTCAGGCTGCTGTGAAATTGCAGCCTGAGGGACATTGTGTTAAATTGAACTACAGTACTGAATTCTGCTACATACTCCAGATATACAGTTGTTAAGACTGATGACAGCTGAAATTTTATGTTTTATTATAGACATGCTGCTTCTAGCATGATATGTCAATGATATTACTTATAAATAAGGAATTTCAGACTTGCATGACATTGTAGGATGTCACTGCCAGCAGATGAGTCATTTAGACTCACAGCTTCCTGATCCTTTACTAATATGAGGTATATGTAGCAATGCATAATTCTGCAATACCAATACCATTGTACTCCAGGGCGTTTCTTTCAGCAACAGACAGTATTTTAAAAATGCCTTAAAAAACAACAGATGGCTGCAATTCTATGTTTTTATTATTTTTGTAGCTGTGACTTCTGTTTATAAAATTCCTGCTTATTTGGCTTTCAGCCCTTTGGCATGTTACTTCCTATCTTTAATCCCATACCCAGTGATGGTAACAGATTTCTTGGAAGCAGTGTTGTATGAATGGTATGACTTGCATTTTCTCTCTTCTCCATAGACATGAATCTTACAAAACACAGTACAGAGCAATGTTTGTGATGAACTGCGTTGTTAACAAAGAGGAAATTCTGAAATACAGAAAGAAGGTGAAGAGAAGTAAGAAAAGGAAACACAGCAAAGAAATTGACTCTATACAATCAAATCAAGAAGAAGAGGAAATATATCACCCAGTATTGTGTACTGAATGCTCAACTGAAGTAGCAGTAATGGATAAAGATGAAGTTTTTCACTTCTTCAATGTTCTGGCCAGCCACTCCTAATGTGGAAATGCAGGGGGGAAAATCCTGTACTGTTTTTAAGAGCGTGGGAAGTGTTAGAAATGCAGGCATACTCGCCTTTTTGAAAATGTGGTCTTAAAAATGTGCATTTTCATCTGAGAACTTTATAATGGTTGGACTTTTTGCAACGTTTATACAAGGCATACAGTTAACTGTGTGTATATGAGAGCAATATTCATTCCCAACGTTGGGAGGTTGTGTCATTGGGGATGAAATATTTTGTAAATACCATGTAAGATCTGTATATTATGATCATTCCCTGTATATATACTATCCATTCATCATCTCAGTGTGTATTAGAATGCTTCTTGGAATAAACACTTTATAGTAACTGATTTTCCATAGCTGCATTGGTTATTTTCTAGCAAGGGATAAACAACATTCAGTCAGAATGTTTGATGTCAATAGGCTGTTGTTCTTGGTAGGTTTGCACACGTGGTCTGTGTTATGGTTTTACCCTGGCTGGCAACTAGGCCACACAACTGCTTGCTCACTCCCCTCCACCCCCTCCCCCAGTGGGGAGGAAAATTTGGACCTGCAGATGCACAGCAAGAGGAGCCCACACTAAAGCAGGTGTTCTGATAAAACTTGTGACCCTGTGGCAGGCCCACGTTGGAGCAGGCTGTGCCTGAAGGACTGCACTCTGGAAAAATGACCCACAAAGGAACATTTTTGGAAGAAGTGTTGCCTGTGGGATGCATTCACGTTAGAGGAGTTAGTGGAGTACTGTCTCCTGTGGGAGGTACCTCACACTGGAGCAGGGGAAGGACTTCTGGACCAGTGGCAGGAACAATGGGTGATGAACTGACCAAAACCCCCATTCCCTGTCTCCCTGCACTTCTGGTGGGAGAGGAAGTAGAGCCCAAGAAGCAGGGTGAGTTAGGGAAAATTAAGATTTATTGTACTCATTATCCTGCTCTGATTTTGTTAGTAATACATTCAGGTAATGCTCCCAAGTTCAGTGTGATTTGCCCATGATGGTATTCGGTGAGTGAGCTCTCCCAATACTTAAGTCATGGACCTTTGTGTGTGTTTCCTCTGTCCATTTGCAGAGGGGAGAGACAGCAGCTTTGCTGGGCACCCGGTATCCAGGCAGGTCAATCCACCACAACACAACTGCTCACCACCTGCTGACCCAGAGCCAGCTTGTCCTTGACCAGTGATCATCTGCCTTCCAGGTAACTCCCCCAGTTTATACACTGGGCATGATATTCCAGGGTATGGAATATCCCTTTGCTCACTTGTCCTGACGAGGCTCCCTCCTAGTTTTTTGTGGCGCTCCTCACTGGCAGAGCATGAGACACTGAAAAGTCCTTGACTTATCCTAAGTGCCTCTTAGTGTTTTGCCAGTGAGCAGGGTCAGAAACACAGACACAAACACCAATTTAAGGAACAGTGTAATTTACTATAATGCAAAACTACAAAGAATCACAAAAGGATAGGCTATGCAATGCACATAATCCTTAGCAAAGAATTACAAAAGGAGAAGATAAGCAATGCACCTAATTGTTACTATGGAAGAATGCCTACAGTGATTAAGATACATCACTAGTTACCCTGTTACTTGACCATCTGAGTCCTCAAAACATCAGCTGTGGGGAGAAGCTGTCACAGCCAAGGACTGGAGAACCATGCCCGGTAACAGAGCTCCAGTGGTGTGTCCACCTTGCAGGCATCCAGGCTCCCTGACTTTGCTGTGAAAGTAGCCCAGATTGTATGCTGTTAAACAAACAAGCTGACATAATTTCTAATTTCATTCTTCTATTGGCTTTTCCCTAAAGCCTCACCTGTGGGATCTCAGCACATTGGCCCTGATGTGCAGAGACACCGAGATAACCCTTGGGGGGCTCGGAGGTCCTGGAATGTTGCCAGAAGTGTCTGGTGGCTGGACTTTGATCCTGCACAGGAGACGACACCTGTATGAGGATGGGAGGATCACACTGGGATAAATGGTGAAGGGATAGGTTAATTATAGAGTGAAACACAGGTTTTAGAATTTCGGTACAGGGGGGTCTAGAGAAGTAAGATGGAGGAATTGGGGCGTGTCCTGTTCTTCTTCTTCTTCTTCTTGGCCTCCATCTTCTGTGGTGGTGGTGGCACTTTGGGATTGGTTCTTACTAAAAGTGCACTTGTCAATAAGGGTGAAAAGCATTGGGGAAAATAGGTAAATATCTTATACGTAGTTTTGGGTATAAAGATAAGTGACTGCCCCGAAGGCAGACAGTGTGTCCATGGCTGGCGTGCTGTGCAGACCTCTGTCGGGCCGAGAGAAAATCTTGTAGATAAACACTAATAAACACTGAAGACCGAGAAAAAACCTGAAGACTCTTTTCGTCCTTTGGAGCGCGGGCTGTCCCAAGGCCTTCCCGAGCCTTTCCAGGCCATCAAAAACAGCCGAGAACGGGACACTCATCAGGACTCCAGGAGGAACCAAGGGAGTTGTCTTCAATCCTATACACCCCTAGTAAGGCATTCCCAGGTTTCTAGATATGGAAAGGTTTGCAAATAAATGAATACATATAACAGTACTTTTATATAGATAACTTTTGGCTGGACTGTTCACCTAGAGGTTAACTTTGGCTCAGGGGCTGTTGTTTAGACTGTAGTAGTTAACATAGCAACAACCAAAACATCCTGGTGTTCATGAGAACATTATTCTCAGACTAAATCCAAGTTACTGACAAGAATATGAACTCCGTCCCTGTAGGGGGATAGAACATAAGTAAATAAAGGTAGTACAGAAAGTAAACAAGTAAACTTACCCCCCTAAAGAGTTGCAGCTGAGCCAATTACTAAGGATTAGGAGCAGGCCTGATGTTAACAGGCCACAGCTGTAGGCAATCAGAAGAGTGCTATGAAAGAGTGGATCGGTTGGCTGAGGGGAGGACAAGGAGGAGTCAGTGCCTGGAGGAGCTGCCTGCAAGAAACATCAAGGAGGTATGAAACTCTAGCAATATGGAACCCTTGCAATGTAATGACAATAGAACTCTTGCACTATAACAACAACACGTCCCAGCCAAAACCAGGACACTGATGAAGAATTGTCGTGATATTTGGATTTTTGGTTCATTAAGATCTCAAAAAAAAGAGACTTTTCTTTATACTGATTGGAAGATGAGCTTATATTGGTTTTGCTGGCATAGACTGTTCTGCCACTGATCAGGTAAATCAACATGCCTAGTAATGCCTAGTAACACAGCTAAATGTTATACATATAAATATGTGTTGCAGTGTGTTTTTATTTTGCAGGTTGTTGTTTGATTTGTTGTTTGGTAGTTTTTTGGACCTTTTTTCCCCCTGCTTTTAGAGTGACACAGCCTTGTTTTGTTATTCAATTGAGCCAGGTGTTGGTTTATCTCTTCGCTACTTAGCTACTTTTCTGCCAAATTTCAAACCCCTTCCTCCCACATCCAGTTGTTGACCCCTCCTGTCCCAAGCAGTTTTTAACCCTTGTATCCCTTGCCCTTGTGTTCCACCCCCAGTGCTTTTGATTAGTTGAACATTGTGTCCTCCCTTGAGACCTGCCCCCCTTTATAAGCTGTTGGTTGCCCCAGCTCATGCCTGGGACCCTGAGGCTCGGGGAGTGTAACATCAAATAAAGGAACCCAGTGCCACCCCAGGCCCGAGCTGCTGCTGTGGCCTTTTTGTTCTGCGTTGTGCCTCCACTGGTAGCTGGGATCCTGCAGAGCCCTGAAAGAGGGGGACTGTCCTCACCCCACTGTCACCATCTAGCCGGAAGGTGTGACAAATATGTATATTTACATACATGTAGTAGAAGAAAGTACTGGATTTATTGTTGTTTTTCCTTTTGATGATACATTTTAAGAAGAAATTCACAGTCAGATCTATTACCATAAAACTAGTTTGCTTTTTCTGTTTATTTAGTACATTTACAGCTTCCTTATGGAAGCACAAAGAGCTTCTGTACTTGGTATTTATGTCTATGAAGCCACTGTATTGTTAATTCTGGATTCTTCTCTGTCTTCATTCAGGTGTGTGCCCTAGAGGCAAACTCTTACTTTTTATTTGTAGCATCTCTTATAGCCAGATATTTTTTTAACTGTACTTTAAACAAGGGTCTGTGAAAAAAAATCTCATCTTTGTGTTTTTTCTTGTTATAGTACTAGGAATAACTAGTTATATGTGCTTTAAGGAATTGTCAGAAATATTTGAATTTAGAAGGTAGAAACCTGAATAACATCTTTTGTGCCATTGATTATAGTAACTATTTGGTTACCTTTTGTAGTCCCTGATGTGGTATTTTACTGATCTACACAGTCATTCTATACTGTTACATGAGATTAGGAAGAAATAAAAATGCTGGTTCTTCTGTCAGGATTACATAAGAAAAACACAGAATTACTATTCTCAAATCAGCAGAAACAACCTCTGCTTGATGAAGTAGAGAACTGTTGATGCAGCTGCTGAACCTGTGGTTGGTCAGTATGATGTGCCTTCCTCTGCATATGCAACCTGGGAACAAAATGGAGCTCTACTGATTCTGAGGCTTGGGGGATGCGTGAGACAAGATTTCAATCTCATCTTTGCTGTTGAATGTAGGTACATTGAGACTCAAGAGTGAAATATCTAACTTGCAGTATCAGATAGCTGTGGGATAAATTCTTACTGTGTGCCACGAGCCAAGAGGTGTACACAGGAAATTTTGAATATATGAAGAACTGTTTCTTGGTAGAAGTGTGGAGGAATACTTGTAATAGGTAATATGGACTGTGCTCTGGAGCATGCTGGCCTTGATTTACTTCTCTTTGCATTCCAGATGAAACAGAAAGGCTCTCTGTAGTGCCAGGTTAAGGATGTTTGCATTGACCTGCTGGAAACATGAGCATGTGAGAATGTAGTTCAAGGGCTCAAGTGTTGATGCAGGTGGTATCAGGAAAAACAATTACATGATGACAGTCCCTAAGCAGGGGTAGAATGGAGCTGGTGAAGGAGGGGAAACTGTACAGAGGAATAATGTCTATTTCCATAAGGGGCTAACTAGCAAAAAAACTCTCATGAGTATGCACCATACCAAAAAAGTGTAAGGGGCCACCTACCTGGTGGGTTAGGATAGGTGTACAAGACTGTAAAGCTGGCATGCCTCTAGGTATTACCTTTCCTCTCATCCCAGGTCCTTAATTTTGCTTGCCTTACCACTTGAATTGCAGAGCATCTTGTTAGGAATCACAGGAACAGAGAGGACTGGACCCCTGTGCTCCATGTTGATACCCTTCCTGCAGCTTTGAATGGGAATAATGCTTTAGTTATTGAACTTGTCCTTGAACTTTGGGCATGTTTATACAGAAAGGCACCTTTCATGATTACCAGTTTACTCAAGCAGCAACACCAACACAGGACTCCTCCAGCAGAGACTGCAACAAGCAACAGCAGACTTGGATAGTGGCCACAGCTCCCATAGGCAGTTATGTCAGGGTAGTAATCTCCTCGTGTTCAAATAAATCTCCATAGATAAGGTGTATCTAAATGTCTTCAGGGTGAATCAAATCCTACTTCAAATTCTGCCACACAAAATAGTACACTCTTTAGTTTTCTTTGCCAGCTGCTTTTCTTTTCCAGTTATCTCCTGGTCCTGTAGTTGTATTTTGCAGCTGTATAAGTAACTCAAAAGTGCATTCTCCTACGGTTGTACTTCCTTATTTTTCATTGTATAAATAGCACAGGTGAAGGTAGGGGTGGGACAGCTACAAGGACAGAATCACATCGCTCAGTGACATAATTGTAAATTGATTTACTAAGCAGAGTAAGTAAAGTGAGTCAATTCCAGTTTCTGCTCTGTGCTGTGCACACTTGGAATGTGTGGTCTGGACTACTGGCCTGGACGCAGGGCCTGGAAGTTGCAGCACGCGCTCTGCTCATTCAAGGTGCCTGATGATTGTGCACATCCCCTTCCAGCGGGTTTGCAAACCGTGCCTTCCACAGTGCCAGCATCAACTGCCAGGGGCCTTCCTAACCACACAGTCCCAAACCAGTCTCTGGGAATCTCTGGTTTCTGGCTGCCACTGCCTTAGGGTAGCGCAACGTTAGGAACAGTCACGGTAAACAGCTGATTCATCACCTCTTAGGTATTCATATGGATTAATCTCGTCAAGGCTGGCCTGTCTTAAGGTCGCATTTATCTGAGCCACGTTTTTGGGTGGGTTTTACCCTCTGACAACTGAACGAAGTTGAAGAATCGTGCAGATCATTTTTAATATGTCTTCCTTAGGCCCTGCCAAGCACTGGCTTTGGCCCTTTGGCGATTCCCAGAACGTCAATTCAGATTAAACAGGATGAGAGAAAGTAGGTTGCAGCACCATCTCCTCGGTGTGACTCGGGCCGGGAGGTTACCAGCTCCAGGGTCAGCCGTATAATTTAATCAGATCGGGCCCGATGTCGGCGTTCAGCGGGGAGAACAGGGAAGCGGTGCGCGTCCCTGCCGTTCTCCCCGCTCCGGGAGCGCCCCGCGCCAGCCGCACAGGCCGCGGCGCCAGCCGCACAGGCCGCGGCGCCTCCTCGCCGCCGGCCGCGGCCGCCCGGGCCCGGGGCGGGGCCGGGGGAGGGCGGTCCCGGCAGCGCCGCTCCCGCCTCCGCTCGGCCTGGGCCCGGCGCGGGGCCGCTGGCGGGCGGGGGAGCGCCATGGCGCTGGGCTCGGCGTGGAAGCAGATGTCGTGGCTGTACTACCAGTACCTGCTGGTCACCGCGCTCTACATGCTGGAGCCCTGGGAGCGCACCGTCTTCAGTATCCTTCTGCCGGCCGGGCCTGGCGGGGCGGGTGCGAGTGCGGGGCCGGGGCTGCCCCGCTCCCTGCCGCGCTGTGTCCGGCGGCGGCTCCGGGGCTGCCCCGAGGCCGCCGGGCGGGTGTGGCGGCTCCGCCGGCCCTGCGCGGAGCTCGGGGAGCGCCAGGGCCGGGGTCCTGCTGGGGGCGCTGCCGCCGGCGGGGCTTGCTGGGGGCGGCGGAGAGTCGGGCCGGGAGGGGAGCGGGGCCGGGGGCAGCCGGCCTGAGGCGCCGAGCGCGGCCGGAGGAGCGGCAGCCTCCGCCTGGGACCGAGGCTTGACCTCCCCTTGCTAGCGGGGACTCAGCTCCTCACCATAACAAACTAACATCCTGCCCGGGCTGGGAGTAAACCTCGCTGGGAATAAACCGGCATGTTTCACATGCTGTGTCCGGGCGTCGGGCAGCCCAGTCAGTTTCTTGTCCGGCATAAATTTATATGTTTGGATTTACGGCATTTGTGGCTTTTGCACTGAAATCCCGACCTTTCTGTTAAGGATAAGTGTCTTTAATGATTTCTTTTGTATTTTGCCTAGAGGAAAGTAAATGTGCACGCTGCAAGACCTTGCAAACCTAGGCTTTCATGCTGCTTTGTCACGTGGCTTTTATTACGTGGCTGTTTAATCCTCGAGCTGATAAGTTTGCTTGGCTGTTTTACAGTGGAAGAACTTGACAGATGCTCATGTAAAGGCGTCTCTATAAAGACTGTTTATAGGTTTGCTCCTTTACCTGGCCCTTTCGTACAGGCAGTGCATTTTCTTAAGTATTGCTGTGGCATCACAAGTATTTTTCTCTGTTTTTTTTGTTCTTGACTTAAAATGATGTCGCAATATGAGTGACCGTGAGCCATCTCCAGTTAATGCTGAGCGATAGAGAGAGAAATTAATTAAAACATGAACATAGAGATGGGTATAAGCAGTAGCAAGAAGCTGCTTTTGCTGAGATTCTGCTTAGTTTTGTAAAGAAACTCACATTTCTTATGTAAAAGCGGTTGCCCAAGTTACAGCAGTGTGATCAGTCTCTTTTTTCCTGTCTCTAGTCAGTAGAAATGGCGATTACTGGAAAAGAGAAGTAGTATGTTTTATAGACTTACTGTGCACAATTGTGCAGGTAGGGGCTCTTATGTTGTATTCTGTGTTAATGTACCTTCTTCCTTTTATGCCATGCCTGTATCCCTGAGAAAATCTAATTTTTGTTTTCCTTGCAATTATATTAGTCTTGAGTACTTTTTTTTCGTTTTTACCTTGTGCGAAATAGTTAAGTAAATGAAAGCGTGTGGATGTTTATTTTCATAAGATGTTCATATTGTAATTTCCACATAAGGTACAAATGTAAAGAGTGGCACAAACATCACTTCTGATGTCAGATCAGCAAAGATGTTTTTTGTCCCCAAGCTGGATGCTTTGGCCGTAGGTGGGTCATGGCTGGCGCTGTATGGATGCAGTGCGGGCACAGTGGCCTTGGGAACTGATGGTGCGTGGCTGTGCTACAGTATCAGAAGCGAGCACTGATATGGAAATGTGGATTTATGGCCTGACCTTCATTTTAGTATCTCACTGTATAATCCTCTGGGACTATAAATACACCAGGCAGCTCCAGTAGGTGCACTCATAGCTGTGCTGTGCCGCGGGCGAGTTGGGCGTGGAGCGCATGTTACGCCTGTGCTGTGCAGGCTTGGTCGCACAGAGCACGCACAGCTCCTCGGGTTTCACCTGTGGAAACTGAGTGCTGCTGTCTGGCCTTATCATGCTTGTTAATCTCCAGTGTGTTTTACAGTGTTTGGGGCTAAGTTTACTGAATCTCTGCAGGCAGTTGGATGGAATCAACGGATTTATTTTATTCATTTTGTGTTGCCTTGTCAAGGCTGACCTAGAACAGAGGCTAGACAGAGTCAAAGAATAAAGCAGATATTTATTAAAAGGCCTCAATGGATACACCTTGGGCAGTACAAGAGCCCAGCCAGGGCTACACCCAAGATGAACCCAAAATGGCCACAAAAGGGACAACCATTCAAAAGAGAGGTCTCTCACTTTTATAAGTTTTGCTCCATTAGCATATTGGAGTTAATTGTCCAGTTATAGCTTTAGTTTATGAAGTCCCATCCTTCTTGTTTTTCTCTCTTCAGTCCACATTGTTTATGCCTGAAATTTGGATCAGTTGTCCTTGGTCCCAAGCTAGAAAAGGAATTGTTTTGTCTAGCTACTCTGTGAAGAGAGCTTACCATCCCTTGATATGAAGCTCAGAACTACACACAAAAGCAGTGCAGAATCTAAAAAATATAAAACCTAAAACCTAAGGCATTTTTCCCCCCCTTCTTTTTTTTGGGGGGGGGGGGGGGCTTTCCTGTCTCTTGTGATGCCAAAATTTGTTTAGGTAAAACTTCAAAAGCCCTAGAGGTTCTCTGAAGTCCAACTGTACATGTACTTTATAAGCTATTGTCTCAGTTCTCTATATACGTTTTACAAAAGCTCCCTGGTATGAGTTCAGCTAATAAAGTGGTTATCTGCAGATTTTTTAGCAGATAGCTTCACATGAAGTTTATTTTGCAGCACAACCTCCTATAGTAAAGCACTAATGAGTGTGTTTATTTAAGTACACACCTTGCCTCAAAACTATGCTGATGCTCTGAGGCATTGTGAGTGAAGTAGTTAGAAAGCATCTTATGCTGTCTGCTTAAAAAGGCAGTCATCCACAAATAAGAATGGTGTTGCTCTTATTCAGTAAAGCTGCTCATATTATTGTAGTTTTGTTTTTTATTTTTATGGTGGTTGATTTTTTTCTGTTTGGCTGAATGAGACTGGCTTCTGCAAGACTTGCTCAACATCTGAGAAGATGAATGTGAAAACGTGTGTTTTCTCAGTGCCCATTTTCTGTTCTCCATCACACTTCCCATGCTCTCGTCTGTCCTCCTGTGTCACTGACAAGGCAGTGGGGAACTTGCAAGGCATCCTTTGCAGTTCAGCTGATTGCTTCTACTGGCATTCGGGTTTTCAGTGTTCAGGCTTGTAATTGCTGAATACAGTTGATTGTGTCTGTTTCAGAAACATAATGTTATAAGATAGTAACAACAAAAGTTTTAATGCTGTAGTTTGTGATGTCTTCTGTGGTTTCTGTTTCAAGAGCTTTTTTCCTCAACTGTAGTTCAGATTCCATGCTAGTTTCCATTGTTGGAATGGCACTGTACACAGGTTATGTGTTCATGCCTCAGCACATCATGGCAATATTGCACTACTTTGAAATTGTGCAGTGATGAAGAACATGTTTTCAAGAAGTAACCGGGCTTTGAAATCTGGTCTACAAAGAAGAATGAACCTCTCAGTTTTACCAAGATTTCTACTGATGTCTGAAAGACACAATAATGACTCTGAAGACTAGGAAATGAGATGCGTAGAGCAGGGACGTGAGATGTCCCCTGTGTTGTGTTCATTCCCTTTAATTTTACAAGATATGCCCTTGTATAGTAGTTTTGTCTACTTTAACATTGTGATTGTACTTTGATATCAGTATTTTCTTAACTTTGTGACAGTTTCAATATTGCACTGTGAAAGCTTTTCTTAATTGTACTTTTGAGTAAATCTTAATTGCCTTCTATTTTTAATCAGAAAGTCATCTTATTAAATGGGGCTTAAAGCTTTTGCTATTGTATGGTATGTATTTGCCTGGATATTTCTATTAATGCATTTTGTAAGAAAATACATCTAGATTCATATTAGAGACATGGATATATTCGTCTAATCCTATTTACAAAAGCTAGTTTGTATGACTGAACTCAGGTGTACTGTTCGCTGTCCAAACTTTGTTCAACAGTATATTTGTGCATATCACCTAAATTTGGAATCAGCAGTTATTTCAAGTTTCTGTATTCTACCTGTGGGAGGAGGGAGGGGGAGATGAGGCATTGAAGCAGAGTGAAGACTGCATTCATTATGTTTTTTAGTAGTGCTGTGGTTCTGGGCTCTGGGTGGGGGGGAAATGGACTTTTCTTTACTGGCAGTGGCCCACATATGGCTTTGGGATAGCACTTTAAACCAACCATTTTTCTAGCTACCAATTCACTTTTACAGGATGCTTTATTATGTTCCAGTGGCTATGGTTTCTGCTGGTTTTCACTCAACAGTGTAACTACGTCTAGGTTTTCAAGGAGTTTTCTATTGCTGCTAGTGTTCCAAACATGTTTTCGCTACAAACGACCAAAACATAGGGATTTTCAAGGGACTTGAGTTACAACTACAGCAATAAGTAGCTGAATACTTGGCTGAAGTCCTGTCTTTTTTTTAATAGGGATTTTTTTCAGTTTTGTATTCTGAAATGTAAGAGGGTAACAACTTAACTTTGCTAAGTGGACAATTTTTTTGTTGTTGTTGTTTAAAAAATAAAAGTTAAAAAGCAGAGCTTTGATGCAAAACTTTCTTGGAGAAGTTAATCTGTTTCCGAGTGCTTGCTTTTCTCAGAACTTCCCTAAAGTGACACTTGACCAAAGAACTGTGATTTTAATGGCCCAATAATCAGTACTGTGACATCTTTTATGCAACATCTGTTGACATCAGAAATTGTAGATTTACAGTATCTATAGGGATATTGTCTTTCAGATTATTTCATTTTCTCAAATGTGTACTCGTGAGAAGAGAGTGTTTTTCCCTGTATTTAAACTTCATATGTATTTGATTAAAAACCCTGCTGTTGTTTTGGGAACTAAAAACAGTGAGCCTTAAACTTCTTAGGTGAACCTGAGATTTCCTGAAGTTGGTAGGAGTCTCCCTCTAATTCAGTGCTTTCACTTCTTAATAACTGGGCAACAAAACATGGATAGGTTTCTGGGATTGTGTTTTTTGTTATTTTTTGTGGTGTTTTACTGTGGTTTTATTTAAATGTATCCAGAGTTGTATGTGCACGTTATAAGTGTATACATGGAGATATTGATAAGTTAATGTACTCGTTTTGAAGTAACATAGCATAAATCCAGTCTCTCTGTGAATTAAATCAATACTTGATTGTGATGTTTTTTTGCAAACTACTACCATGGTTGATAACCTCTTTTCCAGCAGTAGATAATGTTATTTGTATGAGGGTGAGAAAATCCCTTCTGTGTGGTGGCATTAGGAATGTTAAGCATGATTTTTTAATTGTAAAATACTTTTTAAAAGGCCTTTGGTATACTGACTTTTATTAGCTGCTTTTTGTTGAGAAAAAAAAGAGTAACCATAATTTTCCACTTACTTGCCTTATGTTGGCTTGATTGATTCCATACTTAAATTCAATTTGCTAATTTGAGTACAGTCTTTTTCAGTATTTCTTTTAGTATAAATCAAGAATCTATTAGTCTTGGACAGTTCTTTTTAGGTTCTGAATACTTTATTAAAGATGGAGTAATTTCATTAATAAAATATGTGTTTGCTGAAGTTTAAATTTCTAGAAGAAAGTTTTTGCAGTGTGTCCTTTTGTTTAGGTTGAGCTAGTGAAGAAACAGTTCAACTGGTAATAATTGCAAAGCAGAGATTTCTTTTTTAACGTAGGAGTATTGGTAGGGATTTAATTAATCATTACATTTGAATAATAATAAATGAATCAGAAGACTACCAAGTTGTTTTCCCACTGCAGTCTGCCTTATTGTCATGTCAGCTGTCATATCCTTTATGATAGAACCATAAGTTTTTTTTTTTTTTTTGTGCAAGCTGGAGGTCAAAGACAGTTTAAATATCATTTCGAGGCAGCTGGTCAATCATGCTGTTGTTCAAACATGTTGATAAAAATTGAGGCATTAGTAATTTAGGTAAAATTGGAAAAAAAAACAATTGTGAGAAATGAGAAAAAAAAGTTACCTGAGAGACATGCAATTGACTGTCTGTTAATCTTTTAATAGTAGTAGCTCTTGGGGTTTAGATTGCATCATTAGAAATAAGCATTTAAAAATGCATTAGGTGTGTCATATGGCAGAACTGATAATTCCAGTTTGTGAGGCAGCAGACTGAGCCGGGGTGACTTGCTGTGCTGGAGGCCCTGGGGCTCCCAGAGCCAGCTCTGCAGAGGCTCCTTGGCTGCCTCCAGGGCTGGCTACTCTACAATTATTTATTAAAAACCTTTGCAGAAGGAGCTGCTCTAACCAAAACAGGCATTGTATTGCAGAATGTCAGGCTGGAGCCAGAAACAGATCCAGGACCTGTGTAGTGTCTGTATGGCTTTAATCAGTTATATCTTTTTATATATATGCACAAACTCTGTTTTATCAGTATATGTGTGTATGTATATATATGTAAATACTGTTTATTTCTTGTCAAAAATTATTACGTAGCAATTAGTTTGGAGACAGTGAGAGGCAGTGGAGTTTCTTTTCTGGTTTCTTCCCTATGAAGGAAAACACCAGAGAATCCTAAAGTGAGACTTTCTTTACAAAATTTTGTAAGAAAAATATTTTGTATATCCATAAATATTAAAAAGAAGTAGGCGTGAAAGGAGCATAGCACTGCAAAGGGGAATCTTGGGTGATAGATGGGCATTGTGTAACTGCAGACTGGTGTGATTGCCTTGCTCCATTCAGGTGAAGAAATGAAGTGTGCATTATAAATGCTGAAGAAGGAGTACTTGCTGTTGACTAACAACAAATAAAGGTTATACTGAGGTGAAGAGTCACCTTGAAGAGAATTGGGTACCTTAGGCTGTGCACAAAGGTGTGGACAGAGTAGCCATCCTGCTTTGGTAAAATACCAGAGCTGTGGACTCTGGAATTGGCACCCTAATAAAGCTTTTCTGTGCCAGAAATTCCTTGCACCTTCTTGTTTGCTTGTGTGTTCTACAACTGCTATTGTAGGAAGACAGGTTTTCCCCACTTGCTGACTGACATGTTATCTTGTTACCAGTGTGGTGCTTTTGTCTTTTTTTTTTTTTTTTTTTCAGACAAAAGGAAGCTGAAACCTTTATGCATTGTTTTTCTGTTTGATCTGCTAGGTCAGCCTTCAACAGTAGTCATCACTGAACACAATAGCTCCTGTCTTTTCTGCCTTTTGTTTGTGACGTGATGACTTAAGAAGAAAATCTGGCATCATAGCCCAGAGCTGGATCTGCCCTCTCCTTGTAATGGAGAGAGATGAATGTCTAGGTCTGATCTAGATTCCAGTGTAGGATTTGGGCAGAAATCCCTCTGCTTTTCATAACCTTCAGTGCATCACCACATCAATCCATCTTAACTAGCACTGCATGAGGGAACACAAAGAAGTTATGAAGGTATGAAGAACCTTGTCTGAGAGTTTAGCTGGATAAGAGTTGAACAGGTCTTGATTTAAACCTTAGTCAGTGATCCAATTTCTAAAGTAAAAGATCTTATCACATCATTGGAACTGATCAAAGTGTTGATCACCTATTGTATGATGTATCTGGTGTTTGTTTATCCCATATCTGCAGGTGGAATTGTCTCAGCATGTCTTGCATTTTGTGTTCTCTGCAATTTGGGATGGATAACATCTCTCGGGCCCAGATTTTACAATGACAAGAAGATGCACTATATAACCCCTATATAAAAGAACTTCTTTGGGGAAAAAATTGCCATGGCAATGATATTATTTGTCTTTTCTGTGAAATTTGTTTTTGTCTACTGAGGCAGAAAAATCATGTAGCTATGATCACACTGGAATTTAAACCAAATGTCTTCTGGCCAAGGTTTATGTTCCTTTCTTGCCTCTGCAGTGATTGGCTGTTGTGCTCTCTTCCAAGAAAATATTCAAGATGTTGTTACTGCACATACTTCAAAAAGGAAGAAACAAATGCCTCAGAACACATATCTATCTCTCTGTTGCTGTTTAATGCACACTGGTAAGGTTGTGAAATTCTGGAAGATGTCTTTGAATAATATTCTTGCTGGAATAATAGGACTGTCTTGTTAGCTCATCTGAGGAGTGATCCACAGGCATGCATGCACTCTGAAGTTGAATACCTAGTTGAGACTACTGGCTAGTGCTAGACTGCTCACAGCTTATTATTTTGCTCATGTTATGTTACCAGCTCAAAGTAAGCATTTTTGAGAGAAAGCCTCCTGTGCCACATCCCAGGATCCAAGAAGTTTATATACTTAAGTAATACTTCCTGAATTTTAATCAGAATTAGCAAATAGTTCCCAAACTCAGGATAGAATTAGTAGATGATTTTTTGTTAGACTTGTTTTCAAAAAAATCTTCAAAACCCTTTCTGTGCTGTAGAGTATTTCAGTAGGTTGGACAAAAAAGTAGTGCTCAGCTCAGTGTGACTGAGGATAAAATGTACAGTCTGTTTGTCTTAGACCACAAAGAGGGACTGTTGAACTCTTGATTTTCTAATCAAATGGAAAGGTTGACTTCACTGGAAGGGGATCAAAGGACTATCTGTACCCAGAGAATAAGTGACAACTTCTGTGGGACTGTGAGGCTTTCTGGGTCAGGACAATGCAGGGTCTGCCTGCACAATGTGATGCTGCCTAATGCTGAGATCAGAAGTGCCCTGCAGAAGGACTTATGCCACTTCTCTACATTTCCTTGAAAAGAGAGTTATATTAAGCTATACTTACATTGAAAAAAGTTCAAGTGTTTGTGAGGAATCATGAAGAACTGGAAGTAAATCATGGCAGCTGTGGTCTCTGCCTTGTGCTGCGTGGTGGGGCAGACAGCCTGTAGGTATCTGCATGACATCTTGGCTTTCCATGTTGCCTCTGACAATGCCACATGCATGTGTGAGCACAAATGTTCTGTCTTGTGCCTTTTGAAAAATCTTAAGGCTTGTTCAAAAGGGTGGCAAGTGTAGTTCAAGTCTTTTGTTCCTCCTTTGCCTGATGACTGCAATCTGGGGACCAGGTGCAATTACACTGATTGGTAATCTCTAATTTGACAGATGATGACTCGTTCCTTTTGAAACCAATATATATACAGCCCATGATATATCAGTGATACAGATATCTCTGCTTGCTGCAAGAAGCAGTCTTGCTGGAAAATCTGCTTTTGTCTGATGTTTCAGCAACATTGGAACTCCATAAAACTACTGATAAACCCTTTGCATTGTGCATTAAAGTGGTTTCAACCACTGTATGCTTTCTTAAATAGTTTCAGGCCTAGACAGGACAGCAGACATGCCAAGGAAACAGGGCTGAGAGAAACAGAAATCCACCCATGTCCATTTTATTTCACCTGCTGAGTTACCAGGTGTGTTTTGACTGTTGGAGACTGGAGTTACCAAGGCTAAAGCATTGAATTACATTAACAAAAGAAAACAAGACCTGGAAAGTATCACTTGTGATACTGTGGTGAGGGTCTGCTGAAGCAGTGGAAATAATAAGGACAGGCTATAAATGTGTAAAAATATTGCTTAGGCAACCAGATGGCTTTATAAGATTAAATGACTTGTTACATCAGCAAGGACAGTGGTGGATATTCTCACACACTGCCTTTAGAATGGCTTCTGACGCACTCTTCCACGGTGTTTGCATGGGGACCAGAGGAACCATGAGTAACATGAAAGGACTGGTGGTTAGAACTGGATGGATCACTGTACTCGCTGCAGTTACTCAATGTTAATTTGTAAAGTGGCTGTAAGCAGAGTACCCTGTAAGGTGATATTGGGGCTGATGTTCAGTATTTTCATAGCTGACCCTAATAATTAGTCAATGGTCCTCTATGGGGAAAAGAATTAATATGCTGCAAGATAGAGCCTGAGTTCAGAATTTGGCTGACAGAAACCTCAAGCTCTTTGACAAGGAGAAGTGCAAAGTTCTCAGCTTTGCTGAGAGAGATCCTTGGAATCAGTGGTGTGTGAACACGAGCCAGCAGTGAATTCACAATACAATTATGGCAGCTTGCATGCTAGACTATGGTAGGAGAATGTAGCCACCAAATTGAGGAAAATTTTTTGTCCTCATCATGTGCTAAGGCAGCTGCTGCAATACTGTGTCTGATTTTGGGCTCTTTGATTTCAGAAGTATGGCAAGAAACTATCCTGAAGAGACTATAAAGAAAATGAGGAGTTAGGAACATGTTTCCTAGAGCAGTTGTGAAACCTTTCTCCTTGGAAGTATTCAAGGCTTCCTCTGGACAAAGCCATGACTAACCTGATGAGAACTAGTGTTGCCATTAGTCCTGCTTTCAGAGGGAGGCTGGACTAGGTGATCTCAGGAAGTACTTTTAAAACAGCTTTTCTGTTGTTCTTTAAAGACAAGGAAGTCAGGTGAAGGAGTGTGAGAAAAGTATTTACGTGGCTCATAACAGCAACTGAAGGAGTAGGCATTAGGAGAATGATACAGAATCCAGTGTTAGAAACTCATAGGATGACAGAGTGAAAGGATAGGGAACGTGCTGAGGTGACACTGGTGACACGATTCCAACGTGATCTTTACAGCAACACCGCATTTCTCTCAATGCTATTTTTACTCAATGAAGCATTATAAGACTGAAACCAACAGAACAAGCCCAACTATTTTCTGAGCTTGAAATGAAAAAAAATCAAGACAGGCATCTGCTGCAGTATTTTGCAAGTATGTTTCCTATGAAACTGGACAGCTTGCAAGCTGAGCAGTTATTTACCTTCTCATGAGCTCTTTTTCCAGAGCAGGTGTCTCATGGACTTGCCCTGTAGTTTGTTGTTATTTTTGCCTTGGAATGTGTGTCCCGAGTTGTCTTCTGGGCTTCAACATTGATTCATTCTTACTCATGTTTGAGGACTTTTATATTTGAGACTTAACATGTCATAGTCTTGAATGACTCTGCTGCTGAGAAATCAAAATATTTCCTCTCATTTTCTGTAAAGTATTGTTTCTGGAAGAGAACAAAAAGAAGAATCTAATTCCCACTCATTCAGTTTGAGGCTGTTCCATGTGGACTTGAAAATAGCTTATTTTTGGGAGTTTGTTCTTCTCATGAAAGGTCGAAAACTGTAAACCAGGGAAAACGATTGTTTTTGCAGTAAATATTTATGGACTAATTTTTTTCTTTCCTTTTGGTTATTATAGAATTGCTGTTAATGTTCTTTTGTGAATTCCCAAATAATATGTGGTTAAGAATTGTGTAAAAAGAATGCTCTGTTATCTCCCAGCCCTGGATCTTCCTTAGCAAGAAAAAAAAGCATCTTGTAAAGAACTCTTTTGTTGTAGGAGTCAGAACACTTTAAAAATGCCACCTAGATGCCTTCTGTCGAAGAGGAGCCCTTTATTTTTTGGCTTTTTGCAGTAGTTGAAAAGAGAGAGAGCTTTTCTTCTTGCTAGAGCTGATTTTTAGCTTCTTTGGACTATAAGGTCTCTGAGATCTTGGCAAACAAGGGAATCCCGGTAACCTGAATTCCTCTTGTCTTTATGTCCAGTCTAATGGGTATGGGATGTGGTTACCCTTTCTAGCTGAAGTTAATGTCAGCTTTAACTTAGGTAGCTAAAATGCAGTAGTATGGTCACTCACCTGGGGGAAACCCAGCTTCCAGTCATTGCTTTCACATCCAAATAAATTTAGAAGAGTGTCAGGGAGACTGTAGCATCCTTCTTAGCATGTGTCCAGGCTAGGTATCCCCTGATCACACTGTGTGTTTGGCCTCAAGTACATTAGCTTCCAGTTTTTCTTTACAGCTTGATTGAAAATTTTACTCTGGGAATGAGACAGATTTTCCATTGACAACTCAATTGATATACCTCAGGGCACCTTCACCTGATCCCTGCAATGCCCCTGGCAACAGCTCTAAATTCAGTGACTTGTTTTGAATGACAGCACTCAAGGAATTAGAGCTCACCTCTACAGTGTGGAGTGAAGCTTGTGAAAATAGTCCCTGCTCTTCATTTAATTAGCCTGTTTGTCATACCATCTTGATGTTCTGGTATAACAAGCCAGGATGTCAAGTAGATTAAAACCATCAAACAACTGCTACACTTCTAAATGAGCTGTAAGTCTAAGGTTTCTAGTCAAAACAACCTTCTCCCAAAGCCTTCAGCAAATGACATCCCTGCAAGAATTATTCTTTAACAAGGATGCTGTCAAGTGAGCCGTGGAGTTTACACTGGTGAAAAAGAAGTGGCACCTGTCTGTCTGCAAGTGGCTGATTCCCCAGCTGCTCCCAGCTGTGGGCTTTTGCAGAGCTCTGTTCCAATTAGAGATGCATTTTGGGGACTGCCAGCACAGCAACATGCAGTGCATGGTTTTGGAGAGAAAGGAGACTATTTTCATGATCAGCTGAATCTTCTGTAGTTTTGGAAGCTAAAAAGCTAAAGATCTCTATCCTTAGGGCACATCAACTGGTGACTTCTGATGCAAGGTCCTTGGCTTAACAATTCAGCTCTGCACAGGGCTGAGAACTTCAGATAGCCTGAGCTGACTACAGTACAGCAAATGGTTCAGTCTATGGCAGCACAGAGCAGTTCCATGAAATTTTTTTTACCTTATTTCTTATAGTTAGGTAGACAACTTCAGTGAAGAATAAAATTAAAATATACTTTCTGGTGAGAGTCCATTTGCTGTACTTCATAAAGAGTATATCTCTGGCAAACTGCCTAAAAAGCTCCTCTCCATTTAGATTGCACTTCAGGCTGTGCTTAGGGAGTTGTGTGGAAAAGGCTTCTTGCCTTTCCTGGGATGGTGTTCAAGTAGGGCTTACTCCCATAAGCTTTATGATACTGTTTGAGACCTCTCAAAGTCAGATGAAACTCCATTTTATCCTTATTAAATGTCTCCCCCTTTCTTATTGCACTGCCACCTCCGTGCTGCACCACAGGTGATGGTGTTACCCCATGCACACCCTGCAGCACAGCCCAGATATGAGGGGTGGGACTGGGGCATGCCCTGCAAAGCTGGGGACAAAGATTCCTACTGCTCATCTTCTGCACATTGATTTCCACGAGTTTTAATGCTGAGCTTGGCAGCAGCTGAAGAAGTGGAAGGTAATCAGGGATAAGTGAGAAGAAAAAATACCAGATTTTTAATTCCTGCAGACCTGTAGTGGTGCTAAACACAATCTGTTTTGACATAACGAAGGGGCAAAAATTGGGTAATCCAAATTAAGTCCATACCTTTTTCCCTGCTTCTGGTTGGGTAATAGGATGATTCAACCCTGAGTTGAAGTGTGGGCCATTTTATTTATACAGAATTGAAAAAACTGGTGATAATCTGAAAGATGGGATTACCTGGTATTGAATATTTCTGTCTTCCTGAATGGAAGCTCATAACTATG
Organism: Melozone crissalis; assembly: GCF_028551555.1. Lineage (NCBI taxonomy): Eukaryota > Metazoa > Chordata > Aves > Passeriformes > Passerellidae > Melozone > Melozone crissalis. The sequence continues at coordinate 31,495,561 of NW_026535796.1, read as the reverse complement.
ACAGTACCACTGGAAATTGTTTTCAAATTTTGGTCATTAGATACTGTTTTCATTATGAGCCACTATACTTGTATACCACTGATAGTTGCAATGATTATCTATGTCTGAGGTCAACATTTCCTGTTCACAAACTGCTTCTGAGGGGAGATGGCGCCTTCTAGAAGGCATTACTGACTCCTTTTTCCTAGAAGCCCCTTCTGGAGGCCAGACCAATGGGCAGCTGAGGAAATTGTTTAACTGGGTGTGCTGAGTTAGAGCCAACCCTGTGCTGGCCAGTTTCTGCTGAAGGATTTGTGGATTGTTCACAGTGGTCTGATTTGCTTTGGGAACAGAAGGGACTGACATTCTGTTTTATATTGACTTATCGCAGACTCTGTGTCTATTTTATTTTTCACTGTGGTAATTAATTTTTGCATTCTGTGAGCATGCTATTTCTATGCTGAATCTACTGTACACACATTTGCTGCCACATGCTGGCTGTCTTGGGTCTCTTCTTAAGCACAAGAAGCTGAAATAACCTTTTTTCTACAGGATCTTCTTAGTTAGCCACCACCACCCTGCTGTCCCTGGCCAGGCTCAACTCTTGTTTTCTAGAATTTGTTATGGATCTATGTATTTGTGGTCAAGCCTGAGCAAGCAGGCAGTAAGGAGAAACTAGGTGTTGGACCAAAGCATGGAAGTGTGTAGCATTGCTTGGTAAGGAGGGGTATTGATGTGAGGAGTGAAAACCTTGGCTTCTGGACTTTAAGTTCAGGCAGATAGTATTTGTGTAGTGCCTTTAATTGTGCTTTTACCACAGCCAGTGAAACCTCAGCAGGAGAATATGGAGCCAAGGTCTGTGCACCTGAGTGAGGATCACCTGTGCCCACAAATGCACTCTGCTTTTGAGCAGAGGCAGAAGCACACTCCATGTGTGTTTTCTTCTTCGTGATGCACAGAGACCAGAAAGGTTATGATTATTTTATGGCTTGTGGGATTAATGAAACCTTTCATAAACGTGGTCTTTTTCATCCTCACTTAAAGCTGACTTTCAGTAATTTTTTGTTTGAAAAGCAGATTGGCATTGAAAACCTGTTCCAGGGGAACAAACTCATACTTTTAGATGGTTTGTTTCAAGTCAAATCTGGACATAGCTGCAGTGCTTAAAAGGTAGGTTTGAAGCTAAGCTAAACATGATATTCTTTCACATCTTTCTCCTTTTCTTGACCTGGCATGCAGTAAAAGGGAGACACAAGAATGACGATGCCTAGGCACAGCACAGAAGAAAATACTCTGATCTCATCACCATCTCTATTTTGCAAAATATATCCAGGGCACAGTAGTGACAAACTCCTATTTATCTGGTTCCTAATTCCCCTCTGAAATGTGTTACTTGCCAAAGTTTATCTGGAGTCTCCAATGCCTCCTTTTAGGTCCAAACAGACATTAATTAGAGACATTAAGCTCTCTGCTGCTCCTAAGCTTTTCATACATCACAGCTGGAGTTTGTTTGTATTGTGGCTCAGTGCCAAACAAGGCACACCCAAGTGCAGGCTCTGCACAGTCAAAATCTTTAATAAACAGAGTGAGGTTAAGCCTTTCTTAATTAAAAAAAGAAAAAAAAAAAAAAGAAAAGGAAGAAAAAGAAGGAGGAGGGGGAAATCCTGTAGGGTTTGTTTGTTTGTTTGTTGGAGTTTAATGTAATGATGTTTTGGAGACAGAATTGATATTTTTATAAAGATGAAAGTTGACAAGACTGCTCTTTCTGTTGTCCTCCTGCTTTTTTTTCTGCTGTTGGCCCTCTTTTCCCTCTTTCCTTACTGTTTTCACTTTCAGTTTCCATGCTGTTTTAAATTTGTGCTCTTTCTGATTGTATTGAAAGTCTGTTTCCTAATTCATCCCATTTTCTAAGTCTTTGGTTGGTTATACTCTTCCTTATTTTAATAGCTATAAAATAATAGCCTTATTTTAAGGCTATTAATAACCAAGGATAGTAATACTTATGGATATCCTCTCCATATTTATTACTGTACTGTTCTGGTTTTATTTGGTCTGATTTTTAGCATACTCTGTAACAAATAAAGCCTAGAATTTTTAGCTTTCTCAACATTTCAGTTTACACTTGTGTTGTGTTTGTTTGCTGAAGTCATTTTCATACAGTAGCTGTGGATATTTTGGTTAGGAAAGAACTGGGGAGTGCTAGTTACAGATTATTTAGGAGCTCCCCCGATGAGTCAGGGTCCATATGTTGTTTTGGCTTGGTCTGCCATAAAATTACTCCTGATTATTACCTAGTGCTGTCTCCCAGCTACAGCTTCTGGGTATTAACAGAGGTCTAATTATTAATAATTGTTATTATTAACTATAATTATTAATTGTGAGGGGAATTTGAATTAATAATTGGGAATTGTCGACGAATGCTTGTACCACCAGGTTGCTGGCTAATTTTATCAGGAGTGTTTGGTGTGGGGAAAGAACAAACACCTGCTTTTGTAGTTTTCAAAGGTCCACGTAAATCTTGCCTCCATGATGAAACGTGGCAGAAGTAGGTTGTTTTACTGTGTCAGATGTGTTTGCTGGGCACCCACAGTGTTGCCTGGGTATGCTCCTAACCACACCTCTAATTGCACTGTGGTTATGTCTAATCTGGAAGATATTTTATCTGCTTGAAGTGTCTCAGCTACTCTTGGGCAATACTCCCACATTATTCATTGCAGACAGGACCACTGTGTGACGCTGTTCCAGCCTGTGCTTCCAGTGCTGAGGTGACCTTGAGCAGACTGGCCAGTGCAGTCCCCTTTAACTCCCTTTCTTCAGACAGTGTAATGATGGGCTTGCTCAGGGTCTAAGTTAGTCTGATGTAAGGGGGAAGCAACTCTCACTGCTCTGCACGTTTGTGGGTTTTAAAATCAATAAGTGCTTTGTTTTGATGAACAGACAAAAGAAAAATGGCAATGTTAGGACAGCAAAATCTGAGTTCCACAGAAAAAGTTACACTGGACATGGCTTTGCTCTTGTCTCATCCAAGTGCAGAACCATTGTGCAGATCAGCAGCATCTGCTTTGTTGAACTAGACTCTAACCTATCTAACCTATGCCTGTCTAACCTGAGATACCCCCAGTGCTGATTTCATAACATCCCTGCTCCATCTATTCCCCTTTGAATGTGCATTTATTAAATTAATGAGTGGTGATTGATTAATAACAGAGGTGACTCTGTCACCTCCTTAGATTTTGTGATGGACTTGGAGAAGTTAAGCAGATGTGGGTGGTGCTGTACCAGGGCAGTGCTTATTTCCTGTTGGTGCACCCTGCAATCCCCAGGGATGGGTGCTGATGCTGCATGCAGGTGGGCTGGCTGTGGTGCTCGCAGCTGTCAGCACTGAAAAGAGGAGGTTGAATCTGCGCATGATTTTGGGTGCTTACTGCTTTCTGAATGTAATATTGAGGCGTGGTCAGCTCAGTAATGATGAACATTGCAGCCTGTCATGGAGCTTATGTTCTGGAGGCAGATAGACGATGTGTAAACACTTGTTCCTTGCCAGCATGATAGCAATAACGGGGTTACAATGTCAGCAATGCTAATTGAAATTAAAACAAAGCCAGGTGTACAAAATACAATGCAATAATCTAGAGCAAATTAAGCTTCATTGTAAACTGTCAATGAATTTAGCTGCAAATTATTCAAAACTACAAATGATGTGACAGTGGGATTAGTTTGTTTCCATTAGTATATCACTGTGTGTATCAGGCTGGCATGAACAGACTATTTTTTTTTGAAAAAACAAGCAAAACTTTGCTAAATTTGTCTTTGGTTGTTAATTTGTATCTTTTGAATGAGACCCACCCTTTTTACAAGATGATTGAAAAATATGTAACACCACCTTGTCAGTATCTCACACTGCCTAATTTTTGCTTTGATTAGCTTGTTTATATTCAGACTAATCCCCTTTCCTAAGTTATACTAGATGTTTAGGAAAATAAAAAGGGAGACAGTAATCCACAACCTCTAAATGAGATTTATCGCATATAAGACTTGAAATGTACTGCTGTTGTGGGATACTGAGTTTGTGACAGTTCTCACTCTTTGCTATTTATATAAATTTTCACCTTTTTGGTCCAGTTGCTAACTCAGTTGCCTGAAATAGTGCAGGACAGACTCGTGGAAATGTTTAATTTCAGTGTTTCAAGTTTAGCAGCATCATGCTTCTGTCTCAGTCTCAATGACAATTCATAAGGATTCAAACCTTTTAGAACAGAGGGAGGATGACAGCTGTGACTCATGGCCGGCCTATCTTGACATTTACCCTTGTGAGGAGATTTTTGTGATTCTTTTGGGAACGGCCTGAGTTGCCTGATGTGCAATCACTGTACCTCTGAGAGTGAACCTTACCCTTCTCAAAATAGGTTTCTATACAAATTGTTCCTGTGAGAAGTGCCTCAGTGCTTGGGTGACTCAACAATGAAAATAGCAGTGGGGTACAGAGCCGGCTCAACAGTAAGTGCCATAAAGCCTGAACATCTCTCTGCTCATCTTCTGCCTCATGTTATTGCTAGGAAAGAGCTCCCTTGATAAAACTCCAGGAGACACCAGAACTATTACTTTTCAAAAATACATGAGAGGCAGCTACTCACCAATAGATTTATTTAGACCGCAATACTTGTCATTTCTTCAGAGTATTGACATGTCACAGCGAGGAAAATAAGAACTCATCTTTCCAAAGATGGTTGCCAGTCGAAGGCGGCGCGAGCAGCTTTTGAACAGATGTGCCAGGAACATTACACTGAAGGTCAACCTCATGTGCCTAAGTCATGCAAGAGGTGAAACAGAGCTCTTCCTCATGTTGACATGGGACACTTTTTGACATTACAGCAGAATGGTTATGATGAAGCAGTGTTGGTGCTAGGTACTTGTTTGGGCTGAGTGGTCATTGCAACCACCTAATGCTGGTTTTGCCTTGTTCAATTCCTGCAGTTCTATTTCCCTCTCCTCCCTTCAACATATTTGATCTGACCTCAGGCTTCTGCTCATTACAGCCCTCTAGGCTTCTGTCTCTTTGCTTATGAATCAAGCCCCATCACAAATATCTGCAGTTTTGATGCTGTGATGGTAGCGCTCCTGACATGTTGTTATAGCAACAGTGCATACTATATATCTCAGAATATCCCACCTTATATCCCTGAAATGAAATATTTCATGTTCTATCAGGTACATAGAATCTGTGGTGCTTTAAAGGATATGTTGTAGCACTCATCTCCTTTCTGAGATAACAGCTCCATTTCCTTGCACTTGCTCTACACTTCCTGGGTTTCTAATCATCCATAGCATTTGTCCCAGAAACAGTGCTGCTGTTTCCCTTTTGTACTGGAGCGAGCAGAAATGCATGCCTGCCTATGGCAAAGGGCGGACAATTGATTTATACGACAGCAGCAAAGGAGCCACTCTCTCCTGGAATAAATGTGTGTAACAAAACAAATTAATGTTTGGCATTGAAAATGGGTGAGACCACAGGAAAAGTAGGCTTATTTCAGGGGAGGATGGGTTGCATGGCCCAGAGTTCACAATGTACTGTGAATTACTGGGATGGAGCGGAAGTGATGGCAGGACCTGCAGAGCTCTGAAGGGGGAAGATGAGGGGAGGTCATACTGGTCCTTCCTGATTCTTCCCTGTCCTACCGTGAGCGACGTGAGGATTTGTTTCTGCTTGAAGCCTCTTTCTTCCCCTGCAGCCGTCTCAGTCTCCTGGCTGTCAGTGCTGCTCAGCTCAGCCCAACACAGCCCTCTGCTGTGAGCGGGTGGGAAGCCTCGCAGCCTGGCTTCAGCTCAGCTGCATGAGCCCGATTTTCAAACAGATTGTAGGGGTGTTGCCCACGTACTTTTCTTTCTTTACTGCAGGGCTGGTATATTGTGTTTACATATTAGTTCAATGCTATAAATGTTTATCTTGGATTCTCTGAAACAAGAACTGAAATTAAAAAAAAAAAAAATCCATCGATTCTCTCAAAAAATTCACAGATAAACCTTGTCCCTGCTTCAGTCCACCAAGAAGCTGCACAAGGAGAGCCTGAGCCCAGGCTTGTGTGAGGACAGCTCTGACTGGGGCTGTGTGTACAGCTCCCAGCAAAGTGCTCTCAGGGAAAGGAGCGAGAGCTGCAAATGGTGTATTCCCATTTACAGATAAAGAAGTGACTTGAACTGCTGCAGTTTCTGGCAGATGACACCTAATGGCAGTACGACTTTCTCAACAGTTTTACCATTGACAATAGACGGTGCTAATATGTGAATTTACAAAGCCTTTATTTGTGCCTGCCTCTGCATGCTCATTGTCGAGGGGTGATCCCCGCTGTGTGTTTATGGGGGTTTGCTGTAGCTTGTTTCTCATGGTGCCACACGGAGACACCTTTTGTTCTCTCTGGTGGAAAAATATGATGTCTGGATAAGTTAATAGGCTAGAAGGCTTTTGAGTCATTTGAAAAGTTCATGGATGAATACCTCCTGCATATGTTCTGCTTTTGCATGCTTGTAACACAGAGATTAGAAATCTGTAGCAGAGCAGGGGATGGACTAGATGACCCACAAAGGGTCCCAATCAACCTCAGCACCTCTTTGTGTGAGGCACGTTGCTAAAATCAACATAAAGTGATTGGGGGGAGAGGGAGGGAGATCTCATATGCACGCAGGGCTTGGGGAGGAGGGTGAAATCAAAAAGGAGTGAAATTTCCCTATGTTTTGTGTGTTGCTTACATTGATGTTATTAAACCAACCAATGCGTGCTCCTTGCAGAAATGAGTGCAGAATGGGAGACCCTGTTGTTAGAAAGAAATGAAGGGCTGGTTTCCAGCAAGGCACACACATAATAGTGCTTTCCCCTCTCCTGAACAACACATACTACTGTGCTTTCTTCCCAGTGCCTGTTTGAGGTGTACTGAACTATTCTGTAATTCCTTTCAACTTGACATCTTTGAAAGGTCACATCAACAGCAGGCAGTTGTGTGAAACTAGAAGGTTTTGCATAGGATCAGCAGGGGTATTTCAGGCTGGGCTGAAGAACTGTTTGTAGAAATCTGCTTACAAGTTTATATGGAATTTATTTATGTAATTCCTGTGCTAGTATTTTTACTTTCACAAGCATTGCAATTAAAAGAAAAAAAAAAAGAAGTGTAAGTTAAAAAAAAAGGCTATCACAAAACCTTCTGCTAAACAGGGGGTATTAAAACATTGAATTATTTACTACCTGGGTAGTAAGTATTTACTTTCCTCACCATAGGCTTTGCTAGAAGGCTGTAATAGCATGCAATGTCTTCTCTCTGAGTGATGCATGACAGTGTGGTGTGAACAGCAGTGTGCAGGCGGCATGGGGCCCGTGCTCACTGCTGCCTGTCCTGTCACTCAGACACTGCCCACAAAGCCAGGCTCTTCCTCTGGCACACACCCAGGCTAGAGCTCCATCTGCCATCACCTCTCCCAGTACAGGTGCTCAGGAGGTAGATGCTTCCACATCATCTGCTAGGTGCTCTGGATGCATTTCCCTGTGGTGGGGTAGATGCCGGAGCACCTTGGCAGGCTCTGTGAGGCTGGACTGAGGGAGGGAGAAGGCGCAGTGTTTAAATGGTGCTTGTGGCTCTAGGTGTGTGAGAGTCATGAAGATGTGTTTGTGTCTGAGAAAGGAATTGTATTACAGGATCATCGTAGGGACAGCCTGGAGCCACCTCTGCAGTGAAAGAACTTGGCAGAGGTAGCACCCTGAGTATTCCAGCAGTGTAGCAGAGCTCTTGGATTAGAAAAAAACTGGGTAACCACAGAGCTGCAAAGATAGTGAAAGTGAGCTGTCAAATGTAGGGTTCCTGGCATCAGTTAATTAGTACTAACACATGACTGGTGGCACCTTTGAATTTGCATTGCAGATGGATGCTGGGTTTAGGTCCTGCTCTGTGGATAAATCCCTCCTGCTTTTCAGCCTGACCTCCACTTGTGCCTCGTGTTGCCTGCAAGGGTTGGAAGGGCTCTAAGATCTTCAGGCCTCCTCACTGATCTCAGTGGCACTGTGCACTTGTATAATAGGTGCCATTAGCATGATTCATAAACAGACTGCAGACCCTTGAGCTTATGAATTTATCTAATCTAAATTAGAACTTGGACTTTTAGTCCCTCTAAATTTAGGGGAAGTTTGGATTTTGTCCTGAACTCTGTGGTGATGTGGTCTCATTTCCAATCCCATGATTTAGTGGGCTGGGAGTGCTAATTCTCTATCTCTCAAAACTTTGATTTGTTTTGTGTGCCTGGCAATCTGGGCAATCACTGGATCTGTTTGTCTCACAGTCCTTCAAGGTGGTCAGTAATAGATACTTTGGGCAAGATGTAAGAAGCTCTGTAATGAATGGCTGGCTAAGGCTCTTTTTGACCTTTGATTTAAAAGTTTGGATGTGGAACCCACATGGCTACATAGCACTTGCTGCTCAGGGTTTTCTTCATTGGAATCGGTGGGACCTTGATGGGTCTGTGGCTACGCTTGCTCAGCAGTTCATCCCCAGGACGTGCTTTGCTTGTTCTGTGCCTAAATTATTTCTGCAGCCTGCTGTTAAACATCTAGCATCACTTTGCTTCAGCAACAATGGAGAAAAAAGTGTCTGAAAGGTAGTTTATGGTGGGAATGAATCTCAGGTGTTGTTTTTATTGCACATCTCTGCTCTGCATATGATTTTCAGCATCTTTATTGGTTTGTTATGTGGTGCAAGTTTCTGTGTGCGAAACATCCGGGGCTTTTGACCCAATAATTGGACAGAGTTGTCTTGTGCATAACAAGAAAATGAGAGTAATGATTTTTTTGTTGCCCTACCACAATTTCATTTTCTACAATGATGATAGGAAATGTCCTGATTCTCTAAAACAAGAACTGAGAGCAGTTTTAGAATGCATCAGACTGCAGTCAACACATGCAATTGTTTCTGCTTTCCTACCCAAAAAAGTGCAATTCAGCCTCATGCACATTGTTCCAGGACAACTGCTTGTATAAATAGAGCTAGCTAACAGCTGAACAATTTCTGGAAAGATTTAGCAAGTAAGATAAACACAAATCACTGATATTAACTCTCTGAATAACCTTATCCTAAGATCTGAATGACTTATGACTTATGTTTCTGCTGTATTATTTTATTTAGGTGAGATCCACTTTTAATGATTTGTTTAGAGAGTATATTGTCAGAAATTCCACTTATTGTTAATAAATACATGGAAAAAAAAATGAAAAAATGTTTCAACAAAAACCAGATTAAGCCCAGTTTCTTGAGAAATGCTATTAACTCCTGTCAACAACTGCCGTCTGTTCATGCAAGATAATAGGTACCCTCTCTGGATTGTTTTTAACTTGCTTTGGATGTACATTTTATGAAATAAGATGGAATTTCAGCTTGTGGCTGTAGGACATTATCTTGGTCTTTTTCAGCTCCTTTTTGCATCAGTTATCATATTTTTTGTTGCTTTTATTAGGAGAACGATCAGACCCCTGGTTAGAACCAGACATGTGTTCCTGAATACCCGCTCGCAGCTTGAGGGGAATCTAGCAGTGGTTTTGACAAGAAAAACCATTATTCATCATGCCTCATTTAGCAGGCATCAAATTTTACATTTTCCCTCTGCCAGCTATTCACTCTTCTGCCCCTTCTCATCAGTCAAGTACAATTAATATCACCTTAACTGACTGTTAACTTTGATTATCCAGTCTAGTACTATTACTAGCTTTGTTTCTTGACATTAGCAAACCATGAGTAATGATTTTTAAGCCAGTTAAAATGGTATTGCTGGCATGTCCATTTACCTGAGCTTATATTTATTATTTTTTTTTTTTTAATGCCAAATGCCTTCCAGACTAATTTCATCTTACTGTGCTGTTTTCTTATGCTTTGGCTCCCTACCAGCCTTGGTATTTCTGACTGTCTTTCACTGTGAATTCCTTTCTGCCATCAGCTCTTCTGCACAACTGCACAACCTCTTGCAGATTGCTCTTCAGGGAAAGTGTTTTAATGGGGATATATTGTCTTTTTGTTTTTGATTTTTTTCCTTCCTTTTAAAAAAATTTCATTATCCTTGCTAGTGCATTTTCCTTGGGTGTTTCCTTGGGTGTGACCTCTAAAATAACATAATCTTTGACATTTAGTCAACATCTTGTATTATCTCAGTTTAACAGAGCCAGTGTTCCCCACTGCTCAGAAGCACCAAGGAAGGAGAGCTGTCAGTCTCAAGTAGATGGTTGCTGAGATTATTTTATTTGCTGGACCACCTGCTGGTAGCTGTTACTCTGCTTCTTCAAAAATACATTTTTATTGTGTTTACACTGAATGCTGCAAATGCTCCTGAGGTATTTGGGTGGCTGTTTGGCACAAATTGGCTCTGTGTGTTACCTGGGTTTTAAAAGCAATGATTCTTGCCATGACGTGTCAATACTCAAATCACTCAAAATAATCCAAACCTTTTGTTGCAAATCTAGGAAGAGCTACCTCTGTTTGAATCAGCAGAGTCATCCAGCCCTCCTGGAATGAGTTTGTGTAGTTGTCATGGAGGACTCCCATCAGGGCACTGGAGCTTTGCATAGATTTATTTGTCTGATACTTCTCCATCTAAACTCCACTTTATCTTCTGCAGCTCGCTTGCTGAGGGCTTGCAGAGTTTCATTTTCCACTGTAGCCCTGGTGGAAGCCCAGCAGGCAGGCAGGAATCCTCTGGCTCACACCTTTCTGTCTTACACAGTTCTTGTGGCTGACCAGCTGGCAGAAGTCACCTCCCTGCATTGTTGTTGGTTATATTGTCTCTTAAAAAAAAAAAAACACCTAAAAAACAACAAACCCACCCCCCCTTTTTAATTGTTAATTTGTTCTATCAGGTCTCTTCTTGTCATCTTATAATAACATATAACCACATACTAATGTGTGAAGAAGGCAAATTTAATTTTCTGCATGAAAGTGGTATGCTGCAGTAGTCAGAAAACATGGGAGTGGCAATGTCTCACCCTCAAAGAAATCCATGTTCTAGAAACTTAAAAAGAAAGATACGCTCCTGTGTCTGGTTTGGACATGATTTAAACTCTCTACAATGCATCTTGCATGAAATGACTATTTAATCATTCCCTAGTCAAAGTTTCTGAAACTTTCCTAGAACTGTTGGAAAAGACAAATTATTTTGTGGAGATCTAGCATCTGTATTTCCTCAGCTCATATATCCCTTTGATGGCTACCAAAATTTTTATGGCAGTAGTTTTTTACTTACAGGGGTAAGTAATATTCAGAAAGACTTCTAAGATATTGGCTTTAAATGCAACAATTAATATTAATGAATCCCTACAATCGAACATCAAAGTATTCATTAGAAGAAGAATTTGTTCTTTTAGCTTGAGCTTAAGCTTTAAGGATGTAGCTGGACTTTCTTTTGTTCTTGTGGCCCAAGGAATATTTAAAGTATTCCTTGAAAAAATAGAACAGCTTCTAAACCACCACAGTCTGATGGTTTTGACACCATCCTGGCCCTGGATGCTGCACACCTATTATGTGAGTTTGGATTCCCAGGGGACATGAGGGAAGTTGTACCAAAATTTCTCTTTGGTGGCCAGGTTCTATAATAAAAGGTTAGCTCCTTAAAGCAGGGGAGAGCTGAAGGTTGTGCATCCAGAGCAGACAGGGGCAATGCTCTTTACAGCAGGTCTCTGCTTTAACACCTGCAATTCTCTTTTGTATCTCCCACCTCATGACTCCTGCTTGCATGTCAGTGCCCTGAACAAGGCAGAAGCTGTGGGGCTGAGGAACAGCACTGCTCTGCTTGAGCAGCACCTGGGCTAAGCACCTCCTGTTTAGACACAGTTTGACATTTAGTGATGAACTGTTTGAGCCAATATAAAACACAGGGCAAACCTGTGACTGTGTGCTCTGGGGTAATGTGCAGGCACATGGTTCTGTTGAGCCTGTCATCAACAATAGCTGCAGATTTGCCAGGGAGTTCTGGGGCCCTGCAGGGTCCCTTTAATGCTTCATAGAATCATCAAGGTTCTGAAAGAGACCTTCAAGGTCATCCAGTTCCTGAGTAGCACATTCTTGGTTATGTGTTGGCACTGGTCAGTCATCCATGCTGCAGCTGCTTCTGCCCAGGCCACCTGGGCACTGATTAGGGACTCCCAGTTCTGCAAGCTGGCAGAGTACCCAGGAGGGCTGAGAAACTAAGTACTGTATTTCCCAAACTCTTTGGTGAGTCAAGCTTGGAGACTCTTATCACTTGTATATTTTAATTTCATAAGTTTCTGGAGGCTAGAGGGAGGATCAGGATCTCACTGTATTAGATGTTACACAGCGATGTAGAAAGAGTCTTGCCCTGAAGGACTTTAAATCTACATACAAGAAGATTAAAGATTCAAGAAAGGGAAATATCATCGGGAACAATAATCAGATAATAAGTGGTAAATGTTGCATTAGTTCCACATTAGATTTTCCCCTTGTTTTTGTGTTAGATTCCTTTACTCTTACCACCAAAGATAAGAGGTAAAGAAAGAGGAACTGATGCTTTCCACTCCTTTTCATGTATTTCACCTATGGCAAAAGACCAACTGGCATTTTTGTTGGTCTCTGGTTATTATGTTTAGGTTTGGGCTTTTTTTAAAATTAACATTTATTATTACTAAAAATATTACCATCAATTTTTTTTGCTATTATAGTGTGCAAAGTCTGCAGAGATAAGGGCCATATTGAAAAGATGTTCTATAAGCAGAGGAATAAATCCACCTCTAGTTGGTTTAGCAGCCCTTATTCTGCTACTTACAAGAAAATGAAGATACTTTTAAAAGAAAAATAAAATTTCAATAATCAAAGTATCATCTTCTTGAGCCCTAGCCCTCTTAAGGGACAGCAGAATATTGCTGTCATTAAAAGTCTGTGTTTTCCAGCTTTATAGCTATGGAATGATTTTTATGCACAGACTAGTACAATATGCTTCTACGAAGATTTTGTTTCACTTAAGTGAAGTACCGCAATCAGCTGTCAATACTGAAGCCCTGTATGAAAGGCTGTCAATTTTCTTCCTATGTTCAGCTCTATCATGCTGCCCAGAGCTCCAGCAGATTGCACTATTTGGCACACCTGTGAACTCAGTGGAATGCAGTACATATGACAGGAGGCTTCAGTTAAGTTATATCAGCATCTGGCACTTGCCATAATGAGATGTAGGAGGATTGAAAGAAATCATGGTCCCATTGAAATCAGCAGTGACACGCACTGTACTCCAGTGAGGACAGGATTTCAGGATATGTATTGGTAAGGACAAGTCCCTGGCTTCTCTTAATGGTTCCACTTGCACAAATTGTCTTTTATGTCCTATGTGGAGAGGATCTTAAACATAATTTCAGCTTATTATTGCTCCGTGTTTTGCTGGGGAGTAAGTCTAACCAATTTATATGATGACAAAGTCTCAAAACACTGAAGAGGATCAGAGCAGTATTTTCAAAAAGTTAAAGGAAAGAAAAGCTTTCCTTCAAAAGGTCGAATGTCTCAGAGGCTCAGTGATAAAAATAATTTTCCTGAGACAAGTTGAATACAGTGTCAGAACCAAAACTTTTGCCTCTCATATTCGTAAAGAACTGATTCAGTACAGGGCCCTACATTTCCTCCCGTTTCTCTTGCCGCAGCCCCGTGCTCCACATCCTGGGGCAGAATTTTCCCTGGCCCACGTGGCTGTGGGGAATTCGCGTGTTCATGATGACCTCCAGGCTCGCTCCTCAGCAGGCCGTGGCTGTGGGGAATTCGCGTGTTCATGATGACCTCCAGGCTCACTCCTGAGCAGGCCGCGGCTGTGGGAGCGCCGCTCTCTGGGGCAGGGAGGCGCTGTGAGGGCCCGCTGCCCCCGCCGCCGGCAGCAGATGGCGCTGCAGCACCGCCCCGGCTCCGCAGCGCTGTGAGCGCCCGCTGCCCCCGCCGCCGGCAGCAGATGGCGCTGCAGCACCGCCCCGGCTCCGCAGCGCTCCCGCCGCTCTCCCTTCCCACTGAATCCCTTTCCTAATTCTAAACATCAGCTCCTGCGAGTGCCGGGTCTGTTCCAAACCTGGACATCGCTCAGCCCAATCTACTTGTTTCCTTTTCTTTTTGAAAGTACAGCTCCTCCTGTATTTCCTTGGTCCTTGTGGAGGATGTGACAGGCATCAGAGACCTGGGTTACTGGTAGCCACAATATCTCATTTATCTCTAGTCTGTTCCTATAATTCCCCATCTCCCTCCCTCCTCCTTATATGCTCCCATTTCTTAACTTATATTTTCAAATGTCGTTTAAGAATATAATGGAAAACCCCTTTAAACCTGCTCTAAACAGATCTGCTTAAAGCAATTTGCTGTATTTTCCAATTAAAAAATTGATTGGATAGGTTCAAAAGAAAGAAATCAATAATCTCCAGCACAGAGGACAATAAAAGCAGGCTTTTCAGTACAACACAGAACAGTGCTGTACAAGGGCCATGTGGAGAGACTTTTCAAGCATCTCCCATTTTGCAACCTAAGCGCTTGAGCTTTGTCTTGAAATGCTTCTGCAGCTCTCTTCCCGAGTCTGCCTGAAGGCAATTCTGATGACCACGTGAATGAGGGTAGAGGCCTTCATTTGAATCCCTTCTATTCCCTGCCTCCCACCATAGGATCGCTGCTGATGTGAGATACCAGGCTTCAGTGCTGTAGTGAGATGCTGTGGTAGGAGAGATGTTGACTTGTGTTTGCTTCAGGCCAACATGGACATAGAGGTTTTCCTTCTGCAGGTGGATGTGGCCCTGGATCCAGCTGGTGAAGAGGCAGGTTAAAGGCTTATGTGGTGATGTTGGGAGCCTTCTCCTGGGAGCATGGCTAAACCTCTCCCCAGTGATCTCTGGCTCCTGGTCTGGCTGTGGGCATGGGACACAGGCCAGCCTGCTCTCCCTGGAGACTCCTGGAAGCACAGTGATCTCTGGCTCCTGGTCTGGCTGTGGGCATGGGACACAGGCCAGCCTGCTCTCCCTGGAGACTCCTGGAAGCACAGTGATCTCTGGCTCCTGGTCTGGCTGTGGGCATGGGACACAGGCCAGCCTGCTCTCCCTGGAGACTCCTGGAAGCACAGTGATCTCTGGCTCCTGGTCTGGCTGTGGGCATGGGACACAGGCCAGCCTGCTCTCCCTGGAGACTCCTGGAAGCACAGTGATCTCTGGCTCCTGGTCTGGCTGTGGGCATGGGACACAGGCCAGCCTGCTCTCCCTGGAGACTCCTGGAAGCAGGCAATGGGCAGCTGTAGGGGAGGAGAGGGCTGCCTGAGGCCTGGCAAGATCTCTCCAGTCTGTTCTCAGTAGATTTACTGCAGCTGTGGATAAATTAAAGGATGATGATGATGATGACGATGATGATGCACAGCAGAGTTTAAGACCATTCTCTGATCCTGTTCAGTCTGAGGATGAGGTTGAGCTCTGGAGAAGGGGCAGTAATATACAATGTACCTAAGAATCTAAACCTGTGGCTGACAAGCCTGATCTTCAGCTGTCCATTTGGTTTTCTTTAAGGCTTTGCTTTTATGTGTGTAATCCAAATCTGTCTATACCTGCAGCAAAAAAGCATGTAGAATGAGAAATGTGGAATTTAGAGGATTTGAATCTATCTATGCCAGATCCAGGAGAAATGTCAAAGCTCAGTGGAAATGAGAGATTCGTTCCACCAAATTTGTTTCCTTGGTCCTTGAAATTTTACATCCATTTAGGGTGAATCTGCAAAACATGGTGTAGGTGTCTGTTTAGCTCTAAAACATCAATCAACACAAGAGTATTTTCTCATTACTGCTGACTGAGGTTTCACATGATGTTAGATAAAGTGGATAGGAAAGAGCCTTTGAAATGGCCTCAGCACAGAAGTTTGGTGAAATGCATTGCAATATGACCATTATACTAAAGAGGAGGAAAAAAAAGTGAAATTTTCTATGACAGAGACTCTGTGTGAGCTTGAGATGCCCTCAGAATTACCCAGGCAAAATTCAGCTCAACTGTATATTTCAAAACCTGAGACAGGAGAAAGAGCAGCACAGATTAGTCTCTCATTTGTAGGAAAATAGTTAAAATGACAACAAAGACAAGAAAACCTACATTTCAATTTCAATACATCTGTTTGAATTATGGTTATTTGGTACTTTTGAGAATAAATTGCATTTGAAATGGAATCTTTCTAATGACTTATCTTTCAGGCAGGTATTGTGCACACCTTTTTAATGCATTTTACATGTTTGGAGGGGGGAAGAAAAAAGATGAATTATGAAGAAGTTAAGAGGAAAATAATTTCAGGAGGTAATGGATGAGCTCTGTCTGGAAGATTAATCAAGGCAGTTGCAAGAGAGTGCCAAAAGCATAACTGAAGTAGAACTAAATATCTGATTGTAATTAAAACTTTAGCCTTCTAATGGCTCCATGAAAGATATTTTAATAAACGTGAAATGCACTTTCTAAATGGCACGCTAACTTTTAATGACTTGGGTGTTTTGTTTGATTAGTAACCTGGACTGTTAAATTAAAGCCAACTGCAAATGCATGATAAAATATTGATGGTTTCAGGCAAATGAATTGGGGGAGTTATGCTTGACAGATTTTTGGTATCATTAAGGATTTTAACTGGTGGAAAATATATATTGCTGGTGCTTAAAGATAGTTAAAGAGAGTCTCGTCATTTATATGCCCTAGTTTTAATTTTGCAGTAATAATGGGAAAAAAATCTGAATTGTTCACAGATGGTTGGTCAAGAGAGGTCACTTAATTTAAAAAGTGTTATTTTAATTACACCTGTTTCTCATTTCCGGCATAGAAAATTAAATATTTGGTGCTATTTGGTTATTTCTTTTCTTTGAATGCCTGGAGCTTTCTTGAGGCTTCTGTGTGTTTTGTATGTGTGTTAAAGAAGGAAGAGTGACATGGTAGAAAGAGTTTTATTGTTTCCAGTATAAGCAGCTTTATTGGAAGTTAATTAAATTAAAAAAACATAATGGTATCTGCAGGTTCAGAAATAACACATGGGATTTCCAAAGGAAATGGGGATGATCCCAGAACTCAGGCTCTTTTAAAAGCAGATTTACTGTATTATGAAATTTCAGCAGCCTTTCTGATATCTTCACATAACTGAAAAAGAGAGTTGGAGGATTGCGGGGAAACTGCTGGAATTTTACCTGGCTCCTATTAATTTGCATCAGCAGAGAACAGGTTCTTCTACCTGAGATGTGCTCTGATTTTGTTGTAATGCCTTAGACTTTGCACAGATTTTATTTCTGCTGTACTGTACTCTATTCTCTTCTCTATACTCTATGCAAAGAACAGAGATCAAAATAAGTCTCAGCATCCAGAGCAGGGTTAATAGAGCAGCACTTGAGACGAGTTAGAACAGGTGAGATCTCACTGGAGAGGAAGGGAGCACGGTATCTTTTCATGTGCCAGAGGGGCATCTGGAGTGAAATTGTATTTCCACTGAGCTCAAAGGATGCCTAGTAAGGGATGTTTGACTGGGTGTTTCCCAAAGCTCTGCATCACCTCCACATGTCCCGGTCTCCTTCCCTCTTTCTGGTTTCTGCTCCCCATGCCCAGGCAGCTGCTGGCTGTTCTTTGGCTATTGCCATGGCACTGTTCTTCTGGCCCTAGGAACGAATCTCTCAGGCTCTATGGCAGAACCTCTACTTCATTTTCTGCTTCTCAGTTTCCTCTTATAGGCAGTGGCATATAGCAAAGCAGCATGAGGCAAAAGATAAGTCTTTGGATGCTGAAAATGGACCTAGAGTCAGGAAAATATTAAGGGAGGAGTTTGGTGAGACTTTGGCCAAAGTCACATGTCAGTACCTCAGTGGGATTTAATGGAAGAATGACTGTCCCTCTGGCTTCCCAAGGATCCCAGATCTGGGTGAGGACCAAATTCAGTCTCTGATGAGAGAGAGGGAAGGTGGGAACACAGCAGGTACTGTCCCCTTCTGAGAGTGTTGGGGAAGACATTCAAAGAGAAATGGTGTAAGCCAAGGCAAAAAAAGGCTGCTGCCATCTAAACCAGAATCTGCAATCATGGGAGCATTTGAGATGTCTAAAAATGCCACGTGGAAGTACCACAGCTGAGGTAGTGCTTAGAAGAAAGCTCCAGGGCTAAATCCAGTTTGAACCTATATCTGGGAAGCAGGAACTTGCCACAACCTTTAGGTAATGTCCAGTGGCCATGTCCAGTCCTAGGCAGAGGGCCGTGAACTGGTTTGCAGTCTTTTGGCCAATATAGTTTGTCCTGTGGAGGAAGGACTTTGTTGCTGAGAGAAGAGAAAGTCACCATATACACTGAAAGCAAGCCCTGGAGACCCTGACTGCTGCTGTGTGTCTGATGACAGCTTGTTACCTGCTGCTGGTATCGGCTGCTATTGGAGAAACCTTCAGACTGCAAAACTGTGCTGGTAGTTCTGAATTTCATGTTATGTTCCACTTCTTTTGTTTCTCCATGGACATTAGACATCACCCAACACACCGGACACCTCATATTAATTTTATGCCTGTGAATACTTCAACCAGAGCATTTCCAGAATTCAGTACCTTGGATTGCAAACTCATCAGGCCCATCTCCTCATTCGGTCATGTGCAGTACTGAGCACACTATTGGTGCACAACTGATAAATTCTAAGTCCCTGGAGACTCCCACTGGTCAAAGAAAAGTGTATCCATGTTCAATAAAATATTCTGTCACTCTCTTGCTGTTTGCAGCTCTCTCAGATTTATATATTCAGCTGATGATGAGCCATTCAGTCTAATGGGTGTGATGTGTCTTTCCAGTTGGATGGAAAGACCACAAATGTTATTAAATTCCACCAGTCTGCTGATGGAAGACAAAATCTGTTCCCACACAATATCAGTAGTACCAGCATAGGAGATAATGCAATATTTATTTATGTACAGGAGGCCGTAGATAAATTTCCCATATTGTGAGCCTTGTGGAATGCTGAATGCTCATAAATGATGTACCAACTTTATCCTGGCAGAACTGGCAGACATAAACATGATGATGTTTCTGACTGGCTCAGTTTTACTGTCATCCAAATGGCCTAGTATATAATGTAAAAGCACGTCTGAGTCAGTGAATGCCCATTTTTGAGTGTAGCCAGATGGATTTCTACTGTGCAGGCCCTTGTCTGATGTCTAAATTTGTCTCCCACACACTCTGTATCAGCATGCTTGGAAGAAAACCTTTATTTAAGCTGGTTATGGAGACTCCATGCTTGTGTTTACAGTTTTTCTGATGTTCAGCCAAAATGCTGGCTTTATTCCTCAACAGGCGGAGAGAAACACTTTAAAAATTATTTCTCAAAAAACCACAGACTATGTGGGGAGTGGAGTTCCTACTCTTTGGTTTCAGCTGGGGTGATGTAGGCACTGTGGCCTTCTCTGATTTCTTGGCATCAGGGAGGTGGTTTTCTCCAGCTCTGCTCTTTGAGTAGCTCATCTGGATTTTTTTAAAACCACCCATGCAAGTGTTTTTGTCGTTAGGTACCTACCCACCTCCCTCTCAAGGATGGTGGGGACCCTTAAATCCAGCTGGGAGGAAGCTGAGATGTTTTAGGGTTAAGCAAGGATATCATCAGAGCAACCTTTGACTGACGAACTTTAGAACCTCTCAAGCTAGGGAAAATTAAATTCACAGGTGAGATTATTAAACTCAGAGCTTTTTTCTAAAGTGCCATATTGAAATATTGATCGGATTTAAAATCCATAATGTTTATTCTGAGTAGTTCTTGCCTTGTTCTTTTAGACATACTTTTCTTATTCTAGATCCCCCTGTCTTTCCTTTAATCCAGTTACACATTTTTCTTTTTTTGTGCTAAATCCATTTGTTACAGATGAGGAAAAGAACATGGTAAGTCACCAGTCCTGACTTATCCTCTTTACCATTGGGTTTTCTTTTCTGCCTGATCTGGATGCACTATCACATATTGTTCTCAATTTCTGGAAAAGCAGAAGGAAATAGACCCTCATTCAGTCACATCATAATATACCTGAAGTGGTTATAGGATATGGTGCCAGTACTGTTAATATTTTGGTTTGTTGAGCATTTCATTCAGTCTGACACTTTGCTATGGAATTTGTATGAATTTCTGACTGTGATCTTTCATCCATTTTTCCCATTTCTCTCACCTATTCCTACATATGTTTCTTTCCAGTTAGATTCTTCTTCAATTTTAAATGGCTGAAAATTTCCCTTTTAGATAGAATATTTTTTTCCTCTTCTCATTTTCGGGCTTTTCTCTTTCTCTTCCTGACTACTCGTTGCCAATATGTTTCATCAGCTTGACCTTGCTTGTTATCATATGGATGCAGCAGTTCTCTCTTGCTGTTCTCCAAAGTCCTTCCACACCTACTTTGCTGCTGGATGCATTTTCATCCCTTCTGCATCCCTGGCATAAGAGGATTTGGTCAGGCCCTGCAGCTGTTACCTCAAGGATAAAAAAAGGCTGGAGCGGGGGTGGGTGGTAGGGGGTGAGGTTGGACCAAAGATCTCATCTGAGCCTGGGGGAGGTTCTGGGCAGTGCCACCCTCTGTGAGCAGAGGCCTGCAAGGAGAGATGCCAGGATTTACTGTGCTGGGTATGACAGGGAGAGCTGAATTTCCTGCCTGTCTTTAGCCCTTAGGGACACCCAAGCATGCCAAAACAGGGCAAGAGTGCTGTATTTTAGTGTCAGGTGAGTGATGGTGATGTGACAAGCATCACATCTGCTCATTTTGTTTTGCCCTGACTAGAAATTCTGACAAGACTTAAAGCCAGAAACCCAAGTCCTAAGTTTGTGATGGGATCTTTACTGTTAGTGCTTTTTAAACAATCATAGTTTGGGTGTAGTAGCACAAATTGTTGCTGTCCTTCCTGGGTTGCATTGATGCACTGATAGACCCATATTACTTTCCAAGCTAATCAGTGCCCAAGCTAATATAAAAATTTTAGTATTGTATACTATATTGTAATATATATTATGAACCCTGTCTTGCAGTGTGAAGCTACTCTTTTGCTTTCATTTGGTGGCACTGTGAAGCCTTGAATAGTTCCTCTTGAGCCTCTGCCAGAATCTTTTTGCTTTACATTAGCCGAGGGTAAATTCACAAAACACATGGACGAAAGATTTTATATGGTGACTATTCTCATGATGAGACAATTCCCAAGAGACAATATAATTCAAGTAGCTACATTTCCAAAGCGGCCACCAAATTTTGATATGTACCACTGGGTTGTGAGGACTGAAATTAAGAGAGTGTTCACTGCGGAAACCTCAGTTACCCACCTTGCACAGTGGCAGCTGCTTACCTATAGAAATAGAAGATTGCTTCTGCCAGTGAAAACATCTGGAGACAGTGAGAGGGCAATATCTGAGGCCAGGAAAGAGCCTATAATGACAGCTAATGAAGCCAGAGAGAGACTTCTGCAATGAGCTCTAACCTCCCGTCACCCCAGTCCGTGCTGCGTGACTAGAACTGGAAAATACACTTCAGTATCTTATCAAAACTGTTCTGTAATGTTTGGACTGAAGCTGCTTTGAAGGTGTGATCCTTTGTGGGATTTTTTTTTGTTAAAGTGGAATGAAAAATGTTCTGTCACGTTCCAGGTTACAAACTGTAGCTGGAGTAATAAAAGGTCACTTTGCCATTCAGCATCCATTTCCTATTCCTTTGAAGTCCAGCATTTACTGGCAAGTAAACCATGATACTTCAAAAGTTTCACAGCAGTGTAGTGAGGCAGAGACATAAGTACATGAGTAAAATAACTGATTATCTGGTAGTGCTTTTGCTGCTAAACAAAATGGGGCCTACCCTGGTTTTTTCCACATCTGTGCTCTGTGCACTCTTCAAAGTTATCTCTGGCCATCTGTCCTGTATCTTTTATACAAGGATAAATATCTTTGAAGTGTGTGGAGAAGGGAAAAAAGCACCTTCTTTTGACATCTCCTTTGCTTTGCTGCTTTCATTTACTTGGGAGAACTTAAAAATATTTTATCACATTCTCCATCCCTTTCCTCTTTGCCTCTCTCTTTCCTCAACTTTTTGTACTCTGAAAAGAAAAGAAATACCTAGAAAAAGGTGTTTGCTGTTCACAAGCAAAAGGAAAGACTACATGAGGCTGCAGTGTTTCTTACAAGGTAATTTCTTTTGCCAAGCTCCCCTTGTAATCAGAGAGACCCATCTGGAAACAAACAAGCAAACTAGATTTCCCTGGTTACCGCCAGGAAGGCAAATGCCATTGAAATGATGGCAGGGCCGTTTCTCGGCGGTGATTTCGTGCGCCGTGCCCCGCTGCGAGGCAGCCGCGGGCGGGGGCGATGCGAGCCGCGGGCTGCAGGGGGCAGTCCCGCACAACTCAAGCTGCTCCGCAGGGCCTGGAGCAGCTCCTGACCACAAAGGCCAGAGCTGCGCGCTGACTGTGCTCTGGGCTCCGTCGGGCTGTGTTCTAGCGCAAGGAGCAGGCTCCTTTGTGCTCTGATCATGCATTGTTGTGCAACCCCCCCCGCAGCTGCTCCTGTGTGTCCATGGGGTGCCCGGGAGTGCCTGTAGTCTCACCAGCAGTTTGTGTCGCTGCTGGAGAACCTGCGTGGGGCTGAAGTGCTGCCTTAGACACTGTCTGTCTGTCCTGCCGGGCTCCTGGCCCGTGCTCCATGCTGTGCCCTCAGGTGGCTTGGTCAGCTGGAGTTTTGTTTCCTGCAGTCACAGCCAAAATGGAAGGTATTTGGCAAATGGACTTAGAGTAAGCACAAGTTCTGGAAACAGTTGTGTTGGGTCCCAAAGAGTGGTCAAAGCCTGTTGGTACAGGGGGACGCTGGTTCAAGGGCAAAGGCCTGAGAGCTGGTGGTGGAAAGAGGGGCAGCAGCTGTGACAGCATTTGGGTTTTCTGTTTCAGTCCCTAGCACACTCATTGCAAGGCAGTGAAGTGTCTGCTCCTGCTCCAGGTTTGCAATGGGATGATTGAGTAGTGCTCAGGGACGAAGTGGCTGTGTCAAAGGCAGGGCAGCCATCTGTGCTAGTTTCACCTGGAGCAGAGTTAACTTTCTTCACAGTGGCTCTGTTTTGGATTTGTGCTGAACAAAGGGTTGATAATACAGAGATGTTTTTGTTATTGCTGAGCTGGGCTTACACAGAGCCAAGGCCTTTTCTGCCATGCTGGGTGTACATGACAGGCTGAAAGGAGACACAGCTGGGACAGGTGACACACTGACCAAAGGGATATTCCAAAGCATAAAACATCATGCTCAGTATGGAAGGGAAAGAAATTTGGAGTGATGCAATTTGGCTTCCCAAGTCAATGTTATGTGTGATGGGGCCCTGCTCTCCTGGAGAAGGCCTCTCTGCCCATGCCTGTGGGCAGTAGTGAATAAGTTCCTTGTTTTTCTTTGCTTGTCTGCACAGATTTTGCTCTTCCTGTTAAACTGTCTTCATCTCAATCCACAAGTCTCCTAGCTTTTCCCCTTCCAATTCTCTCCCTGCTCTTGCAGGTGAGGGAGTGAGCAAGTGGCTGCACAGGGCTTGGTTGCTGGCTGGGGTTAAACCATGATACCATCCCAGTGCTCTCCAGAGAAATGAAGCATTAGGAAAGAAATGGAATTAGGCAGAAGACTTGTTGAGATCCCACTCCTCTAATTCCCTTGTGCAGGCTTGTTGAGAACCTTCTCCCTTGTTCAGATTCTGCCTCTGCATGCTGACTGCAGGCATTTCTCCTGAGCTGTTGCCCACTTGGCAGCATGGTCCTTGGGTCATTTGTTTTGCTTGCCTTTGCTCCTGAGTGCTGCAGATGTTTCTGGTGGGTGCTGGGCACACAGCTCACCATCACTCCTGCTGGTGGACAGAAGATGAAGTGGTCAAATTTGAATTGTCCATAGAAGTCCCTGTACAGTCTTCATATTTCCTAAAAGTGACACCAGAAAAGCTCTGCTAAAGAGACTAAAGAGCCTTTCTGATGGCAGTGGAGACAATGTTGGTAAGAAGGATCTTCTGAACCTGAGCAAGTTGTTGAATGGTGAGAAGAGGAGGGCTTGGTGCCTCCTGTGTGCTTCCCACCTACATGGAAGAAGTAGAGGGGAACTCCCCGTAGCAGTCCTTGTGCTGTGAGGTCATTGAGCAGTGGAATTTATTGCACTTCATCTCATGGTGAGGCTCTCTCTTGCCCAACAGAGTGCAGAGATTGATCAAAACTTG
The DNA here is from genome assembly GCF_028551555.1 of Melozone crissalis. Classification (NCBI taxonomy): domain Eukaryota; kingdom Metazoa; phylum Chordata; class Aves; order Passeriformes; family Passerellidae; genus Melozone; species Melozone crissalis. The sequence continues at coordinate 31,471,392 of NW_026535796.1, read as the reverse complement.
TCCTGTGGTTACGGCATGTAAAAAATATCTCCGGTGTAGATATTTGGCATCATATGATACTGGTTTTAGCAGAAGTGTTACATTCTTGTCAGATTTGGTTAAAACTGCGCAACAGGTTTGGCATTATTGGAAACAAGTAGAACTTGGAAATTCAGGCAGTGCAGTCAAATCAACTACCTCACTTCAGTAAGTTGGATTAAAAATCAATAAGTGATGTTTTTATTAAGACCCTTAAGGTGCAATGCAACCCAAAATATTGGCGAAGATGAAACCACAGTGATAGGAGACTAATAGGTTTCTCTCTGGTTATTTGCAATAATCAAGCAGTGCAGAAAAGATTTGTGCAGTTTTTCTATGACAAAGAGCTTGTCTATTGAATAACAAAGGAATGCTATTGTATTTGTAAATAGGAAGAAATGGTTTCATCTGTTTCTTGTGTGTGGAAAGATAAAAAAGAAAGACCATTAGAACTAGAATAACTAGTTTATCATCCATAGGCAAGCTAGGCTGCACTGACACAATCTGTGAGGAGCCCACTGTTCTCATCTAAATTTTTCTCAAGTCTTTGGAAGTTCCTATAAAGGAGAAAGGATTAAATCTACAAAGTTAAATTAAATAATGAGACATTGATATTACTTTAAACGTCGCAATTTAAAAAGAAAAAAAATACTTTTAGAAAGGCTCTGTAATTTCAAACCCCGTGTTTTGGGAAGCATATGGGATGCCTTGTCCAACAAAGTCCTCTCCTTGCCCCCCATCAGTGAGAGGCTCTGTCCCATCCCAGGACCAAGAGCTGTCCCTGTCTCCCCCTGCTGCCCCTGCTCCTTGCTGGGAGGAGCAGCTTGCCCCTCTAGCACGGTTCTGCAGTGCTCCTCCAGGGAAGCCTCACTTTGCCTCTGCTGGTGTTTCTGCTTCAGGTTTTATAAATTGCTACCATCCCTGCACAGGGCTGCCGAAGTTTCTGTTTTGCCTGCCCTAGATACAATTTTATTATTAATCACATCAAGGAAAGCTCAGAGGTTTTTAGGGCTAGAAGAGATCATTACTGTAATCTAGTTTGGAAAATGTCTTCCACTGTGGTGTTGGGTTTTTTCAAAAAGAAAAATATTATTTATTTTCCTTTTCCCCTTGGCCTTAAAGTATAATTTAAGTTCTTATAAACCAAACAGAATGATAGAATAATCATTATCAGTATTTTAAAAAAGGTTTTTCATTTACTGAATCCATTTGTCAAAATTATTTTCTAGTATTGGAATAAAAATCTACCCTGGTTTTAAATGGAGGAAAGCCCCCCTACCCTTTCTGATTAAAACACAGACAAACTGATGCCACAGGGAAGTCCAAGGATTGGGTGGACACAGCACAGCAGGATCTGTCCAGGGAAGTTGAGGAGGGTTTTATCTGTATCTGAATAACAGGCTGAAGTGGGCCATAGAGGAATTCTGCTCACATTTCTGACAGAAGCAAAACTTTCAGCTATTCTTGATGTTCAACTCTCAGGACTTGTTTAATATTCAGCCCTGGTTTCATCATCAAAGAAATTGAGGCAAAATTAAAAATTCTTTTCCTGGGTCTGTTATTTTCACAGCTTCTACTTCCTTTCAATTTTGATACTGCCATCCATTTTGATAAAAGAAAATGATATGTGAGGAACAAGGCAGGCAGGAAGAAGACAGAATGAGAAGTGCTTTTCAACACTGACTTTACCTCTGCAGAAGTTTATAATAAGGTGTCTGCAGATCACTCCTGCTGAAAGCTCTCACAAATAACACCCTGTTAAATTCACCCTGGAAAGTGAATTTAACCAGTCCAGCTACCCATGACTGCTGGGGAGCGCCATGGCACACTCTGATCTCTGAACAGTTGGTCTCTCTTGTTTAGTGCTGTGCAATTTCTTTCTGCTCTTTCCTCTTGAGCACTTATGACTTCTGTGTTGTTTTTTTGTGTGTCTTGTCTCCTCCCTTCCCGAAAGCTTTTTGTTGGAAGAAAAGGCTTCCAGAAGCTTGTTAGGCTTATTGATCTGGATTGACTCCTGGGGCTGGCTCTCAGGATCCAGAAGAAAGCACTTTTCAAGGTACCTATAAAATATCCTGTCATTTGTTCCCCAAATGAATGGTTGAAGGAGGAGCTTGGCCTGTGTGGGCACTTTGAAGGGTGCATGAAGGTGGTCTGGGCTTTGGGGGGAACCCCTGAAGCTCTGTATGAGGGTCAGTCCCTGCTCCCCAGTGTGACCTTGAGCAAGTGATTTGGTCTGTTCCTATGTGCCGTGGCTAAGAGCTGCACAAAGGATGTGACACAGCTCTGAACTGTTCTCTCAGACAGCATTTGTGCTGCTGTCCCTGGGGAAACACCTCCACTGCACCAGCCTGGACAATGCTGGTAGCAGCACAGCTGAAGCATGCTGTGCATGGATTTCTCTGTTGGGGTGAAACTGGGAGGTTTTCTGTGACAGAAGGAAAATTGAATGAATTTGTGCTAGTGCTCTAGACTCCAGTAGGCTGTTAAGTACAAAAATCAATGTTAATGTAACATTACAGCTGAGCTATTAAACCTGTTAGTTAACCTGTGGAGCTCAGCCTGTAGTCTCACAGCGCATTTTTGAACTGCACATAGGCCAGTGTCTAAAACACTACATACACAGAAAAATGGTAAGGTACTTAGCTTTTCTGTAATTCCAAAAGAGTTTTGCAAAACACAAAGTAAAATTTGCCTAAGAACAAATTAAATACATGGGAAGTTTCATTTTAGGGACTAAAGTTTTTAAGAAGTTCCCATGTTTTCCAGAATATATTAAGCCAGCCTTTGTCTGTTAGGTGTTTGTTCACACTAGTATTTCTCAAAGCCCTCCAGCAGAAGGGGACAGATCTCTGAATAGATCTTTGGATGAGATGCTGTTTAGATTAAGAATGTCCTTCTGTGGTCATACATGAATGGATTTGATGGGATGCTGGTCCCAGCCAGGCCTCCAGGCATCACTGCATTTGCTGGGGTTGCTGTTGGAGTCACTCCTGTTGCTGGCAGTTAAAAGTTGGTTCTGTAATTGTAATGCCTATTCATACTCCATATGACTCTCGGCAGTTTTTCAAATTCTCTTCCTTACATGGCACCACTCTTTGCATAAGAAAAAAATGCTTCAATTGACATAGTCTCCGGGGGAGTGGCAAACAAAACCTGCAGCCTGATTGTTTTTCCTGTCATTACCTATTTTTTTGAGAACTCTGTGTCACTTTGCTCATATAACCTGATACTTTATTGCAATTAGTAGACATGAATTTACTAGTAGCAGAACATAGTGGACATTTGTTGCTGTAGTGGCCCTTGTCTTCTCTTGCCCTAATAACTCACACAACTCATTCAACCCCATCTGAAGCTGTGGATTCTCTGAGACTGCAGACGAGATAAAAGGCTGTGTAGCAGCTCAGAAGGGTGTGCTATATCCCCTTTAATGTGATCCATTGTGAGAATCAGCCCAGATGCACTTTCCTGTGGTTTAAAAAGGAAGGATTTTTAAAGCTGTGTAGCTATTATCATAGCTCATATATACAGAAGGGTCAAGCTAAAGTTGTCATGGGGATTGCATCTGAAATCCTAGTGGCACTGAAGTCTGCCAGAGTTTTGACAGCCCCATTAATTGAGTTTCTGTGACTGGTAAGCCTTCTTTCCTAATGTTATTTTTAATTCCACACAGAGAAATCAGAATGCAGTGGAGTTTACAGAAGGGGACTGAAATGTCAGTGCCCCCATGCCATTCAAACAGCTTTGATGGGGTGGGTAGAGATGTGAGGGCAGATCCTCCATCCTGGCTCTTAGCTGTCATGGGCTGGGAGGCTGCTGGCATTGCTCCAAGCTGCCCAGTGCCATCAGGGGAACTGCTGTGTGGGAGCTGGAGGTGCGGCCTAGAGGTCATGGTCCCATTCTTCCCTTCGCTGGGATGTGTGGGGATGCAGAGCCCTGGGGTTTGGAACCTATCCTTCCTGCTACCATGGCTCTTTTTGGGGTGCTCTGGTTTGGACTTTGACGCATGGGGACAGGCTATACAGCCCTCAGGGTTAAGGACTGCATTAGCTGGCTGCTGGGTACCCGAGGGGAGGCTCCAGCTCTGAAGGGAATGTTGTACAGTGGCTCCCTGTTTCTTTCTTCCTTGAATTTAAACTCCTTAAAAACAAATCCCTTCACTTCTCAAATAAGCTCTTTACTTTTGCCTTTCAACCCTAAATAGCTTAGCATATAAGTAGCTTCTTTTGGGGGGGAAAAAAAAGTTCAACGCTGTCTGTGTTTCTGTGATCAGATGTTCAGAATGAATTTCCGTCTAATCCTAGTTTTGAAATTGATTCAGCACAATGACCTTGGGCAAATTACTTAACCTCTTGGTGATCCAGTTTTTCCATTTGTAAAATAGAGAGCAGAATACCCCCATGAGCTGGGTAAACACCTCCAGAAGCCTAATTTAGATATGCCTGTTTTAGAGGCCTTTGAACTCAGGTGGAAGAGCAAAGCCTGCCTCTCGGTATGGAGCTGAATCTCCCAATGCACTCTGTGGCCCTGGTGCACAGGCCAGCCCAACCAGAGCCCTTCTGTAGCCATTCAACATACTGCCAACAGCAGGTTGATGCTTGCTAGGGATGGTGTTGGAGCGTCTTAGTCCCACCTCTGCTTGGAGAGGCAGTGGAGCAGCCTTGTCCTGCCCCAGCTGGGTGCTGGCTTAAGGAGGAATGGCTGAGGAGGAATGTCAGGTGTTCTTGACCCTCCTGGTTTCCAGACCTATTTGGTTTGAAACATGACATGTGCAGACTGGATGAGTTCTGGAAGCCAAGTGGGAGTGTTGGCATGCCCGTTTGCATACTAATACAACTAGAATGCCATTATTTTTCCAGCTTCCACAGCTGTGTTATGACTGTACTGGAGCTGAATTCTAACAACCAGCCAAAAGGTTTGTTTGCGTATATATGTGCACTGAGATTTTGCAAGCAAAACTGGAAAGCTTTCTAGTTGTTGAAGTTGTGGGGTTTTTTTTTAAACCCAGCACACTTTTGTGCTTACAATAAAAATTATGGATCAGCTGTATTTTGACAACTGTCTGTTCCCTGAATTTATGCAGTTGATGGCCTCAGAGCTCAGTTTGAAAGGTTTCCCCCTCTGTATTGCAGCTGGGACTTCTTCCACAGATTCTCTCTTTTTTTTTAAACAGAAACAGTGTTTTATCTTTGTATCTTTGTCCTGTATAAAGGATGAAAATCTATAGTAATCCTTTCCTATGCAGACTGCTCTATTTTTCCAGTAAAACACTCTTGCAAATAAGTCTGCAGATCTTTCAACACAATGCCTGAAGCATCACACATGATAAATCCTTCCCTAGTCTCAGTTTTCTGTAACCTTCCTCATTCCTCACAATGACACACACTTTCTCTCATTCATCTTTTATTACAATTCAATATTGTGCTTGAATATAATTAGGTTTTATGCAATGTACCCTTCCCCCATCCTTGTTTTTTTTTTCTTGAAAAAGAAAAAAACTACTTGTTCCATGCACATTTTATCTGGAAATTGACTTCAGCGTTATAGGTTCCAATGTATTTGCACAACAGGTAGGGAAAGGTATTGGGGAAAGAAAAGAAATATTTTTAACATCATAAACCTCTAGCAAAATATGTATGTAATAGAATCTGGTACTGTGGTATTACACACATTACAACTGTCACTGTGACTTACAGCCTTAGTTTAGCTGAAAGAAAATCTATAACCCTAGAAATGCAACAATGTCCAAGTCACAGTTCAGAGTAATAAATGTTTTTCACAGAATAGTGTAATCCATATTTCCAAAGCTGATACAACAAAGGCATTTCTACTAGAAATCTTTCAATTTCATGGGCGGAGGCTCAGAGAGGGAGAGAGAAAGGTTAGTAGAAATGATAAGCAATAAAATGCCTGTGTTCAGAAGTATTGGCCCTTTGGCTACTGCCTTTGGTAGATCGTTCTTGCCCTCAAATTACATCTTAATAAAGTATTGTCTGTATTGTGATAACAGTACAAAAAAAAAAATCAACTTTTAAAGTTGCTGCTGCGATTTCAGGTGGTGAGGACATTGGGTTGCAGGCGGCTGTGCAGGAGCCCCTTGGTGTGTCCCACGTCATGGCAATCCTGCACGGTAAGCACGGCTCCCTCTGGGGCACATGATGCAAAGTGTGCTCTAGTGATGATATGGGCTTTTGTGTCTGGCCAGGGCTCTTGGACTTGCTCCTCTGTGTCTCAGTGCTGGGAGCTGCCAGTGCCTCCTTGAAGGTCCCAAGAATGCAATCTGTCTGTGCACCCACTGCCAAGCCCTTCACCTCTGTGCTGGGATGAACCGATGGCTCGATGGCTGCATTCAAATTCTTCACTTGGGAACTTGAACTGTGAAGTCTTAACCCAAATAATAATTTTTGATTAATCTCAGCTATCTTTTCTCTAGGAAAAGTTTTCTCAGCAGAAGGTAGTGAGAGTCCTTGTGCCCCTGGCTTCAGTTTGACTTTGTGTGTGGGAAGAGAACTTGACCATGTGCCAGAACAGTGAGGCTATCCTGGCAGGCCTTCCTGCCGGTGACAGCAAACAAATATATTGCACTACACATTTCCTCTCTCAGAAGGGTATAGTTTGAGTAGCTAAGTACCTTGTGTTTTGGGCTCCCAAGACCTTCATTTGTTTCTGCCTTCAAACTTCCTGGCAAGCTTGCTTATGTCTATTAATTTTCCAAAGTCCATGAAAGCAAAAAAAGAGCAAATTGCATTAAAGTAATCTGTAATCATTTGAGTTAGCGTATGAGTGAAATAGTCTCATAGCTGAGCAGTTAAAATGGAAATGCAGTACTGGGATGCTCTATGTGCCATAGTTTATTGCCCGCTATATGTGTTGCGGAATATCAGGTTCATTCCACTCAAGGTTATCAACATGCTCATGTTTCGTTTCATGTTTGTTTTTTTTTTTAAGAAAAGCAAAGTAAATGAGACACTGGTAATAGGAAAAAACATTTGCCTTATCAGGTGCTTCATTTGTTTATTCTCTTTCTTGGTGGGGCTGAGAAGATATGCTGGCACCCAGGACTTCTGACCAGGGTGTCTTTCACAGCAAACATGTGGGTGGCATGGAAAGGCTGATAGGTTGGTCTGTGCTGAAGAACCAATGTTTTAATCAGAAATGCAGAAGCTCAGCATATCTAGTTGTGTTACCATCTTGAAGTATTGCAAGCGCTTGGTATATATAGCACTAATATTGTCCCTACTATGCTGAGACATCATGCTTATTTTAATGCACAGTACTAAAAATTTCAACTTCACATAAATTAGCTTTATTAGCTACTTTACTTAGTCATCATTCCTATTACTGCTTCATTAGATAACTGATTCATAATCATTGACTTACGAAGAACAGATTGCAGAGTTTTCTCCTTTCTGTCTGCTCCCCACCTTCCCGGGCTTAAGTGTGCATTCAGACCAATGCCACACTAGTACAACACACAACACCAGTCCGTTTTGAATCCTGATGTGGGACAGCCTGAAATGCTCTGTCCTTGTAAATCTGTGTTTCTCTCAGACCTGCGGCAGGATACTCTACAACCTTGATTGGAGTGTCTGACTCACAAGGATGAGCTAATTTTGTTGGCAAGTTCCTGCTTTCTTGAGCCAGTATAATAATATTTTTTCTGGTGTTTGGGTGGTTGTGACAGGAGTCTGAAATATTGCATGTGTGTTAAATAGTCAGTGCATAAAAATATCCTTACAAAGTGGTGAGGTTATGTAGAGCTTATGTGCCCTTGGTGCACAGGACAGCAGACACTCTGAGGGCTTTTTTCCATCTCACCAAGGTGAAGAAGCAGTTATCATCTGGTGTTTGTGTCAGGAGGCTACATGGCTCTGAGACCAATTGTTACATCCACTGAGGTGTACCCTTATAGTTGGGTGCAGGATGTGGCCTTTCTGCTGAAACACAGCTACCTAGCAACTGGGTTCTCAAAAAAGGTGTATCATGCCAGCTCATTTGGGTGTTACACTTCTCGTATCCTTTGGGAACTACTTAAAGCATGAAGTTGGATATTTTGAAAGGAGAAAGTAGGAATGTCTTTGTGGAGGAAAACTGACTTTTTTTATATTGCTTTTATTTGCTGCTAGCCTTTGTTATTTGATTGTTCTGTTAGCCCTGGAGTTTCTGTAGTGACCCCCAGCTCCATGACCACCTATGTGTCACACCAGCAGCTCATGAGATTCTTGGTTGGAAAGAGAGGGCTCTTACCAGTTCTTGCAAGGAAAGCTGTGCTTTTCATTCAGAATTCTTGGAAGGAATTTCCCCCATCATCAGGCTATTCTTCCACAGTGAAATGGGAAAATGTTGCTAAAAGACCATTATATATAGTGGGAAAGGATTCTGCTGCAGGGACATGAGCATTGCACAGCATTGCAACTCGTCACATCTCTGATGAGAGACTCTGGCTGTGTGAAAAGGTTTGTGCTGGTTTCCCTTGCTGTAATGAAGAGAAAATTTGAAAATCCCAAATGCCTTGTAGAATTCCTATGACCTTTTGGTAACTTTTTAGACACATGCACTTGCTAAGCTCTAATATGCATGTGGTCACTGAACTGGCACTCCTCAAAATTAAATAGACCTAATGCAAATTACTAATAATCTGAGAAAGCTTTGTGCTAAAGAGGCTATAGTAAAATTTCACAGGAGAATCCTCTTCTGCAGGCTACATTAAATGGCCTTGTTAGACATTTGAGTATTGAGTGCTATTATGTAGTGATTTGAGAAGGACAGAATAAAATCATAAAACTGCTAGTAAGATTCTCACAGCAGATCTATTATAGCTAGTCTCACTCATAATAATTTAGAGTTTTAATTTTCTCAAGTGTCCCACAGGTTTACTATATCCAGCCAAATGCTTCACGGACAAGTTGGCAGAATGGAAGCTTTTTATGACCTGTCCCCACTGGTGGCTTTTAAAGCTTCACCCCCTCTTCTTCCATACTTGTGTGCCACACTCATGCACGTGTGCATGCATGTCCACGCACACAAAGGAAGTCTCAGGGAGACACAGGAGTTTGTCAAGTCCTGCACAGTTCTCAGCTTAATTCACGCTGTTCAGAAGCCATCAGCATCTCAGTGCAGGGGCTATTTTTCCTTTGATTTTAAAACCAAGGGAAATATGAAAAACTGAAACCAAAGGCAGATTAATTGATACAGAAGGTCAGAGTCGGGGGTTCCTGCTTTCAATAGTCTCCCTGAAAAACAACCCCTCTCTGGGTCTCTGGGTTTTACTCATCAGTCAATATCCATCTGTTTGAAAAGTGAATAACCTGTTGGAAAGCTGGTAAGACCCCTGGCAGAGAGTGTAAATACCTCAAACCTGGGGACTTGTATCAGCAAGCAAGGGGAAAAATACATTTTCTTCCTAACTGGCACAATGCAGCCTAAGTTATCCATGCTGGTTTGGATCCATTGCTGACAAATGGGGACAGCAGGGTGCGTGTCTCGGTGTCTCGGCTGTAGGGATGCAGTCAGTTGGTGCCCCTTGGGCTGGGAAGGGATGCTGGGGATTTCCTAATCCCCCTGACCCCTCCCATGAGCAGAGCTGGCCACAGGAGTGGAGAGATGGGAATCCTGAGCTGGAGATTTTAAACAGAGGTGCTGAAATTATCTTCAACATCTGCAAAAACTCTTTCACAGAGCCTCTTGCAGCAAAGTCCCCAGAACATGAATTTTGACAAGGAAAGAGCCCATTATTATCAGTGATGTTTCAACCATTATTTTATGAATATATTCAATGACAAGAACTAGCTTGTTTCCAAGACAACAAAATTCAAACCCGATCCATGATTGCTCTAAAGGAGGCCTCCTGTCATTTCATTCCTTTGAAGAAACTCACAATTTGATGGGCAAAATGCCAGAAATAATTAGACAGAATAGCACCATAAACCCCAACGGAAGCAAAATATCTGCTGTAAGAATTTCCCACCAGAAATCCTGAAAATCAAATCAAAGCCTGGATAAAATCTTTTCTGTTGAGTGTAAGAATGAAGGGAAAAAAAAAAGTGGGTGGGAGAAGACAATCCAGTTTTTTACCTCATCAAAGGGAATACTAAAATCTGTCTTTGTGACTTGCTTGTGTCTTCTTGTGAAATAATAAGTGGGCAGGGCAATCAAATTTAAAGCAGTATTCCCCAAAGCAAGGTCAAAACTGCTAGAAATGTTCATTTCATTTTTATTTGCTTTCCCTGCAAGGTACACATTGTGGCTATAATTTCCCATTCTTTATGGGGAGATCAAAAGATTTGTGCTGTGCTGTGTAGGAATCAATTCAGTCATCCTGGCAGCACGCCAATCTTTATTACATTATTTGTTAACCCGCGTTATTGCAGAATGGAATAACTGTTCCCTGGGATAAACCAGGGAGTTCTTGCTTCCTTGACCTTGATTTCCACGCTCGCGCCTTGTCCCCTCAGCACCCACATGCAGATAATGATTGTCTGTGTTAGAGTGAATGAAATATCGCTGTGGATCCTGTGCCGAAGCAAATCACTGAATTGGTGGCGTGTAAGTGAACCAGATCCTTCATTGTTTGCCTCTGCTTTTGCAGCACACTCAGTCTCAGGTGGTTCTTAGAGCAGGACTCTCCTGCATTACCGGCAGTAAAACCAGCCCACGTGACAAGAATTGTATTTGCTCTTTTCTTCCCAATAGGCCCTCTCTGTAATCTTCAAAGCCAAATGCATCAGTCAAACCATCCTTCTTGGAATATTTCTGATTCTTTTTAAGGAATCTTTTTCATTAAATTGGTGAGCAGTGATGTATTTTGGGGACAGGAATTAGGGGCATGCTTAAACCAAGTTTTTGCATTCTCTCTAAGTAAGCATCACATGTACAGGGTTCACATGTGCCAGTTCTGCACTGGTAATGTTTCACTTACATTTTCTTAACAGAAAACAGTAGGCTTTGCTTAGTCACGTTTTTCACATGGAGAAAATGGAGGGCCAGTTCTGAACTGGTGTTATTCAGCATGTACTTGATTTCAATCAAATCAGGTAACTTTTAGATGGAATCAAAACCCATCTGTGTCCTAAAAAATACTGCAATGGCCAGTGCTAATGGAAGTTTGTGGACATTGAGCCTCACTGCTCCTCTGACCTCAGACTTCCTGGTCAGGTGCATTTTCTATCTACACAGAACTTTCTGACTGAAAGAGCCATGCTTGAAGTCCTGGTTTTTGTGGTCATGCCAGGGGACAGAGCATGGCAGGGGAGAAGGAGCAGCCTGGAATGAGATCCTTAGGAGTCTAAGAGAGATCTGACGTTTAATTTCAGTGAAGGGCAGGGAGTGCTATGTTGATATGCAGTCTGCACTGTGAAATGTCAAACTGGGTTGAACTCCTCCCTGGCTGATGTAATTCAGTATAAAAAAAAAAATCAGATTTCAGTCAGGAAATGTTAGTGAGGGAGACAGAAGAGGAACAAAACTTGCAGATTTTTTCCCAAAATGCTCTCAACTGCTAAAAAGCAGATTTTTAATCCTATTTCAAAATAGAAACTTTTGTTGAAATCTTAGGATTTCTTATAGAACAAGTGTCCTTCATGACAACAAATCCCAGTCACTAAATTGAGACCAAAGTTGATGGCATTAGTTGATGCCAAAAAAGTGCAAAACACACAAAAATGGAGAGTGTGGAGTGAACCAGGCTCTGAGACCAGGGAGTTGGTACAGGCTCGGAAACAGAGAAGAAGAAACATCTGTCTTTTATTGTCCCTCCCCTAAGAACCAGATGGTGGCTGGGGAAGTCTGGAGCCAGCTGCAGGGAGAGCCAGTGAAGGCCAGGGCTGCAAGTCTGGGCAGATGCAGTGGCAGTGTGTGGCACCAGAACAGGGACAGAGCTCTAGGGACCTTTCAGGTTTTCTCCATTTGAGACTTCTCTGGAGGCTCTGTGCTTGGTCAGGTGCAGAAGCTGGAGGCAGTCGCCTCCCTGCTTGTCAGGTCACCGGGGAAGTGCCCAGCTGTGCTGCCAGATCATCCTCCTGAGCAGATCCTGCAAACCCTGAGAGCATCAGGCTGGAACCCAGGCACTGTTTTCCATTGTGACAGTCCCTGCCCCTTCCTCAGCAGTTTGGGCTATGCTGCTTGCACTGACTGGAGCAGGGAATACAGAAAACATATTTAGCCAGACTTTGCAATGGCAGAGCAGGACTGGGGGGAAAAAAAAAATCTACCTTTGCTGAAATGCTCCGTATGCTGCTTTGCAGAGGGATTTTTTTTCTGTTCTGCTCTTCCATATTCTGATGCTATAGTCTGAAAATACCCCTGCCTCACAGTAGGTTGAGACAAAGGTGTTTACAGAAGCACTAAGCCTGAGAATCCAGCCACCCAGCATCAAAATAGGAAACTTAAATTCATAAGCTCCCTCCTTTAAACTGATGGAAATGGATCCAAACAAAACAAACCAAAACAAAAGCAGTAGGTAAACATGTTGGAATGTACAATGGATAATGGATATTGAGGGATGATCTAGTCATGCATGCTAAACAGATACACTTATGAGTTTAAATTTAATTAGCATCTGGAAATTAACAAGGCTAGAAAGAAGGGCAATGTGTTTTTAAGTGAAGGCGATGAATAGGTACTGTTAGGTGCATATAGATAAATGAGGATTTAATTTGTAAGACATAATGAGCCAGGTGCCTATAAAATAATTTGTGGGGTTTTTTTCTGCTGGATATCACAAAAGATAATGGTGTAACACTTCAAGGTCAGTCTATATCCACCTGTTCATTTCTTTTGGGGGAAAATATTTTTAAGGATAACTAAATGAAATTGACTTTCTTTTTAGAAAACTGTTGGGTGTTTTGATTTTTTTTAAATTATGCATCATTGCTAATTTTACATTCAAAACCCAGTTAGCCTTTATTGAAGAAGGTTTTAGTTGCTGCTCTGATTTTAATTTTTCAATCTGTACATTGACTGAGACAGGTTTCTGTGGAGAAATGCTAGTCCAGACTGTGTCCCTTAAGTGTGCATATGGGGATGCATTTTGGGAAGAAATGATATTTCATAATGCTTGAATTGGAAAACATTGTTTTAAAACCAGAATATCACTTTAAAATGCAAAGCATTGGTTTAAAACCAGGACTTCTTTAAAGAAAAACAGTTAAACTGAATACTGTATGATGCTGTGAATTATGTTTTCCCTGTCACCAGTAGGATTTTCATCCATCTCCTTAAGCATTGCAGCAGAGACGACTACCACTTGAACTGAAAACTAATGATAGCAGGAGATCCTGTTATCCCAGTGATGGATAGGGCTGTAAAAGTTACCTGTTGGATCTTGGTGATGTTCAGCAGAGTGAGGAAAGATTATGGCAACCCCTTTTTTTTTTTTTTTTTTTTTTTAATATATTTCTGGGAGTGCTTCTGCTGTCTCTGGGTGTTGGTGGGGTGTAAGCTGCACAGATCTTGTAGCTGGGCAACAATCAGCCTCTTTGTCTCCATTCTGATTTTCCAAGTGCTGTAGCAATTTCTTGGTTTTCCAGCAAAAAATTGTGGTGCTTCCTTGTTGCATATGGATTTGCTTGTGGAGCTGCTATTCCTCAGAAAATGGAAGCCAGAGAAGAGAGGATTCTCTTCTCAGCTGTTAGCCAAGCAAAGCACAAGTGAAATTTTATGAAAGAAAGTAAAGGCATTTTTCTTCAAACCAAATGTCATGGGTCTGCTGTGAGTAATAGCTGCATGCAAATTTATTCAGGAGGAACGATTTCTCTCTCTCTTTCTGTCCCTCTCTTTTATAAGGAAAGGTGTTAAATACCCTATATAAGCATTGCTCCCAGTATGTCATGCAATCAGGAACTAGCTTTACCTTGAACAGGAATGAATGGGATTCTACCAGGAATGCAAAGGATTTGAGGAGGATTAGTATTTTGATCAACTTTTGAACATACAGTTTTAGATTAAGACACCAGTGATGAACTTATCTGCTTTAAATGGGCTTGTGGTAGATGGGGAAGACTGAGAACCCACTTACTGACAGTTCTTTGCATTGTGATAAATTTAATGTGGCAGTAAAGCAGGGTTTATGTTTGTATGAATGCCTTTTACAACCAGCAGTTTCCATCCACTTAATAATGACCCTGCTTTCCTCAGGAGAGCGGAGCCATTACCAAGCTGTTGGAATGGCTTCCGCAGCTCTTCCCGCTGCACGAAACGGCCCGGCCCATCTGGGAATGCGCCACAAGGCACCTGCTGCCTCCAGTCTTGTTTCTGAGGATCAGACCCATTGAGGCTGATTGCACGAGGCCTCTTACTTTGCTTGTGTTTTAGGAGAAAGATGAATAAGAGCCAGGCTTCCCACTAGGCGTGCAACTTAGCAAAACCAGTCACTAATTAAATACCCAAAAGGTGTGTGCGCCAAAAGCTGCGTGCAAACATCTCTCTTTGCATCAAGTATTTAAGTTCAGTAAAGGATTTGTCATAAATTATAAGTTGAAACTTATGGTTAAATTTATATTGCTTTATGTTCCTTCGGATACAAAGAGTATCGCCTAGACTTGCTAGGGTTGATACGAGTGAGGAGGGGTTGGACATAGTCTGTGGTTTGGCCTGTGAGATATTTGCTTTATTTCACCTTTTTCTGTCTTTGTTTGAGAAACCCAGAGTTTCAGGACAAGCTCTGGGCTGGCAGGTCAATTCTTGTGTTTGGAAATGATTTACAGCTTAAGCTCTGTCAAGCCACTGTTGTTTGGCCAGATCCTGCCACTCAGGGAAGCTCACACCACCTCTCCCAAGCCCAGGCCAGCCCACCAGGCTCTGCTGGCCCATGCAGAGGCACACATTGCTGCTGGCAGCCCTGGAGCCCCTGCCTTCACATCTCCTGGCAGGGGGTGTTTGCAAGGCCACCTGAGTTCTCCTCACAGCTAATGAGCTGCTCCCTCTTTTGTCATCAGGTTGGCCCCAGAGAAATGCTCTGGGGAGGGATTTGCTGGAGGACTTTTCCAGGCTTGTCTGCCTG
Source organism: Melozone crissalis (assembly GCF_028551555.1). Taxonomy (NCBI): domain Eukaryota; kingdom Metazoa; phylum Chordata; class Aves; order Passeriformes; family Passerellidae; genus Melozone; species Melozone crissalis. Next base: position 31,456,379 of record NW_026535796.1, on the reverse strand, counting down.
TGGAAAAATCTGATTACAGGAAAAGGGAAAAATTTCCCAGGGTGGTTCTACAGGCTCTGGAATACTTTGTGTTTGCTCATCAAGGCAGTGACTGCCAATTTATTCAAGGGCCTGACCCAGGAAAAGAGTTTGTGGCCAAGAGTTGTGAAATGGGAGTGACTGTGGACTCCTTGTCCTAATGTGCAGCCTCTGCTGGCATCAGCAGCAGCTGCAGCCTCACAGGTGGCCTCTGACAGTGTTGGGAGAGGCTGAGAGCTGAGCTGGGGGAGCAAGGCACCCAGAAATGTTTTTTTAAAGCCACATTGCTTTCCTGTAAGTGTGATTCATTTCCTTATGCCTTACAGAGTGGGAGAGGGCATGTTAGGTGCTAAGGTCTGCTTTGCACTTCCCTTACACTCTTGAAAAGGGTATTTTAAAGCCAGAGCTTTGCAAATTATCTCTGTTTTTTCCCTCCTTTTAGTGGCATTACCTCTAAACATGTGTCTAGCCAGAGGAGTTCCTGCACTCTTCCTCTGCCATAGGGAGCAGAAACACTTCAGTCTGCCTTTTGCAAATTGATGTTTTAGAGAAGGTTTCTTACTCACTGCTCATACCATTCTCACTACTGCCTATGACCCCTGGTCCCCTCCCTTCTAAATAAAGATTTTATCTACAAGGTGTAGCTTGCACGATTATGTGTATGAATTGTTACACATGGTCCTGAACACTGTCATGCAGAACTTCAGGTCTGGCAAAAATAGAGAGAGGAGTGTGCTGAGTTTTGTCACTGTAGGGGAATACTGACTAAATTATAGTGAATATTTAATAGTTCTTTAGGGAGGCAGAGTGGTGTAAATGGACACAAAGGAAACTAACATTATCTCAGTCTCTGAAAGAAGCAGTATGGTAAGAGGAAATAATGGGCTAGTTGAATTGAAGTAATTGAACTTAGTTGCAGGCAAGTTCCTAGAGATTTTCAGAACTGAGATCACAAAGTATATAGGGAAGTGTGCTTTGATAAAAGTTTCCAATGTGCCTTCAGATGGAATAAGCCTTGTGTGGCAAGGCTAGAAAAGTTATTTTGTGAAGCTTACTGAGAGGCAAAAAGTGTGAAGGAAAGGAAAATAAAACAAATTTTGTATTAGGTCAAATAACAGTATCTAGAGTTGAGAAAAGATACCAATTTCTGAAGGTACAAGATCCATGCGATAACCACAGATAAGTAGTAGAATAAGAGTGAGTAAAGAAGTTATGAAAGAAAATAGAAGGATAATCATTAAAAAAGTAATTTTCTGTTTAGTGTGCTAAGGGTAGGTTCTAAAGTGATTTGTGCTACTTGGTCCTCTCCATACTGGTGGCAAGTGGAAAGTCATTTTTAAAGGGAAACCTGCCAGATCAACAATGAGTACCTTTGGAAATTCTGGAACTCATATCTGCATCCTGTGAACTGAAAACACACCTCATTTTGCCAGAAACATGATGGTAACCTAGGAAAATGACAAGTAAGAAGGATTTAGATTAGCCTACCTGTACAGGCATACTGAAAATGCAGCAGGGCAACTCTACCTTAAAAAACCAAATTGTCTGTCTTTCTCAAAAAACCCCTTCAAACCCACCAATAAAACCCCCTCAAACAGAAATGCAGGGCAAAAGGTAATGGGTAGGACAACATGGAGGGAAGTTATAGAGTTATGAGACATTTATCAGATGGCTGCTTAAACAAATTCAATACTTCTGTTTTCTGCTCAAAATTTACAAATAAATTATAAAAGCATGTCTAGATAACATTATACTGAAGTATAATGTTATAATATAATAAAAGACATCAAAGTCTTTTACCTGACATTAGAGTTGCCCTACACTAGAGCTGATCCATGGAAACCAACAGAACTTGCATAAATCCCCCCTCCAAAATGTTGTGTCCTAGTACTAGATTAATCAGGTTGATTCCAATTATTATGGTTTTCCAATTTTCCATACCAGAAACTGTTTAAAACCAGGGATATTACTACAGCCACGAATGTTCATAATTACAGGCTTAATCTAATCGCTGATGGACTTCAAATCTTATTCCTACACATTTCATTTCTTTGTTTGTATCTCCATCCACAGATCATGTTCATAACAAAGACCTGTTGGAAAACATTGGAGAGGGAATTAGAAGGAGTCTGGATTGATCTGTAAATTAATTGCAATTCTGGACAGTGCATGTTTAGAGGCAGACAGATTAAATGTGTGTTGCTTGCAAACTACCAATCTTCACATTCTCTTTCATACCAAGGCATTGCTGTGGAGAGGGAAACTTGTCACTTCACTGGTGGCCAGGACCTACCAGTCCCTTCCTGGCTTCGTGAGGCTGTTGGGAGATACTTCATCTGGGTCTGGCAGCATGATCAATGCAGGAGTGATGATAGGGAGACATGCATTCCAACCAAATCACCTGATTTACTACACTGGAATGGCTGTATACTGCACGCACTCCCTGGAGCAATTATTCAGGATCCTCGTCATCTGCAGTGAGTGTGTTAAGCCTTTCTGAGTTTTATTGGGGCCATGTTTTAGCAGGGGAAGCTATCCATCACTGCTTTGATTGTCCATGCCTTACAGTGGCCATGAATTTGTGTGTCCATCATCTGTGCTCTCTGAAGCTGTGGTGGCATTTCTAAAGCATGCCTGGATTGAACCTTGCCTAAATCTGTGTGAACAAGAGACCTGGGTGAAGTATTATGTGCCTTACCCAGTCACTAAAAAGAAATAAGTACAGCTTCAGCCATAACATATAAAAACTGACCAGGAAAGAGGATTAGTGGTGACATAGCAACTATTCTAGCTCTGCAGCCAAATCAGTGGTATAGGAGCACGTTTATGAATATGATTCCCTCTGTTTTGGTTCTGTGTCTGTGGAGCAACATCCATACAAGTATAGCTGAAACCCAGCAGAATGTGATGCTTGGCAAAGCTACCTGCTGGGGAAAATAAGTGAGTAATACAGACTCTGTAGTGGCATGAACGCCACTGCCTCTCTTTCAAATTTGAACAATATTTTGACCTCCTCATCACAGAACTTTCATTGATTTCTTTTTTAGCTTTTTCTCCAATTTTTTGTTACTCGAGTTACATCTGTGGCAAGAAGATCAGAGCAGAACTCATGATAATGATTTAAACTGGAAATTAAAATGTTTTGATGGATAAACATCTAAGTTGAAATGCAAATTGATTTTGCAAGTTGGGGCATTCATGTCCCTACTAATTCCTTAGACAATTACAAAACTAGTGTAATTCCATAGTTATATTTATGGCTATGTAATGGGTTATACACTTTTCCAATATGTCTAAAACATCATTGGGAAAGTCAACATTTCTGTAGAGTGGAGAAAGATGAATAAGAAAGGGAATGTGCATGTAATTTAGGTTATGTGTTTATATTGGACTTGGTTTTTGGTAGTTGCTAAGAGCTCACGGAGCTTTTTGAAGCCAATGGGAGATGAGAGTGCTCGGCAGCGCCATAGCTTCATTTGAGTAACCTGTGAACCTTTCAGGCAGGAAATAAAAGAAACTTCTTGTTTTGTACAGCTCCTTATTGAATTGTGTGCTTATTTTTTTAACTGGACTAGAGAACAAGGATTTAAACGGGCTCAAAAAAAGATTAGACACTCTTTTAGAGGGGTAGATCAGTTGCTGGTGGTCAAGCACAGTGAGATTAATGCCGCTCTTAGCGCAGCAGTGCATCACCACCCATCCCAGGAGCAGAGGTGCTGGTTGGGATCCAGCAGCTGCCCCAGCCCTGTCAGATCCCTGCTGTCCTGAGGTGTCAGTGGTGCTCATGTCTGCCTGCATGCTTCCCCCACTGCTCTGCCCCACAGGAGGGGCTCAGTCCCCATCAGGCACAGTGGAATTCACCATGGGGAGGGCACAGCTCAGGCAGGAGTGAAAGCAGGTAGCTTCAGACTGCTCATTTAAGCACTGTTGTAATAAATGCTGCAAACAGCTGTAAAGCTGGGCTCTACTGCTTGACCCAACATTACTGGTAACTCTGACAGAGAAAACTGTTGCTCAGTTCTCTTATACTTGGTAATTAGTTCATGCAAGAGCTATTCAAAAAACAACTTTGTATTAAAATATCTCTGGATATATGTTAGAAATTTATTTGATTTTTTTTTTAGGGGGAAAAAAGGGAAAGGTTAAATGTTGAGCAAAGACGTAGAGGATATGTGCATTGGCATAGGTACTGCAAGTACTGAAAAATTAAACCTTGCCCTTTATCAGGGTTTTCAATTCTTTATGATGGTTTTATGGAGGGATATGTCTTTACAGACAAGGGGTTGCCCCTCATGTTTTGTCTAAAACAAAGGAAAAAACCTTTCTGTAAGTCACAATTTTTATGTTGCTGCTATAAAATTCTATACAGATGTCATATTTTAATTTTAATTGACTTTTGACTTGATGAAACATGAAACCTCAAAATGGAAGATACTTTCTGGAGCTTGATGTCTGAGGTGAGTTTATTGTGCAAATTGCATGAGCATCCACAGCATCTGTGTTGAGCCAGAGTATCTTTGATAATATGTACATGCCCACACTTCAGTTTTCAAATAATTTTGAGTTGCTCACCCAGCCCACCAGGCACTTGCTCCTCAGTGCATAAAGGTGGGATTTCAGTGGCACTGAGATGTTTTTCATGTCTGCTGGTTAGCTTACAGGGACACAGGATTGGAGTGACGGGGCCAGCTGGTGTTTGAAGCCCGTGAAGCTGCGGCGCTGGGGCAGCCCCGTGCCGAAGGAGCCGTGTTTGCTGTGGCACATTTGTGTCCCAGTCATTGCATGCTTGCACACAGCAGCCTGCTAGTGCCCATCCCAGCCTCTGAGAGACACAGCCTGCTCATGTGTGGGCAGCTCCCACTGGGCAGTTTGCTCCAAGTTTCTGTCTCAAGCTTTATCTTTATATGGCCATGGGCTTCAGAAGCCAACTGGCCCTTTTCTTGTAGCAGCAAGCTCTGCTCCCTCTCCTGGGAATGCTTTTGGCTGCAAACTCAACCAATTTGAGTCTGCCTTACAGCAGGGATGTTTTCTAACTCTATAGAGGCTTGTTTGTCTTTAGCTTTTTGCCTTCTCCAGCATTCAGAAATAATTAACAAGTAATGAACAGAAAATAAAAGGTCCTTGAACAGCACAGCAGATGGGGTAGACTACAGCATTTCTTTTCCTGGTTCTTCCTTTATTTTATGATCATGGGGGAGGTGTGCTGTCTCTTTCCCTCCCAGTCTTTATCTGCCTTATTTGTTCAGACACTGAATATCCCATGTTAGGACCTGCCTCTAATGTATCAACACAGTGTCTAGATCAAATGAGCTCCAATTTGCAATAGAGTTTTCAGGCTCTGCTGATGAATGTACTGGATTCACAGGCTGCACCTGTGCTATCCTGAAAGAGTGATCTTGATGGAAGATGATCTTGGCAGAGCTGGCCAAGCAGACAGACGTATTTCTAGCATGCTTGTTCATGCAGAGGAGACATCTGGCTTCCTGGCTTTCATAGTACCTGATCTATTAACCCCTACTCCACCTCTGAAATTAAATTGATAATGAGGAGCTGAACAACAGTGTCTTTTTATGGACCTTCTGTTTGGGGAGAGAGTAACTAATGTGGGATACTGTAAATGGTAGATAATCAACTGGTTGATGATTACATGGGTGCATCTGTCTGAAAGCTGCTGATATTGCTGAGAACATTCTGAAAGGATGTTTCAAATATAGACGTTTTACTATTATTGTAGCCGAATAAGGGTTGCTGAATTCCTGCTGAATGTCAGGATGGGCATTAGAACTGCAAGAGGTGAAGATGGCTTTAGTTACACTTAGCTTTAACTCATTTAACTCAGAGGGCAAACCAAAATCAAATGTCTTAATTGTGTTTCTTTACACAAGGGGAAGCATCTGTACATGCAAGTCACTCTGCTCCCCTTTTCTTGAATTCTCACCTTGAGGGCCTAATCCTGCAACCCTTCATAACACAGAAAACCTTTCTGTGTTGAGGAGCCATCACATACATAGGATTTGAGATGCATAGCCTTTGTTCACACTTAGAGCACTGCAAACATTCCCTTCTTTTTGTACCACTGGTGACAAGAAGATTGCTCTGATTCACCTATCACCAGTTGTGAGGTAAGCTGAAACACCTTGTCCCACAGGGCAGCACTTCCATAGCACACAGGCTTTCTCCTTACCGTGTTCATTCTTCATTATATGGCTGCTGCACTCTTTTACTATCCACTGGAAAGAGTTCTTCTCCTTTGTGGTTTCTTGCTATCTACAGGACTTTCTCTTGAGCTGCATGCAGTTAATTTTTAATAAGGAGTAACATATACTGAAAGCACTTATAAATGTTCCAAGCCTGTGATTCTTAATTATGTTGTGTGTATTTTGTGAAATATTGCTATCCCTCACACCCTTTCTGCTTGCAGAACTGTAGTGTATTATGTGGTAACAATAAATGTTAAATAACCCGCCTGCCACCCAACTGCACTTTGTGGCACTCGTATAATTACAGAGGCTTTCAGAAATCGCCTTGTAAGGCTCTGATTTGCTGGCAACATGTGAACATTTCACTGTAAACACTCTTTCACTACATGAGATTTCATTACCAGAAGTTTCTGCTCTAATATCCTCTTTCCTTGGAGAATCGGGGCCAACACTACAGTAACCACATTGTTAGCAAGAGCAATGTGAGATTAAGACTGTGGACTCCATTGATCTGAGAGCTTCAGAGTAAGGGTGCTAAATATACTCTAATAAGTGGGAGCTCATGTTGGCTCTGTGCATAATGACTGCACAGAAGCATTTGAGTTATGTTGCCTGGAGCATAGTAAAAAAAAAAAAAGCACATTGTAAAATTGATATCAGATTATCTGCCATTTGTTTATCCCTGTTATATGTGGGTAAGCTACTAGGTAAGCTACTAATCTCCTGGGGGTGTCTTCCCTGCAGAGGCTGTGTGTGCAGCTGCCACTCTGCCTGTGCAGGGCCTTCACCTGCCCAGCACCTCAGTGGGCTGTTACACTTGGGGCCAGTGCTCAGGCTGAAAAACAAATGCATTTTATGGCTTGAAAGATGCAAATGTATATCAAACACCAGGCACGCACCCACCTAGTGTGTGAAAAGCAGAGAACCTCACAGCTCCCCGTGCACCTTGCAGGCAGCTTTACCGAGGAGCTGGGAGATGCAGACAGTGCTGAGTGCCAAAGCCAGGTTTGCATGGCCTTCAGTGAAATGCTGTTTGCTACAGCCCAGTGTTGGGCCCACTGGGTGCTGCCTCTTTTACAGAGCTACCAAAACCAGATCTCTCCTCTGCTAATAACACTCTATTAGCATCCTTGTTACTCCGACATGTGCACCTTTGTAATTAACAGCTCTCAGATGCCATATTTTTTTCATTGATGTTCACTCCCTTGTATTTTTTGCTTTGTTTCCTTTTGTGAGTCGGTGAGGCAGTGCTGAGCTTGGTACTCGCTTCCCTTGACAGTAAGCATTAAACTGTTGCAAATGTCTCCCTCAGACTGTTAATTATCTTGGAATAATTCATTAGTGAATGCACTTGCTTTATGCCAGCTAAGTTTCATTGGTGAAACCCAGTCTGAGCTGCTCTGCTCTGTTCCTGTAGCTGCCTGCAGCACCACTGTCCTTTTTGGTGGCAGGAGCAGTTTTCCAGGGGCTCTGTTGGAAGCCCGGAGCGCGGGCAGGGCGCTGCTGTCCCCGTGGGCTTTGGGACAGGCTGGGAGTGCTCCCTGCGCTCCTCTGGGGCTGCCTGAACCAGGCACGCTGGGCTGGGACTCACTGCTGCCATGGCTCAGTTTCTGCCCTTCAATTGCTCCAGTGAGTTCGTGTATTTGGCCTGACTATACTTAAAGCAACACAGATCTTTGAATAGGCTTGAGTGAAAGCTACTGCTAACTCTGGATCGACACAGGCTGGAGTGCAGATTCTCATGGGACCACGTTCCTCTTTCAAGGGCTGAACTCTGGGCTTTCTGGATTTTGATCACAGCATCATCTGTAGCCTTCATTTCCATTTCATGATTTTCTACTTTTTTTTTTCTTTTTTTTTTTTTCTCTTGATTCCACATCTCCAGAAGGTACTAAACTGAAAGTGCTTGGAGTTAATTTCAGATCTGTTGAATGGGAGTCGCTTTGAGGACCTTTTTGAGTCAGAGAAGGAAGAGCTGTGGCAGGTGGTCTGTGAGAAAGAGACTGGGACAAGAAGTTCTGAGAGGTTTGAGACTGTGACTCAGTCTCCACAGGTAGCCTTGCACAGAGCTTTGCAGCCACCCTCCCTTTGGAAACATATTTTGATTATGCAGGGCAGTGGGGTGCAGCCTTCCTGTATCCTCTTTGACTTTCTCCTCCCCTTCTTTCTCTCTGTCCTCCCAGGACACTGCCAATGACTCAGCCTGGTTCCTGCAGCAGGGCTCTTTCCTGCAAGTCAGAGGTGGGCATGCAATCTGTTTCTCTAGATGCCATGCTGACTTTTAAGGGAGCCTCTCTTCTCATCAAACTCCTCATAATCAGATGTGGTGGGTTCAAAAATTCTTTGTGACGCCTTGGAACCTCTCCCCTTCCGTCACCTCAGAGCCATCCAATCTTTCTGCAGCCTGCTATCAAACTGCAGTGCTACAAAGAGAGGGAAAAGGGTGGGATGTGTTGAACATACAATTGCAGCTCAGCTTCTATCCTACATGTGTATACATTGTTTTCACGTCTGTGTGAATGAGGAAGTTCTAATGAAACCTAAAAATACAAGGAACGTTGACCTTCAAGAGATGTTTCCTATTCCAGCCGTTCAGCTCAGTCTGTGGTTGCTGCTGCTTTTCCTGACTGCAGAGAGAGAGGCTGGAATGAGCAATCAGCTTGTTTATGGCAGCTTTTAGTGCTTCCCTGGTATAATAAAAGAGGCTTTCGCAGAAGGGATTTGGTTCTCGTGTACTTCAGTGTTTTCTGCTCCATTTTGCTCCATAAAAGCCAGGCTCTTGTTTACAAGAATTAGCAGCTTCCCGAGGTTTCTGCTGATTTTGAGGAATCAACCCCTTGCAGTTATGTGACACCAGCATGCAGCTCCCACTCCAGCCAGTGCTTGCAGAATGACTGTTCCCTACGTGCGCTTCAGCACTCGGATTAAACACCTGCACAAAACAATTGGCACAACCCAAAGGGCTGTTAGAGCTCCGTATCCTGTTTGGGAATCACTTCAAGTGAAATTAATGATTCTTCTCTGTGTGCAGGCTTTTAAAAAAGAAATCTGTTTTTATATGTGCAATTAATCCGAAGCGGTTGGTGTGCACTCTGTGCTGTTACTCGTCAATAAGACAGCAACTTTATGACTTTTAATTCCATAAGATGTGTACTACTCAAGCCAACCACATTTTAGACAACAAAATCCTTGCGCAGGTGGTAACAGTGACGTGTGCATATCCCCCTGACCATTTACCTTTTCTCCATTTTGGAATAAGAGGGAGAATGTCATTTAAAAGGCATTTATGCATGCGGTCCCCACATGACACAGATATTAGAGCTAAATTATTTTCATGGCAGAGATTCAAAACCTGAAAATTTCCAGTAGGCTTTGTGTGCTGATTCACAAAGTGCTGCCAGCACTTGAGATATTATCACGAGCCTTGTGATAGTTAATGTTCTGTCCTAAAGCTTCAGGTTTTCTCTACATGCGATTTTTTTGAATCTTAAGTTTCCTATCAAAAAAGAAAAGCCCATTTCTCTCCTAGCTGCAGAGAACATCTTGAAATACCATTTCCCCTCCCAAGAGCCAAAAAACATCAGGAGGAAGGTAAAATTTTCCAAGGCTTTTTTTTTTTTTTCTTTTTTTTTTTTCCCAAGTTTTTGGAGTTTTTGATTCCCATTTAGCTCTTACTTGTTTGGATCTTTCTTGTGGATTTCAAGTGACTGCATTTGGTGCCAGAAATGACCTATCTACATTGTGTTTGTGGTTTGATTCTTCAGATGAAGACAGAAACACTTTCTTATGGCAGATAAATTTTGCATGAAGAGGTGCTATTTTACTACAAATAATTGCTGTCCTGTAGGTTTGCTTCATCACACCCCCCTTCACATTGAACCAGTGCTTTTCCCAGGATCTTATAAATGCATAGTAGCAATTGAGTTTCTTTTGTTCTGTCATGTAATTTGGCAAATAATAGTCTCCAGACAGAGATGAGCCAGATGTCTTGTCGAGAGTTCTACCTTTGTCAAACAGCTAAGATCAGAATAATGGATCCTGGTGGATCAACTTTTCTTAACTTATGTGTGGTCCTACATGGACAGTAGCATTTTCATCCTATACTATAGCAGAAAAAAATCTATTGTTCCATTTTTAGCTGAAATCTGAGTTCTGCATTTTTACTTTTCTCTCTTGCAGTTCTGATTCAACTGTTCTAAACAGAACTGTGTAACTAAAAGACAATTTTAGTTGAATGTTTAAAGTAAGAATGAATTGATGGATGCTACATTGTGTTTTAGAGTCAAGATATTGAAATCCAAGGCCACTCACTAATTGCTACTTCTTGTGAAGAAGCAAACTTGTCTGTCATCTGTTACCCACCTTTTTTCTATTTTAGCCCAGTCTTTTAGCCCAGGCATTTTGCCCCATTTACACTAAGCTGCACTGTGCAGTCTGTCACTGCACTAGACATGCTGCTGCAGCCGCAAAATATTTATACACATATAGTCACACAACCTGTCTGAGGCAAGGTTTCCATGAGGAAAGGCCTGTAGATGGTGCTGTAATATAACTGAAAAAAAAATTAGATTTACTCTGCGGCTGGATGGAGTTGTCTTAGTCCTCAGAAGCTGAACTCAGATCTATTTTGCTTAATTTCATACCTGCAGGATTTTGAGTTCTAAATAACCCCAGCAAACTCAGTTCACTGGAGATGGAGTGGTACAGGGACCTGCAGGTGGGCTCAGGTGCCCTGGCACACCACCTTCCCCATCTTCCTCATGCTTTGTTCAGCCTGGGCTCCACCTCACCAGGCTGGCACCGTGGAGGTACTGCAGGAAATTGTGCCATTGACTGATCTGCATACCTACATCTTGGAAAGGGCTGCATGTCCTAAAAACCCAGAGCTCTTGCGTAAGGATGGACTTTTTCCAGGAGAAGGAAATGGTCAAAAGAACAGAGATAAAATTATTTGGGTTACCCACCAGCCTCAATTTTTACCAACTCGGCCCTCCTAAGAAGCCTCCCAGCTCTAACCTACAGCTTACCTTGTGGTGGGTCAGCAGTGCATGTCCTGACTGCAGGAGCTGGGGAGTGCCAACTTCAGCAGTTAAGCAGATTTTAGGAGAAATAATTTTGCTGAAGAGTTGACTCTGTGTAGTTATGAGCTTTCCTCAGTAACTGCAGGCTTGGTGTCTCCCTCCCCAACTGTGAGTTATTATTGGATTCTTTACTCTCTTTCATAAACTGCTGATTGGTGGCAGATTGTTTAGCAGCTGCCACCTGCTATAGTGCTTGTTGAATAAATTTCCCTTTTTAGTTCTAGAATAGCCTTGGTCTGCTAACAGCTCTGGAGGCATTTCAGGAGGAAAGGTACAGAGATAATGTTGGGGGGTTTTTTGGCAGGGTTCAGTGCTGGTCCAGGGCAATTCTTCTGGGAATCTTGAGCCCCAAAAAACTAAAGCATTTTAAAATGTGAATAACCTCCTCTCTATCCAGGGGGGATTTAGACATGCACCTCAATTCTACAATTTTTTCCAGGGTGTAAGTGCTTTCCTGACCTGCAGTTTCTGATAATCTGGAGTCGTGTTTGAGTGCCCCACTGAAACAGGGCTTTTGTGAATGCTAAATCGCCATTAGAGGTTGTTCTGGGATTGAGATGATACTTGAATCCCAGAGAGACTACATGATGCCTTGTAATTTAAGGAGAAACTGTAGCGAGAAGACTTGTCTTTTGAGAATATTCATTTTAAGATAGTAAAGTTGTGGAATATATTCTAGAGGGAATTGGTCTCCAGTCCCATCTTGGTACAGGGAGAATTCCTGTGCACTCTGGTCTTTATGTTCACCTCAGTGGGCACAAAGCTAATTATCATCTCTATCTGCCAAGCCCATTTATCAGGACAGATCCTGTTGACTTAGAGTGCAAAGAGAAGTGGGGAGGATGCAGCAGCAGCAGGTGTGTTACAAATGCTCTGTGTACAGGGGAGTGGCAGGGGTATGGGATGGTTGAGGAGACACTCATTTTTTCTCCTGCATCTCTCAGTAAGTCTTGCCCAACAGGGTAACATCTTCCAGTAGATTCACCCCACTCAAAGCAGCTCTGGACCCCCATCTTCCAGGAGAAATTAAAGCAGTTCAAGTTCAAGTAAGAAATTTGAATTTTTCCTGTATAAAGTTCAAGAGGAAGGAGAATATTAGCTTGCAGCTTTCCGTGTGTAGGTGATTGGCCAGTTTCTTCCTCTTTGCTGATTGTCCGTGGTAGAAACTGAGGATGTTTAAATCAAGTACGTGGGTGGTGCAAGCAACTGATGGATTCCTCTCTTGTAACAGCTGTTGTCTCTTTTGTCAGGGAGCTTTTTTAAAAGCAAGAATAGGAGGGGGTAGTGCCCATTTTTCTGGCCAGAATCCAATTTGGATAATTGCATTCTGCCTACCTAAAATTCTAATGGCATGTTTATGCTTCCCATCTCCATAATGCCTGAGGAGCCTTTGCTTGAAACTTGTTGTTTAAATACAAAGTTATTAGTTGAGTCATCAACATTAATTTTATTCTGTATCTCAATCAACAAATAATGGTTCTTATTCAGGTAACACAGATCTTTCATAAAAATACTATTTTGGTGGATCCACACTAATATTATATTTTAATATTTTTAATATTATTTCGAGGTGAATGTCTCTAATGGCTGGGTTTTCAAAGATAGGAACACCCACTGATGTAACTTGTAGTTATTACTGCGTGCCAATCTGGAAGTCAGGCCATTCACATGCAATAGCTCAAACCCACCATGAACTGTCTTGGATTAGTGTGGTACAACTGTCCCACATTTTTAGTTAAGCTGTTTTTTAAACCACACATATTGCAATTTACTGAAGTAGTGCCTAAACAAATATCCAAATGGAATTTAATCAGTTATTCAATGTCTTGATTAAGATCACTGATTTTAAATCTCTCTGGACTTCCAGGAAGGTGCATGGAGCCATGCTCAGACTCACAGACTGGTTAGTTTATATATGAATTTAAACATAAATGAAGTTGCACTGAGCATATCTTCATTTTAATGTGGGTATATGGAAGGAAATGCAAATGCAAATTTAGAGTTTGCAGGCAGATTTGACACTGATTTAAAGCTTAGATCCCGAGCAATATATGGATCTTAGTTTTAACAAGTCTCTCTAATCCTGTTGGGGCACTTGTTGGATGAACCATGCCTAGACTCGTCCTCCAGGAGTAAATTCAGGTTGCAAACCTCAATGAAACATTCTTCAGAACAGCTTCTGTAGATCATTCTTACACCCACTGAGGTCTCCACCAATCTAGAAAGTCCCTGCTGAGCAGCAGATCTGTCTCAAAGGGCCTGACAAGTCCTGTCCGTATCCTGCTCCTGCAGGTGAAGCTTGCTTGGTGCATATCTTGCAGCGTGGCTCTGGGCTGTCCCTCTTGGCACTTGGAGAGTCTGTCCTCTTGCACCTCTTGCCCTGTAGGGTCAGTGCTAGACACACATTCACGTCCTTCTCCAGCAGTGGGCGGATTGCAGAGCATGGAATTGCTCTTCCCGATCCATTTCCAGACTTTCAGCCTCCTCATGCTGGCTGAGATTCAGGCAGTTGGAAAAGCAATCTGCATAAAAGAGCGAGGAAGCCTTTTTAAAGCTGTCATCCTCATTCATCGATCAAAGATTATGATCCTACTTTCTCATTGTTTTATGGAGAGCATTTGTTTGTTTACTACTTTGGCAGCTCTGGGTACATAAGCAATGCATATACTATAAATATCCCCATTATCCAAGGGCCCAGCTCGGTGAGCACTGCCAGGCTTTGCTCTCACTGCCATCAAGTTGATAGAAGCACTCCAGGCAATAAGCACTGAACTCAACAGGGTATTCATATTTCCATTTTTTTCTGCATGAAAGGCAAAAAGGTGAAATCTGTCCTACTCAGACACCTAAGAGAGAAGCCAGCCATCCACTGCTGGAACGTGTTGGTGAGGGGCACATGGGAGGCAGTGCCAAGCAAGGGCACGGAGATCAGTGCACGTGGCAGTGGCAGCACTGGGTGGTGTAGGAAGAGAAGTCACTACCTTAGTCAGAAAACACACTGTGAGGAGCATGAAAACAGCTGAAACAAAGCTCAGAATGGAGGCAAGGCAGAGGGCAAGGACATCGGCAGAGACATGCCTGCAGAACTGGGTGAGAAAGGCTGGCTGATAGTGCAGAAGAGAATGGTGAGTGAGAGAGGAGGTGATGGGAGGAGGAAATGAATATCCAGTGCTTTCTTCTTTGCAGGGGCTGCGCCCTGTCCTAGGGAGTATGAAGTCCAGGGTGATGCCCCTTTCATGGTGATGACCCTTTCATGGGGCTGCCAAGGCCAGTGCTGGATTCTTTGAAATCATTCAAACTCAGAAAAACTTGGTTCTTTTTCACACCTTGTATTCTTTGTCAGAGGGATTTTTCAGATGGACGTTTTGTTGTTGCATGAAGGAATAAAACCATGCATCGTGGCCACAAAGATTAGTAGTCAGACCTGTTTATGCACACAGCCATCCAACTGCTGTTATTTGCATCCATATAAACAGAAGCTATGCTAAATTCTGGCCAAAAATCAAACCCATTGTGAGCTGCCTAGAAGGCTTTAGCAGATGGGAACCATATAAATAAAATGTGATGTCGTTATTAACTGGCCCAGCAGTTCAGTGCATTTCTAACAAAGATTATTTGGAATGGCATGAAGACTCTTCTGTCTTGAAGGATGAGTTTATCTTATCTGCCAGACTGAGGCATTTAAAAACAAAATGTACAGTCCTTCCTCTTCGGGAGCAGTGATGCTTTGAACTCCATTGCTTCCCACAGTGTACGAAAAAGGGAATTGCTGCACAGTTTGGATTAACTTCTGTGCCAGTTACATTAGAAAATTCATATTACAATTCTGTATGGCTGCTTTAATTTACTTCTATCCTAGTTCAGCACCTAGTCTCTCAGCCCTAGCCCCAGTAATGACAGACTGTTCTTTGCTCCTTTGAGACAGAGCTCATTTCAAATGAAGGAAAGTTTAGTTGACAGTGATCTGCTTGACTCTTTACAGCAACACTATGTCCTATATCAGAACAAAATAGAGACATGTGAACCCAGTGAGCAGAAAGAAATAAATCCAGGAAACATGGATCCATTTCCTCAGTGTGATCCATGTTTCCTGCCCAGTTCTAAAATCCCAGTTAGGAAATACCACACAGGCTCTTCCTGGAGTGTTGACCAGCCCTTTAAAGTGAGCTGAGATAATGACTGATACCTCCCAATCAGCTGTTTTCACTTCTGTCACGTATCACAACTCCCTCTTCTTCAATTCAGACCTTACATGTTTTCCCCAGGCTTTCTCTTTCTTATTCATGAGGTGGTTGCTTCTCTCCACATTGTTTTCTCAATCTCACTAGCAGGAAAGAGAGCAGTTTTCTAGGGTTTTAACCCATCTTACTGGCTGAGCACTGTTGTTCTTTGTGTTCCATTCCCATTTTTTACCAAAGGCAATGCTTCCCAGTGCTGATGAGACCCTGGTTGTGCCAGGTGGCTGCTGCCACAATTCTACCATTTCAAGCAGATGAATTGCCTTTCTGGAAGACTTCACAGTTCAGTTTTGTTGAGAGAATCATCTTGTCAAAATACAGATTGAGAAAGTCAATCAGGAATGGCAGGCTGTAGAGGGAAGCCAGTATAGGGGCTGAGTTACTCTTGCCTTGGTGCCACTGGTTCTCAGGGATTGTTGTTGTTGTGCCTGGGAGAGTGGCACTTCCAGATTTTAAAAAGCCATTTTGATGGCTAACATTAGACAACAACTGAGAAATACAGGTGTTCTCCCATGTGATGACTGTGAGCTAAATGATAGCAATGTGTGAGCTCAGGGGAAAACACTCCTGGAGGGGGGGATAGGGAAAGCACCACCTTGGGCTCTGCTGTTCTAATGTCTCTTCATACAGTGAGTGTCAGCTCATCAGAAGAACTCCTACCAGCTCTTGAACCACTGCCTTATCAGTCCAGAAATGAACTTCATCGAGTCATCTCTGTATGCTCTCCATGTATTTACACATGCCTTTCTTATGGAGCTTAATGTATATAAAGGTCAAATACTGGGGGAGTGGGTGTGTAGAGACAGCAGAGCAGGACCCAGACTTGGAAAAGATTGTATTGCATAAATTGCCATATCCTTTAGCCTGCAACTTGATTGGTTTTATCTTTTTTCCAAAAGTGCCTCAGAAATACAGCCACAAAGACCAGAGCTTCAGTGCTAATAAGAAAGCAGAGCTGACTCAGTGCTACTAAAGGTGACTGATGTAGTGAGGGATCTGTTTATGGGTTACTTTCCCAGACACAGGGATGTTAAAGCCCATCCTCACAGGCTGCCTGCTGTCTCCTGCAGGGCTGTGGAAGGCATCTTGGCTCAGGGTCAGCACAACCACTGCCCCTGGTGCTGGGATAGCAGCCCGAGTGTGGGCACACACACACACCCACACACACACACACCTGGGGTAGAAAGGTGAAGAATATTTTTAAGACATTATTTTTATGGTAATCTATTTCAATGGTTAATTTAGTTTAGGACACTGATTTATAACAAGTTTATAGATCTTCTTTACTATTCTTTGTTGAATTATGGAGGTGGCATGTGTGAAATGGAAGTACTTGGCCTATTGTTCTGCTTCTCACGCAACCAGTATAGTTGAGACAATAAAAAGATCTATAAAATTAATATATACAGAGAGAAAGGGACAGAGACAGAGAGAATATGTAATGCTCTAGAGCCTGATATCACATTTATCTCTCCCAGAGAGGTTAAGACTCAGAATTTACATGTAGAAATACCAGAAAGATCTTACCCTCTTATGTGGAGATAAATGACTTCTAAGCATCCAGGCTATCATCTCCTTTATTTACAAAGCCAATTTTCATGGTGTAATTTTTTGTGGGTTTTTTAGGCTAGAACCATATTGCTTTGCTTACAGCTTGGAGCTAGGCCATCTATTGCTGAGGGCTCCCTGACCTGGAGCTATTAGGCAGGCTTTTATGGAGACATAACTACACTAGGATTTCAATTCCCCATTTTCTTTATACCAGTACATTATATCATATTTAAATGTACCTGCATGTGAACACACGCACATTGTAATGGGCAAATATTTATACATCTCTCAACAAACCCTATATGCTCACACTTATTAAATGTGATAATAGCATTTTTATCTTACCTATGCTAAACTGTGTTCAGTGCATACTGCTGACTACAGAGGCACTTGACTCCCTATTCTACCTCCTCTGAGGCTCTTTCTGCTATTTCAGGCCATTGAGAAGTGATTCATTTAAGGTCTGGTATCTCAGGTGTTTTAAGACTTAACTGGTTTTCCCTTCATATTTATAATAAAGTAGTGTTTCCTGGTGTCCTTACTTTTGTGTATCATTGTATGACTGGGATATCAGGACATTTTTACCTACTTTTGCTTTAAAGGTTTCTTTAGTAATTATCTTGTATGAGAAAGTAAGGAGATGAAAGCAGGTATAAAATACACAAAATAGTACAAAGCACATGCTTTGTATCATTAACACAGTGTCTTTGAGTGACTGATTGTTGGTTTGCTCTTGTAGCAGCAGCAATAGCCGTGCTTCTTTTTCTCCCTTGGTCAGAGGTATGCTAAGATAATTCCTAATCAAAGCTTTAACATGACCTTGCAATGAAATATGACCAAGGAAATTAATCCATATTTAAATGGTGAATCCACTTCTGAGCCCTGGTATCTTGTCCAAGATGTGCAAATCTCTCCAATGATGTATTTGCCAACTGCTGATTTTAAACTGTCCTCTTCCTCAATTCTCCTCTTTGATTAGTTTTCAATGTGTTAAATTGGGTAAACAAATAGGTAGTGGATTGATAGTTGTGAAACTGATTGATGTCTTGTCCTTTTCTTTTATGTTCCTAAAGGACAGCAGTCTTTTTAATAAACCTATTAATGTACCATCATTCCTTCTACAGAGTATAAATATATGGTAATATGAGGTCTGTTTTCTTGTCACCACACATCACCACTTCTCTTTGAAGAAAACAGAATAAATGCACCAAATATAATATTACAGTCAAATGGAAAGAAAATTCCTGATTTCTACTGTCAGAAAGAAAAAGCAGAACCATAATTTGAATATAATTGCAGTTTATCCTCTTTGGTGCTAAAGAATACCAATTTATTTTATAAACTACAAATAATTTAAAGATTTCAACAGTTTTAATGAAGTTTAACAGTTCTAAGATGGATATTTTGTCTCCATTTGGTGTATCCTTCATCCTGTGTAATAGAAACCAGTGTTGTCCACATCATCTAGGTTGAAGGTTACCAACACTGACAAATTATTAAAGTGCTTCTGTTATTTTAATAAACAATCTGCTAGAGTTTTTCCTCTCCAGAAACATAAATAATAAACCTGCAAAAGTCTTATTTTCAGAAATATGCCCTAGGAAAGAGAAAGGGACTTATTTTCCTGACAAAGCCAAAAAGCTGGAAAGAAAGACCAAATAACAGAATCTGGCTTAGTGCCCAGCAAATTACTGGAGAAGACTATTTGGTAATAAAAAAGAAAATGCACTTGGGCTCTACATCCTTCACAGATACAGATTGGAACAGCCAAGAATGGCTCTTTTTTTTGGAGGAGGGGTTGTTCATTAACAGTTCTGTGAGGATATTTACTAGAGGAGACAGCTAGAGCTAATAGCCATACAACAGAACTGCCTAATAATTTTTTAAGCCGAGTCTGCTTATTATTTCCATCAGACATTGAAATTCAGATATTTGCAGTAGTAACATCACAGACTACAGGTGTAAGTAAGGCAATATTCAAGTAATGCAAAGTTTTATCTGAGGGTAAATACCTGCAGATAATATCACATTGGTACAACACCCTTAGATTGTCTTTGCCTGGAATATTTAATTAATTCTATTTGCAAACACCTGTCAACACAACAGTTGTGGCTTACTTTTTGAACATATTGTGTCCCACACATTCAAGAAAACATTTTATTTTCTTTTTGAAGCTGCTAGTTGTTGAATGCTAGAAGAGCAGCTATAGTCACATCATGTCAGGAAGGATAGAATTTCTGCTATATTCTGCATATATCAAATTACAGCCTCTGGTAAGGCTTGTAATACCTGCCAGGTGATGGCAGGAAGTCTAAGGATAACCAGTTAGTTAAATGCCCCACCCAATGATTAGGTTTGTTGGCCTTGCATCATGGCAGTATGTTGGTGCAAGTGGCTGGAAGCTGGGCAGAATCACTCAATTATCAGAAGGCTGGAGGCTCTCCCCATCGCAGGGCCTCTGGTAAGTAAAATAAAGGCCTTTGTTCAGAGAATGGGCAGCATCTGAGCCTTCTGCATCCTGGCTGAAGTGGAGGTGGGCTCCTACAATTTTGTGAAGCATTAACACAATTTTGTGAAGCTAAACTTTCAAGAGTGCTCAAGCCTTCATACGTGTGCCTCCAGTTGCTGTGAGGGTCTGCAGGGGAGGTGTACCTTGGCAGCTGAAGGTACACTTGTGTGTTTGTGTGTCTACTGAACCCAATCACCACAGGAATGGAACTTTAAACTGTGGCTTGAATCAGCTGTTGCAAGGAGTCCTCAGGGAAGATGAATAAGCTCATGTCAGCTGAGATCTTTGCACTCAGGTGTGTCTTTCAAAATGATATGTACTTGTCTGTCCTCTCTTGCTTTTGTGCCCTTTTACTTCTGAAAGTGTCAAAAGCTATTATTTTATCCTCTGTTAAAGTTTTTGCATGTGCACTGCAAAGAAGATGACAAAAAGTAAATTGGTTTCACTCAAGGAAAATGGATTTAAAATATCTATTAGGACTGAAGAGCACTTATGTAAGCCTCTTCTTAGATGTTTCATTTTGTAAACAGCTTGATCCAGAGGGGCAAGTGACAAGTCTTAATCAGCTCTCTTCTGCAAACCCTTTACAGAGGAGCATGCAAGAGTTACAGTCATTTTTGCTTTAGTTGTGGCGTCTGTCCTAAGCTGCCTTTGCTGTGGTGTCCCAGGTAGCTGTCTATCCCTACCTAGCCATGAGAAGAGCTGCCAAAAAGTCTTCCCTCTGGCTAGGTCAGGAGCTTATTTCATTTAGAGTCTGCTATGCTAATTGTGTACTATGATAACAAACACTGTGAGCTAATCACTGTCCACTTAAGCAGAAAACCACGTATTCTTCATCCTATCTGAATGATACCAGAGTGTTCCTTTCTTGCCTGCTGCAACTTTCCTTTGTAGAAACAGATACAAATGTCTTTCAGGTTGGATGAATGGTGCCCACAACATGTTTCTTTTGATAGACAGTCTTTGCAGCTGAAATTTGTGCCCATTGTTTCAAATTTCTCCACAGTCTTCTCTGTAGAATTCTTTGCAGAAGCCTTTAGACAAAAACTTTGGGCCTGCAAGGGGCAAATAATGTGAGACACGTTTCTAATGAGCAATAATTACAGGTTTAAATAGCTGGCACAATCAGTGTTCAGTGATTTCATTATTAGATGGCACCGTAATTTATGCTAATCCTGATAACGGTTCCGGATGAGAGAGGTCCAGACATAGGCGATTGCACTGCAATTATTTACACCCTGTATTTCTGAAACAATAGATATGGTAATTTGGAAATCAGATGACTATGATTTCATTTATTCTGGTAGGAAACACATGTAACAAGTTGTGTCAACAACCATAAAATTAAATAGGATTATTTGATTTCCAGTTCTAGGTTTATTCCTTGTTAGCTTTCACTGCCCTAGACAACCCACGAATCAAAGGAAGTTTATTTGGGGAGACCTGGAATTTTAAAATTTTCTACCCTTTTGCAAGTCTTGCATTTGGATATATGTTCTCAGTGCAAGAGAAAGGGGTGGGTTGAACTTCATGAGTCTGCTTTCATGTAGCTATCACCTTTGTAATTACTGCAAACAAAGCCAAACCTTTCAGTCCTCTCCAGCCATTCCGAAGTGACTGGGGTACTCCACTGGGGTCTTGTGCAAGTAAGCCATCTGAATTTCCAGATCAAATCATGCCAGTGGGGTGGGTTGGTGGCAGGACATTGAGGGGTATATCAGAGGTGTTTTAGAGGGGAAAAGAAATGGAGGCTGGAGTGATTTCAGTATGCAGAACACCAGGAAAGCCTTTAGCAGGAGAACCTGTGCTTCAGTCTCAGGTTCATTCCTCAGCACCTCGTTGTGCCAAACAAGTCAATTAGACTGTTCATGTGTTTAAAGCCCGTGCTACGTGCTTCATGTGACTGGAAGATCAGGTCTCTGGGGTAAATAAGTGAGGTAATAGTCTGTTGATTGTTGGAAGTTCCTGGAACAATCAGGACTCTGGTCTTTCTGCCAAAGTATTATTCACTGCAATTAGGACAATGAGCAGCACTAAAATTCTGTTCAGCGCACCTCTCATCTGCTCCTCTGGTGAACTTGTGCAGTCTTTCTTAACATTTCAAATTTGAAAATTGCTGTTGGTATTGGTGAAATAGATGTGAGTGTTTTAGGAAGGAATTTTTAAATCCAAAATATGGTCTGGATACTAATGACCAGTGTGTATAGCTTGTATTTATTTTCTGTAATTGTTGGGATTTTGCTGCAGGAGGGGGTAAGAGAAGGCATGCAAATACTGTAGCTATGCATGGGAAAGAGACAATGAGTGCTGAGGAGCTCATCAGTTTGCAATATTTTTATCCTGGTGCATCTTGAATAGTCCCTACCATCATATCTTTTTTGTGATGTGATAGAAGGTCTGGGTTGGCCCGTGTCATACACAGGTGGTTGGCAGTGCCACAAGAATGGGGGTGTCAGGGTAGCTTTGCCAGCAGCCCAGCAGTATCTGGGCTAACAGTACTCCTGCATCTGTGTCTGTCTGTCTGTCTGCTCCCTAGTGCTCTTGCTAGGTTTCTTTTGCTCACATACAGCCTCCTGATGCTGCCCTCCCCAACCTCCTTGGGCAAGTAGCAAGGGGAGGCTGGTCTGAGTGCCAGCCTCACTTAGGAGGCTTGGCTGCTCCTGGGAAGCTGAGGATTGCTTTTGTGAAAGCTCAGCGTCCATGTAACTGTCACCTCCCAGCAGAAAGGATGGAAAATGGCTGCTGAACCAGCCAGTGTAATCCACATGTTTGAGAGTGGACTGTTAGAGAGGCTTGGAAAATCATATCCACAGGCTTTGGTAAAACTTATCTGAACTGCTCAAGGTGCTTAAGCTGAGACATCTCACAAGAAAGGCTCTTGCTGTGGTTTTGACACTTGCTACTTTCAGCACAGCTTGGATTTCTGATAAGACATTCTTTGTGGTATATAATTTTCTATTTCTGACCATAGCTTGCCCTGGAAGGACACAAGAACAGCAGCTGCAAAACAAACAGACAGGTGAAGCTATAAAATCCTCTTACCCTAGCTTTTTATTCCTGCTAGCTTTATTATTTTAGTGTTTTGAACAGGTGAAGCTATAGCTTGATTCCCTCTTTATATGAAGAAATTTGCTTATGTGTTTAGTAGAAATACAAATTGTTAGAGGGAGAAACCTGATGGCAGAATACAATGTGTTGTCAGTGCCAGGATGGTAGCTGTCAAAAGCAGACTTCATTGTAATCAGCTTGTCTTAAGCTTTATATGCAACCCATTAACATTCCAGCTTTGACTGGTATGATACCAAACTCTGCTTAGAAAAGGAACCATGCTTAGAAAAGGAACTTTCCTGATCTCTTTTGGGAAAGTTTCTTAATTTACAAGCTTAATTTATAAATACAGAAGTTCCACAGAGCTGCATCTTCATTTTACAAGATAATATTCTGTGTTTATGTGCTGAAACCAGTGGATGTAAACCACTTCATGTTGGAGACCTACAGCATGCAACCCAAAGTAAAAGGGTCTGCTTTTGTCATGGTTAAGATAAACAAAGACTTAACTGGGGGAAACATCTCCATTCTGGAGTTGTTTTATGTGGAAGTTACAAATGGCTTTCTTGCTGTGTAATATAAATGGTTTTTCCAAATGCTAATATTGTGCTATTGATATTTAAGATCACCACATTAATCATCCTGGGGAGTAATAAAGTTATCTAAGTTCATGGACTCACTTCCTAAAGTGGATATTAATAAAGAGCAGGGAAGAAACAACATTTTAAAATACAATATTAGTAAACATTTGGACAGGAGTAAAGATTAATTTGAAAGGACTAGGTACATAATAAAAATGTTTTCTAATGTTGTGGAAATGATCTGGTCAAGTGTGCAGTGTGGGGAACAGAAAAGAAACTGTATGGATTGTAAGTGGTGGTGAGAGTCATGCAGAAGAATATAATAAATTGTCAGTAGATTATCTTAGTTGTGCTGCTTTTGGAGAACCAAGATGGAAAGCAGGATTAGGCTGGCCTCTTGAGCAGTGAGTAAAAAAATGTGAAAAGCAACTGATTTTCGTAAAAGGAAAGGTATAAATCTTACCCTTGCTGTATCTGCAATTTATGTAAACTCTGGCAGGAAAAAGAAGAAAAGAAAGGCAGCTCAAGGAGGTCTAAGCTTACTCAAGCTGAAGGAGACAAGGTGGTTGACAGGGTTGGAAAGAGAAGCTGATCTCACTCACAGGGAAGCACAGGAGACAGTCAAGAGGCTGTGGAAGCACACAGAGATGTGGTGGGGAGAAGCAGTAATTTTTCAGTGTTTGCCTTTGTCCCTCATGTCTCATAATGATGCAAAAATAAACACGTTTGCCATAGACAGTGGTCAGACTTTCCAAGTGCATCAGCTTCACTTGGTGTAAGTGCAAACAGCCGGGATGGGGAACTGGGAGTATGTGTAGATATTTAGGCATGTTCAAGACCTTTATGAGAAGGAGAAAGATAAAGTCTGTATTAAGAATGGAATAAGTTGTTTGCTTTTCATCCTGAACACCTTTGCAATCTATGACATTAGTAATATTGCCTTATAATCTCATTTACAAGATTTCCTCAAAGATAAAATAACAAAGACTACCAAGAGTAGACCCTTCAGAAATGAAGAGCAATCAGCTGAAGCTAAAAGGCTTTTTTAAACCTCTGAAACAGTGTCACGTGGTAAATTTCTGGCTGTTTGAATGATGGAAAAGATTTCTTTTTGTTCTCACAGTATTTGGAAAAGAGTCAGGAAAATGCATAATGCATTTTATATTAACATTATATGAAAAAAGTATAATATGAACTTTTAAATGAGCACTCAAGTGGAAGTCATCAAAAATGCATGTTTATATATTTTTGGGTTAATTTTATTAAGAAAGGACAACTTTGTTCAGGTGCCATCTGCAATGGATGAGGTAGAAGGAAAAAGCAAAAATAAATATTTTGTCTCTTTTTTTGGATCATTTTATGAGAGAAGAGCTGCTATTTTTGAAAGAATATCTAAGTCTCCACATCTGAAATGCACCTCAGAACCCAAGCTACTTCTGCTGTGGACAGCCTGGGGACTAGTTTGATTTCTGATGTTTCTTTAGGGCTCAGATGCTGGGTTTGGCACTGGAAGACATTGGACAGGATTTGAGGAAGGTTTGGCAAAAACCCCTCATCAATACAGTACCTAGGCCTGCCTTTGGTGCAGCTTAACCTGGCACTGCTTCAGTTTGCTTCCACTCACATCAGGTGCTGATTTTGCTCATGCACAGTGTGTGCAAGAACAGATCTGAGCTTTATGTTCAAGCTGTTTTGTTAACTAAATCTGTTTAGTTGAAGGGGAAATTGGGCTATTGGGCGGGCAAAATCCACCACCCTGCTGCTTTGGCGTTCCTGGGGACAGCATTTTCAGGACAAGAAACTGAAACAAAAGGATGCTGATAATTCAGAGCAGAACTCACTCATGCTCTTCTGTAGTGGACTTCAAAGATTGTATAAAGTGGCAGAAATTGTTGGAATTGACTTTTGCTCCTTGACTTTTCCAACTCTTTGCAGTATTACATATTGTGCTTCTCTCATCTCTTTGAATGAAGACAGCTCTGTTGTGGATTCTGACTTCCTCACATGCAACTCCCTCTCCCATCCACAGTCTTGCCTGGATTGTAGACATTTTGAGCAAGGAATATCTTTTCATCATGTGCCCTTAAGTGTCTGTCACAATAGGATGCTTCCACCTGACTCTGGTATCCAGAAGCTACAACAGTGCAAATAAAATGTAATAGCAAATAGCAGGAGCTGCAATACTCAATTATCCACCACTGCTACCTGAAGGAACTCTGGAAATAAGGCCAGGATGTACCAAATCCTGGCCTTGGGCAGCCCCAGGATACCATTGTTGATGCCAGAAGTGTTGCAGTGCAAAGGAAAGCTTAATACATGAGGCGTCTGTCAGAGAGGAAGAAAGGGAGAATGAGATGAAATGTTTATGATTGTTGTGTAAATAAAAAGAAAAAAAATGAAGGTGTGGCATAGGATTAGAATAAATAAATACAATGCCATATTTGTGAATAGTGTACAAACAAAAGTTAACAATTGATTCTCTTTGGAGACTGACTTTTTAAAGAGAGAACATTCATATGTTTGTGTTGTTTTAATCACTGGTTCAGAGCAATTCAACAGGAAGTAAAAAAATTCATTTTATATTATTTTTTTAAAGTAAAAAATGTATTTCTCCTGCATTTTTTTCTCCTGCCTGTTTTTAAGAACCCTGATAGAAGTTCAGAGCTGTAGACTGGCTCACAAGCAAGAGACCACTGCTGCATTAACAGCAATTTAATTTTAATACAACTTATTTTTGATGCAAGATGCACTGAATGGCTCAGAGAATTAGTAAAAAAAACTCCTTTGAAGCCTTTAATTTCTTTATTTCAGTATCTAATAGGGCCCAGTTTTATAGAGATGGAGGTTTGTGTACTTCATTTAAAAAACCCCAAACCCTGTAATTAGCATTAATTATCCTTTCTGGAGAGGTCTTTGGAAGAAAGCCAGGGATTAGCTGAAAAGAGGAGCTGACATGCCTTCTCCTCAGGGGCTGCCCGGGTTCAGCTTGGAGAGATTCTGCTGTGCAATGTTACACTGGGCACTCCCTGCAGGAGCTGGATCTTTCAGTAAAGCAGCTACTTGTTAACATCTGGGCTTTTGTTTGTTGGGTTTTTCCCTCCTTAACAATCAGCTGGACTGGAGGCTCTTCAGTGTGAAGAGCAGGCCTTCCTGACCTCCTCCAGTAAGGTATTCCTCCTATTCCGTTGTGATGCCTGTCTGTAAAATTACCTACATGGGCCTTACAGCATTTATTTAAAATTGTATTTCCTGTGTAGGACACACAAGAATATGTTCATGTGTCAGAATCTGTTCCTATGACAGAGGTCATATGAATGTGATGTGATTATAAGGACATAAGAATTTAGGATTGTCTGCCTCTGGGAAGTGCATTTAACTAGATTCTTGCCCCTTGAAACATTCTTACCCCTTCTGTTAACTTTTGAGAGTGTTAATTACACCTTCTGCTCTATTAAGTTGTATTATTAGTTGCTCTGTTGAGGTGTACTATACATCAGAAAACAAAACTGTTCAGGACTGCACAGAAGAGCGCCCAAAGCAGAGCTGTGGCAGAAGCACTGAAGCAATCTTCTTAAGGCTTACTATGTGACAAGTTATTTTGAATTATTTGTGGGATTCTTAAATTATGTTAGAGTGATTTGTATTGTATGAACTCTTCTTAATGAAGAAAAGATTCCCCTTGGCTCTGTAATAGTAGCTCTATTCTGGAAACCTGGTGGCATTCTCACTGCAGAGCAGCTAGAAGCATTTTAAGGACTGAGAAATGAAACTTGTAAAAGGCTCTGTGTGTGTGTGCATCACCTGTGCTTGACTTGAAGTCTTGCACTTACTATGTGTCTCAGCAAATAAATCACATTGAGTGACAGCACAGATCAAAAGTAGTTGTTTGCAAGGCTTCTGCACCATATCTTCTCCAACCTCCATTCTCACTTGACAGAGGAGAGGGACTGCCCTAAGCTCTAATGCAGTCCATGGCTGAAAATTAATTCCCTTTACCACTTTTATTCACATCACTTCATCAACTTTTGTATCGCAAATACTGGAGTGTAAACAATTCTCTAGATAATAAATATTCCTTATGTTTTCCCTTCTCCCTGGAGGAATATTTTGCTTTTGTTATTTAGGCAACTAGAAAATCTCTATACTGGCTTTTAAAGGGCAGAAACATTGAAACTGGGCTTCAAACACAGTTGTTCATGTAAAATGTTATGGTAAGCCTACCCCTGCTGTCTGTGTTGCCTCAATAAAATGCCTCTAAAATAATGCTTTGGTGAGTGGGGAAAGCATTATCTGCAAATCCTGCTACAAGAGGACTTGGAGGGTTCACGAGGAGCCTTTAGGAATGGTGTCCCTAAATGAATTATTCTCCTGAGCTGAGGATTGCATTTTACTACCTCTTAAATGGATTTTTTTAACTCTGATCACCTCCCTTAAGCATATGGAGTCCCTCTTTCCCTAACTGATTCTTTGTTTTCTGTCTTGAGTCCCTGCTGTGTAAAGGTCTAAAATGACAGCAGCTCCAAATGAGAAGGCATCTTTAAGACCAATATTGACAGACTTTGTAGGACAAGGCTCCAGTGATATCACTCACCCAAATTTTTCATCTGGAGCTATTTGAGTAGTCATTTTCTTGTTGGTTGATTTTTTTTTTGACTCTTCCTTCCTATCACCATCACCTTTCTCCTGGCTTCTGTACATTTACTCATAAAATCAAAGAGCAGCTCTACACCTCTCTACCTATATGGCCATGCTATTTTTAAATTTTATGTTTGTTAAATGCTGTTTGATAAATGCTATGAGAACAGCACTGTTTCTTTGCCTGATACAAATATCTGGATATCCATTTTGCCATCAGTAACAAGATTACCTTTGGAGGTGATTTCTCTTACCCACCTGCAGGACTTTTACACTACTCGAATGATTGTACTGGATGGTCTTAGAGGTCTTTGCCAACCTAGATGATTCCATAATTCTGTTCTATATTTACTGATAAAAATAGGGGTTGCTTTTTATCCTTTCCACTAGATGAGTACCCTTTTCTTTGATACCTATGCTAAATTTATAACTCTGTCTTAAAACACACTGCAATTTGCCTGAGGCATTTCTGGAAGCTTTGCTAGAGCTCAGTTTAGTTTGGCCAACAGAATGGCTAAAACTTACTTGGATTTCTATTTGCATATATCTTAGTGTGTGCTGCTCTGTGGTTCCCTTCATCCAAGTACTGTATTTAAAAACTGGATTCCCATCCCGTGTTAGGTAGCTCTGATCTCAGTAGGGAATTTGAGTTATTTTAATATCAAGCAATTTTTTTTCCAGAGTGGATTTCTAATTGTAGAATGGCTCATAAATTGTCTTGTCTTAAATAATGTTTATTTAGCAGCAAAGAAAATGGAGTAAGAGTAATTGTTAATGGTGACTCTCTGTGGCTGTGAGTTTGCCAAAAGGAGAGAGGCAGAAGAAGCATAGGGGTGTGAAAGCTAGTACATGCCTTTAGGCAATTTTTTAGTCTAACTGCATAGGTTTCATATGGTCTTGGTTTTCATCTCGCAGTTTTCAGTAATTCCAGTAGGTAAAAATTGTTCT
This sequence comes from Melozone crissalis, assembly GCF_028551555.1. NCBI lineage: Eukaryota > Metazoa > Chordata > Aves > Passeriformes > Passerellidae > Melozone > Melozone crissalis. The sequence continues at coordinate 31,427,570 of NW_026535796.1, read as the reverse complement.
AGCCCAGATTGTTTTGCTCCTAGAAAAGTGAATGTACAAGTTGTACTAGATATAATCAACATGGGGAAGTGAAAAGTATCTGGAAATAGGAATTATTCATGCTGGTAGTCCTATTTTTCCTTGATTAAATGGGTTGTGAAACTGCACGATGCAGCAAAGCATTTCATGTGTTGTGGCAACAGAAGCTGGCAGGAGTGCTGCCCTCCTGTACTAAGGCTGCTTCTGAAGCTCATCCTTGGCTCCTTGCAGGTGCCACATTCTCATCATCTGAGCAGAGGATTTATGGCAAAAGGGTGTGATCAAAGCCTCGAGCTATCAGGAAGCCGAACTCTGTCAGTGTACGTGGTCCTCTGGAACTCAGTGTCAGGTGAGGATGGGTGCAGCTGCTGCAGTGACAGATGTGAGGGCCAGCAGGGTTCTGCCAAGATGAACACAGGCTCTCTGTGTAAGATGTTAGTTGTTACATGCTCTTCACCTCACTAGATCTGGATGTGAAATTCCTTCAGCTGAATGCCTGTAAGGGTCTCCTGAGCAGATCTTTCATGCTAGTCTGCCTCATAGCAGTGCCAGTGAGTCCTGACAGAGACTCCTTTAATTCCTGCCTGCACTGAGTGCAAACCTTTCCTGCAGTAGTTTAATAAATATATATTTACCTAAGGGTTACTGGAAAGTCCCCGTGTGAACTGCTGGGAACTGGTGCATTTTGTGTAGAGCACCAGCAATGCCAGTAGCAGCTTCCTTGCTTTCTCTGCAGGGATGCCCTTGTTTTAGAGGTCCTGGAACATTCAGGCCTCCAGATGGATCAGTCATCAGCCTGTTGAAGTTTCCATCGAGACAGAGAGTTTGCTGACTATTGTCACACCTGTGCCCTTTTGATGGCCTCTGTAACACCTTTGAGTGAGTGACTTGGGCCTGAATAATTTACTTTCCTTTTCCTGCTTCACAGAAGTTTTCCTTCAAATAGGTGTTTTTCTAACTCACATATAAGAAGGAAGTTTCTTAAAGATTGGGTTTGTGTAGTGGCATGGAATTCAAGTTTATAAATATTTCAACAGACACTTATCTCCTCTGATGCTGTGCTGGTGAGTGTTGCAAAGTTGGCCTATGGCTGCTATGTGTGAAGCCTGAGAGAGGAAATCTTGTTTCTCAGGAAGGGTGAGAATGAAATTGGATGAGGTGTGACTTCAGGTAAATGGAATAGCTTTTGGTAAGGAGAACACCAGTATAAAATGTTCATATAGATTAAGTCAAGACACGTAGGAAAAGCAGTGACATTTTTAAGGTGGTTTATGTCAAACTTTTGTAAAAATAACAGTGAACCCAAGTATGTATGGTATCACCTTTGACTGTCAGTGGCTTGCTGTCTATCCTGGGCATGATTCATATGTATAAATATGCCAGAGTGCTATATCCTGTGATAGCAAAAAAGGATGGCATGGCTCAATGTTATATGCATTTCTGAAACACTCTGTAATAGCATTAAGTGACCTGAAAGCCAGTCTGTGATATCTGTCAGGATGCAGAATGTATTTTGGTAGCTTTCTCCCTCCAATGTTGTGCCTGGAGGTCCTACCACTTAGTATTTTGTTGGTTCCATATGTAAATCAAAAGGCCAAAAAGTAAAATAGGAGGAGATATTTCCTGTCTCAAGGGGACAGAGAACCTTTCCACATTTGTCAAAATAAGTGGATTGCAGACCATGCATCCTAGATAACTCTCTGGTTAAGTCATGAAATACTATTTTTCAAATACTGACTTCCACTTCTGTGGGTCCTTTGGAGTATGAATTGTTGGGGTAAGTTTGAGGGGCCTTTTTTCTTTGAAAGGAAACACAGCCAATGTAATGAAGTAGTTGTTTGTAGTGAATGCTATCTGCGTGGCTCAAAGGCAGCAGATTAAGACCTGAAGTTTCAGTTTTTTACTTTTCTTTTGGAAGCTTGCTGGGTTGGTCTTTCACCCATGTACTGTGCTATTTCAGCTCTCAGGATGCTTTCAGACTCCAAGAACTTGCCAGTATAGCAACTCTGCTTTCCTCCTTTGTGACATGACTTCATAAACTTCAGATTTAGTTTCAATATTTCCATTTTGGCTTCTTCAGGAGGAATAAGCAGTGGTTCAGGTGTTCAGTTGGTGAAATTAGTTCATTAATTTCCACCTAAAGATTAAATGGGAGTGAATGTCCATGTTTCCCAAGAGCATGAGATAATTTGGTCAATAGCCAGAGGGTTTGGCTAATAACTGAGCTTGTGGTGAACAGAAATAAACTGTGGCAAGATGCCTTAGAGCTATGGAAGCTATTAAGCCAAAATTACTGTTAGGTTTTCCTGCTGGATCATCAAAATCCCCTAACAAAAAACTGGTGCTCTTGAGACCCATCAGGAAAACTGTGAATTAAAGCCTGTATTTACTGCATGGCTCTGCAGGATTTTGGGGAATGGAAAGTATTAGCATTATATTCATTGCTACAGTAGGAAAATGATGAAAATATTCAGGCAAAGAATGAGAAAATAGGAGAAACTTGGTTTCAGTCATGGGTTTTCAGAAGTTAGTCACAGATGATAAAAAAGTTCTTTAGCATATCAAACTGAATGCTTGGCAACTGTTGGTGTTGAGCAATTCTGAATTTTCAGACAGTGCTGAAGATGCATCTGAGACCAACACTTCCTTTGAAGAGTCTCAACTTCCTTTGGCTGTTGGAAGAAACCAAATATTTGGTTTCAGTAGCTTTAGTGGCTGTTCTGTGTGGGCCAGGCAAAGTCCCAATTCCCTGAGCTGTACTTTGCTGGCAGCAACACTTTGATAAGAACTGAAGGAATTTTTGGTTCTTGGCAGAAAGCCAAGCAAAAGGTGCCTGAATCTTTCTTTTACTTTAACAGCTCTCATTCTGTGCCACTTGTTTAAGATAAACTCCCCATTTTTTTGTTATTGGCCAAAAGTCTATAGTTTGGTTTTCAAATATATGATTTGTTGCAAAGCTCCTTTATTTATCTTGCAGTCTTCTTTTCTTCAGTTATGCAGTAAACATTTCATTACAACTGCCACTGAAAGTTTTCTGCTTTATTTTACTCTTGGGTATCTGTGTGGAAGAACCCATGATGAATATTTTATGCCGTGTCTAATACCCACTGCATTATCCTGCATTGTCATGTGCTAGGATTTACTTGTTTCAAAAAGCCCACCTCTCCATTTGACTGCAATTCACATTTTCTAATATAGATTTTAATTTCATCATAGAAGTCCTTCATTTCCCAGGAACACAGTTTACTTGGTTTCTCTTGACAGGTTTTTCTCTGTTCACCCTAATCTGAGGTGGAAAAGAGCAATACCTCAGAAGGTGGATGTGAGCTAGACTACCTGTTTCTGTAGTTATAAAGGTAGTTCTGATTTCCTTCTCTGTTTTAGCTTGTATCAGTATGGACTCCAAAACCACAACTATAATGAAGTCCAAATCTAATGCACCATAGAAAATACTTTAATTGCCTTTATCTAAGCTTTCATCCTTCAACTCCACACTGTTATCTCCTGGGGTTTTGTGATAACTGGCTTCCTATTCTTCCCTCCCCTGCCTCTCACCTATCTTGATTTAGAGAGAAACACTTCTTACCTTTATCTTTTCTGTAAATTTTTTCCTATCCATTGTCTAAATACACTTCTGTTTTCCTTTTAAGATAATGCCCTTAATACATAAACTACATTTTAATTTTTTTAAAATAATCTGATGTTTTGGAGTTTTATTCCTGCCACCATTGATTACATCAACTCCACCTTCACCTGTACATATGTGCATGTACCTGCATCTGTTCTCCCCTGCACAAGATCAGATTCATGTTGTAAATCAGCAGATCTACATATCAGGTCTGGAGACAGGAAGGTCATTAGTTTAGAAGATTCAATTCTACAGCCTAAATGATGTAATGATTTCCATAAAGGTTTTGAAAATAACTATACAACTGTATCTGATTTATTTTTCTTTCCTGAGCTAATGACCTTATTTTAAAATGACTGTTCTGATAAAAGATGTATTGTAAGTAATGCAGATAAAAAAAGCCATTTGATAGTGGGATGTGGGCTACTGGTCAGTTAAGTTTTGAAGTTGTAATGTTTTGTTTACATTTGTTGGAATAACCTAGACCTAGGATATAATATAATTTTCCTCTCAAATCTTTGACATTATGGAGCTTTGGGGATGCTCTGTGTGCTGTATATTTCCATTAGGCACACAGCAGGAATATTTTTATGTCAGAGTCTCTTTATTTTTAGGAGATGAGCAGAAGTAGTAGTAATGTGTGGAAGAAGGCCAGGTGACAAGAATAAAAGCCAGGGTCATGACAGAGTTTGAAGTACTAGTTTGAAGCAGGAGCTAAACATCATGTTTGGGACTAAACTGCCCCTTTAACACTCCAGTAAGGAACTATGAACCCAATGAGAAAAGGACATATTTTTTGAACCCCTCACCCCCAGCTGGCTCTCAGCTGACTTACACAGATCATCAGCTTCAGAAAGCTTTTTAACTTGATGTCAGTGTTTCTTTTTCCCGGTTCCAAGCCAAACCAGAGAAAGATGTTTGGGATCCAAGGTTTTTTGCTTGTCTGGGAATTTCTGGTTATTTGAATTTGTCTGTTCTTTTTCCTTCCCCCTTATAAAAAAGGCTCCTTCCTTTGGAGGGAAAACAATCCTGAGTGTAGGGGGATGAAGTGGTCAGACAGAAAAAACTGTTGTGCTGCTGTGTGGGTAATTCCAAAGGCTGTCTATGTTTCCAACTTAAAAAAATAAAATCATAAACTGGGCTCACTTTCAGACTTTCTTTAACCATAATTTAGTGCTGACATGATTTCTTCCTTATTTCCAACCAGTAAAATGTCTCCTGTTGACTCTGTCCTCATCAATGATTTGTTTGGCTGCAGTTTGAAGATACTGAATTGGTAATTTTTCTTATACATGTATCCTTCCTTCTGAGCCTTTACATTTGCATTCATTCTTAAACAGTTTCTGCCTAATTAAATCAGACCTATTCAAACTCTGACAGGAAAGAGCAAAGGTCAAAAAATGTCAGACACCCTAAACAACCTCTATTAAATCTTGCTAAACTGAAGGTGCTCTTACTTTCAGTCCGGAAATGGCATCTTAGATTGCAATAATTGATGTGACCTCCAAATACTTACAGATTATCAAGAATTCCACTGAGCACAATAGGAAAGAATGGGACAAATGTGCTTAACAGAAACTGCTCCTTAGCCCAAGTCCCCATACAGCACTGGGAAGAGAAGTATTTTATCATGCTGTGCAGATTTGAATGTAAAGAGTGCTAGAAATGATGTCCACCAAATTTACCATATCTTCTCTGGGATTTATTTTTAAGCTAGAGAGAGAAAGAAGAAAGCACTTTGCAGCATCCAGTCAACATACCAAAATTGTTTTCTGTGTTTGGAAGGGTTTGATGCTCTGTGAGGGGAGTCAAGCTGCTTGCACCTGAAATGCAGCTAGAAGGAAGCTCTGAGCCTTTATTTAATTTTAATTGGCATAGGCTGTCCTGTGTGTTAAAAATAGCAAGTTAGGCACATTGAAGGCTCTTGCATCACCATTTGGTATGGCTACTTTCCTGGTAAGTCTGAGATTTGGGATTCATGTTGCATATAATTTTGCATTTAGAGAGGGAAAGATTTTCCCTCTGGAAATGGTGCCCATGCCCATAAAGAGCACAGAAAAAGAAATAGAGTTTTGTAATGGCTGGAATTCGAGGTCGTACTTCAGCCAGGAATGAAGTAGACAACCTGATTCTCTTTCTTTTACCCTCATTTTCCCAAGTCCTAAGGTATTTAGTGAATTGGAGTAGAAGAGCATTTACACCTGCTGCCCTGCTTCACTGGCAGCTCCTCTTGCTGGATGTCACTAGAAGCAGCAGAATTTGCAGCAGGGTCAAAATAAGTCTCTAAAACCAAGTGAGGTGATCACCATGGATATGTGAGCAGATGCTCCAGGGCCCAGCCAGCTGAAGTGAGAGCCCAAGAACTCCTCCTTCTTTTGAGAGCACAAAAGCTCATTTCATTTCCAAAACACACCCATAATAAACATTTTTTTCATTGTTTAAAATGTAAATGAATGTGATGAGAACTTGGAAATGACATGAGCAGCACTGTGCTTGATGAGCTCTAGTCTGCAGAAGTAGTTATGGTTTGAAGCTGATTAGAGGTTTAGAAGTGGAGACTTTTGTGACTTCTTTTTCTCTCTTTTTTTTTTTAACTTGAATTTTACTAATAGGCACTTTTACAGAGTTAGAATTGTATTCCTATGATGTGAGCAATGAAAATCCAGAACTTAGACAATTTAGGCTTCAGAAAACAGCAGAACAAATCTTTCTGTAACACAAAGTTGCTTTTCAGATCTTTGAAGGCACACTATGGCACTAAAGCAATACATTCTTTGTGATTCTCAAGACTGTCAGGAAGAGCTAGAACATCACTAGTGAATTCAGGAAGAGTGGTGATAAATTCAGGTGGTCTGTGGTACTTTCATTAACACCCTCCTTGGTGTTTCTACTAGATGGCAATGATCTGGAGGAATCCCTGGGAATGGGTTAAATTACCCAGACACTGGAATCCTTTTCCACTTGAAGCAGTGACAGCAGAGAAAGGAAAGGCTGAATACATCTAAAAAACTAGTTTTTAGCCCATGCAGCCAGTGATGTGTGAGAATGATTGGAGTAAAATAGAAATGTTTTCTGACAGGAAGGAATGGATTGGTTATGTGCAGAAGTAAATCAGCTGCATAGAAGTTGAGTATATGGTGAGAATCAGCTATGTGGAAAGCAACACTCCCTAAATGACCTTTAGATCCTCATAGCTAAAGGTTCATCAGTTTGAAATTACTGTCTTGGATGAAAATGGCAAACTTAGCATGAGCCTCTGAAAATATAAGAGTATTTAAAAGTAGCTTTCTGAGCACTTGGATAGAGGGCTGTTAGTAAAGAGAAAACCAGCTTGATAAAGGAGAAATAAAACTGCCTCATCCAAGCATGTATAATAGCTATTGCTATTCAATACAGCTGAAAGGTTTTTCCTGCAGCTAATGGAAAATTCAGCTTCTAGGGTGTCACTAATTTTGATAGAGATTTCAGTGTCTTCAGTTGTCTCACACTGAAATGGGATGTGCAAATATTCTTTCATGGTCTCTTGTTTTCCTGTGTGTTAAATCCAAAATTACTGACCCTTGGTGCCAGGACTATGTTGCTGATAGCTGCTTAAAAGGTTGCCTGTGGAAAACCTAATTTCTATCTTGACTTCAGAGTCCCATCGTGTAATTTAATGTGTTGCCCTCCTATAGACATCCTTGGCAAAAGTAATCATTATGAGACTCTAGATTTTTTTTGTTAAAACCAAACAAGAAGTCTAAACAAAACACACACAACTTATTGTGTTTTCTGTTTTTATCATCCTGTATTTTCTGTAACATTTTTTGTATTCCATTTGATTATAAATGAAATTATAGATGCCATGTAGTAGTAACTGGCTTAGGCTCATTGGCATGTGTGATTTCCACCCTTGTGTTTACTGGTCCTCTGAAATAAATACAATTTCAGTAGCATTGGGAACTTTATTACTCTTAATTTGGACCCAAGTGTCCATATGTTGTGAAGGATAATGAAGTCCAAATATTTATTATAAGGTGTCAAAACATGAATGTTGTGGGATGCTTAGAACCAGTGTAACCTCTTGGAAGCCACTGGCATGATTCTAACTTTCATGGGGTGTATCTGGCTTATTAGCCAATACTTGCAAAGAGAGGGTTATGACAATGAACTTCAGACCCCTTTGTAATACTTCTGTTTGATCTCTGCACTCTGGAGAAGTGTGGGGTTTATTTTAAATTTTTGACTCCATTATCTTTTATTTGTGCACTTCAGATACAGCATTAATATTAAATGCTTGCACTTCATGCATGCTTAGCACACTCTTAAATTATCGCATGCATTGTAAAGTTCAGTATTATTGAGAAGCTCTGCTCCACTTACTTTTTTACTTTATTCAAAAAGCAGAGCCATCTCAAACAAAAGCTGTTTCTTAAATTTGAAAAGGCTGTGCACAAGATTCATCTTTGGAGCCTGGGGTGGGATTCCTGGAAGTGTGAGACCAGTTGTTTCTTAGTGACTTAAGAACAGAAACTGTGGGCAGCAGCATTCATCTCTTGGCCTTTTCCATTCAGAAGTTTAATGCAAAGTCTCAGCTAAGGCCATGAGTGTGGAGAAGCAGCAGAGGTTGGGTGTACTCTGGAGCACACTGACCAAAGCTTTAGTTGGACATGTAACTGCTAAGTTGGGAACAAGAGGACTTTCTTCCCTCCTGCTGAGTAGAGGGACTCTGCATAGGGGCAGCTGAGGGGGAGCCAGAGAAGCTCAAAATAATCAAAGTGTCCCACGAACATCTTACCATGACCCTTCTTGCACAGCAAATGTCGTGTCTGTCCCTGCTGCAGCGTGCTATGAGAAGTGGCAGGGTTTAACTTCATTGCCCTAATTTTGTTGATATGTTTATTACCTACTTTTAAGCAAGACCTAATGGCTTTTATGGATATTCCACTACCTATTTTTTCATTTGCCTGCTTTTCTAGAGCTGGATGTAGACCAGTTGCCTATTTTTCATGCTGCAGGGAACAGTGTTGCCATTGCTGCTCATTGGTAAATATTTCTGTCCATAATACTCTTGATGAGAGTTTTCTTTGTTAGGGGTCTGAATGAGGGGTAGGTGTATTATAGCAGGTGAATTTTGTGATGTAGGAAGAATCTGGTATCCCTATCAGCTGCAAGGATTATAATGTCACCAAGAAGTGCTGTTTTCTTTGCTTCATCTTCTGAAGTGCCAGGGACCTTGTGTTAGAGCAAAGTATGTTCTGCAGCTTGCATGAGTTGCATGCATTCACAAGTTTTTAAATGTGCACTTAATCTGCACATTAAATATTAAAGTTCCCCATAACTGAGTTACTGGGTTTTAAACTGCACATCTCAACATTGCAAACTGGTTCTTTAAATGACTGCACTTTTATTGTCTCGTTATGCAAAGAAAAAGATAGCAAGCTTTGTTAGAGCCCCTGACTGTCTGGGAAATCAGTGAGTTGATGGGCTTGATATCCCAGATTTTCTTCAGACAGTTCTCATGCAATTCAAATAATTGCATTGCCCAATAAAACCAGAGAGAAAAACAATTTTCAGAAACAGCAATCTGAGTTGGCCAGAGGGTAACTACTTTCATTACACACAGGGGAAACATGAAACCTGCTTGTATTCCAGGAAAAGAAAGGGATCAGAGTATTCTGTCATATACATGTAATACTGAGAAAACAAACTTGGCCTCTGTTAAGGCTCTGTTATGTTTTCTTAGAGGTCAGCACAGGATTTTTTTTTTCTCCATAAACATAATGAATGGGGCTCTACATAATCACAAGAAAAGATTTAGTATTTGTCAGTACATTCTAGAGGCAAAGAGGGAAAACCTCTTAGTACTGAGGATAGTAAGATATGGTTTCAGGGTTAAACCTGTTCATCCTCTCTTACACTGGGATGAATGCAATCTAGTTGACTGCAAGGGAATTTGAGAACTAGTGTTTCAGCTTTGGCAGTGTAGTAAGACCTCAGTTTTCTACAGACTAGGTCAAAGTCACCTGGGTATAGTTTGTTTGGAGGCTAACCTGCTCTACTTCTTGAAACAGTACTCTCCAAAGTTTTAATTGCCATGGTGAGAGGCTTTTTCATGCAAAGTGACAGCTGAGAAAAATGCCAGACTTCTTTGGAGCAGATCTAATATTGGTGTAATCTTTGATGGATTATTTGTGAATGGTAATGTTATGAAATCAGGAGGAATTATCCTTCATTGTCAGCATGATCCTCATTGTGTCAGTGATTGTTCTTGGAAATACCCCACATGGCTTGATCCTGACATAGGGTGGTGCAGTTCTTGCTTCAAAGACGTATTTCTGTAATGACACTGTGCAGGTCTTGGGAGGAAAAAAGCTGTGTGATTATGTGGCCATGTTTTCTTCTGTGGTAACTCTATGCATAAAGTAGCTTCCTATCTTCCTGACTGCTCCAAGTAGGAATGATATGTTCACAACTGAAGATCATTAAGAATGAAAACCAGCAGAAGGACTTAGAGTAATGAGGTTGGGGATGACATAATTGATGCAATGACAAAAGGAAATTACTTTGGTAGCTGGTGTGTCCAGCAGCATTGACAAATGAGTGTAAAATTACAATGACAATGCAGTTTTAATATCTTGACAACAGCTCTGGTAAGCTGGCCAAAAGAGGCATGCAGAAAATGGAAAAGGGAAGCAGAACATGTTTGCAGTTTGACTGGAATGATTATTTCAGTTTCAGCTGACCCTGGAGGTAGAGTCAGAAAAGACAGACAGATTCACAGAACCACTGCCATTGGAAAAGACCTCCGTGATGACAGAGACCAGCCTTTGCTCAAGCACCACCACACCAACTAATCCATGGCACTAAATGCCACATCCAGTCATTTCTTGAACCCTTGCAGGGATGATGACTCCACTGCTTCCCTGGGCAGCCCATTCCAGCACCTGTCCATCCCTTCAGTAAAGAAATTCTTCCTGATGTCCAGCCTGAACCACTCCTGTCACAGCAGGAGGCCACATCCTCTTATTCTGTCACTTGTTGCCTGGGAGAAGAGCCCAAGCCTCACCTTGCTACACCCTCCTTTCAGGTACTTGTGGAGAAGGATAAGGTCACCCCTGAGCCTCCTTTTCTCCAGGCTAAAGAACCCCATATCCCTCTGCTCCTTATATGACTGACAAGAAATGGGAGTATACAGAGAGAGATAAATAACTCAGTAGAGTGAGGAACATTTGCAACTCCTTGGTACGCATGGCACAATGACAGCAGAGGGACTTATTCAGCAGTTAAAGGGAGGTATTTTGCACAGGAGAAGAGGCTGGACCTTCATTCCATAAACAGGGGAGACAGACTGGGCAACCTAGATTTGACTGATCAGAAGACAAAAAGAGCATTCCATGTTTGAAGTTCTGAACTCTCCCCTTCATTTTTTAAAATGAAATTACAGGCATTGAATCTAACAGCTGAAAAGCCTGCTGAATGAGTTTCTTTGTAGAGAGAAGGAAAAATTCTGATTAAACCATTATATGTGACAGCTTTGACAGAAGGTTCATGAAATCCCAGGGAGCAAGAACAGAATGTAGCACTTGGGTTGTCCTGTCAGCCCACGTTCATTTTGTTACTACAAACTGCCTCACTCCTGGCCAGCCACTACACAAATCGCAAAAAACCCCAAAAGCCCCAAACAAAAAACTCCCTATAAGCATTTTCTACTAGGTGAACGTAGTATAGAAAGGCCTAGAAATATCACATTTGATTACCAGAAGGTGCTTATGCTGCCTCCAAGGAGAGTTGTGTGGAGGGAGCAGTGTTGGGGCAGCGCTGTGCTGGCCTTGGCACAACTTCTGCAGCTGCAGTGTCCACAGTGGAGCTCTGGGCTTTGTGGATTTCTGAACGCTAACCCTAGGTGTAACCCTAACCCTAGGCAGAGCAGCAAAATGTCATGGAGATAAGAGTGGCTGTCATCTTCTAGTGCACTCTTTGAGGCAGGGTTAGATCTGCTGTAGATCAGCAGCCACCAGGCTGACAGTAATTCCACAGCATGTGGATGTTACAAGGGTGAGTAGCCATGTGTTTGGCACTCCTGGGCAGTGGAGTTGCCGGGAACAGAATCATCTTGTGGTTAGATCAGTTTCCTCAGAAGGAAACTAAACAGAGGATGAGAGTAACAGAAAACTGCCTGTGAAATAACCTCTGACACTCTGCAGATTTCTGTGACATCCTTCTGTTCCCACTGCACAATAAAGGGTGTTTATAGCTATTAACATGGGTGGAACTATTGTTGAGGGTTTTAACTCTTGTTCTGTGATGCTGCAGGTTCTCAAGGTGCAGGTATCTGTGTATTGTTTGTTTCCACCTCTTTGGCCTAAGGAAATGCTGCTGTCATGCTCCTGGGGAGAGCTGGAGCAAGGGACAGGAGTGGTGGAGGAGCAGGAAATCTCACATGTGACAGGAGCCCAGCTGCAGTCCCTGGCTGGAGAGGGTCCAGCACACTTGGAAGGCACTGCTTCCCTGCTGTGTATCTGGTCACCATACACCGAGCACTCTCCTGCACAATTTCTTCAAAATGTCTTAGACAACAGAGGGGACTACTTGTTTCAGGCTCTTCTTGCAAGAGGAGGGGATTAAAGAATAAGATGTCCAAGGTATACTGCTATCCTTCCTTTAAATGTAAATCAAGGCGGTTAATATATTTGCATAAGAGATGTCATCTATCAAATCAGGCATCAAGGTGTTGATCAAGTGAAGCACTTTTTAGCAACTTGGCTTTCAGATGAAATCGATAATTATAGCTGACCTTCAAGCAGGGAAAAAAAGGCAATGCTTTCCAAATTAGTGCCAAGTATTGGCTTCCTTTGAGGGATCAGGAAGCAGCCTCGAGTTACTACAAAGATGATGGGCTGGACTGGATAACAATTGTTCTGTGCATTCCTTCAGTTAGTCACCTGTAAGACTCTGTGAGGAAGCATTGACAATTTCCTGCTTTGCATGACCTGATAGTAGCCAACCAGTTCTCCTTAGGCTCCTCATCAGCTGGAGTCATAATCTGTGTGCTCTTGGATACATTAATCGTGATGAAGATACAGCAGATCAGTTGTAATGACACTAACATCCAGTACTGATTTTTTTGTTTTCTGTTGATTCACACATGGACTTTTGCATCGGAAATTCCAAAAGAAGAAAGTCCTTGGTGCAAAAAGAAGATTTGCACAGAGTAACTCTCAGGTTTTACTTGAATTTGAAAAGAGAACTCTGGAAACCCTGGTGCCAGCAACTGGCTGGAAATACATTTGTCATGCTTTTCAGACAAGGGTGCAGTAGCTTTGAATCTTTGAATTAGGGACCACAGGTAAGTCAAAGGAGATAACTGAAAATTTCAAGTAGACTGGACTAGTGCTCCCTTACCAGACTCCCTTAAGAAGAATATGCTATGAGCTATTGACCCGAGGCACCCTCTAGCATTTTAATAATAGTAACTGTAAGCAAATGTAAAAAAGCCTTGTTTAATGTTTTTTAAATATTAGTCTCTCTTCTTGGACATATATCTGATGTTATCTAAACTATTTACTTAACTGAATAGCATGAATAATTTTGACTGGAAGGAAAGTCCAGCACAGTAAATCCCTGTGTGTTTGCGGATGATCTGACAGAGGAGAAAACCCACTTGTTTTCACCTCTGCACTGAATGATTTTTCAAAAATTCTGTACATTCAAGCCAGCCAAATTCAGGTGAATACCTCTATCAAGACTTGGTCTTGGTCATCTTTTCTCTTATTTCATTATTACCTGGGCTTAAACCCCAACAGTATTTAAAGTGAAAAGGGCAGTTATGAACAACAAAAGCCTATTAGGTGACCTGTCAAATGTAATACCTGGGAGCTTAAATGTCTCTCTTACTTTGTAAGTCATCTGTTGAAAAGAAGCCTTTCCTCACCAGGATAGCAATAGTTGTACCTAATAGTCCAGATATAGCAAAAGTCCTTTCACCCACTATGCCATTATGTGTAGGTGTGCTAAGAGGATGAATACACTATAAAAAGTCCACTTTTGTGGAACTCTGCATAATATTCTGCTTTAAGTCAAAATTCAGAGAAATGTGACAGGCTATAAAGTACAATTAAAACTGAGTACATCAGTAATAAGGAGCCACAAAGCATGCATAATCATGAGATAAATGACCTCAATGGACGGATGATGATGAGCCAAGGAGAAGCCAAGGTCAATTATCAGAACTTCTAATTTTAATGCCATAATTAATAATGAATATTTCAACAAAGAATGTTTAAAGAATAATTGTATTCTGGTATTAAAACCTGTTAAACATTAAACTTATGCAATTTATGCAAATGAATCTGATAAGAAGAGACAATTAAGGTTTATAATTAACAGATAAATACAAATGATCCAGTGATGAAGGTCTTGGTTTCTCCTCTGTCTTATGAGACAATGTAATTGATTTTTATAAATGCTAATTTATATGCACTGCTAACCATTAATACATTGAAGAGATCATTTATTAAATTAAAGATGAATAGTGGTGTATGCAAAGATAGTACCTGAGTTTTCAACATTCTAAAGATGAAAAGGAAGCAGAAAAATCCCCAAAGCCTTGAATGATTTTGCTTTGGGGTTTTTTTTTCTGCTAAACAACTTTTGACATGCCAAGTACAAGGTATAGGAAAAAAAGTTTAATGGAGACAAACAGTCTTTGTTCAGTCAGCCTTTACGTGACAGTAAGAGGGATTTTTGGCACAATGCTTGCCTTTTAACATTTGTTCTCATGGACTAGAAGTAATGTGCATTCTTATTTTGCTTTGCTGTGCTCTTTCTTTGTGTTCTTGTATGAGAAGATGGCACGTTCACTCTGGAATGAAGCTGTTTTTAGCAGGGCAGGGGGAGTTTTTCAGGACAAGTGTGCTAACTTGGCATTCTCTCACAAACAGTCCCCTCCTTGTTTTCTGAGGTGTAACGTTGACTCTGTGCTTTTTTAAGAGTTTCTGACTTCTCCTCTTTTTAAAATGTATGATGGCATTTTGCCAGCCCCTGTACTTATAAGCGCATATAAAAAGTTTCTCCCCTTTCTTTCATTTAAATCTCAATATTAGCAGGAATTCTGAACCAGCTACAAAATGGATGCATTTTACATTGTATTTTTATCCACCCTCAGAACAGTAATGCAATTTAGCTTTGCAGGAGCAACTGCAAACAATAGCTACACTTAATTTAGTGTAGCTTTGTCTTTGACAGCTCTTCCTTCTCCTCTGTTTTCCAAGGGTGAGGTTGTTGGCTGAATTGCACCAAAGCAGGTGCTTGCAAGGCAGCTCCAGGAAAGTGGCTCCCAACGGCCCAAAGAAAGTCCTGAAGGGTCAAGGAAAGGGAAGTGAAAAAAGCATGCTGTAGCAGATTTGATTACCTCTAAGATTAGATTTTAAACAAAAATATAAGAGATCTTTGCAATATCTAAACATAATGACCGTCCATTTTAAAGCATGCTCAGTGATTTCCCGCCCTGTTTTTCTCCTTACTTCTGACTTCTGTCCTTGGCATTGTAGTCTGGGCTCAGGAGGTCAGCACTACAGGAGCTTCAAAAAGTATGGACACTTGCAGGAATAGGCAAAATTTGCACCTACTGATGCAATTAGTGGAAAATCCATGGTTTTCCATTGGGGAGTGATGTGGTCTGCTGGGTTCAGCAGGGCTTCTTGATCTAGATCCATGCAGAATTTGACTTAAAACATGCATTCATTATCTGCCCCCAGCAGCTATGGCACAGCCCAGGGTATTCCACCGAACACATTTCTGGCACTGTCTCAGCCAAGCAAGGAAAAGCACACTTATCTTGTCTTCTCGCATGGGTCATCTTCTAACACAGATTAGCTGGGGATATTCACCATAAATCAGAATTACGGCCTGCTGCTTCTAGATGTCAGTATGATGGGCTTCTCCCAGTTTCTGATTTCCTTGAGCAAAAAGCACTGTTGACTGTGATGGTTCTACAGCATCCAGCATGACACAGGCATTACAGATTAGTGTGTCTAATGTCAGTGGTGCATTGAAGAAATATCTGTTCTCTGCTTGCTGGACAACAAACCCAAGTGGTAAGGCAGACTGTTCAGTCACTGCTGATTTCCCTCTCCTGGGAGCTCAATATTTTAGTTGTATTTTAACCCCTTCTGCAAAGTGTGATGATGGCAAACAGTAGCCTCCCAAGCCTGTTGCCAGCTCATCAAGTACATCAATACTTGGAATAAGAGAATGGCAAGCTACTTTTAGTACACTGTTTGCATTGCTTTTTAATCCTATGGAGCCAAATATGTGGACAGAAAGAATGATTAGGAGGAAGAGATGTCAGACTTGGACTCACTTGAAGCTTTTTGGGCTTCCTAAATTGCTGGTGTGGCCAGAGCCAGCTGGAGCAAGTGTCCATTGGGGAGGGCAGTGTCCCTGTGCTGGGCACTGGAGCAGCCTGGCAGGTGGTGGGCTGCAGCCTTTCATGTTCTGCCAGGGTTTGGAATGGCTTTGTTGCTCTGCAGTGATTCAGCACTTTGCACTGAAACCTCCTTTCTGGGAAGCTGTGGATTGATTCTAGCAACGAGCGTCAGTGAATGTCTAGAGAATAATTCTTTTGGGAATTTTGAGCATAAAGCCTTTTTCTTTGTTTGTTTCCCAAGTCTTTATTGAGTCTTAATATAATTAATAGATTTGTAGTGAAAAAGCTTGTTGCCTTTGATTCTGGAGATGAAAGTCCAGATATTTCTGAAACATTTAATTATATAACAGATGCTTCCCTTGTATTAAGATTCAAGAATGTGGCTTTGATTAAAAAAAAAAAAAGGCAATTTCAGGACAGATTTTCTGAATGACCTACTATGTTTTCTATTATTTCCTCCACTCCCCACAAAAGGTACTGGTTTCATACCTCCCCATATTTGGCTGTGATCACTCTTACAACCACCTCTAGAGCTCACAGTCTCTTCTAGAGGCTGAGTACTCCCTGGAAACAATAGCAAAGACCTAGCTGAGGTTCCTACCCTTCCCTAATGATGCAGGTTGCAGCCACAGTGAGGGTGCCTGCTCCATTTCTATTTTTATTGAAATCACATAGTAAGGACTGGTTTTTAAAAAATTTATTTCAGGAAGATAATGCTATAAGATCAAGGCTTTTTATTTATCTGAGCTGCTGTAGAGCAATATATGATTATATGCCAATAGGTATAATGAAATCATTCTAATAATTTGAAAGACATTTCCTGAAATTGCTAAATTCTTTCATGTATTTTGCACTTACCAGTCCTTTACATGTTTTGTCATAGTTTTCAGTTACATGATGAGAATTAAAATTAGAGGTGTTTAAATTTGGAAAACATTGGCAATTTGTCATGTTATATAAAAGTAATGTTTCAGAAATTTCCTGGGAAGTTGGAAATTGATTTAAATGTTTTTGGAAAAGTTTTTTTTAAAAAATTCTATGATTATACTGGCAATTATTCATGTCATTTCACTTTTATAGTTTACATAATCCATTTGAAGAAAACATCTGCTTTCTTCATTTCAGCCACCAGGAGACACTTGCTGTACAGAAGCGATAAGGTATTTTAGTTAATATAAAGGAAAAGCTGACCAGAATCATTTGAGGAATAAAGTACAGCTGACAGCATTGAAATTGTTATAATGGGCTGTATTTTAGCCACCAAGTCAGCTGGAGGGAACCTGCAGAGGTCATTTAAGTCTGACACGCTGCTCAAAGCAGGGCTGACATCATGACTAGCTCAGATTGCTCAGCCTGCACTGATCAAGCATGAGCATCTATGCAGAGGGAGATCCCACAGCCTCTCCAGCAGCCCTTTCCAATGTGTTACTGCTTCTACTGATGTTCTTTCCACCCTCATACCCCACTGGTATTTCTCTTGTTGCAGCTGGTGACCTTTGCCTCAAGTCTGTTGCTGTGCAGCTCTGTGGAGCGATTGCCTCTGTCTTCTTGAGCTGCTGTAGGTAATGGAAGCAGCCAGAGTGCTGCTCTAGCATGCCAGGAGGAAATGTCAGATGGTAGTCCTTGAGTGCAACCAACAGGAGGGCTTCCCAAGGGTAACATTTTGAATGAAAATTTCCATTTCCCAAGCAATCTTTACTTTTAAATTCTATTTTAAAAATTATGAGATGGAGTCTCAGCATTTCTGAATTTTCCTCTGAATGAAAAAAAAACCAAAACTTCTAACATTTTTGAAAACTACCCATTCCCATGCCTGAAAATCCCCAGTATTTTTCAGTTTAGGTACAGACTCTATTCTGCTAAGGGTGGTAAATGAGTGCGGGGCAGCTCTTTTAATTCTTCTTCATCTTCCTACCCAGGGTGTGCAGCTACAGTGCAGAGCCAGCCCAGCCCTGCTGGGACAGAGCAGGATGGTTATGCCCTGACAGAGGAGTTCTTGGCCACACACCTCCTCTGTGAGGCCAGGCTGATGGCTCCGCTGTCAGCCAGGGCTGAGGAGCTGGGTGCAGCCCCAGTACATGCAGCTGTGGTGTTCGGGCAGCTGGGCCAGTGTCTGTGTGTGGCAGTGTGCTCGAGCCTGCACGTGGCTCCCTTGCACAGGGAGCAGTTGTGAAATGGGGACACCTGAAACTCTACACAAGCTCTGTGTTCTGCACTGGGGATTCAGCTTTTGGGGGGAAGAGCCTGTGACTTCGGGAGAGCTCAGCAGGGCTGGAGCCAGCTGGCAGTGCTGCAGAATGGTGATTTCCCTCCCAGATTCCTGTCCCAGAGCCAGGATTTGCTTTTTCCTGCCCAGTTGGTGGCCGTGCTTTATTCTTTTACTAATTTCTCTACCAGCAATGGTCATGCTGCTGCTCTGCTCATGCTAGGGACGTGTGTGAGGAAGCACACCCAGGTGAAAGTGTTGGGCTGCTCTCTTGCAGGGCACTGGGGCTGACTGTGAGGGGCTGGCGTTGAGGGGGATTGGGAGCTCCCAGCCTGGACCAGAAGCTGAAGGGGACAGTTAGAGATGGGAAAAAAATAAAGTTGTTACCCAAGAGATGACTTTTTCTCAGACTTTGAAGCAAGTTTTGCTGGTGCTTTCTTCAGCTGGTCTTTGCTGGTTTTTCTTCAGCTCTTCTGGTGAACTTTCAAAAGGCCTTTTGCTTTCTGAATGACAGCCAGATGTTCATTGCAAGCTACCGATTTAAAAAGCAATACTGAGAGATGTTCCCTGTGTGGCACAGAAAAGTGAAAATAATGCTACTTACAGGCAATAGCACTTCCACAGTGAATCTTCACTTTGGTTGGGGGAGAATCTTCAAAGCATGTTTATATTTGTGTTTCTGCCTAGCACTGTGGTTTTGCCTGCAAAGAGATTTTGTTCTCTTTTTGGCACGAGTGCACCAGTTTATTCAGCTTCAAGCAATTTTGCTGAGCTGCGGCACAGGTTTGACTGACTCTGTCCTCCTACAGCACAGCTGTAAATCACTGTGAGATGCTGCTGAAGGCACGTCAGCCGTGCAGAGGGCAAGTTCTGCATGGAGAGGGGGAGAGGAGTTCTCTTTGATCAGTCTGGATCCGAAACCTGAACATGGCTTCAGCTGGGAGGCCACAGCCGTGTGAAGGTGGAAGTTCAAATTCCTCCTTCCAGAGGATTGCTCTTGTAGCTGCCTCACGAATGTTCAATGTTCAGTTGTTAAAAATTTTACCTGCTGCAGCACTGCATAATTTGGGATTTCACTGGAGATCCTAAGTGTCCTGTTAATTTATGTACCAGCAAGCACAGTGCTGTTATGTTAAATTCAGAATGAAAACATGAATGGAAACATGAACCCTTGAGATCAGCATGAATCAGATGGGCAATAAAAAGAGGATTTGATTTGTTCCAAGAGATTTTGTGAATTGGACTACATCTGGCACTGATGATATAATCCAATACCTTATTAGTTTTTTCAGTGAATTAAATAGCCAGTTTTAAATAAATGAATGTCCAAAGAGGAAATATTGCTCTTAACAGAGACTGATACCTAAGTGAACTAATTAGTAACTTGGTGAAGATTGGACATGATATTTTTTTGTATTTAGCAGGGGAGGAGAAGTAAGGCCTAATTCTCATGTGATCTTCATCTCAGTTACAACACTTTGTCTCCTAAGATTGCAGCAGCTCTTGCATGGGCTGGTTGTTTGCTGTCAGCCAGTCAAAATGCAGGGGTATTTATTTATTTATTTATTTATTTATTTATTTATCATCTTTTGGCAGGAAAGAAACATCACAGGGAGGAGGCAGAACATTTGACAAATACTTGAACCCAAGGCCTCCTAAATTTCAAAACATAACACATTGAAAAAACTGGTTTTCCTTTTCTCTCCTACAATTAGATGACCACCAGAGATGCAGAAACATCCATCAGAAAGTTTGTAGCTCCTGTCATAGTCCACTGTTATTCTCCCTGTTGTCTTTCAAACAATTGGCCTTGGCAATGGCCCAGGAAAAATGGTAAGGACAGAAGATGTGAAAGTGCACTTTTTAGTTGTGTGAAGAAGCTAGAAAATGTCAAATAAAGCTGACATTCAAATATAGTTGTCTGTCAAACAAGTCGGACTTGTTTGTGTTTAGAGGCAGGTCCCTTCCCCTCTGTTCCAGCCCCACCTTCATGCTGTGATGTGCAGGTCTCCAAATCCTCAATGCTGTGCCATGTTCTTATACAGGCACTTTCTAAACCCTAGCACTTAATACCTTAAAATGATCGACCTCTGCCCATTCTGTTCCCAGTTTCCACAGGATTTGCATTCCTTAGTGATGTGTTTGTTTGTTTTTTTTCCTTGGTATACAACCTATTGACTTTTTTGCTGTTTGGTTTTAATTGGGTTGTTTGATAGCCAGGACTATTTAGCTTCAAGTACTTGAGCAGATGATTGGATTCTTTTAAGGTTAAAGAATCCTATTTGTTCCCTTCCACAATAGATTTAAATCTTTACTCTTCTTTATATAACCAAGAAATTGTTTTCTAAGAAGCAGTCTGTGGAAAGCATTATTAATACTCACCAGGTGTGAAGCATGAGATGACAGCTTTGTTCTTTTAGATATATGTAGATGCTTAAATGATTTCTATCACAAATGAAAGCATCAGTACTGGCCTTTAGGTTTTCAGCTTGTTATTTTAGAATGCCTAAGAGAAACAAAAACAAGACAAGGAAATGTTTTAATGGGAAAAGTTAGAGACCTCTCTTAATTTTGGCTCAGCACTTTTGAAAAGTTTTTTCCACCGAGGAATTAACTGCTTGCTTTAGCATCCCCTGCAATTCTTTTTGGTCTTTTCAGGAGGGGAAGATAGTATGCTTAAGGAGTGGTGATAGGTCAGTGGCTTGATGCTGATATCTGTAGCAGTGTGTATTTTGCATATTCTGCAGTCTTGAAAGTGTGCTGAGCTCCTGAAGGGATCCAACATGCATATTCCTTGTGTGTTTTTCTGCAAGAGCTCAAGGCTAAAGCAGGCATTTAGGAGGAGCTAGAAGACAAGCATCTGAAGCTCATCAGACAGCCAAGCTGAGATATTTTAAAGATGAGAAGGAAATTAAATTAAAGATTGGTGAAAAATATTTCCTTTTTAGCAAAGTATTCTGGTCCATTAGAGCAAAGGGAGTGGCTGTTTATTTTGCAGTTCTGCTTTTTTCCCTTAGAAGTACTTTGTGCACAGGGCTCTCACTTGAGGGTAATCTTTATCATAACTCATTAGCTCTTATCTAAAATCAAACTACTATACTTGATTTTACATGTGTAATGCCCTGTTTTTAATATTGTAACATGGTTTCCTTGGCCTAAAGAGCTGGAGAGCAGGAAAGAGGAGATGGTGAGAACGGAGCTGTGTGAGTGCCTCCACACACATGCAGAGGGAGAAGTCAAGTCAAAACTGGGGTGTGTTTTTATTGCCTATGTAATGTAAGGATCAGTCCTGGAGCCTGCTATGATTATTTATTTATTGACAAAGAAACACACTGGAAGACAGGACTGTGAATGGGCTGGAGCCGTGCTTGGATGTGGAAGAAGTTTTGGAAACCAAATCTGACTTTGCTATTAATTCATGCAGAACCGAGCTTTGTTTGCTGAATCGTTTGTTTGAATGCTTGCAGGCATGGTTGTGTGTAGGTACAGGCTTCAGGTCTCTCTGTTCAGTCTCTGGGAACTGCCAGTTTTCTCAAGGATTTCCATAATGAAGGGTTTTTGCTGGAAAAGTGTGCAAACTGCATGAAATTACTGAGATGCCATTTTTCTCTGGTGCCAAACAGCACAATGACACATTTCATGTTTTGGAATATGGCTAAAGAGGTATGTCTCATTAATGAGATTGTAATTGCAGGGTTTTTCTGGCTTATGACAGAAAAATAATAAAATATTATGTGAGGATACAGTATTAAGAGTCAATATAAGGAATACCTTTTGGAAAAAAATGTCTGTTTAAAAGTTGCCCATAGAATTCCAAATACTACCCACTATATAATATGTTGTTTAACAAGAAGCAGAGTTCTAAAGTGTACTGACAAGCAGAAACACCTCCTTCCCTGTGCATTTGGTGCAACAGGTTTGAATTCTGGCT
Organism: Melozone crissalis; assembly: GCF_028551555.1. Classification (NCBI taxonomy): domain Eukaryota; kingdom Metazoa; phylum Chordata; class Aves; order Passeriformes; family Passerellidae; genus Melozone; species Melozone crissalis. The sequence continues at coordinate 31,405,378 of NW_026535796.1, read as the reverse complement.
TGAGGAAAACCATCCCAAGTGGTCTGGAAAGCCAGAACTTTGGCCTGCATTGCAGCTGGGAGGCACATGAAGATGTGATAATAGTTACACTGAATATTATTCAGTACCTAGTTATGTGAAATGTATTAAACAGCACTCAAAACCTTCTTACCTGTTTCTGGACTCACCTGAATGCCTCCACGGCTCATACTTTGCTGGACTTGTTTGGCTCCATTCCTTGGCTCTAGATTTCTAGGTGTCTGGAAATGAGCCCCCTTTTTGCTGGAATACTGATCATGAGGGAATCTGGGGAAGATTTCTAAAGTTTGCAGTGCAAGTGCTGCTTGTAGATGCAGCATACATTTGTAAGTGGAGATGCCCCTGTGCTGTGGCACTGCCTGCTGGAGTCCTGTGTGTGCCTCTGGAAGGACTGGGCTTTGCAGAATGGCAGCATTACCCCAAGCAGGGAGTGGGCACAGCTGCTTTTCTGTGGTCCTGGAGGAAATATGTTTGAGGTGCTCAAGAGGAAGCTCGGTTTAAAGCTGAGATCTGCAGATGAGCAGCACCTGAGGTGGGAGTTAGGCGCTGAAGTCCTGTTTTGGGTCTCAGACTGAAAAGCCTTTTTCCTGTGTTCTCTTTACAAAGCCTGGGAAGTGTTGTATTCCATGAAGCATCAAATCTGCTGAGCTAACTGTTGGAAGGTGCATAGTGGATAAATCTTACATTATTCTTGTGTGTTCTTTAGGGATGTTAGCACTGTTTGCCACGAGCTGTTCATCCAGGCAGTGCTGCTGTTTGATCTGTTTTCTTCTGCGGAGTTGCTGATAGAGGTTCAGAATAAATGGCTGTTGTGCAGGGAGCTACACAATGGATGGGGGAAACAAATCTGTTCAGCCACTCCTCTAAATGCTAATGAGTTCAGCTAGATAATACTCTTGGTTTTAATTCAGATGGACTGCTATATGCTGGTTCCCTGAGCACTACTTGTACAAATTTTATCTGCCCTGGTAATAAAACAGACAGTAAAATGGGTGTTCTACTTGCTGAATTGCTGCAACTGCAGCTGTAACAACTGAATTGCAGCAGGTACAAACAATGGTGTGTGCTGGCATGGCTACCCAAGCTTTAGAACTGTCTCAGACACAGAGGTGAGGTGCCAGAGAGCCAGTGGTTGCACCCATTTCTGCAGACTCTACATAAAGTACCAGATCCACTCTTGTTATCTAAAATAGAGGTACAACAGTGTAGTTAAAAGGGTTATTGAAATTTGGCTCTGAAATACTCCAGCTTGGAAAACCTTGATTTATCCCTCTGTATACATAATTTTAAATAGAATCTCTACAGTGCCATGCTTCTCATGGGAGGCTTGGAAGCAAAACCTCAACATTAGGAACAAATCAGGGCAAGGCAAAGAGGACCAGGACACAATTCCTTAATCTGCCCTAACATAGGCAAATTGTTTAAGTCAAGGTTCCTGCTAGCTGTGAATATTTTGATGCTAATTGTCACAGCCAGAGATGTCTAGAATCTTGCTAACAGCAGTTGGGTTGTAGAACAAGAAGCACTTTGATATTTTCTCTTTTTCCCACTCTGCAAAGAAAAGATTGAAGTGACTTAAATTAGTTGACTTATTTTTTGTATATGTGAAAGTTTATTCTCCTTAATATAATGTCTTGGTCATTATAGATTGAGGATGGAATTGCCAAATTGTATTTTTTTTCAGCAAGAAAAAAGAAGGGAGGATGTGTAGTTTTTGGGTTTATGGCTTGATACATAGCAGCTTCTCCCCACTGTCCCTCTTTCACACACTTACTTGATGAAATAACAAGGTAATTCTCTGTACATACAAGCAAAGTAGCTCCGGCTTCTTGCTTTCAGCTGGAGTGCTCTACATCTCTGGAGTACTGATGTGCAGGAATTCCAGGCTGCAGTGGTTCTCCAATGCATCTCACAGTGAGCCTGCACAGCTCTTCCTCAGTTTCCCTACCCATAAAGTGAAGATAAGGTATCAGGAAGATGGAAGAGCTTTTTGACAGCTTTGAACAGAAAGCTGGCAGTGTTTCCTACCTTTATTTTTTTATCTACTGACTGTATCAGAGGGACTTGTTTTTGAACCTGTTACCTAACTTTTTTCAGGAATTTTTACTCTTCTCAGCCATTTTCTCTTCCAGTCTGAGCATGGAAGAGACAGGTATAACAACCTGTCTAAAGTACTTTTATAACCATATGAGAAATAATGTTGAAAATTATTAAAATTAAGGACACACATTGTATACCCAGCTGCCAGGTCAAGGCCAGAGCTACAGGAAACTTTAACATAAATATTAATATAGCAGGCACTTTAATTAGCTGTGCCCTTCAATCACTTGTTATTTGCCCCCTTGGTCTCCATCTTGAGCCTTCATAGAATAGGATGACCCCTACTTGTCAAGTCGGATTTCATTCAATTTATCTAATTACTTTTGGGACCCTTTTAATACATGCTCCACAGAGTGCTAAGATTGCCCAGCTCTGCCTCTATGCCTGGACTCAAATATATAATACAGGATGTAAAATGCACATCAGAACTCCTGCTTAACATATGCACAGCCTGCTTTAAACTGCACTTCTTATTAGCGATTCCTTGCTTCCAATCAGCTGAAATAGCTGGGAGCAACTCTACTTCATTTTTCTCATGTTAATGCTTTGCCTTTTTATATCTGTCTTTTTCCCTTCAAGGCTGTTTTTGCTCCAAAGTTAATGGAAGGAGAACTGAAAAAACTATCTGAGAGCATAGCATAGAAGTGTAACCTTTAGGGAGGTGTTGGTGCTGGTGTAAAACCACTCTTGTACATTTTGCCACATGGCAGTGGCTCCCCCGTGATGAGGTGCAGCCAAAGCCACATTAGTGATCTCTTCCAGCTTGTGGATACCTTTCTGGTCTCAAGCAGCAGTGCACATTTCAGCTTAAAAGAAAAATAATGGTTTTTTTCTTATCTGTTGCACAAATTCCTTAGGAATAATACACAGACCTCAAGCTTTCTGCAAATTGTGTGCTGAGTCTGATCTCCTATAAAATTAAGTACTAGGGCCTTATGTAACCTTCAGATTTAAAACACCATTTTCTGATTCAGTCCCAGATCAAAATTGATTGGAATCATATGCTGAGTTTTAACAAGTAGCATCCAAACACAGCTGACTTTAATATGCAGTTGACAGACCCACCTTTGACTGTTTTCTAATCTTCCTCCTTACAAGTCTAGAGCTGTTTTTAAGACAAGGCTAGTGTGAGAGAGAGAGGCAGAGATAGTGGCAAGGAAGGTGAGTCAGATTTACCATAAGGATTAAAAAAATAAACCTTGAAAGCAAGGGTAGTGTCTTGTGATATGCAGCGTTTATTTTTTTTAATCCAAAACCTCGTTTCTAAAAATAACAAGTATTGGAAAGAGAACAATCTCCTTGCTATGAGGGGAAATGGGCCAGCTGCTCAACAGGACACAGCAATTCTAAACAGTCCTAATCAGGAGGGGAAGCAGAATGTGCTACTCAGTTGAAGTTCAAGGGCAATTTATAGAGGCAGAAAATAGTATCTATTACTCCAGACAGAACATGACTAAATTAAAAGCGATTATATCTTGAGTGTGTGAAAAAAAACTCAGTAGAATTACTGACACCTGGTAGTTACTGGCTGGAAACCTTTAGCTTTTGTTCTGGATCATTTTGCATTTATTATCTTAAATTGTAAATTTGGAGGGTTCAGCTGCATTGGGCAATATCCTTGGGATGCTGGGTCTGCTTGGGCCAATGGAACCTGGGGAGGTTTCTGCAACCCATTACTGGCCTATGCCATTAGTAAGGTCGGATGTCTTCACCTCTCTGGGCATTTTGATTCCAGTCATAGTTTTTACTGTAATTAGGAGGAAACAGCAACATTTTAATACATTTATGGGTCCCTGCTTCCAAAAATTTTGCTTTTTGGCTCCTTTCCCATTTTTCTCCCAATCCCCCACACACTCACACAGCATAACCCCAAATTTCAGCACTTATTTTCTTAGCAGCTTTGGGAAGTGGTTGAACATGCAGAAACTGAAATTCAAAGGGTACAAATTCCTGCAAGTGAGGCACACTGCAATCTAAGAAATCTCTGGCAAGAAAGACATGCTCTCTCAAACGTGGTAATAGTTAAAAGTTTCTTTTGATGCTTTATATTACTTTACCACATTTTCTAATGTGTTAGTTGAATGGAAGAAACGGAGCAACATCTAGGAATAAACTGTCTTCAACAGTCTTTTCAGTTTCTATTTATGCATAATATGTTTCTGCTGTGAAGATCCTATTTTATTTTTGTGATATTTAGGCCTGTTTCTTAAGTATGAGTATTTTGCACAGAGCAAAAGATATGTATTTAATGTATGCATATTTATTGAGACATGTCAACATTTTATGAAGTAGTTTTGATATTACTTTCTGTATTCAGACAGTCCTGCCAAGCTTTCTAAGGTAAGAAAGAAGAGAGGGAGGGGGGGAGGCATTATTATGATGTGATTGTTATAGAGAAATTATTGGATGGATGGATGGATGGATGGGCTGCAGCTGAAATTTCTTGAGATATTTAAGAACTAAGTAAAGATGGTCAAATGTTCTTTTAAACAAAAGAATGCTCTCCCAAGGATCTGGTTAAGCCCCCCACACACACTCTGTTTTCTGTGAAGTGATGCCTTTTTTAGAATTCAACAGAGAGCTTCTTTCTCTCCAAAGACTAGAAATATTGCTATGTTGTCTTATGATGTTTTCTGAGCATCTGTTTTGTCCTCTGTAAGTCAGTGCCTCCTCTCCTGGTTGCAGCTCTTGCTTCACTGTGGTGTGAGTGTCTCCAAGTGGAAGGTGCTGTCAGCTCAGTTAATGGGGAAGATCACAGAATACAGACTTGTCATCTGAAAGATGGAGGATGCAAAGAAGCATCTGAACTGATCACTGAGACAGTATTTCCATGCCACCTTTTTTGTAGTTGCATGTGTTAATTTTCAGGCTAAAACTGGAAATATTTTTGAGTGATGGAAACTGAATGTCCAAATGCCCAAAGGTAGACTCATTTATGCTCCTACCAGAGCAGTGGTGAAACCTTTGGACCTCACTGAGAGGCAGGTTTGGTAGGGTCTGATTCAGTTTATTTTGGAGGAGCTGAGTCAGGCTCTTAATTGAAAGCATTGAGAGACTTTTTCGTGCTAAGGAGACTGGTTTCCTGCAAAGAGCTTGCAATTATACTCCAAATGTACCCTGCACAAAGGCGTGTTTTGCCTTTACTTCAACGCTGCAAGTCAAACCATCACGTTCCAGTCACAAACAGTTTCAAAATTATCCATTCTTCTCTGCCATTTTATGGAGTGCTGCTAATACGATGGAATGGGCACGAGAGGACTTCCCTGCGCCAATTTGAACAAAAAAGGTTTTGGCTGCCTTTCAGACTGGAAATAGTAGGTGCTTACATGTTTAATCACAGCATGAGCGAGAGCTCACGTACACACGTGCACACAGCGCGCTCGCTCTGACGTGTGGGTCTGGAGGCTTGCTGTTGACAGCAGGGGCACATTCAACAGGGGCTGTCTGAATAAACAAAAGTAGGCTACAGCATGGCAAACAAATTGTGCTCTGGGTTTCTGATCTATCAGCAGCCTTGCCAAAATGCCAGCTAGCTGAAAAGAAGATTGCATTGTTTCTAATGAAACATGCTGTGCTCACTTGTCTAGTGTGCGCTTTAGGAAGCAAACACTACTGGTCCCCTTTCATTTGCACAGTTCCTCAGTTGCTGCTGCCTCCTGTTCCTCACACATTAATCAACTGCATTAGGTCTTTCCCAGCAGCTTTATGTATAGTTTAATATTTACATGGGGGGAAATAACTTCTCTATCTTGCAGATAAGATGTGCTGATTTCTGTGCAATTTGTGGTTACAGAAAAGCTATGCTCTTGGGAAGAGAGAAATCTAAAAAGAAGCATTGTGTCCTCCTACATAGTCTCATTATTATCTTAAAAACAATTCCTTGCACACATAGAAATAAATCTATGTGTATGGGCTTAATGTTGTAAGATTCTTGAGTAGTATAGGATGTGTACAGAAGGTTATTGTTGGAATTGTTTTTGTTGTTGCCTAATTGCAAATGAAATAGTGGCACTTCCTGCTACCATAATGTACAACTCCCTGCCAAGAGACCTGTTGTAGAGCAAAACTCATGCTTAGTACAGTAAATGAGAATCTCATTGGTTGAAATGATTCTTATTTAACTGTGGAGTATATCAGCTAATGTAGAGAAGGCATGATCAGATCTCCCAGTGGCCTCCAGGCTCAGCTGACTCATTTTCAAACACTGAAAATTCCAGATGGGGAAGTAGATAAGGAGAAAGCATCCATGAACAGGAGATGATACCAAAAGACCTTGCAAGCAGGGTCTGTCCCTGTGCGTGCTGAATATATGACGCTTGTGGGGGATGCTCAGCAATGACTAAGGAAGGACAGCAAGAGCTTTCAGAACTTTTGGGTTTAGTAACCCTGATTTATGTGGAGATCTTGGAAGAACTGAGTCTATCTAATCTAGAGTAACAGCCTTGAGGTAGATCCGACATGGTAAGAGTGTAGAGGGGAAGGACCTGCACATGTCCCTACCTGTTGCAGCAGTGTGGCTAAAACACAGCAAGGGGGTCTTTTACAAGATATTAAATATGTTTTTCAAGCTATGTATATATATAGTATTGGAATGGATTCTGTGCAGTCCCTGTCACTGGAGGTTTTACACTTTTAGAGTTCCTTAGAGAAATGGATTGATTATTCTGGAGGAGAGGAAAGTGTGGGCTAAGAGTCCTCTTGAGAAGCTCCTGGTTGTGAGCAGGGGTGTGATTTATACCTGGCATTTCTGTGACTGTTGCTGCCACAGCAGAAGGATCAAAGTCAATTTGCTGTCCCAGCTGTACCATAGATGTGTTTCCAAGTCAAAGAGCATCTTTAACACTTTGCTTCAGAAGAATTACAAATACTGCTCTAAGTGACAGCCTGTAGCAGATGGTAGGTTTCTAGAGGTGACTGCAGCAGAATCAATTTTTGTCTTTGGTGGAGGGGCTTTAACAGTTACAAACAAATCAATTCCTAGTAAACATTAGTGATGTGGAAAATGTACATATTCAGGGGTCACCTTTCAGAATTGTTTTCCTCCAGCAGGTGGGCATCTTTTTAAGAAACCTTCTAGTGCCTAGCTAAATTCACAGTGACAGCAAAATACAACACTCTTCTAGCTATTTACTTTACTGATGGTGGCTTCAGCTGATGTTCTTGAAGAATTTTCCTATGATTTATTATAGGACCAGGTGGACCATATCAGGATAATTGCAAAGCAGTGATTTTGTTAAAATATAGTGCTATTTTGTTAAATGCAACATGTTCTTCAGGAGCGTATTTTAATAAGGCTGGAGAGATGAAAACTTTGACTTTTTCTAGTGCTTTATGCTCAAGTTATGAAGTCACTGGCCTGCCATGATACCATTTTTTGGGAATGAGCTGCTGAGACATGAAGTTGACTTGACAACTTTACAGGTCAGTCTCCCAAGCAAATATATTCCTCTGTGGTTTTATTCTTGGTGAAGAAGACATGAAAATATTTCATTTCTGCAAAAGGCTGTCAGCTGTGGGTTTTTTTTTTGTTTGTTTGTTTTTTTCCCCATGGAAAAGGGAGGAGGCAAAGGAAAATACCTTGAAAGTTACTGCAAAAGAGAGGGAAATTTTTATTTAGCAGCTTGTGAAGTACCTGAGGTGCTTGCTGCTTTCCCATGACACTGTACTGCACTGCTCTTTATGCTTTGTTACTGTGTTCCTTTGTCCTTTTACTTTACCCAGGTGTGAATAGAGATGGTGTTTTAACCTTCAGGGTTGTGCAAGGCATATAAAGTTACTGTTGTGCTTTTCCTGGGTTTCAAGTCAGATAGACTCTCCTGACTGATAACTATATATAATGTAAATTAGCACTTTGCTGTAGGGAGAAGATGACCATCCCTTTTATTTTTGTTATACTATTACTCTAGTAATTTATATTAGGTTGTTGGCCCATCTTAAACCCCGATCCAGCTTTTCCTGGACCCTCCCATTTCTACCCTCTGATCCCTACTTTTCTATTACTGTTCTTGGATTACAAACAGTAATACAATAGAGTAAGGGTCCTCTATTTATTCAGTAGGTGTGAGGGCCCACTGATTTACAGCAAAGTTATATCAACTTCCACATTGCAACTTGGCTAAAAGCATGTGGGCATGGGAGTACAACCATCCCTGATGGGACTAGGATGGATCCCTGTCCATCCTCCCATCCCACATGTGATTTATGCAGTGGGCTGTCAGAGTACCTGCTCCTAATGCTCCCATAGCTGGACTGAACTGTAGTCTGGACTGCATACTCCACAACATATTTACTAACATGTCAGAGATACCTGTTTAATTAGGATACATGTTTTAATGCATTTTTTTTCTGTCTTTATCTGAGAGATAGTCAGTGGCTGTATGGTTGGGATGTACTTTGGCACCTGACACAGCTCAGCAGCATATCTGAAACTGGAGGTGAGAAGCAGCAGCAATCATGCCACCCTTTAGCATGACTTTCTAAACTCCCTCTTAAGCAAGGATTTAGACCACTACCTTCCTGCCTGTGTCAGGCAGAAAACAATCTGCTTCTTACCTTTATTCCCTGCTGATCTTGTTTTTAAGTTGTGGCTTTCTAAGAAAAGAGAACCTTCTTTACAATGTATAATGACCAGACATTGTATATTATACTCTGTGTGTGTGTGCATATAAAACTATTCAACTGTGTTGTAACTAGGAATTCTGAATAGTATTCCTTCATTAATGTGTTTAGAGAGCTTATGTTTCACACTGTGCTGTAGTCTGCTGCCACAAGAAGGGTTTTATTATTTATTGAATTTCTTCCTCAATAAACATAAAAATCCAACAAAGGAAGTATTACTGTACAGATAGGCTAGTGATGTTAATAATAAATACACTGACTGCAGATCACCAGTCAGGTCACTATTTTACTGTTATTTTTTTTCCTGACTTCAGGAATAGAAGATTATTTCAGGAAGCTTTTAAAATATTTTTCTTAATTTCTTTCTCTTATCACATAGGGCTAGCCTACACACAAGTTGATAGCAAGAGCCTTGAAAGTATTTTGGTGTTAAGTCTGCTCATAGATTGGTCTTTCCACTTAGCTTTGAAGTCTTGCCTATCCAAAGAAAATCACTGCTGGTGGCCTGTGAGCAATGTATGCAGTTGAGCTGGTTATGGACACAACTTGTCTGCAAGTGTCAACCAGGATAAACCATCTTTTGCTCCTTGCAGGAACTGTGGCTGAAGTACAGTTAAATACAGAGATTTCTTAGTACAGACTTTACAAGCTTTGTTTTCTAACTGCAGACATTTGAGGGTGCTCTGCTTTTCCCCTGAGTGTTGCCTTCTCCTTCCTCTCGTGCTCTTGGAGAAGAGCAATGGTCTCCAAAGCCCTTGGGTCCTTCCAGTGCTGCACCAGTGGCAGACTGGGATGGGAGGTGATGCTCCAGGCTCAGCAGGGGGACATCCCACAGCTGATAAGAACCATGTTCCCTTGAGACTGCATACATGTTGTTCAAGTGATCCATTTTCTAAGGTTGCTCTGGCAACCCAGGTATGCATGAACAAAATATATGGTTATTTCTTGTTAGACATATTTGGTTGCCTTGGTAACAAGAGAATAATTCATCTGAAATGCAACTGGATAGGATAATTGATATATTTTGAGGAATGCCTACAGGCAATAATAGGGATTTGTCTGCCACCAACGGTTCCAGACTTCAGAAAAAATAAGGTTAGGCTCTGAAACAGGAACAAGTGTGTTTCCTATGAGTCTGGATGTAAAGGTAGTACTGTTCTTCCTCATGCCTCTGAGGGATCCTTGATGGACTTTTCTGCAACTTTAGTGCAGATCAAACTGCATCTATGATTTCTTTTGAATATTTATTTTACACAATCCAAAGAGTTTAGAAAACCTCAGAAGTAATGAGCTCCCACTATTGTTTTGTTTCTTTGTTCTATGAATGAAATGCCTTGCAGCAATCCTGGAGGCTCCTGTACAGGAAATTCATATTGACACTGATGACCCATTATTACAGGTACTAATGACTGACTTTAAGGCCTAAACCAGGCCTTAAAGGCATTAAAGCCCCTGGTTGCTGAGCTGGCTCGCTGTACTCCAGTCTTCATGGAAAATTTATGAATCTTGATCATCCAGTATTTGATGTTTACTTAAACAGCCTCATGTTTTCAATACCTTGTTAAGTGTCTTCCAGCCCCTGTGCAGGACACAGTAGGACCTACTCCCCAGTGAATGAGAGGTTAAAATCTCATCCCTCTTCATCTCCTTCTGCACAAAGGCTGACAGGAAGGGGTGGAAGAATGGCATGGGAAAACAGATGGGAAGAGTGCCTGTGGGAAGACTGAACAGATGACCCTGGGGTCCTGAGACTTGCAGGGTACATGCTGGAGCACAGCTCTATCTGTCTTCATAGCTGGTTGATTTTCTTCTTGTAACACCAACCTTTTCAGAAGGATGATTTTCCTGCTAAGCTGTTCTGCCCTAGGCTTTTTCTCTCACTTGACTCAAGAGTCTGTCCTTCCATGACTGGTGGTGTCTTCTCTTCTCCCAGTAACTTCTTCTGCTCCCAAACAAGATATAAAGCTGGCAACTAACTTAAACAAGGAATGTTCAGCCTGGTTTTAAGGCTGCCTATGTGAATTCATCAGAGGCTTGACAGTTTAATAGCATTTCTGGAATATAATCTCAATTTTCACTGACATTTTATTAATTTCACCTTTTTCATTCTGGATATGGAATCTGATACCAAGAAAGCCCTCTATTTGTTTAAAACTAGCTCTGAATCAGGTAGAGCTCAGAAAGATATCTGTTTTCCTGGAGAGGAAAACTATAGCTTCTCAAAGTTTCCCAGGAATATAAATTCCAGCAGTGACAGATCACAAGGTCAGTATGATTAGAAAAAGGAAGTATTTGCTTTATGACAGCAAGGCACCAAATGGTGTATGCTTTCACCTTGAGGACCCTAGAAAGAAAATGTTTCCAGAAAAAGAAAGTTAGGTCCCTAATGAAAGTGGAAATACCTTTCATTCCCTCAAGACGCTGTTTATTGTGTTAGTATGCAATGCATCAATGCAGTAAATAGAGTCAATAAATAAGGTAGTTGTCTAACATACTTCAAGATTTTGTGCTAAGGGAAATATGATTCTAGCACAAGATCTTCCTTTAGCCAGAGACACGGACAGTCTGAATGGATAATGTCTGTACTTGAATCCTTATAATGAAATTTGCAACTGGTCAGCCATTGAAAATGCTTCTAAATTTATCTGTGCTGTGCTGTAAACTACCTGAGCCTGTAAACTTTTGACTTTTAGAATTCACAAGTAACTTTTCAAGCCATGCAAGGTAATATTCATTCCCTTTTCAAGGAAAATATTCAGTTCATTATGGTTGAATAATTACAAGTATTAACTCCATAAAGAAAAGGGATAAAAAGAAGTATCTCAATTAAGGAATTCAAATACTAATGCAGAAGATGGTGTTATGTTAGCTCTTGTTCACCTCTCTATTATTGTATCTGATCTATTGCAATCTTTTTATCCTGCAATAAATAAGCATCTTAGTCTTCAATTTTCCTGCAGAAAAAAATTGGTTTTTTTTTAGTTGAGATAATCTCAGCCTAAAAATACTCAGAGTTTTCCTTGTTTTATTTGGCCATGGGCAATCCCTATGGAAGTTTACCTTGACTATTTGCTTGGGAATGAAAACTGGGGCATCTTATCATACAGAAATCATACCCTGAGAAATTACATCATGCTTGCTTCTTGAAAAAAGCTGAAAAGTACTGTTTTTCCTCTTCCTTTGGCAATTTCAGAAGAGTTACTGACATTCAAACAGCTGTCCAGCTGCCACAGGATGCCACAGGGTGTCCCGTTCCCGGCTGTTTTGAAGGCCTGGAAAGGCTCGGGGAGGCCTTGGGACAGCCCACGCTTCAAAGGATGAGAAGAGTCTTCAGGTTTTTCTCGGTCTTCAGTATTTATTAATTTTTATCTACAAGATTTTCTCTCTGCCCGACAGAGGTCTGCACAGCACGCCAGCCGTGAACACACTCTAATTAACCTATCCCTTCACCATTTATCCCAGTGTGATCCTCCCATCCTCATACAGGTGTCGTCTCCTGTGCAGGATCAAAGTCCAGCCACCAGACACTTCTGGCAACATTCCAGGACCTCCGAGCCCCCCAAGGGTGGTCTCGGTGACTCTGCACATCAGTCCTGAGGCGCTGAGATCCCACAACAGGGCAGAATCATTTAAATTTCATTAGCACTAGCCCAAGTTTCAGTTATATCTTAGAAAACATTTGACATACTGTCACAGGATATGTTATGGTCTCCTTCACTACATCTTTGGTAAATTTTAATTTGTAAATGGACAATTTTAACACTACTTTCAGTTTCTTCTTTCTCTAAAAGAGCATGTAATAGATAATGCTGGGTTGTGTGGTATGCTAACAACATATTTGTTATTTTGTCATTTTCTTCCCCATCCAATATATTTGAGAACAATAACAAATTTCTGTAACAGCCTCTTACATAGTATGGGTTTCCTGGGAAGTTGGTCAGGCTAAAGCTTACAGAAACTTACAGCTTCTTCAAAGATGAATAGTAAAACAGTTATTTTGAAGTTTGGTTGTACTGTCTGCCTTTCTTATCTCTCACAGTGGAAAAAGCCCCTGACACTCTATGGGGATTCTCTTCAAAGAAAGTGGAACATGATCCACACATGAAATTGTAGCCTTCATTGAATTATTAAAAGTCTGCTGCTTTCTGGCAGCAGGGTCAGAAATCTTCAGTCCTACTCCATATTTTACCTTTCTAGGCTTTCTGTCTCTTACTATAAAATCTGCACCTGACAAAATTGAGCACAGTCTCTGAAAGGACTCCTGAGCACTGTTATTGTTTTCTTTGACTGCCTTGGAGCTGTTGTAAAAGGAGAAACAGGGACAAAATTTAAAAAATTACTAAAACAAAGTCAAAGGTGGCAATTTGAAATGAGAAACTCCTTTACTCTTTTCCAAACACCTTTCAGTGTTTCCATCTTCCCTCTATAATTTCCTAAGCTGCAGGAGCTGTGCATTTGTTTAGGACTAAGAGAATTGTGTTCATTATTTAATGGGAACTGGTTTCTGTGCATTAGAGATAGAAGGAATTCCTTGCACTACAAGGATCTTTTCTACAACACTGCAGAGCAAGAACTGTAGAAAACATCCTGCCTGTGGTTTGCCTGCTTCTGGAAGGTCAGTTCTGTTTAAAAAGAATGTACAGTGTGATGAAATGACAGCTATGCTAACCTTATAATTAGGAGTGTTGCTCTGGAGGGGAACCTCTGAATCACTGGAAATGCTACAGCCAGTCAACCAGGTCACGTAAACTCTTCCAACAGCTGATTGAGTTCTGTTTGAATCTAGTTTTTCTTTGTGGTTTTTTATTCCTGCTGAAAAGCTGTGCTGGGGCCTTCCTGCTTTCAAGGCTAGAGGGATGATCCTCTATCACAGCTGACTTCTTATGTGTTGTTTTGAAATTTATTGCTAGTTGATCCGGCTTGGTTTTGTGCTAATATATTCTTTTTTTTCATGGCTTCTTTTCCTTTGTTTTTTCTCTTTTCCCCCTGCTGCCTAACTATTTTATAGACAGTGCCCCTCTCAGTTATTGACCTGTTGGGCAAAAAAAGTCACCTCTCAGGCCAAATGTGTGCTGCTCCATAGGGTGACTGCTGTGCATTTCCCTTCTCTGTTCAAGCTGGGAACCAATTGCAGCATGTCTTCTCTCTACCTCTCATCTGAGTTTCCTTCCCATGGGAACTGGGGCATAAGGGAGAAAGAGGGCAGCCTTGCACCTAATGTGGCCTTGTCCTCATGTGGAACTGAGACATGAAGGGAAAGACCTTACAATCTAAAGACATGAAGCATGCTTTGAAGTCCTGCAGTACAGCTACAGCTTGATTTTCCTTGAACAGCTTGAATGATAAGGGGATGGTGAAACTAATATACAGCACTGGCTCTATCTGGAGTTCATGTTCTTCAGACAGAATGGATCAGCTAGATCTCACTAGTGCTTTGTAAGTGATTTTAATAATTTTTTGCATCTCTCCAAAAATCTTGCCTAATAGAATCCTTATCTATAGTCTGACTCTTTCACATCTGAATTATATTGGTAGTTCATCATTGTTCAAGAGCCTCCATCCATCTCAAGTTTTCTCCTTCTTTGGTTCTTAGCAATAGATATATTTATGGCAAGAACACTTGACCTACATGTAGCCTTGTGCTTGGTACAAATGACATTTTCATCCCATGTGTCTCACTCCAGCTTTTAACATATTTCAATATCTTTTTACTGATCTTCCTCTGTATTGGAACCTTTGTGTTCTGAGACAACAGCAAATTTTAATGCTGCAGACCCATTTTTGCACCATATCAATTTAAAAAAATAGGAATCAAACTTATTCTAAGAAAAAGTAATGTGACATTACCTGTTGATTACCCTTCATCTCCAGGCTTCTAATTTTGCTGCAATCTCCCCTTTAGCCAGTTGTTCTCCTAATTTATAATCTAATATTATATTAATCTCTAGTTTCTGACTTAATGATTTCTCTCTGATGCCACATCATTAAGTATTTTTACCAATGTCCACGTAGATTGAATCAGCTGCCTCTCCTTGTTCTTAATAGTTATTTACTTTCATGTTTAGTCTTGCTTGTTCTACTTTTAATAAACCTGTGCAGCATTTCTTTCCACTTCCTTCCATGTCTTTAATTATTCTTTCCATCAAAGTTTGCTCTAAAGAAACGTGTACAGTTGTGGTCAGACTAATGATCCTCTACTGTGTTTCTTCCTCTTTGCTGTCCTCTGACTGTATGACCTCTTGGAAGATTTGACAATGAATTCTGTGGAGCAGACCTGCAACTTCAGAAGCTATTTCTTTATGAGGCTTGGAAGTAACTCAGGCTTTTGCAAGTTGGAATGTATGGAGGCCTTCAGCCTCTTTCTGCTCTAACACAGTACTCGTGGTTCCTATTTTTGTTCTCTTTAGCCATTCTTCCTGTGCATCCCCACTCAATATTCCCAATATACACGAGTTAACTGACATAAAAGCACTTGGGTTTTGGTTGAAACTGTAATTGTCTTTAATCTCTATCTTACTCCACCACAATTTCAGTTCCCATCTGTGCTTTATTTGTATTTATATTATTGAGCATTTCATTGCTACCTTTTGGAATGTCTCTGCATGGTCTAATTCTGTTTGACTGCCAATAAAATTGCTAGCAGAATTATTCCCATCTGCTTTTGACATCAGTAATTTTCAGATTTTACCTCTTAAAATGCCTGTCAAAAGAAAGAACATGGCATCAAAACAGCACTTGTTTATTTCTGGTCAAAAAGATACCACATCAGATCACTGAGTTTTATCTACTTGGATGTTATGTTGGAAGTGTGTAGTGGTTTTGGTTTGCCAATTTGAGATTTCCCAGCTAACGCACCAATTCAGTGCTGGCCAATCACCAGTGCACTTTCTAGAAAAATTTTTATTTTTTACATGGGTGTTCACAGAGGTGTATTAGCTTTTTTTTTTTTTTTTTTTTGCATTACTTTTGTGAGTGCCTCCCATGCAAAACTACTACAAAGTGATAATATGTTGAGTGTTTCCCTTCCCTTCTCTGAAGTTTTGGAGAATTCTTTGCATTAGCTCATAGGTATTTTCAAAGTGTTCTCAAGCATTTTGTTGAGGGGATAGAGAGGAGGAAAATGTAATAAACAGGATTTTTTTGGGGGGGAGGTTGGTGGGTGAAGGGGGTGTGTTCTTTGCCTGCTATCAATTGTGGCACAAATCACAAACCTCTAAACAATTGGAAAAAAAAAGTTAGTCAACCTGCTTGGTAGATTTTTGCTATATATATTCTGGTTCACTATATATTCAAATTATTTTCAAGGTAACTGTATCCTGATTTTTAATGCAAAAGCCAACTAAGAAAAGGAAAAAAAAATAAGGGCATGATTTTTTTCTTAAATCACAGCTGAAGCAGTCTTGATGGACTAGTTGTTGTTTGAGGTGGAGGAAACAGGAGGAGGAAAGACATGACAGTCATAAGGCTACCTGATCAGTTTGGGAACAAAAGATTTTACCTGGTCTCAATCCATCATGCTCTAGTTTGGGACATTGGAGGCTATGAAATGGCAAAATTTTCCCAGGATAAGAAAATTTTCTGCTCAGTTCCAGTTTTCTTATTTGCACCTCTTTCCAAACTTCATAATTAACACTGAGTTAATTTTGAGGCTACGGTTCTTTGTTTTACATCTATTACCTAAGAACAAATGCTGGTTTTGGTTGAGGTTGTGTTAATTTTCATCACAGTAGGTGGTGTGGGGCTGTGCTTTGGATTTGTTCAGGGATGTTTTTGTTACAGCTGAACAGTCCTTACACAGAGTCACGGCCTTTTCTGCTTCTCACCCCACCCAGCAGTGAGAAGGGTGGGGATGCACAGAAGGTTGGAAGGGGATGCAGCTGGGACAGCTGACCCCAGGGATATTCCACACCATGGGGCATCATGCTTGGCAATAGGGCTGTGGGGGGAAGGTTGTCTGGAGACCACTGCTCAGGGACTGGGTGCACGCTGCTTGGTGATGAGCTGTTGTTTTCATTTGCATCACTTGTCTGCCTTGGGTTTTATTTCTTTATCTTTGTCATTTTCTTTTAAAATATTTTTTATAATTTTCTGTTTTTATCATAATCCATGAGTTTTTTCACTTTAACCTTCCAATTCCCTTCTCCCCATCCCACTGGGGGAGCAGCTGAATGGTGCTCAGCTGCCAGCTGAGGTTGGAACATGTCAGCCCTTGGCACAGTCCAGAGGGACCCATGGAGACACAAGAGGAAAAAGGTGCAATTCCTACCCAAAGACCTCAGGAATGGTTGAGGGCAGATTTCTTGAGTAATGTCTTTAAATGCAGTTTTCAGATGCACACACACACAAACGCACACACATATTAGTGTGGTGCATAAATGGTCACAAAGGCTTTATTTCTGCAAAAGGGCAGGTTTTAATTTACATCAATAGCAGTCAAAAAACTCAGCCAAAAAGGAGCTGACGTGGGGTTCTGAGCCATGGCTGGGGTGTGAGGAGCCCCAGGAGCTGGGCAGGGACATTCAGGCTTGTTATGCCCTCAGGGCTGTGAGGGACATTGGGCCTGCTTGTGTCACCATCCTAGGCATGTTATTTGATTATAGCATTTGGACAGATCCTGTATATTTGAAATATAAAGTAAAATTGGGTCAATTCAGTCCTATAAATGTAATTTATGTAGTTTAGCCATCAGAATTTGGTGTAGTTTCCTGACCTCAGAATGATACAGCACTAAGACTCATCTAGGTTCAGAAACTCCCATGCAAAGACTCTGATCTGTGGTAAAAGCTATTAACAATTTAAATGAAATATAATCAGGATTTGGACAAAATGCCACGGAAGTATCAGTGAGACAGAAGTTCCAATTACAGAAGCCTGTATTTAATGTTGTAAGGGACTTAGAAATACGTTATTCTAAAACTGAACATAAGAGCCATATAGTTCAAACAAAATTATTTTTCTAGCTTATAAGGATCCCAAATTTCATGAAATTCAGACCTATCTTATTATAGTTTTTGATCTTTCAAGAAAAAAGTGAAGAGAATAAAAATTCTTTTGCTTCTTCTTCTTGATACTTCTTGCTTCTTCTTGCTTGGCTTTGAGTTAAAACTGTGACATTCAATTAGGTGCTGAAAATGTAGTCATTGATTTGACACAGAAAGAAAAAAATATTAATAATTTCCCATAGAAATACAATTTCTGCAGGATTTCAAGTCCCCACTTAATACTATAAAGCAGTCTTTTTCTTTTGTCCCTCTCCTGCAAAGATTTTGATGGGAAAATTCCAATATTAATACCTATAAATATAGCTATTAAACTGAGCCAGAGGAGGGAGCCTCTAATTGTTCTATGAACACAATGAAAACCTGTTGAGAATAGTAGCAAAGTGAGAAACTTTTCAATTAAATAAAAAAAGCAAGCAATCAGAGGCCTTTGTTGATTCCTATAGCTTTTAATGAAAAAGCCCTCCATCTAAGTACATTTATTGTAGCTATCTTTTCCAGTGACTCAGTGCCATGTCTTCCTGAAGTCCAATCCATGAAATACTTGCAGCTGGTGCTGCAAATGCTGCCTATACTGCCAAAACACTCTTCCTGTCTTCAGGCCTCTCTCCTTCCCCTGTCACAGCAGAGTAGTGCTGCTCCTTTTCAGCTCAGGTTTGCTTTGCTTCTCCCCTCCTTTTGCCTTCCTTTCTGCCCTTGTCCTTCTCCCAGTGCTGTCCTGATACAGCTCCTGTTGCCTGCTTTACGTGGCAGCAGGCTGGGGTGGGAGCCTGGCAGTGGGTGCTGCTCAAGGGACAGCAGAGAGGTGGAGGCAGTGTTTTACCAGCCCAGGTAAGCAGGCATGGAAGCAATCCACAGCAGGATTGTGGTCATGTGGCTCAGTTCACTCTGGTGTATTCTTCACATCCTGAAAATGCTCTAATCTGTAGCTGATGAGCAGTCACTGCAGCTGGTGATTCCTCCTTGAGGCTTTACCCAGTCTCCCTATGTGCTGCTAAAAACAATTTTTGAGCAAAATGTTAGTTAAAATTACAAGCATTGGAGTAATTCAGAATGTGTGTTTACTTTCTGCCTACTGTAGCATTCTGAATCTTCAAATTGCTACACCTACACAACCCTACATCGTGTTTCTTCAGCTTCCTGGGTCTGGGTACACAAAACAATATAGAATACAAAAGTCAGAAATGTCTGAAATCAGATTGCCTGTAGGTTTGAAATTGTTATCTCTGCATATGGCTTCCAGTGGTTAAATGCTTAAACCCCCTCAATTTCTTGTTCTGTTAAACAAACCACTCATAATTATCTGACTGTATATAATCATGATTCACTGAGCAGCAAATGAACAGAAGCCTTCTACACACTGGCTGAAAGGACTCCTTCAGTCCTTCCTCACCACCACATGAATGGCTTCCAGGAAGAATGAGCAATTACAGATTAAGCTAAAGGGTTAAGACACTTAGATTCAAAGCTGTAACAACTATTATTAAGGGACTGGCATTGAAGAGGGATTATAATCTTTACCAGTGAAGTCAGTTTTTTGCCTTCATTTTGTTTTACAGTTCCCATACCGATGAGTTATTTTTGTATGGATTATTGATACTGTTGAATTTGTATTTGATTATTGCCTGTGGGTATGGTCAAAGCCTTAGCATGCAGTGAAAATTTTGTGCAAAGATTCCCTTCATCTGCTCCTGAACACTTTCCATTTTCTATTTGACAGGAAATATTTTCCAGAGTTTCTTCTTGCATGTGAGAGACACATGATAGAAAAAGCTGCTCCCAAAACTTCCAGAGGAAGTATTCATTTAACACTTCTTCATTTTGAGATTACAGGTGCCTGTTTAAGTTCCACCACATGTGGCTTTAGTTTCCTTTAGTTTCTTTGTTTTAAGAGGTACATCCAAGATGTAATGTTCAAATCCAGATCTCGGATCTTTCCAGAAATTGCAGCTCAATATTTTGCTTTATTCCATTGCTGAAACAGAATATTTTCCTGAGTAACATGTGAACAAGAACCCTAAGGATAAGATATCAAATTGATCGCTTCAAAAGTATGCAGTACAACTAAGAGGTAATTTTACTTAATTTTAATTTTATATATAATTAGAATTTTATATAACTATATTTTTTCCTTTATTTCATTTTTTAGCATTATATCTCAAAAAAATCAGGTGTGAGCTGGTTTTCAAACACGAATCTCTTCTAGCTGCTGTAGGTAATCAGGCTTCAGATAAAAATCATGGCACTTCTCATGTTTATCCTCTGAATCTGTCATCTGATCTTCATATGCTAAAAATTCAGAATTCAGCTCCTTCCAAAGGTCCAGTGAGATGTTCTTAGTCTGTTGTAAGTGTTACAAGCCTTTCACTGTAGCTTGATTATGACCATTTTGCTTAGCTGGTGGCAAATATCAATTAGTGCCTGCTTTTCCCTAGATGATATGGCTCTTGAATGTAAAGGAAAGGAAGGAAATAGGCATTAAAATTTCACCCTTTCCTCTTCTGAAAATACTGTATGAACATGTTTGTGTCACACAGGCCTGAACTGCCACTGAGTTTCTCAAAACTCACTAGAATTATCTTAGCATGCTCTGCTGCAGACAAAGCTTTCCAGTGTTCAGTTCTCTCTGAAGTGTTTTCCTTTCTTGGCCCTCAGCCACAGATTAATAGTCTGTAAGCAAGCTTGCTCTCAAAAATGTCATATTTAATTGAAAAAGGAAATCAGAAAATAAAAAGTTGTCTGGCCTGGCTCCTCTGGGCCCCACTCCTGACAGCTTTGCAGGTTTCTCTGTTTCATTGACCAGCTCAGGGTTGGAGGGTGAGGTCCTCGCTGTCACCACTGCAGCTTCCACCTGGAGTCCCTGGGGCACATCCAGCCATGGTGACATCAGAGGGACACAGCTAGGCTCCCTTCTGGCTCACGGCCTGCACCGAGCAATGACAGGCCTTTTGTCACCTCCTTCCCCTCCCTGCTTTGCTCATAAGCTGAAGGAAAGCAATAGCATGAGCTGTCACGTGGCTCAGGACAATGGGCTGCCATCTGCACCTTGTTATTTCTAGGCCCAGCGCTCTGCATCCCAAGGGGGGCTGGAATGGAAGGTGCACAGCTCTGAAAGGATAAGTGGGCCAAAAGTTTTCCTAATAAAGCATGAAGCACTTGGTTTAGAGCCTCTGGTTTTCAGTGCTTTGTGTGAATCAAAGTGAGTTGTGGAAGAGTTGGATGTCTGTCATGGCATGCTAGGAATCTGAGAAAGTGATGACCCCAGCTCACCACATAACTCTGGAACTGAGAGCTGGGATGTGCCAGTCCCCCTGGTCTACAGAGCTGCCTGCCTGCTCAGTTTTACTGTGTGCCTCTGAAACTGGTAGGAATGTCTAAACCACAATCCTACTCTTGTGTGAATTTACTGAAAAGCAGAACACTGAAGTTTTGGCTCCATTTCCTGCTGAGAAAAAACTGTTGAAGCAAAGCATTCTGTCTAGGAAGCAGATGTTTGTAGCTGTTGTGGACGTGCACCACTCCCAAGTTCTGTATGATAGATAGCATATGCCCTCAGTTTTCAAAGCTTTCCAATGTTTTTATTTGATTTTGAATCCAGCAGACTAAAGAAATCTTCTATCTTACAGGAAGAAAATTTGTGGTTATAGGAACTTGGTGTTATGGAAATAGTACCGGGACAGGAGAGTGCCACCGTGCCCTGGGAGGGTCTCTTCAAGTGGGCATCCATCCTGCCAGGAGCCAGATTCACCTCTTCAGGTGGGCATCCATCCTGCTGCTGTATTTAGATGCCGGCAGAATCCAAGTGACCTCCATTTCTGGCCTACAGGTAGAGCAGTGTTTTCATGTACAAAGCAGCATAGCGTTGATGATTATCCATTCAGAGGGAGGCATTTCAGTGTTGGGCTTTTGCCTGTGATATCTGAAAGAATTCTTACCATTTCTCCTTTGTGTTTTATCTTGGAGGGAGGTAAAATGTGGCAGGGAAACAGCTGCAGCCAAAAAACAGTGCTCAGTCCAGTGCAGGTGTGCAGTGAGTCCTCAGTATTCATGTGTCATGGACTTTTTCCTGCCTTCACACAATGCTGCAAAATTGCAGAAGACAAATTTGTAGCAGGAACCATTATTAGAACTTATTACTTGCCTGTTTACTGTTGAAGATGTGGTGCAGTACAGATAAACTTCTAAAACACTAAGACTTGTGCATGTGGGGACTTTATTTAAAGAAAAGTGTCAATTTCCTTAGAATAGGTTTTTAAATATATTTCTTTTGCAACTCCATAATCTGATATTTGTTCTCCATAAAGAGATAAGAAGACTTGACACAGATAAATGAGGTCACTCTTAAGTAATGCATTCAGAGATGTAGTCTCCATTTTCCTCATGATTTCCATGGTTTGGCTCTGCTCCCCAGGCAGGCCTGTGGCAGAGTGAAAGGCTGTATTTGTGCTGAGAACCAAAACTGCAGAGGTAGGGAGCCCTCAGCAAGTAGCCTTAGGACTTTCTCCAGTGCTGTCTATAGCAAGGAGACTTGCCTTGACAGGAAATGGGGGTTCTAGGATATTTTTGGTGGATGGAAGAGTGTAACAATAGAAATAAGGTGCTCACCCATGTTCTGTATTCTCCAGCTGTATGATGGAGGGCTAGGCTGCTCCCCCCAAAATACCTTTTTCCATTGAGACTGAAGGCTGTGCTGATTAATGGCTGCAATAAGAGTGGGGATAATGAAGGTCTTTTCACAGCTCTTGATTTACCTTGGGCTAATTGCCTCACCTTCCTTATTCCTGAATTTCCTAAGTTGAAAATTGTGAACAGTCACATCTGTGACTTTACAAAGTCCTTTGACCAAGTTAAGCAATAAAAACTGAGCAATATCCATGAAGCTAGTCTAGGACTGCCATTTTGTAGATGTATAGTATTTTTCTCAAGCATGCCAAACAGCTGCAGCCTGTAATGGATTGCTTTTTTTTTTTTGTTCATTTCTATGTCTAACATTTCTTGAAGAATGAGTAGGTTTGCAATGCTCACTTTTGTTTAGCTTGAATATTATAGTCTCTGTAGGTGGTTATTTGGTCTTCTCTCTGACCCAAGGGTGGTACTGCTGAGTGTTGCTAGGAAAATCAGGCTTCTGCTTTTTATTTTTGTCACAACAGTTTAAAGCAGTTGATCTCCAGGTTTCTTTTGTGAGAGCAGGAATCAGACTGCACCAGCACCACTTTTTATACAACATGTTTTCATAGCTGGAGAGAACCTGGTGCAGGCTCCCAGGCAGTCGTCAATCATGGAAAGCTTTGCATTTTCAATCGCTTCTGAGAAATTCTGTGTTACCATCAAACAAAACAATTCAGCCAGCATTCAGCCTTAGTCTCCTCATACTGGGGGGCAGCTTGTGTTTACATTAACAAAATTAGGATCACTTTTACAGAGGTTTGTTAGAAATTGTGGGAATACTATCTTCAGTAAAATATCCATCTCAAAGTAGAACTAGATAGAAGTTGGAAAACGGCAAACAAATGCTACAAAAGACAAGTTAACTCAGGCTCCTGAAAAATACAATGTATTTTCAAAGTTACACTGAAGGAAATTTAGTGCCTACAGATAATTTGCAAATTGAATGATTTCATATAGGCCATGAGAACATTCTTCAGACATTTATAGAGAAAAACCAGTATGCAATGTCTTCACAGATTGGGAGAATAACTGAATAAAATTTATTTACATGACCTACCTCAAAACCTCTTTATAGACTAAGTACTCTAAAATTAATTTGCAGTCCAGCTCAATATTATGTTTGTAAAACATAAGCTGTGGAAACAGATGCAGTTCCAAGGTGTCATTTCAAGAGATGATATGGTTGTGAGTAAAGTCAACATTTTGTGGTCAGCAGGTGCCCTGATACATCTGTATGTTTGGGATTGTGGGACAGTGTAAAATTGTCCTCTGAAGAAGCAAGGCTGAGTGCTTAGATGTTGCTGTGGGTATGAGTTGTAAGGAGCATTTTAGTTTGAGCCCTCTCAATTATCAAGCAAAAATCAATGTTTCCTTCAAGTTGCAATTAATATTGGTTTTTATCAGTGTGTTGGACACAGAATGATTTGAAATCTCTTTCAAAATTGCTGGTTACAGTAATAGCTACTTTATTAATTTTTGGAGAAACAACGAATTAACTTCTCCTGCAACTCTTTAATAAGGAAGTACAAGCTGTCTTTGAAGTACTAGCAGCCCTGTTGTTCCTGTGTTATTCTGGCACATGTAATTATCTCTCTCCAAGACTTTAAGCCATTATGTTTATCAAGCAAATCAGCAAGTAAGTCAAAGTACAACACTAAGACTGAAGCAACCTTGTCTGCAATGCAGGAAATAGAATTCTACTGCTATTTTATGGCACATGGGGCTATCCAAAATCAATCTTCTTCCAAATCAGATAACTTTTACCAATAGCTCAACTAACAGAAATTATGGAGAAAGGTAAATATACATGAAAGTAGAGGAAAGAAGTCCCAGATTTCAAATCTCATGTGCTTCTGCTAAAACAGGTTCCAGTCTGAAAAAGAAGTTTGTTGAAAGAGAATGAAAACAAATCTACCACATTGCTCTATAACCCAAATGGACACAGTATATACAAATCTTCAGATATTCATAGGAGAGAAAGTGTCCTTTCTACTAAAGGGGTAAATGATGTTCTTCAAGAAAACTCTGAATTCTTGTCTACATGGAATGATTTTGCCTCTTAAAAAAAATTACATTTTATCTCATTTTTTCCAGTGATGACATTAATAGATTTAAAGAGTCTGTCCACTTTGTTTGCATTGGGTTAGTTCCCAAAGACTAAGAGAGAGATCTGTAGAGTCCTAGACTTTCTCAAAATATTCGTGTACCATTCTGGTTGCAACATCCATCCAATTTTGCATTCTGGGACATTTCCCATTCTTGGTTTTCTACTGGAGTCTGCTGTATTTATCAATCTCATGGTCAAATTAAAAGATTCTTTGATTCCCCTGATACCATCTCATTGTGCATGTGGTTTCAATGATTTCACCACCAATTTCATGTTGCTTGAAGGCACCCCTGACCACTGTAAATCAGATAGCTGTTAACTGCAAACCAGGTAAGCGTGCATGCTCTTGTAGCATGGGTGATACTTTCCAACAAAGTATCCTTTCCCAGCATTCTAAAAGGTGTTCATACTCATACATTCTTTCTTCTTCTGGGAAATAATATGGATGATGAACACAGGGCACAGGACTGCCTGCAAAGGGACCGTAACCAGAGGGGGCTGTGGAACAGCTGGATCTGGAAGGGCCTTTGGCTGAGTGCAGGTCATCGGTGGGTGTCTGCACCACATGGCCAGTTCAAGTTCCCTTTAGGAAGAGGGGGTTGTCTGTCATCTCCTAATTGTTGCTCCTGAGAACGGTTTGCTGGTTTCAGACCAGTTCAGTGATATTTTTTAAAGTGTGAGGGCTGTAGTCACTGGTGATAATGCTATTTAAAACAGTCCTCTGCCCTCATTTTTCTAACACCGAGTGCTACAAAGGAGACGAAATGACAGATTTGCAGGACTGTGATTCCAGTGACACACAGAGGTCACTGATGGGACCTGGTTACAAACTCTCCAATCTATTTAAGTGCTTAAATCCCACTGAAGCTTTCTGCGTATTTGTTCTTATGAAATTCCAGAGCATAATCTAAAATTAAACTTCTGATTTTGTCTGTAGGGGAAGTTAATTAGCAAATCTCAACTTGCCCGCCAATATTGCTTTCATTTGGCATTAAGAGCAAGTTTAGCACTCAAGTCTCTTGTTGTTTTTTCCTAGCAAACAGTCTCTGCTTATTATCATATTAAAGGAATGCCACTGGTTAAATCAAGCAATGAATATAAATAGCTGTATTACTGCCATCAGGCATCAGTGTTTATTTAGTGGATGTGAATCATACGTGCCTCTTTGATCTGGCTTTGAGTAAGCCAGTGCTGTTTTCATACAAAAGAGGTTATTTGCAAACAATTCAAGAGTATGTATATATTAAACATGGAACTAATCAATGTGGAAGGCTCTTTGCTACTTTGACGATCCTGTATGCTGCCACAGTGTCTTTAAGTGTTTTGAATTTCTCTGTGAGTACCTGGGTCCCTGAAGACACTTACAGCTCTTTTCTTTGGACTAGAGAAGATCAAGATTGAAGTCTGGGCCCCACTGAAATCAGTGGCTATATCACTCTCAGGTCCCTGTGAAGGGCACATACCTGGCAGCAGGGAAGACAAAAATAATCAAGGATAACACTGATTTATTTGTGGACTGGTTTGATTACAGTGCATGCAGGAGAGTATTTGAAAGAGAAATTTGTTTGTGCACAGTCAGATAAGCAGATAGACTCAGACCTACTTGTGCTCATTGCTCGCACTGAACTTTTTATTACTTTTTGCTAAGGCAAAGATCCCGTGTTGAATTTTAGAGCTGAGCCCACATGCCTTCCCTTCAACAAGCTATATGCAGACTACTCTGTGCATTGGAAAAGCAAATAATAACCCATAGGTACTGCCAAAGTAATGTTATCACACTCATCGTGATAAACAACTTAGAATGAGACTCATTCTGATGCCAAACATTAACCTGGGCAAAACAGCTGACAGGAATGGTGTTTGTTCAATCATGGGTCATGACTGACCTCAAATGCTCTCCACTGAGGGAACTGGGCATGACAAATAAGTGGTAAAATTTTAGAAATACCCAAACCGTTAGGTGATTTCTGAGTCCAAAATGAGCATCCATCCCTCCCTCACTTTGTTACTTCTACTATAATACAAGGTCATACCTAAGTTTTAGGACTAAAAGGAAAGCTGGTCTTGGAGACTTTTTCTAACCTAAATGATTCAGTGATTCCAATCCAGAAAGGAGAAATACTAAGGCTTGAGGCAAACACAGTGACCAGGCCTCACTTATTTTAAGGGATGTTCTTGATTTCATTGACTGTTACATGAGTAAATGGAAGGTGGATCAATCAACTTTTTGTTTTATTGACCCAATCAAAGCCATGTAAGTTGCACAGTTCAGCCTGAACAAGTGCAATATTTTGACACAAACTTAGCCAAAGCTTTAAGGTATGCCTGGAACTGCATGCCTTAAATGAAAAGCATGGCTGTGACTTCATGGTGGGAATTTAGCCTGTTTTATGTATACATATATATAACCTTACCACAGGCGTCTGCTTCTTGCACCTTTACCTAGCACCTTTACCAGGCATGCATGGAAGAACATTTCTTAAAAAAAGGATGAATTAATAGATATATATTTTGTCATCTGTGTTAGTGAACTGTTTCACTGACTGTAGAGATTACAGTGTCCCAAATTGTGTAAATACCTCCTCACCCTGACAAGTAGTCTACTGCTGTGCCTTGCAACTGAGTGTGCAGGCAGACTTTCCTGTATTATATTTGAGAAGGAGGTTATTCAAATCAATCTGTTTCTTGGGAATTTTTGACATTAATATATATATCTACAGTTTGTTCACTTAGTCAAAAGCTTTTTCTGATGAAGAAAAAAAAATCTGTTTTGAGTATTTGTTTCAATCCTTATTATGGTGGATTCCTTCCAGAACTTCCCACCATGGTACCAAATTTCAGATTACTGTCTTAATGGTCACTTTAACAAGTGAAGCTGCTACAGAAGGCACCTGAAGTAATACCCTTTTTCCTACATTAGTCTCAATGAACAAACTGGTGATATTGTGAAAGAAACCTTCAACCTTTGCCCCCAGCACTGCTGACAGCCCTCCCATGTGCTCTGGCAGCAGCTCCAGCAGGATCTCAGCTCAGAGGAGCTGTGGGGTGTGTGATGCAATGAGAGCACATTTGTACGTGGGCAATGAGCCTGCTCACCTTGCCCCAGTTCAGGTGCAGAGCCAAGTATTCTATAACATCATTAAACAAACAGCAGAAACTGTTGGACACACAGAGAAATATTTGCTAAATTACAGAATCTTATCAGAGGGAATGTGTTCTTGCTGTTTGTTGGTGGGACTTTCCAGGAACTGGAGATACATAGGGTCAGAAATTCCTGGCAGCTTCAGTGCAGCTGAGTGCACCCTCAGTGTCTATTTGAAACCACAGATCACATGCTCTCTTGCTATCTCTCCCCATTCTGTTTAATTTCTCTATCAACTCTAAGCTGTGGAAAAGATACATAAATTTCATTTCAATCCATGCCTAATGTTTTTTGGCAATGGTTTTTAAAAAAGATACGTAATGCCTTGTCTCATGATGGCCAGTAGAAGTCATCCTGATCCTGTTGCAAATTAGATCCTCTTTACAAAACTTTTCCAATCCTCTCAAGAGGACCTGATTGTTTAGGTGGGAATATAGATAATATGGATTACCAGGGCCCCAGCTCTACAATGTGTAAGGAAATAGTAAAGAAATCTCTAATAGTGTCTCAGAATCTGCAGACAGATATTCCTTCAGGAATTAACAGCTTAGTTTGACCATTTTTTTAGTAGAATTAGCCTAAGTTTCTAACATGAGAATACTCAGTAGATTTTGAACTGGCTAGCCAGTTTGAATAGAGAAGTGTAGAGCTTTAAAGATTATTAAAGTCCAAGTGAGTCTTATTGATAACCCTTCAGGAGAAAATATTGCAATATGAGCCTAACAGTATTCTACACATCTGTATGGAGGACTTGATGAGTACCCAGGGCAAACTCTGCAGGCAAATATTAGACACAGTAAACTCCAGTCAGGAGCATCTGCACCATAGGAAGCCAAACTCAACCTTTTTTGCTGCTTGTAGAGCTCCATGTCACTACACACATAACATGTAAATATGATAGCAAGTTTGTGTGTCACTTATGCATTATGTTCCCTCACTACCAGAGCATTTCACATCCTGGTAAGTGAACTGCTTGGTTAAAGAAGAGTTTAAAAAACTGTATTTCAAGCTGAGCACACACAACAATCATTAAATTGGCACTCAGGTCCCATCCCATAAAACATTTCTGAGTCTATGGGTCTCTACACACATTCATAGCCCTGCATTGCCATTTTTTATGGAAGGATTACAATCTAACCAGGTAACTAGGCCTTGCCTAAGGAGTCTATTGAGCCAGTGTAATTTTCAGATAACATAGTAATGTCATATTTTATTTAGATAGCTGAATATGGAATCAATCAGTGTTGTGAGGGTAGTTCTGTAATAAGGGCTTCTATCACTAAAACATTTGATTCTGTTATTGCATTAATTCTCCCTAATAACCAGTGTTTTTATTATTTATTTCTGAGTGCTTTAGATACAATTTTCAAGAAATAATTTAATGAAAAAGTCATGTTGTATGTAGGTACTTAATTAAAAAAAAAAACCCAAACCAGAAAGGTTTCTCGTTTAATTGTTTTTAAAAGGTGTATTTTTCCTCTTTTAGTTTGGTCTTGCAAGTTAAGTTCTTTGTGCTTTCAGCATAAATGTGGATGTCTCTTAAATGTTTAGCATGTGTTTGCTCATGGCTTCTTGATCATCTGATTTCCTTGTATCAGCCTCTACTCTCTGCTGTGGCTTGGGTCTTGTCCCAGACTGAGGAACATGCAGAAATCTCATAATGCCTGACACTATTAGTAAATCTCCTGTGATGGATATGGTTCTGTGATTGTTCCTATCTGGTTTCTGCTCCAGTGAAGACAGAGCAGTCTTTATTTCACAAAATGATTCACATGGGAAGTAGCCTCAGTCTGCAGTTATTTAAACTTTCCTGGAGTGGTTTGCGAATATTGTATGGAAGAAAGTGCTGGGATGCTGCTGGCTGTAAGCAGTCTCGCTGGTACACATTTTAGCACAATATTCGGATACAAAATTAACCCTTTTACCTTAATTAAACCTGAGCACTGCTCAAAATACAAATCTTGTTATTAAGGGACGTTCTCGCTACAGCTAAGCACAGACATCCCCAAAGGCTGGTCTGCTTCTGCAGGAAGAAAGCAGGAGAGGCTCTGTTTTTGTGAGGCTGTTACTGCCCGCCTGCCAGGGTTTTCCCCTGACCTGGAGCTTCCCACGCCCTCCCTCACAAGTACAGTCTCTAACCTGAAGAAAGCAACAATTTTCAGAGTTCTGAAGGCATGGTTATTTGCCTCAGCATGATTTATATATTTTAATCTTGCATCTGGTTCTCATGGCCATGAGCTTGAGGTCCTGAAGCCCAACTCTTTGGCTGTTGCAACTGGGTATTTAGCAGCTGTTGGATATGTTATATAGATGCAGCTGGGTTTTTTTTAACATAGGTGTGAAAGTATGGGCGCTGATGAGAGTGATGAGAATTGTTCTGTCAAGAGGTGTGAGGGGGAGAGAGATGCAGATAGAGTTGTCTGTTCAACTGCTTCCTGGTTTTGTCACACATTGCAAGTGTGTCCTGATGTTGCAATGAGAAAAGAGGAAAAAAACCCCAAACTCACCTGATATTCAGTTCTGCAGAATCATTATGGAAAATTTACAGGAAATTCTGTGAATGAATGAATGAATGAATGAATGAATGAATGAATTTGTTTGCTGTCATTACTGTTGTGAGGAATTGAGCTGTATTTTGCAGCTTGAGATGCCTACAGGTGTAAAACTACCTAGGCCAGAGTCTGCATAGTGAATACTTAGTGGAAATTAAGGGTCATTCATGGAATGGAGGTTGAAGTTTAAGGGTAAAATGTGGGTTATGTACACATCACTCTTTCTATTTTAAATAGCTGTTTGCCTTAGGAAATAAAATTCCATTTATTTCATCATGAGATATTCTGGGAGACAAACAAGACCAAAAGAAAAAAGTAATGGGTAAAATATTTTATGTTCTTCTCATTCCTTTTTTCTTACTAATGTTTATTGTCTTTTTCTCAGTTTTTTTCCCCTTGCCCTTCTTTTTCTTGTCCGCCAAGTTTGTTAATTGTCATTAGCATTTCCTTCAACTGATTTCCCCCCTTTTTTTACTGAAGATACACCTCAGTTTTCTCACATGACTATTTCCTTTTCCAGGCTCTGGGCTCCCTTTCTTCCATAAGGAACGACTATTTTGTTCTCCTCTCTCTCTCTCCCTTGCTCTCTCACTTACTACTTTTCCATCTTTTGATTAACATTCTAGCACTTACCTTTCATGACCTTGCTCTGACATCCCTCCAGTGCTCTTCTCCATGATTCCTCCATTCTTTCTTTCACCTCTGTTTTCTTCAGAGCAGCATGTTCTTTTTCTCCTAACTTTGCATCTAGGAAAAAATTGTTACAGGCAGATGCCAATTGGCTTAGTGGCTACTCGCTCCTTCCTACCTGCCTTGAGGTTCCACACCAAGACAGACACAGGGAGCTGGGCACTCTGCCAGGAGAATCAGAGATGGGAGTAGCTCATCCCATGTGGGGACCTCCTAGTTAAACAGCAAAGAAATTTTACACTTGCTTCAATACATTGTTTTGGTAAAGAACTTAGTTTTTCATAAAATATTTACTGTGAAGTAAACTGAATTCTGTGTCCAGCATTACTCAGGCAGAAAGGGAATGCAGAATCTTGTAATAAACTTCCTTCCTGAGAAACTGCCTCAAAAGGGCTTTTAGTAAGAGCAGTATGATAAATTTTGTAAGTTTAGTTCTAAGCGAATAAACTTGTTCCTGAGAGACAGGGAGAGGAGGAAGATACTTATTTTCTCATGTCTCATGAAGGCACTGAAGGGAGGTAAATATCTCATGATAACCACACCCCTTGTCATACTCTATTAGTCACATCACACGCTTCCTGAGCACAACACTTGTCCATATTGCCCTGACATTTAGCATGTCTCACCAGCACAGTGACTTGTTATCATCCTCGGGGCTAGCACCCGTTCAATGCAGCTCAGGGCGCCCTTACAGGAGCCTCTCATTGCCTGCAATGTTCACTATGCTGGGCTTCACAGAGGCTGTGTTTGCTCCTGCCAGAGAGAAAGTGCAGCTGGATGTGATCAGTATGTTTTGATCTTAAAGTTGTGCTATATGAGTAAAAAAGGAGCTGGAAACCTTTCTGCGTTTTGCTACAAACCTCGAGGATTGCATGCTGTGGTTCTGCCAGGTGGCACTTGGTACAGTCTGCAGGGGAGCATGAAGGTGGCCTTCTCCTGACTGCTGCTCCTCACGTGCTGTGGGCCCATAGGACAGTCTGGTCCTGCCAGACTCCAGGAAAAGAACTTCCCAAGTTGTGCATTTGGGGATTCTAAGGCAATAGGGTTGCTGTTGGCTGGAGGATAATTCCAGTTATGGGCATTCTTGTCTGCAAAAGGTGATGGCAGCATATACAACTTTGCAGTAACTTTGTTAACCAGGAGCTACTTCAGCTCATTCACCCTGTGAATTCTCCTTTAAAGCCATTGTAGGTAGGGGAAGCAAAGAGAATTAGACACTGAAATCCCTTTGGTTTGCTCTGTGAGTTAGTGGGATTCAGTTACCACAAAGCCCAACTGCTTCTTTGTCCTTGAGATTTGTATGTCTGGTGTGACAGCACTATATTGTGATCTTGTTGCATCAGGATAAAAAAAAAAAAGACACAAAGTAGTTTCAGTATGAGAGCCTGGCCTGGAACATCAAATAAGTGAGTTTTTGTTAATTTTTTTGTAATGCCATGTTATGGATGAAGATGCACAGAGAAACTGGGCCAGGTTAGGTGCTCAGGGCACTATGACTTCATAGTGCCCTGTCCTTCCTTCTTATAAATGTGGCTAAAGTACTGAAATCTTCCCCAAAAATTTCTCTTCCTCTTTGATGGGCTTGAGTTAAAAATAGTAAGTTAGAAAGGGCAACTACTGCCTATGAGAAACACAACTGGATGCAGTTGAGGTTCAAGACCTGAACAAAAACATTATGTCCATGCATAAGCCAAATACCTTTTCCTGCAGTATAGGATGCTTCCTTTTGTGTGTCAGGCTCTGGCCACTGAGTCACTTCCTGTGGGTTTGCATTGTGCAGATTAGCAGGTGCACGTATAGAAACTTCCTTTCTTACTCTCTCTCAAGGGTTGTCCTTGGCTTCCTCTAAAGTTCAAACTTCTCTACTTCCTTACCCACACTACATTTCTCTTTGTCTCTATCTCTGCCCTGCCTGTCCCTGCTCTCTGCCCAGGCTTTCTTCCTGGCAACTTTCTTCCATTTCTTTCTTTGGCCAGTAGACGTAGAGAAAATAGCCAAGTCAGTCTTTGGACTAGTAAAGCTAACTCTTCACAAGGAAGTGTTTATTCTGTGTTTTTAGAAATACAATCTGCCTGCAAAATCTGGAATTCCTCTGGAACTGCATTTGGTGTATAGGTTTTTGCAAAGGAAAGAGTATGAGTGGGAGAGTTTGTTGAAGTTACTGAACTAGAATGGTTCAGATTCCTACTTTTCCCAAATCTTGTGCTACAGCTATGGACTTCATGTCTTTGTACCAGAGTAACTATTTCAGCTGAAACATGGAGGTTTTCATCAAAATGACTGAGTAAAAGTGGCTGTGATTTTACATGTCCTGCCCCACTTTTGTTTTGTTCTGCTGCCTGCATGGAAGTAGCTAAGTTGGGGTGTTGTTTTAACTATTCTAGAATCGGTTTTAATTTAACATTTGTGTGTACATGACCTCTCTGTCTCACATCTACTTACCTTATGAATCAGTAGGGGTGTCCCTTGTGAGGACACATGTTATTTTAAGGGTTGAATGTTTAATAATCTGTCAGAAAACTATGAGAACATGGTGATGCATTTGTTGAATGAAAGCATGACAAATAGAAGGCAGGAACCTATTTTGAAGAATGGTGCTGGGATTTTGCTGATAGTCTAGAACTACGGTGTTTAAAAGTACAATAGCAGAAGCAAATGGTCTTGGACTTTGCCAATATAATGAGTAAAGAGTAGAAGCTGAGAACAACTGTGCCTGTGTTCTTCACATTTTCTAGAGCTTGCCTCTGGCTAGGGTTGGGTGAGGGATGAGAAAGAAGGAAGGACAGACTCAGAAGTGTGCCGAATGTTTGTTTGTTTTTTTCGGAGGAAAAGGAGAAGTGATCGGGATGATGGTGCTTCACACCCCAGAGGGAGTTTCGCTTCACAGATAAGCGCCCTGAGTCATGAGCTGAATACGTGCCAGAAGGTTTCAATGGCAGAAGTAAATCCTATCAAAGTTTGCTGCTGTGGTTGGACTGCTGACTCAAAGCGCTCGCTACGTGAGCTACCAGGGAGAGATGGGGCTGGCAGTAAGTCACGCAGTGGCTCATGTGGAAATTGGGAGGCAGAAATTGTTCTGCACATGAATGAGAAACAATCTGGGTATGTGAAAATGTAAGCTGTTTGTTTCAATCAAGAGGTGGGGTTTGGCTTTACTCCATGTAGTTATTTGAAGGCTATTGAGAAATGCAAATCATGATTTATTTTTACTGTGCTATGTGATGAGACTCATACTTCAGAAGCAGAGAGATAAGTTTCTGGAATCTGTCCAGAAATTAGCCAAAACGATAAAATAAAAGAATCACACAACTTATTCAGTTTGTTTAATATGATTATGAAAACTTGGGGGGAAAAAACCCCCAAAAGGTAAACGTGATTCACAAAGGACAAAAGAAGGTAATTGTCCCAGGGGCTTGCTGCAGAAGGAGATACATTTTGGTCTAGTGGACCAAGAACATTGGCTATCTGGGGGCTTTAGCCTTTTTCATTAATTCAATTTGTCTCTTTAGGGGTTTTCTGTTTCTCCTGTTTTGTGTTGACTTATTTAGATAAAACATGCTCAATGTTTTACTCTTAGCTGCCAGACACTTCACATAGTCTTTTGTATTCTGTCTGTGAAAAGGGTTGGCACAATTTTTGAGAGACAGCATGGAAGAATTTTACAGATCAGTTTAGAATACAGGTTGTTAGCTATATCCTGGTCCTGGAAAATGCTTTTAAATTATCCTAAACCATTTATTCTTATGAATAAGAGTTGATACAAAGAGTTGTACTTAGCTAGTAAGTTAAAATATTTCCTTACTTAGTAGAAGACGCTGACAAACATATTTATAGGATCATTCTACTGTTTAATACTTTTTCCTTCCTTTTTACTCCACAGAACCTGAACAGTTGAGAATAAACTTGAGACAAACTGGTTTGAAGACAGAATTTATAAAATCCCACAAAATCTGTGTCTGTTGTATGATCTATTCTCCTCATTAAAGCGGGTCAGCTTTAAATAGAAATATTTTAACCTTGCTGCTTTCTCATAATGCCTTCCATATTGACACACCTGCCTTTTCTTTGCAATTTCAAAGACCTTAAGCAGTAATGTTAATGACACGCCTCTTTGGAAATGTGTTAGACAGAAATATTCTTGACTGAGTGCGGCAGGAAATTGAAATGGTGTGATGCCAGAAACTGAAGAAGACTCGTGTTTGAGCAGCACTGGGAAATGGAGGGACTTTGCTTGCTAAAGTTCCCTTTGGGATTTTCTCTCCTACTTTCTCTCAGCAAGGGCAGATGCAGGTCTAAGTTTCAGCCCAACACTGACTGTGAGAACAAATCACTTTTTTCAGAATACAAACACAACTGGAGCTATCAGACCACCCATGAACCAGCCTAGGATCCTTCACAACACAGGTACAAGGTTGGGTGCCTCTGGGACCTTGCCATTACTTGCTTATCTGTGGATATGCCCATGTTTTCCAAGAAGAATAAACAAATATTCCATACTTAATATTGGCATCAAACAGCTGGTAAAAGTCTGTAAGTGTGCCAAAAATAAGCACTGCAGCTTTATACGAAGCTGCACTAGTGATCCTGTTTTCCTAAAGTCTTTTCTAGCAAAAACTTCCCTAGTGGAGGAGTGGAGTGGCAAAAGAGAGCTTGAAAAAGTTGCCCATGCAATAATTATGATCAGTATTGCTGGCCTTCTTCCAAAATTATGAGTTCTTAGTGTGAATCAGAAAGTGCCACTAATAATCCAGCGAGGGTTCCAGAAGTCAAGGGAGAGAAGGCAGAGGCTCGAACAGCTTATTGGTATGTGACCCTGAATCATGTCCTGGGCACCCAGATTCTCATTAGGGCTGAGCTAGGAATGCTTAATAGCAAGATCATTTACTCTTGCCTACTCCCGTCAATCTCCTTTGTTCTCTGGGAAAGGCAGTGATGAGCAGCTCAGGCGCTGTGTGGGGCAGCAGGACCACTCAGTCCAGGCTGTAGGCACGCTCAGTTCACCAGAGAGCTGGCAGCTGGCTGGCACACACCCCCAAATATGCTGCATTTCTTTATCAAATCAGCAATAAGTGTTGGTGTTTGTTCTGGTCTGTGTGCAGGAGCTCACGTATGCCTGCATACCTCATAACTGCCTGAGCAATTACATCCCGTACTTCCCTTTTCTGTGTTGCTCTATTAAGAGTTACAACATTACATAGCTATACAGAAATTAAGCCTATCAAAATACATACCAATATACAGCATTTCCTTTCCCACTTATGCTGGACTGCCAAGGCAATAATTTCTTCCCTATTCTTTTTTCTTTGCTCTTTTTCTTTTTTATTCAACTTTATAACATCTTGCATCTATGCCTTTTCCCTGCCTGCTTGCATTCTGGCACTTGACTTTGAACTCTTCTCTGTCTTATTGTAGTTAATGGTGGAGAGTTAAAAAGTCTTTTAATAAAACAGAAACAGAAGAAAGGGGTGGACAGAGGTAAGAGTAAGTACTATCTGATAAGCCTCATAGGTGTGTTGGGGTTGATATGAAATGCCCAAAAGTCAGTTCTCATGGTTACTGTCATGGGGCCTTGGCAAACTAGGCTGGAAATATTGCTTTTACTGGTTCTAATGACATCCTATTTTTAAACACAGACTAGAATTTGTTGAGCTCCATCTCATCCTTGCATTACTGCTGCATGTTTATTGTGCTCTTCTTAAAATCAGTTGACATCTCATTTCTGTTCTTGTCCACCTTTGTTCTTGCACCAAAAGAGGTCTTCTTTCAGTAGTTTTCCTTGTTAACCATATGATCTCTCAAATTTACTCTGTGGGAATTTTCTGTAACCCTATAATTATCTCTATTTATGTAATGGAAGTTTTTTGCATGTCCTATTTAGCTTTTGCTAACTGCTGTTCGTGCTTGCCTCTCCCTACTAACAATGGACTTTGGATTTATTTTTTTTTCTGTGTGATTAGGATGTTTTTAACTCTTGCATAGTTGGACTGAACTAGTTAGCAAGTACTGATTGTGATATTTCAAACAACAATTCTATGCAAGGCACCTCCACAAGAGTACAATTTGAGAGCATTAACTAAGACTGACCTTGAAATTATAGGCAAGACTGAAATCGCAGGCTAACTTTAAATGATGTGAAATTATACTGTGCAAAACTTTTTTTCTCCTTTATATCCATGCCAAATGGAGAATTTGTTGAATTTTCTTTGCCCAAATCATACCAAACTTATTTGCAATAAAAGCAACTGTTGTTACTGCAGCACTGGATGCAGCCTCAGTATTTCTGAGATGACTGTACAGTGGTGCATATTTTTCCATACCAACTGATCTGGGGTGTTTTCAACACCAAATAGGTGAGCTGGGAGGGGGAAGATGAAAAGGGATATTATATTCTTGCTGAAGGGCAGTGCTGGAGTGTGTAGAAACCAAAGAGGTGAAAAACCCTAGAAAGATGAGTGTTTAGGCAGGATAATAATAATAATAAATATAATCAGATCTACATGGCCCTAAACATGACAGTTCATCTTAAATATGTTCTGTAACATGTTCTGGGTTATTATGATTAATTAACATTCAAAAGATCTGATAGAAATACAGCTGATGAGAACAAGCAGGCAGCATGGGGGACAGTCAGTATGGTATTTTCTCCTTTCAGATTTGACCACTAAGAATAATTAATCTAGGTGTGAAAAACCCAGAATGTGCATTCATACTTAGCTCCAGCCAACAGGGAATTTCCAGTGTGGGAACTGAATTTAGGGATTTAAAGATTTAGTCTGTACTAGTCATCAGGAGCTGTGGCCACACTAGCTCTTATTGTTTTCTCTTTTGGACTGTTAAATCCCTGTCTGCCCTGCCCTAAAGATTTCTGTTACCTTGAGGGAGAGTTTTCACTTTGAATAGCCAGGTCTTGGGGGCATTTCACAGGTAGGGACAGCAGGGATTGGGCTTAGGGTGGTGCTCTGTCAGTGACATTCAAACACACATTAAATCAGTGCAGTTGACTGGAGCAAGTCTTATCAAGGGAGTGTTCAATGAGCACAGTATTTTATCAACATGTTAGGAGGAATGTTTGTAAAAAAGATACATTTCTCTAAAGTATAGAAAGTTTCCAAAGCTCATTCTGAAGCTGCATGGAAAACATTTTGGAAGATTTTCTGCATCCTTGAGCCACTTTCAGTACCTTTTTGAGAAAACATATTTTCAAACTCAATTTAACTGCTTCCTGTAGACCAGACTATAAAGTGAACATGCTTGTTTTTAAGATCTCCAAATTAGAATGGTGCATGAAAACCAGTCACAGGCAGTGAACATTCCTCCTCCAAACTGAGTGTTTCTAATCAAAATGAAATGACACCAGCAAAGAGAAGAAATTAATCAAGCTCTCATTACATATAGATTGGGATTTTTCCTGTTATATTTTTATTACATTTTTTCCCTTACAAGTACCTGATAAGTCTAAGAGGAAGTTAACTTTTTTTTCCCCTGCACAACTATGATAGAAGACACTTTAAAGTTGGTTTTGTTTTTAATGATGACAAATATTTTGCCTACATAAAAAGGCCATCCATGCTGATTCTTAAATATAACAGTCATCTTCTACTTCCAGTGAAGCATTAGGTAACTCAAATATCTGTAGAGGTATTGGGTTAGCTGAAAAAATAGGTTTCCTATGGCAACCTGCTGAATAGTTCTTAATTATATCAATAGTCACAGATTCCTTAAAAAAAAAACCCAAAAAGAAACAACTCAAAACTTTAACATTTGCAAATGAATGATCAGAGTTCTGAAGTTTAATTGAGGTTGAAATGGCTTGAGTTGCAGCAGAACATTAGAGAATATGCTGTGTATTATATTTTAAAAAATGCATTCATGATTTTCTTACTATATTGCTTTCATTTGAAATAAGAGCATAATCCTGTGTCCCTACTTCTCATTTGGGCTAACATCCTTCTTTTTGCTAGCAAATAGAAAGCCTTCAGACATATTCTGTTGAATACAATGCTGTGAGACAGCAAATGCGATTAGGTTCAGTAATGGTATTACTGCTACTTGTTACTGTGACAATGGTGCTACTCTGCTCTCTGAATGGTAGTAAATATCCTTATTTTGAGTTTTTAGAATCTTGATACCCTTGGGCTCTTTACTGTATCAGTATAGAGTATCAGGAGTCCAAGTGAATGCTTTTTCTGTCTGAATCTTTTCCCAGTTGTGTGTCATGGTAATAAGATGTCATTGTGCAATGATATGGTACCTTTCATCCCAGTGAGTTGTGAACAAAATCTTCAGGGTATAAAGTCAGCCACTGAGGTTCAGCGTGGGTGGGACAGGAAGGTTCAGGAGCCTCCCTAACTCTAGAGCTAAACAGTACCACGGTCACTGATTCAGGCTCTCTGTTTCAGGATGGAAGGAGCTGCTCATGGTGCTTCTTGAAAAAGACAATTATCAGTGACTAATGATCCTCCTTTTGATTTATGAAACATCTAAGATCTAAAGGTTGACCTTCATATACATGGGAGTCACTAAGAAAGGGCAAAATCTTATACGCTTAGCTTTTTTTTAGTGGTATGCATATAGTTCAACATCTCTCTGGCACAAGGTGGAGTTTTTAAATTTAGTAGCATATCTTACTGAGAAAATGTGAATTTCTTAAGTTTTTCCTACCTTTATGTGCTACTGCAGTCACATATTTTGAGTATAGAAATAATTTTCCTCAAAATAGGGAACAGATTATTCCTGACTATCTCTGGTGTCCACTCACCTATGCAACAGAACTCTACTAATGCAACAGCACTCAACTAATGCAACAAGCTTCATTTACAGACAAGAAACCATAAATTTGATTTTTGAAACTGGAGAGAATGCTTTTAGGTTAAATGGTGACCCCATTCATGCCAAAGTATGGGTTAACCTCAGTGAACAGCATTTAATCTAGGGGTGTATTTTTTTTTCATGTTAAGCCATTAAGACTTATTTCTGCTTCTTATCATACTTCTTTTTTTGTTTTAATGTGGAGAGTACCAATTTACTTTTTCTAGGTATGAATGTAAGACAATATTACACCTGAGATATTTAAAAAGAAGAGCACTTCAGTGTGTTCTGTTCAGCCAAAGCAGGATCCAGTCCAACAACACTGGTACATTGCTGTAGTTTTGTTTGGAATTCAAAGTAAACAGAAACATCTCACATCAATTTCATAAAGCCACGGGCAGTCTTTTTACATTAAAGTCTTTTTGCATTAAAGATTCCAGAGTTTAGCATTTGTAAACTTGATAACAAACATGGCAAAATTAACTACACATAATGTAAAATATTCTCTAAACCCACTATTTAACTGTATACGATGGCAAATAAAGACATATAAAGACTCCTGAATTCAGAGATGTTTTACCAAAATGCTGGCTAGTATGGTGTCCCTCCAGATGTGAAGTGCATTAAGAGGAGCAGATTACAGAAGGACAGGTGTTAAATGCAAATATTCACCTGCTTGATATAGTTTCCCACTGCTCTACTTAGAGCATTCCAGAATACAAAATGTTTGCTCAAAGCCTTGCTCAAATGTGATTTCCACTGAAGTCAGGATTTTTTGCTTGAACAAGGACTACAGGATTTAGTACACAGTATTTTATAGAAATTATTTATTTTAGTGGGAAGTTTAGTAGTAAGTGCAATAAGAGAAAAAGGGGAAATAACTTGGGATAAGGGATTTGTAAGAAAGTTCCTGTGTTTGCATAAAAAAATCTCAGAAACTTTTTAATGTTTTGTGTTGTTCTTTTTTTTTTTTTTTCTCTTGTAACACCTGTGTTGTAAAAATCAAAAACAATGTTGCATTTTAAAGTTAGCTCCTTTAAATTTTTTCTTCTTCCTCTATTACTCACATTTCTTTTCCGGTTTTTATTATCTTGCCCCAGTGGGGATTTTCTTCTAACTTTGTTATATTATAATAGGTAGTGTGTGTACATGAAAAACCTACTGACCTTTTTCTGACTTGTGAGTCACAGGATTAATAGCTGTGCATATGACCTTTTGAAAATCGGAAAAAAAATTCCCTTAACCTGGTTCGCAGATGAACAAAAGGTAAAATTCCTATTCTGTATTTTCTCCACATTTATTGCAATAGATTGCTTCTTTTTTATAACTGCCTCAGATTTTCAAGTTGTATATTTTGATTACTAATCTACAGAGTTATGCAGATAATAATATAGGTAATAATATAGTAATATATTCTGTGTTGGTTTTAAAAAGCAGATATTTTGTGCATTTTGCAGTATGTAGCTTCCATAATTGAAAATATTTTGAATTAGTTGGTTAAGGTCAGTCTCTAAGCTCGTTATTATCTTCAGTCATATGAATAGTTTCAGAGAAATACCATAGGAAATCCAGAGCCAGTCATTCCAGTGGTCATGCTGCTGGAAGCATAACAACATGAGGGGGAGAATCTTGCAATTATGGAGGAACAAGTTGGTTATGGCTTTCCTCTGTAATTCACTCAGCAAATGCCAAGAGCAGCATTAGGACTTGGGATTTGCCTCATGCAGTGACCTTTAGGGTAAAGAAGATTAGTGAAAATTTTCAGAAATCCCAGTTTTAGAAGTTACGACTACCAGTGGCTTTCTCTGAACTTCATGGGAACCAAAAACTTCATCCTAAAGAAGTCACCAGTTCAGATACCCCATATGGAGACATCCAAAAGTGCAAGTCACTTGGGTGAGTTCTGGCCTTAACCTTTGTGTCTCTGAAGCCATTCCATGCAACAAGTAGAGGTTATGAAAAGTGAGAGGGACAGGGAGATATCGTGGGAGAAAGATATCTGGCAAAGATATCTGCAGAGAAAAAAAGGGACACAAATAGCAAGGAGCAGTTTGGGCTCAATAGAAGGGGAGCAGAGCAGTAAAAATATCACTTTGAAATGGAACAAAGTCCAGTCTGTCTCAACATAAATTTTCCAGGTACATCATGCAGCCTACAGAGAGCACTCTGATGGTAGAGCACCCTATGCACTGTCTGGAGTGTAAAGTAATATTTGATTTGCATGTTATTTTATTTTACTTCATTTTTGACCCTTCTTACATTGTTTTCATTAGTGTAGGGCTTTCATTATTTACTGAAAACCAGACTTCTTGTGAGTCAGACTTGCTGAGAGCATGGGAGTATGTATACTGAGGAAGTGTATCCCTTAGCAACAGAATGCAAGTTAGGGTTCCTCAAAACTTCTCTATTCATGTTTCTCTCATTGTTAATAGATCTTTTACAGAGAAATTGGCTCACTCTTCATTTGGAGTGCTTTAGACCCAAAGGTTAGTCAGTTTAATGAGACAATTTTGGGAGTTTCATTTGCTGCCAGACAGTGAAAAACATGTACAGGGTTGCATCAATTGTTCCAGAGGTACAGACCTCCTCAGGAAAAAGGTAAGGGGAGAGAATTATGTCACTGTTTTTGTAGGTATGAGCTAATCTACTTAGCAAACATATAAGCTGGAGACATGATACATTTTAACCTAGTTTGTCTTCATGTTCTTTGCCTTAGTCAGGCTTTAGGTGTGAAGGAGCAGGTTGCCCTATCAGATGTATCAGTTAACTGATTTTACCCAGAAAGTATTTTAACCCTACAGGAGCTGCACTTACAGGAGCTGGGTTTATTGTCTGTTCCAGGGCCTGTTTTACTTCCAGCACACAGTGACACCCAGGTGGCAGTGCGAAGCAGGCATGCCATGGGCTCTCAGCTCTCACATCCTGACATCCCGTGTGCCTCTCCTTAGGTGACCCTGGCTCTCCGTGGTTGTCACTGCCACCATTCCACCCTTCCTGAAGCTGATGGATCCTGGCAGCAGAGACAAGAGACGGAGTTTCCACCAGTGCCCATGTCCCAGAAGGTGGCCCAAGGCCAGTCAGAGCATTCCCACACAAGGCAGCAGTTGTTACCCCCAGAACACACACCTCAAGTGACCTGGCCTTTCACGTGGTGTATTTTACACTGATGATGGCTGATGAACCCCAGACCACTGCCCCCTATCTGTATTTATTGCATCCATGACCCAGACTCTTAGGGACATGTTAAAGAAAAATCCCCAGACAACTAGAAGGTAAGGGTTGACTTCATTGTCCTCTGTGTATAACAAATCATGTAGCAAGATCACTAAAGGCTAAACTGGCAAAGTTATGCTGATAAGAATGAGAAAATTTGGAGAGGAAAATAGTTCGCATAAATAGAAATAAAATTATTTTGCGCCTTTTATGTTGGTGGCATAGTTCACTATTTAATTATTTTCGTTCTAAATAAATCCATTAAATTTGAAATGATAAAAAGCAATCCTAGTAAGCTAAAGAAAAACTAGACTTTATCTAAGTATATTGCTTAGTTAAATGAAGTGTGTTGCATATTCTGACTTCAGATCTTTCTTTAAGTGTTTTTTCTGTGTTGTTGACTCAGTGAATATTTCATTTATTTTCTGGCAGTTTTCCTGAAAGGAAAGCCAAGGAACATCATCTGAATAAATAATTGTAGTTTATTTTGGCAATATGTTGTAGCACCTCAAGTGGTCAGGTATTTATTTTTTAACTGAAGCACCCTATCATCTTGGAGCCTCACCTGGAGCTTTCTGACACTTTAGAATTTACTTGTTTCACTCTGATCATTTTTTGTAAATAATAGAGAGGACTTTTAGCTAAATATTGCTGTTTCTAGTTTCAGATGTCTCTCTTCAAAGCCAGAAACATAGCACTAGAGTCACAGAATGGTTTGGCTTGGAAGGGACCTTGGGGATCATCTGGTTCCAACACCCTGGATTAGGAATACTAATGTCTTTGTGGTACCCCAAAGAATGTGGCTAAAATACTTACAGGCATTCTCTTTCTGGCAAAACCATAAGTAATTTCTGTGAAAAAAACTTTAAAAAATAATAGGAAAAGGAATGAGCCCACTATCCTGTGTATTCGGTTAGTCTTCTATAAAAGGATCCTCCAAAAAATATCAGATTTGAATAAGTCTTGAGCCAAAATACTGATTTGTAAACTTATTTCACCTAAACTTGGAAAAATATTTCCAGCAAAAATAAAAAATCTTTTCTCAAAAAAAA
This sequence comes from Melozone crissalis, assembly GCF_028551555.1. Classification (NCBI taxonomy): domain Eukaryota; kingdom Metazoa; phylum Chordata; class Aves; order Passeriformes; family Passerellidae; genus Melozone; species Melozone crissalis. The sequence goes on along the minus strand of NW_026535796.1, from coordinate 31,361,411 downwards.
AAAAAAAAAGAAAAGAAAAAAAAAAACCAAAGAAAAAACACATTTCCATTTCCATTGCAATTCTAATTTTTTTTTTAATTGAGAAGTTTTTATTTTAAAAAGTAAGTATACTTTTTGGCTTATACTTGTGTCACTGTCATAATTACCTTTACAAATAGGTGAAGGTAATTATGACAGACAATGAAATAAGCGAGCAATTGCATCTGAACAAATAGATGTAGGCTGAAAATCTGCTGGGCTGCTGCTTAATGAAGACACTCTTGAAGAATATGGTTGTTCTCAGTTTCAGTTCTGGCTTCTGACATCTGTGGATTTTACCTTGACTATTGCTATGTGGAATGCATCAGCCATCTCTGGAACTGTGTACAGGCAGAGGGAATAGGTTTCACACAGCATCTCTTGGCACCACCAGGCCTAAGAATGGGATCCTTGAAGGAGTGCCCTGTATTCTTCCTGTAATCTTGCCACAATCTTGCTATAAATTGAGAATTGTGTTAAGGCTTCTAGTAAAATCAGTTTTTCCAAGGGAGAATCTGCCAAAGCACCACTGTACTATAAATGTCCTTCCTTTGCTTCTGCTTCTGCAGATAGCTTTGGCAGAAAACTCACAGTATAAAAGAATTTGAGGATTCCTTGGGCGGCCATATTTATTTTCCCTTTCCCATCTCCATTTTTTTTTTCTTTTCAGACATGAAACTGAAACCAAATACTTTCAGAGATTCATTAAGGAAAATCAAACTATAATTACTGGTGAGTTCCACCCTGATGTAGCATGAGATGTGGCGGCCCACTTAAAGCAATACAAATCTGTTTGGTTTTGCCAAAGCAGAGAGTTCCTAGTTAATAAACCAGCCACTTTCTGAAACAAGAGGACTAAAATTATCTGTAATGATCCATGCTGAGCTCAGTGGATGGGAAGACCATGCCTCATCTTGGCAGACAAAGGAGTTGACCTCCAGGTCTTTGGCCCTTTGCAGGCTGTTTTGCTTAGGTATGACTGTGCTGACCATGCTCCTGCAGATGATTAATTTGGTTTGTGTTTACTTCATCCTTACTTAAGTGGAAGTGATGAGAGGCAGCTCTTGTGAGTTGATGTAATGCTATTCAGAGATTCAGGAGGTGATATTTCACTGCTGAGGATGCTTGAACCTTCCGTGCCCACCTCAGCCAAGACATGGCTGCAAGTTGGATGCAGATACCTGCAGGCAAGATTTGGGTGGGGAAGCACTGGGTAGGTTGGCCTGACCTAGCTGATGTGAGTCTATAAGTTCTGGTTCCAGATCAAGTAGAAATCTCCTGTTTTGCACAGCCAAAACACTAAGGCTTTGCATCTGAAGTATATGTCACAGTCCTTGCTGGATTTGTTGCTGGTAGTGGGTGGGGTTGATTCTGGTTTTGGTATTTTATTTAATTTGGTTTGGCTTTTAAGAAAAGCCTAGGGTGTACCTGGATGTACAGGGCTCTGTGAGAATTAAGGATATTTATTTTGGAGGCTGGGCTTGGGTTGCATTTTTGATTTTTTTCTAATCCCTGAGTTGGGAAACTGAATCTTATTTTTCCTGGAATATAGGGGGAGGGTGGCAACAAGAATCAATGTGTTAAGCCATTAGCCACCAAATGCTAGAGTACAAATATTGACAAGTGCAAAGGTTTGGTGGTCTTGCTTTTCTGCATGAATATCAGCAGTCTGTCTCACAAAGCCTGCCTGCACTTCCAGGAGGCCTGTGCCTGCGTAACACGATTCCTGCAGCCTAATGGGGAGGGAAATGTTGGAATGGGCAGTGCAGCTTCCACTGAACCTTCGTTACCCAACACCTGCTTAGACAGAGCTTTGCCTTGCAACACAAATATCATACATAAACTGTGCTGTTCTAAAACCAGCCATTGCTTTCCTGAATCACACTTCCTCATAAGGACAATCTTGTAAGCTCATATCTGATAATTTGATTATGGATCTCTGGTGTCTCCTTTAAAAGATCACATGCTCTGAGGGATGTCCCCCAGGAAGAATGCTGTAACTATGTTGTTCACATGATAGGAATAGAATAACTGTGGGAACAGAGCAACTTTCAAAACTTGAAGCACCTTGCAGTGAGATCTGTGAAATGGATTGTCAATGGGCTCTGAACAGGGATCTGTGAGCAGAGAAGTAGATGATGGACTCAAAAATCTTGTCTGAGAAAAGAAAAAAAAAAATTGAAAACTTTCCACTGTTGTTCAGTCTGGCTGAGCTCCATGAGCTTGCAACACTGAGTCATTATAGAAGTTGAGTCACTGGGTGCCACAGGCAGTTTCAAATCCTTACTAATGAGACCTGCTCAGAGCAAGGCTAGAAGCCCTGGTGTTGGAAATGTCTGCAACCTGAGAGACGGGTACAGCCAAGGAAAGAAGCGTAATCTTGGTCCATCATACTGCAGATCCTCAGCCAAACTGCATACCCACAGTCCCTGCTGGTGTTGTCATTCCAAAGCTGAGCATCCTCTGCAGATATTGTGCTGTCACCTCTTCCCTCTGAAATTCATAAATCACTTTCTGCATAAATCCAACTTTCTACCAGACTCTGTAACATGAGGAACCATTGCTATAGTCTCCCTTCCAAGGAGCAGTACTGCTGAGGCTGGTATATATCTGTGTGCAAGTAAATAGCTGCAGAACAAAAAAGAACAACGTTTTTAAGTCTTCCATTTGCAGCAGTTAAAAGCACAGTTCTATTCCATATTTCCATGCAAATTCCTTTCCCTTTTGGTTTTCATGTGACTATCATCCAAAAAGATGATTCTTAGAAATAATCTGGATAAGGTTAATTATTCTGCCCTGATTAATGAAGAATTTCATTTGTTCTTGTGCATGTTATATGTTATATTCCTGTTAGCAGAAGAATTCAATAAGGAAAACATCTGTTCTTCAGTTTTTGATCTGTAAAGTTAATTCACAACATTTAATTTCTTTTTCCCAAAATGTCTTCTTCAATCGGCTGTGGAATACCATGTGTTACCTGTCAGCTCCCAAAATGACACTTGTGTCTGAGTGGTTTGCAAATGAAAGAAAGCAGGAAACTGAGTCTCACTCATTTTGCTTACCTGTTGCATCATTGTCAGTTTTGCCCTTTTTTCCTTCATTTTCTGCTGGGCAGCTGGTTTCTTGGGAAATTTTGTGGCTTTTAAAAGACACGATATCATGTCTTGCTATTTATAACTGCTCAGGCTTGTGTAAGCAGAGGATTTATGTGAGGACATGGAGAGTGATGAAACTATTTGTAGATGATGGGTGGTTATAGGGACAGTGGAAATGCCCTTCTTTCCACCGCAATGCGTAGATTTCCAGACCTGCAGAGGACACAGAGCACTGTGAAAGGAGACTGCAGGAGCATGGAATGAAGAGACCTGTATTTGCAATGCACAGTATGGATCACATCATCTATTCAGGTTAAAGCAGCTACAAGCAGATCAGGTCCTGAAGCTGAGGTAAACAGCCACCAGCAGCTATTGAGTAGACATGGGGCAGACAGTAACAGCTAGGGAGAGCTCAGATCTCTTTAGCTGAGGTTTAGCTCTTTGGCTCTGCCCTGCAGCAGGGAGAGGCAATGGGTGACCTCCTGAGGTCCTTCCCTGCCCTTATTTCTGTGATTCCAAAGGTTATGTGTAAATAGTTCATGCTGAACTCAAAAACCCATCAGGGGAAAGATAATGCCTATGACAAGACCATTCATAGCTCATATACTTGTTTTTGTTATCATAATTGCAGCAAAGATAAAATAGAGTCAACGATGCAGCGCTTTGTTTGAAAGAAAGTTTCACAATTATTTCCTGTGTTAGTGAGGTGATGGAATAAACACAGAAATGGATGCACTTACATGAAAGAGATGAAATAGAAAGATACTAAAGTGAAAAACTGCCCTCTTGTTAGTTTAGCTACTTTCCATAGTGATATCAAAACGACCTGTAAAAGCAGCACTACTAATCCCTTCCCTGCCTGGGCTCTGAAGTTCCACAGAGGAAGCTTGTCATGAGGCAGTTATTGCCTGTTTTATTGCATCATTGTGGAAAACAGCCCTCACACTGGACTAAAATGTGAGCAGAAGTGCTGCTTGCTGTAATGCTCATTCAAGTAATGGTGTGTGACAGAACAAGCAATTCTTGTCATTTACTGACCTTTATGAGTCACTTAATCAATGTAAAGATAACTGGCACCCAGTGCTATGCCCCATAACATATCTTACCAAAAGTGGACAACACAGAACATATATCTGCAGAATAAGGTGTCTTATATGAATATAAGGCACACCTCTAATGCTGAACTGGGCTTGACTGGAAAGGTATCTGCATGGAAAATCCAGTAAAACCTCTGTATATAGGAATATTTGTCTGCTCTGAACGAGACTCCAAAGTGTAGTGGTTGGACAGTATTTATCCTACTGCATAAAAACTCTTTACTCAAAATGAAAGCAAGTTGACAATACAATTTCTTCTCTCAGTGCCAGATTTGAGCAGGGATTTAGAGGTGGCCTGAATTATCCCAAGGTCTGTGTCCAAAGTGTAAGGAGCATTACTTGCTAGGCAGAGGCATCTTTCATCTCACACATAGGACCAAAAAGGTTTGGACTCCTTGTAATCTTAGCCTTTTGTTTTACAAGTAGTTGCCCTGGCTAAATTCCAACTAGCAGTAAAGGTGGACTTAATGAAGAGGGAAAGGGGAATTGGAAGACATGAAGGATACTCTGTTGTGAAGACTGTAGATGTCTTGAATTTAATTGTCAGCTTAGCATAGCTGCCCTTTGTCACCTTGGCATGCCAGAGTTTCTGTTTTCTTTCCCTGGATTTTAAAGAAAAGAGAGGGATTGAAGAAAAGAGAGGGATTTCCGGTGAGGAATAAGTTTACTTTTCAGAGAGCAACCCTCTAAAGGCATGTTCAAGATTGCCAGGTTTTCAGAGGGTCTGTTGTGTGAAAGATGCTAGTACAGAGATGATAGTGGAAGTGGAAAGAAAACAAATGACTAATGACTAACAAATGCCTTGTCTAGCCACACTGTGGTTAGACAAGTATGTGGAATGTACTAAGGATAGAGAGAAAAAGTCAGCAGGAGAGAGACTATAGAAGTTGACAGGTGACTGCTTGAGGTCCTAAATGATAATCGAGTTCATATCGTAGAGTTCAGAGAGCATGCTGGATCTGTCTCTTCCTCTGCCTTTCACAGCTCTGGAACTAATTTTACATATTAAATGAAGGACTTTGTCGACCCAGTGTGTCTGGCACTGAATTTGTAAATCCATGCTTTCCATTTCAGTCAGGCGTGACTGGGTGAACAACCTCTATAACTAAAAGAAATGACATGAATAATTCTTCCTTGAAATAAGGTCAATGTTATCCTCATGTGACTTGAGCTGCATGGAAGGAACAAAGACCTACATCAACTGGGTGCTATTAGCAGCTCTGGGTGCAGATGTATTTTGTCATAAGTCTCAGCTAATAATTAAAGAGTCATTATGATTATCTCATTTTTTTCAAGAAAACAATATTCTTCATAGAAATGTCTTCCAGCATCAATTTCACCTTGGGGTGAGAGAAATTTTGCCATTACAAAGCAACTTTCATGTTATGCCCTAGTGTACATTCACTAAAAAGTTGCTAGTATTCATATTCTGCTTGGTCTTTGTCATCATAAGCCTAATCTTTTATTGTCAGATTAAAATGCAGTTTATGGTAATTTTTGTTGGTTTCTGTTTCTTTCTGTAATTCTGACTTACCATTTCAGTATATTACACGACTGATTTACTATTGTCAGTTACCTTTCCTATATGTACAATATTTTCAATGTAAAAAAGTGGTAATAGTGGATGCAGCCTGCTGCTGTTTTCAGATAGCATCAGAGGGGAATGTTTTGGGTTTTTTAAATATACAATCTCAATCTAGTTTAATTTATGTGGAAAGCTTATTTTGTTTTTGTTCACCACAAAAAGAAATGAACAATTCCGTAGATGATTTTTTTCTACAGAACAATGGAATAGCACAAGTGGCCATAAAATAGCAAAATGCAGTACATCTTGCTAGTAGAAAATTACAGTATCTTTAACAAAATGAACTTGCATAGATCTTTCTTTGATTGTTGAAAGTATCCTGCCTTAAACAGTAGGCAATATCTTTGGAAATGCTTCAGTTACCAGTTTCACTGCCATTTTATACTTCTGCTTACTGACAATAGGAGTTCACAGTCTGCACTGTCCATCTAAATCTGCTTAGAGAAAGAAATGGTAAGTCAGGTGTGTGACATTGGAAAACCTGCATTATTTTCTTCTGCTTTTCCTTACTTAACTCTAAATATTCTCAGCACAAATTAAATAGAATAGATAGGAAAACTTGTCTTTCTCATATACACTAATTTATCAGTTCTATGTATAATAAATCCATGCTACACGATCTCATAAACATGCCACCAGCTTCATAAGCACAGGGCTTTGAAATTTGCTTGTGGAAAACTTAGGATCTACTACTGAATCATATTCAAAAGTTATTATAGGTAAATATAAGGCATCATGAAGGCTTGCATGAAAGATCAGAAAAGAGTATTCTATACTATAAGTTTGTGAACCTTCTCAGGTTACCCAAGAGAAGCCATCTAAAACACTAGCTGGTCTGGAAAAGGTGTAGAGTAACTGGTACTGCTGTGCTATGGGAACCACTTTCTATAACTCCCAGATTATCTTCACATCATCATATTTGAGATTACAGAGATTGGGTAAAAGAAAGCAGACGGAGATGTGGGTTTATATCTTTTGCTCATGTCACAATATTTGTTGTTAAACTGTTCTCATTATTGGAATCTGGCACAGGTCATAGAAGAATGTATTTGAGTAATCTTTTTAAAACTTATTATTGATTTACCTGTCTTTTGCCCTGGTTATGTAATTAAAGCTAAAATCAATTATTTTTTAATTCTGTTTCCCAGTCGTGGGCTGCTATTTCTAGTGACAGTAATAAATTTATTTTTAAGTCTAGCAGATTGCACAACTCTGGTTTTACTTCACAGTCTTTATAAATATAGCTACAGCCATTAACAGCAGATTTCTGCCCTTGTATTCTAAAGGCACAGATTCCTGGCCAAACTCAGCAGTCATAGAACCAAAGAATCATACAATTAGTTTGGTTAGAAGAGACCTTTAGGATCACTTCAGTAGTGTTAGAATATGACTAAAAGTCAATTCCTTATCCTTTGAAAATAGATCAGGAGATAAAAAGGGTTGAACAAGAGAGACATTAACATGGGTTGAAAAGAAAATTCTAGATATAAAAATTTATAAAATTGAAGTGGGATACATTTGATTTTCAGGAACTACAGTGAACCAGATCCTTTGAACATTTTAATTTATATAAGACAGTTTGTATAAGCTGACTCCTTTGAAGATGTTGGAATTAAATTAATGTATCAGCTCTGATTTTCTGAAGAATTCAGTCCATGTATTTTCTTTAAAGCCAGTGATCTTTCTTAACCCTTCTCATTCTGGTGATAGAAAATATTTTAATGATTGGAGAATTAGAAATAAAAAACTGACTTTTTCTTTCCTAACCAAACTTCTGCTCTCCTAAATAAACTGTTCTGCATTTTCCAGGGTCCTCCCTCCACAGCCCAATGCCAGGCAGTAGAAATGGAACTTGCATACCCTAGCTCTAATTAGACTGGTTTTCCAGAAAAGCAACTTAGTCTGATCTCTGAATTTAACCTCACATCTAAACAATGCAGCATACTGAAACTATTGGCTCTTTAGCCCTAAACTTAGTGATCAGAAATTCCCTAGATTATTTTTGCATTCCAGGACTGCTACCACACAAGATCCATGGGGACATGAGGAAGATTCAAGATGCTAAAAAACCATATATATATATGTAGGTAAAAATTATATTATTCCTCAAACTATCTGGTGAGCTAGCATTTTCTTCTAACATCACTAATTAGGTCTTGAAAAAATTCTGTGGTGTCACAGATGTTATTGCAGAGGAAACCATGCTGGCAAGCAAGAAGGAAATAATAACAGTGCATTTGTTAATTTAACAGAATAGAAGGCTTAACCCTTTTAGTGTTAGAACAGGGGCAGGATAAAGTGTTGTATATTAAATAATTTCATTCATTTGAAGATGTTAGTGCTTTTACCCTGGAAAGAGTTTTGGTATAGACTAACTGGACAATTCACATAGGCTTCCTTTGATTATGTTCCCAGGTGTAAATGGCACCGTATAAAAAAGATGAATTTTTGTTAGCAGGAGGACAACATATCAGAGGTTGTTGGACTAATCTGGCTTCAGTCTCTACTGATAAAACTCAGAGGAAAGTCTAGCTCCACAGACCACTGAGAAAAAAACCACCTTTGATACAAGTGGAAAATGGTAATAGAATGTCATTTTCAAAACATGTATGCAAGCAATTCTGGTGGCTGCGCAGTCAGCCTTGCCTGGGCTGCCCACCTGCAGCCCCAAAGGGACCCTGCACCCTGCAGCCTGTCTGGGAGCAGGGATGGGCTGGAGGCCCTGTCAGTGCACCAGCTCTCCTCAGAACAGTGGGAGATGAGGTTCCAACACTGACTTCTGCTTTGTTTAACCTCTTCATTTATGTGACTGTCTCATTCCTGAGCGCATCATCACCTGTGTGGATGAGGACTGAATAGCTAAGTACTTTCCTATTGTTAGGTCAGCATAAATGCTGCTGTGGTGGGAAGGACTCCAGGAGTGTTTATGCCCAAGGGTGGAGAACATGAGAGCTTGAGAGGAATAAAACATAGCTGCTTATGAGTGCAGTGTTTTCAAGGCAGATGAACAGTTTGGTGAATCTGGTTATTATTTTGGCCAGCAATGAAACAAAACCCCAGGGTGCATCATCTCTTTTGAGCTGAGGATTTTCAGCAAGAAAATGTACAGGGAGACTAGAGTTCCCACAAGCACTTAGAATAAGTTCCTAATTGGTTGTGGGTGCTATTTTCAGACATCCTCACCCACCTGCCAGGGAGATAACCAGGAGCTAGTTACCCCCATGTTAGCAGGTAACTGGGAGTGCCTCAGTACCATCAGCCTGGGGTGGAGAAGAGCATTAGGCAATTCAGGAAGCATTTGGAAAAGCTATTAGTAAGGACTTCTCCCTCCCTAATCACCTAGTTGATATTTATGATACTAATCAAGATAATAGCTGTCCCTGCTTGTCTCTCTTCTTTTCCAGTCTGATGAAATGCTGTGCTCTCTTCCTGCTGAGGAAGACAAGTGGCAGGTGATCACAGAGGGTGTGGAGCTGTTCTGCAAGAAGTCAACAGGCAAGTGGATATGGCTTAAGTTCAACAAGGAAAATACACGAGACTCCCCTGTTGAGTTTTTGGTACATAAAATTTGTGAAGTTCACCTTTGGCATGTGGGTGGACTGCCATTTTGGGTGGTGATGGGGAATGTAGCACTAATTTGAGAATAGGCGATCATGATATAAAAGTGATTGTAAGGCTGCACCCTGGTGCTTATCTCTACTCTCTCTATTGTTCATTTCCTATCTATTGTTATGGTTATCACTTACAATAAAAGGGCATTGATTTACAAAACACTTGAACTTTATTAGCAAGGCATTGTTGTAAGATGATGAAGTCAATTGAGAGTTCCACAGCAGAAGGAGGAGGTGGCTTGATGGAGTGTGATGTCTGTATTTGCTGGTTGCAATGATTAGCAAGTCTGGCTCTTAAAGGTCTGGACTTAAATTTCTGCCATTGCCAGCATATTCCTTATTGTACTTTGCAGTAGTTCTGTCTTGTGTTTCCTTGTCCAGATTGCATCCAGCTGCATGTCTTTTGGCATTTTTTTGCCATTCCAGATGGATGGCCATACTACATTGGAGAAGAAATCCAGTTACATATGACTCCTTCTGAAGCTCTAGATAGCATAGCATTTACAATTTCTGTTGGTGTTTTGTTGGCCCTTGGACATAAGATTACAAAATATATCCCCACCACTCTTTTTTTTTTCCCCCTCTCTTATGGTTCCAACCTTGACCAGAAATTTTTCAGAGGGATAATAAGAGATTGCAGAAATTTGCTTCTTGAGGTCATGGGTTAACAGGAAAAACAAAGAACAGATAATTGTTCCTGGTCATTTTACTTCCCCACTTAAAAACATATATTTAAACCTTTATTAGAGCCTTGAAGCAAATACTGCATTTAAGGCCTTGGGTTTGAGGTTTTTTTCCTTTACTGTGCGAGATCAGCATATTCCCAGTAAAACTCCTGGGAATACAGATCTAAAGGGACAGGGAAGGGTAAGCAGAAGAAGTATTTAGTGACGGATATTAAACTATTCCAGACAGAATCCTTGAGGGAATATCTTTCAAGAGAAATCCCTAAGTGGCAAGACACAAGCTGGGAAAATATTACACCAATATATTTTACAGCCTTCTGAAGAGCTGTTGGAATAATACGAGGAATGTTTTCCTTTCTTGCCACATTCAGTTTCCTTCTGTGTGCTGGCAAAAGATTAAGCATCTTGTGAAATACTGCCTTTAAATACATGATGCTAACAGGTTTCCACAGTTATAAACTACAGGAGTGAGTGTGGCACCTCCAGTGAGCTGTTAGAGGCTTCTGTAGCTCCCTCCCCTCTCCCTCTGCAGCGGTGGTTCATCACCCTGCATCTGCCTGGGGGATCAGAGCAGACCCGAGGGGCTCCTTAGAGCACTGTGACATTATCCTGTGGATGATGCCACTACTTCCCATGCCTTGAATAAACACTGCCTTTGCAGTACTTCTATCATGTGCTCAGATAGACAGAGCATAGCCTGAAACATGCAGGATACAATCCACTACTCAAAATTTATTCCTCTAATTTTCTATATGATGGCATTACAGAAAACTAGTTTTGTCATAAAAACACTATATAATACACTTCATAGGATTTAAATATTTTTCATTAATGGATTGAATCACATGCTTTAAAAAGATCAAATTACTGTTTGCTATACCACTGAGGTGAAAATACTGCCTCCCCAAGCACTGCCTTTTGCTCTTGCATGCAGCTTTTGGCAATAATTAGCTGTGTTTGGGTATTATGTGATGTAGAGGAGACCACTCATTGGAAATTACTGAACTGTTATAAATGAGGATTTTAGTGAATTTAAGGAAACTTATGATCTATTTTCGGGAAAATCTTTGGGGTTTTGGAGGTTTTGTTTGTTTGTTTGTTTTGGATAGTGGAGAATCAAAAAAAAAAAAAAATCTTGCCAGAGAGGAAATGGAAGATAATTTGAAAGCATGTGAATGAGCTGGAAGAAAGATAGGATTCCCACATTTTCACTCATACATGTTTTCATCAGCTGGGAAGGTAGGATCAGAGAGGCTTACTCAAAATTTTCTGTGCAGTAAATATTACTTTGAATTCAAGGTTATTTGTCAGGAATTTCACAGAGAGCATGAGTACCAAATATTTAGCTGAGTTTGTTTCTGGTGGAGTAATAAAAGTTCAAGCATCAGAGTGAGATTCTGGGCTCTGTCTCTGTGTTAGGGTTGGACATGGACCAATGCTGGGCTTTGAATTTATTGTACTTTGCCTTTCTGTCCAAGACAATCCATGACTTCCTCTCTGCACCTTATTGACCATGTAGTTCATGTTCATTGATAGGGAATAGAAGTGGAAATGTAGCATCTCATAATATAAAAAAATCTTTTAATATCACTTTGTCTTTGAATTATGGGTATCAGCACTCAGAAGACTTGTCTGTGGGATGTGACCTGCCCCAAGATGACTTTATCAGTGTAAGTCACCCCTTCCACTGCTCTGATGTGACCCACGGGGAGGGGTTTGCACTACTAGAAAAGAGTGTGCCAAAGTGTCAGCAGGATGTGTCAGTGCCAGATAGATATGGGTGGGATGCACATACATTTCTACAACAAAGTAAATTCTCATGGCATAATCTCCATGCTCAGATGAACAATTCTGTCATGATTGCAATACTTTCTCAGCCATGACCCTGCAAAGCAAACTTATTTTCCCTGACCTTTAAGGCCTTTTGAAAATCACTGTGGTGCCCAGAGCATAAAATAGTATACAGTATACAGTTTGTATAATAGTTACAGCTATTATACATCTAAATATACGTGTATGCTGAGACACAGATCTTATCTATGTTCTTTGCTCCTTAGTTCATTTGCACTAAAATGTGCTGCTGATACTAGACAGATTAACAGGATGATCCAGTTTTCTCTATAAAATCAGCCTATCCTTATCATTGATGCTGTATCTACTCCTGGTCACATATTTAATAATACACATACACTCAGAGAGCTTGTTGATGAAACAGCAGCTTACTTTAAAGACTATCTTTAAAATGTTGATTTATCTTTTCTGTATTTCATGGGAAAGACAGAAGTTTATAACAAAAATGTCAAGAAAAGAGATGAACATGAATCAATCTACTCTAGGATCAATACACTACAGCCTATTGATCTGGCCTCTAGAAAAGCAATAAATCTGCTACAAGAAATCTTTTTCCCCCCAAGACTTGACTGAGGTCACATGCAAGATTTTATGGACTTTTCATCAGGCAGTTTTCTCTTACTTATAAATGCAGAGTAGCTTCTGGGATATAACATGACCTTAAGAATCCTCTCCTGGGACTGCAGGATAGATTCATGCCTCGATCAAGCCTAAGCAAAGAGTGTAATCAACCTCTAAAATTACAACAGTGTGGCACAGATCTCTTCAGGAGACTCCTCACCCCCAAGCCAGAGGGCATCATCAGTAATTCCTAGTTAAATAAGGGAGCAGTCATTTGCCAAAAACCTTTCTTTTCAAAACATAAACATCTCTTTCTTCTTTAGGGAAGGGAGAAAAAAGATGGGATTTTTTTTTCTTTTTGGATCATACTATCTGATCCTTCAGAGCACAGCAGTGCAAAGAGCCCAGATGAAGTTTCCATTCACAACCACACAATGAGAAGACAAGTTTAGTCATGGGTAGTCTCTATTTATATTTCTCCCACACATCCAGAAAAAAATGGATATTTTTCTCAGAAAATTGCAGAAGAATGAATTAGGTAGAGGCTCATTTAGCACAGACATAAAGCTTTGAAGATGTGCTTGGCTGCTGCAGTCTCTGGATACCTGTATCTGCTCAAATTATCTTAATGTAAATCTCCAGTGAAGATACTAGCTGCTCCTCTCTGGTTTGAGCACCCACATTCCCAAAGGTGGAGTTGCTCTGATGTCCAGGCTTGATGTCCTTGAGGCTGCTTTTGAGCCCCCAGCAGATTTTTGGCAGTAAATGGCTACTTACCCTCTGTCTTGGAAATCCCCAGAAAGGCAAGGAAGGAACTGCAAAGTGAGATTGAGCTGCTTATTAAGTAAGAATGACATTTTGTACTGAGTCTAATTACTGCAGTGTCTGTTCAGAAAAGGCAGCTCAAAAGTTCCCTCATGAAAAAAAATGTTGGTGACAAAAATGTTCCTCTTCAAAAGAGAGATTGTGGTTGCAATATCCAAGGGTTCTATTTGAACCTACTAGCATCCTGACATGCTAACATTTCACAGTCAAACAGACAGTGAAAAAAATATTAACATCAACTTCTTCTCTGTGGAAGAATGATGAAAAATGTGAATTAAAGTCAGTCAATCCATTCTGGCATTAAAATAGGAGTAACTGGATCCTTGCTTTGAGTTGTAGGAACATTGGCTTGTCCACAAAATCAATGCTTTAAATATATATGATTTAAATAATTGATCAACTCTTTTGGTTATGGTATTTTTCACTCCTTTTGCTTTACATAAGCAAGAAAGTCATTACACAAGGCCTTTCTCCATTAAACCCCCTGATCTATCACTTAAGTCACCATCTTGTGCCTGTAACACAAATTCTATTTAAGTTTTCCCATAGGACACAAAAATAATTTCAACACTTATGAAAAGAGATATGGACAGTATTTTTCCACAATACTCGTAATTCCTTTAAGAGTCTCTTTTTTTAATGCACTACATGAAGGCCTAAATTTTATTTTCTGCATTGCCTTTAGAAAGTTTTGCTGGGCAAAGACATTACTAGCTAGTTGGAAACAGCAAAGTATGTTTGAAAAGGCAGGTTTTAATTACAAGTGTTGTTCTTTTTTGCTAAGTTGCAAGTAATTTGTGAAAAGTGATGTTATTTGGCCAGCAAAGAGACCTCGTGTGAGAGATGGAACAGCCTTATGCACACTGTTCTAAGCACCAGGACAAGGACTTGCAGGTGTAAGAGGACTTGCACAGCATTTGGCTGACATGAGCTGAAAGCTGCGCAAGTGGGATTGATAACTACTGGGACTTCTGCCTTTAGCTCTTGATTTATGAAAATTGCACAATAGCATTGATTTCTGTTGCTGTTATGTGGCTGGGTAGCTTGCTATCAGTGCTTGCTATCAGAAAGAAATTGCAATAAGAAAAAAAATTGCTTATCAGAAAATCAAATGTGTGAACAAGCAGTAGCCAGCCACATGATCCTCAGAAATCCATGACTGTCCAGATTTTTATTAAATTTTATTTACAAAAAAAGAAAGTAATATGTTAAATAGATCAAACTCTATGCCCTGCCATGAGGGTGTTTAGAACTGTGTACAGGACAAACTAAATGCACTTTTGTTATAAGGCTGGCACTACAACTATTTATATGTATAAATTATCAATTTTAAAACTTTACATGAGCATGTATTTTACATTTTATGCAGCCAGAGTAAAACTTAGGCACTACTGTTCAGAATAACATCTGGCAAATGTCCTACAAAATAGATGAGTTTTATTAGAAAAATTAATTTAAGAGACGAAAACAAATCTTTTGTGTAAGTTTTATTAGCAAGCTATTCAGAAGAGAATTTAGGGAACAGTATTTTCATGGTTCTGCATTAGGAGGAAAAATTGCTTTGATTAGGTATGGTAAGTGATCAATTTTGCAAGCTATGAATAGGAGGACAGTTCTAGTAATTACATATAGGGTAAGATGTCCAAGTGCTTAAACATCTGTTCCTAATTATCAAACTTACAATATAGACAAAACTTACATCTGTATTAATTTTGTATAACAGAAACACAAATCAAGATTACTTTATTGTGATCTTTATGTAAAAATGCAAATTCTATTTTTAATAAAATGATTATGCCTTGTATTTTATGGGATTTATTATCTTCCTGATGCAAAAAAGTCTATATTGTAGTGTAAAGGCCCTATACTTGTAGGATAGGAATAAAAGGCAGAAAGACACCACTTTAATTATCTTAAGTAGTCTAGAAACATTTTAACTTTTCACTCAGGAACTTTTAAAAAAAATCTTGGTTTCTTTTTATTTGTTTAATTTGTACAATATCTTAATCTAAAGCCAAAATGGAGGACCATAATTCTTGACAGCTAAGGCAAGAGATTTAAAATGTATGCTCACTAAGTTGCTTATAAATTTTCTACTCATAGGTAAGAGGAAAATAAATAAAAAGGCAAGGAGATGAAATAAGATAAAGCAAAATCACACTCCCCCCATGTTGAAGACTATTTTTGTATCCATATTGATCTGAAACGGGTAAGAAAAACCAGAATTCTGATTTTATTCCCTTTGTAAGGATTTTTGTTGTCTCTGATTCAGCAACTTAAAAAAAAATAAAATAAAAACCCAAACCACACACACACATGCACACAAAAGACATCCAAAGAGAAAAGTCAACAACAACCCAACCCAGACAGCTCTACTATCTCACTGGCACTTCAGTAACTGCTCTAAGTCAACTGTAATTTTTCTTGCCAGCTAGAGATTTCTCAGAAATTAAATTTGCCTGTACTACAATTGCACAGAAGCAACTAATTATAAAACCCAGGCAATAAATGACTGCTCATTCATTAACTAATAGAACAGGAAAACTGGCAAGTCTCATCCCTAAAACTGTCTATCTTCAAATATACTCTTGTTCTAATTTTTGTTTACATCACATACTTATTCCTTGTTTTCCTTGGAAGCTATGGGAAAACTAGAAATGTGAAAACTCAACAACTGCAAACCAGCAGGGAAGATGCTTTAAACATTTAATTTCTGGCATCCTTCTTCATCTGTATTAATGATCAGTTAATGTCTTTGAGAAAGAAAAGACATAGAAAAGATTTTGAGATCTGGTTTTATCAGTAGAAGTCTCTTTAATATCGAGAACTTTGATTTCTTGTCTGTCAAAATTTGTGTTTCTGGCTGTTATAGTTCTCTGGTTTGAAATCCCTGGCAATGCAGTTAACATGTCTGTGGCTCCAGTCTTCTGATCAAAGGATTGTGGATTACTGTTTCCTGGACATACCCTCTATTTTATTACAATGCACTATTTGGGGCAGACTTATTTCTCAGTCATCAGGATTTACTGTTTAATTCCAGAAACACTGAGATACACTTGGGAGAACACTTGGGAGAAAGGGATGTGGTTTATGGGGAGGAATATCTACTTAAAAAGAAAGTAGCTTTTAAATTAATTATAATGCTATCTATGGTAATTTTCTATTTAAATTCAAACCTAAATACTTGCATTGGATACAGTTCTTAACTGACCAATCCAAATCAAAAAGGGAAAACAAACCTCTCTAAAACATGGAAATATACATATGGATATCTGCGCACTCTGATTCCTACAAAAATGTTAGCAATTTCAAATTCACTGAAATGTTGTTTTACAAAAATATTATACTCTCAAAATTTACTGTTTTCCCTTCTTTGTGCTATTTATTTATCATATTGAACTTCTGTTTACATAAATGAAAATCTCAATAGTTGCCTCTTTTACCCTCATAGCCATACTTAATTCCAAGTTCTTGATGGTATGATACTTGATAGCCATAAAATTAACTGCCCAGTGCAATATTGTCAGACTGTGCATGAAGCGCATTTACCAAACAACTTTGCCCTCCTTGCACTCTGCTCACTTGCTAACTCCCTGCAGGACAGTTTGGAACACCCCAGGGCTCCTCAAGCAGCTGAACACGTGCCACAAACATCCATTGCTCTACCAGAGATGCACCACAGGCCAGTAAAAGCTGCAAGTTTAAGGTCTGGCATTCCTCAGGGCCTGCTGGAACAAGATAGGAGCAGTTAATCTTATCAGGAAGCTGGAAATCTCACTTCCCAAAGAGCCATTTTTACACCCAAACTGCTTTAGGAAAAACCTTGATAGAACACCTGATTGTGGCTGACAGGTAGCTGAGCTCCCTTAGCCACAACAACACTTACAGTGTTGTTTTTTCCCAAGACAAGGATTTGGAAGATACTGGTGCATCAGATACTCAGCCCACTTCAAAAAAGGCAATCTTTAGCAGATGTTTAGTCAAAGCCTACCTGGAAGTTTATCACGCATTAACTAACTCAAACCTGGTTCAGGCTGGATGGCTGGAAAGGAAGGGAAGATACCAGTGACAGCTGAGCTCTCATAGAATGCCATGGGTTGGAAGAAACCTTAAATATCATCTAGTTCCAAACACCTTGTCCTGGGCAGGGATGTCACCCACTAGAGCAGGTTGCTCAGAGCCCCATCCAACCTGGCCTTGAACGCTTCCAGGGATGGGACATCCCCAACTTCTCTGAGCAACCTGTTCCAGAGCCTCAGCAACGTCACAGTAAAGAATTTCCTCCTTACATCCAGTCTGAATCTCTTCTCTTTTAGTTTAAATTATTTACCCTTGTTCTAGGACTATCTGCCCATACAAAAAGTTCCTTTCTCTCTCTTTTAAAAACCCTTGTAAGTACTGGAAAGTCACAATGAGGTCTCCCTGGAGCCTTCTCTTCTCCCAGCTCTCTCAGCCTGTCTTTATAAGAGGGGTGCTCCAGCCCCCAGTTATCTTCGTGCCCCTCTGGGCCTGCTCTAAGAGGTCCCTGTACCTCTGGTGCTGAGGGCTCCAGATCTGGACCCAGCACTCCTTGTGGGGTCTCACAAGGGCAGAGCTGAGGGGCAGAGTCACCACCTCAGCCAGGCAGCTGCTGTTCCTTCTTGGTTATCAAACTGTTCACCTCCTGCCCAAAGAGGTCAGTCCCAATGGTTCCCATCCTTCCAGGGCATCTCACTGGACCTAAGACAACTCCCCAAATGACTCTTTATTTCTTTGCTCAGAATTGCTTTTCTGCCACCTTAGCAAAGGAGATCAGCCATCAGGGAGTCCAAAGTGTGCCAAAGCAAGTGCAAAGAGAGGTGTGTGGAGGGGAAAGGTGCTGAATGAGTTGTTAGGTCAGCTCAAGCCATGACAGATACCTTTGCCCTCACTCCTGCTTTCAGTGTGACCTAATATTAAGGGTGCTGACAAAGGAGCTCTGTCAGGTCTTGTGGCTGCAGTTGGAGGACACATCATACCAAAACACGGCTGCTCTGCCATGGTACCTGCACAGCAGGCAAAGGAACAGTACAGCTGCTGGTGCCTCAGCTATTTCTGTGTAAAACTAAGCCCCCAGTGAAGGTGGATGTAAGGCTCTGGACTTTGGACTTTTGAAGAGGCTGAGGCAGAAATACATTCTCTTCTGCCAGCACTGCAGAGGAGAGGTTGAAAGCCACAGCAGAGGGATGGGGAGGGCAGGAGGGGTCAGTGACCTCTCAGGAAGCCATGGCAAGGTGTGCTAGCACTGGTGTGTCATCTCTGCACAAACACTACCTGCCCCTTGGCCAGAGGGATTGTATAACCATACCAACATTGTCAGAAAAGTACCTTCTGTAGGCAGAACTTCAGTTATTTTCTCACTAGATCATGAGACATCAGCTCTACAAATCATGCTATGAGGATGATTTGTATTTTGTAACAGTATTAAGAGTACTGTTTTACAGTTTCTCACTGATGCAAAGAATACTCTTCCCTTCTTCCCTTTCTCTTGCTGGGGCCCTTGCAGTTCAGCCCTTGGCATTGGAGAAGTCTGGCTTTCCAGCAGGAAAAATCTGAAAACAAGACTCAAAATGCTTAAAACTCCCTGCTCTAAAAAAGTGTGAAGCAGTTCATCTGTAAATTCTCTTGTCAGAAAAATAGCATTAGTGTATAACTAATATCCAGGCTTGACTGACACCAATTATTCTAATCCTCTAAAACAAATCTCCTTAAAATCATTCTGCCAGCTTGCTAATGTCCTTTTTTAGTCTACTGAGCTCTAATGTGCGCCATACTGGCAGTGAAAGCAACAGATATGCAGGATTCAGAAGTTTTCAGAATTAGATGAAATGGAAAATAAGAAGGCACAGAATTAATTTTAGAAGTGAAAAAAAATTTCTCTATTGTAAGGATAAACAGAGCTTTACATGGCAGAGGGATTGCTCATCTATAACTGAATGATGTAGGATTTTTAATTAAATTGTGGTGACACCTTTCATGCCTGAGATGCACAGCACTGTAAACAAACCTTAAGCGCAAACATGTTTGCGCCATGTGCAACACTGACATTGTACATGTACATTTGTTTGGAGAGCAGTGGAGTGGTCGCAAGAAGGGCTATGGAAGGTTCAATGCTGGTCCTGTTCCAGCTCTTTAGTTCTGGGTGGTTCTCATCCACTGCAGTATACATTGAGGATACACTGCTTTGCCTTTCTATTGGCAAGTTCATGGCTTAGCCTGGGAATTACTGCAATTGCAGCCCAGCATCTCTCAACTCAGCTTTGGTACCCCTAAGGGGCATGAGAGAGCTCTTGAAGAGTGTCTGTGGGCTAGGCAGGAATTTGTCCTTTCTTGGTGATGAACAAGGTGATGTGTGATAGAGGCTGTGATTGCTCAGGTCACAAACTATAATGATGGAATGAAAACTGTTTTTGGGTGCAGTCTGCATGCATGGAGAGGTTCTAACATCACAACCTCTGTCACACACCTTCATTATTATCATCATCAAGGGACAAAGAGATGAAGCAAAATGGCACTGGTAAATAAAACTAAATAGAATCACTACTCTTTGTTCCTCCTGATGTTTTATCCTCACATGGAACAGTAATGCACCTGACTGCTATTGCAAATGCTAGTATGAAAAGCACATCATGCTTCAAGGGCCAAAACACTTTGTCCACCAGAAAACCTGATTTGCCAACAAAGGGCAGCACATGCCCTGCTGAGGAAGACATGCCATCAATGCTGGGGAATAAAAGTATTTCCAGCTCTGAACATCACTCTGCAACTGGGGCTGTGGACTCAGTTTTCTAAGACAAATCTCTAACTCTCTAAGGTGACTTTTTCTGATGGAGACCTGTAATCTAACTAACTCATAATTTCAAACTTTCAAAAGGAGAGAAATAAAGCTGTAAAGACCACCTTCAGCTACTGCCAGAAGGCATCCCTCTTAGCCCTTGACTTGTCAAAGTGGCATCATTACACTTGATAGAAAGGCTGGAAATTCAGTGTTTATAAATACCTGATTCTGGTACAGGACTGTATATCTGCATGTGTGTGTGAGCAAGAAAAGGGGAAAAAATCAAAGGGTTTTGGCACATAATGGCTTTTATATAATAAAAGTGTGTATATAAATAAAATTTTATATAATAAAAATGTGTACAATAATATGCATCAACAATATTTCCTAATGTATCCAAATTTCATAATGTTGAGATTTTGCAGCTGAACTAATCTTGCATCCCTTGCTGATTATGACAACTGCTCTTACCCTATCATACATGACTTATTTCTCAGATAAGCATTAAGGGATTAATAAGATTCAGAATTGTATCTTATTAATTATAACCCCATTTTAATGTGAAGTGTATACCTAAATCAAATAAGGTCCTTTGACAGTCCATATCTCCCCACATACGAATTTATCTGATGTAATGTTGCTCGGCTCTCGACAGAGCTGTCAGGCACTAACTTTATAGGATTAGACCTGTGCTTAGTGCTATGCACTGAGGGTAGACACCACTGGATTCAAGGAGAACAAACGTGGAATACGTGACCCGCTCCGGCATCTGCCGGGGCCTGGAGTTTGCAGCTCGAGCAGCACCAGCAGCACGGGCTGCTCGTAATCCCGTCAGGATTCGCGACGGGAAGGGGAAGAAAAGAACCAGCACAAATTTTGCCTTTTTTGGGGGTGAAATGTGCCGGGTTCCAGCCGGAGCTGTCAGTCCCGCGCCGTGCCGTGCCGGTTGCTGAGCGGGCTCGGGGTGCTCGGCCCGCACGGGCAGGCGCACACACGGACCGCGTCCCGCACGGGCAGGCACACACGGACCGGGTCCTGCGGGCTCGGGGGGCACATCCCGGACGGGCAGGCGCACACACGGACCGGGTCCCGCACGGGCAGGCACACACACGGACCGGGTCCTGCGGGCTCGGGGTGCTCGGCCCGCACGGGCAGGCACACACACGGACCGGGTCCTGCGGGCTCGGGGTCTCGGCCCGCACTGCCCCCGTGGGGTGCGGAGGGGTGCAGCTGTGTCAGTGTGTCTGTGTGTCTGTGTGTGCGGACTCTGGGGCAGCGCAGGTGGCCGCCGAGCAGGGGGATGACTCGGCACACACACACAGCGCTGCGGGGGCTCGGTGACATCGGTAACTTCACAGACACCGACTCAGGCACGGCCGCCCGGCTTGCCCGCGGGCAGCGCCTCTGAGCAACGTGACTTTGCTTCGGTTTTGGTTTCTGTGGAGGCTTCTCTTGTTTGGTTAACAAATCCCGGGCGTGTTGCGTGTGTGAGCGGAGCTGAGCGGCTGCCTGCTGCTCGCTTCTCAGGAGGCATTTTACTTGAAAGCATGCTGCTCGGTCGGAACAGACCCAACAGCGACCGCGGGACCGTACTTCGTGGCCGGCCGGTACAGGGACAGTGTTACCGGCAAGGGGCACGCGGGGGAACGGCGAGTTTTGGTTTGGCACGAGTTTTGTCACGGTTTGACCGCAGCTGTCCCGTGGTGGCACGAAGCCGCCGACGGTCCGGGGGGTGTTTCCTGCAACCAGAGCCAAGCAACCTGGCGGGCCCTTTGGGATAGATAATTCAGGGAACTGCTGTTTTGCTATGTAAACCTTTTGTAAAAGGTGCATTTCTCGCTCAGAAGAACTGCATCTGCCGCTTAATGCAACAGTTCCGTCTGGTGCTGAAAGTGCCGCTGTGGTAGGCGGAGGTAAGAGGCGGCCGGAGAGCCCCGGCGGGGCATTGGCAAACTTCACTGGGGCTGTTCCAAGAGCTCCGGAGCGGCGGAGCAGGACGGAGCAGGGCGAGGCGAGGCGCGGGGGTCGCGGCCGACATGCCGGGGGAGAATTCCTCAATGGCGCTGCCCACGCCCACTCCGGGGGCGCGCGGGACCGCGGGCCACGCCCCCCGCGCACGTGTGGGAGCCCTCGCCGCGCGTTCCCCGCGGGCCGGCCCCGCCCCACCCCGCGCGATTGGCTGTCGGGGCCCCGCGGGCGGGGCGATCGCGCCGCGGCGGGCGGCCCCTCCCACGTGCGGCGGCGCGAGCACACATCCCGCACGTAGCCGGCGCGTTAATCAGCGCGGGGCCATCTGCCGCCCTCCTGCCGGGGCGGGGGCTGCTCGCGCCCTTCCCGCCCGCCCCGGGCCGCTCCCGCACACTGCCGGGGCGCCGCCGGCGGCAGCAGCAGCAGCTCGGGGCTTCGGCAGCACCGCCGCTCCCGCAGCGCCGGGCCGCGGTGCGTAGCCGAACCCGCAGCGGCGAAAGTTTTGCCTCGCCTCGCCTGGCCTCGCCTGGCGTCGCGCCGCGGCGGAGCCCCTGCCCGGCTCGGCCTGGAGCGGACGGCGGCCCCGCGGGCATCGCTTCCCAGCGCGGGCGCCGGCGGAGCAGCGGCGCGCCCGTCCCCGCCGCGCCATGCCGCTGGGGCACATCATGAGGCTGGACCTGGAGAGAATCGCCCTGGAGTACGTCGTTCCCTGCTTGCACGACATCGGCTTCTGCTACCTGGACAACTTCTTGGGGGAGGTGGTGGGGGACTGCGTGCTGGAGCGGGTGAAGCGGATGCACCGCGACGGGGAACTGGCCGACGGGCAGCTGGCCGGCCCCAGCCGCGGCGTCGCCAAGCGGCACCTCCGCGGTGACCAGATCAAGTGGATCGGAGGCACGGAGGAGGGCTGCGAGGCCATCAACTTTCTCCTCACGCTGATAGACCGGCTGGTGATGTACTGCGGGAGCCGGCTCGGCAAGTACTACGTGAAAGAGCGATCCAAGGTAAGGGTCCGCGGGGCCCCGACCTGCTGTCCGCCCGCGGCACCGGCTCCCAGCCGGCCCGACCCGCCTCGCAGCTGCCGCCGGGACCGGCCCGCAACTTTCCGCGGGCGCCGGCCCGTGGCGCGTCCGCGCTGTCGGGGGTGCCGGCGGGTGCCCGTGGCTCGGGCAGTCCCCGGGGCCGTCCCCGGGGGGCGGAGGCGCCGTGCCTGCCTGCGGGGCTCCCGTGACCGCAGCCGCTCTCCAGCCCTCGCCGCCGCCTGCGGGGTCCCGCTGGAAGCGGGGCCGCCCCCTGCGGGTCCCTCGCCCCGCCGGTGCCAGCAGCGCTCCGGGCCGGCTCCTCGCCGCTCCCTCGCTGCGTTTTCGCCGGGATTTTCGGCTGCCGGACCCCGGCCCGTCCCTTGCCTTTGCACCTGTGTGACACCGGCCGTCCCTTCTGCAGGCAGCTCCTGGCCGTGGGCTGGAGCGGGCTGCACCCCGCGTCTGTCTGTGCTCACGCCAGGTGCGGACAGGGTGGGACAGTGCGGGGCGTGCCCCACCGAAAACGTCTGACCGTGACTGCTTTCCGCGGGGGAGCAAGCTCTCCGTTCTCTCCCTGCGAACGAACGGACCCGGCTCTGATCCGATTGTTTGGATGTTTCGCCCATGTATTATCCTGAATAGTTTCGCGGTTCCAACTCTTGTCGCCGTTCTACAGCTGAAGAGATTATCGTTACTGAATTGAGTACGCACAGAATACGGGATGTTTAGTGGTTTGAACATAGCAAACTTTTGTTTTAAAGAGATAAGTTGTTTTTTTCTAGGCTTTCTCAGAAATGGAGGCGACACTTGTATTATTAGTTTCTTTGCCAATGAAGTTTATTTGAACTTGCAATGATATTAGTGTGGGATAACTTGTCTTTCCTTACCTGTTTTGCTACGGCTAAATGAACTAGCTTGGAACGAAGTTTACTTTGTCGTCCTGAATGCTTATTTCTTTATTTCTGACTTGACATAGTACATTTTCAAAAGGTCCACTGCTTTTAGAGTACGCCAGAAACAAAAACAATGAAACTTTTAAAAATGACGATAGGGAGAAATTAGGCATTTCTCTAGATCCTAACTTGCACTGGACTAAGGGCATGTGTGAATGGTACTGCGATTCTGCCCTGAAAATGAAGAAAAAAGTACAGTGATGTTCACCAGTGACTTGGGAACACACTGAAACCTGTGCATACACCCCCACACATTTAGACACAGTAGTGGGAACAATAAAGGCTCCTTACTCTTTGCTCCATTGAATTACTGATCATCAATTCAGTTAAAGCTTGGGTAGGGATGTTTTAAAATGTGGGTAGGTTGGATTGTACTTATTCCTGTTGAGACCCTTGTATGAGGAGGCATAAATAACCATCCTGCCTTGGCACACCTTAAAGGTCATCCCCATCCTTTCTCTGGGTGATTTCTGTTTACCTGTTTACTGCTGAAAGCGCGTTTGTGGCCAAGGGGGTGTGTGCAGGGGTGGATATTGTGCGTGTGTGTGTTTGGGGAGTTGCTTATAAGTTGGATTGGAGTGAAAAGGAGGCTGTCCAGCCTTTTTACAAGGTATTTGTAAAACAAATCAGCTGAATGAATGAAGGACGTTGGTGCTGGCTGGGAAGAAACATATTTTGGGCAGTAACTTTGGGTTGTAGAGATGACTTTAAAACGGAGTTTTGGTGTTTTTGAAGGCATTCTTGTACAAATAGTAATTAAAAAATAGAACAGAACTTGTTTTATAAATAGGCAGCAAGCTATTTACAATGAATAAAGACTTCTGGCTCTTGTGCTTTAATGTGAAAGTTGTCAGACTCCAAACAGCACATGGAAGTGCTGCACAACAGTCTGGGACTGAAAGGAACTCAATATCTCAATATTGTTTATAAAACCAAATGCAGAGAAATTTTCATCAGATGTTAATGGTAACCAATCCTCTTGTTACAATAAGAAGTACCGTGGGTATGTGAGGCCCTGGAATAGCAGCTGCTGTCTGCAACTGAGATGTGGGATGCCTTCAGCAGGAAGATTAGTCCTGTGACTAACAACTGATTACTACAGTGCATGCAGGTTCCCACGTAGGTTGAAGACATTTCTCTTCCACCATAAAATCTTCTCATTCTGCTTTTCATCTGAAGTCTTATGAATGCATACACACAAATCTCAAATTTAAATCCAGTATTTTTATCTGACAGATTATGCATGTAAATGCCCAAAAAACTTTCACAGCTTAACATTTGTGGGGATGCGGGATGTTCATGGGCAACTGGACCAGAACATCTCTGTGGGACATGTGCTGTTGTAATTTATTGTTTTGGGATATAGATATTACTCAAAACTAAGAGTTCAGAACAATTTGTTTAAAATGTAAGCATTTAGGTACACGTTAACTCAATTTGTCACGAAAATGTACTTATGTTGTATTAGCCCATCATTATTTAAAGGTTTATTCTTTTAATAAGTAGTATGACTTTAGTCTTCAGCTTAAGTGTTGGAAGAAGGCAAAAGATTTGCCTGGTAAATGAACTTATGTCAGTTCAGTGTGAAGTGCTTAATATTTTTGTAGCTACACAAACATAAGTCCTGAACAACTTTTGTCAAATAATTGAAATTTTCCTTTTTGCTAAATGAGAGAAACAAGTCAGTTGGGATTGTGCTGTTGCCAAATTAATTTCAAGAGCATTTCAAGAGAGTTAAGATCGCATCAAAGAGAATGAACAGAAGTAAAATTTTCAAGGGTGCTGGATATTCATAGGAGCTGCTGGCTGACATTTGAGGGCTGATCATGAAATGTAACCTGCCATCTTTGCAGACCAGTCATACAAATATATCTTTGGTGTAAGCTGTATTTTAAAATACTGGCTGGTTAAATGATCAAAGCATGGTTAAAGGTTGATGGACGCAATACACTGCTTGTTGGCTTTTGTATTCTCATCCGCTAGTCTCCATTGTCTAGTAAGATAATAGAATGGTTCCCCTTTTCTAGTAGGTGAATGACTAAGGACATCACTCTGAAGCATAATTGACCCAAGTTCAGTCTTCTCCTCAGAGTGAGAAGATTGATGTCCTTGTGCAGAGAGATGTTCTGGCCTGAGGACAGAAGTCACTCTGTTTTTGAGGACCTGTCACTACCCTGCTGGAGCTTTCCTTGGTGGAGAAGTGGGGGTGGGTGTTTCAGGTCAGCAGCAAAGCTGCAGCTTGCTCTGTGAGGCCAGTCACCCAGAGTGCCCTCTGGATCAGGTGGTGCTCCAGGGACTGCAGGTGGAAGGGTGATGTGCTGCAGCTTCTGGCTCCCCAGATCCCAAAGTTCCATCTTGGGGTTTACTGGCATTTGCAGGGGCTTGAGGGGGGTGCCCTGTAGGAAAACACTGTACTATAAATTTCTCCTTCAAGACTTGAGAAATGTTTTGGTCATGGGTGGAGTGTCTTTGGAGGTTTTTTGGGTGTTTTTTTAAGAGACTCTGCGGGGCCTGGGGGAATTTGGAAGTCCCTGATGTGAGGAGGCAGGGGACAGAGTATGGCAGGAACCAGGCGGGCTGGCTGGTGGGTGGAAGTGTTAAAGCTGTGTTTGCAGTGGGGTGCCTGCATAGTTCATCTGCTGCTATGAGGCTGATGCCCTTGTCTCATTTTACCTCTGCTGGAGAGGGGCAGCTGTCCCCGTGGCTGGGCAGGTCCCAGGGCAATGCCAGCAGTGCCTGCTGCCCTGGGTACCCCAGCTGAGTCAGCTCTTGACGTGCTGCCAGCGCTGCCTGGGTCCTCACGCTGAGGGGTGGAAGGTACTTTGAACTGGTGTGGCTGCACTCTCAGTGGACTCTGCACCTCCTGCTCTGAGTCACAGATACCCTCTTGGGTACCACCAAGGGCTGAAATCCATGTCAGGGCTGCCTCTGGGGACTTTGAGCCCATCTTGCACCTGCTAGACACCAGTGAGTCCTGCTGGTTTGAAAATAAAACAAGAATTTGTAATCTTAGTAGTTGCTCTGTGCTGAAGGAAGCCTGTGACTGATGTTTTCAGCTCAGAACAGAAGTGCTCACATTATGTCAAGTGTATGGCCTAAAGTTAAAAACTAAAAAAGTGTTTTGAATGTAAGATTAGTTAATTTAGAAGTCCCTATGGGATGTGAACCTTCTCAAAAACTTGCTTCCTCTGCTTGTTGGCATTGCACCACCCTGGTGGACCCTCTCTAATGGTCACAGGAGAAGTAGGTCTTTTGGTAGCAGCTCATAGCTAGTGAGTGTTTGCTGGAAACCAGAGTGGGTTCTTGTGCCTGTCAAATGATGGGGTGGTCCTAGGTAGGTTTTGAAATATGGTCTGCCTAGCAGGTTGTTACCAAGATTTCTGTTCCTGAAGATTGAAGAAATGGATGAGATGTTACAGCAGTAGTTTTATAAAGTCCCTTATAACTCAGGTAAGGAGGTGAGGTATTTTTGCATTTATATATGAAAAAAGAAAAGTGCTGTTCTATAACATTCAAATTCTATCCTTTGCAATTAAAACACAGTGAAATGCTGAGTTTTCTGACTTGAGGTACTGATTTGAAGAATGAGATAACAGAGAACTCTAGCTATAGTAGGCTGAAGAGCAGTACTGCCCCTTGAGATATACTGGCTTATTGTACTTACAAAGTATTTTTGATACTTGGGTAGCATTGTGCCTTACAGTTAGTTTACAACGGGAGGTCTGATGAGTACCACCATCCAGAAGAAATATGCATAATTTCTTTCTTCTAATCAAATGCGCATGTTCTGCCATAATGCACAAGTTCAAATCTGTTCTTCTGGCCAGCTGCCGGCAGAGTCCAGAGCCACTGGAACTGTAAATACAACAGACAAGTCATTTTATGATATGAAACTGAAGAATTCAGCATTGGCACAGATCCTAGTGTGGTTGCTTTGGCTCAGTGTCAAAGCTGATGTTTATATCTCTGTTTGTCAAGCAAGATTAGTTAGCCTGGTTAATTATACACAGGAATGTATAATTTTTACTTGACAATCAGATGAGTATAAACTTGGGCATATTAACACTTGTTTTTGTTCTTCATCAAATTATTCTCAATGACTTTTGAAACTTTCAAAAGAACTACTTCTCTGAAAGAGGCACTTGGAGAATCTTTTCGATAAATTCTTCTTTCAGCAGGGACAGGGTATTGGAGAAATAGATCAATATTTCACAGACAGTAATGGACATGTCTGCAAGTGGGTTCAGAAGCATGAGAAGCCTCTAGGGAATGGTGTTTGAGTTAATACTCAGGTGTTGAAGTTGCAAGCAGCTTGAATTCAGCAGCTGTTTTGTATCCTCAGTCTTAAAAACCTGACTGTAGTGCACTGGCAAACTTATTTTATGGTAGGCAGTGGCAAAAATCTGCTGCCTTCAGTTGTGTTACACCAGGCCCTTTGGCTGCCAAGTGGCTTCTCTTGGTCCTCCTTTCCCCCTCTTGCCAGGGAAGTCTGTATCCACCCAGTGACCTTTATCACACTGTGCCAGGAGCCTGTCCATGAGCTCTACAGCCATAGTCCCAGAGAAAGGCAGAAGGTGGTTAATCCTAAGAATGAAGGGAAATGTCAGTGCTCTCAGGCAATGTAAAGATATGAATGGTCTGTTTATCCTGAGTTTTGCATGTGTTTGTGGCATCAGGGCAATTTTTTTTGTTGTTGTCTGTAGTTTTACAGTCCAGCAGTTCTTAGTGAGTCTTGATAGACTCTGGTAATTACACGGTGGTGGCAAAGCAGTGAAGTTTTCCACAGTCTCTCATACATTGGTCATGCATTTTCTGCAGTAACTTATTCATTGCTGTGCCTGCTCTGGTAGCAGTTCTTGCTGCTATCATGTCAGCTCTTAGTGCCAGGGACTTGCAGAGGTTGCCTTACTGGTGTGCTGGCCAGAGCTTGATCACTGGCAAGCCCTAAACAGGTATGTGCTACTCAGTTTGCTTTTGTGTGAGGACCCATTGCTCACTGAATGCTGGTGTGACTGTAATACAGGGCATCAAGGCCTCTGTGTATGGGAGTGTTTGTCCTTTGTACCCACGGGGATGTGTGTGTGGCATCACAAGGTGCAGTATCCTTGGGAAAGCCACTGGGGAAATGACAAGATTCAGAGTTCAGCACCTTGCCCTGCTGAGCTTGCATTTTGGGAGGGAGGAGAGCTGGCCATGGAATCACAGAATCAATTAGTTTGGAAAAGACCTCTGAGAGCATTGAGTCCACACTGTGACTGAACACCACCATGTCAACTAGACCATGGCACTAAGTGCCACATGCAGTCACCTCCAGGGACAGTGACTCCACCACATCCCTGGGCAGCCCATTCCAAATCTAATCACCCTTTCTGCAAAGAACTTCTTCCTAATGATCATTGCTATTAATATTTGTGTGCCTTTTCCCAAGGTAATTGTTAATGAATAATTCAGTCCATTTCATACAGTTCATTGCTAATAGCAGTATATGTTAAAATGGACATTGATTCTTACAACACTGATGCAGTGCAGGAAGTATGCAGTAAAAGTGGCCTGTTAGTTTGCATTAAAGATTCCAGCTGTGTTAATCCCAATGCCTTTATCTGATTTCACAGTAAACTCTTCTTTCTCTGACTTTCAAATTTATCTGGATGGTGGGTCAATGTAATTCAGTCTTTTCTTGCATGTTGCTTCCTGGCAAATTTGCTTGATTTATTACATGGAAGTATTCTCTTCCATATTGCAGAAATATTCTTTTTAATTCTTTTTCCTGAGGTGGTGGTGGAACAGTACTGCAAGTGCTTCCTATTTGTGTGTGGAAGGGATGAGAGAGGGAGGAGGTAGAACCACAATGATCCAAGCGTGTATGCATTTTTAATTAGATGAATTTTTGATGTTTCCTGAACAAACTCAATACACTTGGAAGAGATCAATACTTTTATCAAATGTTTCAAGATCACTTACTAAGACAAGGTACTTTCTTCTTTTTTTGTTTTTTTGAGGTATTCACTTTTTTCTGCTCCTCTTGCATTTGGACTGAGTTTTCCCATTGTGTAGCAGGCTGGGGGCAGGTGGTCCCTTGGCAGCAGCAGGCCCCATAGCACTCACCCGTCTTGCAGTGGATGGCTTGAGAGAAGGGGGAGGTTAGGAAGGAAAGCCTAGGAGAGGTGTTACCTGTTTTACCTCCATGAAGGAGGATGTGTGCATACCAGCTTGAGGGAATTTAAAGCACTGGGTTGGATTTGTCATGACTGTAATCCTTCTGTCACAAAGCTGGAGACTGAAACAACATTGGTAGAAAGCTGCCAACAACACACCTCCCTAAGCTTCTGTGAAAAGGCTTTATTGGTAAGGTTTATTAGTAGAGGAGTTCTTGGGAAGAGGTGTTTTGGAAACTGCCTCTGGTACCTGTGCCTATGGCTGATGGCTGCTGTGGTGGGCTCCAGGGTGAATAACTGATGCAGTGGTGCAGAACTTGGTGGGGCTTGACAGAAGATTTTGACGGATGCATAACACCATGTAACAATTTGGTTTAGACCTGTTACTGCTTTGAAAAGATGTTACAGAGTTGGTCAGAAAAGCAAGAAGGTCTCTCAGTTCAGTCAGTGACATGAAGTAAGATCTTGAAGGAGGTTCATGCCAACTAAATCATCTATTTCCCACTGTTTAAACTGCTCACGGGCACATCATCCCATCAGCACACCACTTGTGATCGTTCCTGTGAAGGATTTGGAGAGAGCTGTAAGCTCTGTTCCCCTCCATCACTCACACATGTGCATCTAGCATCTCTCAGTGACAGAAAGGAGCTTTTTCCCCTACAGTCATTTTTCTCTTGACATTGTGCTTTGATAAGATTAGTAGGTGAATAAAATTAGTGCCAACATGCCAAGCACTTAGTAGAAAGCAGTTGATTAAACAACCTACTTGTTGCTCTGATTTTTCACAAATAAAGTAATCAAAGAGATTTTTGCTGACCATAGTGGTTCCTTGGAGGCTTACTAAATGTTCATGTTTAGCCACCCAGATAAAAATGAGTAGTCTAAATGGCAGGAGTACAGCACAGCACTCTATCTGCACTGACTGGAAACAGCACAGTTTGTCCAAAGCTTTGCAGTTGGAAATGGCAGAGTAGCCATATCTTTTGCCAAACATCAGGAAATTGCATCCTGCTTTGTAGCAAAAAAGATACCCATTTTGAGTCTTGTGTCTATCTAGTTCATGTGAATCCTTTGGTCAAAATAAATAGTCTATTTTCTGTACTTTCTTTCTGGACCTGAAAATCCAAACAAGATATATGTCTGCATTTTTCCTGTCTGTAAGTCATAATATGATTAATCATTGCTTATGTGTTCTTGCACTGTAATTTTTTATACAAAGTGATAAGACAAATGTTTTTAAAGCTCTGGCTCCAGTTCAGCAATTCACTTAACTACTTTTTCTTAAAGGCAGTTTCAGATCAATGGGACTTCAAGTGCATATTCTGGTGCTTGTCAGACTATGCTAGAATATGTTTAGAAAACTGTAGGAAAAGTTGTGTATCTTGTGCCATCCCCGGTGTTTGTATAAATATTTTTGTTACATTTGAAATGCGGGTAATCTTTAATATGCTCTCCTGGGAGGCAGCAAGGATCCTCACGTGATGATATAGATAGTAATGATTTTTATCTGACCTTTGCAGCTGACTGTCTTATGGTAAACTTGTCCTAATACCGTTAACAGTAGCACTCATTCCAGTAGTGCATGCAAAGAGATAGGCAGTGTGTGGTGAGGAATGCCCTATGGAATGGGAAAAGCCTGAGTGTAAGAACAGTGGGCTTTGTGCTGGTGGAGATTGGCATGGAGCTTCCTGACTGCCTTGGAACTCCAGGGAGTGAAGAAAGCTTCTTGCATAGCCATCCACACTGGAAAAAGGAAAAGCTTCACCATAAATGCTATAACATGTCCTGCTGTTAACACATAAAAGCCATACAAGTAGATGTGCACAAACAGGAGAGAGTCCCCCAGAATATATTGATAACTCTGTTCTTGACAATATTCACTAATGTTTCCGCCTCAGTAAGTTAACTCACCCTCTGTCATCTGCTGTATGGAGCATGTGCATGGTGTCTCTGAAGCAGCCCAACAGGAAGAGTCACTGCCTGGTTCACTGTTTTACACACTTCCTCCTCATGAAGGAGCAGTGAGAGGACTTGTGAACTCTGGTCCTCATTGCCAGATTTGGTGTAATTCAACATTTCATGATGGTCAAACACGAAGTCTCAAAGTTGTGCATTTTACCAAGATATTTGATTGCATAACTTGATGTTTAACTGGTGATGTAAAGGCTCAGTGCAGTCTCACATTTGCACTGATAATTTCTTGGCAAGAGTAAAAATGTAGTTGACATGGTTTTTTTGTTTGTTTCTTTACACTTGGATGTCTGTAACTGAAACAAATATTTTTTTCTTTGCTGGCACTTGGTTAAAAGCATGTTTCACTATTTACCATCTGTAGAAGCTACTGCTGCTAGTTATAAGCTGTATTGGTACAATGTTTTGGCTGCAGTTAGAAAAGGCTCTAGCTGTGCCAATGCTGACCAGAGCTACAGGCAGACACAGTACCTGCTTGACCCTCACACTGAAAAGGGCATATGTAACCCTAGAGCTCTGCCTTCCCCTCCAGTATCTGTCCTGCCTTCCCCCTCTGTGCTTCCCACCACAGAGGTGTATTTGTAGCCCATATCTCTAGCAAAGCCAACTGCAGGGTCCCCACCAGATGGGTTCTTACCCCTGCTCTTAGCACAGCCTGTCATGCCTATGCAGCCACAATCTCCATCTCCATCCCAGGGCAGAGACAGGGATGAGGGCTGCCTCTCTGGCTGCCCAGGCAGCTCTACCCTGGGAGAGCAGCCTCTGCCCAGCCTCCAGCTTGGCTCAGCCTTGCCTTCCCCTGGGGTGGCTCTGAGTATGTACTGCTCTTGTCACACTGGCTGCCACAAGAAAGATTATAGAGAGGAAGAGGAATAAGGAGGGGAGTAAGCCAGAAAGAACGCTCCAGGCTTTCTGCATCCTCAGGAAACATCCTGAAGTCACACCAGAGAGTCTGCCTCCCTTGCTCAACAGTTGCAGTGCTTCCTGCAGAAACTGCCTTAGATGCCACAGAACATTATTGCTCTGAGACTCAGTCCTGAGCTCGGCCTTGAGAAATCTCCCAAGGGCTGCTGCTTCAGTGAGTTGTGGTGGTGGGAGTGACTGGGTAAGGTTCCAGAGGGGGCTGCAGCAAAGCAGAGCAGCAGGTGCGAGCAGGCTGAAACCTGCCAGGCATGGATGTGTCCCTGTGCAGGGCCACTGCCCCAGCAGGAGAGTTGAAGCCTGTGTCAGTGGCCACAACAGAGCTGGCCTTTAGCTTGGTCTCTTCTGTCAGGTGGTGGCAGCATAAATCCACGGGAGACACTTGACCAGTGGACAGAGGGAAGTGGGAATTCAGCAGTCCGTGTTCAAATCCAAAATCTAATGTTGTCCATGTTGCTAATGAGCAGACTTCCTTGTTCAGGAGATGAGAGCTTTTGTGGATATCTCTGAGACATGCAGATGTAAGGCTGGCAGTCAGTTTGTGGTGTGTGCATGTCTGTCTGTGCGTGCTTGCTTTGCTCAGAGTTGCTGAGTGTCTGTCCACACGTACCTTAGTGGTGTAAGTACCAGCTGTGTACGTGGTGGAGAGAAAAGGCACTAAAACACTTAAGAAGATTTATTTGGTTTTTTTACCAATGGGTTTTATTGCCTAGCTTTAGAACAGGTGCACAGTTTGATTATTACAAATTTCCCTTGAATCTGAATATCTTGTTTCCCTTCCTGCATGGAAGGGTGGTGTGCCACTGAATACACATATATCCACTTTAACTGAGAGATTACACTGCTGTAAAGTGCACCTGTAGACAGAGCAGTACAACTTTATGTGCAGGCAAAGCTTTAGAGGTAAAGACCATGTTATTGAACCATAGTAGAGATTGTTTCTGATGGTAATTTGTTATAGATAATTTTAATGGGTTTTACACTTAATTATTCATTCAAAATCTTATGCAGGATACTGTTATCTAGGCAAGTCCTCTGTAAAGGTATGGGTGAGCAAAAGATGTGTGGGTAGTGAGTGAGATGGCTTCCTTCCAAAATTAACATAGGAGATAACTGGTCTCATCAATTAGCATTAATTTGGTTTTACTGCTGTGATAACAAGCACTTAAGAACGTTGATCTCTCTGTTTATGCAGCACAGCGATTGTTAGCAGCCTCAGGAGCCCAGATGGCTCTGACAGGGAGGACCCTTGAGGCGTATTTGGGGTACCTGCCAAGTGTGGTGGTGCTTCTCTGAACCCTGCGTTCCTCTCTGGCAGTGAAGGGTGTTTTTCACTGAGCCAGAGGGGCAAAGGAAAACATCTCCCCCAGTGTGGTGCTGCCTCTGCTGTGGTGGGATCGTGTGGGGTCACAAGAGGCACCCTGGGTGGGGCCTCAGGACTGTTGTTGGCAGCTGGGGCCTCCTGTCCCCTTGGCACACCAAGGTGGTGGCTCATCACCTCTGCCTGCCAGCCTGTCCAGGGCTGCCCTGATGAGCTCACGGGAAGGGTTTCAAGTGCTGCATACCAAATGTGAGCTGATAAAAGTCTTGTGGGCTCTGCTGCTCACTTGCCCTGGGCCCACAGGCTAAAAATAAATGGGTAATAAAAAGAAAAGGATGTTGGCAGCTCAGGCAGCTCCAACAGCAGCAAAAGTTTGGCTATGTTGTGGCTGTCTTTCCTGACCTTTATTAGTGCAACCACAAGAGCATCAAAATATGCAGTTATTTAAATGTTGCAAATAAAAAAGTGGTGTAATCCTCTGAGTGACTAGTAGCAGAACTGAAAAGGTCTGACTTGCTGATGAAGGATGAAAGGCTGGAATATTTCAGGAACTGTGAGGTTATCTTCCTACCCCACAGATGAGGAGTGTTCCACCCTCAGAGGATGTGTGTGCTGGTTACCAGGCTTTTATTCCCTGCTGAGAAACTGAACATACAGGGACAGTCCTTACAGATTTCCTTAATGAGCTTGCACTTATTTATGAATTTGCCTTTCTGCGGGGGTGGTGCTTGTCACCACGTCCCCCAGGGCTCATTACAGGGGATGCTTTCTCCATCTGCATCAATTGCTTGGGATGCTTTCTCATTAGTGCAGCTTGGCCAGGTTTGGTTCTTTGGGGAGAGGAGGGGACTGAAAGAGTTTTCTGGGTGATGAAAGAGGGCTTCAGCAAAAGGCAAAAATAATCCTAAATGTAATTAGGCATCATTTTTTTTTTTTGAAGTATGGGAGATAAGCCTCTGTGTCTGTGTTCGCAGCGCAGGAGGGAGGGACAGCCCAGTAAGAACGAGAGGCGAGAAGCGCCTGTGCGCCGCTGCCTGTGTGGGTTCCCCGTGTGTGAGGCGCTCTCTGGAGCGGAGTTTGCCTCGCTGTGTGCCGCTGCCTGTGTGGGTTTCCCGTTGTTCCCCCAGGCCGTGTGTGAGGCGCTCTCGGGAGCGGAGTTTGCCTCGCTGGCCGTGGCCTCACGCTCCGCACGTAGCACTGTCGCTAAGCCATCACCCCGCTGGCCCCCAGCCAGCGCTCCCCGGCGCAGGGCGGGCGGTCTCTCTAAACTCAACAGCCTTTATTGATACATCCACGCACTGCGCATGTTTACAGCTGCTAATTGGAGAATTAATCTGAATATCCTTGACTGAACTAATTCACTGGCAATAGCCTTTCAAGTTCGAGGTCCTGCCGTGCTGGTGTGCCCGCTCTGCACAGCGCTGAGCGCCTCTGGAGCGGCGCTGTCGCCGTGTGCGTGCGAGGCACAGCGAGCGGTGACAGCACCGACCAAAGCGTGGTTTTAGGTCAGAGCAGGATGTAAAATAAGAATCTTGTCTGATTCTGTGTTTGCAGAAGACGAGAGAAGCACTTGAAGTAGTGGAGAAAAGTGTTAATTGGCATGCACATAGGCTTATTTAGATTTTTTAAGCATACAAGAAAGGAGGCTAATTGTTTTAATTACTACAACAGGCAAAGATGCTCGTTGCAAGGACAGTTGTGCTCCTATGGCAGTTTCAGATTTGTTTCCTTTACTTTCAGTGTTCTGTTTTCTCCTTGCTGTGACCAGAGGCTGAATACAGATAATTTGGATGGTGGTCTGAAAGCAGTGTTAGTTTCCTTGGCTTTTTAAAAAATGTGAGCCATGTAGACAGTATTCAGTGGTAAATGAATGCCTGGAACTCTCTTGCCCTTGGAAACCTGGAGAACTACTTCCATGGTCAGATCCTTTCAGAGTTTCTGAATTGTCCCTTGACTTTAGGATCCTGTAGGATCCCAGGAGGTATCCAGCAGTGGGAACAGCTCAGCAGAGTTGCTGCTGTATCCAAAGGCTGGTTCCCAAATGCTCTCTGCTCTCTCGACACTTGCAGGTGGCTGCTGCCCACATGAGGCACGGCTGTTTCCTGCCTTCCCATTTCACAGTGGCACTGCTCTGGCAGCCAGCTTGAACTTGAAGGGCATTCAGATTTATTTCTAAGTGTGTGTTCTGTTAAGGAAAAAAAAAAAAAGTAGTCACAGGCTGAAACAGTCCTTCATATTAATGGGCTATGAAAAACTAAGTTTTGTTGCCAATCATAAGGAAAGCTTCTTAAGCGCCATCACGGATTCATTTAACAGGGAGCTCATTTTTAAAGCAGCATCAATCTGTGATCTGTTTTCCTTACAGACACCTTCCATAAGATTTGAGAGCTTATTAGAGGCTCCTTGAGCTACGACTAGATAACATGCCAATCACCAACAGCTGTGTGGCATGGAGGTAATCCATGAACAGAGCTTTCATGGGTAGTTCTTTTTTTCTACCCTTAGTTCTTAAGAGAAATTTAACAAGAGGGGACAGTTTTCCATCATACAGTAATCAGAATATTATCAGGTAATAAAAGACTTCTGGTTGGTAAGCAAAAATAAATCAGTGTCTTAGCATCTTCTTCCTGCAGATGAGAGAATAGTCTTTCCCACAATTCCCATCCTCAGGTTGTTTCTCAAAAAATTCTTTTAAAAAGTCCTTTTATGTACCTGTAAGCAACAAGCAAGCTGTGGTGCTTTCAAAAGACTAAAAAAATAAGAAAGGAGAGATGAGGTTTCAGCTCCTGGAGGATCTGAATCTAATGATCAGGCTTGCATGTAAGCAAGAAGCAAGTACCAGACCACCTGGTGAAAGTGCTGTCCATGGAAAAAGGATTTTTTTACACAGTTACAAGTAATAGTTTGATTGAAGACTGGTAACCAAGTTATGGTGAGGAAATGAGGGACCAGTTTCTCATGCAATATGAGAAAAATGCTACTGAAGCCCATTTCATGTGTTGCTTGATTGAAATTAGCAGACTTTTACTCCCTCTTGGAACTGGTGATTCCCTTTCCAACAGGCATTCAGCTAATGTTTCTGATTTGTTGGTGTTTCAACATAATTTTTTCCCCTCTGTTCCTTCCCATCTCTATAGAGTATAAAGTTAGATCAATGTTCCCAGTTCATACTTCAGTATAGTAGTTGAATATTTTAACTTTCATAAACTCAAATAAACTAATATTTAATAATGTTCATGAATATTTTATACTTAACCATTATAAGCTGTGCAGCACAAAACACTTAGGTGCAATTGGGTGCAAAAGGAAATTACTTAATACCCCATAGTGTTTATATGTCAGTCAAGCCTCAACTGAGAATCTCCTGCCTTTGATCATGAAATGTCAGACTACTCCTGTTGTTTTAATGTAGAGCATGCTGGGTGCTTTTCCCTTTCTGGACGTAAAGACTGTGCACATCTATGAACTAGAATCAGGTTGAGCACAATACACATTCAAAACTAAGACAATCAGGTGAATCCTGGTAGTCCTAATACCCTAGAGGACTGATCAAAAGTGATTTTTGTTTGCCCTCAAGTTCAGACCTGAGAACCACATATTGGGCTGAAATTTGGGACCTTCTGACCTGGTGTCTCCACTGCTTCCTATTAAGCACTGTTCGTTTCCAGCTACAAACATCTTCTAGCAGAGATATTTTCTGAAATATCAGAAAATAGTTCCATGTATCAGGCTGCTCTAGCATTGCTTATTTTGTAAATCATGTCTCACAGCATGATCCTGGCCATCAGCTAAGAGAATTTGTTTTTCTGCTTGCTAGAAGCACTGGGAGGTAGGGAAAAATCCTCTCAATGGAACAGTTGTTTTTTATCTGCCTTCAAACTTTACTAGTGTCTTGCAGTTTGACTTGCAGATTTCTCTGGCTGACTTGAGTGTAATACTTAGGCTGAATGATAGATAACTTATTTCTGCAAGCTTCTGTGCAGTGTGGAATTTACTGACGATTCATGGGTCCTTCCTAAAGCTGGTAATTGCTGCTTGTTTAACTTGTGGTTGATTTGCACCCTCTTGGGAAAGCTAACATCCCTGAAAATGACAGGGCAGAAGCTTTAGTTTTGATGATTCGCTTTTCATTTTCCAAGTTTTGTAGGTTTAATTTATGACTGTTGACTAGACTACCAGAGCATTGGTCTTCATGGGGTGGTGTGTGTGACTCCAAAGGCATGCATCTGGGTATGAGTTTTTAACTATTCAGCTGTAATGTAAGACAAACTCTTCTTTTTTAAGTTAAAAAAGGGGAGTGTTGCAGAAATTTTCTGAGTGCTTACACTGGGAAGTTAAGCCAACCAGCAGCCATTGCAATAGATTGTATTGGAAAAGAAGAAATGTTAGGTACATTCCTGCTCATCACTGCGTGCTATAGTAAATTTGATTGGTTTAGGTTTGAAGATCGTTAATGAAGAGAGGAGTTGCTTCCAAAAATGGAGTGTGCTCTTCTGGACACAATAGCCAAAAGTGTAGGAAACATTTTTAACTAACACTCCATGTGCACACCTGGTAAATGGTTTGATTATTGTTATCGAGCCTCTGGCTTTTGTAGCTGGACTGTGCACTAATCTGACAGATACCAGTGTTCACAAATTACCTAAATTAAGTCTGGGTCACGCATCTCATCTCCTGTTTCTTGTTTGCTTTAAATGATTCCAAAAGTACTGCTAACAGCTGGAATCCCTGCTGAGGCCAGCTTGATCTGCTCTGGAGCTGCTCCAGCCATTGCTCTGATAAAGCTTCATATCATTTCAACAGTCTCTAGGAGGACCAGAATGATTTCCCTTCATTGTTTAAGGTTTCATTCAAATATTCGCTGTGCCAGGAAAAAGGATATTTCACTTCTGCTTTTCTTCTTTTGCTACTGCTACTAGAAACTTTTTTCTCTTTGCTTTTCTGAAAGTTAAGCTATAGTGTGGCCCATGCTTTAGGATTCTGTGGGAATTGTTCCACTTAATCTCCAGGGATGGAGTGTTGCAGTTGCAAAAGGTGCACACTGTAAATAAATAAATTATGCATCAATGCTGGAGACAAAGCACATGTTCTAAGAGAACATATTATGTGGGGGAGGCCAGGGGAAACTCTGGCCTTTTGCCTAGATTTCCATAGTAAATAAAGCACCTAAATCCCTTTCAGGGTCTGCAGTTCAGTAGCTTTTTGTTTGTGGCGTTAAAAACAGTAGTAATATTGGACTAATTTTTAGGCAGTTCAGTAATCTTGGAGTAATGTCTACTCTCCAAAGAGAGACTTAAGGCCACCATAATTTTGTGTTGTACATTGACTTAAAATGAGGTACTGTTGGCCAGTGAGGTTGCATTCCTGTCATGCATCATCCCCTGGTGTGGTGAGCAGGGCTGTGCTGAGCTGGCACTGCAGGTGACCATGCCCCTGTGCCACATCCAGCTCCAGCACTGCCCTCCTCCCTGCCCCTCTCCTTGGTGCTCTTAGCTCTCACGGTGGGTTGGGTTTACAGGGAAAGGTTTTGGTAGCTGAGAGCCCATCAGGGTTTTTTTGTGAGAAGGTGCCAGAAGCTTCTGTGTCTGACAGAGCCAATGCCAGCTGGCTACAAGGTGGACCCACTGCTGGCCTAGTAGAGAACTTGGGAGTGAAGTTGAGCTTGGGAGGAAGGGAGGGATGGGGGGAAGGTGTCTTAAGGTTTGGTTTTATTTCTCACTATCTTACTCTGATTTGATTGGCAATAAATTAAATTAGTTTCCCCAGCCTGCAACAGGTACTGGTGGGTGATCTCTTCCTAGCCTTATGAACCCTTTTATTACACTTTCCCCTGCTCAGTTGAGGAGTGGAGTGATTGAGGGGCTTCAGGGGCACCAGGGTCATGCTTCCCAGTGTGTGAAGATCCTGTTTTACACAAGGTTGCTATTTTAATTGTTAGACCTGATGCAGCTCACGGCATGTGGGATGGGTGAAGGTGCCCCTGCATGAGGTGCTGTGCTAGTAACTGGGATGGGGAATGCACAAGCTGGGTTATCCCCTCCAGTGAGGGCCCAGCTTCCTCAGACCATTATTAGATTGCAGATACAGCTGACTTGTGGTTTCCACCAGACTTATGCCCTTAACATGTTTCGAGCACTGAGCTGTAGACCAGCCCTTACTGCTGTTATCAGGCTGATAGTGAAATGTAGTGCAGCTCTGGAGCCATTTGTTACAGCAGAATGACAACAGAGCAGACAGGATCTACAGCAAGGCATCTACCTGACTGCTAGGTGTATGGAAGAGGGCTTATTACTTGGAATTAAAAGTATTTGCTTTTGTTTAGCATAATGTCCTGACCCTGCAGGCCACTAGTCTGTCGGCACCTTTGGCCTGAGGTGTGGAGAGCGGGCCCTGGGGCCTTACTGCTGCCTGCAGGTGCTCTTCTAGTGCTTGTTGTGTGGAGGAAAGTTAATTCATACGTGGCTGACTCCTGTGGATAGGTTTTGTTCTTGGTAGCAGAGGTTTTGAGGATCCACTGTGCTGGCTGGCAGTAGCTTCTGTGCTGGTGTTTGTTGGCACAGTGAAATTTCCTTGTTGATGAAACCAGCATGTGCTGTACGGTACCTGGTCATGTCCCATGAGAACAGCATGCCTTTCACATGTGCTTGGAAGAAGAAAACAGGAATTCTGGGGTTCCTAGATAAAAATTTCTTAGAAAAGCCTATACTGTCAATCTCCAACTATTGATTACATTATAAATTGTGCATATCAGATCATTGGAGCAGGTCATGCAAAAGGTGTACAATCATATCCTCATTCTGTGGCACAGGCGTGTAAAATACTGTTATATGTGAAGTTAGGGTTTTATTGTCTGAAAGGATGGAAAAGTAGGTGGGTAAAAAACTGATTGGATGACTGGATTGAAGGGTCGTGGTCCATCAGACCTCCAATAGCTGGAGGCTGCTACGAAATGGGGCACCACAAGGATCTGTCATGGGACCTGTTGTGTTAAACACACATCTTTATTTATCAGTAACCTGAAACAGATGGCAGAGTGCGCTCTTCAGCTGTGCAGAAGACACCAAACTGAGAGGGACCAGTTGATGCCCTTGGGGGCAAGGCTGCCACTCAAAGGAAACCAGATAGGCTGGGGAGACAGGCCATCAGGAGTCTTATGAAATTAAATGTGGGCAAATCTGACTCCTGCCCTGGGAAGGAGGAGCCCCTTGCAGAGGTACAGGCTGGGGGCTGCCAGAAGCTCTGCTCCCCAGGGGAACCTGGGAACCCCCAGCCCATCCTGGTGGACAGTGAGCTGAACTTTAGCATGTGGTGTGCTCCATGCACAAGTTGTTTATGGTAGCACCGCACACAGATTGAGGAGTGATAATTGCAGAACCCACATCTGAACACTATCTGCAGTTTTCCAGCTGAACTTAGTCCATCATTTCCCATTACTCTTGCTGCTAATTACTGGCAAGCAATCTGGAGATGTCAGAGAGTAGGAACAAGACCTCTATTGCAACAGCTTTAGGGGTGATCAGTATCACTGCCAAGTAGCCCCAATAGTGATGAGTGACTGAGACACTGAGTGAAAGATCTAGTACCCTACCAGCAGTCTCACCTGATCTTGCCTGCATTCTGCCTAGGCTGCTAATTAAGTCAACCAAGTTTAATATGTTTTTACTGTAAAAACCTTTTAAGACCTGTTGATTGCCGTGTGGTTTGGAGTAATTCATATTAGGCTTATCTTATCATTCAAGACGAAATTTAAACCATGAATTAAGTGATTGTATCAGCAAGTCTGAAGATGATCAAAGAGAGAAATGCTCTGAAAGCTATTTGGTTAGTTTGGCTCAGTCCATGAAAGCAAACATGCACTGCCCTGTGCAAACACAGCACAAAGGAGCTGCAGCTTTTTGCACACTTTGCTCTATGGAGTTTTACCAACACCTCCTGGGGACCACTCACTTTGAGTTGCACACGGGGGTGTACATGACAATGACTGGAAGATATGAATAGAGGAGGATGGTGGTAGTAAAGCACGACATCCTGGGATGCTTTCTACTTTCATTATGACTGGAAAATCTGCTTTGCAATGACTGCTTATCTGTAGAAACCCAAGCAAATTTCAGCTGAAACTGCCTCAAAGTCACGTAGCTTATAACAAGCTTGTACCATGCATACTAGTGCTCTAGTTTCACTTTTTTTCCCTTTTATTTTAGTGTATATGTTGTGAATTATAAGGGTATTTATTTTCCAGTTTTGAATTTCACACTGGCTGAGCTGTCCTGTGAAAAATACTTGTGCAAAAATACCTTCAGGTGATGTCTGCTCTAGGTTTTGGATTGATAATCTGAAAAGTAGTGAGCCAAACTGGTGGTGGGAGGATGCTTAGCAAATTAAAACTCAAGGTTGTTATCTTGTAGAATTAATTATTTTACAATCTGTATGTTTCAGGCTATGGTTGCTTGCTATCCTGGAAATGGAACTGGGTACGTTCGTCACGTGGACAATCCAAATGGTGACGGGCGCTGCATCACCTGTATTTATTACCTGAACAAGAACTGGGACTCCAAGGTGAGTAAGCCATGGGGTTGAGACACAACAGGAAGAAAAAGCTACTTCAGAAGCAGAGCTCTGGAGCTGTCTGTTGTTTCTGTGAACTCTGATGAACTTCTGAGCCGCTGGTCCATTCTTCATCTCTTCTTCTTTTTTTTTTTTTTCTGTCTGTTTTTGGCAATGCTTTGGAAGTAAGGATGTGAACCGCTTCCTTATCGTCCTCTCTCTCATTCTGCACACATACTGTTGCTATAGGATAAAGCTGTAAGCACTGGCCTGTATGCTCTTAACACTTTGTTTAGAGGAAGCAGCAGAAAAAGAAAATCAATTCACTACAGAATAAGTGGATTGTGGGAGCAGAGTAAAATGACAGCCCAAATTTGTGACTTTATCATTCTTGATACTTCAGGCTAACCTGCAGAAGATATTCAGGCAGTTCCCTTTTCTTATTTATGAAGCAGTGGGGCTTAGGAAGAGGAACAAACATGGTTTGATTCCACCAGTGGGTCTCTTGACTGGATAGAACTCTTGTTCCTGCCTATATTACTATAAAGCAGTTAAGTCACCCCTGAATGGGCCATACTATTAAATTAGAAACAAAAGAGGAGTTTGTAAAATTGCAGAATGTCTCTTTTCAAGTCTGTTTTCTGTTGTAATGCCCCACAAATGTTCATGAGGGTTATCACTTGAAAATTGTGCAATGTTGTTTGCTTCTCTAACCTCTTTTTAAGCCAATATGCTCTTTAAGAACAGGTAAATACTATGAACCCTAATAAGCGAGTTCAGATACAGAGACAATGTGATTGAAAAATGCAGTGTTGCAGAAAAGCACATCTTGTTACAGAGAGTATGACAGTGAAACATCTCAATGTAATACAATGAAGGAGGAGATGTGGGAGGAAATGCAAATATCCAGTTTATTTTGTGCATTGCACCCTTACCCAAATAGTGGGGAGGCACCCAAGTGAGCACCAAGAAAAGCTAACTGAAATTCAGGGCACTGATGGAGTTTATTATGTAGATGTGGTGGTGATTTTATGTAAGTGTATGCTGGAGGACATGCTATATAAGAGTATAATAGTACTGGGCTTTGAAAAGAGCCATATGCTTTAAACCTGGCTTAGCAGTTTCTCACTGAGGTCTGCATGTGACGTGGAGGTACCACGTCAGGTTGGTGCTGCACTGCACTCTGTGATGCAGCATTAAAGTCTCCAAAGAGCACTCTAACAGCAGCAGGATGAGGCAGGGTTCATCTTCATCTTTTGAAGTTTCTGGAGTGTGTGCAGATCACCAGACCTTTTTCCTGAAAATCGTGGCACGTGGAAAGACAGGAATTGTATGGTAGAGAAACGAGGCTGTGTTATGAGTAGGGAAAATGGTGGCTGGGATCTATAATGCATTTGAGAAGTTTTACAAATCTAACAATAAAACAGACTTCACTCTTCCTGAGGTGTAGAATTTAAC
Source organism: Melozone crissalis (assembly GCF_028551555.1). Taxonomy (NCBI): domain Eukaryota; kingdom Metazoa; phylum Chordata; class Aves; order Passeriformes; family Passerellidae; genus Melozone; species Melozone crissalis. The sequence continues at coordinate 31,316,973 of NW_026535796.1, read as the reverse complement.
TCCTAAGTGATCAGGCACGTTGTCTGAAATACTGTGAGCAGTATCTAAGAAGAGTTGAGCAGAGAGCATGATCTCAGACTGGTCAGGTAGAGCAGCTTGTGGTATTCACTGGTTCTAGAAATGTGACTGGAAGCTCAGAAGTTTCCCAGTGTTTGCTGCAGGGCTAGTGTTACCTTTATCTTGGTTCATTTGCTTTAGACAGAAGCTTAAGCTGAAACATTACAGACTGGTAAAACAAAGTGGCCAAGAGACACAGTAAGGTTTTCCAGTGTTGTCACGTAGGTGTCACATTTATCATTAGATGTTTATTCCCCATTTGTTAGGTGTGGAGGAGAGAGAAATAAGTTATTTTTCATGTGAATGTGTGGCTGTTTATATGTGCAAAAAACCAATCTTTCCTTTTCTTTCAGCTGCATGGTGGAATTCTTCGAATATTCCCGGAAGGAAAGTCCTATGTAGCAGATGTTGAGCCGATTTTTGACCGATTACTTTTTTTTTGGTCAGATCGAAGGAACCCACATGAAGTCCAGCCTTCTTATGCAACCAGGTAAGTAGCATATTTAATATTGGTTTTTGGCTAGGAAAAACCCCAGAGCATCTCTTCTACCAGTATTTTAATCCAAAATTATGGCCATCATGTTTAAATACATGTGCATAAAAAATAGACAGATGTTGAGTGAATTTCCTGGTTTTGAGTCATTGGGAATTCTCTCATTAAGTAAGGAGGAGCAAGCTCGAATGATACATTTCCTCATGTGTTGGAAAAAAAGGCCCTTAACCATTAACAGGAGAAATCTTCCAAGCTGGGCATAGCTATTTAGCTGGGAGGTGCTGGGTTATTCTTTTGCCCTTGTAGCACTATAGGGATTGTTGGGGCTACCATCTGTCAGCAGCCTGTGAAAAGCTGATGTGACGCAGGGCAGCCCCCAAGCTGCCTACAGGCCTCTCAGAACAGAAAAACATGCAAAGGTCTGGAAGCTACTTTTGCCCTCTGTTACCAGGGGCCGTGCTCTCTTTTGTGCCTCCAGCAGAAATTCTCACCTATATTTCTATCTGACTTGTTAAAATATGCACTAAAATGCTGTCTGTGTTTGACTCTAAAGATGTGTCACTTTCATTCTACTTTTTTAGTCTACTAATCCAGTTTTGTTTTTGCTTTCTCCATGAGCATAAAAGTGCAGTGCTGTATTTTAATATCAAAAGTGGAAAGACATGCAAGATTTCTTTCTTTTATAGATATGCCATGACCGTGTGGTATTTTGATGCCGAAGAAAGAGCAGAAGCCAAAAAGAAGTTCAGGAACTTAACTGGTATGATTTTTTTATAAATGTTCACTAGAAAGAATTTAATGCATTTTGGTATTTCCAGAGTCAGAGATAGACCAGAAGTGGTTCTGTAGCTACAAGCATATGTCATGCATATTTAGGAAGCTTTTTCTCCTGTTATTGCTAGTCAGTTATTTTATGCAGGTGGAGAAGTTGTGACAGGAGATCAGGCCTGGCCCTAGAATCCCTGATGAACAAAATGGGGAGAATGGGAGAGACAGTTTCTGATTTGTGTCCCAAATGACTGACATTTTTTTCCTACCCTAGGTGGCTACTCCAACCACAGGGAGTCAGCTCTTCTTTTGTTATTTGGGAGGTATATTTTGCCTCCTCCAAACCCTGTTTAGTACTCTGTTTGGACTTTGACAGACAGTTTAATAATTGTGTTCTCTAAATGTTCTGAATGAATAGGGTCTCCTGTATTAGTGAAGGGCAGAAGCCCACAAAGGGGTGACCCAGCTTTCTAAAGGCTGCCACCCTGCACTGCTGCAGTAATGGCATTTGAGTCACAGACTGAGTTGTCCAGGTGTGTTCCAACACCCTACCTCTGACCATGATCTAAGGGTTGCTGTTCAGAGCAGTTTAAGATCTGGTCTTCAGGGGCTGCCTCCTCAAAAAACAGTGTGGAGAGCACTTGTCCTTTTAAAAATATGTGCAGCTGGGCAAAGTTGTAATTAGTCAAATGATTTTCAGAAGAGACTGTTGTCATCTCTCTAGCTTGTATGGAAAGCAAATACTGCTTTCACCCTTAAAGAGGATCATGAAAAAGGGGCCAAGAGGCTGTGGGGGAAAAGTATTACTGATCTAGGGTCTCCGAGTTTATTGGGTTACTTAAATATTGCATGCATAATCTTCAATTTGAACAGGAAAAATGTATAAGATCTTTGTGTGACTGTCCTTGTTAACATGCTGTGGTATCATGTAGCAGTTCAATCCACATAGTGGATTCATGGCATGATTCTGAAATGTGAAGTATTGTCCATTGAAAATAAATCAGTTTTTTTCTGTTTCTGAGTTTTCAGATGAATACAGTCAGAACCCCCTGGTTTAACCACTTCTTGTCTTTTTTTTCTTTTTGATGTAGATGCGAGGAAGAGAGAAGCACCTCTTAATGAAGACTAATCAACTGCTCATGAACTCTTTGTGAGGAAATAAGATCCCAAAGATGACTTCCATTTCCAGCAAATAAGGGCAAAACATTTTTATGCACAAGTATGCACCGGTGGTGTCTAGCACGTGCATCTTATGCTGATGGTACTTAAGGCAGCCTCCTGTCATGCTGCATCTGGTAGAAGAAAGACTTGTTTGCTCTTTGCTTTTTGCTGGAAAAAATAACCAGGGTTAAAAAAAAAAAAGAGTATGTGATACTCAAGCCTAGTGGTAGTGGCTCAGCCAATTGGCTTTTGATCACTCTTGTAACTAAGATAATGGTCATTGGAACTAGTGGTAAAAAACTGAGTCTTATTTGCACTTTATGGGGAAAAAAGTTCTAGTTAAATGGGAAGAAGCCTTGCAAGTTTAAAATCAGTTGGCAGACTGCTGACAGGCACAGAGAGATATTTGACAGGAGAAATTAAATTGGATGTTTGTAGAGCATTTTACAGTCTGTCCCAAATGGACCTGTTGATGTATTGTTCATCATTTTGCTGTGCAGAACATTGGTTCAGCTCTTCAGAAACATGATTTCCCAGATGTTTGTCTACACAGTTGTTGCATTTTCTGGATTTTGTTTGCTCTTCAAGAGGCACATTCTAGCTCTGTAGCTGTACTGCCCTTTCTGTCCCAGGACAGAGGGGAAAGTAGTTATGCATCTGTTCACACTTCATAAAACCATTATTTTTTCTGTTTTGCGCAGGATGGGTTGTATGTGTTCTATTTTCACAGTTTGGTAAAGCAGCTGTTTTCTCCCAAAAATCTGGTAAACTTGAAAGGCTTATGGCACACAATGCATTGGCCCTTAAGACCAGTGATATGTAAAGAAGTATTTGCTTTGTGACTTCTCCATCTGCTGTGTTCTGTGTGACATAGATATGAATCTGAAAGGGAAAGATATGTCTGGCAGTCTGACAAATATATGATAAATAATGGGTAACTTAGACCTGGTTTTTACGCTACATATTCTTAGTGAACACACTTGTTTAATTTTGCATGCATATGTAATTTGAATGAAACTGCAATTCTGTTTCAATTGATCTGTGATGGCAGGTAACTACTGCTGCTGTGCCCAGGCTGTGAGATCAGAGTTATTCAATGGCAAAGCACACATTTTTTCCCTCCATTATTTTTTTAAACTTATTAGACTCAGTGAGTAACTGGTCTACTGTCTAAACTTCTACAACCAGCACTTACTATGCAGTTCAGAATAGCTCTTAATGAAGCTGGGATCTGGCAGTGGATGTATTTATCACTCACACTAATTGTTCTCAGCCTAATACACTCACTTGCATTCATTTTTATCTCGTGCTGTCAGTGTGTATGTCAGACCCTATTAAATGTTCCAAATAGATGCCCCCTTCAGTGTCCCATATTTTCCTGTGCCACCTGCCCATGCTGGGGAAGGTGGTGTGTCTGAACCTCTGGCCCCTGCATGGCTTCCCCACACTCTGCTGCATTGTTGTGCTGTGATGGGCTGCACTTGAGCTAGGGAATGGAAAAGTTGTGTGCAATGGCAGTTATTAAATGTCAGTGACAGGTAACAGCTGCATAGGACAGAAGTAACTTTTATGACTTAAAAAATGATAATAGAAAATGGAGTATTTTTTAAAGCTGTTTTGTGTCTTAAAGAAAAGCTGAGCATCCTTCAGCCTGCCCATGAATGCTGAATGTAAATACAGCAGTGCTAATTCTCTCTGGCTTCTCCCAGAGATCCAGCTAAGGTTGTATAGGCCTGAGCACTGTGCACCCCAAAAGAGGAGTATGAGGGAACATGTGTGACTAATATCTTTACCACTAGAAAACGACGAAGAACATGATAAATGTTCTTTAATGTTAAGAAAAACATTATTCTACTACAGTTGATTCTAAGTAATACCAGAGACTTGAAGGAAACTTAGCGATAACTTGAAATTCTCATTCTAAAATGTTCATGTGGGAGGGGAAAGAGTTTGGGTCTTGCTTGAGAGAGGTTATCCTTTGAAATGTGAGAGGTGTTGGAGAAGACAGCATTACTATTTACAGACGGTGATGGAATACACCTATTCAAAGTTAATAACAGCACATAAATTTGAAACTCTTACATGATTTAAAAGGAGGAGAATCAGAGCAGAGGAAATACTGCTTTGCCTCTAGAAACTGTAACCTTAAAAATGAACTAGAAAGCATTGTTAGTACACATCTCACTGGAGCCTGGAACAGTGGGAAAACAATGTGGTGGAAGGGGAAAAGCTTTGTGTAAGGGCTGAAAAGGGAAGGTACTTCAGTTATCACTGTTGCTACCACCAGGTTTCTACAGTGGTCAGCAACGTGTGGTGAATGGAGCATGGAGCAGTATGGTTGCATTTATTGTAAATAAATACATATTTTATTTTTTTGTGAAGATCTTCCTCATCTATATTACATACATAGAAGACAGAGCAAATTATTCTGTGGCAGGGTGTGTTGTCTTTATTAACACTTGTAATCAAGTGCAAAAACAGTTGAGGGCTTGAGAGCTTGAAACCAATTCCTCAGTCCTCCATTTCAGGTCTCTACTCTGTTTTCAGTGGGATGATCTCCTTGAAGAAGCTGTAGTTTAATTGGGGGTGGGGTGTAGGGGGGTGTTGGTCATGTGTGACATACACATAGAGAGGGTATTTCAGAGAGGCCTTTTCCTTGTGTTCTGTCTTCATACAAACTGTTTGAATCAAATGGCTAAACAGCACTTGTCAGCCAGTTGTGAAAAGGAATGCTTTCTCTAAGGTATTTAACTTTGAATCCTCCAAAAATTCTGGTTGGTATTTTTTTTTAATCTTTAGGTAATGTGCCTTCGTTGTTCATATCTGTGAAGATGTTTCATGCTGCACAGGCATGTCATGTCATGCAAGTTTTTGATGGCTCTAAAAAACGTGGTTGCCTTTTCAATTGCGTGGGAAAAATGTGCAGAGCCACTAAGCTGCAATTTTCAACAGGAGGTTTTTGTTGTGCAGGGAGGAAAAAAGGCCAGGAGACAGTGCTGAAAATCAAGAGACTGTTTTTATTCTTAAACCTGTGAGCACTGGCCTTTTGAGCAAACTAGCCTCTAATAAATCTTTTTCTCTAGATTACTTCTGGTTCTATGAAGAATGACTTCTACAAAATAGTGTCTAAAAAGTTCCACTCTTTTTTCCCCTTCTATTTTTAAACAGTTTTAGTCCTGTGTGTTTTCTAAAATGCTGGAATATATTATTTGTATTTCTTGTTGCAAAATAGCTGGCTCTAACACCACTTGCATCTAGAAGAAAATGTGTCTATTTGCAGGCAAATGACTAGTTCTACTTTGACTGTGATGTACTCCCAGCAGATATCTGAGAGTGAGTTATGACTACATCTTCTCTTGTCAGGTTGTATGCTGGTCAACAATGCTGGCACTTTGCATTGGATTCATGTAGAAACCCCTAGTAGTGTTTTACCACACATCACATTTTGTGTTCCTGTTACTATTAAAAAAAAGTCGCGGGAGTCAATAAACACTGGGTCGTGTTAAACACTGTCCTGTGCAAATCTCTCAGTCTTGTGTCTTGCTGTGGCCAGGGATGCGAGGGGTGGGTGCAGTGCCATGCAGCTGCATGTAAGGTGACACTGAAATCTGTATCCACGACTGTCTTCTGCTGATGGAGAGCCCTTTTCTGTTGCCCTGGGCTTGGCACATTCCCTTGGTCACTTCCTGCTATTTTGAAGTTATTTACCTTGCTAGTGACCCTCTTCTTGAAATGCCCATTTGTTTTCACGCTCCTGTTGAACCAGATAACATTCTCACGATTCAATTGTTGTCTGATAAGTTTTATTTTTAACAGTGTTCACATCCTCCCCCTGCTACTTTTCCAGTCTGAATCCCACAGTTTTCTCCTGTGGCTGTGTGGGAGACTTCTCCTCACTCCCACTAGCAGTGCAGTTGAATGAAAGCCAAGGTATTTTCACTCATTTGGTAGAGCTGTGAACTTTCTGATTCCTTTACAATCTTATGAAGAGTGAGAACTTCCTTTTCCTATTTAAAACATCCTTTCTATCATGGAGGGCTTGGATTTGACTTGTGGGGTTTTTTTGTTAGAGAGGGAAGAGATGTCTAAATAATTTGCCATTGATTTAAGCATTTCTTTTGGACTGAGGAGTTCTTAGAGCATAGGGAGAAGACCTATGGAAAGCAGAGGGGTTTCTCTTCTGAGCATGCTCCTCAATGAGTAAAGGTTTCTAGGGACAGCTTGAGAAGAAGCTGGCTGTTGGCCATCCAGCTGCCAAGGACTTTGAACTCTGACTAAACTTTCTCTAAGCAAATATGTTTGCAGTAATTGTTATCTTACAGCTATTTAGGGGTTTCTTTCCTCCCCCACCTACCCAAAGGGATATGGCTAAATATATTTGCACTGACAATTCTCATGACTCCCGAGAATGCATCTGATATTGGAGGTTGCACTGAAAATTGCAAAGGAGCATGACAGTGGAAGAGAGGTTAGTAAAACTTGATTCCCCTTTCCCACATAATGTTGTCTCCATGGAGTACTTCTGCTTCAGAGAGTTCATTAAAACTCCCATAATCTTCCACAAGGCATAGATAGAGTTTTTTATCTGTCTTGCAGAAAGCAGGGATAATTTCATCTGCATGTGTGCTTATTTTAAACAAAGCTGGAGATGCTAATAAACCGCACTGGGTCAATGGCAGTCACCAGCATTTCTTCCATGGTGGCAAACAGAGTCAGTGCTGGTAAGAAGCATGGAAAGAAAGACCCTGTAGTCCAAACTAGTGGAGCTCTGAAAAAAATCACTTGTGGGTACATGGGTTCACAGCTCCCTGAGCAGAGGGAGCAGAGCATCCTCTTCAGGATGGGTTATCCCTTCCCTGGCAGAGGATGTTGAGTTGTTAAAGTGGATGGGAGGCAATGGTTACTGTCACTGTGCCCTCTTGCTGAACCAAGAAGTTGATTTTCTTCCTAAAAGGGACTTGGCATTCTTCTGCAGCACCCAGAGGTTGTCTGTCAGGGACACGGTGCTGATCCACCTTGTGCCTGGGAAAGGTCTGGTTAGGATGTAGTCTTGGGGGGTTGATGTGGCATGCAGCGCCAGCAGGTTCCTTTTAATTTTTTAAACACTGTATTTCATGGCAGCTTTGACACCTGTCCCACCATACGGTGGTTCAGTGGATGGCCTGTGCTCCTGACTGTGATACATGGTAACATAACACCCCATGATCTGAGCAAGGGAGAAAGTGCCTGCTGTTAAGAGGTACCAGCTGCTTCTTTTATAAGAAGAAAAAAGTCAAGGAAGGAAAAAAAAGACATCTGAACAGACATTTAATTGTCAAAGGAAGAGTCTTAACAGACTTAAGCTCGGCTGTCTTCAGAGAGTTTTCAAAAGCATACTGCAAACACTTCTGTTTCAAAGCTTATGCTCCTTTATCTTGAGAAGCTAAACACTGGCTAATTCTTTAATTAGTTCCCAACAAAATGTTTTTCTCTGTAGCCAAGACTTGCTACAGGATAATTATGTCTTCAGTTTGAAAACAAGTGTCAATACAGAAAGTTGTTTTGATTTTTCTTTCTTCACCTGCTTTATTTTGCCTTCTACTTAGTTTCTACTCTTCATTCTCACCTGAAATATCCCACATACCCCCAGCCCCCTTGCCATTGTGGCAGTAGGAAAGGCAGAAAAGGTTTGTATGAGCATTGCTCAGTGATAGCAAAAACATCTCTGTATTATCAACCCAGTATCCAGCACAGATCCAAAACAGCCGCTGTGAAGAAAATTAACTATCCCAGCCAAAGCCAGCACTGAAACAAAAACAGGAGAGAGGGGAATTGCCCTCTCTACACTTCTCTGATCCCTGTCTGTCAATGCATGGATGCAGGATGCCAAAGGTCAGACACCAGGCTTACCCATGGACAGTCAGACTGGCTTCATTTATCCCACAGGAGAAGATCCTCAGGATTAGGCTACACAGTATGTCCACGTGATGAGGGAGGAGTGTGACCTTTCTGTTGAACCCATTTAGTTGTTACATTTCTGAGGGAGTTAATATCTTTTCATTGATTCAAGGGGAAATTTGTGTGAACTCAGATATTGGGGCTTCTGTCTTCAAGAAAGATGTGGAAAAAAATGTTCACCTATCAGTCCACTGGAAAAAATAAGTATGATCAGAGACCTACAAGCTATAACCTGTGAGGACAAGCTAAAAGACTGGTACTGTTCCTTCCAGGGACAAGGGGAGTGAGAAGACAAGTGAAGGAGGAAGTAAAAGCATTATAAGGAAGTAAAAACATTGAGTAGTTTGCTCTCTATACTTATGATGCATAGCACCCAAATAATGGGATAAAATTGGAGCAAGGAAGTTACGAGTCATTTGTTGGGAAAAGCTTTCTTATGGCTGGGATGCTGAACCACTGGACTATCTGAAGATGTTGTAGAGTTCTCTTACCAAACATTTGGCTGGAGAAAATGTCTGCCAGGAGTGATGTAAGTAGAAGGTGTTTTTTTTTGTTGTTTTTGTTTTTTCTCTTGGAGCAATGAGTAAGGACCAGCCGGGTTAAATGACGCATTCCGTGTCACAGCAATGTAAGCATTATTTTGGAAGTTATGTGGTCAAGGCATCCCAAGAAGGGAAGAGGTAAGAGGTTGTCCTGTTCCAGTACAGGTTATAAAGACCACTACATGCATTTTTGCAGGACTAGACCAGGGCTGCCCTTCCCCAGGGGTGAATTCAGCCCAGCCCTGCCGTGCTCAGTTGTTCTCCCTGCACTTTTGTTTCAGTCACGATGCACTCGCAGTTACCACACGCGTGCACTGCACAGCAGGGTGGGCTTGGTGGGCAGGCACCTCAGGAGGATCCTGCAGCCTGGCACTGCTTGTGCTGAGCAGCACCTCTCCTCTTCTTGGGCAGCAAAGAGCTGAACCCACATTTTCCACAGCAACGAGGCATCGGTATCACCTTTGGAACCCTCTTGCTTTAAGACAATTCATGCAGGTTGCACTTATTTGTTGTCCAAACCTAAAGATGTCCTTTCCTCTCATCCTCATTTTCCTGTCTCAATTCAAGAATTGCAATCCTGAGTGTGATGCCCCTTTGTATCTAGACTCAAGATATAGTAGGGTATAGTGGGAAGCAACTTCCCCTCCTGTCCAGAACAGCCATGGAGTTGGTTTGGTTCTTTGTTTCCTAGGAAATGTGTTATAAGTCATCAATCATTCGCTACCCATGGAAATAATATTGGGGGAAAAAAGGGAATGATGAAGAAATATACAGTGAGGTATCAGAAGTTAGCCTTTGGAGCCTATGGTTTTAAAGGCAGGAACCTTCCCTCTGTTCAAAAGTTCATGTTCTGATTAAAGAGAGTGTGCATGTGTCTGAGTCTGTGTTTGCTATGTCCATTAAACATTTTCTCCCATGTTGCTTTCCAAGTATATTTTAAGTAATTCTCAGTTGAGTCATTAATTCACACATCTGAAAGGGCTTGAGTTAACTAATGTGATCATAAATTCAACGACTTTGAATATCAGTACTTGAGCATAAATATGTTTATTATTAATATTAAATACCATGAGTAGTTCTTGCAAACTTTCTTTCACTTTTAAAACTGGCAGTTCATCAAAATTTTATATGAGGTTGGAACCTATACTATTGTTGCTGCTATAAACATGTTAATATCATAAGCTAAACATTTTCCCTTCATTGTTAGTATATTTCCTTTTCTTTGCCTCTGCAACTGTGCCCAGGGAACACATGAAAATTGTTGGAATCTCGGCTTCCTTTCATTCCCCTTGTCAGCAAATCATGCCCATAAGATGTTTTGGAGGACATGGGGGAGTCCCCAGCCTCTGCAGGTGGCATGCCTTCCCCCAGCTGGCTTGGTCTTTTGAAGGGATGGATCCCTCAGCATCCCCGCTGGCCATGCCAGCAGCACCCTGACCAGCATCACCCTGTGCAGCAGCACAAAGGAGTTTTCTGCCCTGCCATCTTAGGACTCAAAGTCTCAGTTTGCTCTGTCCACTGCTGATTTTGAGGTTTCTGTGCTATTATATTTATGCTCTGTCTCCTGAGAGTTGAGGAATCGGTAAAAGCGCCCCAGCTCTGAAGATCACCTGTTTCATCACACTGACCTGTGCTTCTGCAGCAGCAACCCCATGGTGGGTTTCTGTAAGGGCTCCTGGGGCAGGCTGAGGCTCTCAGTGCCTTTGGGACCCGGGCAGGGCTGCAGATGTAGGGTCAGCACGTGGCCTCCCATTCTCAGGAAATACAGACTGGAGAGTCCTGCTCAGGCCTGGAAATGCAGCATCTGCCACAGCGTCCTAGGGACTGCACAGCTTGGGCCTTGCTGCCTCAGGAGGACACTCATTGCTTTTCCTGGTGGCCCTGAGGTTGGCTCAGTTGGTCAGAGCTTGGTGCTATTAACACCAAGGTTGTGTTGGGGCTTGGTTGTGTAGTCAATGCTTGTATGGGCCTTTCACTAAGGAGTTGGGCTCAGTAATGCCTGTGGGTCCCTTCCAACTCAGAATCTTCTGTGATCTAAGAAAAGCATGAGCCATGTGGGATGGGGGTGGCTCTACAGGACCCTCAGCAGTGTGACACTGGGACTGCCGGTTCTCCTCTGCCCAAGTATGCCTTGTTCTTGGTTATTATCTGTGGGTTTGCAATAGAAACTGACTTTAGGCTTTTCTGCATGCTATCAAAAGTTCTTCAGATGGATTTCTGCCTCCCCAGCTTCTCTCAAGCTGAATCCAAGCCTTACTTCTTGCTCTTTTCTCCTCCCTTGAAGGCATATCTCCAAGCACCACCTCTGCCAGATCCTGGCACCATCTGGAACCACAGCACCATACTCTCCAGCTCCAGCAGCTGCTGGACACCAAAGGAATGCTTAAAAATTAATCCAAACTTGTATTTCTCATTAAGAGTGCTAAACTGTTGGTGCACAGCCCAGAAAGTCAATATGGGTTCAGTAAATAGTGTCCCCATTATTTAAATCACTTTACATAGAGCTGAATGCAGCTACAGAATGATTAGAGAAACTGGGCAGTAATTAGCAGGCATGAGGTGGAACCCCCTTTCTGCATGGGTCTCCTAGGGAAGAATGACAAAGCAAAGCCATGGGCACCATCCTCTTTCCTCCCAGGGCAGAGAGATTTAAATGAATCCCAGTTTAAACACAGTGCAGGCACCAAATGGAGAAAGTAATGGGTATGTCTTGGAGACCTTTGGAGCAGTTGAGAAAACAGCCCAGGACTGGGCATCATCCCAAGGGGACTCAAAGTGTTTCCTTACCATTAGGGCCAAATTATTCCAGACTTAAGTACACAGAAGTCAAGCAAAATATGTTAATTGACGTTTCACTTGCTAAACACTCTCCCAGTTTGCAAGTAGTAGCATCCATATGTGCAAAGAGGGTTTTTGGCTCAATCCCTGCCATGTGTGTGATTTTAGTTGTGCTTTATACTGTTGCTCCTTTCCCAATGTGAAATAAGGAAAGTTTTGCAAGCATGTGTTTTTCTTCACCTGTGCCAGGTAGCTCTGGCCCAAGCCAGGATGTTGTGGTAGCAGTGATGGAAATGTTAAAGAGCAGGAAATGTGTAGCTGGTTTCCCTGGGTGTGATAAGGCTGGGGGTCACATCCCAGAGCCATATATATATATATATATTTCACAGATCCTTATATAATATTTTAATGTGGCTCTATCAGGATCACCTCCTGTGCAGACACGTGCATGGCATCCACTGCATGTTTGTGTGTGAGAGGTCCCTGGCCATGTGGCGCTGCTCAGGAGTATCTGGCTGTGAGCCAGGAAGCTGTTTTGCACCACAATGGTGCTGACACAGTTTGGGACCTGTCTGTCCCTCACCATGCTGGCAGGCTTTGCTGGAGAGCTGGCGTTGCAGCAGTCTGGTGACACCTTACTGCTTTCAGTATCTGCTGAAGGGCAGAAGGCAGCTGCCAGCCTCCTCCAGGCAGTGCTTCCTTGCCAGGGGCTGCACTGGTGCCTTGGTGAGTCTCAGCTTGGATGGGGGGAGTCCAGGCTGACAAGGTATTGCTTCCCAGGACCCTGATATGTTCCTGCACCTGATGCCTTTCCTGCAATGCTCTGCCTGTTTCCTGCCTGCCCAGTTCCCATTGGCTCTACAGGCCTCTGCTCTGGCTGCACAGACACTCAGATCTGGCTCCTGCAGCACGTTCCAGCTGAGCTCAAGCTTATGCTTACTCAGCTCAAGCTCTCAGCAGTATCAATTATTACCCAGTGTTGATCTAGCACTTGGGTAAATTAGAAAGCTAGGGCACTTGAGAAACCTTCCCTTCACAGTGCCCCTGTCTGCACTGGACATCAGCAGGTGAGTGTTGGGGCTGGAAGGGTTGGGTCTCTGTGGGTTGTCCTGGTGGCTGTGACTGCAGTGACAGTGACAGTGACCTGCCAGAGCCAGGCTCCCCCTGTGTCTGACTGATCTGGCGCCTGTTCTGTCTTCCTGAGGTGGACCTGTGTGTGTGGAGCAGGAGCAAGGCCGACAGCACAGATGCATCAGTACCCCTGGCTCCTTCTACTGAGAGTGCAACCCAAGCTACAGACTCAATGTGGGTGGAAAAACCTATTTGTTTAAAAACCCTTTTAAAATCCTATGTCTCGTAGGGGGCTTGTAGTTCCAAGTCTCATGGAGGGAAGCTGAAATGCAGCAGAGGACCCAGAGAAGCCAGGAGCAGCTGGGTGCTCTATTCACTTGGCAGCTGCTGCCTGGTTTGGTGATGATTGCAGACATCCAGCATTCCTAAATCCTGGCCAGTCACCTGGTCATTACAGAGCCACGTGCATTGTCCCTGTTCTTGCTGAGGCTGGGCTGGGCTGGTGAGCACTCAGCAGGCTACTGCAGCTCATGAGCCTCACCTGCAGCTGTCTGAGGACTGCTTTCTACCCAGGATTTGCCCATGACTGTGAACAGAGGCCCAGAAGCATCCCCATCCTCAGCACCACCCCTGGGCCCCTGAGTGACTTTGGCTGCTTTTCCCAAAGCCACCCTGCCTGGCCCTTGACAGCCTTAGAGTGACCTGTTAGCTTAGAGACAGGTGGCAGAACAGGACACCCCAAACTGCAGGAATATAGACCCAATGCCAGTGAGCTTGCACATCCTTTAATTTAGAAATTATTGACATTAATGATGTTGATTATCAGGTTTAGTGGGGTACCCAGAGTTGAGCAGGTGGGGACACTGAGCATCTTTGCTGGAAGAATGAGTAAATCAAACTTAGACTGCAAGAGTGAGCCATGGCATGGTTGTTGCCTGTGCATTATGCAAGACTACAGCTAGAATTCCCTTCATTTGTTCACCTGCAGTCTTAAAACATACTTGCAGTGGAGAAACCTGCACAGTGGTAGCCATCTAACTTGTCTTTCCTGGTGCTCTGCAAGCAGCTGGTCAACATTTTCTGTCATGGTTGTGGTTGCACATTGAAAAAAAATTATCTTCTGACAGTATTTAAGATGAAATTGCTGTACAGGGCTTCTCACTGATACCTGAGGAATGTGAAATTTTCCTATTAGAAGTGTCTCAGGACATAAAACAATGTAATCTTGAAAAGAATTTAGTATGAGTCCTGGACAGAAAGTAGTACCAAAGCCATTCAAACCTTTTATTTTTGTTCTCTGCAATTATTAATCGCACATATAGAGCCTACACTTGTCCTTTTCAGTATCAGAAGAAAGATTATGAGAAAAGTTCAATAAATCAAACATGGAAGTGTTGCCACCAAGTGGTACAAACTGTATTAGGCAATGGCTCATAACTTCTAGATCACAGCAACGTATCTGAGATGCCCTGATGTTTTACAAAAAGATTCCTTTCTCCTTTGTTTACCTATATTTTTTTTCTATGTGTGTGTGATTTATTTTACTTCTCATGATGTTAAATGATGATGCTTGCACCCATCTCCACAGAGTCACAGAATGTATGGCTTGCCTCTTTCAGCTTCTTCTGGAGCTGCAGGCAGTGGAGAGGCAAACATGAAGAGCCCTCTGGATGGATGGGGCTGTTCTGGCAGTCTTCACTGCAGTCCCCTGTCTGGTTGGGATGTGGCATAGCCCTCCCTCCACAGCCTCACACAGGAGCAAAGAGAGTGGCCTGCTCTAGAATGTGTCCCCCAGGTCCTGGAGACTGGCTGAGGAATTCCCCAGCCCTCCCCTGACATTTCCAGTGCAACCCATCCTGAGGAACTTGGGCACTTTTGAAATCATGTGCAGATTTACCTGATTTTTTACTGATGCTATGTGTGTGCTGTGTGTGCGCTCAGGTGTTTTGTTTTTCAGCTGAAGTATTTAGTCTGTTGTACTTCAGCCACATATTTTTCATTACAGTGTAGGAGCTGAATAATGTCCTTTTCCCCCCACTGTTTAGAAAGCCTAGATTATTAAAAAAAAAAAAAAAGAATGAAACTTTTCCTGGAAACTAGACTGAAGTGCTTCTTTGCTATTTATGTTGTGAGGCTATTGAGAGATGTCTCTCCCATGGGAACAGGGCTCCCCAGAGCCTCTTGGGGCACAAGGCAGCAAACGAGGGGGTGATGCAGAGACTTGTGCACTTGCACACACAGGTGCCATCTCTGGACAGGCATATTTCAATGCCAGCATTGCCAGGGTGCAGAGGGTCTGCAGGTGTCAGACCCTTCTGCTTCCTGTGCAATGTGGCCTCTGGCACCAGCAGACTGACCAGCTGAATGGTCCCTTCTGCTGGTGGCTGGGAAGATGAGGGTGGTGCAGGAGTGTGGAGAGCTGAGAGTCGTGATGGGCCCTCAGATAGAGAGTGGTGATAGTGCAGTGCTGGACTGGCTGCTTGGATTAGTCAAACATCTGGAACAGGTGCCCAGCAGAAAAAAAAATAGGTAAAAAAGCTGCTTTTTCAAAGCTGACATCTTTTCTCAGCTTTTTTCCTCAACAACCTGTATCTCCCTCTCTGTCAAGTGTTTCTTAGACTGCAAACCTGAAGTACTTCTCATTTTTTTTTAAACATTGTCAGAGTTGCCACCATTATCTTCAGACCAAGCAAATGATGGCAAAAGGCAGAATCAGTCACCAAGCTCCTTTTATCCCCAGGTGTAGTCTTTGTTAACTACAAATTACAGTAGAGGAGTTAAATTAATGCAGCTGAGCCCCTGAAAGGACCCACTAAGAAGGGAATTGGTAAGTGTGTGTTTTTGAAACTTAAGAGGACAAAAGGGCTCAAAAAAATCTTGCTGCATGATTTCCAAAGCTCTTACACGTGTGAGTACATTTCAATTTTATTTTTTGACATTATAAATTAAATTAACGAATTAAAATAAATGCAAAAGGTGATGTTAACCTTAATAACACCTAACATTTTTACCCAGAGGGAAAGGATTAAAATTAGGATCCTAGCTATACAAATATGTCTTAACAGGAGCAGAGGGATTTGTCTAAAATGGCTTCTATTTTAGTCTGTTATACAGAGTAAGTTTAACATGATTATTTTTGAGTAGCTAATTATTTTCCAATATGTCTCTTCCTTAGATATCACAATTGCATATAGTTATTCCACTTATTTTTACTACTGCTCCTTTAATAAACAATTAATAGATATAAATAAGCAGACAATTTTATAAAATAAATTTACTAGCAGATGAAGTAATTCTTTTGGAAAATATTACAGCAAAATTAGGTTTTCTTTCTTTTCCCGTGAAGTTTTGCAGATGGAAGAGGCCAAGTCTTAAGACAGAATTTGTATATGGCTATAGCTGTTGTATACCTGTCATACATGTATTTGTAAACAAAATATCTACTTTTTTCCCCCTCTGTGGAATTCTTTCTCTTACTGAAGAGAGAAACATAAATAGAAGCTATCATAAAACCATGTAAAAATGAAACACAAAGGAGTCACTGGACAAATATGATTTCATCTATAATTCTGTGAATCAACAAAGAGTAGTTTTAAGCAAGGTGTTTGACAACTAGACAACTATTTAGAACCTTTTAATTAATATTTTACAAAGTCCAGGAAGCTTTCTAGTTGTTTCTACTTTTGCTTATGGTATAGATACAATGCCTGTACTGCAGTTGTTAAATCTCTAGTGAATCTCTGTATCTTGTTGAAAAAAATAGAAACAAAACAGAATAAAGGAAAACCAAAAATCTCAGGTATATTTTTTTTTTTGAGCAGAGTGTGCATATTTTGGTGATCAAAACAGTAGAGAAGAAACCTGGAGGCAATTTGCCCAAATTAAAATGCTCATGAACAATGCACTAACAGCAAAGACATGTCCTGCTGCTTTTTTTCAAGGCAGTAGGTGACAGATGTGGTATGCAGCATGCCAAGGGCCAGGATGATCATCTTTGGACCCAGTCCTGCTGATCCTGTGTGCTCTCAATCCTTCAGGGACGAGGGCGTGAATGATGGGGTTTGCCACTACTGACTTGCATGGTGACAGAATTAGGTATGTGGTCTTCCAGACCAACCTATCCAGATATCTGGAGGTCAAAGAATCAAAAACATTTAATTTAGAAAAGACCTCTAAGGTCACTGAGTTCAACCAGCACCACTGCGTTTGCCACTAAACCATGTCTGGGGTTTGCTAGTCTTACTGGACTACAAATCAGGATTAAACCCTTGATAATGACCTCTGAAGAGCAGCAAAGAGAAAGAGTTTCTGGCCCTGAATGTTTCCTGTAATTTATTTGTTTTGCAGCTGTTTTTGAAGGAAGGTGGAAAATTATCATGGGGCATTAAAGCTCAAATACCTAAACTTTCCTTCTTTTTGGTGTGTAAGAAGAGTCTTAAGCATTTATGTAATTGAGCTATATGGCTAATCTTCTTTCAGCACTGAACTTTAAATTAGGTAAAAAATATATTAAAGGATTATAAACTAATTGTCATATTAGAACTCCAGGGCATGAATGTCAACACAAAAGACCTTTCCAGAGACTACTCCTGCACACTCAGTGAGCAGGTACATTGGAGAAGCCTGTTTCCACACCTGAGAATTCTCCATCTTGTCCTGCCACGTCCCCAGGGTAACACACAGAGGAGATGATGCTGTCACACAGAGCTGCTGCAAGTTTTCAAAGCTATGTCCAGCACTTGTGGTTAGAGGAAGCAACAAAGGTGGTGAAGGGCCTTGGAAGGAAACCATATGAGAGTGGCTGAGGGCACTTGGCCTGTTCAGCCTGGGGGAGACTGAGGGGACACCTCACTGCAGTTCCAGCTTCCTCAGGAGGGGAAGAGGAGGGGCAGGCACTGTGCTCTGCTCTGTGGTGACAGTGACAGAACACGAGGGAATGGCCTGAGTTGTGTCAGGGGAGGGTTAGGTTGGATATTAGGAAAAAGGTTCATCACCCAGAAGGTGACTGAGCCCTGGAACAGGCTCCCAGGGAAGTGGTCACTGTACCTAGCCTAGCAGAGTTTGAGAAGATTTGGACAATACTCTCAGGCACATGGTGTGACTCTTGGGGATGTTCCTGTGCAGGGCCTGGATTTGGACTTGATGATTCTTGTGGGTCCCTTCCAACTCATCAGATTCTGTAATTCTGTGCTTCTGTGACATCCTTATATTACTGATAATTTTTTTTTATAATTACCTCATATTAATTTCTTTAGGGAATATCCCATTTTCAAGACCCCTACCCAAAAAGAAAGTTTTCTTTTTCTTACTATCTCTACTATCATCTTTGTGATGATCTAAGAAACATCTTTGGGGTTTGCTACTAATTGTGTTAATGGTGTCACAGGGCTGCTTCTCCAGAAATAGCTACTGGCATGCGCAGAGCCTGTAATTTTCTATATGCAATGTTTCCTCACTTTGTGTGGAAAAACCCCAGGAAAACAAAACAGCACCTGTGAAGAACAAACGTAATTGCAGTTCACTGTAGCCTTTCAGTGCAGAGTCATGGAAACCCTCCCAGAGCACACAAAAGGCTCTGCTGTAAACAGAGGCCTTTCCACTCAGGTGCCATTGCTGCCACAGGTGTCTTTGTCCCCCTGTCTGCCTCCCTCCCTGCCAGCCCATGGCGTGTGGAGCAGGCTGGGAGGCACCACGAAGGCTGTGGCTCTGCAATGGGGGCACTCATGTTGGTGACATATATGACTCCGTGGTTTTCCTCAGTTTTTCCTTTGACATTACCAAGATTATAAATAGAACACGCAGAGCAGAAAAGTACAGGAAGGAAGAGTAAATCTCTAATAAATTATATCTTAAAAGGATCTGAGTAGAGGGAGGAAAAATGTACCTCCAACAAAAAGAAAGTTTAAAAGAAGCTTGTATTGAATATTATAAATTCACATGAGATACAGGTCTTCTCTCAGGGTGGAAAGACACAAAGGTTTCAGTACTTTATGCTCAAGTAGGAAAAAGGTCAAGACTCCTTCTGCCATACTGTGGTTAAAAAGTCATGCAGTTAAAATTGTATTAAACGGGACTCCTGATTTCTCATAGCCACAGATTTAAGAGCAATTGCTTCACATTTAGCTTGTCCAAAGTTTTTTCCAGCAAGAACCTGGCATTGCACTAAGCAAAAAATATTGTGTAACTTACGACAAAGTGCATCATGTGTAACTTAGAACAAAATACATCAATCTCATCCCTGTTGCTGCCCTGTTTCTTTGCATGTGATCTGTGAGAGAAAGCTGCTTGTCTGTTGGTTTTTCTGGTGGACTGTGGAGAAAGGGACCTGAATTTGAATGGAAAGTGCTGTAGCAGGAAGGTGCCGTAGCAAAATTGTGTTTTCCAGCCTCCAGCCCAGAGCTGCAAAGCTCTCCTTCCTCACTTTCTAGTAAACATGATGAAAAAAAGACATTGCAATGTAAGTTTGCATGCACACAGAGTGAAGGATCATGAGGTTTTTACAGACAAATTTGAAGATGAATTAGGCTTTGAGATACTGTCTGTTTAAGGATTATATTGTTAATAACCTAATTTGACACACATTTTTCCCCCCTTCAGTCACTACCTGCAAAGCCTCTCTGAAAATTATCTCTTATGAAGCAGTGTCATTAATAGCTTCCTGCAAGGTTTCTTTTAGAAGTGGCAGAAAGGTAAATAAAAATGAATTAATACAGCATTTTGGGTTTGTAGGCAAAATATGCAAATATCTTACTGACAAAGACTTAGTAGCATTAAAGGCTTTCAGATCCTATCCTCAGAGGCTCTTCTTGTGGAATCAGAAGCCTTTAGGCAACCTTTAACTTAGTTTACATGTAATACATTCTCTTTCTCCCTCTCCCATTCTCCCCTAATGTCCTCTTGGACCAATTCCCTCTGGTGCAGTTTCCAGCTTCACAGTTCATGAATTTTATTTGCAATCAATAAATAAACCCATTATCAAGTTTTGCATTCTCATCATATATCGTCATTCCTCATAAACCATTTCACTGTATGGGTCAGCTTCACTGAGCACATGCCACTCACCTTTACAGCTCAGCAGAGGGCTGTCAGGTACATGGATGGGATGTGTTTGAAGATCTAATCAGATTTCAGTTGTAATGAACAATTATGAATAACACTGTGCTACCATTCATCATTATTATCATTATTTTTAACACTATGGTACTGTTTTGAGTTAGTGATCAGCACTTAAATACTCTTTGAGCCCTGGTGTGGGACATATTCTCATAGTATGAAGCAGAGGTTCCCAGACCCACCCATATCATCAATGAAAATGTTATTTCTGACATGCAACATCACAGCATTTATCAGCTGTTTGAGACAAATAAAGAAAGGCTTCTTTCTGGCTCCTTACAAGGCTGTCAAGTTCCCACTGTGGTAAATTATAAAGTAACTAATTTTGAGAACCAGGGACCCACCATGATGAGCCCCTCCTGATAGCTTATGCAGATTTCTTCGGGCAGCATTACTTTGGGCATGGCATGAAAAGGCAAGCCATCCTTGTGGTGATCAGGCACAGAACTTGGACAGTTACTGATTTGTGCCTTGAATTTTATCTGTCAGCCCAGACAGAGTATTAAATGCTGGTGTCACATGCAGTTATCAAATGATAGTATTACAAGGTCAACTGACAAATAATATTCTAACATAAAGACTCCAAATTGCCTACTTTGCTAACCTCTGACAGTGTGGAATCTTGTGCACAAATGAAAAAATGAGTCTATCAGTGACCAAAATGGGTAGAAGCAAGCAGAGAGGGTCAAGGAAGTTGCAAGCAAACATTCCCAGCTGAGTGCGCTTTCATAAGCACAGGAAAATCCAGCAAGTACTTTGAACATATCCTTGTACCACTACCATCACTACTGGGAGATAGCAAAATGGTAATTTTACTACAGTACACCACATTCCTATTGATGCTAATACAACTCATAACAGCAGCAGCATCATTACTCAGCAGTGCTACTAAGTAGTATCACAGCACGCTTTTAGGGAATTACAAATAATTGTTTTGTTAGGTTCATTTATTTATTGCTCTCTTGATTGTTTTGTCATCCTCTGGACCTGACCAAAATTGATGGGGAGAAGATATTTTGAGCCTTCTCAAAGAAGGCACTTTAGATTTCCCACTTTTTAGGGGGATGTGTTGACTACAGGGATATATCTTTCCCTCTGTAGTCTCTGTAAGAAAGGGAGGTTTGTGATCATGGTCAAAGCAAAGGTCTAGAATATTGCAGTGGTTTAATTCAGTTTCAAAAATCTCTTGTCTGCATTGGACCCTGAATTTAAGTGATGGAAATGAATGCATGACTAGGTGGCAAAGTCCTGTGTCTCGTTGCGGCATCATGTAGCCAAAGTGGTTAATGTTTGAGGCAATTCTCACCTCAGCACCATGCCTTTAAAGTAATGAAAGAGTTTTTGAGCTTTGTATCCTTCTTTCTAAACTTGGTACTAAGCCAATGTTGAAGTTAATATTTATGAAGTTTCGGAAAATTGTTTTCAGGGTAAGATTTCTGGTAATATGAATTTTCATATTTTAAGCAACTTGATTTTAACTTTAATGGCCCAAAGTGTATTTATAAATTTTGTGCTGTGCTCACAGCCATGCAAGTCAGTGTATCCCTGACAGTGCCAGCCAGGAGTGATGTGTGCAAGGCAGGGCTGTGGGAGCTCCATGTCCTGTGCTGCCCAGCTGTGGCTCTGCCACTCAGTGCTCTGGCTGGCGTGAGTCAAAGCTGCTTATCATGGGGAGCCAGGTCCCTCTTGGTGTATGGGGATGTTTGAGCAGTGATACAAAGAAAGAAAATGTCCTGCAGATGCTTAATGATGAAGTTAAAGGATATCTCCTGTCTCAAACATCAGTTCCACCCTCTTCTCTCATGGATGCTTTCTCTGAAGTGCACTGTGGATTCCTGTAAGTATAACTCATCTGCTGCAGGGTAACATAGAGAAAACATAATAATATTTTCTTTTGATCCTTTACAAAACTTCACTATTTGCTCACAAAAGTATGCCAGAAATCATAGGCAGAACCTTACAGTAATGACAAATGATTTTGCTGCTGGTTTTGTTTACATTTTTGGTTCACTTTTTGTTGTTCCTAGTTAGTCTAAGATTTAACTCTACAAATTGTGCATATATAGAGCAGACTTCTCATTAGTTTTAGCAAGGTCACTGTTTCAATGGGGTTTTACCATCAGAAGGGAATGTTGCCATCATCTGATCTCTCACCCATGACCAGATTTGTTTAGGAAAGCATTGTTATAATTTCTGCTGCAAGTTATATAACTTGCTTGTCTGATATATTTTCTAAGGTCTATACTTATTCAACATCTGATTCTTTAAAGATATTAGGTAATTTGGATTGCATATATAAGTTTAGTTTACATGATGCACTTGCTATTAAACCATGTTTATTTGATTGTGGGACTTCATGTAGATGTGATGCATCTTATGCCAACGACAAGACTGTTTTACCTGCAGATACCAGATACTGGAACATGAGAAGTACATGATAATCTTACTTTCTCTTCAGAACTCTTTCATCATAAAGTACACGAGCAATCTTCTCTTCCAAACAGGGAAGACATGCTCCATTTCTTTATACTCTTATAACCCTTATCTTTAAGTTATGCTTCTCTGTATTGACCTACTGTGTCTGCAAGTTATTTTTCTGAGCATGTCTGTGCTGGCTGTTAGAGTGTCAAGGCCTTGAACACAAGCCAAACTGTTTGGTGGGGCCCTTTCCTTTGTTTCAGTGGATGTTTGCCAGAATATCTAAGTCTTGCAGCAGCACTGACTGTGCTGAACTCTCCCAAAGCGACATCTCTCCCATCATACACGGACTACCACATTTCTGATTTGAAGGGACAAGGGAGCCACATGTGTATGTATCGGACATAAGCAATAAGCCTCCACAGGGTGTAGATTAGAAGGCTCACTTTGTGCACTTTGGGTGTCCTGTGAGGCAGAGGGCCAAAGGTTAGTTTCCTGAGGGATGCCTTTGACTTCCTCTGGATCTCAGTGTGCTTGATGCATATGTTGTCAAAGAAGCTCAAGACAGACTGTTGGGATGGATTTGCCTTCTCCTCCCAAACTAAAGAGATCACTACTATGCTTACACCATTGGGGGAGGGATTTCCAGTCACTGAGGTGGAAAAGCTCACAAAACACCTAATTTATACCTAAACTGCTCCCAGGATTCACTGCTGAGAGCCTCTTTCCTCATCCTGCTTGTGTGGGCTGCCAACTTCATACCCCAGCAAGCAAGCAAGAGGACATGGTGCAGGTCACACGGCTGCACCTTGTAGTCCCTGACCCCACCTCTTGCTGAGGAAAAGCTTGCTTTTCTGGCATTAGTCAGTAGTGATGTGGATTTAGAGTAGATACATGTTTCATGGGAAGTAAGATCCCACGTCTTAATGGAAAATCAGGAACATTGTTGCAGTTGACAGAGCACCCACGCTCTGCAGCCAAGGTGGGAGATTGGCCAAGGTGGGAGATTCTCTTGGCATCCTTTGGCTGCATTTGCACAGAAAGCAACACCCATGCTCCCTTTTGACATAGGCAAATGCAGATACAGCTCTCTCAGAAGCTGAGGGACAACATTCTGTTGAAAATGAGGGTTTTGCAATGCCTTTGTGATTTTGACTTAATCACAGATGAATAAAAGCAGAACCACTTCCCATCCTCGGTGATCACATTCACTTCTGCAATAGAAACAGGCTAGGCAAATGCAGACAAAAGCTTTTCTTCTCTCCAGGGGAATTTTGGTTGAGACCCTGGGGAGGGATCTGGCCACTAATAAGTTATTGGCAAACCATCAGACCTGGTACAGCTAACTTCAGTATATAAGTGATTCCCATCTCTCATCTCCACACGAAGCAACCTTAGGTTGCATTTATATAACAGGCCCCCTTTGAGTCTGTGTCCTGATTTAATATCAATCTAATATAGATTGGTTAGAGGTAGTCAGCATGGATTTACAAAAAGGAGGTCATGCTTAACAATCTTGATTCATTTCTCTGAGGAAGTGGCAATGAAAGTGGACAGCGATGAAGAAGGAGACATAATTTACTTGGACTTGAAAAGGCTCTCGATACAGTGCCACATAACAGATTAATTTATAAGGTTAGCAAGTATGGGATTGATAGTAAAATCCTCAATTGGATATAAAATTGGCTTGGTAACAAGACCCATGAAATGGCAGTAATGGTTATAGATCATGCTGGGGAAGTGTGATGCACCTGGGGTGTGTGCTTGAAGACATTCTAAAGATAATAAGGATGGGCAAAGCCAAAAACAAAGGTGGTGGAAAAAAGAAGAAACATGCTGCAAAAAAGAACACCTGAAGGCAGGCTACAATCTCATGAGAAGCAAATGATCATGCCAATGTGCAACCCGAAATTTCAGGTAATATTTAGTGAAGAAAATTTTCTAGGAACTGAAGGAGCCCAAGTCAGGCACATAAGCTGCAGATCTTGTGGCAAGGCAAAAGTATACAGAGCAGCAAGGATCTTCCCTTTTAAATAGGAGAAAGGGCAAAACTTACAGCTTTTTCAAGGTGCCAATGAGCAATAAATAGGAGGCATGTTCTCAGAAACTGATTTTATCCTGAAAAGTCAGAGATCTCTTGGGCCTTGCTGCAAGGATGAATCATAGCATTTAGGTTGTGTTTACAGCTCAAAGAAATCTTTGGAGAATACTGACTCTTTCCATTTTCTATGATCTAAGGAGACTGGATTTCCTGAGATGAAATAATTTTTTGTCACTACCCTGCAAGATGATACCTTACATGCTGTAATAAAGCAGACAAGTGGGTAGAAGAAAGAAATGAAGTACAGGAAAGTCAACAGAGGACAATAAGAGACCTCAGAAATTCACAGTACTGAAAGAAATTAGGAACTGGTTTCAGTGAATACTCATCTCCTTACAGTGTAAACTTTCCCATCTCTTGGATGGTATTAAAAGAGGGTCTGGGAAGCTGTGCTGGTGACACTGATGTGCCATCACTTAGCACTGCTGCCTGCTCAAGAAAATACAAGCTTTGGTGTCCAGCAGCATTTCCACCATTGCTTTTATATAAAAGACTCAGGCTGGCAGGCTCATTCCCACAGATCATGGGTGAGAAGGCAATCTTTGCAGCCCTGCCTATGCCTTTGCCTCACTCCTCACCTGTTTTAAAGGTAGGAATCTCTGGATGGATCAGACCATGCAGCTTGGGAAAACTGAGAAAGGCTTTTTAATCAAACAAAAAAGAGCTTCTCTCTTCGAGTGTGACTGATGTGGTACAGGATTAGAAAGGAAACGATGCAGGGTAACAATTAGCCTGACTCATTGGCCAGTGGTTCATGCTATAGGCTGTGCTTTGTTATTTGATTGTGAGTATTGGCTCAAAACTTTGGTCTTGGAGCCATTAAAGTCATCAGTCAAGCTCTCATTGATTTGAGCAAGACCAAGACTTGACCCTTTGTGGCTGTGCAAAGGACAGAGATAAACTTTTAAATCAATCAAGAGCGTAGACTCATTCTGCTGGGGTCGTATGGTTAATACATCCTGTTCCTGTCATTTCCGCTATAAATCTGTGAATGCGTTTAAAGCAAGAGGAAAACCTGATTCCTTTCCTTTTGCCAGAAAATATTATGCTCCCTTGAATTACAAACAAGAAAAACAAGGAGTCCTTCTGCTCAGGAAAACTTGTAAGGGGAAAGGTAATCTCAATATTTCCATGTCTCTAGAGTCAGTGAGAAGTAAGTTGAGACAAAGTACTGGGCAATACAGTCTCCTGTCTGCAAAGCATGCAAACCTTCTCCCACTGGCATCTCATAAGATTTTATTGGGTCCTGATGATCTTTTTGCTCAAGCATTAAGTCAGTGCTCATTGTACTGTTGGTCTACAAAAAGATCCCATATTTTTCCACATTGCGTCTAGTCTACACAGCTCCTACAAGTTGGGAAAAAGCTTATGACTTCCTACAAATGTAATCAACCTCACAGTTATTGACTTTGTCTGCTTGGCTTCAGACCCAGGTCACTAAGCTTTCTGTATTTACTTCTAGAGTACGATACTTCTGGAAATGTGAAATATATTATATGAAAAAAGTCTGAACTACTCTGAGTTTTTGTTTTGCTGAAAGACACACCCCATGGTGATTATGGAAATAAAAGCTGTTCTTCCACTCTCTCTTGCTGACTTTAGGATTCTGAGCAAGACTTCTGAACAACCTGATTCAGGTCAATTAAAAGAAGAACTCTGAATCCTTGGCTTATCTCCTGTCATTTTGCTTTCAAAAAGATCCTACTTGGTCCTGTTGGGGCCATGAAGATGATCAGAAGTTTGGAGCACCTTTTCTATGAGGACAGGCTGAGAGAGTTAGGGTTGTTCAAGATGGAGAAGAGAAGGCTTCAGGGAGACCTCCTAGCAGCCTTCCAGTACCATGAGGGGGTTTATAAAAAAGGAGGAAGAAGGACTTTTTTATACAGGCAAATAGTGACAGGACAAGGGACAATGGGTTTAAAAAGAAAGAAGGCAGGTTTAGATTAGATGCTAGGATGAAATCCTTTACTCAGAGAGTGGTGAATCACTGGAGCAGGTTGCTCAAAGAAGTTGTGGACAAGCCAGGCATTACCATTGTTTGAAGTGTTCAAGGCTAGGTTGGATGGGGCCTTAAGCAACCTGATCTAGTGGGTGGTGTCCCTGCCCATTGGAGGGCAGCTGGAGGGGGTTGGAACTAAATGATCTTTAAGGTTTCTTCCAACCCAAACCACTCTACAATTCTATGATTTGCTGAAAAAATGTGGATGTGATATAGGTTTTATGAAAATAGCTTCCAATTCTCACTTATGAAAAGATGAAAGAATAGGGGAGAGAGGAAGAAAGGATCTTTATTATGCATATATACATAGGTACCACCCTGTGTGCATGCATGTGCATGTTTTATAAAGGGTTTGATCTTACCTGAGCATCTGTGGCTCTGGTGACATCCCATTTGTTAACATTTCTGTAGGCTCTTCAGTAAACTCACTGGATAGATGACAGTTCATTAAATTAGTTGACAATGCATATCCAGTCTTTCCACCCTCCTCCCCCAGCCCTAAAATGAAAAATAAAGAAATTACAATGGTAAGAAGGGAAAATACTATGCAAATAACTCTGAGAGCACTGACACATTTAAACTAATGCATTTCCTAGAATCATAACAATAAATGTGCTGTCAGGGGCATCACAGTTACTCCAGTGACAGGACCACTGTGCAAAAGCACCAGTGCAAGCTGTCAGAGCTGATTATTTAAGTACTCCTGAAATATTTTTCTTTCACTGTAACTTCTCAGAGTCATGAGGCTTGGAAAGAGCCCTTTTCCTCTTGCAACACTTCAGCTAGCTTTTAAATACCTGCATACATCACCTTGCAAAACAAGTGGGTTAGGAACAAATTTTTTAGAGATGGCAGTTACTGAGATCAGTTGTTTTGGGAAATGTCCTTTGATGAAATGAGTTGAGAAGATTTGCCGAACTTCCTGCATGGCAAAGAGTTTTTCCTCAAATATTACAAACATAGCAGCTAGGCCTACCCCAAAGAACCCTTTCCAAAGGGGATAACACTTTCAAGTGGTTTATTTTGTTTGTTAAAGTTGCTGCAGATAATGGAGATAGACGAGTGCAACAGCATCACTGCGAAAACCCCTCCATGAAATGGCCTTTCCATAAATTTCTTTAATACACAAACTTCCTCATTCAACTGCAAATCTTAGAGCAGTCTATTAAGTTTCACCATCAACTCCATGCTCTGATGCATGTGTAGGCAGTATGGTTAAGGTATAAAAACCCCTTATAATTGCTCGGAAATGCCCCTCTCAAGCCCCTTCTTGGAATTAGTGGCTTTAGTAATACTGCTTATTTGGAACAGGCATGTTATTCTTCCATTAAGCTTTATTCTGGTCCTTCTTTCAATCTGCATTTAAATTCTGTTTTCCTCTCGGTTGGCACTGGCACCCTTAGCTACCTCATAAACAAGACGTGTTGCCAACTGGAACACGCAAGCAGAGCTGAAAGCAGCACCGCTAACCTCTGCTTCTCTCTACCCCCTGCAACTTGGACTTGTATCAAACTCAGTTCCTGGAGCCTGGGAAGTGGGCATCCTGAACTGCTTGGAAGCTGAAAGAGCCAGACTTCAATCTATTAAGGTGCTGGGCTGGCTCACTGAGCTACAATTGTGCACATTTTTTCTTTTAATCAGCCCAGCAAGCCAGATTCACATGCTCTTACTTCAGCTGGGTGTATCTTTCCCAGTAAGGAGTTGTGCTGGAAGCTGTGAATAGACAGTTTTACTCAGCATTTATAAGGCAAGCAGAATTTGACCCAGAATGACAAGCCCAGCAGCATTAATTTTTAAGTGGACATACAGAAGAGATTAGGCACCCAAAGTTGCTTAGAGATTTTGGCTATGGGCAAATTTGCATTCTTAGAGAGTGCATACTCAGCATAACAAAATAAAATACGGAGTTTGGAAATATTTGCCACAGGTGGGAGAGGCACTGTAAAGAAAGGCAATGAATGCAGAACTGCAGTGGGTGAGAAGGCTTCCACTCCCCTCCTGTCCCACCCCCTGCACATGCAGCAGCAGCCACAGGGTCGGCACGCAGCAATGGGTACCTGGGGAGGCATCTCCTGTGCCTCAGCTTCTCCCTGCTCTTTACTACAGAGACAAAAACCACTTGGCCTAGGCCTTTTTTTACCCAGAACTTATGCAAGGTTGCTCTCTTTTTAAGGCCAGCCACTGTGTGTGGGTTTCTGTGTAATCAAATGTGTATTTGACTTTTTTCCCCCCTTTCATTTGTGGGACCAAGACTTTTTGCCTTGTCAGTTCTGCACTGGCAAATGTTTCTGTCCTCAGTTGGTAAGGCAGAATGTCTAGCAGCATGACACCAACTACTTACAGGTCGCCACTCTGGGGAAAGAAAGTACACGTTTAAAAGAATCAGCAGCCCAGGTAGGATATAATGTGACTGAAGAGTTTCACTGTAACATTGTAGAGTACAAAAATGAAAATATAAAGTGCATTTTAAATGATTAATGTACAAAAGCTGACCTCTTCCAGTGTGCATTAATCAAGGAAAAAATGCACACTTTCTATAGTGGTTAATGTTGCAGGTTCATTATTCAGCTTTGATAATGTGCATAAAAATGCTCAATATGACAATGAGTTGGGGTAGCTGAGAATTTAGAATGGTGGCAAGTTTGTTGTAGTATTTGGATTAGCATTCTTAACCTACATCTTGACAGCTTCCTTTCTTCATTTCACAAGTGTTAATAAAATCTTGCTTTTTCCTCTTTCATTTTTGGTTATTTTTTTCTTGTATTTTAGTTATTTTGTTATTTTTTCTTTTTTTCTTTTTTTTTTTTTTTTTACAAAATGATTAAAAAATACCTGCTCAAACAAATACTACTAGCATTCATTAGTCAGGATGGTTATATGTAAAAGAAATGATGCCAGATAGTAACAAATCCAAGAGAAGTTTATTATGAAAATGGCACCTGCGGGATGAAAAAAAATTAAGTTACATAAAGACAACCATGTATGACATGTATGAGAATCTACAAAAGTATAAAAAGAACCCTGTTGTAAATGAAGTATGTACATTTCTGATTTGCAGCATTATCAATGATCAATGAAAAAAATGTTTCAAATAAGCCAGGCACTCAAGAAGTTAGATTCGGTTAGCTTAACACAAAATAAATGTACCATAGCTGTCACTTTTTAACATTTTAATTTTTTTATATTGTAGAGTTGGTAACACTGCTAAGATTTATACGAACAGAATCCCTTTCCCCATTATTCAGCTACTTGGCACCAGTCTCCTCATAAAAGATTTCATATATTTGTACAAGAAATAGTTAAAAACACAGACACAGTCTTCACAGGTAATGAAGTTTTTTTTTCATTTTGTAATTTTAAACACTATGGATTTAGACAGCAGCTGTGATTATCTGTTAGTTTAAATCACCAGAAATCATTTTGACACAACACAGAAACATTTATAAAAAAAACCCAAAACAACAACAGCTGTCTAGCTGTTTTTTGTAGCTGATAGGTGCAGTCCTTTGATTGTTCCATAGCTAGAGCAGAGCTTCCAAAATGAAACTTTGAATTTCACAATCAGCTTTCTCACCTTTTTCAGACCTACATAAATCCTTCCCATGGAACCTTTAAAAGCTCATTAATTAAATTTCTAGCATCCAATTCCTTTTTTGCTATCACTCCTCCGTGGCTTGCACCTGCTTCTCAAATTCAAAGCTACCGCAGAAATTGACTCAGCGCAGTGAGTGATCAAAAATTCGAAGGACAGTTGAGTTAATACATTAGCATTGCACACGTAAGCGAATACATATGACAATTCTAAGCTCGTTTTCCTTTTTAAACAATGCCAGTTGACCTTTGAAAGAATTTCCTATCTCACTGGTAATTGCTCTACATATTGCTCTGCCAGCCTACCTAGGAGAAAACCAAAGAAATGCACCCTCTGCTTACAGTTCGAGCACAAGGACTCTGGGAATGTTAACAACTGAGGCTATATGGCGTCAATTTGCTTAATATATCTGAGCATTACTCTGTAGTGCATTGTGGGGTACACTGGAAGAGTAAGTCATACCCAGAATTCCTCTGTGGGAAAAAATGGCTCCATTAACCTTGAGCTAGTTAAGAGTCTTTTATCTCTGAGAGTGAAGAAGAGAGAACGAGAGAGCGAGAGAAAGAGAGACGGGAAACGTGTAGAGGAGGAGGAGGAGGAGGAGGGGAGAAAGGAAGGGGGAGAGAGAGGTTTGAGAATACACAACAGCAAAGCAACAGCAGAAATTAAAAGGTATACAGACAGTGGAAGCAGCATAAGGTGACATTACAGAGGAAGGCCACCACACAAAAACCACTAACCCCCAAGAATCACTGGTTCACTAGGACTGCAGGAATGGGACTTTACCACTCCGGACTAGAGATAAAGCACAGAGAAGACAAAGGACAAAACAACTACATTAGCTTAGTATATACTGCATATAGTAACACACATTGAAACTGCAATGGGACTGACAGCCAAGGACACTTACACATTGTACACATTACAGTTCTCACATCTGTTATTAGATGCCTTAACAAACAGCTGCCAAAGATGGAGTGGAAGAAGAATTTTATATTTGACAGTCATTTGGAGTGTTTGACACTACACTGTGATTTCTGGCAACAAAGACAAAATAGGAGATTTCTTTTCTTTTACTTAATGTGCAGTTTTCAGTTGTAGTTATCTATTTCAAGCTTATTAACCCATCCTTTAGTTTTAAAACATATTGGTTTCAACACTAGAAATAAGGAAAAAGAAAACAACAAAAAATACCCAAATCAAAGAACAAAAAGAAATTTACAACCTTCCCTCTATAATATTAAATGAAAAACAAAATAAAACATGTTAAATAGTTCTTCTGGTTTTTTTTTTTACTCTGAAGTGTTATTTGATGTTGTAAAATTAGCCTCAGTTACACTGAGAAAAAAATAAAGCAAAACAATATGCACCTAAGAAACTGCTCCTCGCGTCAATTAAATTGAGTTTTTTGTTTTTAAGCTCTTTTTGAAAAAGGCTTCCTGACCCATTTAAATTTGATGTGAGGCTATGCTTGTTAGTTTGGAGGTAACAAATTTTAAGTCCTGCAGCAAATGTTAATGAGGGCTTTTGTCTTAACTAACCAAGGAGACTGCAGCACCCCACTATAAACCAGTACGGAACACATTCTTTCAAAAAAATCCAGCCCACAAGCTGCATATTGTATGAAGACATTACAGATTAATAAATGATAGCACCATGGTTTTAGAAATTAAGTTAAAGTTTCTGTAATTAACATTTAGTCCAACTTTTTAACATTCTAGTCACAGGCCAGAAATTAACTTTTTAAGAACCCAAATTATTTTATGTGCAAGTAAGAAAATCTTAACCATAAAAAGAGAATTAAACTCTGCATAAAATTCTAAAATACTATCCCCTATTTAAAGGAATTAGGAACAAAACCCCCTTTTCATTTGACTTAGTCAAACAGGGCACATTGTTTATGCTTGTCTCTTTTAATCTTGATCATATCAAGATCATTTTGAAGTAAAACCAATGGTTGTCACTTTAAAATCTCTTTACCACAACACTGAGTATTCTATGGCAGAGGCATACACATATTAAAGGCATCTTAATAAAGATGCAAAGGAAAAAACACACATCTTAGAAGAAGACAAAATGGCAGGCAACTGGTACTTCGACTCTCTGAAGGCAAAAATAAAAAAATATCTTTACATTAAAGAATAAGTCAAGTTAAAGAGAAAGGGAATGAAATGGGGACCATCATATTGAGATAATAAGCTGACCTGCTCAAATTCAAAGTGCTAGAATTAAAGGTCTAAATTAAAACATAGTCTATGCCTCAGAGTATAACACTGAACACAGTATGTGGTCATATTTCAATCCTCCTTCCGTTCCAGAGTCTGTGTAGTGTGAATGCCATTGCTGTACACAGGAAATGGAAGAGTGGAAAAAAGTCCTTCGGCAGTCGTGAACACATTCCCTGCAGGCATTTGGGTCAGACTGGCCCCGCTCACAGCACTTCCAAACGGTCCCGACATGTTGAGTCGGTGAACGTGGTGGTAGAGCATTTCCATCGGCGTTTTAGGATCCAGCCCAAAGCTGGGGCTGTTAACATCAACAAAGTTAACAGCGTGGGTGTTGGGGAGGAGGTTGCCCTGCATGGCTAAAGTAACTTCAGCTGGAGCATAGCGAATAGTGCCAGTGGTGTAGACCCTCTGAGCAGCAGTGCTGGTCGCAGCAAGGGTTCCTGTTACCCTGTGAACCAAAGGAAGCACCACATTGCCTGCTTGTAACCTCTGAAGGGCTTCCAGATCCCCAGTGTACAACAAAGAGTTGGACGCTGTGGGACCTCCTGGATGTTTGTCCCTTGGAGATGCTGAAAGTGGAGGTGACAAAGGGTCAGAGGACACTGGAGCCAAGGCCGAGTTGGATGAGGTGCTGAACTGAGTTTTACGGCTGGCAGTATTTTCAGTCCCTGGGGGGGTGAGAACAGAGTCTGGAATGGAGACATGTAAACTACTGCTGGCTTGGGGGGAAGGGAAGTGCTCGGAGCTGGGGGGCTTGGTCATACTGTAGGGTGATTCATTCCTTGAGATTTCCCTGTTGGGTGGGTAATTCCAAATACTGCTATCGTTATCAAAATTGATAGGTTCTGAGATTTCTGTTTTAATTTTGAGCACTGAGGCACTGTTTGGTGACGAGAGCAGCTGGGGCTGGTCCACCAAAGCTGAGTCAAGTCCATTTGGACTTGAGGTGCTTGACAGCCTTCTCCGGGTCATGCTGCCTCCCTTTTGCTTTTTTCTCCTCTTCTTCCTCTTCTGATGTTTGCTGGAAGACTGGGCATTTACTTCACCTGCACTGTCTGAGTCCTTGGCACTGTCAGAGGTCAGTGATTCACAGTTCTGCAACCGCAGGTCTGACTCACTCTCAACATAGCGCTCCACCTTGATCTGCATAGAGCCAAGAGTGCCAAAACTGTCCTCAGGGGCCTTCTGATTCTCGAAGTCTGAGTTTTCAAAGCTGTCATCACTGTCCCTGCTGTCCTGGTTGCTGGAGCTGTTCCCATCCTCATTACAGTTCATTTCATTATCTGACTGATTTCCTGACTTTTTCCTGTCAGATTCAGGGTCTTCACTGTTTTCTGACTGGTTTCCTTTCTCATCTGACTTTGAGTTCTCATTGTCCTCTGGAGCAAAATGAAAGTGAAACAAAGCATTAGCAATAGGAACATAATATTATAATCCAAGTCCAGGTTTCTACCTACCAATGAAATTAGATTTGCTTTAACCTTTATTTTTGGCAAAACATGTTCTCTTCTGTAGAGCTGCATTTATTTTTTTTTTCAGTGTTGTGTTGGGAGAGTTTTGATCACCATGAATGTCTTTAACTCAGGACTGTCAATGCACCAGAAGCCTATGCTACATGGCTGCACCTCGATTGAGGGGCCTTTTCATCTGCTCACCGGACAGGAATCATGATGACAGCTGTGAGCACAACAGCATTGTAGCTGTGCCATCCAAAGAGGAGTCAATGAACAATCCCATTATCCCCTAATGTTCTGGTGATTGTTCTTTCACATCCATGTTCTCCTGCAGTGGGCAGGCATCCACCTATAGCACTAATTACTAATGAAGATTCTAGTACTCTCATCTCATTTTCCTATGACCATTGCCACTTTTGAAGTGACATAGAGTCTCTGGCTGCAGTGGAATTACTGCTGATTTCCTCCCATGTGAGAGGAGAAGCAACTTGTGTATGAATGAATGAATAAACCAGTTAAAATAAATGAATAAACCAGTTTATTGTTAAAACAATTTTGCTATGTTGCTAGACTGTTGCCTTATATTGTCCTGAAGGAAAACAAGTATAAAAAAGTACAGAAAAAGTAATCAGCCAATGAATCAATTTCTTGGTTGATCCAAATCATCTAAAGACTATTGAAAATAGCACATCTACAGCCCCGAGAAGCTGTCACTCTTCTTGCCTGAATTAATTTAATTATAATTCTAATACGGGTGAGATAAACACTGTAGCCCACTGGACTCGGAGAGCCAAAGCAGCTCTGAGACTGAATATGCTCCATTATCACACTATGTTTGAAAGGGTCAAAAAAGGTTCCAGGAAACCTCGTCCTTTACAGACCAGCCAGAAATCTTTTGTTGCCTAATAAAAGACGTTTTTCACTCATCAGAGCCAAGTACTACCCTTTTCAACATCCTTGCTTTAGGTGGAGAGGGGAAGGATTCATTTGCCTCTAAAGATATTGGTTATTTCTGGAGCCTTGTCAATATCAAAGTATTTCCCAGAAGTGCTGAAGGTGGGTTTGACAGGAAAGCTGCCTGAGCATTCAGGACACTGCCCTTTGCAAGTCACTTAATGGGACTTCTGGTTGTGTGAACAGCAGCAGAGAGACCCTTCCTTTTGAAAAATAAAACCTACAGGAAAAAAGTCGTGGCTGTAAACCCCTAAGTCTCATCCAGCTTTTTGTTCCACCTAGGACTGAATTTGTCCTACAATTTTTTCTTCCTTTTTTTCAAGATGCTCTCTTTTAAGGCCATGGTTACCAGCTGGGGAAGGGTGGTCTTAGAGTGAGGTGGTCTAAAGCTACACAATATTTGCCTGGGATTATATCACAGCTTGAACTGAACTTGTTGGTTTCATCTAAAATATGGTTCCAAATTCAGGTCCTTTGGCATTTCTATTTAATGCCTTTGTAGTAAACAAGCCCCTGTGTCTTCTGCCTTCCAAGACTTCCAGACATCTCCTTCAGAGATATAAATATCCGTGCACCTTTGGAATGCTGCCTTGCTCTGCATCAGCTTTAGAAGTCATGAATGTATTTCTCATGTGCTCACTTGGAGAAATCTCCAGTGCATTTCCAGGGAAATGCAAACTGTTCTCCACATATGTGTTATTTGGCTATTTAGGAACAAGACAGCATAAAGGAAGCACTGGGAATGGATGAAGAAATTCCCAATGACAGTGGTCAGCAAGCCTGCACATTGACTTAAACCAAACTGTCAAAGTATAACAAATAAAAGCAAAAGATGAAAGAGAACATCCATATAAAAATATTATATAATAGCATATAATATAATATCCTGATCCTCTTCTTGCTTTTTCTTGATTTATATCACAGTGATCCATTTTTTCTACAGAGTTTTTGGTAGTTATCATAGACATGAGAGAAAAATCATCTATCTATCTGTCTGTTTGTCTATCTATCTATCCACCCATCCTACATAGAACAGCTGAATAACATCTTTACTTCTTGTGCTACAGGAAAACACACTTCTCTCAAGGCCAGATGATTTGCACCTATGCCTAGGTAACCACTGTTAAAACTAACAGGGAATGTGTGAACCATCTGTGCACTGGACCATCTGTAGGACTAATTTACACATACAACTTGAGAAGTACACTCAGCTTTTAAAAAACAGCTGAAGTCCCAGACTTAAAAAGCTTAGAAACAAGTTGTTGAACACACACATTTTAATTAAATATAACTTTTAACCCAATAAAACTCTAAATTTTTTCAATCTTTACTGCCCCCTAGTGAGACTCTTCAAGAATGTATTTATACAAAAGGAGTCCTAAAGATTGATGGTGGAGACCTCTCTGTAGAATGCCTACTTTGGAAAGAGAAGACCTTGAATTTTATCCAACAGTTGCAATCCCAAGTCCTCTGCACAAGGCAAAACACCTTAAGCACAGCTGGGAAATCAAATATTTACTTTGGTGCTATGTAGGCAAGAATGCGTGAAGAAAGCGAAGAGAAATTCTGAGGAAATGGAAAGGCTGAGGTCATGAAAAGATTTTGCTAGTGTTTTTCAATTTAATTTTATATGATTTTTTTGTTTGTTTGTTTTAATGGAACAATACTCGAGAAGGAAAAGCAACTGAAAAGCTGATCCTGTGGCTTTCATGACAAGAACCTCTCGTGGGTGTAAAGGCACACCATGTGTGTTACCTGAGTTGTCCTTTGAGTCCGATTCAGAGTCAGAGGTCTCTGAGGATTCTGAGGTTTTCTCTGGCAGGTGAGGAAGTTGTGCAATATCCATTGGAGTGTCCTTGTACTCTGGGTTACTGAAGAGGATACAGCAAATATAAAGAGGATACAGCAAATATAAACACAATTGGATGATTTGCAGTTTCATGATTTTTTCCTCTTTTCATATCAAAGTTCAGGAACAAAGAACAGGAAGAATAGCAGAGTAAACACAGAAACACATATTTTTAGCTTCAGAGCTTCACAGCAGGGATTTTGTGAAGGTTTATTTTAATACTGCAGTCAAAAACTTTTATTGACCAGGTACTAAACCTTGTTTGATTCTAGTGAAGTTTTAGAGCTATCAAAGCATCCTTGCTGAAGTGGGACATCGTGGCTTGTGTGATATCTAGCAGTAAAGCTACACTGTGTAATCATCCAACAACAAAATATCTTGATTTCGATCCCATTACTGTGCCTGGGAGGACAGAGAGAGTGTTTTAACTCTTCCAATCTGTTTCTCTCCCACTGGCAATGTCTATTAGAGTTATCTCTGTAGAAATGTTCTCTATCAGCCTTGCCAGAGTCCTTTCAACGCCTGTTTTTCTCAACATTCCAGTTTTCCACATTTTAATCAAGCATATCATACATGAAATTATTAAGGAGGTGCTCAGCTAGGGCTAAAAAAGTGACCACTGTTCCAAAGAATCTGGCCAAAATTAGATAAAAGAGGTTACATATTTTTAAATACAGCACACATACATCCACATCAGCAAGAAACCAAAAACAACCTCTCTAACTATGTGACAGATGCACATGTGCATGTTAAGATGCATATGTTAGGGATAAAGAACTGTCAACACACCCATTATAATCATATCTTCATCTGCTCATGTGGTGCTCACCTGTGACTTGTTAGCGAGGAACATGACTGCAATCTAAAAAAGCTCCACTGCCAGAGAGATGGAAGAAAACCCCTGAAACACTCTGCTTTTGCTTGGTTTGTACCTTTTAAAATGTGTTCCTTTCTTAAATGCGTGCAAATACAGGGGAACAGCCATAGCTAAACATAAGTGGTAGAGAATATTAACAATAAAAAAGACTTTAATAATTTTTGAATGAGTGAGCATTTCCATGCAGTTCAAGTTCAATTCTGGTAAAATGGAAAATCCACAGTCCTGCATGGAACAATACGAGGCAGCACTGGGGGTGCCTGACACACTTTTAGAATGACAGTATGCTCATATTCAGCCTCTTGGAGTGCACTGTGAACACTCAGAGTTCACACCGTTCACATTGAGATGCCGTGTTACAATTATCATCTTTATGGCTTTGTCCTGACAAAGTGACTTCATTCTGTTGCATCCCAGGGCAGTCCCCAAATTTGCCCCCTCCAAGCAAAAGATGTTTGAGGGCTTTCACACTGTGAATAACAAGTTGCTAGAACAAGAACAGCATTAATCCTCCCTGTCACTATAATTAGTCTATCCTTTTACAGACAGCTGAATCATACTTTCTAATGCATGGAAATGTATACAGACCAGTACTCCTGCTAAGAGTAGACCTAATTATGCCTTAATCTGTTATTAAAATATTATTTGGACATTTAGATCTTTTGTGAATTCCAGTACAAGGAGAAATCTAAATTAAAAACACAAATTCAGTGAAGATGTTAATATTTCTCTAACAGACTAGAAAAATTGGGTTCTGGGAGGAGAGCTGGGGAAGACAGACCACATGGCTTTTCTTTTCTTTTTTGTTTTTTTGGTGAGGTTAGGTATATTCTGCTTGTAGAGGAAATTATTTTATGGCATGTTTGTGGACTAGGTTCACCTATTGTCTGGAAAGCAGCAAAGGGGAAAGAGGCAGCTGTTCATAATTCTTATGCACGACTTTTACAGCTAAAGCAGGAAATATGAGAACATTTCTGAACATTTTGCAGCCCTGTTAAGGACTGGGGCAGTGAATCTGTACTTCCAGTTCAGAATTGTCAGCCTTAATCTGACCTCTGGAAATGCTGCATTCTGCCTCACACTTGCAAGAACAGACAAAAAAGTAGCAGGATAAGGAAATGTTCAGAAAAGTCTGTGCTAAATCATATCAGGCCAAAAATCTGCAGGTGCCAGTGAAAACTCCGCTGCCGTGCGAGGTTTCCCTCAGTACCCCTTCAATGCTCTCCTGCCAGGGGTTGCTTCCTTCTCTCCCCCAAAAGGGGAATCAAAAGCATTTCAACATGCAAGTTTAGGCAGGCACAGTCTCTTCAGGGCTTGCTGGACTTGGCATAATAAGTCACAATCTAACCCCTAGACATCACTTTGAACTCTCATGGCATCAAAGGGAATATAACAAACCATGACAAGCACTTTAAAAGGAGAACAGGCCAGAAAATGACAATTGCATTTCATGACAATCTCAAGGTTTCAAATTTTATTTGTTTGTTTGTTCTGCTTTGGAATGAAACAGAAAATCTCCCAATCTTGTTGAACATTTTCACAAAACAGAATGTGCTGAAAGGTATTTTCAGATGAGAAAGGTCAGGTTTATAATTCACTGTCTCTCAGTGACTGTTGGTTTTCCCTTGAGCTCTGAAATCAGTCCTTTAAAATACTGCTAAAACAGAATTTCTCAGGGAACAGCATTTCGTTCAAGCAATTACTAGTATTTCTATTTAAAATAGTTCTAATAGCTTAAAATAGTAGTTTATAGTACTTTTGTTTTTAAATCTTATATTGCATTTTTCAGTGTATTTCAGTGTATTTCAGAATATTATCTGATGCTTACAGGAACAACAAAGTTGTTTGAGCCTTTTTTGTCCTGAGAAAGTTCCTCTCTCTGGAGTGAACTGGCAAATGCCTTTCAAAGATAACTTTTTTTTTTTTTGCTGTACCAGCAGATTGCTTCCCTGCATTTTTAATATCCAAATAAAACAGTGCCAAACACTTCACACCAGATTTTGTAACACAGCCACTGAAAGTTGGTGTGGATAATTTTTATCTTTGAGCTCACATTGAGTAGATTTCAGGGCATGCAATAAAATAGTGGAGGGTTTATTTCAAGACTGAGGCAGCATAATAATTCAAGAATATTCTCATGTGCAGAGATACGACAGATGCCTCAGTAACTATAACAAAATGGCACGGCTTTTGACAAGGACTACATGAAAAGTTCTTCTTAACTTTCTCTGTTAGGCTGTTGTTTTTTCCTAGACCTCTCCCTGACAGAGACAAGGAACAGAGACAGCAGCTGAAGTGAGAGAAGTGACTGGGAGACCTACCTAAGGAGGTAATTGACCCAAATGATATTCTTCTCACTTGCGTTCTTGGCGTTGACAGCTATGGTTGCACTAGATTGTATCCAGATATAACCTCCGTTCTTCTGCATCCAGCGGTAATACTTTGTTACACACTGACCCTTATTCAGCACTGACAGGAAAACACAAACAAAACACAAGCAAGATAGAGTACGTGTTAGGGTTGTGGTAAAATGACCTTCATTGTACAACGTGACACAAGTATAAGCAGAAGATACTTGGCTTCTTTTGGATTTAATACCAGTAAGATGACAAACAGGATCTGAAGTTCAGTATAACTAGCATTTTACAAGTTTTAAAGTATAATTTTAATCTACTTTTGGAAACTCCAGTGGAAGAAGAAAAGCAAAAAAACCTACAAATCTCTATGGTTCTCAGAATACTTATTGCTGTGTGGACATTTCCAATGCACTCAATGTCAAACTGTAAAAAAAGAAAAGGAAAAAAGAGGCAAATTTATATGTGATTTATTCATAGCTTCTAGGTAGACCTCTTTGAGATTCTGGATATTTGAAAGGTTTGGGAAGATACTCTACCCCTGCTGCTTTGATCATTTCTCCTCATTGCAGGCGATATCAACCACTGAACTTATACATCTGTTTCTTTGATCTTGTCAAACAGAATTTACAGTTCTCAGATGAACCAAATCTCCACTGGTCAGTGGGGGAAAAGTCTTTGGAGAATTTACTTTCTACCAGAGCAAAGTAAATCCACCAACAGGCTGAGAAAGAGGCCTAGGGGAGGCACAGAATGGCTTGGTTAGAGCCAAAGAGTGACAGCCCTCTCAGATGCTTGAAATATGCTAGGAAACAGAAAGAAGTAAAAGCAATCAGTAATGTGAAACGGCGCTGGTTGATGCTCACAGCAAGACAGCTTAAAAATACAGATGTTTAAAGTAATACCTCAGCCAAAATATTGCCAAGTTGAAACGGATTTGTTTTGTATCTGATTCTTCCGCGTCAGGAGAAGGGAATGAAAGGCAAAGCTTTCGGTGGAAGGCAGCAGAACGGTTTTATAAAACGCGTAAAGTACACAAAGTCTCGCAGGGCCGCTGCTGGAGCCCTTTCCCTGCCTGCCTGCCTCCCCATTCCCGCAAAGCTTCCTGCACTAGAGGGCAGTGTGCCTTCACAGTCTCCGCCGGCTTTTGTCATGTCCTTGTCTCCGTCTGCTAAAATGAAAAACCTCTAACTGCTGTAATAAATTTGGCTAAATTAGCTGCTAAATGGTTATCTCAAGTAATATGTATTTGCATTAATCATCTTGCTCTAAACCAGAACAAGCCAGAGTCCTAAAGACGTAGTAAATTCATATTGTCCATTTAATTACGGCTAATAAGTGCTTCATATACAATAGTTTCATGAAGTACGTTTTCTTTTTTTTTTCTTTTTTCCTTTTCCTTTTCTTTTTTTTCTTCCTTTTTTTTTTTCTTCTTTTTGTTGAGAGAAAAGAAAAAAGTCACTTTGGAAAAGGATAAGTATTTAAGGCAGTTAAAGTTCTGACCATAAATGTGACAAATGACACTTTGGAGCTTTCAAGTTAACCAAGTGTCTATACCCCCAATTATACATGTGAATGTATCTATATCTAAATCTGTGTACAGCAGATATCTACAGAAAAAAGATGTTTACAAAGGCAGCCATACAAACAGTGATGTTTCCTTACCTTGGAGGTATCCTCCAATCCCCACAGCAATTTTTCAACTACTAGAGAAAAACATGCATGTAAAATAATGCCATGTAAAGTGAATGTGAAGTGCAAGTTATGTTTAGCTCTAATATAAACAAATATTTGTATCTGGGTCTTATTGTTTTTAAGCAGACTCTAGTGAACTAAGTTTGGTCCTGGCAGACATCAATATTTCCCTAAATTTTTACTTTTGTATTTCAAGCTCTAAATATTCCACTATGATAATTCATTGTCTTCAAAACCTCATTATACAGCAGAATAAAGATAAAACTTGAACAACTGACTACCCAGCATTTCTGTCAAACCAGTGTTGTAAGCCACTTTAGAAAACAATCTCACATAAATTAGCCCAAGCTTATCAGTTAGGAAGAATAAGGGAAGAAAAGCACTGCTGTAAGTTTTGATTATGGTAAGCATTTCCATTTCAGTAAAACAGGACATTCAAAATACTCGGCTTACAGCTGAGTGTAAAACTGATGTGCACACAAGCGTGGAGTGATACTCTCTCTCTTCTGGAAACATGAATACCCACAGCTGAGTGCAGGAACTAGTAAAATCTATCTGCACTTGTACCTACTAAATACACTAGTGTCTTCCTTGGAACAGTTTTATCTAAGGAGTTTACCCTGCTACACAGATGCCAAAGGACAACTGTCCACATACACATTTGAAAATCAAAGTACCAGGTGAGTCACTAGGCAGTGGCTGAAGGGCACACTGCAGTTATTCATAGTAATAGTCATAAGTTCCCAGATTCTCCAGCTCTTTTGGTCATCCTAGACAATTCCTCCATCCTTCAGTAACTTATACATTGGTTGTTGCACCACTGGAAAATCTGTGTCATGGACCTAACAGAGCATTCATTTCAGAGCTATGGAAAAGAGGAAAAGATGCCTGCTTTCTCAAGAATGAGAATTTTGTGCATCAGAGCTATATACAAACCATCTGCACTCAGAGTTCAGGCTCCCAAGCACAAAGAATACATCCAAAGAATGTTTGAAATACTATATTAAAAATGAACTTTCTGTGAAGTTCATCTACCTGCAAATTCTCACTCTATTTTTGGCCAGCTTAGATATAGTACCAGATACACAGAATTTTCCTTGCTGTGTCTGTCTAAAGCACATTTCATATAAGAGATTTGTGGCCCATGCTCTAAAGGAAGTCCCATGATTCAATATAAAAATTCTCTCTATAAAGAGATTCTTCGGCAGGCAAGCTGCACTGTGCTGCTAAATCTGGTTGTTACCTCCTGTGAGAGTGCACTAGGCACCCCAACACAGTTCTGAAAATTCCCAGTATACCTTTAAAAGAAATTTCTAAAGGTGATGAAAGAAAATGATAATGAAAAAAATTTGAATTGTTTTCTAATTTACAGTATTCTTTAACTGCTGGCATTGCCAACCTGCAACTTTGAAATTAGATGAGCATTTTGAGGCAAAAAAAAGCAATTAGAAGGAGGCAACAGGGAAGGAAATTTATCCAGTTTATTGTTAACTAGTTTTACTGATAAAGCCCAGTTTCATTTTAAAGATCTTCAGTTTGCATGTACAGAGAGTCCATTATTAAAGTTCCTGATTTTGAGAAGAAATAAAAGCAAAGAATCACTCCACTCAGCTCTGATTGTGAAGATATGTTTTCTAACTAGCAACAGACCATGTATTTCAGTTTAGCATAAACTGAATGTAAATGTAATGCCATGTAGATTACATCCTGAATTGCCAGGATGTTTTGTTTTCAGGCAAATCCCTCACTCACTGAGCAGTGCAAATCATTTTGTATTTCTATTTGTGTTATACATGGAGTACTCAGTATGGCAGACAAGGTGAGACTTGTGACCAGATTGGTGGGATGGCTCACGTGATGGGATTAAGCATGATCGGGTTATAGATATATGTATACACACACACACACACACACACACACACACACACACACACACACACACACACATATAGAGACATATACACAAACCCTTTAATCAAAGGGACTAACTGAGGGTTAATGTTTTAAAATTGGTGACCTTTATGTCAGCTGCACAGATATATCCCCTAAAATGGTGGATGGTAAACCTGATTAAAATTTGTTGAAATGTTACCTAGTTCCTCAATTTGAATTCAGTGGTTGGCATGCAAGAAGCGTACAGTATGTCATGGTAAGAAATAAAAAAACCTCCTCACTTATTTCTCAAAGTATGAATATATTGCTGTGTACACAGTTCCCAACAGAGGGATTTCAGTTTTCCTTGGTAGCTTTGTGCACAGCAATATTCTTGTAGCGGCGGAATGAAGGAGGGGGAAAAAGAAGAAACAGTCAGTGTTCTTTGCAGGAACCTATTTCTGTTAGAAAATTAAAATAAATCAGTACAAGTTTGTCTTCAGAAATATGGTTACAAATAGAAAAAGAACATAGTTTCTTCCTGTAAGGCTGTTCTGAGAAATCAAAGCCAAAGCTTCTAAATAGTGAGTTGTGTTTTAAAAGAAGGAAGTAGCTTAATTCAGTTTGAAGAGGAGATGAAGAAATTGTGTATCAAAAGCAGTCTTTTAGCAAAGTCTCTTACAAAAGGACATTTTACTCATGTGCATATGCATTTAAAAGCTACACTATATTGCGTATTCAGGTAAGTATTGAGTAAATAGGAAATGATGAGATCATCTTACATATTCACACAGCTTCAC
Source organism: Melozone crissalis (assembly GCF_028551555.1). Lineage (NCBI taxonomy): Eukaryota > Metazoa > Chordata > Aves > Passeriformes > Passerellidae > Melozone > Melozone crissalis. Next base: position 31,272,860 of record NW_026535796.1, on the reverse strand, counting down.
AAAGAGGCTCTTTATAATTGGTGAAAATATTGAGGTTACATCTGCTGTGCTATTCACCCTTCTCCTTGAAATACCTTTATCAATGACTGGATGGTATTGATACTGAACTCCTCTCATGGTAAACTTATAAGAATATTTTTAATTTACTGCACGAGGATGAAATTGCTGTACTTAATGCTACAGTCAGATACTTAGCTGCAGCCACAAGTACTCTTTCTACATTCACAAAACTGGCAGACGAAACATGAAAAGGAATACTGACTCTTTAATCTCCACTTCTCCACCTAAGGCCCAAGGCAAGCTGACAGGGTAACTTCGTTCTGGAAACAGAAGGGGTTTTATTTTTTTAATTCTGGATTACTTTTTCTTCTGCTTTTGAAAACTGTGGGCTATAGGGGAATGAACCTGGCATAGACTTAAAACAAGAACAAGTTTCTTTATCTGAAAAGTTACAGTCCTTGATGCTTACAGGAAGGTCATTTTCAAACCCCACAGGAAAAATAGCATCACAGCCAGAAAGAGTGCATTAAGTGCCTTATTTGCCTGTAACAGAGACAGTTGTCCATTTATAATAGCTCTGAGGATCAAGTGAGTCTTTGATGTTGCAAGGACTTTCCTATAGATTTTGCAATTAGTGAGCTAGATGTTTAAAATACTGGGTATCCACTATTTTAGCAATGAAAAATATTTAGCAATGTTAAATGATGCTTGGTACAGAATCAGGAGCTAAATGATAGCAGACCTGTAGACATGTGGTGAGGAATCATAAGTCAGCTATGTAACTCTCCACAAACAACTCTATTTTGGATCTACTGCATGGGCTAGAGGGAGGAGGAGGGGACTTAAGCCTGGACAGTGTGTGAATGCATTGTCTGCCTGGTGGGCCAAAAGCAAGGCCTTCAGAGCAGATTGCTTGGTAAAGAATGCCAGCTTCCCATCACAAGAGTCCCCCTGGGCAATGCTGCTCTACCTCTCTTCATGGCACACAGCTCCTCACCAGCCCTGTCTGACTTACTGCATCTCAACAGAGTTCTTCTAAAGAAAATTCCAAAGATGAGAACTGCTTTAAGAAAATGCTGGTGAGGCTTTAGAAAGCTGTGTTTTATTCACAGCATACAACGGTAGACAGCCCTGAGTGCTGGACAGAGAACATCTTTTTTAGCATAGGGTAGAAAGCAATCTATTGTGTCAATACCACTGACTGAGACCTGGCTGCCACTGTGATATGAATATCAGAGAGTAATAGTTGCAGGTTTATAAACATAAATTCATCTTTTCCTACCATAAGCAGGAAGTAGCAGATCAGGTTCATGAAAGAAAACTGTACTTCACTGATATTCAAACTCCCACTGAACTTCTTCATTCACCAGGGTATTCTTTTAAGCATCTACAGTCACTCTAAAAATGCTAAGTATGGCAATTGATTCATTGCTTACTTTACAATCTGAAATACTGTTTAATCTTCCAGTGTAGGGATGTTACACACATAAATACGTGATAAATTAGGCAAAATTAAGTATCAACAACCTTCAGAAAAAATAAAGAGCCTTAATCAAGCATTTAGAAAAATTTGAAACCTTAAGAATGTTTGAAAACTAAGCAACACTTTTCCTGCCTCTTTGCAGAAAAGCAAATGTTAAAAGCGGTCTTAAAAAATGTGAATTCACATAAGGATCAAAGTTTGTGACTTGCCAAATACAGTGAGGAAGGCCTTGCATGCTGCATGTGAAAATTATCTCAGATTAGGACCAGGAAGATGTTTTGTTAAAAATCAATTCTATGTTATCAGTTTACATGACATCAGTTCACAGTAGCAGTGCAAATTTATTAAAACCAAGCAAAGACACAAAAATTAGTGTTTCCCAGCACCATGGAAATCATAATCTTCTACTTGAACAGCAGAGGCACTTTTCTCTCCCCCTTCTTTTTGTGATTATTATACCATTTTCCTATGGCCCAATGTTTGAAATGGCAACTTTATAATTATGCATAACCATGAATATTAACAAGACTATATAATTCTAGGTAAAATGTTTATTTCAAAGTGTTATGTAGGTATTGATCAAATGGAATGCAATGTATTGCTAGAGGCACTATTCAATGGAAGCTTATGGCATGCATATTAGAATACTGTTCTGTGGTTTCTATAGATAAAATTGATGTAAGTAAATGATATAAGTTTATTTTATGACAGACTGGATTGAAAAATGAGCAGCAGATTTTTCTACCTAGGATTCTCTAGGCTTTCTTGTCTTTTTCTTAACTTTTTTCCCCCTCATGATTTGTCTCTCTCCCCATGACTTCAATCCTGCCATAAAGTGATTTTCTTCTGTTAATATTGAAACGGTCGTTTAGAAACCCAAGCCTGCTTTGAACACCAACTTCAGACAGAACTTCCATTATCATTAATGAACTCTCTGTTCAAACTGTAGGGGAAAATGAAATCCCAGATCCAAATTTTGCCCTTAGCTACTAAAACTCTACATCAGAGGAGAAATTTGGCCTTGCTTGCTCAAGAAACTGAAATCTGTCCTCCATCTCTCCACTAACATTAATGTCCATCATATGACAACCTATGTAAGATTAATGATTTTAGAATATAACCCTTTCCATGCCAAATGTATCTGTGGACTATACATAACTACATCTCCCAAAAATAGGGAAAAGAGACTGAAGATTCATGGAAGCAGATTGGCAGCAATATTAATTTTATCTTTGAATTACCTATGTTAAAAATGGTCTGTTTCAAGGGATGGGATCCCTTTAAACATGCTTTCATTTCTGGAATAAGAGTCCCTGTTTGGGTGCTTGGGCTGAGTGAAATGAGTGATTCCCTCAGGCTGATCTCTAGAGGAAAGGCACCGAGAGCACAGTGTCATGGTGGTACGGCACAGCCGAATGTTCAAACTCCCTCTAACCAGCACAGAGATGGCATCGCCATCTCACATCTGACAGCAGATGTTTTTGAAATATACTGTCCCTTTATGCCACATGACTTGTAAAAAGTAAAAAACACCCAAAGATTTACACCTTTCCACAGACCTTAATAAGATAGTTTAGTGCTAGCCCCCCCACAGAAAACCCAAACAACACTAACACAACTTTGTAAAATAAAAAAAAAAGAACTTTGGAATAATTATGCACCTTGAGATCTCAAAAACAATACTTAGCAACATATGGACATTGAGTTAAAAGGCTTCAGGTGTTTTGAAGGATATTCCCAAAGGACTGAAGCAAAGTCCTGTACCAGCCCACCCACTTTGTAGGTTATCAGGCATCAAAACCAACATGGACCCACCACATGACGCATGGATGGCAAAGCTTCAGGGGTTTTATGCAGGTTCTTTCAAACGAGTGCTAATAAGACCTGCTGCCACACATTTGATATGTGCTACAAAGTTTACTGGTACTGTTTTCCTATCCTTACAGCCTTGAAAACTGTCTCCCTTAGACACACAAGGTCAGCAGTCCAGACCTTTGAAAAAGAAAAAGAAGAGAAATAGCCCACAGCACTAACAGGTTTCTAAAATTCTGCAAAATTCTGCAACAACTCCATCATACCTTCATAGTGACATTTCAGGATGGGGTATTTCACAGCCTAGTAAACTACAAAAAATCCTTAATGCATTCTTGGATTTTCAGTGGGGTGACACTGATTTAGACTATAAGGTGATGGAAACTTCTGGTCTTGGTAATCTTGGAGACACCCTCAACAGTGAAGGTAGATATGTGACTGAAGTACTTTTGTCCTTTTTAAAAATGCCATACATTTACATCCTCTAGCAAAAAGCACAGAAATAGCTTGGTGGACAGAATGAAGGTGAAGCTGCTAGATGTGTACCATAATGTCATTTATTCCCATGGCTTTGCAATTTAACATACGCTTCTGTAATTTATCACAAGAAGAATATCAAAATCTAAATTCTTTTTTGGGGTTGGAAATTTTGAGCACCAAAAAAAAAAAAAAAACAACTTTAAAAAGACCCCAGAAAATTATTAACAGAGAATCTGGAAAACACAGAGGTTACCAGCAGAAGTCAGAGCACAACCTTCACTTTATAACCCCTTAATGCAGCATGTATTTATACAGCTGGTATTATGTACACTTCTAAGGTCAAAACAGGAGATTTTGGGTGCAAATTTCAACTAACTATGAGCTATGGAAGACACAATTGAAAGCCTACAAACTGAAATGGGAATGTACTAAATCAGTATTGTATTAGATTTAATTTTAAAATAAAATAGCATCAGGAATTAAGTTAAAGGGTTATTGATGCAAACAATATCTGAAGCATCTTGCAGAATAGCTGTATATTGCTAAGCTACAGAAGGCAAAATTCTGCAACTAGGTTTAGCAGCTAATGATTTAAACAGCCTAAAGATTTATCTTTGTAGAGTTTTCTGGTTTGTTTACTATCCCAAAGATAGGGTTCTCCTGATAAACACTTATCTATTTTATGTACAGAAAACATTTGTCTAATAGAAAAAAAATTTGCATTTGAAAAACTGAGGTACAAAATATCACAAAGATTGGAAATTTCTTGGGATTAATAATGATTTCTGAGTATTTTTATGGTTAATGGATAATTAAACCACCAAATATTACAATACTAACAACTGTTCTCCACACACAGAAATGTAAGCATCACCTGTGAAGATATGAGCCAGCCATGAGTTAATAGTGTAGAAAACAAGGGTACAAGGCACACATAATTGCATACTGCAGATTGTTGTTCCCCTTCTTTTAAAGTACCTGGCTTTGTTCAAAAACACAGACAAAGAAATAAGGCTAGACAGACCAATACCTCATGTAACCCAAAGAAGAATTTGCAGGAGCAAACACAACATCTTCAGGATTTCAAAGCATGGCTAAAAGACATGACAATACATACTCTTGGGTAGTAACCTTAAGTTTCATTAGGGCTGAAAAAAACCACCAGGCATGTGCTAAAACCAAAGTCCATGATCCTTTTTTGCCTTGTATGAAAAAAAAAAATATTTTCTTTATATGCTTCCATTTCTTCCAGTTTCTTATCTCCTGTTCCCTCAATTTGCTATATCTCCGCCAACTCCAGCCAAAAGGACTAAAGCGTGCCAGTGTCCAACACAGAAATCTTTGCAGGTCTATACTATGGACACAGAGAAAGATTGTGCAGGTGGTCAGACAAGCACTTCTGCAATACTTTGAAAACAACATACACTAGGCTGTCATCAGGGTGCCAGTTGGGCTTAGTTTAAGAAATAGCTAAACCCCTGACATTCTATCAGCCTAATTTAGAATCAATCTTGCTTTCCATCGATGATAATAAACTTGTACAAACATGAGATTCATTTGTATATTTTAGCATTTTATTTCAGTCCTGGAATGCAAAACCTGACATTGGAATCAGTTTGATTTTTTTGGTTATTGAAGATATTAAGTACTACAAGAGCATTGAAATTTCGATCTGATTAGGATAAAAATTCCTCAGGATCAAAACACTTCTTTTTTTCCCCCTACAGTTTTACTAATTGTGAGCTACTTGACATTGCAGAGTTATTCCACAGCATGATAGCAAAATATGTGAAGTATTTTACTGTTAGAAATTATCAACTCATTCTATTTGTTTTTCATGTGTTTGAGGTTATTAAGAGAATAAAAAATTATAACTGATGTGCATAAGTTAAAAGGGTTAGTTCAACTACAGCTGGTAGGCTAAACCACTAAGCAATATTTTGTAGAGCAATAGATTTTTTTCTACTGAACATACATAAAAGAAATCATGAATATATAACTGATTTAAAAGCAGACTGAGGGGGTAATATCCCTTGAAAAATAGGGGAGCCATGAAAAAGGTGAATATGGAATAGTTTATTTTCAGAAAGACTGGATTATTCTAACCACTGGAAACCAGATAAAGTAGATGAGAGGGAGTGCTACCAAACATACTCATCAGAGACCTTTGCTTTATGGGAAATGAACTGCCCTGGCTCACTGTTCCTGAGGAATTGTATTTCTTATAGCTGTAAATCAAATCCTGAAGAAAGAGGATGATATTTTCTAAGCAATAGCTGACGACAACTGTATCTTTCTTGTCAGACCCAGGTTTCTGAATTCAAACCTCAATTAGGATTTCAAAATGAAAAAGCACATATTATATACCAATACCAATTGGTATGTATTTGTGACAGTGTTCTTGCAAACAATATATTAATTTTGAAATGACGGCATGTTATCATATATTTGCCCAAAAGTATATTAATGGTTGCCTTCAGAGATCTCGACTTTCTTCCTTGCTGCTTTCTTAATGACCTTTATTGAACAGTAACATCAAAAACTTGGTGTTCAATGAAGACCATTAATTTTTTACAATTAAATAGAAGACACATACTCCTGCTGCATTTGACATCCTCTCATTCCTAGCATGAAATGAACTTCTTAAAAAAGCTGTTACACACTTCTGAATTCTAACAGTGTCAAAAAAAGGGAAGCACACATGAACAGCATTGTACTCCTGAGAGCAGCAATGGCCCTTGCTGCGCTCTATAGAGAGTGCTAAGATCTGATACAACAGTAATTTTATTGATCTGCATGATTTCTGGTGTTGATTTGACATCGGATGTATCCTGCTAGCTTTAAGGTCAGGTATTTTTGTCACTGATGTCATAAGAACAAGGCCAGTTCTACTCATGCAGAGACTCATGGCTTGGTCAAAGTGTTTGAACAGCCCTATGCCTGACACACACTTCAGTCCTGCAATGCTTTTACGCAGTGGTGAGTAAATGGAGAGGATCCTGTCACCTTCCCCATTCTTACAAGTGGTAAAGTAGAACTGGGCCATGAGGGGTCTTTCTAGGCTGTTAGTTCTATATGCATAACTATGAAACACAAAACATTCAATTACAACTCGTTCATGGCATGTAACCTAATGAAGAGCTCTGTCACAGAACGAGGATTAGAGACTGTATCTGTGCCAGGGTACAGCTAGACCTGTAATTTTTGAGCGTTTGGATTGAAACAAAAGTTGTTGCAGCTTAGCCAGTTTCTGTGCATTAGCTGAGCCAACAGCTGGGTCATGATACTGGATGTGCACAGGCTGTTAGACTAGAGAACATTTTAATTATAATCTCTGTGAGAGAGACTTGATTTATGCAATGATTCTACCAGCAATTTGTTCAACAACCATTGTAAAGATGAGCAGATAAGAAGATTCCCAAACTCCTGAAGCCATGAACCATTTCAAAACGGGAAAGAGCTTAATAAGGTAGAATTGTAACACCAAAAAATTGGCTGAGAGATTTGTGAAAAAGCATGATCATTCAAAGTTTGAATGAAACAGAAGAGAAACAATTGCCATAAACTTTTTTTTTCTGTTTGGAAAAAAATTATGTTGCCATAGCGTAGGTTATCATGCCATGTATTATGGTGTTGCTATAAATGCAGGCAGAGTATGAATGTTGTTTTATTAATTCAAAAGGGATTCAAGGCATAACTTACATAAATCTCTTAACAGAAATTTTGAACTTAATGGAATTTTTGCTATTTACTTCACTGGGATCAGAATTTTAGTCCACAAAATTGCTTTTTTAGGGAATAATGCCTATGTCCATTGAAGCCAATGAAAGCTTTTCCAGTGACCATACCTGACCTTTCATTAGGGCAGTAGCTCCTTTACAAAAGCCTGTTGTCACTGCAATAGTCTTGCAGACCTTCTTCACAATTGTACTTGTTATGGTTGCATTCCTGAAACTGCTTTTGTCTTCTTTTATCTGAGATAGAGTTAACAAGGCCTGCTTTTCTAAGTTTCTAATGGGCTGCTATGATCTGAAGCCATCAATAGCCCTCTTCATTTTTTTTCCTGTGTGATTTTGTGCAATGTTTTTTTCTTTGCTTGTTTTTCTCTTTGATATTTTTGAATATCTTGGATGAGAGGGCAGAGTATAGTGGTCTTACTTTTTCCTTATGATATGTTGTCAGTAAATAGGCAGAATAGCAGTTTTACTTATGTTTCTTTTACCCTTAAATCTACAATTGCAATTTGGATTTCTTCTTGTTTTAATCATTACAAATTATTTTACCTCCTGTAAAAATAAACCAAGATTTTTGGTTGCATTCTCCATCAAACACAACCTTTTCAGTTTGCTACTTTCTCAAGTCCTGTTTCTTTGTTTTCTCACTAGTGTGTTCTATCCATTACTTTAGCTTCCAAGTCCTCTTCAAAATATTGCACAAAACTGCTTTTTTTTTGGTTGTTGTTGTTGGTTTTTTTTTTTTTTCCCCATTGTGATCTCAAGCAGTTATTTCCTATGTTGCACTGGTAAATATCCCATTCTCTCTATTTTGGGGAACTAGTTCTGCTGGGTTCCACCTTCCACAGCCAGTGTTTGCCAGCTCATTAATTTTAGCTCTAATTCTAGTTTTACTAAACCAGGAAGATTTTCTCCTTCTAGTTTGGTTAGAATTTGATTTTATAGGATTGGCAAGTCGCTATGAAGTATTTTGGGGTTCTACAATTTTTTTCTCTTGGTTTCTGTACAATTTTTATTGTCAACTGCTAGAAGTTGAACATCTCTCTGGGCAAAGATGTGAACCATGTTGGCTTCTGCAGAACTTATGTACTTCCCCAGTTATTCCCAAGACTAATTTAAACTTGAACGTCTTTCATAAAGAGCATGAGTTTGAACACGAAAAGACAAAGGCAAAGCCCTGTATCTGGGATGGATGGATTCCCTGCTATGTTACAGGACTGGGACTGACTGGCTGGGCTGCTGCTGTGTGAAAAGGGACCTGGGGGTCCTGCTGGACACGATGCTAAGCATGAATCAGCAGGGCTGTACTGGAAAGTGTACAGCCAGCAGAGCACACAAAGTCCTCATCCCTCTTCACTCATCACTCTTTGAACTGCATCTGGAATCTAATTTTAGGCTCCTACCACAGGAAATATATTGATAAACTTCAGTGAGCTGAGAAGAGGTCTGTCAAGATCCCCAGGGGCTGGTGTATTTGCTCTGTGAGGAAAGGCTGTGGAACCAGGCTTGTTTAGCCTGAAGATGAGGTGACTTCAGGGGAACCTAGCAGCATATCTGCAAGCAGGGTACTGCAAAAATGGAGCCAGGAGCTGCACCATCAAAATAAGGAAATTCCAACTGGATAAGAGGGAAAAAAACCCCCCAAAATCACAATGAGGATACCTGACACTTATTAAGATAATTGGAACAGATTACTCAGAGAAGTTGTTGAGAATCTGAAGTTTTTCAACATCAACTACACAAAGTGCTAAAAAATTTGCTTTGAATTAGTATTGATCTTGGTTTTTTTTCTGTTTTTTTGAGTATTAGGTGGAACTAGATGATATCCCAGAGTTCCTTCCAACCTAAATGATTCTATGAGCATCTTGTTCCTATAAGGCAAGAACACAAACATACATAAAAGATGTAACCAGCCCTGTCTATTGAAAAAAAACAATTAGCCTGGCAAGAATAATCATGCTATAGCCGCACAGCCAAGTTTGTGAGCCCTGCTATGCTGGATGTTGATAGTGGGAGAAATCTCTGTGTTTGTAAAGTTTGCAATCCAATCAGCTAAATTGGACATACAGTGAGAGCAGGAATACAGTGAGTTGATTTTCTTGAAGTCATTCCTGTCTTCAGGGTCTCCTGAGTCCTAGTCCAGTGCTTATATACTGGACCATACTACACTCATACTCTCTGCATAGATCTTGAAATTTTCTGAAGATGAATGTTTCATAAAAAATATCCTATTTGAGAGAGAAGTGGTCATGCAGAAGATTAAGGTCTTTTTCAAATGGGATGTTCATCTATGCCAGGTGGTATGGGAAATCTGAGTCATAAATATCTTTTATTTCCTTGGTCAGATAGTGCAGTGAAAGTGCAACTTGTAATTTTTGACTTTCAGTTTCAAGAGTACCAATAATTTGAGTTTCTGAATTTGTTCCTTCATTTCTCAGCAACTGACATATTCACCTGGTTATTAAATGCTTAAAATTTAAATGACACAAAATTATTTTATTTATCCCTTTGGATAGTTGATTTTTTTTTCTGCAGAAACATATCTAACTTGATTTTATGCCAAACACATTTTACATTCTAGAAACTTTTATAATCTTTACACAGCCTAATACTGCTGTTGGCTGCCATATGTTGTTATAGAAGCTGTCCCTATTCTCCTGCTTTCCGGTCAGTTATACTCCTATTTTCCCTTGCACATCATGCACAGTAATTTGGGATGGAACATTTTTTTCTGCTTTCTATTGTAGTCATATGGTTTTGTAAAATCTAATTAAATGTGGCTGCATTTGGGCTGCTGCCCTTTTATTAGGAAATGTTAGTAGGACATGATGCAGGGGGAGCAGAGGTATTCAAATCTGTGACTCTGAATTTAAGAAGCAGTTTGCAGATCATCTTCTGGATTAAGAAAAACACCGAAGTCAATCATAAATGCAGTCAGTCACTGAAACTTCCAAAGAATTATCTGGCTTCACTGCAGGCACAGATAAATTAGAGATTATGGGCATAAGTCTTTTTTCGCACAAGGGTAAATCAGGAGCCCCATCACTGAAGTCAACGGATCTCAACAAGAAAAGAATTAGGCCCTATGGCTTTTAGTAAGAGGAATACAAAGAGTTTAATTACAAGGAATCATGCTGAACCTCCCTTCCCCCATACACAGACACTGCACATGTTCTCTGGTAAGGTTTGTCTCTTGCAGCATTTTTGTACTTCTGTTATCCTTATACCAGTCAGATACTCCCAGTGTGCATACAACAGGGACTTAGATGCTGTAAGGATGGGGCCACTTAGATATTGACACATGGGGTGGTGAAAGCATTAGCAGGACTGTAGCTCAGTTCTGTATGAAAAAACCTGGTGAAATCCCAATTATGCTGCAATTTTTTGTCCTCTGTGTTATGATTCTGGAAAACCCAAAATCCTCAAAGAGGAGGAGTTCCTATTCTGTGCCAGGGAGGGAGTTTCTCATGTAAGCAATGCCTCTTTAAGGATTAAAATAATGCATAGCACATGTAAATTAACAGCTGCTGGAAATTCAAGTAATACAAATATAATGCTTTATTTCCACATATTTAAATGGTCTTATATGTCTATAAAAAGACTGGAAAATAAATCACACGAAGAATTACATTTAAACCATCCTCTGTGAAAACCTCTGACCAAAAAAAAAGCAGGTGTAAGATGAAGATCCCAGTTGTGGAACATAAATAATAGTTTAGGAGCAATCAGCTGTTGTACCAGATAATTTCACAAAAATGGAAGTACTTACAGTCTAAGTGACTATGTCTAATGCCTTCCACATCTTCAGCATGAATGAAGTGGTAACATCTCTTTCCTACAATATCTACAGGGGTCAGATCCATGTAATCACTAATCCTAAAAAGGAAAAAGAACATAAAGCCTATAATTCAAGAAAGAAAAGAACAAAAGAATTGTCAAATGACTCAGAAAGTTAAATCTGCTAAAAAGTTTTTTCAGCATTATATAATTTGAATGGAATATCTGTTCAAATGAGACAAGGCCTTAGAGGAAAAAAAAAGAAAAAAATCTTTTAAAAGAAACCTAGAAATTATTTATCTATTTAACTAAGTGGAAAATTAAATTCTAGTGCATATTCTCCATGTAGCATAACACCAGAACAATATAATTCCATGAAATTGTAAAGCATTAGTGACAATCCAAAATCCTCATTAAAAGACTAAGATGATTCAAGGTTACATAATAAAGTAGAAACATGTTATGTTTATACCAAATGATTAGAGACACATTTCATTTCAACAGATTGGTCTTCTATTGGGTATATTCATGAAAAAGCTCTTCAACCATTTCTTGGCACCAAGTCTAAACTCATATTTCAAGGGATATAATTTAAATGCTGAGACACACAGATGCCTCAGGGTGTTATCTTTTTTAGTCTAATTCATTTGGGAGCTCAGCTTTCACTCTGGGTCCTTTCAACTGGGACTTTGTTGTTTATTGCACATAGAAACTTTAAAATCTATTCTGCAGACCTTTGTGTGCGTGTGTCTGTGTGTGTGTCTGTGCACTTGTGTCTGTGTGCGCGTATAAACTCACATCGTGGGTAGTCAAGGGGTCAACCTCCTTAAACACAGTACAGACATTTAAAAGAAATCTGGAAAATGCCCCAATCAAGCAAGAGTTTGAAACTATGTCTGTTTTCTAGACATAGGATACTTTTTTTAGGGTTTGAAATAATCTGCAATGATTGTGGTACATTCTATGATAAAATCAGGTAGAGGAAATCCCACCCTGCCAGCCCAGTAGAAAGGGGCAATCTCTAGGCAGGCCACTACCCTGTGGTCCTATGAAACATGTGCATAGGCTTGTGTTTGAGCAGATCAATGGTTCCACTGACTTACAGGACTGAAATTTAAAGGTAGGTATATGGTACAGCGTTTTGCTGAATTTGCTGAAATTACGCACACGTTCGTAGGCTTGAGGTTTGCTACACAAGACTGCTTCTGCACATCTGAAGGATCTACTGACAACCACTGTCAGGGCCAACAAGCCAAACCTCTGCCATGTGCTCATTCTTTTTGGGCACGTATTAGCAGATGTGGTATCACAGTCCACATTAAACTGGCTATTGTCTCTTTCCAAATGGTCTTCAATCCTCAACAGCTGAAAACACACAGACTGATCATGCACTCTAGCATCAGTCTCTCATTTTGCTTTTAGTTATTTATCACCATCTGATAAATCATCATCATTTTCCTCTGCAGGTGCTTTTCTCACTCCACTGACTAATAAAGAAGTCCCAGATTATCTGAGATGCTGAATCTTAGATGACACAAATCCTACATTTGCAAAATAGACACAGATTAACACATCACATTTTAGACAACAAAATTTTATGCCCATATTTCACACTCTCAAATAAAAATATGAATTTTTAGGAATAGCCATTATACTAGCTAACAGATCTTGTCTCAGAGGGAAGCTAATGTCTGGCTAGTTTGTGCACTGAGTCCAGGATTATGAAGGAGATCTCTTCATTCTGAGGAAAGTAACAAGATGCACCCAAAGACTTGAGTAATGTCATTCCTGCTCACTGCTGTTTCAAGCAGGCAACCACTTGGAAAAGTAGGAGTACTATTGATCTCACCCCTGCTGATCCAATGGTCCACCGTGAGCATTCATTTCAGTTAAGTGGCATGGCTTCTGCTCCACACTCCCTGCAGCTGCCAGTAACTCCCCATTGCTCCATAAATAGTGCTTACAGCTTGCCCAGCATGGATCCATTTTTCTCTGTTTTCATCAATGTTGTGCTTGCTTTACTGTGGCACCGCAAAGAATTTCGTAGCTGCCCGCAAGTGCCAGGAGTCAAGCTCATATATTCAGGGTGGGATACTTATCTCCTTTTCTATAATCCCAGAAGAGACATCCCAATGTCCCTGACTCAGAGAACAGCCTTGGCAAACACCCAGATAATTAATCTGACATCTTTAATCAGCTGTTCTGTTAATTCCTTCCATTCCTTCCCATCTTCTGTTTTTTTTTGGTTTTTTTTTTTTTTTTTTTTTTTTTTTGTTCATTTATGCAGTTTTTACAGTCTTATTCTGCACTGTAGCTGCTGTGAAATCCAAGTCCTGCCAGTCTTATTTCATTTTAGATGACTGGAAATCCTGCTGCATCAGTGAGACCACATTCACCTCCCAGCACTGGCAGAAGTATTTCTACTATTTGAAACTAGCTTTATAAAATATTTTAAACAGATTTTTAACAATGACACAGGGGCTTAAAGTGGAATTATTGTAGCATGCATTCAAGTACCACTATATGCATTCTACATTACCATGAGACAAAATCCATAACAAATAAGGAAAAGTTGCTTTATAATGCTGCCTTCAGCTAAAAAATTGAAAAACATTAATAAACTCAAGACTTTCTTGCTGTCTTCCCACAGTTTACCATGTCTTATCTGCCCTTCCTATGTGATTACCAATCACTGCACTTCACCTGATGAATTTTACAGTTTTTAGTGATGTCTTTCTCAGGCATTTGGAAGTTTTATTGCTACATGAATATAAAGGGATGGTTTGAGAAAAATGTTTAATTAAAAAAACCCCACATATACAATTTAGGGCTCATAAAAATGCCAAACTCACAGCAGAGAAAGCATAAATCATCCTAATTTGGCCTAAAAGTTCACATCATTCTTGACCTGATGGAACAGTTCATTTTTCACATCTATTTGATTCCTGGCTTTTTTTATGGAGGTTGCCAATAAAGGCAGAGGTAAGTGCAGGTGATTTTGTTAAAAGGGAATTTGTTCATTAGGAACTGGATAGATACCAGCAACTCACTTCACAGAGGCCTTTGAAAAACTCTGCAGTGGTAGCATTACTACCTAGGTAGGTCACAGTGAAATCAAAGACTTAGGGAAAAGTTTTGTTCTAGATCCTATTCCTAACCCCCAAAGCTCTTTTGCCAGCATCTGGATAGTCACTGGCTAGAGTCTCAGGCAAAAAGCCCAAGCTTTAATGACATTGTCCACTTTTTCTGTGACTTTGTGCAAACCACTTTCCATGAAGCAGTTTTTCCAAGCTTAAAAATGAGAATAATATATTCACTTTTAGACAACGATCTGGAAGTGTAGGTGAAGTGTTCTCTCTAATAGCCAAGTAGTATTTTAAAAAGTATTCCAGCAGTGCAGCAATGTGGCAGCAAAGACAACCTCATAATTGAAATCCAATATTATTTTAAGTTGTTTAAGATCCCGATTCAACAAAACAGTTGAGTTTATCCTTTTTAATAAAAGTTTATATTGATGTGCTATCCTGATCACAGGTATTCCACTATAATTGAGTAATTATGATCATATCAGAGAGCTTCCAGCCATCGTTGCTGTCACAAGAAAAGCTTGCAGTAGCCACCTTGTTTCTTCCACTTTTTGATGATGTCCCCTTCACAAATTTATTTTGTCTGCATTACATTCCTTCTTCCTTTCCAACTTTTCCCCATACCTTGGACTTCCATCAAAGGACCCAAACTTACTACATGTAATTTCCTTCTCAGATATTTTCACTCTAAATACCTATTCCCTGGATTATATTTTGATTTTTCAAAATCAGGACTCTGAGGTCTTAATGGTTTTGATCAGCCCCTCTGCTTCCCAGCTCTCCCCCCACCCCAGGCACAGCCCAGGCCCCCATGGCAGCCCCATGGCAGTCAGTGCCCAGCTCCCCACAGCCCTGCCTGGCCATTGGCCCTCCTGTCCCGACCCCATTCCACTGCCTGTCCTCAGGAGATGCCCAATGCCAGGGGCTGGAGCTGCCCCTGTGCCCCAGCTCTCCTCTGGGCTGGTGGATGGGCCCTGGCTGCCATGTCCTGCCCTCACAGGTTGCCATGCAGAGTCCCCAGTGCCATGGGCACCCAGCCCCCAGGGAGCAGGAGCTGAATTTAAATCCTCTCTTTCCCCTTCCCAGATCACTCATCACTATCACACAGAACACAGCCTCCCCCAACCAACTCTTCATCACCTGTTCCCATTTCACTGCTGCCTTTCCCAGTATGCCCTTAACCAATTTTATTCTACAGTTTTCCCACCTCTTACTGCAACAGATCCCACCTCTCTAGCCTACTATCTAGGCCATCTGTGCTTCCGTTCCGTTAAACACCGAGCATGATAGCTGTAATCTGCAAATTAGTTCAAAAATGGAAAACTTTAAAACTTCAGAACAAAAAACTTGTGGAGGGGAAGATGGAGGAGCATAAGGACAGGCATACAGGTCAGACCAACGTCTGTCTAGTCCCAAATCTTGCCTGTGAGAGGGACGGTGAAAGACTGGAAAAAGCAGAGAAAACTTAGAGGAATATTTCCTGGTGTATCTTCCCTTATTCTACAAGACATCCTGCAAATTACAGTTTTAAATTTACCCTTATCTTTTTAGAATGTAATGAAAATGAAGATAGCAATGATGAGCGTGAATTCAGTGTTCTCCTACAACACCAAGATGACATTGCAAAAGTCAAAAACTTCAAAACTTCTTGCCAAGCCCATGGAACAAAGAAGTAAAGGATCTAAAAGCCGTACCTATTTTCACAGTAAATGATATTGAGGTCCATATTCACACGAGTGACAAACATGTGGCAGTCAATCCTGACTTCATTAATTGTAGGAGGTGGCAAAGCATGAGCAACAACAACAAGTCCCATGATTTGGCTGGGCACTGTCCGTCCGTGTGACAGCGACACTCTCAGACGTAACCGGCCTGTTATGTGAATCACCTGGAAAACAAAACCAATAAAAAATACCAGCGAATTCTGAGTGCAGCTGTGACATCAGTTTCTTTTAAAGGATAGTTTTACTGTTCCCCACAGATCACTTAACACTGCCTAAAATTGTACCAAGTAACTGCCAGTATCATTGTTAAGCTTATTAATATTGGCTGTCAACATGCCCTATATGTCCTCATGGCAAAAAGAACATAACAGGAAAATGCTTCACATTCATCAAATAAAAACCTAACAACCCAACAACCTGTGGTGTTGATTTTTGCTGTGGTGTTTGTTACACAAAGAAAGAAGATGACAACAATGAAGTAGAAATTCAACAAAAAAGAGAGTCAGATAAAACTGAAATAATGAAGCTGAAAATTAATAAAGTAACCATTTTACAGTATTTGGAAATTGAATATGACATAAGAAAGACCAGCAGTTTTGAAACATAATGGATTTCATTGAGTTGATAGTCACTTACACCATGGAAACACTGTTCAGTGCCTTGAATTTCTTCGTTTTGGTTGGCAAATTGAGAAGCAACTGCCTACAGGTGATCTGTGAGCTCAGGCGCAGGATGGTCTTTCTGCATCCACATTAAAACATTTAGAGTTGGTAGATGTGTAATGCCTTTGCCTAGTGCACCAGGCATGCATGGAGAGCTCTGGGGGTGGTGGTTTTCTTCCATATGCACAAGATAATACCAGAAGATGCTCAGATACAATAGCATCCACAAGAACTGCATCCCCCTTCTAAGAGCACTGCCTGAAATAGAAAACTGAATCTCTGGGAAAAGAATTATTCACCACTTCCAGTTTCACTCCTTCAGGAGTTCTGTGTATAAATAAAGGGGTTGTTTTATCCAGTAAAATAATATAAATACAGAATATTGAAATGAAAATGCAAACTGCAGTTCCTGTACTCATGGATAAGAGATGCACAGGAATTGGCAGTTGCTGGCTGCCACATGTTTTCATCCTCAGAATGTAGTATATCATCAACATCAAGAGAACACTTCCAGAAGATGAGGGCCCCTTTTCTGTCAGCCCAGACTCCCTACCCAGAGGTCAACAGAGAAGTTTGTTGATTCCTGGGTCACAGGAGGAGGTGACAAAAATGTGGCAAAAATTGTACTGATACTCATCTCACAAAGATAGAAGACAAATCCTTTATATCTGATCTGAGATTGATAGTAGAAAGTGAGAGAGAAGAAAATTTGTCATTTTTAAGATTGCAAATCACAAAGTGCATCCAAATTAAAATCCAATTAATGCTAGCAAATCTGTGATGTAAGACTTGAAATTTGTTTCTTTTTTTTTTTTGACCTAATCATTGAAACATCTCCTCTCACCACTATTTCACATTTTGAGCCTAGCCAGTGTGGTGAATCTGAATGAGGAAAGTGATTAGCCGCTGTGTATGGCCATTTCAGTTACAGGTTTCTGACCACCCATGTTTAAAGTAACTATTGCCTAAACTCACACTTAATGCACCTTTCAAGGGCAAACTACTCTATGAATATCTGAAAAAGTTCCTAAAGGCAAAGATGCAAAAACAGCATTTCAAACCCACTTTAATTATTTCTTTTTCTTAAAACCTCATTAACTAATAAGAAATAGCTAAAAGAAATAGGATTAACTTCACAGGAGGGGCAGTAATAGTATATTTTGCTCCTTCGAGCTAGGCTTGCATATACATCTCCTTTTCATCATTATCTGTCTCTTTATCATGCAGTTTCAGCTTACTGCAAAAGTCAAATCTGTAAATGCTTGGAAAAATGCATGCTGATGGATAACTGGTAAAAATGTGAAAATTTATCTTATCCTGAATGTGCTATGCAAAAGTATCATTTTTCTGTTGTTTTTTTCGTATGAGTCTTTATGCTAATATGTTTGAAGTTGGCATGAACACTTCAGGGAATTTTTAAGCTATATCATATATATATCTCTCTTCTTTGTATTTTTCTAAACCTTCATGTCATTTGCAGCTAAATATCAAAATGATTTGTTTTTGAACAACTGTCTATTCAGGCAGTACCTCACTTTTTTTCTGATACTTCATCTGAAATACACTTCAGATGTAGTATTGCCCAAGAGACAGTTCCAAACCTGCTAGGACCACCATATATTAACATTGTTGAATTTCAAGAGAATTTGCTTCCATATTCAAATTATTTAGCATGTTCCTAATTCCACCATGGATCAAAACATGTTCACAATTTCCATATGAAGTAAAATTTTAGGGGTCAGCACTCAATTTCATTCTGATTCTCTACACTGGGAAAGGTACAGCAAACTAGCCACCAGTTCCAGTCCCTGTGTGCCTCTAAAGGATCTGTATTTCCATGCCTGAAATCCTCTTCTATGACAACATTAGTTAAATGCACCAAGTGGGATAATCTAATTGGTAGTAAAAAACAATTCTAACTGTCATGACCTTGTCTATATTGTGAGCATTGCCACTTTTAACACTGGTTCATTTGAACTGGGATTAGGGGTGATAGGAATTATAGGGTCAATTATCACCTGTAGCTAAAATTAATCTCTTTATAATTCAATCCCACAGCACTAGTCTATCATATCCTAAAGCAGTATTATGACTTTAATGAAGCTAAATTGCAACAATAAACTATTTTATGAAGGACAATACTTGGCTCCAGATGTAAATATATAGTAAGAATTTGCTAGGAATTTCCTGAAAATAAAAAGTTAACACAGCTCTTCTGTGCAGTTACTTTTATAAATGCTTCCTTCTGAAAAGTTAGTCCTAATCAACCTTTAAACTCTATCTTCTTTCTACTAATGCCATATGAATAGACAGGTGCATTTAGATGTCACAGCAAGAGAAGACAGTGATACTGTGTTCTGTCTATTTCAAAAAGGTGGGTGAATACTATACTCCTGATCACAGGGTCATCAGAAACTTTGTATGTCAAGAGCTGTACAGATTTCCCCATAAATTCTTCATCCACCTTCAGAATTAAATTAATTACAAGACTCCTTTTTTATGTTGCTGGGAGCTGGACTGGGTTAACTGTCCAGAAATTTCTTTGCTTACAAACTGTTTATTAGTAGGTGTAACTATGATTTCATGATTCATACTACAGAAGCCCAGGGAAGTCTCATGGTTGAAATAAGCCATGTGACCTGATCAAGACCAGAATTTTGCTTATTCTGATCTATATTATTGCTTGTAGTACAAACTTGGATAGGCAGGTAGGTGACGAAAAAGCATTTTGCAAGACCAAAACTTTTAACACTGAGAAATTAAAATAACACATATACTGTAAAGATGTAATGCTGAAGCAAAACAAATACTGTAAAAATCGTATGAACTGCTTAATTGCTTTGTTTAAAGCAAAAAACCTAAATCAACTTTGCCTAACACACTAATACTGGGAAAAAATTGTTTGGCTTTTATTTTTAGCTGATTAGAAAACGGATTTGCAAAATATTGTAAGTACATGTAAACACACGAGTTTATGAGTGTGGGAGTGTTAACAAGCCACACTGGTTGGACAAATATATATTTCTTTTCCCTGCCATATGCTCTCTTTAGTCATCTGTTAGTGATATGCTCTTAGATGTGCTCTACTAATGTCTACTCATTATAAACAAGCACATCACAAAGACCTTGATAAAACCTTCCCTCTGTCAATACTTAGGGAAAGTAAAGCCCAGCAATAGAAAAACACATCTGGAACCTGCACATCATCCTTTAAAGCTAAATCTCACCTCTGAAGATGGAAATACTTTCTTTGTCAAAAGATATCTTTAAATATTACATCCATTTTTTCACATACATGTGATGTCAGAGTAAGGACATGCATTACCAGAGGCTATAAAAACCTGCAAGCATGAAAAATCTGTGAATTTCACCTTTCAAATGTCTCTGTGTGCTTCAAAACTTAAGCTTCATTTTGAAAAAAATTTCTAAACTACTTCTTTTGTTCTCTGTGTAAATGATTATGTCAATTTATTGTGTGTGTGAAACCACAGCACTAGCAGAAGCTGTCCCTCCAGCTCATTTAATGAGACATTAAATTTGAAGTCTTAAAATTATTGTGTAGAATAATTTTTTTAGAAAACAATCACATATGAAAACATCCAAATGTATTTAGTGTGTGCACCTAGGTATTTAGCTATTTTATAAACAATTCACACACACATTTATTCCCCTTTTACAGAAACAACTGTTTCTGAAGCATATACATATGTATATATTTGTTTTGGTCTCTCAAATATGTTAGTTTATACTTCCAAAATCAACATCTAAATCTTTAAAACACAACCAATTTAAACTGATGAAATTGGCTAAAGAAGTATCTTACAAACTATACCCATAGCCTCTCATTTTTCCTTCAAAGAGTTGTGTGTTCTTTCACTCACTGATACACATCCATGCATCTCAAAACCTGTCTGTGACACCAGTGAGACAAATGTTTTTACACTCAGCAAGGTGATGAGTTCCTACATGGTTTCAGGTGATTTCTAAAGTAAGAGTGAATTTTTGGAAGCAGAATTTCCTCTGGACTATGAGGAAAACAGAGCCCAGTGTCGCATTGGGAGTTTATACAATGGCATCTGAAAGTTTTTCCTTTTCTGACATAGAAATACAACCATTAAGTATAGGTTTCTTTATTTACCACACTTCTCTTCCTTCCTGCTCATGTCACACTGCAATCACTACAACATTTCTACTTGCTTATGTTTTCTCATGGTCAGAAATTGTTTGTTGCTGTGGTTCCACAGCCCCATCCTCAACTGAGATAAAAGCCTGCTCTCCCAGCCTTCATGAAAGCTTTGGGAGAAGACATCATTGGCTTATATTTATCATTCAGCAGTAGCTGGGAAATGAGAGGTCCAGTAGGGCTTTGAGTCTGCAGGTCCTGTAATACTTCATCATCCCCTTCTCAGACTTACTGCATTTCTACAACCACTACAGTATTACTAACAGGAGATCCCATGGAGCATGACATTTTGGTGTTGAAAAGGAATGAGCCACTACAACTGTAATATGTTGGATCACCCCACATGTGCAGCAAGTCTGAGATGTCCCAAATGCATCCAACTTGCTGTACACAGGCCAATCAAGTCTCTATTGTGTATACTTAGCTTAACACACAGAGGACACATTGGGCTTGCCATGTGCACTTTACATGATGGGTTTCATCCATTGTGTCAAGTAAAGTTTGTAGACGTATGTTCCTGTTGAATCAATGCTAGATTTGCTATCTCTTTTAATCTATGAAATAACCATTTTATCATTTTCCCTTGTTAACATCTGCCATCTCCAACCTCATAAGCATCATCTATCTTTTCTCTTGGACAACATAACCAAATAACCTGTCTACTTACAGTAATTGTTCTCAACACTTACTTGATTCAAAAATTTGTTACTTCAGTTTTAGCCTCGAAAAAATGCTTGTATGCTGAAAACCCTGTATATCTGGGGTCTTTTTTTCAACTACAGTAGTCCATTTAATAAAGAGCATTGTGTCTACACACCAACCTCGTCGTATTATATCAAGTCTGCACCAGAACTAAGAAAAGTAGTATTTAGTGCAGCTGTCACTGTTACATTCAGAACCATGGTGGATGAAAATAAGACAAGGCAATATAGTCTATGACTCCTGAGAAACAGCTTTGCAGTCAGTTTTGATTGAGTTAGGCAATGAGTGCCATGTGAAACCTCTGTTCAGAGCTGTGGTCTTGAGCACCCATTCAAAGAATACGAGTTGGATTTCAAGGAGGGGGAACATTATTCCTAACACATACATAGTTTCAAGGTCAATAGCCTCTTTCCCATCTACAAGTACATTTTAAATCCCTTCAAATACACCTGCAAAAGACAGTCTGAAAATGGAAATGGTATTTACATTTAAACAGCATATTTGGTCTCAGGACGTATTTTATTGCTAAAAAGTCAATACTAGTTTTTGGAGACACTTTAGGCTTTTCCCATCTTTCCTCTGTTATCACTCTCTCAAATAATAAGATTCAAAACCTATTCTACTGCTTAAAATAGTCACAGGCAGAATTCAGGCTAATCCTGAGGGTATAAAAAAAAGTATCCTTATGAGACCTCAAACTTATTGGTGCTTAAAGACAAGCATCATGTGAGAAACAACCCAGTGTGGTAGGCTCAGTTCAAAGCACTTGCTGAATCCCTAAAATGACCTGAGTAGAATGTTATTGATTGCATATGGGGAATCTTGAGATCAGCAGCAAGCACAATAGCCACAGTCATTTTCATTCACTTTCATTTCAAGTACACTACAGAGAACAGATCTCTTCTGTGCTAAAGTTACTGTTTTGAGCACACATGCAACAAACTGCTTGTTTTCAACCTCAGCATGCAGAAGGTTTATCTCCCACTTACCTCTGTCTGGATAATGAACTAAAGAGAAGGTAATGGGGACAGCTTTCTAACTCTCCAAAAAAGAGTGAAGGTAAAACAAGAACATGAGATTGCCCAAGTTACACTGGTTAGGATAAGGCTATCTTAAGAATACTCTGTGAGAATAATGGAAGACTGTTGTGTGATAAACAACTCCTAGAGCTGTCATCCAAAGAACAAAACAAAAGCATTTTCAAGAGTGCACAAATGTTTTTCAAGAGTTATCAAATCTTAACAGACTGGGAAATGATCAGAGATTCCTCAGGTATTTATGGAACCTTTAGATTAACATTATTAGATCCTATATTTATGGCTTTTTCATTCTGCTATATGACAAGTGCATTTTTTAAATTTGGGATACTAGATAAGCAGTTACTCTTCAGCACATAGTAGAGTGGTCTGGGCTGTATATGGGCACATATCTGTCAGTACTGCCATGATGGCTCTCATGTCAGAATTCTGAGGTGCAGTCTTGCACTGGTGTACATTGCAGTAGTAGAAGTTGCACGATCAAGTCTGTCCTTTCAAAAGCACATCTATATTGTAAAATGTGTTAATGATAGGACATCCTTTCCTGTGTTGTGATTTTTCATTAATTACAATGGATTAGCAAGCTGCTTTTCCCTAAGCAAAAGATGTTGAAGAGCTGACACTCCTGAAATCAGCTTTATAATATAAACTCAAGAAATATTGTGTTGAGTTAATAATTATATTTTTTCAGTTCAGCACATTATAATTTTTCAGTTATTTTGCCTTATGTCACTGCAAAGGTTTCTATTTTCATATTATGCTCCTGCAATAAGAACTCCAAATTTTCCACTTTTAAACAGCATCCTTTAAATATATGCAGTATTATTAATTTAAATTATTAGGTTTAATTTTAATACCTTTGAACCTTTAATAGATATCTTATTAAAAACTCTATCAACACTGTATTGTCTTTTCATAATGCAAAGCTTAAAAGCATTTGAAGATCAACATTAAAAAAATGGAAAAAAAAAGAAACTAAATGAAATCAACACACAGCAACCTGAAAAAGTAGCCATAAAAATTGGGTTTATAACTGAATACTTTTTGAAGTAATTGGCACAAAGACTGTTCTAGTGCAGATTGCTGCAAGAGCGCTCTTGGCAAGAACATCATAAGCACTAGCAAAACTTTAATATGCTCAAACAGCCAAATACAAACTGACACCAGGAACCCATGTGTGGCAACAAACTGGAAAAAAATAGAGTATCTCAATTTAATACAAACCTACATACAAAGGGATCAATTTTTACAATTCGTGGTTTAGCATACAATACAGCTGTCCTCAGAGTGAATATAGAGTAGCTATACATAAGAAATTAGAATTATCAATTCGGGGGAATTTCTCAAGAGTCCTTTTGATATGTAATACAGCAAATATAATGACTTAGAAACCAGACATCAATGCATTAAATGAGATCAGGTTGAGATCTATTTAGAAAAGACAGGTTTAAGCTGGAAAAAGAATCTCTTTGATATGACCTCCAGAGCAGACCATTTGCAGAAGGATTCAAGATGAGCAGATTTACCCTTGCATATCTGTTTGCTTCACAGCTGCTTTAAAATATAAACTCTAAAATTTTTAATATTGAGTTACTGCAAAATTAAGTCTGTGTAGTAAAAAAGATTAAGAACCTGGGATTTTCTTGTACTTCTTGTAAATGTTATAAAGGATTTTGTTGAACTCGGAGGAAAAAATGAAATATACTTAATTTAAAACCAAGCTAACATAATTATTTATATAGGATTTCTTATAGAATTGGGCTACTGCTGGTCAGGTTAGGAATCTGAAATGTCTCAGAATTTACAGTAGTCTGCATCTCCAATTCGTGGTCAATACTTATTTAACCCTGAAACTCAAAAGATCAGTTCACATTAACAGATTTGGCACTTCAAATCCGTTGGTGTTCAAATATGTTGCATTTTTTTTTCTTCATGGAATGTTTGAAGTTCCCTTTAAAAATAATGCCTTGAGGATATTTTTTCCTTAATACTGTTTAAAAAAAGTTGAAAGCATTTAGCTATTGAAGTGTGCAGGGTTCCAGTAAAGGAATAGTTGTCCCTGCCCATGAGCAAACTCTCTTGAAATTCACTATTCCAGAACTCTGTTGCTTTTGCCAGCAGTGAAATTTAAACTAAAAAAGGACTTTTGTTGCATTGGTTCCAATGCAGTTTATCAGAGTACTGGGAGATGGGGGAAAATGGCTGCATCATTCTGAAACAGAAAGGGTGAAAATGTTCAAAAAAGTTAGTTTCAGCTCTGTATGTTAGGGCAACCAAATCTTGTTGCACTAAAGACAGCTAAAAATAAGTATACTTCAGATGTAGTTTCTTTATTTCTTTCTTTGCAGGGAGAAATAAAGAGATTCTTTTAGGTTTTTTTCCCTACTGTTTTGTTTGATGTAGTTCTTAGCAGCCCAACAATTACCTAAGGTGATTCTCTGCAAGGACTTGATAAGTGAGAAAGGACTAGATAAAACAAAATATCTGATATTAATGTATTTTCCTACACACAGAGAAAAAGATATAGAAAATGCTGTTGTCTGTAAAGACAGAAATGGATTCCCCAAGTCACCCTTGATTAAGACAGGAATGTTTATGTTCTGCTCAAGCTTTCCACCTGTGGTTGCAGCCCCAGAGCTCATTCTGAAGTTAATAAAAAATTACATTTACTCTTCCTACTTTTGTGACTAAATGGGTAGAAATATATCAGTGAGTTTTGAACATGGTAAAGCAGGGACACACAATGGAGAAGGATGAGGACAATTATTTGAATGTCTTTAATGCTAAGGTTCCTCTGCTTATGCTGATGGTGTCTGGCGTATGCTCCCACAGCCAAAAGCAATTGTTTTGTTTATTTTAATGCTTGTATGCTTTCCCCTAGCATGGCACAATTTTTTTCTGGCTGTAGACAGCACACAAGGTCTACCCAAAGATCTTAGACAACAGAATGTGTGGGCTAACCTGAAAAATAGCACGACTGTGACAAAAGCAAGAGTGGAGTAGGCAAAAAAAATTAATTTCCATACTTCATTAATATGCTTTTACTTTCCTCACATCAATGACACTTATATGAATCTAAATGTAAAATTTTCAGTATAAAGGGGAAAATAGACAGTAAGGAATATAAGCTGATTTTATAAAAATTCTGACTGCAAGTTTCAGAAAAGATTCTGCAGGTAAATAATAATGCTTCCACATCCAGATGATGAAAATGAATGATCATAAAATGAGAGGAAAAATTCTTCTGGTGTGTCTGCCAAGATCTAATGTCGGTAGCTATCTGACTGTTCTCGGTGTTAATTTGAACAGTTTTATATACACTTCACATGGTTCTGATAGAGAAAGTAGCATTGAAACTACAAACCCCAAGCCCAAAAGTGGCTTTACAGAGACTGCAGGAGAAAGCTGGGCACACCATGACAGCCCTTCCAGAGGAGCAGCTACATGTACTGCCATTAGTAGACAAAGTCCATCCATACGAGGGATGAGATTTCTCTTTGAAGAAAAAACCTTTATCCACTTGGAGATGGATGGTCTTTGCAGAGCTCTGACCTTCTCCTTGACAGCTACAAATGGACCACTATCTATGATTTGTTTCTATAATCCACTTAATGCAGCAAGCTAGATTATAGATAGCTATTTATTTGTAAAAATCATAATAAACCACTATTGTTTTAAATGCTAAACATGGATAAATGGGGAGGAAAAACTGATGAGACAAGGTTCGTGTTCTTGAATCTACACCAAAGAATTATGGCAGACTCTTGCTTTATCTGCATTGGAATCAATTTAGTAATTTTTAATTCACTGATTTTCTCTTGTTTGCTTAACATTTATTAATTGATTGTCACTCTCATGCAATTAATTCAAAAGTTGGCAAGTTTAACACGCAGAGATTAATTTTCTTTTACTAACCCACTACTCAGAACACTTTTTTTTTGGAAAAACAGGTTACCAAGAAATTACCACTACATCAATCATATTTATAAATGAAATACAGTAGGGGTGTTGCATGCCATCTGTCAATCCACACTGAACCTTTACTTATAATTGGCTAAGTTTTTCTACGTAATTCAATAAAATAACCA
The DNA here is from genome assembly GCF_028551555.1 of Melozone crissalis. Lineage (NCBI taxonomy): Eukaryota > Metazoa > Chordata > Aves > Passeriformes > Passerellidae > Melozone > Melozone crissalis. The sequence goes on along the minus strand of NW_026535796.1, from coordinate 31,246,092 downwards.
GAAAAAAATAGGATAGCTCTGTCTTTCACACACTGCAGTCCCAACCAAAAGTCAGCCTGAACACCTAGGACTTCTCTCTGCAAGGCTGGGAATCTCTCATTTAAGAGTATGAATCTTAGGTCATACAGAAATAAATGGTATGCCTGCCCCATCATCCGGTGGTCACAGGATCTGCACCTTTACAACAACCTACAGGTTCCTCAGCTTCAAGTGTTTCTCATCTGGAATGAGAGCCACTCACTTGCCCTTCATGTCACACTCATTTATGATGGCTGAAATGTTTATTCAGGAGGGAGGAGAGATAATGAGCAAGGTTTCTTGGCTCTTAGTTACCAGGGGCTATTCACAAGATTTTGGACTCACTTGCAGTGTTCCTCATTGCAACACAAACCAGCAGAGTGAAAGGAAAAATAGCATTCCCGACTCTCATTATTTTATTATGGCTTTCACCATACTTGGTGTTTAACTGAAAGTCCCAGTTTCTGCGTCTTTTTTTGCTCTGTGTGTCACTTACGCTGCTGTTCTAAAGTGGACAAATTGACAAAATAGACTTTTTTATAGAGAGAGGCAAGGAATATGTCTCAGACAACAAATATCTTTGTAGCCTATATTAGAGTAGAATGGACTCAAGCATTTTGATCTCAAAATGAGGATTTAATATCTCTCACAGACTGCACAAAGGCCCAGAAAAATATGCAGTTAGGTACAAGAAGACACACAGAATGAATTCAGCATGCAATGCAGACTGTAAGATACATGAGCGTGCAAGCTGTGATGCATGGAAGTGCTGCAGGGCTTGTAGGAACCTAACCCAGACATTTATTTATTTTTGCACAGAAAATAAAATGTGAGCTTTATTCTCTCTCCTGTAATGTTAGTAAGAAAGCTCTATGGAAGAAAACTAATCTTTTCTGCATTTGAACTGAAATCTGAAGTTAGCTCTTTGTGTAACAACTGAGGGTAGAACATATATGAACATTCATCTGTACTTTAATCTCATGTGCATCCCACTGGTTTAGCGGGACTAGACCTACGGTCTATTTGTAAAATAAGACTTGACATGATCTAAAAGACTGAAAAATTATACAAAATTTAACAGATCATGGTCAGTGGGTTTCCTATAGAAAACCCTAGAACAGCATCTTTTAGATGCATTTTAAAACTTTCCTATGGAAATTTTTACCAAGTACATTAATTCTCTGTTAAAATCTATGGAATCATTAATATCTTGTTAGCTCGGGAGAAATTTTCAGTAAAGAAAGGGAAATAAGCTAGAAACATATGTAAATTTTGAAGATTGTGGTATACTTTGACCTGGTGAGTCATTAGTAGCGCACTGCACATCCATCTACACCCCTATGAAATTCAGTGGTACCTGGTATTGCTTTGACCATGTAAAACAGCTCAGGATTTGGCTTATTATCCTGTTTAAGTCACTTCCAGTATAATTTCTCCACTTTCATCTACTTATTTGGAGCACCTTCCTTGAATCTCAGGTGAAATCCCCAGGACACCTCATACAAACATGTACTTTGGATAATTGACTGTCTGGTTTAACAGCTAAATTTAAAGCAAGCCAGGGCTATGGCACTGTGTATTTTGTTGGATACATTTTCTGGCTTTGTGGGGTATTCACTGCATGATTTGATAAAAACTGAGGCTAAATGAACTCTACAATTTGTATTCCTACAGGCACAAGTTTATTGGCTTGGGTTTTTTTCCTTGGCTCTGTCTGTAAGGTTCATTACTTACAGTTACTGCAGAATCAATTTGAAATGGCCAAAATCAGTGATGGAATTTATAGCACAATAAACGTACTGCCATACAAGTGCTGCTACACATGAAAGGGCTTCAGAATATTTTCAGCAATCCTTCTACACAGCAGAGTGTTCTGTTTTTATCAATTTAACAGAATCACCACAGGTATATTCTAAGAGGTGTAATCCTGACAGCTACACAGCAGATTTTCTCTGAGGCAGATATTTTTACAGGAAAACAATATTATTGATAAAATCTTAGCATATCAGAACACAAAAAGGAAACTGCACACATCTTTCTCTTTCTCCACAACAGGCATTTGCAGTTCCATTTCACTCACACAAAAAACCGCCCTGAACCAGAAAGAGTTTATAAAGGAAACATTTTCACTCTCCTTGAGATATATATTAATTAATTATCAGCACTATGGCATGTGGAAAATGTGGAGGGCATTTTAGCTAAAACATAAAGTATAGCATCAGCAGTTCCCTGTTTCTAAAGTCTATAAAGATTTACATTTCTACTTAGTACATTTTTCTTTCCAAGTGTCTCTATTATAGACATCTCATATTTTACATCATTTTAAAGCACAGAAAGTTTTAACTTTAGAATGATGCATTGTGCAAAAAAGACAGAAAAGACAGATGGCAGGCTGTCCTCCCCAAAACTCAATTTCATAATATGCATGTGATTGCTAATAGGCAGGCACTAAAAAACAATTTTCCTTGACGGAGAAGAGCTGATAAATTGTCAACATAAACTTTGTCTGTGGTTGCTCCAGTGATCTAAAGCTCTTCTGTGAGCTTTGTACCATCAAAGTCTGCATCTTCCAACCATATAAAAATTTATGAATGCATATGACTATAAAGTGACTGAAAACAACCCATAATGCCTCTTTGGGAGTTGAGAATCAGCTCCTTGCTTCTTCAGGAAAAGCTGTGTCCAGTGCCCCATTCCTAACCCTGGACATATGAGTGTGGGAGATCCAGAGATGCCCTGTGAGCTGAGTGAAACAGGGCTCTGCATTTAGCTATCTCCTAAGCACAATGCTATGCCTGGTGCTGGACTGAATTAACCAACATGGTCTTTGTAACAGTGCAAAGGGTCACAACAAATGAAGGCTGCTGATTATTAGGAAGAAATTATTTCTGAGCACTTCAGCAAGGAGAAATGAGTGAAAAATCTAATGAGATAACAATTTCCAAGAAGAGAAATATTTACCTAATACCTCAGGCCTTCCAAAATATGTCAAAAGTGAAAGGGACCACTGAGTTCACATGAAATAAAATGAGCATTCTGCTCTTGTACAACAAATTACAGGCGAAAATGTCCAAATTATTTGTGCACAGAATGAGGCTTGTTTACACTGGTAGTGCAGAGTTAATTTCAGATTTAATATTTCACTGTAACTGCTATCTACTAATTTTGATTTTTAAAAGGCTTATCACTATTAAATATTTTCATGCCTCTAAGAATTCAGATCTTATTTCTGAGAATAACTGAGAAGCAGCAACGCAACAGCAGATGAGCTGTGACTGTTATGTTATCAACATATTTGCCTGGAAGAAAATGATGTGATGATCCCACCACATATTTAATTGCAAAATTTCCTTGACTTTGATTGTGAAAAGACTGAAACATTTTAAACAGGTTTTTCTTGCCACACAGAGAAGACTTGCACTATTTGCAAGTATGTGACGAATTCCGTAAAATGAAGCCATGGGAAGAATACATATTTCTTGAATTTCCTTTAAATGGGGGTAATACTGTTAGTTTTGAAGGCACCAGCCTTGCATCCTATTGTTTTAATTTTATGCAGTGTATATTTCTCTATAAATGTCCCCTAAAACAAGCAAGCAGACAAACAAATCAGTAGAAAAAGAATAAACGCCAAACTTTAGAAATATTGTCAAATATTAGGAGGATACACTCTTTTCCATGTATAGAAGTCACTGATGTGCTATATTGTTTGGTTTAGCATGGAAAAACATACAAAGACAGGAATTATAACTGAATATGTCTGTAAAAAAAAGGGGCATGGGAGGGTCTAATGTGTTATCAGAAATAAAAGTGAAAAACCTTGTTTACCACGAATGAAACACATCTTGTCTGTGTCCTTTCAATAGCAAGATCTTTACACAGCAATGAGCACAAGAAGTTCAGAGAGAATAAAATACTTATCCATAAAAATTGAAATAAAACTTGTAACCCTCCTCAGAGTAACCTCTTCAGAGCCCAGACCTCTTTATGCAATTTACATGAATTTTCAGTAGAGACTTTAATCTGAAGTTTTTAAGAAAATTACCACTTCTTGTAATACACTTAGTGTTTTCATTTGTTTGCAATATTTTTTACAAATTTTAAGTAATGGAGAAAATTAGGATAATTGTGCTCTTCACACTTATTCTCAGATACTGATAATTTTCCTTTAAGCAGGCACAAAATTCTTGGTTCTAAGGAGGAACAGACAAAAAATATAGCAGTAAAAATTAAAATTTCTTATTTCATACTGGTTAGAGGTGCATTAAGGTATATAAGCTTTAGGGTCAGTATAAGCCTTGCTCAGCTTTCTTTAAAAGCATTGGGAGTAATAAAGACTTCCATTTTATCTTCAGTGAAATAATACTGCTGAAATATCACCTCATTTTTGATGTCAGCAGTGATTTCTTTTTACCTCCATGATGTCAAATGGGAATTATTATTATTAGAACGACAGCTTCCTAATGATGCTGTAAAAAGGAGGAACTGAAACTCTTTCCACTAAACATCTATATCCTGCTTTCTCCACAGGGTAAAGCAGACAGACTCAACCCCACACCATTCTTCAGGCAAATCAAGAGGCATGCACAAGCACTAAGAAACAGAAGCACCTTAAACATCCGAAACATAGGCAATAATGGCTTTCTTCATTATATAGTGGTGAATATGCACTCTGAAGAGTAGAGAAAAATGACATTTACACTATAGCAACCCTCTCTGGGAAACATGCTCTGAAACACTCATGATCAATTTTCTGTTCTAGGTGTTAAAACTGGCACATCAGTGTCCAGATCACTCTCCAGGAGTCACTGCCCCAGGTAAAGTGAGGGAATGAAAACCTCATGTGATGGCTCCTGTTCAACTGATGGCTTCATGTATGGCACACTGGGGGTGGCCATACCTGAAATGCTCTGTGCCTTTTTTATCTCCCATTTTGTCTGAAGAATAAGTACAGAAAAATGTTGCTTCATATGACACCAAAATAGATTGGTAAGTTTGGCTTTTGAGTAAATGATGGGCTTGAACCTTATGCAAACACCCATTCATGCAGGAAGTGAATAGCAGATGCAAACTGGTGCTATCTGCGTCAGCAAATGGGGTATTTTCATTTTCTAATACACTTTGATCAAACATAAAGAGCTACAGTGAATAATGATTCCCTACCAATTTCACATTTACTTATAACACCTATTGCTTCAGAGTAGTTGGCAAAGTCTTTAGGGTGCACACATCTATGGTGGCTATGAAAAAATATTAATCAAATTGGAAAAAGTAAAGGTCTCTATATGGGGCTGGGGGGTTTTGATATAAGAAAAGCAAAGCTTGCAAGGAGCCTAGTCACCTGCCAGATGAGGCGGTGGGTGCTGCCAGCCCTGCTCTTCTCCCACAGAAAGGAGGCAGGAACAGCAGTCCCAGGAAGCTCCCCTGGGCTAAATCCAAGGGGCAGGAAATGGTTTTGCTGCTGGTACAGTGCTTTGTTTTCCTTCTAAGGAAAAGAATTTTGGAGTAGCTCTTCTACAGTCAGTTGTAGCCCAGTTGAGAGCAGGAGTTCATATTTTTCTGATTCAGGTTTATTTTTTTTTAACTTTGGTTGTTTGTTGTTTTGCTGGAAGTTCTGCTAAACTTCACACTATCTGGTCTGACTGCTTTCTTCTTTGGCATCTCATTTTGTGTATTCAGGGCAACCATCAAAACAAAGGAAGTACCAGCCTGAGAAAATGAAGTGTGATGCACTGGAACACAGAGATGATTTGACAATATTCATGCACTAGGAAGAAAGGCTGAGGATGAGGTACAGCATGTAACCACAGTTGGCTCGGACACAAACAGCCATTGTTATCTTTGGCAAGTTACTTGATATCTTGGTATGTTAGCACTTTCAAGACCCAGATGAGTGTTGCAAAAGTACATTCATTAATATAAATGAATTTATAAGCAAGAGGAAAAAGCCAATAAAAAAATCCTGCTTTGCACAGGCAAGAACTGCACATAAAGGTGAAAGTTTGAAAAATGTGAAAATCAGTGTATGAGCCTATTGTCTTTTTTCAGCATATTTTTAACAAAAGCTGTGAACTGCTGCAAGTGGTAGAGATAAAGAGGTTAATAGCGTCTGCATTTGGACACCTAAAAAAATCCCTAAATTATAAAAAAAAGAGGGGCCAAAGCATTTACTGGCAGCAGTTATAAAACAGTGAATTGAGGCAGAGATGCAAGCAGCAGTAACACTCTGTCCTAAAGCAAATCTTGGCTTTGTGTTCTTTTCTGTGCTTCTGTGAAAGGCAAATTCCCAGTCATTACCAGTAAACAGTGATAAAAAACATTGGTGGATAACTTAAGAAAACCCTGTGGGCTGAACACCTCTTTTTTCAGTAGCCATTCCTACCTGGGAGCACAACACCATTCTCCCAATGTGCAGTAAGAGGTATTTTCTGGTTCTCTCTCTGCTGAGATCCCATTGCTCTCATCCTACTCACTGAGTTTTGCTATTACCACCACAATGGGCCTCACACTGCACTCTGAGTTCACATGTCTACATAATTAGTGCTGCTTATGAAAGTGTATCTTATGAAACATTTTCTGTCTCTATGACTCAGTAACACTTGGTTCTTGAAAGAATACTAGATTTGGTTTGAAACTGCTCCTTGTCCATTTTGAATATTTTATTCTGTATCAGAATAAATCTAGTTTTCACAGTTTTCTCTCACAGTTATATTGGACATACACTGACTTTTAAAAAAGGAGGCTTCAGAATTATGTTGCGTAAAAACCAGAGTCAAAGGCAATTACTGCTAATTTGGTGATAATATTATCTTTTTATATCCCATATACTTTGATAATAGAATTCACGAAAACAAAAAATCTCCCAGAAAACAATCTGTGCTTACTCAATTTTATATTTTCTTTCCTTCCAGAACACAGAATTTATTTCCTTTTTACTCAGTTTGGAGCAAACCACAACCCTGAGGCCATCTAAACATTTAAGGTAAAATTTGAGGAGAAACACATCCTGATAACAGGTGTCAGGAATACTACAGCTGCAGTCATTGTGAGGCAGGATCAAAGCTTGAATCTTTCTCGTACAGAAGATTGCTATTAAAAAGGCCTTTTATATAACACTAACTGGTTAATTTCAATAGTGCTACTGCAATAATGAATGCCTAACATATATTAATTTTTCCAGATGGTAGAACAGCGCTATAAATCCCATTAAAAAGATGCTCAGCCCTCATTTTTTCTTTTTGAGATGATGGAATTCATATCCACTGAACACATTTAAAGAAGTTGGTTAATGTATTTAGATGCTGAGGGTGAACCAAGCTTTTGCAGATAGCTCTCCTAATAGAACCTCACAGTTCCATAGCGAGGCCCCAAAATGAAACCCAGTTTTCTTAATCTGGGTGCAGACCGTTATTTCTTGAACCATATCTTTATATCTACGAGTAGATACCTCATAAGATTCAGATTGGCCCATTAGTATTTTGTTCTTTTTCAAGTCATGCTGCATCTTTACTAGCTAAGAGACTTCCTTTTGACAAAAAGGTCATCGATTTACATGGGTGAATTCTCGATCAGTTCTTTCTCACTGACAAATTACCTTTAAGTCTTCCCAGTGCTGAAAAGTCTGGGGAATGCATGTGCTGACATTTAGAAAACTCTTCACATAATGCTTCCTGATGTTGGTTTCTTATTCCTTCTTCACTCAATTAAAGAGGTGTGGCAGTAGCCATGTGATAAAGTACTAAATTCTGCAGTTTTCTTTTTCCTACAGAGAAAGGTCAGGATATCTTTTTGGGACAGAGTAAAATACTTGACAGAAAAGATTTCAAGGGGGAAGAATATTAGAAAAGGAGGCAAAAAATTTAGGTGAAGCTGTAAAGTGGGATAAGTGAATTCCCTCACTGGGAAGAGGGAATGAAATCTGTCTCTAACACAGGCCACGTCTGAAAAATGTACCAATCATGAGGCTATTCCCTGCCTTCTCTTTCCTCCTCCATCCTCTCCTCCTGCCCCCATGAAGTGGAAGGTGCTTTCCTGCAATGATATATTGGGTCCTTAAAGTGATTTTGGAGTAGGGGCATGTTGTTTCTGAATTCCAGGTGAATCTTTTACTTGGATGAGAAACAATACTTTCAATTTTGGATTCAACCAAGAGAACAGTATCACAAGATGAGCCCAATGTAATTTTGTCTTTCTAACACATTATTTTACTCTCTTGCCCTCTTGGATTAATGAATCCAAATCCTGCCAAAACCTGCACTTCAAGTGCTCAACTAAGGTCTGCAAATCTTGCCCAACTCCTCAAGTTCTTCTAAAATAAAAAATTGAATAAAGGAAGGAATAGCATGAAAAAGACTCACAGTAGAACCATGAGAGGCATAAAATTTCAACAAAAAATTTAGATTTCCATCTTCAAAATTGTCAATCAGGGAATTCTAACTTTATGATTTGAAATACCAAATCTGAGAGTACAGTCTCAGAGAATGTTTGATTTTAAATGAATTTGCAGAAAGACACCATTGTCAAAAAAAAGAAATAAAGAATTCATAAGGACTACAGGACTAATTTGTGAAAACACTTTTCTGGAGTTTTAGGTATTATTTAAAGTATTTTGATACACCTCATGCAACTGATGTATGAGGTATAGCTAACCAAACTTGCATCCTCCATTACTGAACTGCAGAAATTAGATGTGCAACAAACCATCCAAATGTATAAATGAAACTTACCAAACCAATTTTTTTAAATATAGCAATTTACTTATTTTTATGCAGTCTGTCCACTGGAAGGGACAGCCTGAAGGTTTTTTAGGATGTCTTTAACTCTGCCAATGGGTCTTCAAGATATTTACTTGCCAGCTTTGTGGGAGATGGAGAGGCAACAGGTGTTGGTTATACCACATTCAGAGATTGCCACAGTGCCAGAAAAAGCACAAGGCAATCTCCCCATGTTTGCTTATCCACTCCTGTAACAGCTCATAACGAGAGTGCTCTTCCATAAAGCAGTAGAGGAGTATGCATGGATATATCCTAGCACCTCTGATGAGCTGATGAGCTGGAATCAGCTGGCAGCTACTGACTGATGCTGCTTGATGCTTTGACTGTTTCTTGAACTCCTTAGTTAAGCTTTGTTCAAGAGAACAGTATCAGTTCATGAAAGTTTGAACAAAGAAAATTTTAGCATAATCTGATGGGCAAGTAAACATGACAGAACAAAAATAGGATACTGTAGAGGAGTAGAAAATTTACCACTGGACTCGAAAAATATAATTTTGAATTAAAATTAGCTTTGACATATGATTGAGTAAGTTAGACAGTAGAAAAATTGAAGTTGGGAAAACTTTTAAGTGGACAGAACTGTGACCCTCAAAGGGAGGAAAATGAAAATAAAACCAAAATGAAGATAAAATCAAAATTAAATACAAAACCATATTTCAATGATGAAAAAATAAATATTGAAAAAAAAGTAAGATGAGTTACTTTTTCAATGGAGAACAAATAGTAATTCTCTCCAACATGTGTCTCAGACAACAGCTGCAATGGTAATACATTCTGAATTTTGCAGTGAATGGAATTATAAGTTTTTTCTTTTTATTTGTTTTCCATGTGTTTTATCAGTTGACTGAATTTTATTTCACTGTTTTTAAAGATTTTAAATTTATTAACTGAAAAATTAATAACTCTCTAGTACTGAACGTAAACTCTTTTCCTGCAGACCTCTGAGCCTAAGACCATTAAGAATAGGAAATTCTGATTCAAGGAGAGTGATAGAGAACAATGAAAGGGAAAGAGAGAGGAAGGATTAATCATGTAATCACTTTTCCACTTACAGTTTTAAGGTAATATAATTCATGGAAAAAGGCTATTACCTCCATCTTTACGTGTAATTCAGAACTAGTTATATCAGTTCAGGAAGGGACTATAAAGAGGTTCATCTCATGTCAGAATTTTCTAGAGCAGGGTTTCTTTGAGGTATACATATGTGTTAATTTATCAACGTTTCTTTTGATAGAAAATGAGTTCTGACTAGATCAACCTGAATGATTAATCAATTTTATTCTTGGACTCTTTTCACTTTTATGTGATTGTCCTAAGGCAGGGACCACTCTGACAATTGACTGAGCACCTTGTGGACCACCTCAATATTTTGCTGTCTACAGGAAACCTTCATCAGCAGTACTCAAAGCAAGGCAAAATGACGATGTGGTTCTGAGCTCAGCAAGAGTTTGGATCAAGCCACAACTACTTCACAAGGATGAAAAAATTTTGTCATTGCTGGAGGTCTGAACCCATGGGGAGCTGAATACCTTTGAGAGAGCTAAAATCTGACTCGTACCACAGACAGTTCCTAGCACACTGCTCCCAGTGAAAGGTTGTATGCTGATTCAGGGGGGTTATCCCTGAATCCCCTTACAAGAGCTCCAGGGAAGGTGTTAGCAAAGAGCCCTTGCATTTTACAGATGGGAAATTCAGTGCTCTGTTGTACTCTGAAGGTGTGAGACACTGGCTCTTTAGTGGGCCTGCTCCACCAGGACTCCTTGCAGGAAGTCTGCTGCCCATGATCCCAGCTGGCACAGTATTTCCTGACTAATGCTGAAGGACTTCCAGGGATCTCTGAGGCAGAACTTGGCCAGCTTTTCCCAAGATCTTTGTTAAAGTTATGCAACTATTCTTCCCTGTTGATAATTTCTTATAGATGTACATCAATAAAGCTCATGAATTTTTCTTAATTTTGGCCTTGAGTTTGTTCTAGTACTGGACTTTTAGAAATCAATTACCAAGATTCCTAAAAGTGACTTTTACTACAGCAGTTGGGTTATAATATGCTTGTCTGATACACCAACTGACAAGAATGTTGAAACAATGCAGTTCTGAAAGCTCAGTTAAAAGGATATTCACTTGATCCAAATTTTCTAAAATAAATGTACTATTTTTCTGGGGCTTGCTGTGGCCATGGATAATGGTCCTTCCACAGAACACAGAGTGCCAATAACCAAGCTTTTGAAAAACTGTAAGAGTGCAATTCATATTGCTGGACACAGCTAAATACTGCCAATCCTTAAAAACATCAAAAAGCAGAACTGCACATCTATTTTTACACCTGCCTAGGGCTTGCACACTGTTTATGCAATTTTACTCAAGCTGACTTGCCTCATGAAAAAATTTGGAAAACCCCCAATGTTTTATTTACAGGCAGTTTTGTTGGCTTTCATACTTTTTCTTTTTATCCATTAATTGTGTTCAGGAAAAACTGGCTATAAAATATATCAGATCTTTCAAAACTAATTTTGCTGTACTTGTGACACCTCAGTTGTGGTTTTAAATGCTGCCATGAGGCATTAGAAATTCTAAGAGAAATAAAATTGTATTTACATGATAGACATTACCATGTTTTTTGAGCCTACTGTGGGTCTACTGTGAATTTCAAAAATTGTATAGTAATGAGTAAAAATCCCACCTTGTGAAGCCAGCTTATATGTCCTATTCTGATGCTGGACTAAAATTAGATTGTCAGGAGTCCAAGAGAGAGAATGTCAGAGTCATTCACACATCTTACTTTTGTTCCTACCTACATCTGGGAAAAAAAAGTGAGACTACAAAATCCACAGACAAATTCCCTATGTTTTACCCATTATTATTGCATCAAAAATATCCAGCAAAGTAGGTTCTCTATCAATCTAACTTTGTCCAAGCCTGGTGGACCATACCTAATAATGACAATTAGTTTAACTTCAGTGACCTGAAAAAACAAGATCTCTTCCAACCTAACCATTCTATGGCTCCATGATGTGCCAATTAATTAATTAATTTATTTATTAATTCTCCTTCTTCCTCCTAAGACACTTCAGTGTCAATACACTTCCTGGTCTTGGTATCTTCCTAGACTTGCAAGCATGAACAAGTACTCAATGCATTCTTTCAGCTGTTGACAATTAAATAGGACACAGATCAAAAACTTGTGATGCTTTAGAAACCATTGCTTTGGACTTAAAACTTCTACTAGCAACAACTTTAAACACCTTCACCCAGAAACCATCCAAGAGCATGATTCACAGTCAATTGCTTGCAAAGATATTTCTGCTAGATTTTTACTCCTCAGGTAGCTACCATAATGCTATATTCTTAGAGAATGTTTTGGGAAAAGTGAGTTGGGGAACTTTACTTTAAAGCTTCTCTAAATCTTCCTGTAAAAACCAAAACAAAATGGTTGTGAAAGCTTTTAAATGAACTTTCACAAGCAACTTTAAATACCCACACATTCTCAGACTTAATTTCTTGCACCACTCTTTTATCTTGTATAAAACTTAATGGATGACATATTTCATTCCACAAGTTGACAATGTTAAAAATGTGCTATTCCTTCTAGTTTTAGTATACTGCAAAGCCAGTGATAGCTACAGGCGCTATGAGCGATATACAACTGAAGAAAAATGAGATTACTGCTGATAAGGAACAAGAGACTTTCGTATCTTAAAAGGCTCTGAAATCCAGCAAATATGATCCCCAGCAGCAGATGCCCCTCAGACAGACAATGAAAGAAAAATGGTGGAAAAGTACTCAATGTGGCTCATTGTTTCCTACAGCTGGAATGGCAGAAAAATGAAATAGCATGCTGCCTGCATGAAGAAATCCTACCTCTCTGGGAAAAGCATAAACCAAAAATTACTAACAGTCTTACAAAATGAGCAGTAATTTTCCACTGTGGGAAAAGTGATGTTACTCTGACTCACCTTCTTTGGTAAAAGATACCTTTACTTTGGAAATGTTGCTCTTTTGAAGGCTATCATGCTGTTATCATCAACATTTATCATCATAATGATCAATTTAATGGAAGTGCAGTACAAAAGCCAAACCTCAGGCTGAAAATATGTATTAATGATTCTTTAACAAAAGGAATGAGATATATGCAAATGTGAAATAACTCCTCTCTCTGTCTATTAAGGTGCTCCTGGAACATGAATGAGCGTAATTTCAAGATGTCAATATTTCATGTTACAGTGCAACCCTTACCTTGTATCCTGATGATTTGATGTGCACTCCTCGCTTGGTCAGGGTAGATTTCATTCGGATGAAAAAAGAGCGCTCTAGAGTGTTGTCAGTGGTTAGCAAACTGGGGTTTGTAGATTCCACTAGGGAATAGAAAAAATACATATACACATAATTTAGATTTTATACATCCCCTCTAAGCTATTTTTCAGGTGCAATCCTTGAACTCACTAAAAATAAATGACTGATGGATGCTAAGAGTGTTGTAATCAATTTAACTCATTTAGAAAATGTTTATTTAGCAAAAAAGAAATTACAAAAATATACATATACTCAGTATGTCTCATTTTCAAGTTATTTTTCCCATAGAATTTTTAACAGAGATTTGTCTCATTAACTCTTTCTTGCACAATTTAGTGATGACTGGAGTTGGAGGGTATGTTGCTAGAGTGTATGACATTGTTTTAAAAACTGTTTGTCAGTATTTTGTAAAAGGCAAAGTCTCACTTAGGTAGCGATTCTCTCCTGAAATAGGCTGCACATTCTGCAGATTTTTATTCCCTAGTCACTTCTCAACTGCAGTGATACCTGAGTCAGTGCTGGATTTGTGTGCTTTGGTTTCCATATTACTGAGGCAAAATTAGGGTCTTTATTATCAATAAAACATTAAACAACCTGAAGGCAAGAATTCTCAAGTAAATGACACATATTATTATTATTGTAATCATATCATCAATTATTGGTGATTAATTAGTCATTAATGAAACATCTTTCTAGTTCAGCTGAAGGGATATTACTTGCTCACAACTAAGTATAGCTCTCATCTGCACTTCTCCCTCCCTTAACTGCAACCACTTAAATTACTTAAGACTCAGTATAAACCATGATAAAATAGCATCAGCACTGAGGTATTCTTTATACAATCTTTATGATTCCTATTTTTTAGCCCTGATAATCAACTTATCCCGAAAATATTCAATGGGAAAATTCTGGAGCAGCTTACAACAAACAGGTATTATTTGATATAAAAGAAATTTCAATTTCAGTGAGGAATTAACAAGGAACAAAAGAAATATTTTGAAATTGTACTTCTATTGTTTAGGAGAACCACACAAACTACTAGTAGAAAGTGTTTAAGTATTTAAAATGCCTTTGTTATGCAGTCAACAGAAGTGCAAAAATTTGTCTGTGAGCTAAGGATTCTATTGAATCGTCCTTGATTTAATGTGGTCAACTTGTCTTGTGTTTGTGACATTTCAGCTCTGTTGTGATAACTGACAACAGTGCCCCTTTCTTTAGTGTGTCTCTTAAGATTTTTTTGTTTTAGAGAGCATGAATTTGATGTCATTTTAAATGTACAGCTCTTTATCACTCGAGGGAAAAGCAGAGCCATGTTATATTTAGTACTTTCATTTCTTCTGATTAAATATGAATTACTATGAAATTTTTCTCATCATCTAACACACCATAATACGCCAACAGCTTTTTAATACACTGTATAAGCACAAACTTCTGCTCTAAGAGTTTAATTTGCCCCTCTAATCCAATCACATCAACCTTATTTCTCTTATCAGAGATTCCCATTTTGAATTAAATGAGCTCATTAGTTTTAATCAAAAGCAGAGAGATCAAAACTTAAACGTAAATGCTTTAGATCAGAACTGTCAGTCAGCCGTGCAGTTCTATTTTACTAAAACACAAGATCAGAGACCCTTAGAACCAATTTTTTCTCGTAAGGGATGCCAAGAGCTTGAAGATGCTATATCCTTTTTTTTTTCTCCCAAGGACAGATTATACATTTAAGGTTAGACTTAATTTAGAGTATTTTTTTCATCCTGGTGGAAATGGGAAAGTATGCCATTCTGCTGTTGTCTCTTTCACATTTATTGGTGCAGGTCCTTGGAGACCTGAACAAATGTGAAGCCATCACAATCCATGCAACAAACCTGTCCTCAAAAAATTCAGCTCTGTTCAGCAATATCACATAAGAAATAAAACTCTGAAGGGAAAGATATTTTTCAGGGTGTGGGACAGTGAAATCCTGAAACAGCAGCCAAAATCATCAGGATAGCAGCAGTGCTGGTAAGGTGAGGATCATAATTAATTATTATTTTTATTGTACAGTACAGTGTAGTAGTTAAAGAGTACATTAAGAAGCCACAGCATGGGTGCTTCCTGCTGTGTGAAGAAATGCTAAAATCAGCTTAACAAGCATAGTTGTTGTAGTCCAGCACATTATACTCTAGTACAGGCAGTAAGTACAATATGTCCTCCTGTGTTCTAATGGTAATTACCTAAACATACAGAATTAAACACACGATATCTTATGCTCAAAAAAAGATCAGGCTGTAATACATATGCAATATTCCCAAAAAATGGAAATTGAAATTTCTCTTTCATACACTGTTAAGTGAAAGAAAGGATAACAACTGACATACCATAAAATGTACTTGGCATTAACATTTTTTAGGCTCATTTAATCATATATCATAAGATTCACATAATTTTGCTATTATTATACTATGCATAAATCTATACATCTCTAAGTGAACATTACAAAGTGCACAGATTTTATCCAACAGACTGGAACAGTGTCATACAAATATGTATTCCGAAGTGTTTGATTTTCTTTAACAAAAAGTATGTGAGAGTGTATGTGTGAAATGGGATTGGTTACCAAAAAGTCCAGAACAGCTTATGAACAGCATTTTAAATTTCTCTCAAGAGAGAACCATTAGGGCTGATAGTGCAAATCTGCATTCAGAGTTGCACCCATCCACGGTAGGTACTGTAACAATGCTGATGGTGATTGTGCATGCAGGATTTAAAAAAAAGATGTGCACAGAACAGCTCCATCGATGTCAGTGAGATTTGCACAGGAATATTTGGAATATGGTCCATTATGAGTTCTCAGGAGCTGGTTTTAAACATCTGTGACTGAACATTTTCCAATTTTTTTTTTTAAATTATGTCAAAGCAGACTTGCAATCTGAGGAATATCAGGATGAAACTCTAGAAATTAATTTTTGATGAAAAAAAAATCTAAAACCTTTAAAAAGTCTGAAATAAACGAGGTCCACTTGGCTTGATACTGCAGAAACAAAAGGCATATTTTTACACTGAAAAAAAGGGCTTCTGGCTTGAATTTGCTGAGTTTAAACCTACTGTTGAGTTATAAACTTCTTAAACTGTGAGTTTAGAATGCTAATTATGTGATAAAAGCCAATGCTTACTGCATGTGAATTAAAGTATTTTACACTGTCAGACTTAGAAGTATAAAAAATAAGTCTGGGTTGTCTTTGCAAAGCAGGTAATTGTGTACTCTGTTGGGAAAGCACTTGCCTTTGTGTGCCCTTAAACATCTTCAGTGGATACTACTAAAGAAATAAATGTCTTCTCTTTCTGCTCCCAAAGCTGATAATGCAGGATGAGATTTCTAGACACAAGGAATGCATTTTCCATTTCAAAGGGAACGAAACTGCAATCTACTGTACCCATATGGAAGTGTCACAAATGTTAAAAAAGCTCAAGTAAGAGCCACAGAGGCAAATGGGAAGATATTATGAAAGAGCAGCCGATTCACAAAACTGTTTTGCTATCATCTTAACTTACTGAGATTGGCTCTGTTGGTCAGAGCATGGTGCTGGTAATGCCAAGGTTGTGGGCTTGATCCATGTATGGGCCATTCACTAAGGAGTTGGACTTGTAGGCCCCTTCCAATTCAGAATATTCTGTAATTCTGTGAACTTCTGTGATTCTAAACATTTCTTTGTGAACAAACCGTATATCCCTGATCCCTCAATGGGCGTTGCTTTGGGAATGATCTTGGCCCCAGACCCCACAAACCAGTCACGCATTGTTTAACTTCATGTGCTGGAAGAGTTCTTCTGGTTCTTCTGATGGCACATAAACATGGCCATAGCTGTCTGGAGGACTGAGGTCCATGGCTCTCATCCTGCAGGGATCTGCAGAGGTACTGTACACCTGTGTGCAGTCTGACTACTTTAATGCTATAGAGCAAAACAATGTAAACTAATGCAAATTATTGCTCATACACAGCAATAGCACCAGTACTGTCCCTATGAGTGATGCACAAGCACATTCAAATTTAGATAAACAATTTGTCCCCCAGGAAAAAAGAAGTTCCACATTTGATTTATGTCTTAAATAACAAAAAACTGCTACAGTAGGCTGAATAATGTTTACCAACTTCTGGGCGTTTTTCTTGACAAGCATTAAAAATAATTGAGAGGAGAAAAATGCATTTTTGCATGCCAAACAGAGAAAAGATAGGCTTCTCATTCTTAGGAAGAAAGGAAGTTATAGAGGGAAAACCAAAAACCAACAAGGAATTTGAGATTGGTGGAAAAAAGTACCTTATGTTTTAACATTAAGGATTTTCTGGATTTTGTCACAATTTAGGAAGGTTTCACCTGGCTTTCATTTCACTTCCTCAAAAACATATGTCCATACATTTTTAAAAGGACATTCTCAAACGACAACTATACAGCCAACTCTTAAAAGAGAAACAAAAAAAGCGAACATACAAAACAGTCAGAAAAAGAGAGCTCTTTTCCTGTTATCTTCTACACTTGCAAACCTCCTCTCACATTTTCTTAAAGGCTTATAAACCTTTGCAGAGGGAACTGAGAATCATTATGTTCAGAGGAATTTATAGGTAATATAAATCTATCATTTTCAGTTGGACTAGATGCAGCTTTTAAATGTTTCTCTTTTTTCTGTGCAGTTTATTGTCTGTAACCAGGCATCAAAAGACGAAGAAAATTTAACCTTGATTACTCAACTGCCTTTAATCAGAAAAGTGACTCTCAAAAAATCACTATTTGCCAAGATGATTCTCTCTCAGTATCTTACGGATCAAATTTGATCATTTTATAAACTGAAAGATAGATTATCACAACTACTCACTCAAAAAATAAAAGACAAAAGCTACAAGTTAAGACAATTTATTTCCAATAAGTGCAAGTTACTATACCTAGCAATTGTGCAAATGAATATTTTAAAGTGAAGTGGATTCAGGCTGATCACAGGCTGAACATGGGGCAAGTAGTGGAAGCTAAAATTTGTTCTAGGAAACTGCTGAAGATTCCTGGGCTACTTGGATGAACCACTTTGGCCTGTTTGTGGACACTGGAGACCAACTAAAGAGCACAGAGTAAACAACTATATAGCAAATTCTATAGGTGCTCTCTCGGTCTCACCAGTGTGCTCAGCACCCAGTGAAATCAAGGACTATATGAACTACTTATTTAACATTTTGGGTGGGAAAGGCTCATTCACTCTTCCGAAGCAATACTGTTTCTAAAAGGAGGAATAATATTTTTGCTGTAAACTGTCCCAGTTAGAAACAGGAACTTGAATTCCTGAATAACCAGATTTGGATCTGAAATTCATGGTACTTTTAGGTGACTGGGTAAAACTCATAAAATTTCTGTTTTGAAATTTTCTGTAAAACTGAAGAAGTCAAGAATTGGACTGGATTTTAGGTGACTTAGTTCCATTCTTTCCTTTATATGGGGGGAATAATACTGGAAGCTGGATAAGGCATCACTCAAAAGGGGAAGATTCAGATCTTTAAAAAAAATGGAAAGAAAGATGACTTTTTATAAAGAATTTATACCTAGGTAATGTTTTCAGACAAGATAATAAACTGTTCTTTTTTGTCACCCCACCTCCAAGATTAAGACAATACACTTTTCATGACCTATAGGCCTATTAGAAATTCAAAGGCATATAAACTTTAAATGCTATCAGACTTCTGTTGAAAGGTAGATCTTGTAATGTTTTTTATTAATTTTTCCCCCCTACTCTTATCTCTCCAAATTTTCCAGATCCAGCAACTGACGGTATGGTCTAGATTGTCTTTTGCAAAATCCTTAATTTTTTGCAAACAATTTGACATGTAACATATTTATTTCATTTCCTTCACAATTTCTAAAGAATATGCTATATATATTTACATCTAGAGATATGAATATTTTTATAATCACTGTAATTACTGGCCTATGGTCCACATGAACAGTGGACACTTAGATATTTGTTTGAAACTGGGAGAACAAGAGATTAACTCAGATATATCCAAGTTTTTTTTAATGTGATACAAGTCCATGCATTCAAGCAAAACACAACTCAGTGAAGTAGCAGTGAATTCAGATACAACAGCCAAGGAAGTGAGAGAATGTGTTTAATATCTGATCTACTTGCATACTATAGTTTGCGCACAAAAATGGCTGGATCTGCAGAGAAATAAGCCATGCTTTGCAAAGTTATCCTGTAGTATTATATAAAATGAGCTTACCCTGTCTGCTTTTTAATTCAACTATGCCCAGGTACTGACTATAGTTATGTAGGAGAAACTGAAGCAAAAACTAAGAGGCAGGCATTTAGTATCATCAGAGACATTTTTGAATATTCTATTGTAATCTGAACTACCCTTATTGGACTAATAATCACAGAACCACAGAATCATAAGATGGTTTGGGATGGAAGGAATCTTAAAGATTGTCTAATTCCCACCCTCCTGCCATGGGCAGGGATACTTCCACTAGCCAGGTTGCTCAGAGCCCATCCAACACGGCCTGGTACACTTCCCATGGATGGGGCATTCACAGCTTCTTTGGCAAATACAGCATCCACCTTTCTCATAGTAAAGAATTTTTCCTCATTTCTAATCTAACCAAATCTCCTTCAGTTTATGACCACACCCCCTTGTCCTGTCACTGCATGCCCTTGTAAAAACTCTATCTCCAGCTTTCTTGTAGCTCTCTTTAGTTACTGGAAGGCTGCTCTAAGCTATCCCCAGAGCCTTCTCTTCTTCAGACTGAACAATTTAATTCTCTCAGCCTTTCCTAGTATGAGAGGTTCCACACCTCTAATCATCTTGTGTCCCTCCTCTGGACTGTCTCCCATATAGGTCCATGCCCTTCCTGTGCTGGGGCCCCGGAGCTGGATGCAGCCCTGCAGGTGGGGTCTCACGGGGGTGCAGTAGAGGGAGAGAGTCCCCTCCCTCGCGCTGCTGGCCATGCTGCTTTGGATGCAGCCCAGAAGAGGGTCCAGTAATACTTTATTTAATCCCTGAAAGCTTTTCTTCTTGTGCATTGCCTTCTATTTCTTCTTCTTCAGCCTAGGAATGTCTTATCAGGCTATTGATTCCCAACATATGCAATTTACTTCCCACGTAAACTTTATCCCACAGAACTCTTCATATATCTGGTAAAATAAAGAATGAGTTAAGAGCCAGGACAGAGCTATAAATAAAATATTGCCAAGATAAAACTATGAATAAGATTTTTGTTACACTATGACATTGAAAGACAGATTTTACAACAAATTTTGGTATGTCAGTGATCTGTGAAAGACACTGGGCTTTTTTGTTTGTTTGAAAACAACATGATAAAGATTTGTTATTAGTGGAGCTAATCATGGTAGGAAACCTTAACTCTGAAAAGTGTTTGAAAATGTTACAGTCTACTGGGCTTCAATCCATTATCTGAACACTCACAAATGTACCCATACTCATCCAATAGACCAGAACAACTCTTGAAGAGCTGCTATGGTCTTGCGAGTGAGTGGTACATAAACCATCCTGCGTATGAAGCTCAAACTTTCCTCTAAACTTTTACATCTAAGGTTAATTTATTTTAAACAATGGAATAAATAATCCGACCTGACCCGGTTTCATATGAGGTCTCATATGAGGTCAGCAACACTCCTGCATTTTCAAGGTGTGGTGAAATTCCCAAAGAAAATTAGCCCAGTGACAGCATTTCCTTACTGTTTACTCACTTTGCAGTAATCCTAATAAAGTTTGAAACGGGACACACCCAATGAATGGGAGAGGTCCTGATATTAGGAGAGAGTAGCATCATAAACAAGAGTACATCTCTCCTCTGCTAAGGCATGTTTATGGAAAAAAGAAACTGGGAAATGAGAAAACAACAAAGGAAAAAAAAAAGACACTGACTAATTTTGAGGGTAAAAACTTCACTGAATTCCCCAAGAGCTTTATGGTCCTGTGAGGAATAGAGGACTAGATGTTTAATCTCCTTTGAGATGTGGATGGTTTCCACAACTTAAATGATCATTATCCTTGCTGAGAAGCTTCTTATAAACAATTTTAAGCATTTTGTTTCAGCACAAAGCCGCCATTAAATGCTGATGTTGCTCCCCCTCTTTCTTGCACTAGAAAACCGAGGGCATTTTTTCTTTCTTGCTAGTTTTCTGCTCTTGCCTGGTAACTTGTGAATCATTAACTGACACTACAGAGCATAGCTGTGAAAATAACTGTGGTTTAGAGCTGCCAATAATGGCCCACTAAAGTTCCTTCCCAGCACATGGCATAAAAACACCTCCAACAAACATTAAAAAGTCCCTTCTGATGTTGCTTAACATTGCCAGCCTGCTTGGGCTTAAAAAGCACAATAAAGAGGTTGCTTTCCAGATTTTCATATGCCAAATGGGAGGTGCTTTTTGGTGAAGCTTTTCCCTGAGGGAAAGGAGAGCAGCTGAGTTACCTCACACTGCAAAGTTGATGTTTGGATGATCCCACTCTAGGGAAACATACACAAGTGCCACAGTCAAGCTGCTACTAGTGGATTTGTCTGTACTAAGCAACTAAGCAGTAGAAAAGTTCAAGAGAAAAAAAGGAGCATCATAAAGATACTCTTTGGGAGCACATGACATCCAGCAAAAGCCATTATGCAGCAGCCTGAGTATGCCAAGGAACAACAGTATGAATACAAAAAGTGAGTGTTTGAAGTCTTAGTGGAATTCCCTGAAAATATAGCCACTTGAGGAATCTATTTCTTCAGAAAATACCTTTTGTGCTGCTGGGATATTTGGGGGATTCTATTTTCAATACCTGTGTTCTGGATCTAGTGGAGCAATGCTTTTATCACGACTATAAAATGGTTATGAGGCAATTCCTCATATGAAACAGTCAGTAACAGTGGAGCTTTTTAATGACAAACATGATGTCAGACAAAGGGCATCAGGACTTACTCTTTGTACTACAATACAAAATAACAATACATAAACACCTTTGTGAAAGCAGCTTGAAACCCCATGTTTTCTATTAAAAAGTCATGTTCAATCTTCACTGTTGATAGAACAGAATAGCTAACACAGAGAACACTGTATATCAGAAAGGTCAATAGTTATTATGAGCTACAAATATATTTTTTTCCATCCTTCAGGCTGTTTAGCGCATATCACAGCATGAGCAGCTGTCTTCTTTAATGCTTTTAAAATTAGAATCCCAAAGAGGAAGAAAAAAATTACATTTGCAATGATTGCTCTTTGCTTTTGTAAGTTTACTTTAATACACTATTTTATATACATGAATCTTGCATGCAGCCTAACCAAGGGGCAGTTACTGGTTCCTAGTATCTACTGGATTGTTACATCAATGCATACAGAATCCTGACAAAAAAAATCACTTTGCACAAATTGTGTAACCTTGTTGAATAACCTGTCTAGAAAAGTATGTAGCTGCTGAGCATATGTTTAAACCAGGCAAGTGCACATGTGCAAACACAGACTGATCTACCCATGAAGAACAGTTACTGGCTCAGCAGCAATAAAAAGAGGGAGCCACCATTTTCTGTTCACACACTGAAAAAGGGAAAAAAAAGGGTGGTATGATTGTGGCAGCATTTGACCTCTCACATTTTTCAAACGTGGCAAATAACTGGGTCCATCTTTGCTAACAGTGAACAACTGCTTAACACTGCAAAGAGGTTTCCATTCTCTTCTTGGGATTTCTATCACATTGGCTCTATCAAACTGTTCCACTTTCCAAGTTTATACTTTTTCTGAATGCATATTGTTGCATCAAATGCAAATAAGTATCTATAAATATTTTGAAGCATGGAAGGCAAGAAATAATTTTCTTTATAAAACAATTTTTTAGCTAATTTAGAATGGTTCAATGATAAGAACTCATGCAAGTTGGATTTACACACCATATGTTGTCAAGGGAAAATATGTATAAATGTCTAGAAGAACTGTCATGAGTTTAATGTTTTGTTTACAGATAACTTCATCACTGGACAGTCAGTAGAAATAGGCATGGTGCTAAGCACCATGTCATGACTTCAGAATAATATATTTCAGAATATTGTCAAGTGACACTTTTTCTTACACAAAATGTAAGAAAATGTATTTTCACATACTCGGAATCTACTTACCCCTGTCAAAAACAGGTTTAACCAACACTGGTAATTTTCCGTATAAAGAGCAATGGAAAAAATGAAGAAATGTAACCTTTCTCATACTTTGCCAAACAATTAGCACTTTAAAAATCCCATAAATGTAACTATAACTTAAACATGAAAATACTTATGTCCTCTACACTGTGCATCCAGCTGTATTTCAGAATGCCGCTAACATTTCCATCATTACAAGATTCTCTGTGCAATTGTCCCTTCTCATCTGTGACACTGACACTCCATGACCCGGGATAAGATGAATCAGACAGGCTGCTAATCCTGCAGCTTCTGAGGGATTTGCTAGCACAGCTGGGACAGTGGGTAGCTGATGCTGTTGGGACGGGCTGCTCAGCTGGCAGTGCTCTCAGAAGCAGCCCTCACCTCCAACACTCACGCTCCTGGCTGAAGAACGGGTAAGAGACCCAACTGCCCAGGTTTCTCTATAGCTTTGTCCCTTATTAGAACTGCTGCCTTGTTCCTGTTACAGTATTTTCTCCTCAGGGCAGCATATAAAATTAAAATATGGCAACAATATTCCTAAGGTACACCAAGAGAGTTCTTATACGGATAAGTTAGCACTTACAGAATTCTTTGCTTATGCAGAATTTATAAAAAAGCTGAAAATAATGACAAGTGCTATGCCATTTAAATTCAAAAGGAGTTGAGAACAAGTATCTCCAAAACTGACAGACTTGAGTGTGCTGAAGAAAAAACCCCTAGGGGTAGTTTCTGTGGGCTGCAGCCATGCATTATTCTTAGAAAAGTATTCATTCAAATTACTTAGTAAAAACAAATGTCAAGTGGACCGGACATCTTACTTTTATTATATTTTCTGTCTTTATCTATTTATTTTGCACTGTGGAATTAAGAAGGTTTTTGACAGACATAATCAGAACCTGTCATATAACACAGGAAACAGCACGTTAAAAAATCAGCCCACACTGCAGATATTTTGGCATATTTATCACAAGGCTTGAATAGTAAACAACAGACAGAATTCTGGGGTATTTTTTAACAATGGGAATAATGACTTTTTTTTCCCATAATGCCCCTTTCAATTCAAGTGCCAACAAAACAAGGCCAGGCCCATGATAAAAGGAAAAAGGTGATCAATAAAAATAGTTATTCTGTTTTTTGGTAATCCATTTTTCTTCCTTCAGTGTTTGCAAACTGAGCAAATTGCAGAATGAGCTTTTAGGCACTGTCAGAACATGGTATGACTGGTGAAATTTCCATGGTACAGTATTTTCTGAGTTTTTCTGAGTTAAAATTTTTCTACATTGTATCTTCACAATCCTGGAGCTTGAACTGTTTCTTTTTTCTCCAAGTCTGAAGATCACCCCATGGATTAGTAAATGATTGAGGATTGTCTCTTAAAAGACTCTTTAAAAAACTGTCAGAATCAACCCGAGACAAAGATTTATTATGAACTATTTAAAGGGCTTAATATATGTATCCCCAAAGAGCCCTTGGAGCAAACTAGAAAGGAAGAATGGAAATCTCAAAGAATGGGAAAAATCTCCAATGCCCCACTTTCTTCACACCATGATTACTGTTTACTCAAAGGA
The DNA here is from genome assembly GCF_028551555.1 of Melozone crissalis. Taxonomy (NCBI): domain Eukaryota; kingdom Metazoa; phylum Chordata; class Aves; order Passeriformes; family Passerellidae; genus Melozone; species Melozone crissalis. The sequence goes on along the minus strand of NW_026535796.1, from coordinate 31,221,294 downwards.
TAAAATGCCTAACCTGTCACATGCAGTCTTCAGAAGCTGATGTACAGTAAAAACCCAAAACAATGAGCCTCGACAGCAATATGCCTAAGAAAGGCAGCTGTAATTTGCTTTCTAACCTGTCCACTAACACACTAATGTGGATACATCTTGTAGAAAATGCTGATCTCTTGACCCAGACAGCAATCAAACAACTGCCAGAGTGTTTGCTGTCACACAAGCTGTGACCATTACCTTAATTATACGTTACCACGTAACAAACCTTCTCTAATGAGCAACTCTTCTCCCACCCGTGTGCCAGCTAACCCTTCTGTCCTTGAGGAGCATCAATGCAGATAACTTCAATTTGAAATTTGAAAAGCATATTCACATAGAGTACTTCCCATAGAAAAAGATATGCATTACATAAAGATATGTAAAGGGAATTATAAAGAAATGTATAATATATAATTGGTAAACTTTAAGTAAAGTTGGATATGACCTTTAGCTATATGTTCACATATAAATATATCCATCTTTCCATATTTCTTTGTGTTTAGGGAAGTACCTAAAATACTTCCACAATGATATGTTTTACTTTGAGACTGAGCCCAAAGAAAAGGTACATGAGTCATGGCTCACACAAATGCTTGTTTTCCCTCTGTAGTGCCAACTTCTAGCAGGTTATGTTTTCAGTTCACTTCTAGTGTTTATATCCTTTTTTCCCCCCTTCTGTTGTCAACTGTTAGGACATTCACATTTAACTTACAGGACACCATATCCTTATAATCAAATAAAGACTTCTCTCAGAAATTATCTGTGTTCTACCTCAGATGCAGTACTGGAAAAAGGGGGAAAGATTAAGAAATACAAATCTGGTTTTGGTCTGTCTGGATTATTAATCTTTCTTCTTATGGGATAGTTTCAACATTTTAGCCCTTCATGCTAAATACATATCTAACCTAAAAAATTCAGCAGACTTCCCATCTGCTGTGTGTTTTACTTCAGTGGGCAAAACACTTAAAAATGCAGCTATAACACCACAAGAAGATCAGGAGGAACATGAGAAGGACCTAAATAGAAGTCAGAGCAGACAATTGAACAGCAGAGCAACAGATGAAATTTCATGCAAACAAGGGCAAGCTGTAGCACACTTTTGAAGAAACAGAAACTCCTCTATATTCAGGTGCCTTAAATAATTTTAACAAGGCAATAAAAGGAAATGGAAATATCTCAGTGAAAACACATGCCCTGTATGGAGACTGTTACAGCTAAAGACTTAAATGAAATGTTAGAAAACAATAAAAATAATTTAAAGTTAATAAATTAATAAAAATAATATTACTTTTCTATTATGTAAATTTATGGTCCAGACTTTAAATTCAGTATTATGTTTAGTTCTCGTCATCTGTTATTAAGAAAGAGAATAATGGAAACAGAAAAACTTAAGTAGAAGGATATCTGAAGAGAGATTAATGGGATTATAAATATGTAGCTTCGAGAGCAGATAAATGTGACAAGAGATACATAAAATAATCAATGATACATAAAAGGTACAATAAGAACAGGATATTTTCAATAAATTGAAGGGAAAACACATTTTGAACTGCTAAACACAAAATTATTGAAATAGATAATTTCACCACTCAACATGTAATCTATACAATTATCTATCTATCTATGTATCTATGTATCTATCTATGTATCTATCTATGTATCTCAAAAGAAAGACTAAATATCTCTGAGGCTAACTAGAATAACCCTGCTACACTATGCATAATAAAATTTACATGAGATATCACGTGTTCTAATTCAACTTATATGGGACAGTTACCATACTGAAGATTTTACATGTGATTGGGAAGTATTTAGTACCAGCTACTCTAAATGATAAGATAGTGGTCTAGATAAATATTCAACATTCACTTATACAAGTTCCCGTGTTACTATGAAATTCCTCTTCCATCTAAAGATCTGTAGCAGGAAATGCTTGTCTTGTTTACTCATCCCTCACTCCCCATGGTGTATAATTCTCCAGTAGTTTCTAATATTCCGTAGCATAGAAAAAAAAAGTCCCTCCACAAGGATAGGTAACTACATGGTCTTCTCTTTTCTTCATTTGCTGCCTTTGAATTGGAACATTCTTATGACGTTTCTCTAGAAATTATGAACAGCAACATAAAGCGGATTTGTATTAAGGTTGGAGTAAATTGCGAAGTTAAGGAGAACTGTAGTGAACCTCTTGCCAGTGCTTCTCTTCTTTGAGTATTGAAAGATTTTAGTACTTTCAGCTGAAGTCATTACAGATCCTTGAATGGACTTAACATTCAGTGACCATCTTGGTAAAGCTTCTACAGGTACATTAACCAGAAAATGAAGGTCAAAGAAGGTGTACCTCAATAAAGAATGCTGGAAAACTGGTAAGAACAGAGGAGGAGAAGGCTAAGGTACTCAACACTGTTTTTGCCCATCTTCAAGGGCAACTTCACTTCCCACACCTACTGAGTGGATGGACAAGAGAATGGAGACTGGGGGAGCAAAGTCCCTCTCTCATTGTGAGCAAAGATCAGGTTCATCAACCTGAATATAGGCAAGTCTATTAGATGCAATAAGATTAGATGCAATAAGACACATTTCACAGCCCTGGGGAAATTGACTGATATAGTTACCAAGCCACTCTTGATGAGATTTGAAAAGTCATGGCATTCAGGTGAGGTCCCAGGTGACTGGAAAAAGGGAAATATTTCACTCATCCATAAAGGGTAGACCCTGGGAAGTACTGCCCAGTCAGCCTCACCTCTGCCTGGGATGGTCATTGAACAGATTCTTCTAGAAGCTGTGCTACGGCACATGGAGGACAGGGAGGTGTTTTGGGACAGCCAGCATGGCTTCATCCAGGGCAAGCCCTGCCTGACCAACCCTGTGGCCTCCTGTGATGGGGTGACTGTCAGTGGACAGGAGAAGAGCAACAGATGTCATTTATCTGGACTTCTCTATAGCCTCTGACAGGCTTCCTCCTAACATCGTTCTCTCTAAATTGGACAGTATATTTAGATTAGATATGAGGAAGAAATTCTTTACCATGAGAATAGTGAGGAACAGGTTGCCCAGAGAAGTTGTGGATGCCCCATCTCTGAAAGTGTTTCAGGTCAAGTTGGATGGGGCTGTGAGCAACTTGGGGTGTTCCTGTCTATGGCAGTGGGATTTGAACTAGATTATTTTCAAGATCGCTTCCAACCCAGCCTATTCTATGGTTCTATGATGACTTCTTCAGAATTGAGAAGTTCCATCCTCCAGCTGGCCTAAGATGTCTGCCTTTGCAGCATATACATTTATATATTTAATGTGTTCTCTACATTTCCCCCACTCTGCTACTTACATGGGAAAAAGCAGTGTGCAAAGCTTGCCCACTGTCATTATAGGATTTCTTTATGAAGAATCTATGCTTAAATTGATTTCTTTAATCACTACACATGATCTTTAAAGATAAAAGATTGTTATTACTTAGCTTGTGTAAGAATTAAGGCTTTGTAGAGAATAATAATTATAAGACTGTTTTCCAAGAAATTATAATAGAGATGCAGCATATTACATATTGCAAAGACTTTTGCAGTCAGATTATACCCTGCACATTAAAAATATTTTTATAAGAATTTTAATTTAATCCTGGTACATTTTTAATGAACAATTATGAGGTAATTGGGGAAGACCATGAATCTTATGTGTAAATATATTCTACAATACATGTATGTCTTGCTACAAAAAATACAAATTGTAACAGTGAATTAACACGTTTGAATTAAATATTACATAAATTCTTATATACTGTAAAATATAGCTTGTTATATGAGATTACTTTTCAAAGCCAAAGACCAACAGTGATCCACGCTCTCATTGTACTCTCCTACTGCCTTAGTCACAACATGGATCATTAAATGGCTTACTGGTCTATAGAAAAAGAGTTTTCTAGGTCAAAAAATTTAATTTCAGAGTGAATTTGATTAATTAACATTTTAATTAAAATACAAAAGAAAACTCTTCTCTCCAAAAAGATTTTTTAAAAAATATTTGGTGTTGTTCTACTTAGGCTCTCCAGATAGTCCTAGAAAATCCCAGCACAGTTTAAATGGTGGTTTCATATACAAAATGTTAGTAACTGCTTAATATAATCAGGTGTTAGAATAATGATAATGATTACCTCATCATATTGGTAATTTTTGCATTCTGTTAGCAAATTTTGCTTTTGCTAACATGATGCAAAAGTTGTTAATATAATGAGTCTCATTGTATTAGCAACTTTCTATCACATTAACAAAGATTAAATTTGCTAATGTAATATGACAGTCACTAACCTAAGATTAGTGTAAACAGAGACCAGAGTCTCTGTAGGCCTCCTAAAGGTAATGCTGAACATGTAAGCAATGCTCATTTGTTTTTCCTTTGCCAGCTATACCTCGAGTGCCCTAAGTGTCACATCCATTGGCACTCCCTGAACGTGCTCCAGGAAGGTCCACTTCATGGAACACTGGCAGCCATGAGACAATGATTAACTTTTGATGCAAAATCATCGACCATAAAGTGACTTGTTAGAAGATAAGTGACTCATGCTAATGGATCAGCTGATATTTATACAACATTGAGATGTGTTCATGAAAACTGACATTAACAATATTGCTGATTAATTTATACAGGACCTCCCATGATGAGCATACTGATGCCTACAGAAATATTGAAGAGTTACAGCAAACATCCTTGGACTACATTGCTCATGGGGGTCTCCCAAAAGAGACTGCACATTAGGAATTTATGGCATAAATGCAACAGCATTGTAAGTGGCAAAGAGCCTGGATGCAATGATCTTTTTACTTGTGTAGCACAATGTCAAAATGGCTGCTCAACCCCTACACATCTGCACAAGTGACTCGGGAAGAAAGATATGATTTGTATATATAAAGGAAAATTAGGGGGCTTTAGCTGTGTCAATGATCCCTCCCTCCTCCTGTAACATTGACACTATTCATGTTCCTGGGGTGATGGTTTCACCTCCTTGACTCAGACTTCAAAGGAGGATTCCAGACTTGAGGAGCTACAGAGAAGCTGGAGCCCTTAGAGAGTATGGAAATACAAGTCCCTCTTCTCAGAGGAAGCCTAACCTTGCCTAAATGGTCTGATTTGAATGAGCATCTGAGTAAGGTGCTATGTTAGAGAAGAACTATGACAGACTGTTACTATAAGAGAAGTGGAGCTTGCTCTCACCTTCTATTTTGAGACTTTTAGGACAAGCCACATACCAAATCCAATCACTATTATTCTTACATCCTGTCTCAGAACAACCAAATCAAAAAAATGTAAGTGCTCCTTCCTGAAGTCTACATGCATCCAGTGTTGGAATATATCAGACTACAACATGTGGGTGCCAAAATGCAAGTCTTGTTTGACAGAAGTGAAAATTAAATGTAACAGTTAGTCAACACAAGAACTATTTACAGTAGCAAGCAGTTAAACATCACTAAAATATTCTGAGGAGAAAAATCAACTGTTTGTCTACAGTCTAGGGTGAAAAACTATGATAACAGAAAGGCAGTAGACACAAGCTTTCAGTGAATAACCTCAGCACAGGCTCATGCAAAGAATGGCAGCCACTCGATATATAGTCACTCTTCCCTTCAGAGAAAACACCAGTAAATTCAGCCCGTATGATGTAGTAACAAAAGCTAACAGCAAGCAGGATTCCCTCAGAACAGAGCTGCTGAGCAAACTGGAAAACCAGTAAGTAAACTTGAAAACTGTGCAGATAAATAAAATGTACGCTCCAAATTTTCATTTGCTTTGTGCTTGATTTGATTTTACAGCTGTTGAATAAGCTTTGTGGTCAAGCACTAAAAAGTTAGAATTAGCACATGTGGATTGTGAGAGCTGTGAAGTCCCAGATCCAATGGCACAACTGCAGGTGCAATAAGCAGCTAAGTAAAGGAATGGGCTGATGGGGGAGCTAGATATTTAAGAAGGTTCATTAACTGAATATGAAGGGCCTTTTGACATCAGAGGAAGTTAAAACTGGATTCACAATTTTATGTTAACATGTAGATTTCTTTTACTATAAACAGCAGGCTGAACTCAAGAAAAACTACTTTTGTGATAATGATATTTCAGTTCATAGTACTAAAATATAAAAGAGAACAATCATGAGTTTTCCACTTCTTTTCCTTCAGTTCTTGGAATGTGACTTCTGTGAACAATTGTTTAGTTAGAAGACCATTTCTTTCAGTGAAGTGTAAAACTGAAGCCCTAACCACTTATTGTTATGAACAGTATGTGGTTTTTTCTTTGTTAGAGCAGTATTCTGGGACTGATTCATGACTGAATTCTAATATGGCAAACTGTATTCTGCTGATCTAAATTGCACTGGCACAGGTTTGTTTGTTTTTTTGAGTTTTTTTTTTAATGCAGAAATCTTATTCTATCTTGGCCAGTTTATTTGACTCTGACAGTTCACAGCTGAGCGGTTCAGAGGAATACACAGGTGAATTCCTTAATTCACCTCACTTGACAAAAGGAGGACCTGATCCTGCAAGTCAGCTTTAAAATTGCATTTGGAAGCTGTCATGGAAATCATGTGAGAGAAAAACTGGTTCTCACCATTTCAGAAAATTAGGTCACTTATTTAGGACATTAAAAAGAACTTAGGAGTTATGACTTGAGGCACACATTATATATTTCTCTGCCAGTGTAGTCTCCCTACCTAGTGGAAAGAAATAGATTCTTAATAATGTAATTATAATAAGCTAATCTGTCTTAAAAAGTTCCTAAAAAGACATATTTCATGATACAACTCTTTATGTTTATGCTGAGTTTATGAATGATGATGGGCCTTTTTTCACAAAGCCTCCATAGTGCCATAGATCTTTGGATTGAGCACAAGAAAATTTAGGTCATACAAGAATAAAACCGTGAAAAAACAAAAGTCTTAATCAGGACAGAAACCCTAATGGCAACTGGGGCAGGTGTTTGAGGAATATATTGTATTCTCCTAAGGCACAGCAGCAGAGGGGGGCAAGTGACATGAGAAGCAGGCGAAACAAAGTAATTTGTTGACATTTTTCCCCCCTGTGTGCTTTGTATCACATAACTGCAGCACGCATCACACACAATTTTACTCAGCTGTTTTCAGACTAAGCTTAGCCTGTTTGTAAAATTTGCCAGTCCCATTGACAACCCTCAAGCATATCCATGGATTAGTAGAGGATTGCGCTGGAGGAGATGGCCAGGTCTTTCTGGTCCAGGGCCACATGCAGCCCTGGACACTGGAGCCACAGGAGAATCCCTGACAAGGGCAGCAGTTCCAGGACTGATGTCATCTGCGGGCCAGCCACTAGAAGTCAGCAGTCACATACACTCCTGCAATCAGCAAACAAACCCCAACAGCCAACATGTACGGGACAAGCATCCAGCTAACTGCAATCTATGTACGGAATCCTGGATTCCTCTAGAGCACCTCAGAGAGCCAAGAGCTGCCCAAACTCACACCCTTCTAAGCACGTGTAAGGTGAGCAGCCCCCAGACTTTGTACATAACAACTTTACAGCGTATAGAGACATAGGCTGTGCTTTTGTACAGACTACTGAGCTGCCATTTCAGCATCTCTCCTGGGCTCCTTGTGCCTGGAAGGGAAGTCCATGTGGGGAGGAAGGACTGGATGGTGCATGGGCCTTCATGCATTCATGTGATGGAACAGTATTGGGAAAATGCAGAAACTACCATGAAAGCTGCTGGGTTGGATATGTCCAAACAAAATCCACGGTATTGGATTATTAGACAATATTAGACAACACACTATTATTTTTAGTGTCATGTGCTGTATTACATTATTTGATAAAAGTAAATGCAAGAATTTGCCAGATGACTTGACTTCTATCCTTGTCAGATTATTTTGTTTAGTTTCTGATGAAAACATAAGACAAGCTTTGCAAAATCATTTTTGTGGATTCTCTTTTCCACTTCTTTTCCTTTCCTATTGCCATGTATAATCTATTTACCTATGGCTCAATCATTGATTTATGTCCACTGGGATGATAGATACATATCCTGTAAGTGATATCAGGTTTTTTTTTGGTACATTATATACACAGAGAACAGATACTCTGAATTGCATCTGTGAATAAAAGCATTGCAAATTGTTATTAATTATATCCTAAGGAAGATGTATTCCACTGTTGACCTTTCAGAAAAAGGAAAAAATAATAATTCTTCTCTTTACGGAACAATTTTTTCCTTAATTATGGAACAGCTGAAGAACACAGTATTACTTTTACCATGCAGTTCTGAAAATGCCAGTTGGGTGAAAACATACTTTTGGATACTTAAAATAAAAATATGAAAATGTTACAATAGCTTGCATGGAAGCTCCCCATGTCCGCTTAGCAAAAATAGCCTTTGAACTGCAAAGAAATTTAGTGATGATTACTGTTCACTGAAAAAATAATACAAAATGTTATTCATCTATTTCTTTTCCTGACCATGTGTTTATCTATCATTTTGCAGTTTTCAGCAGAGCAGATGTGCTATAACAGAAACAGCAGCTACAGTATTTGCTCCACATATAGAAACAACAAGCAAATGTGACTCATATCCTGGATTACATTAAACAAAATGGAAGAGTGACAAAAAAAAAATCTGTTAGTCTAACAACAGATTTTAATTGCAAACCAAATTGAAATTCATTTGTTTAAAAAAGTGTTTTCAAATGTTAACCCACAGATTTATACTGTCGTATTTGCCAAAAATGTTAATGTTGTGAGGTAAAATCCTGTTTCTAATGAGGTCACTAGAGCTTTGTCACTGCATCTGGGGGCAAGAGCCCATCTTGGTCCTTTATTTGGTTCCCCCAGATAATTTCATGTACACCACACAAGCACTGAGCTTTCACTTGTCTTAAAAAAAAAAATCTTTAAGGCTGCAAATGATTAAATGCAATTAAGGATTTGTCCATAAAAATATAATCAATAATTATCATTCAGTGATTGGCTGCAGAGACCTGGACTTGAAATATGAGCTATTTGTCAGAGGGCAAATGCAAATGTCTATAACACAAGCAGGTTCTCTGCTCTTGACCTATTAAAACTTTGTTTGCTATTTTACTTGCTGGTGAACAAGTCATGCAGAGAGGTGTTGAGGAAATGAGCCAGCGTGTTCCCCAGGTGATATAAATGCTTTATCAAACTGATCCCTGCCTTGTTATGTAAACTATACCAGGTACCGTTCGTTTTAAACAGAGAGATAAACAGATCTAATATGCTTCAGGGCGTCATGCTTTATGCATGAACTGCTTTTTATTTTTATATTAAAGATTTTCCTGACACAACCCTTTGCAATGAAGGAAAGCTCCAATATAATGTCTTAACTACGACCACTGCAGCACCTGCAAGTTCAAAGTATTGAGACTGATATTCCCTGATCAGATAGTCCCATGTTAACCTATTTAATTAATTCTTAATAAACAATTAATTTTTTAGTGAAATACCTCTTGCAACGAGAAAGTCTCTCACCAAAGATAAATGAAGTAATCCTCTGAGAAGGAATCTATAAATAACTTGGTCTATCTGTCTATTTACAATATTTAGCTACCTACCCTTTGCTTTCACTTGTCTGATTTATCATTTGTTTTTGTATTTATTTTACAATTCTCAATCTGAAGTGATATCAGATAGAACACTCTTAACCTTCACAGGAGTAATATTCAGTTTCTTTTTACAGCAATGGAATTAAATTCTACTTTCAGCTTTCATGGGAGAAAATGCAGAATATCACCTAAGATTTCAGTTACTTAAGATTTTGGTCCATAAGCAAGACCAAGACTTAGTCATCTGTCTTGAATTTTAGATATGCAAGATGAAAGTGAGCACATTTATTCTCTTATTACAAAAATGGACTTACAGAATATTATAAGGATCCACTTTGAGAATTGTGTACACTTTTACCATAAAAATTATTTAAAAATTCCTTGATGTTGGTTTAATATTCAATGTCATACGCTGAAATTTTAAGGACAATTATAGAACCCTATTTTCTTAGAACTGTATAAGAAAAAGGAAAAAAGTCTTATGTGGATTGTCATATACACAGAAATATTTTTTTATCCTACCTTAAATAAGATTTGAAGTACACTTTCCAATCTGAGCCTTAACTGTGGAGTCACTAGAGATACCCTTGTTATTTATCTGCTTCTACAAACAGAATTGTATGAATGCATGTTTGTACATACTAGTCCAGATTTACATATATGTATTCAAATGGCTTTTGCACATCCTCCTTCTAAGTATCCATTGGCTAATTATTTAAAAACAGTTGGTCAAAGTGTTTTATAGGGCACTATTTGTATTATACTCCGCACAACAGTTGTAATAACTTTCAGGTTGATAAGACTGGTAGGTTTAGTCTGACTTAGCTGACATTTTCAAGGCTGAAAAAAATTTGCTACCTGATAAAAGCCTTTGTTTTAGCAAGCATATATGCACAAAGATAGCAAAACCCCCTGATTTTAATGCTGAAGGCATCTGAATGACAAGTTTAAACTGGGTAATATAACAGTTTTCACTAACATTCTGGTTTGGTTTTATTCATAATGTAATATTTACTTTTCTGGATACATGTTGCCTTCCTTCCCTTTATTCCATCTGCAACTCAAAACAGAAAAAACTAATGAAATTTAACTCTCAGCAAGTCTTTGTTGTGAAAGGACTGAATTATAACTTTTTAATTTAGTCAAGTAAAGAATTATTACAGTAGGACTCTAGGGCAGGAATGTGTTAATAAAATCATACTCTCTGCCTTTTCATTTAAAATAATCCCCTTGAGCTGATTAAATGAAATATCACTTGTTTAATAACTGACAGAACATTATTTTTAAGCAGAAATGTTTTGCATATCTTCCTATCCTGATTTTAATTCTAGGCACAAAGTAGTGAAGGCACTGACATCACACAAAGGGAGTAGAGTTTAGCACTTGGATATAGTTTGTCCTGTCATAGTGGCATCTATAATTTAGTGTGAAGCAGTGAGGTAGACAGAGCATTATCATTAGAAATCATCCTGAACAGGGATATAAAACACAGTCGCAATAACACTTGTCAGAAAGGTGACTGCAGTCAAAACTAATATCCAAGAGTTTCAAGATAAATGCTGACACTGCAGCCATCTTACAAAGACTATTATTGCTCAAAAAAATCCACCCCAAAATGAAAAAAAATCCCAAAACCCAACTATGAACCTTCCCCAGAGAGAACAAGTTAAAGTGAAGTTTGTATCAGGAGCAGCATAAACTTGTAAGTTTTATGGTAAATTAGGCTTTCTGGCTTAATGACTTTAAGCAATTTTTCTTTTCACCCTCTCTCCATTATCTGGAGTATGCTAGTACAATACTCAGAACAGGTGAATAACTGTGCTGCTTCCAGGTTCAATCCCTCTCTCTGTTGCCCACTTCCTCAGCCTTTTTATTCCTCAAAACCCACTTGATTTTCTTAGTCTTACACTCATCTCTGTCTGGGAATGCAGATGTGATTCTCTAGTTTTTTACCACTGATTTTGTAACTGCAAAGCCACAAGGAATTTCCCGAATCACAATTGTAGTCTTGAAACTTGGAGGTAAGCCTAGTAATTTTGTTGTGTTTGTCTTTTTGGCACCCATAATGCCATATATATATCCCTGTATACATACACAGATGCACAAGAACACTGCCTCTTCAGCGCACAAAATACAGGTGAGGAGTACAAGGTATTTCTCCTGCTGCAGGCATCCTGTCCTGACAAGAGATACAGAATGGACACAGTGGTTTGAATGCCTCTGGAGCTCAGCATTCCAGGTTAGATGACTTCCAACAGTGGCTTATACTTCTAAGAAATGGGAGAAAAATCTGCCAAAATCTCTAGGCTCTGTTCTAGGCCCCAGCCATTTTCAGTGCATCAAATATTCTGAGTCTGATGTTGTTTATATAAGAACCACCATTTTCCAAGGTCTACTACTTTGTGTCTGAAGAAAGCAAGCAGCAGGTTCTCCAGAGACCTAAGTGTAATATGGGAAGTGATCAGCTAGCAGAAGCTCTTGAGCTCTATTATGCAGTATGATGTGGCTTTATAGAAACTCAACCACAACAGAACAAAGCTAATTTTGTCTTGGTTTAATGTACATTTAATTAAAAATATAGGAGAGTATGGGTCCTTGTAACTACAGAACTTTAGAGAATTGCTTGTTCAACAATTTTTATCTGATTATAGATACCAACAACTATCTCTGGAAAAAGAGCCAGAAGACCTGCTGTGCACCATAGATAATGTGCATGTAGAAGATCTTCCTAAATTACCAGTTGGCATCTAAATTGACTTGAAATACCATACACTCTTCTATATAAATATTACAACTGAAATTAAAAGGGAATGCTGTCACCATATATAAATGCCTATATTTTAAAATATATTATTTAAATATTTAAAAATTCTAGTCTGCTCTTGACTGCAATTAGTGACAATGAGCTCCACACATCCACAGCACCTGACAAACATGCTTCCTTATACTCGTTTTCCTGATCTTCCATATGAGTTTTACTAAATGGATTTGTCCCCTTCTAAACATATACCAAGGGTATTCTACGAAAAATTATTTCAGTCTTTTGCATCTTTCCTCAGAAATAAATATTCTTATAACTCAAATCATGTCCGCAATTCATGTCTAAAGCTGTTTCATACTTGCTATATGATATCATGTGTATGTTAACTGAAATAGCACATATAAACCCACATAATTTTTAAACATTATTTTAGAACTGTTTTCCACAACATTTTTGTAGATCAGGAAAATTTCTCTCTCCTAGGTAATCACTGTTATCCTGAAGGTTTCTGCCTGCCTTTTACTCAAACACTGTGTATTTTTTAGCAACCTGGGCATTTCACCTTTTCACCTTTCCTTCATATTTTTATTTTGTTATATACCATCTATACCTCACAAATACATCAGTTTGTTTGGATATCTCCTGTTTTGAAATCTCGATTTTGCATGCAGTTGTTTTGTCTCAGTGAACAATTGTAGAACCTCAGGACCAGTTTAGATTAATAGAAAGAACATAAACTATCTTTAACATAAGCTGTCTTTATTACATGCAAATTTAGTAAACTGAGCAGTTCATTTCTAACTACCAATCCATAGCCTCCCTTTTTTTTTTCCCCACACATAACCCAATGCACTTTTCAGTCCTGCTCTTAATTCTCCAAATTACCACCTTGCAGATAACTGCATGGTGTTGTCTTTACTGTGATGAAACTATTGTTTTTTTGCAAGATTGGATTTTCACAACAACCTTGGGAATTTCACTGTTTAGAGTCGTTACTACTCTTGCATGTTCACATCTGATCTCATTCAGTTGTCATTATTTAAATGAGTTTCATGATGAATTTATGGATTACAGTTTCCCAATACTGGCTAATGAACCTATGGATTATGGTTTTCCTGTATGGGTTACATTCAGCTCTTTCCTTTATTCAGGATATCCCAGCACATTTGGAGTAGTGGCGACTTGTGATGTAAATAATTCTACCTACACCCTGATATTGAAAAAAATTATATTAGAGTCTCAACTGCAAGTATTTTTGAACCAACATCTTTTAGAATATGAAAGATGAATGTAGAAAACAGACCCACCATCTCTGTGTGCCAAAAACCTTAAAAATGTTTTAAGCATCAAGAAATGTTCATTGAAATCCTGTCAAGGTGTGACATTTTTGAGTAGTTGAATGCATCCACCATTATCGTTCAGCTAGGTTCTGTGACTCTTTTTATTTCCCTCAGTACCAATCACTAATTGCCCTTCTGCCCAATGTGGCTGAATATGCACCACATGTGTCCCGGCCTGCTTAAGGGCTGGTGTTTCTACACACACACATATCTAGAAAAGAAGCAATTTTGAAGACTCTATTCTGATATCAAATTATCCCTTACAGATGTCACAATCAGTAAGATCTAAAATTATCCATGGTCTCCCAACTTCAACATGGTCTCTTTCAATAATGTCTTCCTTACAGTTTAAAATAAACATAAGGTATGTTTGAAATTATGTGGCTCAGAGCACAAACAATAAAGTGTGCAAAATCTGTTTTTGGATGTGTGATCACTGTTAGTCAGGAATCACAAAGACTTAACAAACATAAGTTGTCAAAACCTGACTGCTTTTTTTGCAGCACACATACTGCGCAGTGTCAGATCACTTACAAGCAGATATTGGTAGGAGACAATTACAGAAGTTTTAAAAATACATTTTCCTTATGTGTAGGTATGAACCTGCCTGTAGAATGTAGAGGAAAGCATAACTTCTGAGTTTGTTTCTGAGAAAAGAAAACTCACGGTTCAAAAGTAGGATATGTTATAGATATTAAATGGGAGCTATGAAGAAAACATATACTGCATTTCTTTCCTAGCAAAAAAGAGTCTGGATTTACAGTGAATTTACTTTCCTTCATGGCTTGAAAACTTCATTACATAAAAAAATTAAGTTAGATGGAGAGGAATAAATTTAATCAAAACACTGTTAGATAAAATAACCTGGATTTACGAGTCTGCAGCAGCTACTGCCAAAACAAAGCTGTTGTGATTTACCAAAGCTAACAACATTCAATTTTTAAAAATCCAAAGGTGAAAATCTAACAAAACTTTACTAAATTATCTGTAGTATTTCATGTGCCAAACTACTTTGTTGTAACGAGTTTATCTAGTGGATTGTTTAAGACCATGTTCTTACTGTCTAAAAAAACCCTGAAAAGATAAAAAATTTACCATGGATTTGTAAGAGGTCATGAAGTTAAAGACAATGCTCAACCCCACTGCAACTGTATAAAATTATGCATAACACTGGAAAAATATCACTACAGAAGTTAGAAATTTGAATTGTTTATATTGGGACCATAGTTTGGCTGTTGAGTTTTTACTGGATTTGGATTTTGGACTAAGAACAGCTGTTGCAAAATATCTGGGAAGATCCCAGAGTGAAAGAGATTAAATTTGGGCATTAGCATTGAAAACTGTAAAGAGAAGAATACATGGCATTAAAGATGCTACAGTTTCTCTCAAAGTATCCTAAATATAACATTGTTCAAAAAAATCACATTCCAGACTAATTTGATCTGTTTCTTGTGGCATACAGAATAAATAGCAAAGTACCTTAGATGATTTTACAAGCATTAAAAGAGAGAGCTGTGCTAATCAATTCCTTTTATTTGTTCTTTCTTTTGCCTTTATCTTGAACACAGAAATAGAAAATAAATCATAGTACTATATTTCTCAGAAGTTAATATCATTTTCTTTCAATAGACTCAGTAACACTGTTTAAACCTTGAAAGCTAATAAACATGGATTTGTTGAATTAAAACATCGAACAATTGGAGAAATAGTTACTCACAAAATTAAAGTTTTATAGCCTTAAGTTGAAGACTGTGTTCCACACTTTAAATATTTCATATCAGGTGTTTTCAGCTCTGCTACAGTGTAAAGTTTGATTTTGACTTTTTAATACAGTCCAACTTTTTGAATTTGTACTGAAAGGCTATCCCATATCTACCTACAGCCTTTGATATTATTAACACAAACTTTAAGTATGACATGCATTAAAAGAAGCTTAAACTTGAAATATGCTCTGATATTATGGCATAAAGTCAGCAGATGTTACTGCCTAAAAGTAAACCCAGCAGTTTCTTGATAGTAGCTACCATACAGGCCAACTAACATTTGAGTCATTTTCTTTTCCACAGCTATGGTGTACTAGAAGTTGTTTCTGACTATGCTTTGTATTTATATTCAAGGTGGGAGTCAGTCTTTACATCTGCAAGCCAAGACACCAGTCTGTAGTTGTTTTATTTTTTTTTTTTCCCTGTCCAATTATGGCCAACATACTTTTCTGGGGCTATCAGAAGTAGCAATTATGAGGACATCTATGACCAGGGGCAGTTTCTATTAGCATGCATCAACTGATTAAGCTGTAGCAGTAATTGGAGAGAAATAAGTTCACAAGTGAAACTTGTCATTTGAGTTAACACATTGTTTTGGTGTTGTGGGTGGATTTAAGTGCCCTACCTTCATAATTAGACCAGGTGATTTCAAAAAGTCTTTGGAAAAACCCAAAACTGATTGCACACATTTAAAACCTATGGCTATGCTTATTTATAACAATTAATTATCAAAGCTATTCTGTACTGTTTTCATTGGTATCAAAAGGAATACTGGTTGAGTAAGATGCTGGATAAATGAAGGTTGATAAAACCATAGAAGATAAAAATGCACGGTATGTATTAAAGAGAGGCAAGGACATTACTGCAGGTCTATATATTTTGCATTTAGAATCACAAATTATTAAAACATAAGCATGTTAGAATACAAGGATATCAGTCCCATCAGTGAAGATAAAAATGAACCCAAGCAACTTGCACAGCAAATACTTTCATGAGTAGTTGAGACACGGTGACTCAAAATCCATGACTATTAACTGTAAGACTGCAATACTGTAGGGAACTCTCCTGCTCTGGCAGGGGGATAGATAAGTTGACCTAATGGCTCTTTTCCATTTCTAATTTCTCTGATTCTATTAAGTCTTGGTATTTTCAGAAGAATTCAACTGCTTTCCAGGACCTCTGAGACAAAGAATGTAGGCAATTCCTTCCTGTAAATAACACTACTTTTCAAACAGTAAAAATGGAGACTAGGAGGGGACATTAAATCCAGTTTAATAAATTCTAAGCTTGGGCACAGCAGACTCTTTTTTTCCCTATACTTTTCCTACTGGAGTTTAATTAAGATTGACAAAGCACTAACTTTAAATCAGAAAGGAGATCCTTAGATCCATTTTGTTGTCAAATATGCTTTCCCTGCAAATGGCAGGAGTAACACATATCATTTCACTGATAATGTTTTAATATCCTGCATTGAATAAAACTTTTTTTTAATCAAGTTGCAATGGTAGCACTAAACTACACAAGGGGCTTGGGGGTTGCAGATGGCTGCATTACTCTAAATGTTCAAGCTTGACTGACCCATTTCATCAGCACTGTCAGAGCCTTGCACTGATACATGTTGACAACATTTAATCTTAAAAAATTGAAAGAAATGAATTAATATGCAAATTTCATCAGCTTTGTAATAAAAATGTCCTTGAAAAAAAACAGAGAACATGACCCCCAAGGAATAGTGTGAATTATCCCAGCTCAATTCTTTAAGTTAGTCAGAGGTATGTGGGTCCGCAAGGAAATCAGCGCAGATTTGACTTGGAAATAATTATGATGAAGAACAAAACACAAGCAGGTTGAATAAATGTAACAACTTGGGAAAAAGTCTTAGTCCTGTTTGTTATTCACTTTGAATTAACAGGATTAGGTTTGGTTTTTTGAAAATAAAGGAACACCACTATGTAATTTTAACACCTAAGTAATGTGAAAGCAATTTTTTCTTGCTATCAATTTTAGTAGGTATTAGAAACAGCTCTTGGAAAAGCAGATTTTTTTTCAGTACAGTATAGCTTTTGGTTCTGAGCAACTTAAGCCATTATATTTCGTCTGCATGTGCAAGTTGGGTAAACACTGCCATTCCTTCAAAAAGAGTAGAGACATCTGTGTGCAAATCAGGAAGATGAATGGAAATTTTCCTGGACATAGATACTGACAAGGTAGGAGACAACCATCTCTAGAAAGAAGCAAAAATTCAGGTGTTTGTTTTAATGAGATAAATGCTCGCATTACTAAATAAATATTTTACATTTTGCAACCTGGCATTCATAATTTAGAATTACAAAACAGTTGACTGCAACAAGCCAACTTTTCATTTTGATTGTCATTATTGGAAGCAGACTTCAAATTTTGAAAGACTTGGCAAGCATGAATGAATAGGAAACAGCTTCTTCTTAACTCTAGTTAGTTGAATTCAGGTGTGTAAAAATCAAATTCTGAATCACCGACATTTACTTCAGTGAAGTCAAGCAAAGTTCTGAGAAGTCAGCAGGTTTCCAGGTAGCATTTAAATGGTCACTCAGTAGTAATGTACCTGCCATGCCCTTATTTCATAATTCTAGTGTCGGTCGTACTATTTCCATAGCAGTAAAAAATCCACAGACAGTGCCCTGCTCAGCTCCTCTCAGGCAAGCACATCATGGTTTTCTCACTTTTTGTATAGAGTAGAGAAGTTTTTGAACATAAGATTTGCAGGAATTAACTCACTGCTGTAGCTACACTCCTTGAAAAGAGGCAGTCTAGGTCAACATGTTTTAACAGCATCTCTTCAAAATCAAAACTCTGCTACACATGAGTAACTTCCAGCCCGGAAAACTCCACACAATCTTCCAGAGACTCTAAAACAAGGTGACTGATTTTATATTTCCATGGAAGACAGACATACTAAAATACAGATCATGATCAACCAAATGAATCTATTATGTCAGCTTTCACGGTTTTCTACAAAACCGTTTTAAGTTTCTCCTTTCTTTTCTAATCTACAATCAGTAAAATTCTACTTTTATAGTGCCCTTTGCACCTGTATGCATAAAATGAATAACCTTGCAGTTTAATTATGCAGTATCTATCAATTTTGAAATGATATAAAGTTGCAGATAGAAAAAGAATAAAACCTCTCTAAGAATCCAAAATTAATATGTGTCAAACTCAGGCTAAATCTTAATCTTCTTGCAACATTTCTCTAAAATAGATGTTCTTTTATCACCTGGCATATCAAGACCCACTGGAAAAAAAAAGAAAAAGCATTTGGTTAACATGCTGTGGAACAGCACTCTCTTTTCCACCTCACTTCAGGCTATTCTTGAAAGATCTGAACAGTTGTATAATAATGAAAAATGTGCAATACTTGTGGGGCATTGCTTGTGCACACATACCTCCGCCCACGCATTCATCATTCTGCAGGTATTGTCAGTGAAAGTTTAATTGCATAAACACTCTGTAACTGTCCTGTCATATTTCTTGTCAGTCTGGATTCCCTCTCCGGGCTCACTATCTCACAAAACTATAATTGAATTGCTACCAAATCACAAGAGGGCCCCAAAAAAATAAAATCTTTATGAATAGAATTTGTTTCCTATCAGCAGATTTGACAAATTGTGGCAGAGGAAGGGCCTTAGCGATAATTTCTGAGTTTATTCTAAATCCAGTTATTTGCTGTTTGCTCTTATCTGTTCTTTAGAATTTTAAAGCCCCAGTGAGAAAGAATCCCAAACAGCTCAACAGTGGTATTTTTCCAGGTCCTGAAGAGACAAGTAATAAAATAAAATAAAGTAAAATAAAATAAAACAAAATAAATTAAAATAAAATAAATTCTGTCCTAGCTGTGGCCAAATAGTGCTTAAACAAAGGACAATTAATTTTGAAATACAGTGAATATCAGGCAGCAATATCTTTCTTATCCCCCTACAGTAATTTTGCTTACTTATTCAGGTCAAATGACAAATATATATTCTGAAAAATATCTTGCTTTGAATGTGTAATCTATGTCCATTTTACTAATATTTTCCTGTGCAATACTTGCCTGTACATTCAATTCCTGAGTAGATAATGAAGGTAATGACCAAATAAACTTAACAGAAAGGTGTGACACATACTTTGTTAGTGTACTGTGAAACTGGAATGCAAATTAAAATATAACTTATGTTAATATTTTCAGAAAAATGCATCCCATTAGACTAGAAGTTGCTCATTTTAAGTTGAAGTTGATATTTTTCTGATATGCATTCTGATTTTATTCTAAGCGAGTCCTAGTAAATGGTAGAAAATTATAACTCTAGCAGAAGCCTGAAAACATTGTTCATTCCATTTTAAAATTTTATTAGCAGCAGGTGCATTGAAAACATATCCTAATGAATAACTTTTAAATGGGACAGAACTTCAGCTGGATTGACAACTGTCTGATTGTTTATGTTTTTTAAATGTGCTTATCAAAATCACATAGGATTGATGGGTGTTTTTAGGTGAAGTTATGTTTTAGCAAGAGACTTAATTTAGGACTAAGGTTAAGGCTGAGGATAAATGAGTGCATTAGATGATTAAAGAACATTTGTCTTGTTGGACACTTTAGTAATTTGTTTATGACGCCTTCAAAACAAGCTGTAAAAGAAGAACAAAAAGCTCAGGTTTTAGCCAGTCTCTCTAACACAAGCCCTGAAGTAAAATCAGTTGTTTTTATGCAGAATTAAAAAATGCATCAACTTATTAAAACTGTTGTTACAGGATATGTGGTTTAAGCACATTTGATGAAAATATTTAAGGTACTTTTTTCTGAGTTTTTTTTTGGTCTTTTTTTTCTCCTTTTGCTGGTTGAATGACAACATATTTGACAAGGTTTATTCTCAGCTGAAGAGGGATAGAGTTGCAGCATGGCAGAATAATATTTCTCACCTCTTTGAAAAAAATCTTATTAAAGATTATTTACCTTGCTTTTACAATTTTATTTTTAGTAGTACTAGAATTATTTCACTGTTCTTTCTTGGAGATAAAGTGTTACTATAAGAAATGGATGCCTCAGGAGAAATACCATAGGAAACCTGAAACTAAAGCCTTTGATCTTTTGTGCATAGGTCACTGATCAAAATTTGATTTAGGTAAGCAGTTGATTAGTATTATCATTAGGTAGCTTATCTGGCCTGGATGGGGGACCAACACTTCCCATGCCAAAAAGTCCATGAAAATGGACTCTAATTGGCACTACTGCATATATTCACAGGAAAACACCTGGAGTTTGGGCAGGGCCTGGACTGTGAACTGCCTTCCCACTCCTATAGAAAGTCATTGGAGTGGAAGGCAGGAGAACAGCAATGCAACACCATGGGAAAGCCTACACTGCTGGTGCCCATGCTGTACGTGTTCTGTGGATAAACAAACAATTTCATTCCCCAGGGCAGTCTCCATCTGGCACCTATCATCAGAATGAAATTCACTTCAAAAAAAAGAAAAAAAAGAAAGCTCAGTTATGATGATAGCACAACTAAGTCTTTTCAATGTTCTACAGAACCTTGAAGGGTACTGCGCTTTGATAAGATACAGTTAATGAAATAATTTATCCTAATCACCTACACTGAGCTAGATTAGTACTGTGTTTCAGTTCTGCCACATTATCACCCAATAAATGTCCAGTCCTGGAAGGGAGTAGCCAGCGTGAGGCTCCTCGGGAGCATTCCCACAGACACTTTATGGGTCTGTGCAACAGCCTTACTATAAAAAGCCTTGTCCTTGTGACTGCACTCGATGGGGGTCACCATCACCACTGCAGGTGGCACTGCTGGGCCCCTGGGCTGCCCTCACTGTGCTGGGCACAGAGCACAGGGTCTCTGACAGCTGACTGCTGCTGCTGGAGGGGTGACCAACAGCGAGCTCAGCAGCACAGAGCACTCAGGGAACAAACAAGGGAGGGGATTTCTTACTTGCCCTGCAGCTGCTTGTGCAATTTACCCTGGTAAAAAACAAAGTATGATAAAGTCAGAGAGACTTTATTATATCCACTTTACTTGGGGATAAACAAATAGAGATGGTAAAGCCAGATGACTTATTCAGAGTGGTCATGTCCTATTCAAAACTAAAAACCAAGGAGTATCTGGGACAAACAGTCTGGGAAAAGCTTCAACAACTGGAAGCAACAAACCTTTCACAGAGAAGCAATATTTTCAGGCTTTTCCCAGTGTGACCATGAGTAAAATTGTTCACTGGAGGCAGGCATTCCTTTTGGCCAGTTCTGCCTTTTGTGATCTCTGCCCCCCACAGAGCTGAATCGATACCAAGTAATATCATCCTTTGTATCTCTGCTGTTTTGTGTATATAAAGAAGATAGAATTGTGTAATTTTGACAAGAACAAGGTTTTAGTCTGTAGTATGATGAATTAAACATAACTGACTTACAACAAGCCAAGAGCTTTAAGCAGTCAAGTCTGATCTGCTCGAAATCTCAGATTATTAAGCATTGGTACTGTTCTACTCTGTTCTGAAAAGAAACAGCTTATCCAGCTCCAATTAGAAGCATAATATTTGAAAAACAAGTTAACATCAATATAGATTAGGTAAATAAAGACTGCAGTGTCATTTTAGTTTAGAGAGGAACACAAAAAAATTAAAATTATTTGTTTAAATATAGCACTTTCTGGCTTTGTAACTCCAAATTTAAAATGAGAAATAAACAAAATGTGCAGATCATAAAATATATACTAAAATATTATTAAAAAAGAAATAATTTTGTGATCTACATTTTACTCAGAGCAGGCATCAACAAATCTGTCAAATGGAAAAAAAAAATTCCCCACAGTTAAAAAATAGGTATAATAAATATGGTTAATGGTAATTACTTTGGAAAGATACACAATGTCATAGAGCAATATTTAGAAGGAAGAAACAGGAGGTTGGAAAGACAAGATTACTGGTGGGGGCAAAAATAAATGAGATATGAATTTTTAACAACAGGATGGAGAAAAAACCAATGTAATTTAAGGCTACATAGGTGAATATAGTGACAGAGTAAAATTATTGCTCTGTTTGAGAAAAGAGCGTTCATATGAAATGAATGAGCTGAGAGAAGAGCACAAAATAAGAACTATGAAAAGTTTCAGAACAAAGCACTTGTGAGGGAAGGATGAAATGAACATTGTGGTAGTGTGCAAAGATGTATGGAATATTCTTTAAATGAACATGTAGATTGAATATCGCAAGTAACTGTGAGAAGATGGAAACACAATTACTCCGATTTTTCCAAACTCAGCTGTATGACCGGGAACAATCCCACATAAGACTAGGGATACTCAGGAAGATCAGTTAGCCTTATTTCTCACAACCCTTCAGCTGACACTGGAACATCCTCCACTGGAGCTGCCACACACACAGGATCAATGAAACAAAAATCTTGACCTCAGAGCCCAAATCAAATAGATCTGAAAAAAGCTGTGGGGAAATCAATACAGGCAGGTAGACACTCTCCAGCCTACTTTACCCATGTGTTTCTCTTTATTGAGGGAGACAAGGAGTGCAGTAGAAATTCCATGCAGTTGCCAATCCTCCTGCCATTTTTTTAGTTTCTTCTTGCCTGTTCCCAAAGACCTAAAAACCACACTAACTAGTGCATTGTCTGTCCAGAGTGCAACAGAAATTCTATTGGTTGGTCTTCTTGTAGTTATGGAAGAGTTAATAGAATTTCTGCTTGAAAATCAATTTGCTTAAAATATGTGTTTATCATAATGGGGATCAAATGAGAGCAAAGGTAGATTATTCTCCTGTTTATACTGATTTGGAATTTCATAGTATACTAAAGACACTTGCCTAATTTTGTGTTACATTAGTACACTTATAAATATTTTTATATACACACACACACTTACACACATACACTGTATTTAGGCACTTTCAGGTGTATATATTTGTATTTAGGCACTTTCAGGTGTATATATTTCTGTCTTGTGGACCTACCCTATGGCAGAGGAACCTAGAAGAATATAAACCGAGAGCCAAATTTAGCTCTGTGGTAAACAGAGGAAGCTGAGCCATGACAATTATATTTAGGAAAAACCTATCCTCTTGCAATGACAGCTACACAAATCCCAGCTTAACAGGCAGAAGTGACAATGTTCTTAGGAGGAGTCAAATCCAGACATCTCAACCTCACCAGTATATGATTACAGAATAAATAAAATTTTCCTGTTGCTGAAGATTTGTATTAATGTTTTTGGCATCACTATTTTACCTTTTAAAGCTAACTTGTGGCTGAAATGAAAGCAAGGTTTATCATTAGCATGCATACAGGTCACCCTGATATTATTCTACCACATAATGATTCCAGAAATCTCTGAAAGATTAATGATGATCACATAATTCCAGAAAGTCAGCACTATATATGTAGAAATATATTGGTAATAAAAAACAGTCACTGTTGTGCCTTTCCCCAGTTGGGGATCTCTCACTTTTCTTTGATTTCTAAAGGCTTCAGATCAATAGCTGGAGTGACATTATTAACAGCTCCCTCAACACCTTGGCCAGCACTAATATTAAATCCATTATACCTTCTGTTTGACATTTGCAGTACAGCAGAAAGTGCTGTAGATACAGTCAAGCTGCCTTGGGAATGGGGCTGGATGCAGGGTTAGTGAGATGGCTTCCCTTGCCTGACTCTAAATTCATCTCATTGATAGAAAACTTCAGCTGTTCAGAAAACTACACTAGGCAGTAAATAATTCACCTGTCAAAGTGAGTAAAAAACCAAAACACTTTCATACTGTTTTTGAAATACATTACCAAAGGGTCTTCAAAAATATTTGACACTCCTTATTGTCAACACGTTTACAGAATTTAATAGGTACCACAACACACATCACAGCGTTTCCAAATGAATGCCTTACTATGAATGATGTAGGAAACAGGCACTTGTTTGGTTTGTAGTTTTAAATTTCACAGTAAGTTTTTAAGGTGTTTATTGTAGGTTGTAGGCACCATGCAGCAATATAGCTTAATCAACCTGAGCAAAATTGGCAGACAAATTAACTGGCAACTCTCAGGGTATTTACACTGGCATATCTTATATCTGTATTAAATTCCTCAGCATGCCCTCTCACTGTGGCATTCCCTAGACTCTAGTTCTGGTGTTCTGGCTGAGCTTCATTCAGGGCAGAGCATGACATGGGAAGCTATGTCTATGATATCCTTAACTTCGTATCTGTGAGTACTTTAGGGCAGCTTAGAGCAGATCACAGAACAGTGATGGTTTAACATGACTCCCCTCTTGGCTGTACCTCTATCTAACACCAGGAATTGGGAGCCTGAGCTGTTCAGAGGTGGCTGTTCTAGGAGTCTGGAAATCAGTCAGAAAGAAACTGAAAATTCTACTATTAGACTAACATTGGTGGTGCACAAGAATGGAGAGAGTATATAGAGTGGCTGTGGACTCAGGTTTATCCTGACACTGCAATTCCATAGCCTGCATGCTGTAATGGTTTTCCTAACTACACTTCCAGTATATGTCCAACTAAAAGCTGCAGAGAGAAGGAATGACGAATGAAAACACAGATGTAAGAAGCAGAGATGGTGGCACTAGGTAGGGAGAAGGGCAGCTCATAAAAATATATTTTGACCTCCTGGAAGATTCTGGCACAGTGTTTAGGAAAGAACCTTGCTTAATACAAGAAAATAAGACAACAGGATCAACAGGTTATGTAGCATATTCTCAAGTACTGTGACTCCACAAGAAGTGAAGCTCTTGGGACAGCACTTGAAACCTGGCAGTCATAGGAGGCAGCAATCCCTGTGATGGGACTGAGGCTATCGCAGAGCAAGGCTGCAGCTCTGTGTCCCTTTGGCAGAGTATGGGCTTGCCTTCCCTGCTGCTTTTACAGGCAGGGAGCTCTGACACAAAAAACTGAAGATTCCTGCTGAGATGATTTCAAAGGGGTCTGCTGGCTACATGTCTGCTGTCTTTCTGCCTAAGGTAGCCAAGCATGGTGCGTCTGCTTCTCAGCACCTGCCACCCACAGTTCAGATTAGCCACTAGTAAAACCACCACTGATTTTGGCTTATATTAATATCCTGGCTGTGAAGGTTACAGCTGACAAGTGACAGTGCCCATGCTCTTCCCTCCTATCTAGTGGCACTGTGAACCTCTGCCACAGTGTGTAAGCAGGGCAGTAACCTCCTAGGTGCCTTTAACAAGCTCTAGAATCACAGTCCTAATAAACCATTCTTGTTTGAATGTGTGATCAAAGAAAAAAAGTAAACCAAAAATTGACATGGATGTCTCCAAGGTTCTAAGCCCTATGCTGTTCTTTTGGTTTTTATAATATGTGCCTACAGTAAAACCTTTCCCTGTTAAAAGGGACAATATGGAGAGGAGTGTCTTTTATAGACATGGAAAACTCTGAGCAATAATAGCTATCTCCATTTGATTCCTTTGGATATTTTCCAAGATTTGAGGTGAATTTTGCAGTAGGGGAGAGATCTATGATACTTTAGCACTTCTGCTGGAAACACCCAAACCAACAAATCTGAAACTTGCTTGGGTGTGGCAACAGCTGCTGCAATCTCAGAAGGTGCCTGGCATGTAGGCACACATGAAAATTCAGCAAGAGTAAAAAACCCACAGCCTTCCCGTAAATGCACTAATTACCGCCACAAAGTGGACAGCTTATATGCTATTACTTGAATAGTTTATATAAATAATGAGAAAATACTCAAAAGAAAGATCCCCTTTCTACATACATCTACTGATGGCCACTGAGAATGCAAAATGAATGAAACCAGAACTCTCTTACCTTAATTGAAGATGAATGGGGCATTAAAGCTTTATAAGAAATATTTCCCACAGCCAAATCAGTTTGAGGGCAGGACTACAAGGAAGTTCAGTGTTCAGTTAGGTGTCAATGTAATTTTATGTTTTTAATTTCCTCCATTTTGAAATTGCCCAAAGAAACAATTTAATTGCTATACATGCTATAATTTGATTACTTCCAACTGGGCTTTTAAAATATGCATTTTACTGAAATGAACTGGGTAGGAAAGGAGTGGCTCTCCTCTACATTTTACTTGTAGTGTTTGACTGGTTACAGCACCATTTTACTGGGCATTTACTTACTCTTTTTATAGGATCTTACTATTTTTGTCATTTTAATAGGAAAAAGATTATAAAAGTTAAAATCTAGAAATCTAAAAATAACAGAATATTACTGAGATTCCATAATCATGCTTTAGTTTGGCCTCTATGGGCAGCTATCCTTGTGTGTGATGTCAATTCAAGCCTAGGAAATGCCATTACCAAAAATATGTTCTGCTAAGACATGAGAAAATACAGTTGCACTGACAGACATTTCAGGTGCTAATCTCTCGCACTCAAAGTACAGGTAGGAGCTCTACCAAGACTTGTCCTAAGAAAGCCTTCTAGTCTTTTTAGTATTGTTTACTCCTTCTATCTGAAAAGTACCTCTTCAATACGCAGAAAAAAAGTGCAAACTTTCTTCACATCTGAGCAACTTTGCTTAATAGAGCAATACTTTATCTTCTCATGTCTAACTGGTGTGAAAAATCACAGAGATAACATCCAAAGAGAATTTGGATAACGTGTGAGAAGGGGGCCTTTTAAGGGAGTCTTTAAAGGATTTGCAACCTTTACTATACTTCCAGTTCCCTTCTAGAATAAGTAATGTTCTTTTCAATGGAGAGTTTAAGTGAAATGCTATAGACTGTACTTCAGGCACCCCATGGGTTAACCTGCTATTGTAGTTATTCTTTGACCAAAGTTCTGTCTGATGTATTTTGCTAAGTTGTCTAAATCCTGCTGTAGTATTGATTTCTCCCTTTAAAAGCTCTCACCCATTCAGTAAGCTCCAAGGACCCCTTGTCCCAGCTCAATTCACTCTAAAATGCAGCTGGGATATGTTATTCCTGACACCAGTATTACAGATGCTAACTGATGTTAGAGATATAAGATGGTTTTAAAAGCAGAAAGGGAAATGTTTCTTTACCACAGAGAAATATACAGTACTCCTTAGAACCCTTGGATATCTGTTTTGCCCAACAAAGAGACTTTTTCCCCTCACTATTGCTTCCAGTTTTCCATTTATTGGGCACTTAACAGTACCTACATTGAATTTATTAAGAGGACAGTATTACCATTATATTCCCAAGCCTGCAGAACCATCACAAATAATGAAAAGACACAAGTAGATGCATAGAACAAGTAAATTATCCATCCAGGCATCATGGTCCAGAGGCTGTCTTCTCACAACAGGAATATGCAAGATAGGCTCTACATCAAGTCTTTAAAATTACTTTAAAATCTTCTCTGGTAATATTAAGTGGAATATATTAAGAATATGCCCACTGAGGGGCCAGTTTTGAATATAGGCAGTCACAAAACTAAAGATGTTTACAAACGTGTCCTCTGAAACTGTATCCTTAAACTCACTCTCTTTTTTTTGTGCTTTGCTGTCCAGTAAGTATATATCTTTAATTATCCTCATTTTCTTCAGCCTAATTTTAGAGAAGAAACTCTGGTGCTGGAAAAAACCACTTCTTATTATGGTTCAGTATCACTGCTTCTTAGTCTAGCTTAGTCAGTTATTTTCTTCTATTATAATGCCAAATGTTATTTAGATTTGAGTCATTTAGTAATGGTACACTGAACACATCAAGGATTCTGCAAAATTCCATACCTAGTAGCTGCCTCTTCATTTTCATAATAATCACATATTGATATCCTTTTTTCCCCAAAATTGCACACACTGTTATTTAAAAAATATCTTAGTGTCTTAACACAGTTAAAGAGATTATGGTGCAATGAACAGCAGTCTTCAAAAACATTCTTTCGTGTTATTAAGATACAGGAAATCTAGTTAAAATTCTTTCAGCTTTTAGGGAACCATAAGGAGCTTTGAGATGTAGAGCTTGACACTAACTTTTTAAGAAACTCCCTTGGAGCTATCATCTGCATTAGTGAAGATATTTAGTTAAAGGTAGCACCCTACTCTGCTTTACAGAAATCTATCAGTCAATTTAAATGTTGTTATTAGCCACAGTTTGACAAAACTGCAACCAAGGATTTACATAACAAGAGCAGTGTATAATTTATTTATTCAGGAGTTGGACTTCGATGATCCCTGTGAGTCCCTTACAACTCAGGATATTCTATGATTCTATTTCAGTAACAATTCATTCCTCTCAGCCATTTGCAAAGAAAAGAGGCAGAATCTCTTCAGACTGAATATTATAAGCTTATAGTGGAATCAAATGCAAATCGTAGTGTTGAAAAACACATGTTCAGGGTAAAATGTTAAAATTCCAAGC